>NC_090372.1:83020946-84220946 GCF_036365525.1 Heterodontus francisci
TTGTATGTTTGTGGATATTTTTTTGTAAGCTAAAGTAAAACCAATAAGCTTTTTACAGCTCTTACTGTCAATGATTTCTCTGAATAACCTTAAAGAAAGGGCTTTCTGAGATGATTGTATCTGGTATATTCTAATCCACTAGCATTGGCCCAGGTTGCCAACAAGGAATGACACCTTTATAAGTTGCATTAAATGATTTACATTGAGACCTTGGTCCTGGGCTTTCTCTTACATGCAGACTTGCCTTGACTGGTAGTAGCTCTTGCCCTATTGGGAGCTATAGACACCATTGCTGTTTCCTCTCATTTGGGAGAATAATTTCTGTTACTTTTGTTTTCTTCCTAAGAAACACATGTTTTTTTCTTAATTAGAACAGTAAATACCAATGGGTAATTTTAGGATATTTCACATTTTTGATAAAAGTGTGTGTAGTGCCCACCTGGCCTCTTACAAACTTGGAAGCACCATCATTCTTTATTTTGGCCTAATGTACAGAAAGATGATATACTGAAATTTTGTTTGTTGTTTTGCAGAAAGGTTGTGGTTATCACCTTGATTTGTTGATGGTATCTATCATGCTGGGAGTATGCTCAATTATGGGCCTTCCCTGGTTTGTGGCTGCCACTGTCCTCTCTATCAGCCATGTCAATAGCCTGAAGGTGGAATCAGAGTGCTCAGCACCAGGTGAACAGCCCAAATTCCTGGGTATCCGAGAGCAGAGAGTTACAGGCTTACTGATATTCATCCTGATGGGATTGTCTGTTTTTATGACTTCTGTTCTAAAGGTAAGACGGAGGTACTGAATGGTTTTTCGTATCTTGTATCATTTTCTGAGTTGTTATAATGAACTATCTGTGTTAGAGATTCAGGTTTTAATAAAAGCCACCATTTTCTATGAGTGGAAGAATTTGAAATTCTGATGATGCGTACTTATTCTACAGCAGGAAATTATTTCTGGAATATTGGGCAACTTTTAAGTTACCAAGTACACTGTGCTAATCCAAAATTTATGTAGTGTTTTAGCTGCAAATTCACTGCTCAGTGGAGGGATTTAGTATTTACAAAATATATAACATTGCCTATTAAAGCAATTGTTAATTAATAACTGACCATTCTTATTTGCAGTTCATCCCAATGCCAGTGCTTTATGGTGTCTTTCTTTACATGGGTGTTTCTTCTTTAAAAGGGATTCAGGTATTTGTGACCATGAATAATATAGTTTCAATAATCTTTCAGTTTTTTCATTTTTTTTCTATGAACATTATCCATTTACTAACGGCCAACTAATTTATTTCACCAGTTTTTTGATCGTATAAAGTTATTTGGGATGCCTGCTAAACACCAGCCTGACTTAATCTACCTGCGCTACGTGCCACTGTGGAAAGTCCATATCTTCACAGTTATTCAGCTTACCTGTCTTGTTATTCTTTGGGTCATTAAAGCTACAGCTGCTGCGGTTGTCTTTCCCATGATGGTGAGATTATTGGTCATTCTCATTGTATTATTTTTATAATGTAACTCTCTAGTCTTAGATTTATAGATGACTGTTAAACTATTTAATTTGTTGCATTAAGGATTAACAGGAGAACTCCACAGACAATGTTAGAATGGCTTTGTATTAATTTTGTGTTGTTTCATTCTGTCAAAAAGGCAAGCTGTGATGTGGAAAGATATGATCCCATTGTCAGCCTTTGACCTAATCTGAATGAGTCTATACTTTGACATTGTGAGTTAACATAATAGGTACTAATAGGAGACAGTCCATTTTTACAAAATAATGGTAATTTGAATGCCCAGCCTTGGCCAACCATGAACTCAGCTATATTCAAGTCACTGGATAGGAACAGGAATAGGCCATTCAGCTCCTTGCACTGTTCAGTCAGATCTTGGCTGCTCTGCACCTCGACTCCATTTACTTGCCATTGCTGTGTATCCCTTGAAAACCTTGCCTAACAAAAATCTTTTTGATTTCAGTCTTAAATTTTCAGTTGACCCAACATTCATAACCTTTTGGGATGGAAGGGCAGTAGAGTGTTCCAGATTTCCACTACTTTGAGGAAAAAGTGCTTCCTGATGATCTAGTTATAATTTTGCTCCGGATTTCCCCCACCAGCAGAAATAGTTTCTCTATATCTAGTCTGTCAAATCTCCCTTTAAACACGTCATTGGAATCACCTTATTATCACCTCGATTTGATCACTCCTCAACCTTCTAAATTCATCGGAATACAAAGCAAGTTTATGCAGTGTTCATGTTTAACCCTTTTCTCTCTGTATCATTCTGGTTTTATCTGCGTTGCACTCCCTTCAAGGCCAATATGATCTTTGCAGAGTCGCCGTGCCCAAAACTGTTGGCAGTGTTCCAGCTGGGGTCTGATGTAGGCTCTGTACAACTTGAGCGTCACTTCCTCACTTTTGTATCCCAAGACCCTTCATTTAGAGGCCGACATTTTTTTCCTTTTTGATTACTTTTTGTACTTGTCCACTTGGCTTTGAGAATTATGTGCATGGGCACCTAAATCTCTTCACTGCTGCACAGCTCTGAGTCTCTTCATAATTAAGAAAATGTTCTGATTTCTCTTTCTCAGGTCCAAAGTGACGGTTTCGCATGCAAAACTAGCAGATGGAATTCATTCATTTAATCTGCCTACGTCCTTTGTAACTTCCTGCTCCCATCTGCACAATTTACAGTGCAATCTGCAAACTTGGATATATAACTCTCTTCCTTCATCAAAGTCATTGACATGTACAGTGAAAGGCTGAGACCCCAGCCCTAGTCTCTGTATCCTATCTTCCAACCCATGTCACAAAGTTTTTTCAAATTCTGTGTGCTTTTATTGCTAATATCTTGTACGGACCCTTGTGAAATGTCTTCTCGAGATCTATCTAGACAACATCCATAGATATAGAACACTTCTATTTCTTTTAATGCCCTGGGATGGAAACCATCATGTTCTAGAGATTTTGTCTATCTTAAATTCCATTATTTTCTCCATTACCAATTTTTTTTTAAAAACTTGCATTAAATCCACTAGGTTCCTTCCCTTGACTCCTTTTTAGGTTTTCTTGTTTGGCTGGTATTATTTTGTCCTCTTCCTCCACTGTGAAAACTAATAGAAAGTGATCATTTAACAAGTCTGCCATTTTCTTATTGTCCATTATAGTGTCACTTGCATTTATCTTTAATGGGTCTACATTCCCCCTTACCAGGCTCGTTATAAAACTTTTACCATTAGCTTTGATAGCCCATGCATTTTTTTTAGCTCCTCCCAGCTCTACAGCAGTCCCAAAGGCAGTTGCTAGCCTTTGCATGATCCCTCCCCTGCCTTCCTGATCACATCCTCCTGACTTTCCAATCAATTGCATTCTTCTCTCAATCGTTCAACCTTTCCCAGAACCTACCTACACCTTTGGCGGTGGCCCAAAATTGAACTCTTCTTTGTAGCTCGCCAGTCTAATTTAACTGAGGCCCAATATCAAATGTGACTTGGGCCTACCTGGTCCATTGCAGCTATCATTCCATGCACCCAGTTCATGCCGGTAGGCCAGCTCTATGCAATTTCACCTCCATTGTTCCAGAAAAATGTCCCGTATCAATTCTTGAAAATTGTTGCTTTTACTGTTTGTGCTTCACTATTTCTCCCAGCATGCATGAAAATTAAAATGTTCCATTACAACCACATTTTTCTGCTGCCTCATCACTGCATTTATAAATTCCCCCCATTTCATCAATACTGGCATGAGGTCTATAAATAATTCCCATCATTATCTTGCATCCTTTTCTGTTCCTTGGCTGTAGTCAGTGTTTCCACTGCCTGCTCGCCTTTGTTGAAATCATTTCAGCGAAACTCTGTTTTAGAAGGAGAGAATAGGAAACAAAACTGCTCTCATTGTATGAGTAGCCAACATGTCGGTGATGAAAAAAACAGCATTGAAGGTAGCTGAGGATAAATGTGTTGGCTAGAATGTAAACTCTCTGGCCAAAACTGTTACAATAATGGCGGAAGAGGGGGAAATGAGAATGAAAACATCTTTTTAGGGCGGCTATTTAAAATCAACTGGCAAAATAAGTCTGAGGTCATGCTTATGGCAATAGAATGTTCTTTGGAACAATTAAACTTTACTAGTATTGAACTTGATTTTTGTGGGGTGGGGCAGGGAGCAGAGTCATAGTCATTATGGCACAGAAGGAGGCCATTCAGCTCATTGAGTCCAAGCCAGCTCTCTGTTGAGCAATATGATCAGTCCCATTCCCCCACTTTATTCCCATAACTCTGCAGGTTTGTTTCCCTCAAGTGCTCATCCAGTTTCCTTTTGAGGTCATTTATCGTCTACGCTTCCACCAGCCTCATGGGCAGCGAGTTCCAGGTCATTACCACTCGCTGTGTAAAAAGTTCGTCCTCACATCCCCCTGCATCTCTTGCCCAAAACCTTAAATCTACGTCCCTTAATCCTTGCACTATCAGCTAATGGGAGCAGGTTTTCTTTGTCTTCCTTATCTAAACCTGTCATAGACTTGTACGCCTCTATCAAATCTCCCCTCAATCTCCTTTGCTCCAAGGAGAAGAACCCCAGCTTATCCAACCCAACCTTGTAAGTAAAATCCCTCATCCTTGGAACCATTCTGGTGAATCTCCTCTGCACCCTCTCAAAGATCCTCACATCTTCCTAGCGTTTGGTGTCCAGAGCTGCCTAACTAGAGTTTTAAACAGGTCCAGCATAACTTCCCTGCTTTTATACTCAACATCTCTATTTATGTAGCTCAAGATTCCATATGCTTTGCCAACTGCACTCTCCATTTGTCCTCCACCTTCAAAGATCGATGCGTGTGAACCTCCAGCTCCCTGTGCTCCTGCACATTCTGTAGAACTGTGCCATTAAGTCTGTATTGCGTTTCCCTATCCCTTCTGCCAAAATGCATTACCTCACACTTCTCTATTACATTTCATCTGCCTCTTGCCTGCCCATTCAGCTAGCCTATGTCCCGTTGTAATCGATTGGCGTCATCCTCACTGTCTGCCACACTTCCAAGTTTGGTATCAGTGGCAAATTTTGAAGTTTTTCTCTGTACTCCACTATCCAAGTTATTTATATCTATCAAAAAAGGCAGTGGTCCAGCACTGGACCTTGGGGAACACCACTATTTGCCATCCACAAATCTGAAAATCAACCATCTACCATGATTTGCTATGTTTTGTCCTTAAGCCAATTTTGTATTCAAGCTGACACTGACACTCGTATTCCATGAGCCTCAATTTTGTTAACTAGCCTTTTATGTGGTATTTTGCCAAACACGTTTTAAAAATCCATATAGGCAACATCCATTGCTTTCCCCTCATCAACCTTCTTTGTTAGTTCATCAAAAAATTCCATTACATTATTCAAGCACAATCTGTGCCAGCTCTGCTTACTTAACTCAGAATTCTCCAAGTGCCTGTTGAAATCTTTTCCCTGATTATTGTTTATAAAACCTTACCCACCACTGATTTTTAAACTGACTTGCCTAGGAATGTCTTTTATATCCTTTCTTGAAGCACTGTTGGTGCACCTGCATCCTAAGGACTGCTGCAGTTCAAGAAGGCAGCTCACCACTGCCTTCTCGAGGGCACTTAGGGGTGGGCAATAAATTCTGGCCTAGCCAGCAGTGCCCACATTCCATGAAAAAATTAAAAAAAAAAAAGTCACATTTACCATACTCTAATCCTCTGGCACCTCCCCCTTATCCAGGGAAGATTGGAAGATTATGGCAAGCCCTTCTGCTATCTCCACTCCCACTTCCTTTAGTAACCTGGGATGTAAACCATCCAGACCAGGCAATTTATCCACTCTGAGTGTAGCCAGCCTTTCCAGTATATACTACCTATCAATTTTCACCCCATCCATTACCTCTATCATCTCTGATATTTTATATACTACTGATATTTTACCAGCATTTTCTTGGTAAACACCAATGCAAGGTACTCATTAAGTATTCTAGCCTTGCCCTGGCCTCTAAGTATATATAACCTTCTTTATCCCTAATAGGGCCCATCCCACCTCTGACTACCTGCTTACTATTTACATGCTGGTAGAAGATTTTAGAGTTACCTTTTATTTTAAGTGCCGTTCTATTCTCATACTCTGTTTGGCAGTTTTATTATTTTCTTCACTTGCCCTCTCAACTTGTTGTATTTGGCCTGGTTCTCACTTGAAGAATTCACCTGATATGTGTCATACACCCTCTTTTTGTTTCATCATATTCTCTATCTCCCTTGTCATCCAAGGAACCCTGGCTTTGGTTCCCTTTCCTTTCTTCCTTGTTGGAACATACCTAGCCTGTACCTAAAACATCATCTTAAAGATAACCCATTGTTCTGTTACAATTTTTCCTGTCAATCTTTGGCTCAATTTTACCCTGTCTAAACCCCTCTCATGCAATGTCTTCCCTAATCAGTACTGCACCTCACCTCCCTTTTTCCCTTTCCTATTTTTTTCTGAACACTTTGGGCTGGATTTTTAAGTGCTGCTGAGTGCGGGTGTGGGGGTGAGCATGATTTGAAGATCGCATTCTCCGAGATCAGCACTGGACCCCCCGCCTCCGAAAAGTGATGGCATTTATAGAAACTGCTGAAGGAAGTTAAATATTTGGATAAGGTGGTTACGTATTGGCTGAGAAAACTAAGGCAAGACCGAATGAGTGAAATTGTTCTTGTTGCCATCATTTGGAAATCTGTTAGAAATGGAAGTCATGTCAAAGGATGGGAAAATAGGTAACAGCACCCATCTTTAAATGAGGACACAGGAACGATTCACCATCTACAGGCCAATGAGCCTAACCTCCATTGTGGGTAAAGTACTAAAAGGCATCCTGAAAGAGGGTACAGCAAGACGCAAAGCAAACGAACACTTAGATGCAGGTGATGTTAAATTGAGAGGGAGAGTGGAAGAGGTTCAAACAATAGGGAACAAGAAAAACAATTGCGAAACGCGGAAGGGGTGGGGATGGACCAAAGTGATCTTTTGCTAACATTGTTTGCAGGTTCTTGCTCTGGTGTTTATTCGTAAACTCTTGGACTTCTGCTTTACCAAACGAGAACTTAGCTGGTTGGATGATTTAATGCCTGAAAGCAAGAAGAAGAAATTGGAAGATATGCAGAAAAAGAAAAAGGAAACTGAGGTAAGTGCACAGACCTACTGAGATCTTAAGAGACTTTCGATCTGTTTCAAATGAGTCCAGTCATGAGCTTTACTGATAGAGCAGAAACCAATGCTTTGCGTTTTCTACCTATTGCTACATTCCTTGCTGTTCCTGTAAAGATGATCTCTAAGCAATATTCTAGCTTTGTTTTCCCCTCCGGTTTGCATATTTTAGTTTGAATAAGATTTTCTGTTGTGATTTATGTGCAGTATATGAATCAGGATAAAGTGTATATCTGTTCAGATCCTTTGCATGCAATCTTTAATAATAAAACTCAACAGTTGCTTATTCCTCTCTTCATATTGGTCACCCGAGAACAGTATGCAATGCAGAGTTTAAAACCATGCTGTGAATGTTATTATAATTTATGCTATTTTAATGTTGAAAAGTCAAAGCTGCAATAACATAAAGGAAAGTAGAATATAAATGCCACAAAGAAATTCTTAAATGTATGATGCAGCAATTTATCAAGGCATCATAAATTTAATTATATGAATCTGAAAGGTTTAAAAATAATATGCCTATCTTTGAATAAGGAAGGATTCAGGCTTGCAAAACAACATCTTCAATGTGATTAAGTACTCATCCTAGCTTCCCTGCTCTACATCACTGCTGCTTTGAAATTCCCCAACTTTGGGGGCTTAGTCTGATTTAATCCATTACTTAAGTGTTTTTTTAAAAAAACAACTCAGTTGCAGTACATGAGTATAAATATCTCTGCATTTAAATTGACTTCTGGCATGCTGAAACTGATCTAGTACAATCATGAGCCAACATATTTTTGGCATTTTACTAGCAGATTTCCTTGTCTGCATTATAGTTATAATGTTTAATTGCTAACTTGACAGGTCTCTTTAAAACCACTGCTCTAACTAATTATAGCTGGATATAAACTGCAGTCATTCACAAAGCAAATGTAATTGCTTGAAATTTTAGACTTTAGGTCTATGATTGGGTTCCTCTTAAAATTGTTTGGGATCTCTAATGAAAATATCACTTTGAACTATGCCAGAGATGAGTTTTTAAAAAATAAATCTAACTGTCTAATCCATTTTGGTCAGATATAAATTGTATATTTTTCTGTTGACTCCTTCAAAAATAATCCATAGAGGAGAGTGACTTAAAAAAAAAAGCAATGCCTGTGTGCCACATCGATTTGTCCTCACACCATTATTCATTGGGCTTCACAAATTAAAATGTACCATTGTAAATGAAGGCTTAGATTAGCTATATGTTAATAAGATGTTACGACCAGGCGAGAAAGTCAAGGGGTTCCCTCTCAGCCTTTGCCTGGTTTAGCCGTAACAGAGTTTAATTTTAGAAGCATCATGTTTTTAGCTCCCCCTTAGTGAATCCTTGTTCACTGCTCCAATTGTAAGGCCAAGAAATCAAACGGGTTTCCTTAGATTTAAACAAGAAAGGTAAAAGTTTAGTAATCTTAAACTCTAATCCGGTTACCGACTACGAATAAGCAATGCGACCATGCTAGCATGCATACACGATAAACACGCATGCAGATAGAGACAGAAAAGTAGAAAAAAATAAAAGGGAAAAGCTTGCGGCAACAGATGGGTTTCTATTAAACTGTCCTTTGAGTTTGCTGTGATATCTTTGGTTGCCGGTCAGACTTGCAATTCGTTGGGGCCCAGTGCACGCTTCAACTTGTTTCGAGGTCGGAGTCTTTTCTCTCTTAAGGTTTACGTGTCTTCCATGGGTCCGGTGGCTTGGGAGAAAGCACGAAAGAGAGAGAGGCTTCCTTGCTCCAGGTTCCAGTTCAAACAGCCCTCTGCCTTTCTCTGTGGCACAATTCAAAAAAACCCCAGGTTGTCCAGCAGGCTAGTTATGTGACCACTTCTGTTTGTGGATTCTGCCATCTTAGCAGTCATCCTGGAATATGAGTGTCCTCCCTTCAACGTCTGGTGATCACAGCCCATTTTGGGTTAAGTGGACCAGGGAATAGTCCTTTGTCTTTCCTTCCAAGCACTGTCTGTTAGTATGCAAATGTTTTTCCAGCCAAGTGTTTGGTGATTTTTTTTTTAACAAGTTCTTTCTTCACTCTGAACAGTTTAAAATCAGTGTTCATATGACGAGATTAATATGCCGTATCCTTGGCAGGTGGGGGGTCTGCATGACAAAAACATTAAACTAGTATAGCATTTGGCTCCTCAAGGACACTTCCACATACCATGTACAATTTATTCTGGTCTGCCTCATTATTAATTTCCTGGTAGAAAGCTTTGTATAGCTATTCCTTGACTCCCACCAAACAAAGTTCTAAAATACTTCTTCATTCCTTTATTTCCATTCTTCAGCCCAAGCTATACGTCCTCCACAGACCTTCTTAGTCCTCAGCACCTGTAGCACAGAAACTAGTTGAATGCTATAGATCATCTCATTCTCCATTTGTATTGGACAGCATCTTGCAAAGGCAAAGTTGTTTGATTTGTAACTTCCAAAACCAAAGTGCCACGAATATTGAAGATTGCTGCTTGGGGCTGCCATTTTATTCTTCTGACCATGTGATCTCGTTGCCGATCTAGATTCACCTTCCCCAGACATGAATAGGACAACTTTAGAATCATAGAATGGTTACAGCACAGAAGGAAGCCATTCAGTCTGTTGTGTCCTCACCAGCTCTCTGCAAGAACAACTCACCTACTCCCACTCCCCCCGCTTTTCCCCATAGCCCTGCAATCTTTTTCTCTTCAGATCCAAATCTCTATTGAAGGCCTCAATTGAATCTGCTATCACCACATTCTCAGGCAGTGTATTCCAGATTCTAACCTCTCGCTGCATAAAATTTTTTTCCTCATGTTGCAGTTGCTTTTCTTGCCAATCACCTTAAATCAGTATCCTCTAGTTTTGGATTCTTCTGCGAATGGGAACAGTAGTTTCTCCCTATTTTTGGGGCGGCACAGTGGCGTAGTGGTTAGCACCGCAGCCTCACGGCTCCAGTGACCTGGGTTCAATTCCGGGTACTGCCTGTGTGGAGTTTGCAAGTTCTCCCTGTGTCTGCGTGGGTTTCCTCCGGGTGCTCCGGTTTCCTCCCACATGCCAAAGACTTGCAGGTTGATAGGTAAATTGGCCGTTAGCAATTGCCCCCTAGTATAGGTAGGTGGTAGGGAAATATAGGGACAGGTGAGGATGTGGTAGGAATATGGGATTAGTGTAAATGGGTGGTTGATGGTCAGCACAGACTCGGTGGGCCAAAGGGCCTGTTTCAGTGCTGTATCTCTAAACTAAACTAGTCAGTCCAGATGCCTCATGACTTTGAACACCTTTATCAAGTTTCCTCTTAATCCTCACCTCCAAGGAGAACAGCCTCAGCTGCTACACTCTATCTATGTAACTGAAGTTCCTCATCCCTGGGACCATTCTCATGAATCTTATCTGCACCCTCTCTAATGTCATAACATCCTTCCTAAAGTGAACTGCGCACAGTACTCCAGTTGAGGCTAAAGCAGTGTTTTATACAAGTTTATCATAACTTCCTTGTTCTTGTACTCTGTGCCCCTATTTATAAAGCTCAGAATCCTGTATGCTTTATTAACTGCTTTCTCAACCTGCCCTGCAACCTTTCAATGATTTGTTCACATATACCCCCAGATCCCTCTGCTCCTGCATTCCCTTTAGAATTGTTCCCTTTAATTTATATTGCCTCTTCTCGTTCTTCCTACCAAAATAAATCACTTCACGGTTTTCTGTACTAAATTTCTTCTGCCACTTGTCCACCCATTCCACCATCCTGTCTGTCCTCTTGAAGTTTATCACTATCCTCCTCACAGTTCACAATCCTTCCAAGTTTTGTGTCATTCGCAGATTTTGAAATTGTGCCCTGTACACCCAAATCCAGGTCATTTTAATAAATATCAAGAAAAGCAGAGGAACCCCATTATATATCTTCCTCCAGTCCAAAAAACAGCCATTTACAATTACTGTCTGTTTCCTATCACTCAGCCAAATTCATATCCATGTTGCCACTGTCCCTTTTATACATGGGCTGCTCTAACTTTGCTGACAAGCCTGTTATCAAATGCCTTTTGGAAGTCCATGTACACCACATCAACCGCATTATCCTTATCAACCCTCTTTGTTAGCTCATCAAAAAAACTCGAGCAA
Source organism: Heterodontus francisci (assembly GCF_036365525.1). NCBI lineage: Eukaryota > Metazoa > Chordata > Chondrichthyes > Heterodontiformes > Heterodontidae > Heterodontus > Heterodontus francisci. The sequence continues at coordinate 83,032,242 of NC_090372.1, forward strand.
GTTAGTTAAACACAGTTTGCCCTTAATAAATCCATCCTGGCTTTTCTTAGTTAACCCACATTTGTCCAAGTGACTAATTTTATCCAGAATTATCATTTCTCAAAGCTTTCTCACCGAGGTTAAATTGACTGGCCTGTAGTTGCTGGGCTTGTCCTAATGCCCTTTTTTGAACAAGGGTGTAACATTTGCAGTTCTCTGGCACCACCCCTGTTTCTAAGGAGGATTGGAAGATTATGACCAGTGCCACCACGATTTCCACCCTTGCTTTCTTCCGTATCCTTGGTTCCATCTCATCCAGTTCTGGTGGCCTATCGTTTATCTCATACCTCTTTATCAATTTTTACCCCATTGGGTGTCTCAACTACCTCATCTTTCACTATGACTTGGGCAACATCATCTTCCTTGGTAAAGACAGATTAGGTGTGAAGTACTCATTTAGTACTTCAGCCATGCTCCTTATGTGAAAATCCCCTTTTAGATCCCTAATCGGCCCCACTCCTCCTTTTACCATCTTTTTGCTATTTATCTGCCTATGGAAGACTTTTAGATTCCCTTTCATGTTAGCTGCCAGTTTCCTCTCATTCTTCTCTTTGTTTCTCATTTGTTTTTGTATTTCCCTTCTGACTCTTCTATACTCAGCCTGGTTCTCAAATGTATTATCCACCATGTATCTGTCATAAGCATGCTTTTTCTGCTTCATCTTACTCTATAGCATTCAGGGAGCTCTGGATCTATTTGTCCTACCTTTCCCCTCGTGACAATGTACCTTGATTGTACCCAATCTATCTCTTCCTGAAAGGCAACCCATTGTTTAGTTACAGTTTTGCCTACCAATCTTTAATTCCAATTTACTTGGGCCATATTCGTTCTCACTCCATTGAAGTTGGCCCTGTTCCGGTTAGTTATTTTTACTCTGGATTGCTTCTTGTCCTTTTCCATAGCTAACATAAACCTTATGATGCTATGGTCACTGTCCTCTAAATGTTCTCTTACTGACACTTGATTCACTTGACCCACCTGATTTCCCAGAACCAGATGCAGCAATGCCTCCTACCTTGTTGGACTTGAAACATACTGATCTAGAAAATTTCCCTGAACCCACTTTAGAAATTCGTCCCCCTATCTGTCCTTTACATTATTACTATCCCAGTCAATATTAGTATAATTAACGTCCCCCATTATAACTACTCTAATTCTTGGAAATTTGTTCTTCTATATCTTTTTCTACTAGTTGGTGGCCTAAAGAACACACCCAGCAATTAATGGTACCTCTATTGTTTCTTAGCTCTAACCAAATGGATTCTGTCCTTGACTCCTCTAGGACATTCTCTCTCTTCAGCACTGTAATGTTCTCCTTAATCAACACTGCTACTCCTCCTCCTTTACTTCCTTCCCTAACTTTCCCGAACACGTTGTATCCAAGAATATTTAATACCTAGTCCTGCCCTTTTTTGAGCCAGGTCTTTGTTATTGCCACAACTTCATATTTCCACGAGGTTATGTTTAGTTTAGTTTAGTTTAGAGATACAGCACTGAAACAGGCCCTTCGGCCCACCGAGTCTGTGCCGACCATCAACCACCCAATTATTCTAATCCCACACTAATCCCATGTTCCTACCAAACATACCCACCTGTCCCTATATTTCCCTACCACCTACCTATACTAGTGGCAATTTATAATGGCCAATTTACCTACCAACCTGCAAGTCTTTTGGCTTGTGGGAGGAAACCGGAGCACCCGGAGGAAACCCATGCAGACACAGGGAGAACTTGCAAACTCCACACAGGCAGTACCCAGAATTGAACCCGGGTCACTGGTCTGTGCCTGCAGCTCACCAACCTTATTTACCATACTCTGCGTATTCATATACATGCACTGTAAACCTAATTGAGACCTTATTACATTCCCTCTTATTCCAACCCCACCTAATATCTTAGTATTTCCTACTCTAGTACTATAACCTGTCTTGCCCAATTCACTGTGCACCTTGGTTTTCCTCTCCAATATTACCTCCTGGTTTCCACATCCCTGCCAAGTTAGTTTAACCCCTCCCCAATAGCACTAGCAAATCGCCCCACAAGGATATTGGTCCCGCCTCTGTTCAGGACCAATCCATCGGCCTGTACAAGTCCCATCTGCCCCAGAACCAATTCCGTGTCCCAGGAATCTAAAGCCTTCCCTCCTGCGCCATACCTCCAGCCATACATTCACCACCTCTATCCTCCTATTTCTATGCTCACGTGTGTGGTATTGGAGTAATCGAGAGATTACTACCTTTAAAGTCCTGCTTGCTAGTATCTTTCCTAGTTTCCTAAAATCTGCCTGCAGGATTTCATCCCTCTTTCAACCTATGTTGTTGGTACCGATGTGGATCGTGACCACTGGCTGTTCACCCTCCACCCCCCTCCTAGAGTACTCTGCAATCTCTTAGTGACATGTTTGACCCTAGTGCCCTGAATTCACGTCTGTGGTGCAGAAATGCCTGTCTGTTCCCCTAACTATTGAATCCCCTACCACTATTGTTTTTCCAATCTTCCTCCTGCCCCCCTGTACAGCTGAGCCAGCAGACTCTGGCTGCGCTCCTCAGAGGAACCATCACTCTCCAGTATTCAGAATATAGGTTAGTGAGTGAGATAGACTCAGGGGGCTCCTGCACTACCTGCCCGGTGGTTCTTGACTGGTGGCTACCTATTTCCTGTTTGCCTGTGTACACTTAAGCTGTGGGGTGATCACATCTATAAATGTGCTTTCCATGAAGCTCAGCCTCGTGGATACACCGCAGTGATGCCAGTTGCTGCTCAAGCTCCGGAACCTGGCTAGGGCACCCCTTAGCCTGTATGGCATCACTCGGCGCTGGAAAAAAACATCTGGTGTGACAAAAGCTGATATTTCTTTAACTCGGGGTGTTAGAGGAGCTTGCCAGTATCCCTTTAACAAATCTATTTTTGTAAGAAACATGGCACTGCCCACTCTGTCAATACAGTCTTCCAAGTGAGGGATTGGGTAGGAGTTTGCCTTTGTTACTGCATTGACTTTTCTGTAGTCCATGCAAAGTCTAGTTGAACAATCAGGTTTAGGCACTAATAATACTGGTAAACTTGCTGCTTTGACTGGGTTCTATTAGGTAGTTTTCCAACATGTATTAGATTTCTTCTTTTACCTGTGCCTGTTTCTCTGGACTTGAGCAGTAAGGATGCTGTTTTATAGGAAAGGATTCCCCTACATCCACATCATGTGTGGCTAAGGTTGTACATCCTAGCTTATCCCTACAGACTCTTTTAAATGCTGTGAGTAGCCTTGTTAGGTCTTCTTGTTCTGCATCTAAATATTAAAGCATAGTGTTCAATCTCCCTAGCAATTCAGTTTTAGCTAACCTGATAGTAGGAGGTTCAATTTGAGAATTGCATAGGCCTCCTTCTGCCTCATCCTGACTATCTCTTTCATTCTTCACTGTCCCTGCACCTGACATACCTATGCTTGCTGAATCCTCCTCTTGGCGATAATATTGTTTTAATATTGATATGACACAGTTGATTCTTTTTCCGGTGATCTGGGGTGTCAATTAAATAATTTACCTTAACAATTTTCTTGACCACTTTATATGGACCACTGAACCATGCTTTCAACGGTTTGCCCTGTAAAGATAGCAATACTAACACTTCATCCCCTGGTTGAAATGTACGGGTCTTTGCGTGCTCGTCTGCCCATTTTTCCATAGTTGTTTGGGAAGCTTTAAGGTGTTCCTGAGCCACTTTGCAAACTCTCGTGATCCGTTCCTGGAACTCGGATACATAATCTAGTACAGAAGATTCGTCCCTCTTAAAAACCTTTTCTGAATTAGTTTTAGAGGACCTCTTTTCTCATGTCCATAAACTAATTCAAAAGGACTAAAACCTGTAGACTCATTAGGTGAATCCCTAGTGGCAAACAAAGGAAATTCTAGCCCTTTATCCCAATCATGGGATAGACAGTATGCCCTAATCATTGTTTTGAGGGCCTGATGGTACCTTTCTAAAGTTCCCTGTCCTGTGGGTGGTGTGCTGAAGATTTTAACCGTGTTATACCCAAATTACCCATAACTTGCTGAAAAACTTTCGATATAAAATTAGAACCTTGATCCAGCTGAATTGCAATCGGTATTCTATATCTAGTGAAGAACTGGGTTAACTTCTCTACCACTACCTTAGCACAAATTGTTCTCAAGGAATGGCCTCTGGGAACTGAGTAGCCACATCCATGATGGTGAGTATATATTGGTGTCCCATTTTTGTTTTTGGTAAAGGTCCTACACAGTCTACCATCACCCTACCAAATGGTTCCCCAAAAACTGGTATGGGAATTAGAGGTGCCAGTTTTATGGCAGGTTGCAGTTGTCCCTGCTTTAGGAATTTTATGGTTTCCAGCGATACTTAGGCGGTACCACCATCTGATGAACTACTGTCCATTCTTCGTCCACAGGTCTGTGAGGAGGTCTCCACTTCCTCATCAGAATCCCATATTTAATATAATAGCCTTCTAGAACTCCTTTCTGTTTGAGCTGATCGTGCCACTTTATTTAACTCTGGATCAGCTCACTGAGCTGTGATCAGAGAAGACTTATTAAACATTCCCTTCAGATTATCCAAATCCCAAAGAAAGTTTCAGATATTCAGCTGTCTGTGGTGCCAATTTTACCTCCGACAATGGAACTTGTTTAGCCATTGCTTGGGTTATTACACACAAAGGAAAAACTCCTGGAACCTTTTCCTGTAACTGTTCTGTACTTTTGCTCCAGCCAAATCATTTCCCAGAAGTAGGTCAATTCCGTCTACTGGCAAACTATGGACAACTCCTACAGTTACCGTTTCAGACATTAGGTCACACTCTAGGTGCACCCGGTACAAAAGGTACGGGTGTATATTCCCCACCAATACAATTCGCTAAAACTTTAGCATTCAGTGTGCTCTCTGGTGGAAATGTTATGCCTTTCCCCAGCAAAAGAGTTTGATTGGCTCCTGTATCCCTAAGTATAACTATACGTTTGCCTGCCTCACTTGAGGGATAAGGAGTTACTTTTCCATTTGACAAGAATTCCTGATAACTCTCAAGTATCTTATTCACAATTCCTGCACTAGAGGCCTGCTACGGGACCCGACGACATGTGCCTGGTTCGGGTCAGGTCGGTCCCATCTTCTGGGGCCGACTTTCGAGCTCGGGTCAGGTCGGGCAGAGTCCAGATCGAGTCGGGTCGGGTTGGGCCGGACGCACACGGTCAGTGCTCTGCTCTTGAGTGTTAAAAATAAAAAAACGTACTTCAGCTGGGAGTCCGGAACGAAACTGAGTCTGTGCAGAGAGCAAGTGACGTCTCTATGACGTCTTGCGCATGCGCTGCAGATTCTTACAGGTTCGATGTCAGGAACGTATGTAAAGGGATGGTTGGCTCAGGTCGGGCCAACTAATTTCGGGCCGGGTCGGGATCAGGCCCGTTGTGGTTCGGTTGGGTTTGTGTCGGGTTCTTTTTCCCGATCTAAAGCAGGCCTCTACCCTGCACTCATTTAGTTTCTGTATTTGACTTTACAGCTGCCGTCAAAGCTACAGTCTGATCTGCTGTACTCTTGGTCAGGGCACCTTTCTCTGCATTGGCTTTGTGTACCCCAACTTCTAGCATTTTGCACGAAGATGTCCCATCTTGTGACAATGGTAACATTTAGGCTTGCGGGCCTCACTTCCACCCTCAGCTTCTTCCTTTCTGACCTGAGGAGGAGATCCTGGGACATTCCCAGTTGTTCCTCCTTGTCCCCGGCTATTTGCCTTCCTTTCACCCTCCCACCTTCTATCCTTCTCGGGTTTGTGGGGGTGACGGACAAAGTGTTTGGGCTTCTGCAGAAGCTCATAACCATCAGCAATTTCCACTGCCCGTCTGGCTGTTGAAACCTTCTGGTTCTCTGCATGGGTTCTAACTAACTGAGGGAGTGAATTTTTAAATTCTTCCGGCAGAATTTGTTCCCAAAGATTTTCATACGTGACTTCCATCTTTTAGTGCCTGTATCCAGCGATCAAAATTAATATGCTTTACTGTTCCGACCAGGTGAGAAAGGTGTCCAGGGGTCCCTTTCAGCCTTCACCTGGTCTTATTGTAACAGGATTTAATTTTTAAAACACTGTTTTTAGCTCCCCCTTGGTGAATCCTTGTTCACCATTTTCCAATTATAAGGCAAAGAAACCAGCACAAACAGGTTTTCTTGGGTTTGAAGAAGAAAAGTTGAAATTTATTAAACTTGAACTTAAACTCTAATTCAGTTGACGCCTACAGATACACGGTGCACCCATGCTAGCATGCTTACGCGATACACACATGCAAATAGAGACAGAAAAGAGCAGAAGAAAAATAAAGTGGAAACATTTGAGGCAAGATCTGAAGAGTTTCTGTTATGGTTCTTCGAGCTCACTGTAGAGTCTTTGATTGTAGGTAGATCTTGCTTTTCGTTGGGGCCTAGTATTCTTGAACCTTGTTTGCTGTAGGAGACTTTTCTCTCTTGGGGTTCATGTGTCTTCAGATTCAGAGGCTTGTGAGAAAGAGATGGGAGCAGACAGGACAGATCTTCTCAGTCCAGGAGCAAACAGTCTTTGAGTTCAAAAACCCTGTGGCCAGTTCAAAAGAAAACCCTGCAACAGCCAGTTAGTCATGTGACCAGCTGGTATAACCAGTCCTGGCCCTTGTGGATTGTATCCTCCTTAGCAGGCCCTGGAATACGCTTCCTCACCTTTGTTACCTGCTCATACGTAAATGTTTTTTTTCCAGCCATGGCTGATCTATTTAAGAAGTCATTTCCTCACTCCAACAGCAGTTCAAAATCAATGTTCATGACAAAATTGATGTGCCACATTCTTGGCAGGTGGGGGCCTAGCATGACATTTACCCCCTCAAATTTTATACAAGTCTGCCCAGATAATCTCCAGAGGACCCGAAATTTCTGTCTAAGTTTCAGGGACTAATTCATATGTCATGAGAATAGCCTTTTTTGCCATCTCATAATCTGCAGAACCCTCCTCAGAAAGCATGGCATAAATGTCATGAGCTCTGCCCATCAACCTGCTTTGCATTAGCAGTGTCCAGCTTTCCTTTGGCCACTTTATCTGTTTAGCTATCTTTTCAAGAAAAATGTCTCTATGTCCGTTTCATCAAACATAGGGAAGGCTTGCACACATTTAGACAGCTCTCCACTGGGCCCCAGGCTGGAGTCAGATCTTTCCTCACCGGTATTTTCCTTGAAGTCAAGGCTACCCTTTTGATTTAGCTTTTAACTTCATCCCTTTCTTGTTTTTCTGTTTGAAATTCTAGTTCAAGTTTTTTCATTGTCAATTCCTTCTCAAGCTCAAGTTTTTTTTCTATTATTTTTCCTGCTCAAGTTTTCTTATTTCTATTTCTGTTTCTTTTGCCTTGTCAAGTTCAAGCTACCTCATCTGTAACTGAATTTTAGCTAATACAACTGCACTGCCCTCGTTTGCTTTCTTCTTACAATTGTAAATGTTGTGCTATTATTTCAATTATGTCTGCTTTCTTAGCTCTTGGTTATAACTCTAACCCCAATTTTGCTGCCAATGCTATTAGCTTAACCATGGTTAAGTATCTTGTTACTGCCTGGTGAGAAAGAGGTCTAGGGTTCCCTTTCAGCCTTCACCTGATCTTGCTGTAACAGGGTTTTATTTTTAAACGCACTGTTTTTAGCTCCCCCCTGGTGAATCCTTGTTCACCGCATTCTAATTATAAGGCAAAGAAACCAGCATAAACACAGGTTTTCTTAGGTTTAAAGAAAAGTAAAATTTTATTAAACTTAAACTCTAATTCGGTTAATGCCGACGGATACACAACGCACACACGCTAGTATGCATACATGATACACACATGCAGAAAGGGACAGAAAAGAGCAGAAGAAATAAAGTGGAAAAGTTAAAGTCATAGAGTCATAGAGAGATACAGCACTGAAACAGGCCCTTCGGCCCACCGAGTCTGTGCTGACCATCAACCACCCATTTATACTAATCCTACATTAATCCCATATTCCCTACCACATCCTCTCCTAGATTAATCCCATAATCCCTACCATTCTCCTACCACCTACCTACACTAGGGGCAATTTACAATGGCCAATTTACCTATCAACCTGCAAGTCTTTGGCGGTGGGCGGAAACCCACGCGGTCACAGGGAGAACTTGCAAACTCCACACAGGCAGTACCCAGATCCGAACCCGGGTCGTTGGAGCTGTGAGGCTGCAGTGCTAACCACTGTGCCACCCTTAAGTTTGAAGCAATATCTGAAGAGTTTTTGTTACGGGTCTTCGAGCACTCTGCAGATCTTGCTTTTTGTTGGGGCCCAGTATTCTTCTTAAACCTTGTTCGCTGTAGGAGACTCTTTTCTCTTGGGGTTCATGTGTCTTCAATGACTTTGGAGTTCCGTGAGAAAGAGATAGGAGGTTGTCTTCTCAGTCCAGGAGCAAACAGCTTTCTTCCAGTTCAAACACTGGCCGGAATTTTACCGTTAAGAATCTGGTCCCGTCGGGGTTGAGCGGAGGGAAAAATGGCGCGCGAAGATGTCGGGCCGGGTCCCCGGCATCATTACACGCTGACGCAATTTAACCAGCGTGGGAAGTTGGGCACGATCGGGTTTGCGCTTGCCGCCGGACTAACATCAATTGAGAAGTACTTAAGGTAATTCAGAATCCAATTGACAGAGATTTTATGCTACGTATCTGATTTTACGGCCGTTAATCGGGTCGTGGGGCGTGTCGGGAACCCGGCAGGTTCAAAAGGGCGGCAGGCATTGATTCATGAGGGAGTTGGAGGTAAAAATGAATTTATTGAACTTTATTCATGCTGATGTTATTTGTGTGTCCTAAGAAAGGTTGTAACTTGCAGGTTGTGCAGAAGGTTTAATCTGAATGTTATGCACTGCTGATAGGGACGCATGCAATATTAGTTATTGCCTGAAGGAAGTACCTGAAGTGAGCCAGTCACAAAAGCTGGAAGCTATTACCTGTGGTCAAAGCATTTGTTCTGCTGTTCAACATTGGGAATTGTTCACTCTGGAGGTGGATCATCAGATGAGGAGTTGTGATTCAATGAGTGACAGAAGTACAAATGGTCAGGGGAACGTACAGCAAGCTGCACCAGTGCATCCTCATGCTGCTGGAGGGAGAGTAGTTCACAGAGTCACCCGGGAGCGACGAAATGTCAGGAGACGTGCCTACCCAGTAGTAAGGGCATACCGAACGCGTCTGATCTACCTGCAGCTGTCAGAACGCCATTGCAGAAGAAGAGTGCGGCTGTCACGGGAGACTGTCACATCTCTTTGTGAGATACTGGCAGTGGATGTTGCATCAAACTGTCTCTGTGGCCATCCAATGCCAGTCGCTCTAAAGGTCACAGTAGCTCTTAACTTTTATGCATCTGGCTCCTTCCAAGCCTCAGCTGCAGACTTGTGCGGTGTCTCACAATCAGCAGCGCACCATTGCATAAAGGTTGTGACTGATGCATTGTTTCAACGTGCTGACCATTTCATCACGTTCAAGACGGACAACACCAGTCAGGCTGAGAGAGCCAGAGACTTCAGCATTATATCCGGCTTCCCAATGGTACAGGGCGTGATGGACTGTACTCATGTGGCCCTTAGAGCACCAGTAGGACAGTCGGGGGCATTCATGAACCGCAAGGGATTCAATGAACATTCAGCTCCTCTGTGATCATCGGAAGCGAATCATGCAGGTGTGTGCACGTTACCCTGGTAGTTGTCATGATTCTTTCATTCTCCACAACTCACAGGTGCCTGCAATTTTCAGTCCTCCACACAGAATGGAGGGATGGATACTTGGCGACAGGGGTTATCCTCTGAAGACATGGCTCATGGCACCTGCGAGGAACCCAAGGGGTGAGGTGGAGGAAAGATACAACGGGAGCCATGTGGCCACCCGAGTGACAATCGAGCAAACTATAGGCCTCCTAAAGATGAAATTTAGGTGTCTTGACCACTCTGATGGATCACTGCAGTACGCACCGTCGAGGGTTTCCAGAATCATTGTCGTCTGCTGTGCCTTGCATAACCTGGCGATTGAACATGGAGATGCCCTAGAGAATTATGAATGTCAGTGCGATGTGTCATCAGATGATGATGACGTTTCTGATGAGGAAGATGGGCATCAGTCTAATGATCATGGAGAGGAAGCTCAGTGTAACTTGGCTCTAACTGCTAGAGAAAGAAGGGAATCTCTAATTGGAACGTGTTTCAGTTGAAATGATATAAATCTTCACACATTTCAATCTGCTTTATGACATTAATTATTGTGAGGATCTGACAGTGCAAAATCTCTAACCTTTAGGGGGTGAGACAAAGCGAATAATCAATCCATCACATCATGAGGAATGCAACCCAAGTACGCGGCCTCACATTTGAGACAACTTGAGTTGACTAACTATGTAATATCTGACTTCAGGAATGACATGTCCAATGATAAAATCTCCAATTTAATCAAACACTATTGTTTTACAAATCAAATAAATGTACTTCAAGTCACCCAGTGCACCAGTGGCGGCACAGTGGCGCAGTGGTTAGCACCGCAGCCTCACAGCTCCAGCGACCCGGGTTCAATTCTGGGTACTGCCTGTGTGGAGTTTGCAAGTTCTCCCTGTGTCTGCGTGGGTTTCCTCCGGGTGCTCCGGTTTCCTCCCATATGCCAAAGACTTGCAGGTTGATAGGTAAATTGGCCATTATAAATTGTCCCTAGTATAGGTAGGTGGTAGGGAAAGATAGGGGCAGGTGGGGATGTGGTAGGAATATGGAATTAGTGTAGGATTAGTATATAAATGGGTGGTTAATGGTCGGCACAGACTCAGTGGGCCAAAGGGCCTGTTTCAGTGCTGTATCTCTAAACTAAACTAAACTAAAGTGTTTTCTTAATCCGTTTACGCATGCTCATTCATGTACATGATCCCTCGCCACCAGAGGCAGGTGGCTGATCTTGTTGCCGCCCTGTTTTTGATGACTTGGGCGGACATCCTCTGCATGATTGCGGCCGTGAGGGCCCTGGCATCTCGGGGTTCTCATGATAAATATCATGAGCACCCTCTATCACCCCGGGATTTAGCAGTTCACATGTCCCTGGCTGAGGGAGCAAGGAGCTGCAGGATGCATCAGAAGCGCAATGAGAGGAGTTCCCATATGCGATCTGCTGCCCCTGTGCCCTCATGAGGCTCTTGTGGTCTTCAATGGTGGCATCAGAGCGCTGAGTGTCCTCAACCTGGCGCAGTTGCATCAGATTATGCTCTCTGATGCTCTGGTCCAACGAGGCCACAGTCGCTCTGAGGTCCCGAATTGCATGAAGAACTGGTCCCACCACTGCAGCCGCCAGTCTATCAATGGAGGAAGCCAAATGTTCAAATGCCTGTGAGTTTGCTGAACTCATACACTGGATGGATGTCTCCAGAGTATGAGTCATAGTGTGCAATGTCTCATGCAACTCCGCCAGATTTCCATGGACTGCATTCTGCACCTGCAACATCACCCGACGAAAGGAAGATCTCAGAGGCACGTCATCAGCTTGCGGCTCTGCACTGGCATGGCATCCCACTCTCTTCCGAGTGTGTGGTGCATCGGCCGATTCTGCATCTGGTGTCTGGCCCGGCAACTGTGCTGTGCTCACACCAGTATGTGACATTGATTCCCCAGACACAGTCATCCCAACCGAAGTGTCAGTATCTGGTGTGGTACTTGGTGCGTCGCAATGATGTGACGGTGCACCCTCTGAGGCGCCCTCTTCCACTTCAGAGGTGGATGATCGGGCAACGGTAACGCTTCCTGGCAAATGCTGGGTTTCACCTGTTGGGAAAAGCATTGTGATCAGTTTCATCATCAGTCCAGAGTTAATCACAAGTTTGTGCCTCCAGCATTGTTACATCTGGGTGATGTTACAATTGAGGGCAACATTCAGTGCATTTGACATTCACCAAATCATTGGCACAGTAGCGCAGCCTCACCCCCCCCCCCCAAATAAAGAAGTGTTACATTCTGGAACACTCACTCTCATGGCCAGGTAAACCGGCCTCGCCATCTACCACGGCGCGTCCTCCTTCCCCTGCAATAGTTAAGGCATCCTCCTCCCATCTTGGTGAGGAATGCCTGGGTGGCTATGCCACCACCAGTACGTGACCTCTCCCGGGCATTATGTGCCCTCTTTTGCTGAATAAACAAAGATACTTATTTTATTCATAGTCAGTGGCATATGAGGCTGTCACCCAAAGAGTTGGTGTTGCATTTCATTGCTGTGACAGTGTTGGGGGCAAATTTAACACCACAGCATCAGCGTACATCTCAGACTTGCCCAGCATGCGTCCCATTTCAAGGCAGCAGCCAGGCATTGATCATACAGGGCTTCCACATTGCATCATGGGTACACAAAAAATCTCCCTTGGCACATAACCGGTTAGATGAATGAGGAATGCCCCTTACCCGGGCAGAGGTGCTTGCGGCACTGCATCCATGTACGCCTCACAATGCCTTGGCTGCTGATCTCCTCTGCAACCTCCAGCCAGGCCCTCTTGGTCACTTCGGAGGGTCTTCTTCCCCCATCTGAGCTGAACAGAATGTCTCTTGTCTCCTCAACGGCCTGGAGGAGGACCTGCAGTGAATAGTCAGAAAAGCAGGGGGCAACACGATTGTTTCTGCCCTCCATCACCTCTAACAGCAATATTTTTGTCTCCCAGTCTTTCTTTGTTTCAGTGTATGGAGCCTTTGAAATCTCCAGACCTTAAAACAGTTGTATCTTTCTTTACATCAAATGGGAACTCACTGCTCTGTTTAAAATCAGTAATCCTTTATGTAGGGCTTACAATCAGCCTTCCGCGTATGTAGCCCCGCCCCCAATGATGCTGAAGTTCCCGCCTGCGGCACCATTTCTTTTCGCAGTTAAGCCGTGGGCCCGCTGATTAGGTGAACAGCGCGTGATGCCGGCGGCAGACGACGCGGAGCATGATCGGGGTCCTGATCCACTTCGGGCGCATCGGCCCTGGGGAAAAAGTCCGGCCACTGTCTCTACAATTTAAAACTCCCCAGGTTGGCCAGCAGGGTAGTCATGTGACTAAGACAGGCGGCTATATGATCAGTTTATTATAAAACAAGTCTTAACCGATATTGAAGTAAAACATAAACACACACATTGAAATATTAAAGCCCCTTATTTATTTTAGCCTCTCTCTCACGCATACACACACATATACATCGATTAACCAGAAAAATAAAAGGGATTTTTGCTTATAGCGCTATTGCAAAGAAAACAGAAGAAACTTAAGCGGAGTACTTGCTCATAGTTGAAGAAAATAAAAGAATGGATGGAAAGATGTCCTTTGTTTTGGTTCTACATCCCAAATGTGTATAGATGGCTGTCATTGGGATCTTCTTAGAACAGTTTTTTCCAAGCAATGTCGAAGATCAGTTTGGGTAGGCTTTCCAAGAAGTGCAGGCTTCAGATAGGTCTTGCAGCAGAAATGCAGCAACAAGGGTTTTAGTTCCCACACATTCGAAACGCAGGGTTTCTTCAAATACAGTTGGAAACTGACCCACTGTATGCAGGATTTCTTTTTTCAAGCGAGAGATGGGCTGGGTCATCTTCTGACAGGCAAAAACCAATTGACTGTTGTAACAGTTCAAACTGAAACTAAAAACAGTCCAGAGTCAAGCCTCCTGACCTCTATAAATTTTGACTTGTCACTTCTTTGTAAACAACAGTCAAAAACAATCCCTGCTGGGTGATTATCCACAGACAGGTGCCTTCCAATAAAACTTGTTTACAAGCCAAGTCCAGGAACCTTCTGGTGACTTTTTAAAAAATAGCACAAAGTTCAGCATCTTCAAGATGCCAGATGAATCAATGTCCATAATTCAACTATAAGTCTTTAAAACATATTTTACAAAAAAAATAGAAGCACTCTCATAACACACTAAAATAGCTATAGGTCACCAGATAATTTATATAGCTGGCTTAAACTTAAGCCTCTTTCCAACAAAAACAAATACTGTTGAGCAATTGTCTCCTTGTAACTTAGAGAACAAAGTTTCAATTGTAAAGTGCTTCTGGACATTGTCCTTTTTACTAGGTGTAATCTAGCAATGGGATAAGATCTATAAAAGATATTGCATTATCTGCTACAATGCCATAGTATTCCCATCAGCAGAATAAACTGGGTGATAAGTGAAAGAGACTATCCAAAATGATCAGTTCCGGAGGTATGCTTTTGTTTATGATATTGCAGCTTTAGTTTACTTTAATTTTACTGTCACCGCTGTTCTGCTTGGCAGTTTAAAAATTGACGGTGAACAGGTTCACACATAGTTTGCCCTGCTTGCTTTATGTAATTTCTGAAGGGACTGACCTCTGTCTGCTTTTTCTCCTGCACACTCATTTTGCTCTAGAAAATGAAGAATGGATCTAAACCACCATGGGTATGTCTTTGGTTATTTATAATAGGGGTATTTCAGAAGTATAAAGAGAGACAAATGTACAGATTACCATCCACCTCTCTCCATTGACTCCCATAAGCACAATTGTTCTTTATTGATTTTTCACTTGATATTGAAGAAATAATTTAAATAGGGAACAGTGAAGCAAAGAAATGCAGATGTTTGCAACTTGGCTCATTTGGGTCAATGTTACTATTGCACTCCAAATATTTGAACATGGAATCCTGGATTATCAGACTTTTCTCTTTGGTTACATTTTGACTGCTTTGAATCAAAATGCATTGATTTCCTTGGAAAATGTTTAAATTGTGAAGAATGGCTTGTAAAGTCTTTCTGCAAAGAACTTGTAAAGAATTTGCACTTCTGTATGTAGAAAATAAAATTGAGTTATAGATTTCCCGACAACGGCCCAAAATAAATGAAGTATATTGAGTGAACAAATCCCTTGATTTGAACTGCAGCTCTTCAGTGGCTTTTGTAGTAAATTGCAAAGTTGTTTTTAAATTCATTTATTAATGCTATAGACAACAGTGCAGTGCCTTTGCTCTCATTGGAAGGTAAGTAGCTTATGCTTTTCATGTTGACAGGTGACTCATTTTTAACAGGATTCTTTTTTATTTGTATTACAATTTTGTCAACTCTTTGATTAGAACAAGTTACTGGTTTCTGTCTAATGTTATTTTTAGAAAATTTATAGAACTTTGAAATTTCAGATCGGTTTTTGGCCTCTTTTGGAGTGGCAATTCATAAGGGTAGCTTTTTTGTGCTGGACTGCAAAATGCAATGCAGTTCATAAAGGGTTATGATTACTTGACAGAGCTTGATTCAGTGAAAGCACTCATATTTTTGAGTCAAAGTTATGTGATCAAGCTCCGCTTCAGAACAACATATTGCATTGTCTGAGGGGCTGTTGTTCCAACCCGCATTAAACCAACTCTGCCTGTTAAGATGGACATAAAAGATCGCATTGCAATTTTTAAAGAAGAGTAATGGCATTCCCCTGATGTCCTGGTCAACATTTATCAGTTGATCAAAACCACCAAGAACAGATTAACTGATCGTTTGATCTAATTTTCTAGTGTGACACTTTGCTGTCTGCAAATTGGCTGCTGTGTTTACCTACATAACAACCCTGAGGATGTGATTGGTGCTATATGTATGAGAGTTTTTCTTTATCTTTTGTATTTCATACTTCTGCAGAAATATGTTCCATTATCAGGTGAAAAAATTGGCATGTAAAAAATGCTTTTATTTGGACAGACCTGGTAGATACAACACCATAGCACTGAACTTAAGTTCAAACTTCATTCTAGACTGACATTTATATCCAAACGTCCTTAGCTGTAGAGGGATCTGTTCATTGGAGAATCCTACACCCTGCTGCTTTAGAGACAAATGCACATAAATACCATATAACAGGGTATTCAGCTTCTTCCAGATCAAACTCAAAATGCAGTTGAATGCATTAAATCGAACATAATTTAATAATGACCTGTAAAAATAGCAGGTCAGCAACTGCACCAGTACTTCACTTTTTGCCTTCCTCTTAACCGCTACACCTCTAGGCTTTGCCATTTCTGCTCATCTGCCTCTCCACAGGGGTAGAAGAAGGAATATTTTACCTTCTCACAGGAAGGAAAAAAAAAGGAAGGGAAAAATTTTTTTCAATGTGCTTTCAAAAACTATTGACATGAACACTCCACAAATGGTGTGGACTATATTCATGGTACAGTAGGTTGAGATTTTATGACACTTCTCTTCATTTACATTTCTACTTTAGAGAAGATGGCAATTCCTTTTAACAAGGAGAATAAGATAGTTTGGGCTGAAGATATCTAAAGTGCTGCTCAGTAATTTGTAAGAAATGCCATTTGAGCAGGGCAAATTAAGAGTTCTGTTTTTTGTTATTGCTCTGCTTATTCCCTGCAGCCTAGATTTTCCATGTTGGCTGCAGCTTATATTTGAACAGAGAGTGCTATGTTTTACACAGTCAAATAGATCTGTATTTTCTGAGGTCAGTTTATTAGGGTAGCTTCAGCTGCAGATTTGGATTGGTGAAGGGAAGACGTTAGAAGTGGAAGTGGAAAAATGTAAGTGAAATTTAAAGAGAAGGGAACAATGATCTGGAAGTCACTGCATGGAAGCATGGTGGAAGCAGATTCAATAGTAATTTTCAAAAGAAAATTGCAAAGGAAGAAAATCAAGGTTATGGTGAAAGACTAATAGGATATCTCTTTGAAAGAGCTGGCACAGGGGGTCGAATGGTCTTCAGTGCTGTATCATTCTATGATAATTACTTCCTTTTGCCTTTTAAGCACCACAGCTGGTTCCCCAGCAATTTTGGACACCCATTTTATATTGATATCCTTTAGAAACAATGTCCTGTGGCCTGAATTTAGAGAAATGTGTGTAGGGTGGACTCATCATTAAATAGATATTTAAATGAAGCTCCCACCTATTAGAGGTAGGCATTTCTGACACTGACAGTTGTCCCCAGGAACTAAAGTCAAGAATTTATCAGGGTTGGGTCTTATTTAAATAATGAGTACAACAATTTAGAGCTGCGTGAAAACCCTCCTATGAAACCGGATTTCTCTAAGCTCCAGCAAAACGCTTTTGGCAACAAACTCATGAGTTACAAGTTTCCACATCAACTGGGATAACATTAGTGAAAAAAGATGATTCTGAATGCACAAATTCTCGTATGCAATCCGTTTCTTCCACAAGAACTTTGCTTTCAGCTTCAAAGTAACAGGGTAAAACAGAATAAAAGATAAACCTAAAGACAGTCCGCTGGATTTTACCAGCCCCCCGACGTCAGGGGTTGTGGCCGGCGGTGGGGGGGAGGAGCCTGGAAAATACCTCCGGGAGAGGCCCGCCACAGGCCTTGAGGCCGGGAAGGTCCTGCCACATATTACTGGCAGTGGCGGCCCCTGCGTCACTTGGCGACGGGGACCTAATTAAAATACGTTAATCAATTTAAAGTTGATGAATAATTACTTCCCTCGTCATGACAGCCATCCCATGCCCATATTCCGGCTGGTTGCCGGAACTCCCACGCCTTCGGACCCCCACTATTAAAGAAAGGAAGGAGAGAAAAAAACAGGGTAACTATAGGCAAGTTATCCTGACACCAGTAGGAAAAATGCTAGAATCTATTATTAGGGATATGGTAACAGAACACTTTGACTCTGAATAATCATATGATTCTCTATGTAGATTTATAAAAGGGAAATTACATTTGACAAATATATTGAGTTTTTTGAGGTTGCAATTATCGGGGTAGATAAGGGGGAACCAGTGGATGTAGTGCATTCAAAAGGCATTCAATAAAGGACCACAAAAGAGGTTATTGTAGAAAATTAGGGCTCATGTGATTGGGGGTAATATATCAGCATGGATTATGGACTGGTTAACGAACACAAAGTTGCGTCATTTTCGAGTTGGTAGGCTATAATGATTGAGGTACTGCGGGGGTTAGTGCTTGGCATCAGCTATTTACAACCTTAATTAGTAACTTAGATGAGGATAATATATTCAAGTTTTCTGACAATACAAAATTAGATGGGAAACTAACCTGTGAGGAGGATGCAATGAGGCTGTAAAGGTATAGAGGCAGGTTAAGTGAGTGGGCAAGTACATGGCAGATGGCATATAATGTAGGGAAGTGTGAAGTTATCCACTTTGGAAGGAAAAATAGAAAAGCAGAATATTTTTTAAATAGTGAGAGACCGGGAAATATTGGTATTCGAAAGGACTTGGGTGTCATTGTACACGAATCACAAAGTTAACTTGCAGGTATAGCAAGCAATTAGGAAAGCAAATCATATGTTAGCCCTTATTAGAAAAGAATTGGAGTGTAAGAGTGAAGTCTTGTTGCAGTTGTATAGGACCTTGGTGAGGCAATACCAGGAGTACTGTGTACAGTTTTCGTCTCTTTTCTTAAGGAAGGACATGCTAGCCTTGGAGGGAATGCAATGAAGGTTCACTAGCCTGATGCCTGTGACGAGGGGATTGTCCTATGAGGAGAGATTGAGTAAATTAGGTCTGTATTCCCTAGATTAGAAGAATGAGGGGTGATCTCAGGGAAACTTGAAATTAAGGGACTTTGTAGGGTAGCTGCTGGGAAGATGCTCCCCCTGGCTGCAGAGTCTGGAACTTGAGGTCACAGTCTCAGAATAAGGCCATTTAGGAGTAAGATGAGGAGAAATTTCTTCAAAGTGTTGTGGATTTTTGGAATTCTTTACCCTAGAGGATTGTCGATGCTCAGTTGTTGAATATATTCAAGACAGAGATTGGTAGGTTTTTGGATACTAAGGGAATTGAGGAATATGGAGATAGTGCAGGATCATCAGCCATCATCGTATTGAATGATGGAGCAGGTTCGAATGGCTTCCTCCTGCTCTTATGTTCTTATATAACTGAGACTCATCATAAAAAGGACAGAGTTCCACTGGAATAGAATTCTTGCTGATTTTCCATTCCCAGCATACAAAGAGAGGAATTCCAGATTTTTAACTTCTGATTCATGAAAGTTCATTAAAAATTTATTTCACCAAGGAAAGTAAGTGTGAGTACCTGCCTGATGTGCGTATATTCATTACCTATTGGTTCAAAGGTCTTCATGCAAGCTATTGACTGGGCCATGTGGATCTTCCCTGGTTTGGTTGAAACTTGCCATGATTTTTTGCATATGTCTAGGGTGAAGTAGTTACTTTTGTACAATAGCTCAGACTTGATTTTTAAATTAGCATGCCATAAATATGGCTGATTCCAGTCTTCAGTTCAGATGCCTTTTATACACACAGTTGATGAAGCTGGCTGTATCACATTCTCGGAGCATTCTAAAGTGCTTTTCA
Source organism: Heterodontus francisci (assembly GCF_036365525.1). Lineage (NCBI taxonomy): Eukaryota > Metazoa > Chordata > Chondrichthyes > Heterodontiformes > Heterodontidae > Heterodontus > Heterodontus francisci. The sequence continues at coordinate 83,051,588 of NC_090372.1, forward strand.
GCCAATTAATTATTTTTGAAGTGCAATCACAGTTATGTAGGCCAACACAGCAGCCAATTTGTGCACTGAAATCTGTTAATCATTAATAACTTTAATGTAGTGTTGCGTTTCCAGTAGCATTTATGCATTCATTTTATTGTTAAAACTATTTTAGGGTATTAAATGCTCATTTTATTCATGAGTCCAAAAATGCTTAATCATTTCCGCTGTGACACCTAAACTTAAAATTAACTGCAGTTGCTTTAGGAATGACAAAAGCAGTACAGTTTTTAATGAGGTTTAATATTCCCAATTTTGAGCTCCCTTCCTGATTAATGTAGCTTCAGCATATTCAGGTATTTGCCTTTTTTGAAAATGTTTTAAAAGATTTTAAGTTTTTACTGAGTGACATTTGCAAGAATAAGACAGAACGGAACTACAAAGGTTTAGAAAATGGTACATTTTCAAAGAATACTTTGTTTTTTCTTAATGTTTCATATAAGGTCATTTTTACAATGACCTCTTGCAAAAGTAGCATCCTATGTATAACTTTGTGCCTTAAAACCCTTTATAGGAAGCTCAAAGAATGCTTGAAGTTGCAGAAAGTGGGACAGTGCAGCTTCCCTTAGAGGGTGGTAATATTCTGAAGATTCCAGTAAAAAGTATTAAGTACAGGTACAGTATGACATTATTCATAGAATGGATGGAAATGAAAGGGATTACTTATAAATTAATGTTGATACTGAGAAGAAAGAAAGAAGCTTAGTCATGGTAGTCACGTGTCTAAGTTTAAAAAAAATCTTTTCCACATTCTTATTACATTGCTAAACTACCCCTAAAATTGTTGTAAAATTATAGAATCATTGTTATAAATTTCTTTTCTGTTTTTGGGAAGCTAGTGAATTTTTTAAAAATCCACAAGATCTTAAAATCTAATAATTTGACATGATTGTTCAAACGGATCGAGTATAACTTCAATTGTGAGTTCCTGTGATAAAATGGTTCATTCTGTTGGTATGTGTTTTCAGTCCTGTTTGTTTCTTTTTGCTTATGTTGCCTGGTACAATCTATGACTCAGTGTCCAGCCTTTATAGAAAAACCAACATAAATCCGCTGAATGGCTGTGACTTAAGGGTAGTGTACATAGCATAAAGTTAAACCAGTAATACCTGTGGGTACAAAAGGGAAACACTGATGCCATTATAAACATCAAACCGTAAATTCTCCTCCATGGGGCAAAATTGGGCCAGAAGAACAGAAAAGAACACATCCACAGGTTTTCTGTCTTATTTTCCAATCATTGTCAAATTCTGAGAGACAGTTCCCTTTACTGCCTGTGCACCCGATGTCCAAATCTCAGCTTGGGGTACATCTGGGGACATTCCTGGGTCACCCCAGGAATTCCACCAGATATGTCATCCTAAGGCCCTGAAGAAAGCAAACACAAGCGCCATTTTACACTGCAAATGGTCACCATCAGGAAAGATTTGAATAACAATTAATCTCCGTGAGGTAAATTGCTGTTTGATTCCGAGACTGCCAATGTAATAGCAAGACCTGTGTGAACTTGCATCCCATGAATGAATAAATAAAAAAAAGATTGGCCTGTGGCTCCCCACTTTGGATTAACAGGGGTGGTACTCTGACTGAGTGGGTGGATGCTGTACCTGGTGTGACACTTGCCCCTATTATGGTAGGCCCTACCTCAGGGATTTCACAAGGCTGAAATAGTAGGCAGGAGTTCTGCCTCACCACACTTCTTTGCACTGCCAGAAATCCCACCCTAATTGGGACACAAAGTAGTAGTCTCTCTGATGAGATAGTTGAGGCAAATGTAGAGGTTAAAGCAAGCAAGTCCAGTAGACAGGCCGGGCAGGGGCAGGACAGGGAGCAGCGTGTAAGGTCTGATAGGCTAAACTGCATTTACTTTAATGCAAGAAGCCTTACAGGTAAGGCAGACGAACTTGGAGCATAGATCAGTAAATGGGATTGTGATATTAAAGCTATTACGAAACGTGGTTGAGGGATGGGCAGGACTGGCAGCTCAATGTTCCGGGGTACCGATCCTTCCAGCGTGACAGAGGTGGAGGTAAGAGAGGAGGGGGAGTTGCACTATTGATTAGGGAGGACATCACGGCAGTACTTAGTGGGGATATCCCAGGGGGAATGTCCAGCGAGGCCATATGGGTAGAACTTAGAAATAAGAAAGGGGTGATCACTTTGATGGGATTATACTATAGGCCCCCCAATAGTCAGAGGGAAGTGGAGGAGCATATATGTAGAGAAATCATAGTTCGGTGTAGGAATTATAGGGTTGTAATAATAGGTGATTTTAACTTCCCTAATATTGACTGGGACTGCCTTAGTGCTAAGGGATCAGATGGGGAAGAATTTGTTAAGTGTGTCCAGGATAGTTTTCTGAAGCAGTATGTGGATGGCCCTACTAGAGAAGGGGCTACACTCAACCTCCTCTTAGGAAATGAGGTTGGGCAGGTGGTTGATGTGGGGGAGCACTTTGGGACCAGTGACCATAACTTAGCTTCAAGATAGTTATGGAAAAGGATAGGACTGGTCGTCGGGTTGAAGTCCTAAATTGGGGGAAGGCTAATTTTGATGGCATCAGACAGGAACTCTCAAAAGTTGAATGGGAGAGGCTGTTTACAGGAAAAGGGACGAAGTGGGAGGCTTTTAAAAGTGAGATGGGAAGAGTTCAGGGCCGGCATGTTCCTGTTGGATGGAAGGGCAAGGCTGGCAAGTGTAGGAACCCTTGGTTGATGAGGGATATTGTGGGTCTGGTCAGGACAAAGAAGGAGGTATATAGAACATAGAACAGTACAGCACAGTACAGGCCCTTCAGCCCACGATGTTGTGCCGAACCTTTAACCTACTCTAAGATCAAACTACCTACATACCCTTCATTCTACTATCATCCATGTACCTATCCAAGAGTCGCTTAAATGTCCCTAATGTATCTGCTTCTACTACCACCGCTGGCAGTGCATTCCACGCACCCACCACTCTCTGTGTAAAGGACCTACCTCTGACATCTCCCCGAAACCTTCCTCCAATCACCTTAAAATTATGCCCACTGGTGATAGCCCTTTCCGCCCTGGGAAAAAGTGTCTGGCTATCCACTCTATCTATGCCTCTCATCATCTTGTACCCCTCTATCAAGTCACATCTCATCCTTCTTCGTTCCAATGAGAAAAGCCCTAGCACCCTCAACCTTTCTTCGTAAGACATGCCCTCCAGTCCAGGCAGCATCCTGGTAAATCTCCTCTGCACTCTCTCTAAAGCTGCCACATCCTTCCTATAATGAGGCGACCAGAACTGAACACAATATTCCAAGTGTGGTCGAACCAGGGCTTTACAGAGCTGCAGCATAACCTCGCGGCTCTTAAACTCAATCCCCCTGTTAATGAAAGCCAACACACCATACGCCTTCTTAACAACCCTATCAACTTGGGTGGCAACTTTGAGTGATCTATGGACATGGACCCCAAGATCCCTCTGTTCCTCCACACTACCAAGAATCCTGTCTTTAAGCCTGTATTCTACATTCAAATTCGACCTTCCAAAATGAATCACTTCACAATTTTCCAGGTTGAACTCCATCTGCCACTTCTCAGCCCAGCTCTGCATCCTGTCAATGTCCCGTTGCAACCTACAACAGCCTTCCACACTATCCACAACTCCAGCAACCTTCGTGTCATCGGCAAACTTGCTAACCCAGCCTTCCACTTCCTCATCCAAGTCATTTATAAAAATCACAAAGAGCAGAGGTCCCAGAACAGATCCCTGAGGAACACCACTGGTCACCGAGCTCCAGGCTGAATACTTTCCATCTACTACCACCCTCTGTCTTCTATGGGCCAGCCAATTCTGTATCCAGACAGCCAACTTTCCCTGTATCCCATGCCTCCTTACTTTCTGAATGAGCCTACCATGGGGAACCTTATTAAACGCCTTGCTAAAATCCATATACACCACATCCACTGCTCTTCCTTCATCAATGTGTTTTGTCACATCTTCAAAGAATTCAATAAGGCTTGTGAGGCATGACCTGCCCCTCTCAAAGCCATGCTGACTGTCTCTAATCAAACTATGCTTTTCCAAATAATCATAAATCCTGTCTCTCAGAATCCTCTCTAATAATTTGCCCACTACCGACGTAAGACTGACTGGTCTATAATTCCCAGGGTTATCCCTATTCCCTTTCTTGAACAAGGGAATAACATTTGCCACCCTCCAATCGCCTGGTACTACTCCAGTGGACAGTGAGGACGCAAAGATCATCGCCAAAGGCGCGGAAATCTCTTCCCTCGCTTCCCGTAATATCCTTGAGTATATCCCGTCTGTCCCGGGGAATTATCTGTCCTCATGTCTTTCAAAATTTCCAGCACATCCTCTCTCTTAACCTCAACCTGTTCGAGCATATCAGCCTGTTTCACGCTGTCCTCACAAACGACCAGGTCCCTCTCACCAGTGAATACTGAAGCAAAGTATTCATTTAGGACCTCCCCTACCTCCTCCGACTCCAGGCACAAGTTCCCTCCACTATCCCTGATCGGCCCTACCCTCACTCTGGCCATCCTCTTGTTCCTCACATAAGTGTAGAACGCCTTGGGATTTTCCTTAATCCTACCCGCCAAGACTTTTTCATGTCCCCTTCTAGCTCTCCTAAGTCCATTCTTCAGTTCCTTCCTGGCTACCTTGTAACCCTCTAGAGCCCTGTCTGATCATTGCTTCCTCAACCTTAAGTAAGCTTCCTTCTTCCTCTTGACTAGCTGTTCCACATCTCTTGTCATCCAAGGTTCCTTCACCCTGCCATCCCTTCCTTGCCTCATCGGGACAAACCTATCCAGCAGTTGCAGCAAGTGCTCCCTAAACAACCTCCACATTTCTGTCGTGCATTTCCCTGAGAACATCTGTTCCCAATTTATGCTCCCCAGTTCCTGCCTAATAGCATTGTAATTCCCCCTCCCCCAATTAAATATTTTCCCATCCCGTCTGCTCCTGTCCCTCTCCATGACTATAGTAAAGGTCAGGGAGTTGTGATCACTACCACCGAGAGATCTGCCACCTGGCCTGGTTCGTTGCCAAGCACCAAATCCAACATAGCCTCCCCTCTAGTCGGCCTATCTACATATTGAGTCAGAAAACGTTCCTGGACACACCTGACAAAAACTGCTCCATCCAAACTATTTGCAGTAAGGAGGTTCCAATCAATATTAGGGAAGTTGAAGTCACCCATGACAACAACCCTGTTACTTCTGCACCTTTCCAAAATCTGCCTCCCAATCTGTTCCTCCATGTCTCTGTTGCTATTGGGGGGGTCTATAGAAAACTCCCAATAAAGTGACTGCTCCTTTCCTGTTTCTGACTTCCACCCATAATGACTCAGTAAACAAACCCTCCTCGACGACCTCCCTTTCTGCAGCTGTGATACTATCCCTGATTAGCAATGCCACTCCCCCACCTCTTTTACCTCCCTCCCTATTCCTTTTGAAACATCTAAACCCCGGAACATCCAACATCCATTCCTGCCCTTGTGATATCCAAGTCTCCGTAATGGCCACAACATCGTAGCTCCAAGTACTGATCCATGCTCTAAGTTCATCACCCTTATTCCTGACACTTCTTGCGTTAAAGTAGACACACTTCAGCCCATCATACTGACTGCAACTTTGCCCTGTCAACTGTCTACCCTTCCTCACAGACTCTCTGCACTCTGTATCTGCCTGTTCAACAGCTACGCCATCCACTGTTCCGTAGCTCCGGTTCCCATCCCCCTGCCAAACTAGTTTAAACCCTCCCGAAGAGCTCCAGCAAACCTCCCGCCCAGGATATTGGTGCCCCTCCAGTTCAGATGCAGCCCGTCCTTCTTGTACAGGTCCCACCTTCCCCAGAAGGTATCCCAATGATCCACATAACTGAAGCCCTCCCTCCTACAGCTCTGTAGCCATGTGTTCAGCTGCACTCGCTCTCTGTTTCTAGCCTCACTAGCACGTGGCACCGGTATCAATCCTGAGATTACTACTCTGCTCGTCCTGCCTTTTAGCTTCCAACCTAACTCCCTATATTCGCTTTTCAGGTCCTCATCCCTTTTCCTAGCTATGTCACTGGTACCGATGTGTACCACGACTTCTGGCTGCTCCCCCTCCCCCTTAAGAATCCTGTAGACTCAATCCGAGACATCCCTGACCCTGGCACCCGGGAGGCAACATACCATCCGGGAGTCTCGTTCGCGACCACAGAATCTCCTGTCTGTTTCTCTAACCATTGAATCTCCGATCACTATCGCTCTCCTATTCTCCCCCCTTCCCTTCTGAGCCGCAGAGCCAGGCTCAGTGCCAGAGACCTGGCCGCTGTGGCTTTCCCCTGGTAGGTCCCCCCCCCCCCCCAGGGGGATCCCTGCACTGTGCGCCTATTCCCTTTCCCTCCCCTGACGGTCACCCAGCTACCTTTATCCTGTGACTTAGGTGTCAGTACTTCCCTATAACTGCTCTCTATCACCCCCTCAGCCTCCTGCATGATCCGAAGTTCATCCAGCTCCAGTTCCCTAACGCAGTTTGTGAGGAGCTGGAGTTGGGTGCACTTCTCACTGGTGAAATCAGCAGGGACACAAGTGGTGACCCTTACCTCCCACATCCTGCAAGAGAAGCATGCAACTGCCCTAGCTTCCATCCCCTCTGCTCTAAATTGACAACAGAGAATAGAAACAAATAAAGTAAAACCTTATCTTACCAAAGCCTCCACACAAGAGTCCTTTTTTTTGGTTAGAGGAGGAGGATGGGTGGGAGACACTACACGTGTAGTGTTTCGGGTTTAACCACTGCCCGAATATATAAGTTCACTTACCCAGCAGTCCCCGTGTCCGCGTCCGCCGAATCACGAGGTAAGTACTTTATAGTGAAACTTACCTTCCCGGCTGCCTCCTGGCTCGCACTATCACCGCTACCGCTGATATGTCAGGTATAGGCAGCTGGGATCAAGCGAGTCCCTTGAGGAGTATAGGGAATGTAGGACTACACTTAAGAAGGAAATTAGGAGGGCGAAAAGGGGCCATGAAATTTCCCTGGCAGATAAAATAAAGGAGAATCCTAAAAGATTCTATAAGTATATTAAAAGGTAGCTAGGGAGAGAGTAGGTCCCCTTAAGGATCAGTGTGGCAATCTATGTGTGGAGCCACGGGAAATGGGCGCGGTCTTAAATGAATATTTCTCATCAGTATTTACAGTGGAGAAGGTCGTGGAAGCTAGTGAGTTCAAGGGAGGGAACAACGATATCCTGGAGCATATCAGCATTACAAAGGAGGAGGTGTTGGAGGTTTTGAAGTGCATTAAGGTGGATAAATCCCCAGGGTCTGACCAGGTGTATCCTAGGATGCTATGGGAAGCAAGGGAGGACATTGCTGGGGCCCTGGCAGAGATTTTTGTATCATCGTTAGCCACGGGTGAGGTACCAGAAGACTGGAGGATAGCTAATGTTGTGCTTTTACTTAAGAAGGGCAGCAGGGATAAGCCAGGGAAGTACAGGCAGGTGAGCCTTACATCAGTGGTGGGAAAGTTATTGGAAGGGATTCTGAGAGACAGGATTTATATGCTTTTGGAAAGGCATGGTCTGATTAAGGATAGTCAGCATGGCTTTGTGCGTGGGAAATCATGTCTCACGAATTTGAGTTTTTCAAGGAGGTGACCAAGAGGATTGACGAGGGCAGGGCGATGGACGTTGTCTAGATGGACTTTAGCAAGGCCTTTGACAAGGTCCCGCATGGTAGGCTGGTCCAGAAGGTTTGAACACATGGGATCCAGGGTGAGCTAGCAAATTGGATACAAAATTGGCTTGGTGATAGGAGGCAGAGGGTGGTAGTGGAGGGTTGTTTTTCAGATTGAAGGTTGGTGACCAGTGGTGTGCCGCAGGGATCGGTGCTGGGCCCTCTGTTGTTTGTCATATATATTAATGACTTGGATGTGAATGTAGGGGGCATGATTAGTAAGTTTGCAAATGACACCAAAATTGGTGGTATAGTGGACAATGAAGAAGGTTGTCTAAGGTTAAACAGAATATAGATCAACTGGGAAAGTGGGCAAGGGATTGGCAAATGGAATTTAACACAGACAAGTGATGCAATTTGGGAAGGTAAACCAGGGCAGGACATATACAGTGAATGGCAGGGCCCTGGGGAGTGTTGTTGAGCAGAGGGACCTTGGGGTGCAAGTATATAGTTCCCTGAAAGTGGCAACACAGATAGACAGGGTGGTGAAGAAGGCGTATGGCATGCTTGCCTTCATCGGCCGAGGCATTGAGTACAAGAGTTGGGACGTCATGTTACAGTTGTACATAACGTTGGTTAGGCCGCATTTGGAGTAGTGTGTGCAGTTCTGGTTGCCGCACTACAGGAAAGATGTGATTAAGCTCGAGAGGGTGCAGAAAAGATTCACAAGGATGTTGCCTTGTTTGGAAGGCTTGAGTTATAAAGAGAGATTGGATAGGCTGGGTCTGTTTTTCCTGGAGCGAATGAGGCTGAGAGGGGACATTATAGAGGTATATAAAATTATGAAAGGCATAGATAGGGTAGATAGCCAGAGTCTGTTTCCCATGGTAGGGGTGACTAAAACTAGAGGGCATAGATTTAAGGTGAGAGGGAGGAGGTTTAAAGGGGATCAAATAGGTAAATTTTTCACACAAAGAATAGTGGGAATCTGGAATGAGCTGCCTGAGGTGGTGGTGGAGGCAGGAACAGTAGCAACATTTAAGAGGCATCTGGACAGGTACTTGAATGAACAAGGCATAGAGGGATATGGAATTAATGCAGGCAGGTTGGATTAGTATAGATGGGCATTATGGTCGGCATGGACGTGGTGGGCCGAAGGGCCTGTTTCTATGCTGTACGACTCTATGGATAATTTTTACCATGTTTTGTCACGTGGGAATATTATTGCTGCAGTTTTTCACAAATTCTGAATAAGGATTATAATGGGAAATTCCCCTGATGCTTTAGTAGGTAAATGTACTAATATGTTCCTGGCCCATACAAGCCAAAATGTTCTAGTTTGATATCTAGTCTATGCTGAATTATCTGCTGCCACGGAAGGCAATAATTGGGTGCTACAATTGGCTCCAATCGGAGTTAGTGATGGTTAGAAATCAGCCCGGGTTCCCATTTCTATCATTATTCAATGACTCCTTTGAGAAACTGCTTGTATGTAAACATCGAGTCAGGACTGGATCAGGCTCAGCTATGACGACTCCCCTCAGGTGATGAGCATATTTGCAGTTACTGTATAGGTGCATGCATGATGAACTGACACTTGGGTGATTTTTGAGAAAGCTGCTGCAACTGCGCTGTAGCATGAATTTGTCTTTCAGGAGATCGGTTAGGAAAAGCACAAAAATGTTTTTAAAAAGTACCACATATTGGCTATATTAGCTATATGTTTAGTATTGTTCTAATAAGGGTGGCAGTAGCATTAAAAATATTGCTTTTTGATAAAAGGATTCAGGGTTAACATTTCTAAATGATAACAGCTTAATTAAACTCATCTTTTTTCATATTAATGCACTGTGGATAAGGTGTAAAACTTTACAATGTTTTATTGAAACAATTGAGTGATATTTATGCATGTAACAGTTACAAACCTTCAATAAACTGTATGTAACTAGAATTGTGTAAATTGGGAAAGAGCTGAATGGCAAGATGAAGGCAAAAATGAGACATTTAAGAATCGCGTTAGTCGTCCTGCTTGTACAGAGCACTAACGTTTGGATATGTTCGTCCTCTAGCCCAGATGATCCTTCGGTCGTAAACATATCTGATGAAATGGCCAAAACTGCTGTGTGGAAGGCTCTTGCTGTAAATGCTGAGAATGCAAAAGTTGTAAAACTTAAAGCGAGGTAGCTTTTGTTTATGAGCTTAATTACTAGCCTAATGTAAAGCATTCTGATACTAATGCATGCACAACAGTAGCTGCTTTTTAGAGAACAAGGCACTTGTAGTAAAAGTTACCAATGTGTTACGTTAATCACTATTATAGTTGCATTCTGTGTTTTAATAGGCTCCACTTTCTACAGGATACTCAAGTTATAACTCCAGCTCTATTATAAGGCTGCTAGATCTTGGCTTACTAATTTTTCATATTTTGAACAGTTATGTAGCTTGTTATAACATAACTTTCTTTGGCTGTCAATTACCACATGATAAACTATACATTTTCAGCAAACATCATTTTCAGAGAAGTTGTAATTTTCCTGGATCTCATGGGTGCTTATATATGTAGCTTATATGTAACATACTTGTGCAGTTTAAATAAGAGAAATTGTACTTTTTGAAGACATTAGAGAAGTGATGTGCAGTGATTCAAATATTTGATCTACAATTGGTATGCTGAAGCACAAACATTTTTGAGTGTTTGATACTACACTGGGCATATAATGGAAGAATGATTAGTTAAGCAGAAGCAAATCCAATGATTTTTGAAAATGAAAAGTCTTGGTTATAATACTGCTAAGTTGTTACTGTGATCGTAAAGAATTCAAAATTCTAAAGTAATAAAATCCTAATCCAAATTTCCTTCACTTAATGGCTTACAGACCTAGTTAGAACTTGATAATACACCGAATATACACACATACATATATATAGCTTCAGCAGTTAGAAGTATATTTTTGTTTATGCCGTTCAATGGCACTTAGTTTCTGAGCTCAAAGAGGGAAATTCATTATGAACATAAACATATTTGTAAAATAGACAATGTGCAAAATAAACTAGGGCATCTGGACCTAGCAGTTAATAGAAAAGAAAATCGGGGCATGTGTAAAACAGGCTACTGATCATAACTAAAATAAAAGCAAAATACTGCGGATGCTGGAAATCTGAAACAGAAACAAGAAATGCTGGATTCACTCAGCAGGTCTGGCAGCATCTGTGGAAAGAGAAGCAGAGTTAACGTTTCGGGTCAGTGACCCTTCTTCGGAATTCCGAAGAAAGGTCACTGACCCGAAACGTTAACTCTGCTTCTCTTTCCACAGATGCTGCCAGACCTGCTGAGTGAATCCAGCATTTCTTGTTTTTGTTACTGATCATAACTGTCCATTTTGGGCTACCGCAGAAGACCACTTTCTCCCCCTCTTAGCTCACATTTCAGAGGGATATTTTTAAGGCAATTGGATCATTAAGCTATTTTAAAATATTGTTAATGGAGAAACAGATGAAAGGAACCTGTTAAACAATACACTAGATTGTTTGTATTCAGTTTTATCATAGTTTCTTTTAAAAGCAAAATGTCTACTAATTATCAGTTGCCTTTCTATCTGCACTGTGTGGTTAGCAGAGCTAGTACTTAATCACTATTTTCAATGTAATCATCTTAGGCTAAATACCACAGACCAGTCAGATGCATGCAGTTGTAAAGGATAAATGCATAACCAGATGAAACTGTTGATCTATATTTCAAAAATACAACTTGTACATTACAGTATGTGTAGATATTTGAATTTAGAGAGGTTGAACTGATTATTGTCTCTTGCTTTCTTTCATTTTGTTTTCTTCATTGATGTATGAACAATAATATTTAAATTTCCAAAGCAGAAACGCAGCAATACATTTTCCTTTTCCTTGTTACAAATTTACAGTCCTGAAAATACAACAGATATCAAAATGAACATTGAAGAGGTGCCCACGAGAAATGTCCTTGATGCTGAAACCTCTGTGTGAAACACGCAATATCCGTATCAACCAAGAAAGACTTCTCTTTATGAAAGCTACTTACTTGAGCCACAACCGAAGCTCTGAATCCTTTGCAGGAAGTAGAAACATATTGCTGGACCTAATCAGTGTCTCAGTCAGAGTGAAACTCTTCAGAATAAGATTGTTTCACCCTTGCACTATTCTGCTATGTCAATTGCAATGCTAGCTACTGTTTCAATCTTCACATCTATAGGCGCAATAATTTACAATTTTGCCACAGGTTTGTAAAGAGTAAACGAGCAATAGTCTAACAAGTTTAAAAAAAAATTCAAATCTGCTTCCCATTATTTCATTTGCTCGATACTAATACCATCAAATGATGTATTATTTTTTAAATGAAAATTAGTGCATAGTCTATACAAAAAATGTATAAATATGCTGCTCATTGACATTCATTGTAATCCCATTGAGATAAGTAATAGTTAACTAGATTTTCAACTAAATCTACATAAATGTATCTCATCATTTGTCAGTGGTCCTCAAGAATTTTGTTGCTACTGGATAACAATGAGGTAGCATACAGTAATAAGTGTTGCGATAGGCTATGATAGAAGAACAGGTATGTAAGTTGGTATTCTGTAACTGAGGGGTGTGCATCTCTTGACTACACTGGTGTGATACCGGTTTTTATACTGGTATGTTGCTATCTTTTTATTTACAAAATGGTTTATCAGTATTGCAATGCTGATTTGAGACTATCTGCATCTGAACTGTTTACATTTGACTTTATTCAACATGATATACTGTAGGCTTTGTTTAGCATTGCAGTGTTATATGTTTTATTTATTTATATTTAGACTGTCAAAACGTTATTCAGAAATTGCCATGCTATATGGAATACAAGAAAGATTTGGCTAATTTTATAAAGATTGTTGTAGTATTTTTTGTCTTTGTACTTTGGATACGTAGAGTAACCACTTTCTATGAGCAGTACTGTAGTTACAGTAGTCGTTTGGTAGTACAAAACTTGAGTATTGCTGAGAACAGAGACATTTTGTCGAAGCTTTTTGCCTTGCACTCATCAGAACAATTCGCAAGAATATCAATTGTTTCCCTTATTGGCATTCTTACGATTTGTCCTGATGAGTGCAAGATGAAAAGCTTTGACAAAATGTCTCTGTTTTCAGCAATACTGTAGTTATAGTATTAAGTCAGTAACCCTCGAGCCATCTCAGGAAAACAGAATCTTCCCACTGGTCCACTTTGCCATGCTTTTACACCGTTTGTGAAGTTGTTTTGTCTTCCAGACCAGATGAAGTTCTTTTTTTTTAAAAAAAAAGAAAGAAAATTTCTTTTGACCAGCCATTTTACTTTTAAGTGGGGACAGGTTCATTTATCTTTAGTCTAAAACACAATGCCAATGCAGCACAAAGAATTGCATTCAATCATTGCAAAATAATCGCCAAACAGTTAGCGAAGACACAAAAATGCCATTATTGTGAAATGTTTGGTTTGTATCCTAATACTGATTATATAGTTACACGTATAGCAAGTTCTGTGGATAAATTCAGAAGTAAATCCATTTTTCTGCTTCTGTTTTATTAAATGTACATATTCTAATCACTGTAATTGAATAATTGAGTTTGCATAATATAACAAGGGATGTGAATTATAGAAACTTATTTTAATTGAGTGTCAGTTGGTGAACTGAAGTTTTCTATTTAATTTTATAGGTTACGCTAAAGAATTAGTATTGTGTTGATACTGTTGACTGTTAGATGCTAAATACAGTATGAGATTTTAACAGGTTGAGAAACTGGTTTCTGGCAGGGACAGTTTAGTCCCATTTGTTTTTTTTTAAGGCTGCAGTTGATGGTAATTTTATGTCTTCCTATGTTCTGCTTATTTAATCACAGAACAAATAATATCCCTGGTATTCATCAATTTTCATAAAATTGTCTAATTTCAGATAATTATGGTTAAAGTTTTTATGACTATTTCTAAGTACAGTAGTGATTTCATTTATTTTTGTAAGGAAACCCAAAGCAATGTAAAAATGTTATAGCAATCCATTGTCTTAGTTCAAATGATGATATGTGTGCATACCCCAGATTTTGTTTTCTTTAAGGACAATGTCCTGCCTTCAGCTGTTGAATATTAGAGGAGAATAACTATTTTTTGTAATGTCATATCTGTTAATGAAAGCAATAAAGTCTCTTATTGTATTGAATATGATATTGATGTATGTTCTTTATAGGCATTTATTCAGGGACAGAATAAGTAAGGGACTCTGATTTGCAGTACTCTAATGTTGATTTTACAGAAACATTGCATTTGAGTTGAATTTTCAAAGTTTTCGATGATATCTATTTTGACAACGTTTCCCAAAATTAAAATTTTAAACATGAAACTGCCAGCAGATTTCTGAGGGGAAACTGAACAGGCAAATTAATTTTCCACCTGCCCTCGGCAGTATGAAGCCAGGCCAATTTTAACGCCTGGGCTTCCTATAAATTCTGCAAGCTGACATTCCAGAACAGGTGGAAAGTAGCAGAAAATAGACGGTGGGATCGGGCATCTGGGAGGATCTGGGGAAGTGGAGGCCTAATCTTTCCTAGTGGGGCACAGAGGAGTGCTCTTGTTCCTCCTGGGTTTACAAAGGACAGAAACATACTTGGCTTTTTCGTCCTCTTCTGGGTAGAATTCCTTTCTGTCCCGGTTGGCCTGCCGGGAAAGCTGCAGTAACTTCTCCTCTCAGGCCTGAGCTAGAATTGCAGTCTAATCCTGATGACATCATAGAAACCCAACATGCATATGTCAAGAAGAACCTAACTGGCTTTGGTCACCTGGTCCTGTGAGCAGGTTAAATATTGCAAATGGTGTGATCCTACTGGCTCCAGGGTGGCTAAATAACAGAGGCCATTTTAACTGCCTACTCGACCAGTTTCCACCAGATAGGTAGGGTTAAACTCACTTCCACTATGTCAGTAACCTTATTTTCAAAGCCTTGGATTAATTTGCTAACACTTTACAATAGGACTCTAGATGAAGGAAATACATATGATGAATGGGGAAAAAATCAGTTTCTATGGTCTACAAATTGTTATAGGTGTTAAATGCACAATGATATCTTTAATTTCTTTTCTCATTAGGAATAAGTTTGATATTTTGCTTTTCTCCTTACTGAGTGCAATAGAGAACATAAAATGTGATTTTTGAAAAAAAAAATGCCTTTCGAATCAAAAGAAACTTTAGTACTACCCATAGATTTTAGAAGAAAACATCATAATCATAGATATTGGATGGTCTGCCTAGCCACATATTCAGATGAAATCTATTCTGTGAATATTCATGTGGAGATTCACTGGTTTCCTTTCAAATTTAGTACACAAAGCACTGGCAACCAATCATTGACATAAAAAAAAAATTATTGTTGCAGAATTATTCCAGAATTAATTTGACCCTTTCAGGAGGGTAAGGATTAGGTGAAAAAAATGGGAAGAATGTAACAGATGCATGAAGGACAGTTGTTCCTGCTGCAAACAAAGGACAAGAAACATTAATTCATTTTAACACAAATAAATTTCAATTAATTGTTTTGGAATATTTTTGAAATAGTTTATCCAAAGGATTTTTGAGTTTTTACCATGCCATTGCCGAGTAGTTCTCAGAGCTTGTTAGGAAAAATTAAGGAGAATGGAATTAGGGGAGTGATAGCATATTAGATTAAAAATTGATTAGAAGAGAGAAACAGTCAGAGTGAAGGGCAATTTGTCATAGTAGTTTAAAGTGGGTAGTGTTGTCCTTCAAGTTAAGTATAGGGGCCGCTTCTGTTCACTATCAATCAGTTGAATGTAGGCCTAGAAGGAGTGGTGTCAAAATTTGCAAATAGTACCAAAATAGGAGGTAAAATTAATTCAACACTTTAGACAACCAAATGCAGCTGTAAAAGAGATGTTGATAAGATTGTGGAATGGGCGGTACAGTGGCAGATGGAATTCAGTGGTGGTGATGCATTTTCATTAAAAAACTAATGATATCCTGAATGGAAATAAGCTCAGTGCTGTGGAAAGGCAGAGAAATTTGGGGGTCCAGGTTCAAAGGGCATTAAAGACAGCACCTCCATGTTGATAAGACTCTTAAAAAGTTAATGGAATTGTAGATTTTATTACAAGTAGTATAGAATATAATAGGGTAATGGTGAGTTTATACTAAACCTCAAGACCTCTGTTAGAATATTGTATGCAGCATTGGGTTCCATACTATAGGAAGGGTATTGAGGCTTTAGAGAGGATACAAAGCAGATGCTGCCTGGCATGAGGAAATACAAAGGATTTTTTTTTTTTAATTGAGGCTTTGGTTAGAACAACACAAAGTAAAGAGTAAAAGCAAAATACTGCAGATGCTGGAAATCTGAAACAAAAACAAGAAATGCTGGATTCACTCAGCAGGTCTGGCAGCATCTGTGGAAAGAGAAGCAGAGTTAACGTTTTGGGTCAGTGACCCTTCTTCGGAACTGACAAATATTAGAAAAGTCACAGATTATAAACAAGTGAGGTGGGGGTTGGGCAAGAGATAACAAAGGAGAAGGTGCAGATTGGACCAGGCCACATAGCTGACCAAAAGGTCATGGAGCAAAGGCAAACAATATGTTAATGGTGTGTTGAAAGACAAAGCATTAGTACAGATTAGGTGTGAATATACTGAATATTGAACAGCAGCAAGTGCAAACCTGAAGAAAAACAACCTGAAAAAAACAGTGGGTAAGCAAACTGAACAAACTAAGATGAAATGAAATAAATGCAAAAAAATTGTAAAAAATGTAAAAAGGAATGTAAAAAAAATAGGAAGAAAAAATAACTAAAAATGACTAAAAATGAAAGTAAAGAGTGATGTGATTGAAATATTTCAAATTATGAAAGGATGGGACAGGATAGATGGAAGCAGATTTTTTTCCCTTTTGCTGAGGAGCCTGGAATGAGGAACCATTGATACAAGATCAAATGAGATTTAGAGGAGAGGAGAAACATCTTTACACATGGGTTGTGAGGCTGTGGAGTTTAATTCCAGGACCAATGTTGAGGCAGAAACAATGTCAACATTTAAAATTAGATTGGATAGATCGATAAAAGAAAAGGGTTTGGAAAGATATGGGAAAAGGATGGATAAATGTGATTGGAAACATTTGCTCACCTGAAGGGTAAACACCAACATGGACTGGCTGGACTGAAAGGTCTGTTCCATGCTTTACCTTCTGTGTATTTATGGGTGGAGCTTTGAACTGATAATGCAAGCTGGATTGGCAGGACCAGTAGCAGGTAGAAACCTTTTGGAATCTGCAGCTGGCTTTGTTGTGGCTCTTCAACTGTGCCAAATGTTGGTATCCTGCTTCTGGATTTCCTGACTAATCAGAGAAAGTGGGTGGAATGATGGGCTGAATCTGTCAAAAGAAAGATTTCTAATTAAAGGGATCCCGGCGGGAGTTAGAATGGCTGAACAGGACATGAATTTCTGAGACTGCAGGAACCTCAGGAATGGAGAAGAGACCTGGGAAGGCTGCTCCTGGGTTTGTCTGTATGTCTGTTTGTCTCTCTCTCTCACCTGGAGGTCCTGCTGTGGGATCTGAAGAACTGCAGTCAGGCGATGTTTGACAAGGGTCGAAGGAAGAGGCCAGTCTCTCATACCGAGTATGTATGTATGTGTGGAGTTTGCAAGTTCTCCGTGTCTGCGTGGGTTTCTTCCGGGTGCTCCGGTTTCCTCCCACATGCCTAAAGACTTGCAGGTTGGTAGGTAAATTGGCCATTATAAATTGGCCCTAGTATAGGTAGGTGGTAGGGAAATATAGGGACAGGTGGGAATTAGAATTAGAACATTACAGCGCAGTACAGGCCCTTCGGCCCTCGATGTTGCGCCGACCTGTGAAACCATCTGACCATTTTCATCCATATGTCTATCCAATGATCACTTAAATGCCCTTAAAGTTGGCGAGTCTACTACTGTTGCAGGCAGGGTGTTCCACGCCCCTACTACTCTCTGAGTAAAGAAACTACCTCTGACATCTGTCCTATATCTATCACCCCTCAACTTAAAGCTATGTCCCCTCGTGTTTGCCATCACCATCCGAGGAAAAAGACTCTCACTATCCACCCTATCTAACCCTCTGATTATCTTATACGTCTCTATTAAGTCACCTCTCCTCCTCCTTCTCTCCAACGAAAACAACCTCAAGTCCCTCAGTCTTTCCTCGTAAGACCTTCCCTCCATACCAGGCAACATCCTAGTAAATCTCCTCTGCACCCTTTCCAAAGCTTCCACATCCTTCCTATAATGCGGTGACCAGAACTGCACGCAATACTCCAGGTGCGGTCTCACCAGAGTTTTGATGTGGTAGGAATATGGAATTAGTGTCAGATTATATAAAATGGGTGGTTAATGTTCGGCACAGCCTCGGTGGGCCGAAGGGCCTGTTTCAGTGCTGTATCTCTAACCAACTAACTAAATGTGGCCCCTTCAACATGGAGATAGTGCACTGAGGATCCAGCACTTCAGGAGGCCAGGAAAGATGAATGGCATAACACTTTCAGGTGCCAAGCCCCACACTCTGACTTTCCAAGCATTCTCCTGCACACACTCCTCAGAATAACACCTTGCAGCTCCACTCATTCCTTCAGCTCCAGGCACCTCATAGCCCCATCTGAACAACCAACATTCACCCTCACCCTTATCTTTGTGCCATCTCACTCCCATTTCTCACAGTCACCCTCTCCAAAAGCTGTCATTCCCTCCTCTCCACACAGTCCATTTCTAACATTCAACTCTGCTTTCTCTCCTTGTTGAAGAAAGCACACAACTTTGGGGCAAGGCAGAGATGTGGGTGCTGGGGGACTTCCAGTGACAGCCACCTTGAAGGTCACTGGCAATGTGTGCCCACCTGGTCCAATTGGAAGGAGGTCTTGTTCCAGGAGGTTGCACATGAATGCGTGGCTGAGGAGATGGTGCAGGAGGGAGGGCTTTAGTTTCCTGGATCACTGGGTCTGTTTGTGGCAAAAGTGGAACCCGTACAAGTTGGCCAAGTTGCACCTGAACCAGAATGGGGCAAGCATCCTTGCTGGGAGGTTTGCTCGTGCTATTTGGGGGGGGGGGGGGTTAAACTAATTCAGCAGTGGGATGGGATACAGAGTGGAGGTACAGTAGGGGGTGATATAGAACAGAAACTGAGTCTGTCTGGAAGGCAGTGCAAATATAGACCTGGTAAGGCACGTGAAAAATGCAAGGCTGGATTGCATCTATTTCAATGCAAGGAGTCTTACTGGTAAGGCAGATGAATTGAGGGTGTTGATTAGCACATGGGATTATGTTGTTATTGCTATCACAGAGACATGGTTGAGGGAGGGACAGGACTGGCACCTCAATATTCCAGGGAATAGAATCTTCAGGCGTGACAGGGGAGGGGATAAAAGGGGAGGTGGCATTGCACTGTTGATCAAGGAGTCAATTACTGCAGTAAAGAGGGATGATATCTTAGAAGGTTCCTCAAATGAGGCCATTTGGGTAGAACTTAAAAACAAAAAGGGGGCAATCACTTGGCTGGGTGTGTACTACAGGCCTCCAAACAGTCAGGGAGAGATAGAAAAGCAGATATGTAGGCAAATCTCAGAGAGGTGTAAAAATAATAGGGTAATAATAGTAGGGGATTTCAACTTGCCCAATATTAACTGGGATAGTCTGAGTGCAAAAGGCTTAGAGGGGGCGGAATTCTTAAAATGCATACAGGAGAGCTTTTTGAACCAGTACGTAGAAAGTCCTACAAGAGAAGGGGCGGTACTGGACCTAATCCTAGGGAATGAAACCGGACAAGTGGTAGAAGTGTCAGTGGGGGAGCATTTCGGGATAGTGACCAGAACTCTAAGATTTACGGTAGTTATGGAAAAGTACAAAGGTGGACCAGAAATAAGGGTACTGAATTGGGGGAAGGTCAATTTCAGTATGATAAAACAGAATGTAGCCGAAGTGGACCAGGAGCAGCTACTTGTAGGAAAGTCTACATCACATCAGTGGGAGTCATTCAAAGAGGAAATTGTGAGAGTTCAGAGCCAACATGTACCCGTTAAGGAGAAGGGTAGGACCAACAGGACCAGGGATATAGAGGATTGGATCAGAAAAAGAAAAGGAGGCTTACGGCAGATTCCAAGCACTGAAAACAGCGGAGGCACGAGAGGAGTATAGAAAGTGTAGGGTGGCACTCAAAAAAAAAAAGTCATTAGGAGAGCGAAGAGGGGGCATGAAAAAACACTGGCGGGCATTTTAAAGGAAAACCCTAAGGCGTTTTCTAAGTATATTAAGGGTAAGAGGATAACCAGGGAAAAAGTTGGGCCCATTAGGGACCAACGTGGCAATCTTTGTGTGGAGCCGGAGGGCATAGGTGAGGTTTTAAATGATTATTTTTCATTGGCGTTCACTATGGAGAAGGACGATGTAGGGGTAGAGATCAGGGAGGGGGATTGTGATACACTTGAACATATTAACATTGAAAGGGAGGAAGTATTAGCTGTTTTAGTGGGCTTAAAAGTGGCTAAATCCTCAGGCCCAGATGAGATGTATCCCAGGCTGTTATGTGAGGCAAGGGAGGAGATAGCAGGGGCTCTGACACAAATTTTCAAATCCTCTCTGGCCACAGAAGAGGTACCAGAGGACTGGAGGACAGTGAATGTGGTACCATTATTCAAGAAGGGTAGCAGGGGTAAACCAGGTAACTACAGGCCGGTGAGTCTAACGTCAGTGGTTGGGAAAATATTGGAAAAAATTCTGAGACAGGATTAATCTCCACTTGTAGAGGCAGGATTAATCAGGGATAGTCAGGGGGAGATCGTGTCTAACTAACTTGATTGAATTTTTCGAGTCAGTGACTAGATGTGTAGATGAGGGTAAAGCAGTAGATGTAGTATACGTGGATTTCAGTAAGGGTTTTGATAAGGACCCACATGGAAGATTGGTGAAGAAGGTGGGATCCAGGGCAATTTGGCAAATTGGATCCAAAATTGGCTTAGTGGCAGGAGGCAGAGGGTGATGGTCGAGGGCTGTTTTTGCGATTGGAAGCCTGTGATAAGTGGTGTACCACAGGGATCGGTGCAGGGACACTTGCTGTTTGTAGTGTACATTAATGATTTAGACGTGAATATAGGAGGTATGATCAGTAAGGTTGCAGATTGCATGAAAATTGGTTGTGGTGTAAATAGTGAGGAGGAAATCTTTGGATTACAGGGAGATATAGATGGGCTGGTAAGATGGGCGGAGCAGTGGCAAATGGAATTTAATCCTGAGAAGTGTGTGGTAATGCATTTTGGGAGGACTAACAAGGCAAGGGAATATACAATGGATGGTAGGACCCTAGAAAGTACAGAAGGGACCTTGGTGTACTTGTCCATAGATCACTGAAAGCAGCAGCACAGGTAGATAAGGTGGTTAGGAAGGCATATGGGATACTTGCCTTTATTAGCCAAGGCTTTCAAGATAAGAGCAGGGAGGTTATGATGGAGATGTATAAAACGCTAGTTAGGCCACAGCTGGAGTATTGTGTGCAGTTCTGGTCGTCACAATATAGGAAGGATGTGATTGCACTGGAGAGGGTGTAGAAGAGATTCACCAGTATATTGCCTGGGCTGGAGCATTTCAGCTATGAAGAGAGACTGAAAAGGCTAGGGTTTTCCTTGGAGTCGAGAAGGCTGAGGGAGTACATGATTGAGGTATACAAGATTGAGGGGCATTGATAGGTTAGATAGGAAGAAACTTTTTCCCTTAGCGGAGGGGTCAAGAACCAGGGGGCAAAGATTTAGGGTAGGAGGTTTAAAGGGGATTTGAGGAAAAAAAATTTCACCCAGTGGGTGGTTGGAATCTGGAATGCACTGCCTGAAGAGGTGATGGAGGCAGGAACCCTCACAACATTTAAGAAGTATTTAGATGAGCACTTGAAACACCATAGCATATGAGGCTATAGGCCAAGTGCAGCAATATGGGATTAGAATAGTTGGGTGCTGGATGGCCGGCACAAACACGATGGGCCGAAGGGCCTGTTTCTGTGCTGTAAAACTCTATGACAATGACTCTATGACATGTCAGCAAGGGCCTGCCTTGAAAGCCTAAGCCTCCTGAGGCACTGGTCCTCCTCACACATGTCGAGAGAACTGATCCTCTGCCTGTAGACCCTGTGTTGGAGGTCTCGCGTTAGAACTGAATCTCTCTGTCTCCTCTGTCCTATGGAGCAGTAATGGCTGAGGAGAAGGCAGCTGGTGTTGCTGCTTCTCTACCTCATCAGAGGTGCAAAGGAGAGCTGCATAAGCTACTCCCATACAGCAATGCAGCAGTAAAGGCTGACAGCAGGGAAGTCCGCATCAAGGTGAGTGATGTGCAAGACAGGTGAACTGACTTGGAAGAAGTTAGCAATCAGTTGCCAGGCAGTGAAAGCACACTCGCAGAAGAAGTGTTTGTGAGCACTAGTCTCTCACTTGGGTATGACATTGCCCGACTTAGGTTGGTTAAGGTTAGAGGTTGGAGTTAGGGGGCAAGGTTCAGGAGTTAGAGCCGTTATTGAGAACGGGGTGACCAGACGGCGAGGTTTGCTGCTCTCGGCGGGATGGGTTTCAGTTGCTGTGCTTACTGTCCGCTCTAAGTTCCTCAGAGATGGAGCCCAGGGCGACTACACCGCTCGCTCAGGCTCCTCGCCGGCCGCTGACGCACTGACATTCAAGACGGTTGTTACGGTTCAGTCTCGCTTCTATGGCAACCGCACTGGCGGCGTCAGTGCTCACCATGGAGTTGGCAACAAGGCAGTGCCGGTACCACTGATTGGATTCGGGAAGCTCGTTGTCCGAGTACGCGGCGTTCTGATTGGCGGGAGAGGTGGTGCCGCTGGTGTCGAAGGGCTGATGAAAAATAAACGGAGTCGACTGGGCTTGTAAGAGGAGTGGGCCAAAGGGAAGAACCACCGAGAGAATGAGAAGCCGGTAAGTAAGAGAGGGGCTGAGTGTCAGTCAGGCCGGAGGTGGCATCAGCATCTCCTCTCAATAGCACACACACTGCTTCCCAGCCACATGACCCCAGAACTGAGAGGTTATAACAATCAGGAAAGACTGTACAGGCTGGGTTTTTTTTCTCTAGAACATTTTATTTCCTCTCAACTTTGTCCCAAGGAAAGAACTAAGATCTGCCAAATCACATTGCACAGAGTCAACATCGCCAAACCCACCCACACAAAGTGTACTTAGTACCCTCAACTAATTTTGTTCATCGTTCCCACTCACGACCACTGCAACTCAGTCCCACCCCTTTGTGCTCCTACTGAGAAAATCTTTGGGCAGTGAAGTGAGAGAGGCTTAAAAGGCCATGTTGTTTGGCGGCTGGGGTGCACTAGTGGAAAGGGGAGTTGAGAGCAATCAAAGAAATAAAAAGCATAAGGTAATAAAACATACAATTGGAAAAGCAGTTTGGTCTGTCAATCTTAATTACACGAGCTTTCTTATAACTTGTAATACCATTAAGAACAACTTGCATTTATATCATGGTTTTAATGTAGGTTTAAAGCAGCTATCGAAAGGGACAAAGAAAAATCAAA
Source organism: Heterodontus francisci (assembly GCF_036365525.1). Lineage (NCBI taxonomy): Eukaryota > Metazoa > Chordata > Chondrichthyes > Heterodontiformes > Heterodontidae > Heterodontus > Heterodontus francisci. Next base: position 83,074,864 of record NC_090372.1, read on the forward strand.
AGTGAAAATACTCAACTGGAAGAGTGACAATTTCAGTGATGGGAACCTAGGAGCAGGAAGAAAAACAGAAAATGCTGGAAATACTCAGCAAGTCTGGCAGCCTCTGTGGAGAAACAGAGTTAACCTTTCAGATCAATGACCTTTCATCAGATGGTCATTGGCCTGAAACATTAACTCTGTTTCTGTCCACAGATGCTGCCAGACTTGCTGAGTATTTCCAGCAATTTCTGTTTTTATTTCAGATCTCCAGTATCTGCAGTATTTTGCTTTTGCAGGAACAGGGGTTGACCATGTCGCCTTCTCCAGCCGGTTCTGCCATTCAATGAGATCATGGCTGATATGTGACCTAACTCCATATTTGAGAAGGAATCTTGCACAGGTCGTCTGGAAATAACATTTGTGCAGGAAAACAGTTAGTGAACAATAGCAGACCATGAAGGAAAAGATACTTTGGTTAAAAACTAAGCATATTCCCATATGGAGGAAAGATGGGATATCCAAAGCTGGAGCTTCCTGGATGATGAAGGAAATAGAGGTCAAAGTAAAATAGAAAAAGGAGGTTTATGACAAATGTCAGGTTCATAAGGTAGAAACTAAGCAGAATACAGCGAGCGTAGGGGGAAACTGAAAAAGGATACAAGAAGTGCAAAGAGATATGAGAAAAAATTAGAAGGGAACATAAAGAGGAACCCAAACATTTTATCAATGTAAAAAGTAAGATGATCGCTAAAGGAATTGTGGGGCTAATTAGGGCCAAAACAAGGAAATCATCTTGTGGAGGTAGAGGGCATGACTGAGGTACTGAATAAGTAGTTTGCATCTGCCTTCACTAAAGAAGGGGATGACATTAATGTTGCAGTTGAGGAGGGGGAGTAGAGATATCGGATAGGATAAAATTAGATAGGAGGCACTAAGTTTACAAGTCACCTGGTCCAATGGGATGCATCCTGCGTTTCTCAAGCTAGTGTAGAAGAAGATCTGACCACAGTCTTCCAATCCTCCCTGGATATGGGAGTTGTGTCAGAGGACTGGAGGATTGCAAATGTTGCATCCCTTTTCAAAAAAGGGGAGAGGGATAAACTTGGTAACTACACGCCAATCAGTCTAACGTCAGTGATGGGATAACTACTAGAGTCCATTGTCAAAGACAAACTAATTCTCACTCAGAGAGGCATGAGTTAATAGGGGACAACCAGCATGGATTTGTCAAAGGCAAACTATGTCTGACTAAAGTGTTTCAGTTCTTTACTGAAGTCATAGATAGGGTTGATGAAGGTAGTTCAGTAGATGTATCTAGATGTTCAAAAGACAGTTGATAAAGTACCACATAACAGACTTATTCGGAAAATAGAAGCGCATGGTATTAAAGGGATGGTAGGATCTTGGCTATGTAATGGCTAAGGGGTAGGAGATAGAGAGTAGTGGTGAAAAGATGTTTTCCTGATGGAGGAAAGTATGCAGTGGGGTCCCTTAGGGGTTAATATTCAGGTTATTGCCTTTCTTGTTGCATATAAATGTCTTGGACTTGGGTATAGGGAATACACTTTCAAAATTTATGGATGATACAAAACTTGGCAACATAGTAAATAGTGAACAGGTAGTAGCAGACGCCAGGAGGATATAGACAGACTGGTGAAATATGCCAATAAATGGCAGGTGCATATGTGAAGTGATGCACTTTGGGAGAAACAATATACAGTATAATCTAAATGGTATTATTCTGAGCAGGTGCAAGAGCAGAGGGACCTGGAGGTGCATATTCACAAATCTTTGAACATGACAAGTTGATAAGCCAATTAAAAAGTATATGAAATACTTGGCTTTGTAAATAGGGGTATTGCATACAAAAACAAGGAAATCCAGTTATAGAGATACAGCACTGAAACAGGCCCTTCGGCCCACCGAGTCTGTGCCGACCATCAACCACCCATTTATACTAATCCTACACTAATTTCATATTCCTACCAAATCCCCACCTGTTCCTCTATTTCCCTACCACCTACCTATACTAGGGGCAATTTATAATGGCCAATTAACCTATCAACCAGCAAGTCTTTGGCAAACCTGTACAAATCACTGGTTAGGCCTTAGGGTGGTGAACCTGTGGAATTCTCTACCTCAGAAGTCAGTGCAGGCCAAGTCATTAAATATATTCAAGAAGGAGCTAGATATATTTCTTAATGCCAAAGGGATCAAGGGATATGAGGAGAAAGCGGGAACAGGGTACTGAATTAGGCGATCAGCCATGATCTTTTTTGAATGGCGGAGCAGGCCCGAAGGGCCGAATGGCCTACTCCTGCTCCTATTTTCTGCGCTTCTATGTTTCTATGGAGCATTGGGCTGAATTTTATTAGGAACGGCAACAAGCTTCAAAAAGTGCATGCGCACGTGCGAGACATGTGCCGCAGAACTGCTGCAATATTACGCGCGGCGGCTCATTAACATGGAGGGGGCGGACTGCCCGCCCCCAGTGATGTAGAGGGGGTGGGGGCTTTGTCCCCGGCAATGGCATCCGGTGCCACCGAGCAGGCGCTGGCGCCATTTTTAAAGGGCTTCAAGCCCTTACCGGTATTTTTATTTTTTAAAGTGAAATGGATGTGACATGGAAATTTATAAATTTAATGAAAGATCGAAGGCCCTCTGCCACACCCCAATGACCATACACTCAATTATTGTCATTTCTGTCCTAAAAAAAATTTAGTTCCCCTCCCGAACTTTCCTCCTTTGCCCTTCAGCCCCTTCCCACCATCCCCTCAGCCAATAGACAGTTTTCCACAGTCTCTCCCCCCCCCCCCCCCACCACCCCCCCTCCCGCAACGCCCCACCCTGAAAATTTCACTCCTCCCGCCTCCTCACCAGTGTTACGCCTTGGATCTCTGAACGGGGATCTGAAGGCGTGGGACGTCCAGCCACCAGCTGGAATATCGGCTTGGGACAGCCATCGGGACAAGGTAGGTGCTTATGCAGCCATTATAATTTATTTAAATATTTAAATTAAGGCTCTGCCGCCAAGCGAGGGGGGAAGCCACCCCGAGGCCTCGCTGCCACCAGTAAAATGGGGCGGGGCCTTCCTGGCGCGCCTCTCCCGGAAGTATTTTCCGGGCCTCCCCCACCACGACCCCAACATTGGGGGGCTTATGAAATTCAGCCCATTGTGTACAATTCTGTGCATGATAGTTTAGGAAGGATGTCATGGCGTTGAGCGGAGGCTTACCAGTATGATACCAAGAATGAGCGTGGTGGAACCAGATTCCATAGTAATATTCAAAAAGCAATTGGACATGTACGGAAAGAGGATTCATTTGTAAGGTTATGGGGAAAAAGCTAGGATGTGGGACTAAATTGGATAGCTCTTTCAAAGAACCAGCAAGTGCAATGGGCTGAATAGCCTTCTGCTTTGGATACTGTTGGGGGGAATGGCCTCTCAGGGGAAAGCAGCAACAGCCCAATTCGTTGCACCATGGTTGGTTCTGCTCCACAGGGGAGGAGTAAAAAGTGTGGGAATGCAATAGTTATAGGGGATTCAATTGTGAGGGGAATAGATAGGTGTTTCTGTGGCCGCAAAAGAGACTCCAGGATGGTATGTTGCCTCCCTGGTGCTAGGGTCAAGGATGTCTCAGAGTGGTTAAGGACATTCTGAAGGGGGAGGGTGAACAGCCAGTGGTCTTGGTACACATTGGTACAAACGACATAGGTGAAAAAAAAGGATGAAGTCCTAAAAGCAGAATATAAGGAGCTAGGAAGTAAGTTGAAAAGTAGGACCTCAAAGATAGTGATCTCATTACTACCAGTGCCACGTGCTAGTCAGAGTAGAAATAGCAGGGTATATCAGATGAATACGTGGCTGAAGAGATGGTGTGAGGGGGAGGGTTTTAGATTCCTGGGCATTGGGACCAGTACAAACTGGACGGGTTACACCTGGGCAGGACCAGGACTGATGTCCTCGGGAGAGTATTTGCTAGAGTGGTTGGGGAGGGTTTAAACTAAAATAGCAGGGGGATGGGAACCTTTGCAAGGAGTCAGAGGAGGGGGGATCAATGACAAGAACAAAAGACAGTAAGGGGAATAAAAAAAGTGATAGGCAGAGAAATCAAGGGCCAGAATCAAACAGGGCCACAGTGAAAAATAGTGGGAAGGAGACAAGTAATGTTAAAAAGACAAGCCTTAAGGCTTTGTGCCTAAAGGCACGGAGCATTCGCAATAAAGTGGATGAATTAATTGCGCAAATAGATGTAAACGGGTGTGATATAGTCAGGATTACGGAGACATGGCTGCAAGGTGACCAGGGATGGGAAATGAACATCCAGGGATATTCAGTATTTAGGAAGGACAGACAAAAAGCAGAAGGTGGTGGAGTTGCATTGCTGATTAAAGAGGAAATTAATGCAATAGAGAGGAAAGATATTAGCTTTGACGATGTGGAATCTGTATGGGTAGAGCTGAGAAACACTAAGGGGCAAAAATCGTTAGTGGGGCTTGTATATAGACCACCGAACTCTAATGGTGATGTTGGGAATGGCATTAAACAGGAAATTAGAGATGCATGCAATGAAGGAACATCTGTAATTATGGGTAACCTTAATCTGCATATAGATTGGGCAAATCAAATTAATCACATTACCGTAGAGGAGAAATTCTTGGAGTGTATACAGGATGGTTTTCTGGACCAATACGTTGAGGAACCAACTAGAGAACAGGCCATCCTAGACTGGGTATTGTGTAATGAGAGAGGAATAATTGACAATCTGGTGGTGCGAGACCCCTTGGGGACGAGCGACCATAACATGATAGAATTCTTCCTCAAGATAGAGAGTGACGAACTTGATTCTGAGACAAGAATCCTGAATCTTAGTAAAGGAAACTACGAAGGTATGAGGTGCGAGTTGGCCATGACGGATTGGTTACTTAAAGGGATGATGGTGGATAGGCAATGGTAAACATTTAAAGAGCGCATGGATGAACTGCAACAATTGTTTATCCCTGTCTGGCGCAAAAGTAAAACAGGAAATGTAGCCAAATCATGGCTTACAGGGGAAATTAGACATAGCATTAGATCCAAAGAAGAGGCATATAAATTTGCCAGGAAAAACAACAGACCTGAGGATTGGGAGCAGTTTAGAATTCAGCAAAGGAAGGACCAAGGGATTGATTAAGAAGGGGAAAATAGAGCACAAGAACAAGCTTGCAGGGAACATAAAAACTGACTATAAAAGTTTCCATAGGTATGTGAAGAGAAAAAGATTGGTGAAGACAAATGTAGGTCCCTTACAATCAGAAACAGGGGAATTTATTATGGGGAATAAAGAAATGGCTGACCAACTAAATGCATACTTTGGTTCTGTCTTCACAAAGGAGGACACAAATATCATACCAGAAATGTTGGGCAACACAGGGCTTAGTGTGAGAGAGGAACTGAAAGAAATCTGTATTAGTAGAGAAATGGTGTTGGGAAAATTGATGGGATTGAAGTCTGATAAATCCCCAGGGCCTGATGGTATGCATCCCAGAATACTTAAGGAAGTGGCGCTAGAAATAATGGATGCATTGGTGGTCATCTTCCAAGATTCTATAGACTCTGGAACAGTTCCTACAGATTGGAGGGTAGCTAATGTAACCCCACTATTTAAAAAGGGAGGCAGAGAGAAAACAGGGAATTATAGACAAGACAGCCTGGCATCGGTAGTGGGGAAAATTCTAGAGTCCATTATCAAAGATTTTATAGCAGAGCACATAGAGAACAGTGGTAGAATCGGGCAGAGTCAGCATGGATTTACAAAAGGGAAATCATGCTTGACAAATCTACTAGAATTCTTTGAGGATGTAACTAGTAGAGTTGATGAGGGGGAGCCAGTGGATGTGGTTTACTTGGACTTTCAGAAGGCTTTCGACAAAGTCACACATAAGAGATTAGCATGTAACATTAAAGCGCATGGGATTGGGGGTAGTGTATTGCGATGGATAGAAAATTGGTTGGCAACAGGAAACAAAGAGTAGGTATAAATGGGTCTTTTTCCGAATGGCAGGTAGTGAGTAGTGGGGTACCGCAGGGATAGGTGCTAGGACCCCAGCTATTCACAATATACATTAATGATTTAGATGAGGGAACTAAATGTAATATCTCCAAATTTGCAGATGACACAAAACTGGGTGGGAGGGTGAGTTGTGAGGAGGATGCAGAGAGGATTCAGGGTGATTTGGACAAGTTGAGTGAGTGGGCTAATGAATGGCAGATGCAGTATATTGTGGATAAATGTGAGGTTATCCATTTTGGTAGCAAAAACTGGATGGCAGATTATTATCTGAATGGCTGGCTATAGACTGAGAGAAGGGAATATGCAACGAGACCTGGGTGTTCTTGTACACCAGTGGCTGAAGGTAAGCATGCAGATGCAACAAGCGGTAAAAAAGGCAAATGGTATGTTGGCTTTCATAGCGAGAGGATTCAAGTACAGGAGCAGGGATGTCTTGCTGCAATTATACAGGGCCTTGGTGAGGCCACACCTGGAATATTGTGTGTCGTTTTGGTCTCCTTATCTGAGGAAGGATGTTCTTGCTATAGAGGGAGTGCAGCGAAGGTTTACCAGACTGATTCCTGGGATGGTGGGACTGACGTATGAGGAGAGATTGAGTCGGTTAGGATTATATTTGCTGGAGTTCAGAAGAGTGAGGGGGGATCTCATAGAAACCTATCAAATTCTCACAGGACTTGACAGGGTAGATGCAGGAAGGATGTTCCCGATGGAGGGGTTGTCCAGAACCAGGGGTCATAGTCTTAAGGATACAGGGTAAATCTTTCAGGACTGAGATGAGGAGAAATTTCTTCACCCAGAGAGTGGTGAACCTGTGGAATTTGCTACCACCGAAAGCAGTTGAAGCCAAAATTTGTATGTTTTCAAGAAGGAGTTAGATATAGGGCTTGGGTCTAAAGGGATCAAAGGGTATGGGGCGAAAGCGGGAACAGGCTACCGAGTTGGATGATCAGCCATGATCATAATGAATGGCGGAGCAGGCTCGAAGGGCTGAATGGCCATTGCTGCTCCTATTTTCTGTGTTTCTATGTTTCTGTGCTGAATGGTTCTATCATTTAATAGTGTAGAATAACAGTCCCAAGGTGCTTGACAGAAGCATAATCAGGCAAAAATGGATACTGATCTAAAGATGATGATATTAGGGGTGACAAAAAGCTTGATCAAAAAGGTGGGCTTTAAGGAGAATTTTAAAGGAGGATAGTTAGCTGGAGCATTTTAGGGAGGACTGAAGACACAGCTGCCAATGGAGGAAGTAGGCTCGAGGCAGAACAACAAAGGTGTGAATAGTCTACTTCAATTTGAGGCAGTGGCTGATCAGCAATATTTCCTTTAATTTATTTTTTCTGTGCATGGTCAGCTTGTTGCATTGCATGATCCCTTTAAGATTGAGGCGTGGCTGCACATGCACGCATCTTAGAGGGAACGTTGCTTGTGCGTGGCCTGTTTGTTCCCTGCATGGCATTGTTCCCGATTGCTGTTTGACTGCACACAGGCACAGCTTAGAGTGAACATTGATGGAGCTGGATTCAGATGCAAAGCTGTTAGTGGAACCAAAAGGGATGGCTTTGTTTCTTCTGATGTTGAGCTGAAGGAAATTCTGATTCTTCCCATGATCTGATTATAGAATCATAGAATGATACAGCAAGGGAGGAGGTGATTTGGCCTATTGTGCCATTTCTGATGATTTGGTAGAGCTACCCACTCCCTTGCTCTTTTCCCATAACGTTGAAATTTTTTCACTTCAAGTATTTATCCAATTCTCTTTTGAATGTTAGTATTAAATCCCCTTTCACTGCCCTTTCAGGCAGTGTATTCCAGATCACAATAACTCACTGTGTAAAATAAAAAACATTTCCTCATGTTGCTTCTGGTTCTTTTGTCAGTCACCTTAAATCTGTGGACTGAATTTTACTAGCTGCGAGCTTCCAAGATGGCGGCCTGCACGCGCAGCTTTTACTATGCGGAGCCGTCGCGATATTACACGCAGTGGTTGATTTAAATGACCGGGGTGGACCGACACTCCGATGACGTGGAGGGGTGGGCACTCCATCCCTGGCAGCGGTGTCCGGTGCCACTGTGCAGGCGCTGGTGCCATTTTTAAAGGTCTTCCAGCCCTTACATTTAATTAAAATTTTAAAAGTTATATACATGTTAAAGTTACATTGAAAAATTTAGTATAAGATTCAAGCCCTTCTCCACCCTCCAATTAGTAAACAATTTATTAATTGCCCTCTCCCCCCAAAAAAACTTAGCTTGCAGTTCCGGCCTTCACCCCCCCCCCCCCCCCCCCCCCACAAAGTTTATTACCTTTCACCTTCGACCCCTTCCCACCATCCCCTCCACCAATCGCAATAGTTCTTCCCACTCCCACCCCACCCCCGCCCTGAAAACTTACCTCCTCCCCCCTCCCCACCAGTGTCCCGCATTGGATCTCTGAATGGAGATCTGAAGGCGCGGGAGTCCCTGCCAGCCGGCCAGAATATGGCAGCTGGAAGGCCGACGGCAGCAGGTAGGTAATTAATTTATTAACTAACATATTTAAATCCTGCTGCTGTGGCTGAGCCGCCACAAGGCCTCACCACCATCAGTAATATGGAGCGGGGCGTTCCTGGCGTCAAAGCCCGTGACAGGCCTCTCCCAAGGCATTTTCAGGGCACCCCCGCCACGACCCCTGATTTCGGGGGGCTGGTAAAATCCAGCCCTGTGTCTCTGTTTACCAACCCTTCTGCCACTGGAAACTGTTCCTTCTCTATCAAAACCAGTTATGATTTTGAATACCTCTATCAAATCTGCTCTTGACACCTCTATTAAATCTCCTGTTGACTTCTGTGCTTTAAGGAGAACAGTTTTAGCTTCTCCAGTCTCTCCATGTAACTGAAGTCCCTCATCCCTGCTACTATTCTAGTAAATCACTTCTCCACCTTCTCCAAAGCCTTGACATCCTTCCTAAAGTGCCTTGTTGCTATTTAAAATAAATGCTGCTAAGAGAAAAACAATTTAGTGGTATTATGAATAACTGCTTTTAAAAGGAAGCTGAAATTTATCTAGTTAACCATAAGATTGAAGGTTATATGAATAATAGAGACAAAAAGTTTTTTTTAATTAATTTTTTATGAGATGTGGGTGTCTCTGGTATACTCTAGGAAGAGCAATAATTTCTGTGCTCTTGGGATCAAGCAAATATCAGGTGTGGAAAGTAACTGTAAATATTGGACCGACTATATTGATATCATGGAATCTTGATAGGTTACTTGAAGAGCTTAGAGAGAAATTTCATAGAGATTTATCTAGAAGATAATTAATTTTGGTTTATCGCCTTCCTCAGGAGACTGACCTAAGTTGCAAACAGCCTATCATATGCCAACTTCTACGCGGCTCATGGAAAAATGCATTGAATAGCCTCATAGCAGTCCATGTTTTCTTATGTTTCTATGTCTGTATACAAACTATGCTATACACAATAGGGCTAAGCATGTGGTTTAATGTAGCTAGTGAATAACATGCAGTTGTATCTAGGCTGGCCAATGTGATATGTATAAATAATGAATTCTTTCTGTTTGTTAAATTATTTACAGTACTTTGTTAAATCTAACCCTACTGAATAAATAAGTTTGTGTGGTTAGTACCATTTGTCAGCTTTCTCACATACAAGTCAGAGGCTGTGGGTTCAAGCCCCACTCCTTGAGACTTGGGCACATAATCTTGGCTTCATGCAGTACTGAAGGAGGTATTAAGGTAATGTTAAACTGAAGCCCTGTCTGTCTCCTCAGATGGGAGTAAAAGATCCCACAATAGTATTCAAAGAAGAACAGGGAAGTTCTCCTGGTGTCCTGGTGAACATTTATCTCTCAACCAATGTCACTGAAGTAGATTATCTGGTCACTTACTTCTCTCAACCTTGCTGTGCATAAATTGACTGCTACATTTCTCTGTTACAGCAGTGACTAAATGTCAAAAAGTGCTTCATTAGCTGTGAAGTGGTTTGGGACTTCGATCATTGTGAAACTTGTTATATAACTGAACTTTCGTTACTTTTTCTATGGGCTGGATTTTAAGAGCTTGTCGTCGCTCCCAGCAGTGAGCTCAAAAGCCACCGTAATCTGCTGCATGGCAACTTATTTAAGTAGCTGGGGTGGCCTGCCTCCCCCTCCCCCCATATCCAGTGGAGGGGCAGGCTGTCCGTCACCAGCAATGGCGTCAGCACAGGTACTGGCACCATTTTTAAAGGGCAGCCAGCCCTGCCGGCAAATTTGAATTTTTAAAGTGAATCCCCCACCCCCCCAAAATTTACAAAATAAATTTGTAACGCCCCTTTCCAACCCCCCAATAATATTACATTAGGTATTTGTCCTTCCCCTGCCCAAAACACGTACCTTTTAAATCTGATCTTCCCCCCACCCCAAGACTGTACAAAGTTTAAAGTTCACCCCTTCCCACCATCCCCTACACTTATTATGTTTATTTGACCCATCGCACCCCCGGCACTGGAAATCTTACCTCCTCCCCCTTTCCCACCAGTCTCATGCCGGCTTTTCCCAGACGGGAAACTGAATATCGTGGCGGGCCCGGAAGATTGCGGGTAAGTTCACTTAAATTTATTCATATAATTGATTTATATGTTAAAATTGAGGTCCCGTTGCCTATCGGCAGGGGGGCTGCCACAGAGTCTCACCGCTGCCGGGAGGATCAGGCCCAGCCCTTCTGGCGTCGGCCTCCGTGGCAGGCCTCTGCCAGAACGATCTTCCGGCCCACCCCACCACAGAGCCTGATGTCGTGGACTTGGTAAAATCCAGCCCTATAAGTCTAATGTTATCCTTAAGCAGAGTGAATGACAGACCTATTTGCCCTCAAGATTTAAGTAGGTTGTGACAATTGGCAAAATAAATTGCGAAAAATCTAACTTTGTAAAAAAAAATAATAATAGTTCCATTGTGCATTCTTAGACACTTTAACTGGAAGGAGAGAGAAGTTAAATAAAATGTTTACATTAATTAAATCAAATTATATCTAATACAGATATCAACGAAAGTTGATTTATATTTTAATTTCTTGATTCTGAAACTTATTGACTGTAACCATTAATTTCAATGTTAATATGCCAATAATTGTAGTAAAAGTCATTATCTTTTAGGAGACATCATATTATGTAGGAAATAAAAAGGGACAACTGACTAGTTATCTGCAATAAATATTTGACTAGCTTGGACTTTGTTTTTATGGTGTACGTTTAACATGAAGCTATAAATTAACTTATAATGGTAGAAGATAGAACTCTTTTCTAAATAAAATACAAACAGTTGAGTAAAGCTGTAAAGGTGTCTTCTAGAAGTAGATAAGTCACAACTGCTGAAACCATTATGTATTGAATTGTAAAGTAAATCACATGTCTTGAGATTCCATTGGGTAGTGTGTTTGTTGGGTTTCCTTTGAAATGAGTTACTTGAGTTCATTGTAAGTATTAAAATTAAAAAAAAGATCTCCCTGGAGGCTATTTTAATCCCCAAGAAAGGGTGGATTTGGATTTGGGTGAGAAATTAAAAAATTTTAAAGCTCAAACCTGACCCCTAACCCACCCACTTCCAGTTTTAAGAGGCAGGTCAGAGGAGAAGGGCGATCAATCACTCTCAAGACGTGGGTTGGTCGATAAAATATTTTAAGGAGCCTGCCTGACTCCATTTTTAACAGGCTTTTTTTTCCTAGTCATTTCACCAGGTAAAAGGAAACGAGATGGGCCGGATCCATAAGATAAGTGCATTTACAGCACTACTTATAGGCCTGGAGGAGCAGGAGTTCTTCCTTCATGTCCAACAAGCTCACCTACTTACCTGCCCACAAGCAGCTGACCCCCCTCCAACTCCTCCCATCATTTCCCTCTACAACGCCCCTCACAGAGCTCAATGATTTCTGAATCCTCCAATTTCCCCCACCTCCCATTCTAAACCCAATGACCACAATCTACCTCCCCATTCCCACCCAGTTGCAATGACCAGTCCCCCCTCCTGCCACGATCTCTCTTCCCGCTCTCGACCCCTCCCCCTTCACCACACTGGGTACTTCCTCTCTTCTCCCACCCCTACCGTAGTCATGACTTCTCTCCCTTTCTCCCAGTAACCTCTTTCCCCCTTCTCTCCTTGAAGCGACCGCTCGTTTCTGCATCCCGTCCTGCCCGTGACCTCTTTCCTCTCTTTACTCTACCATACGTGACCTCTCTTCCCCTCCCTCCTACCCTAGCCATTATCTCTCTTCCCTTCACCCCCACCCCAACCCCAGCCCCAGCCAGGACCTCTCGAGTGAGGTGCCAGCAGGCTGTTTGCACCACAGTACTGAAAACCAATCTGAGCCATTTCCTTGAGAAGACAGGCGAATAAAACTGGAAGAAATAAAAATTGTGTTTCCAAAGGTCCCTACCAGAATAGAAATAGATTACATTTAGATTTTATTAAGATTGTAACCTATTTTTGTTTCCACAGGAATGGTGTTTTTAACACTGTCTAACTGAAACTTTACAATGCTTGAGCAAGACAAAAAGATCAAAGTTGCAGTAAAAACATCAGACATCAAACCCAAAAGAAGTCCAGACAAGTATGTTATTCTGTTACTGGCATAAGTGCTTTTTACAATCTTTCAATATTTAAGAGAATTTAAAAATATTTTAACCTGTTATCAGTAGCAATGATCTTGTATTGAAACTATAGGGTAGAATTTTTTGGAAGGATTTGGTTACTACTTCTGACTTTACAGACTTTACAGAAAATAAGAAATGTACTATTTCAATAAATCTCTCTGTCACTGTGCATGTATTAAAAAAAATCCAGAATGGATTGAAAAGCTCAGTGTCTACTATATGTTCACACTAAAGAAGAGAAAACCACAATGGATGCACAACATGACAACAGTTGTCAGGATGAATTTGGCATCATCACATGCTTTTGTAATATTGAAATGTGAAAATTGGTCCAAGAAAAGCCCTTTGTTTACAGCACATGGAAAATCAATTTCTTTAAAACATTATTAAAGTTGAAAGAGGTTAATTTTTTGAATTTGCGACACTGGAACAAAACCTCACCAGTAGCGATGTTGGAAAATGAATGTCCGTGATTTTCTGTTCAGTGTGCCTGTGATTTTCTAATAAGCACTGCAGTTGGGCACTATAACCCACTAGCAGTGCAAACTTGGAAAATTATGCCTCAATCATTGAATATGAATTCCATAGTCTTTCAAACTAATTTCATGTAAAATAAAATTTATGCTAATAAATTGCTTTGCATATCATAAATGTATGTTATTGGAGGAAATTGTCCTGAATGTATACTTATTATACTATGCTACGCTTTATTAATTAATGTTGCATCATGATATCATCTAATGTCACATTAGCTTTGTATGTCCTAAATATTCTATAACCTTGCTTCTAAGTATTATTTTTTAACCATGTTCCAAAATCCAGTATTGATGTATCAGTCGATGCAAATCCTATCTTTAATATTATATCAACCAGTATTTTACTGTAATATCCTATTGTAAAGGTTTTGTTTGTGCTGAATGGTAAACTATAATCTATCACTATGCCATTTACAATGTAGAAAATTGTCCAGGTATATGCTATCTAAAAAAAAAAAGGACAAATCTACCTCTACAATTACTGCACTATTGGCTTCATCCCAATCATCAACAAAGTAATGGAAAAAGTAATTAATGATGCCACGTAGTAGCTTAGAAAGAGAATCACTGCTATCTTGATAAAGTGGAAGCTCCATTACCCACATACCGGAAGATGATAGAAATTGTCAAGAATTCTCAAAATTTGATGTTGCATTTATGGTACAGCAAAATCCTAGGCATGAAAGTGAATATGGTTTCAATTCAAATATATTTGATCTAATCTTTCTCGGATCCTAAGGTACATTCACGCTAGACAAGAAGTAATTCTTGTTCGCTGGACATGCAATGATTGTGAAATCTTTGCCCATGAAATTCCTGATAGATAAGCAGGAAGTTAGCAAATGGTTTTCAAATATTAGAAGTATCGTGACATTCAAAAGAGAATGTAGTTGTTACTAATCACTAGGTGAGTGACTAATTTCAACGGTAGATACTAAAAATAGAAAAGTATTCCAATCTCAAGGAAGTGTTCTAAGAAGGTGTTGCAAAGAATGCCAAGCACTACCATACAGGTCAGTACATAGAGGGCCACTCAACTAATTGTGTCTTTGCCAGCTCTTTACTACAGAAATCCAACACTAATTCCACTATCCTGTTGTCTCCCTATAGCCAGTAAGTTCCTTGCTTAAAATATTTATCCAATTTTCTCTTAAATGATCACTGATCTCTGTGTCAACTAGTCCTTGTGGTAAACTATTGCAAAATTTACTGCCTGCATGAAAAAAAACAAGCCTAACCTCTTTCAATGCTCTTCTAGTGACAATTTTGAATTGATAACCTCTCATCACTGACTTCTCAACTATAAGAAATTTCCTTTCCATATTCGTCCAATCAAAACTGTACATTCTTTTAAAAATCTGTTAAATATCCTTAGCTTTCCCTGCCACAGTGAAAATAGTTTCAATATCATAAGTTTCCCATCATTTACTATAGTTTCTTATCCCTGATAACATCCTGCTGAATCTACGCTGTACACTCTTGTATGATGTGAATGCCCTCTCTGCACTTAAACCTGCACACACAACTCTAACTGTGACAGTTCATTATAACCTCTTTGTTCTTGCACTCTATGCCCTTAATTATAAAGCCAAAGTGCTATTAGCCTTTTATTGCTTTATTTATCTGCACTTGTACTTTCAAGGAAGGATATATTTGAACCCCTAAGTTTCTTAGTTCATTTATGTCATACCCTTTGATGTACTTTCACTGAACATGTAGTTCAGTTTCTTGTATTTTCTTCCAAAATGTGTTCCCTCACTTGTCCCTATTAAATTGCATCTGCCGCCTGTCTGCCTAATCTGCTTTTTTGTCTATTTCCTCCTGAAGCCTTTTGCAAACAGCAAAACAGACTGTAAAACACTTCCTTTTGTGTTGTCAGACAGTTTCAATATTATGTTCTCAATGCCCAAGTCCAAATGGTCTGTCGACTTCAAGATCAAAAGTGGATCCTGCAGCAGTGAAAAAATCAGGAGGGATGACCGACAATATGCTTGAAAATGGCTTTGATGAGACCATTAATGATGGGAAGAGATAGCAAGCTGAAATGGGTTTGGAGGAGGTGTTCCAGGGAGTAGAACTGAGACAGCTGAAGAATTAGTTGCTGGTGACCAACTGGAGGGATAGAATTGTACAATGGAAAAGAAGGCAGAGTCAAAGACCTGGAAGGCATGGACTGTGCCACAAGATGGAATGAGTTTGTGGAGAATTGGTAGGGTAAGGCATTAAAGATTTTAAAAAAAAAAAAATAAGGACCAGTATTTTGACCTTGATAGGCTGGTTTTCTCAAAAAAAATACCCCTGACTCCTCCACGGGGTTGGAGCAGAGCTTCCAACCTCCATCTCAATTCTGCTAGTACCCCAATCCTGTTTTCCTTAATCAGTGTTTGTTTAGCATGCACGCTATTTAACATGCAGGATCCACTACCAAGAAGGAACCCACCACTGCCAATAATAGAAATCCTGGTGGTGCTGCACTGAGAATGCCACAATTGGCAACATAGTAGAGATACCAGGGAAATATGTTGGAGGAAAGGGAGGCAATGAAGGTCATTGAGGATTGTCCTGATGAACGAAGAGAATTCACCAAAACAATTAGAAATTTTAATCTTGGTGAATTTATTTATCTGATACTTGTGAATATAATAATGAATACTCCTTACCATAGACTGTACAAACCATAGTAAAATCTGCCTAATGTTTTCAGATTAGTAAAGTATTTAAAACGATTGCTGAAAATTTGGGTGCTGTTTTCGTTGTGAGTCTGAACTGGATCCATGATGTCCGCTCCATAGTTCTAGAGTAGAGATTGGTGGTTCTTACAAGGATCTCTTGAATTTTACCCAGTGTTGTTCCATTATCCTGTAGATCAAGTTCCCAAAAATTTTAATTGTTCAGTGAGTAGTTGACCTATGCAGATCAAGAAGTTCCTAAATTCAATCCCTGATCTCTGATGTTGGCCAGAGTGGGGTTCTCAAAATAAATACAAATGAGCAAGATTACTGGACCCATCTCAGTTCATCCATTCAGAAAAAACCCACAGTTCCCTTAAACAATTGCAGGGATTTTGTGTTCACTATTTTATCCGACTGTCCATTCATGTGTTGCTCATTCATTGTGTAAAGAACTTACTAATATCATTCCTAAATTTACCTTTTAATGATGTGAAACAATATCTCCTGATCCTATTTCTGCTACTTAGTTTGAAGTAATTTTCCAGGGTGAACTTGAAATATAGAATGCCACAAATGTCATTCAGTAAAGTTCCTTTACGATGGGATGCAATAGCCCTTAAAGGAAAAACAGAACGGAATAGTGGATGAGAACACTATGCTTCATCTTTCAAGACCAGGATTCAGACCTAGCTTAGATGATAGAGTGAAAGTCTTATTATCTTTCATTGACCTGACAGCTGTAAGACTCCTATGTGAAATATACTTGGAGAAGCTCAAACAAGTTGTTGGGGGCATAGATCCAAATACAAAATTATTACTAGGAAAATTCAGCTCAGAAATAGACTGTGAACACAGTTGGTACCAGAAGTAGATCAAGGAGTTCTGAGGTTGAAGTAAAGGTGCATTGTTGAATAGCGTAGAGGAAGCTTATGCTGTGTATTTCATTCATACTGTTTTTCATTATTCATGGGATGTGGGCATCGCTGGCAAGATGATCATTTATTGCCCACTCCTAATTGCCGTTGAGAAGATGGTGGTGAGCCATGCCTTTAAACTGCTGCAGTCCTTGTGGCGTACATACAGTCACAGTGCTGTTAGGGAGAGAATTCCAGAACTTTGACCCAGTGGTGGTGAAGGAACGACAATATATTTCCGAGTCAGGGTGATGTGTGACATGGAGAGGAATGTGAAGGTGGTGGTGTTCCCTTGTCCTTTAGGCAGCAGAGGCAAGGGGTTTGGGAGATGCTGTCGAAGAAGCCTTATTCAATTGCTGCATTGCAACTTGTCGATGGTATACACTGCAACCATGGAGTGCCGGTCGTGGAGGGAGTGAATATTTAGCTTGGTCGATGAGATGTCTATAAAGAGGGCTGCTTTATTTATTTAGAGATACAGCACTGAAACAGGCCCTTCGGCCCACCGAGTTTGTGCCGACCAAGAACCACCCATTTATACTAACCCTACAGTAATCCCATATTCCTTACCACCTACCGACACTAGGGGCAATTTACAATGGTCAATTTACCTATCACCTGCAAGTCTTTGGCGGTGGGAGGAAACCGGAACACCCAGCGAAAACCCACACAGTCACAGGGAGAACTTGCAAACTCCGCACAGGTAGAGTGAGGGATATGCTGGGCCATGAGGTTACAGATTGCTGATGGCCCACAGTTTCTCATGGACGCACAATTTTGAGCTGCTAGATCTGTTCTGAATCTATTCCACTTAGCACGATAGTAGTGCCACAGAACACAATGAAGGGGGTCCTCAGTGTGAAGATAAGACTTTAGCTCCACAAGGACTGTGCAGTGGTCATTCCTACCAATACTATCATGGACAGATGCATCTGCAACAGATAGATTGGTGAGGACGAGGTCAAGCAAGACTTGGCTAGCTAGCCACTCTTGGTGATGGACGTTGAAGTCCCTCACCCAGAGTACATTCTGGAGCTTGTTACGCTCAGTGCTTCTTCCAATTGGTGTTCAACATGAAGGACTACTGATTAGTCTGCTGAGGGAGGTCAATAGGTGGTAATCAGCAGGAGGTTTCCTTGCCCATGTTTGACCTGATGCCATGAGACTTAATAGGGTCTGGAGTCAATGTTGAGGACTCCCAGGGCCACTCCTTCCCGGTTGTATACCACTGTGCTCCCAAGTCTCAGATGGTGATGGAGAAGCCTGGTTGAAAGGTATGATTTTGTGAGTATAACCATGTCAGGCTGTTGCTTGACTGGTCTGTGGGACAGCTGTCACAATTTTGGCATAAGTCCCCAGATGTTAGTGAGGATATCATCTCCAGGTCAACTGGACTGGTTGTGCTTTTGTCATGTCTGGTGCCTAGGTCAACGCTGGGTAGTCTGCCTTGTTTTATTCTTCACATACCTTTTTGTAGCAGTTTGAGTGGCTTGCTAGGCCATTTCAGAGGGCAGTTAAGAGTCAACCACTTTGCCATGGATCTGGAGTCACCTATAGGCCAGATCAGGCGAGGACAGCAGATTTCCTTCCCTAAAGGACATTAGTGAACCAGAAAGGTTTTAATGACAATCTGGTAATTTTATAGTTAGTATTACTGATATTAGCTTTTTATTCACTTTATTTACCAGGTATATTCTGTCCACAAAATGCAAGTCAAATTCAATCTGGCCAAGTACCACCCCATCTGTCCACTCTCAATCAACAGCAAATTGATGGAAGGTGTTCTTGACAGTGCTATCAAGCGGCACCTACTCACCATAACCTGCTCCCCGAAGCTCAGTTTGGGTTCTGCCAGGGCCACTTGTCTCCAGACCTCATTACAGCCTTGGTCCAAACATGGACAAAAGAGCTGAACTGGTGAGGTGAGAGCGACTGCCCTTCACATCAAGGCAGCATTTGACCAAGTGTGGCATCAAGGTGCTCTAGCAAAATTGAAGTCAGTGGAATAGGGGGAAAACGCTCCACAGGTTGGGGTCATATCTAACACTAAGGGGGATGGTTGTGGTTGTTGGAGGCCAATTATCTCAGCCCCAGGATATCGCTGCAGGAGTTCCTCAGGGTAGTGTCCTAGGCCCAACCATCTTCAGCCGCTTCATCATTGACCTTCGCCCCAACGTAAGGTCAGAAGTGGGGATGTTCGCTGATAATTGCACAGCGTTGAGCACCATTCACAACTCCTCAAATACTGATGCAGTCTGTGCCCACATGCAGCAAGACCTAGACAACATTCGGGCATTGGCTGATAAGTGGCGAGTAACATTCAGGCCAGACAAATGCAAGGCAATGACCATCTCAAACAAGAGAAAATCTAAACATGTCGACTTGACGCTCAACAGCATTGCCATCACTAATTCCCCCATAATCAACATCCTGGGGGGTTACCATTGACCAGAAACTTAACTGGACTAGCCATATAAATACTGTTGCTACAAGAGAAGGTGAGAGGCTGGGAATTCTGTGGCGAGTAATTCACCATCTGACTCCCCAAAGTCTGTACGCCATCTACAAGGCACAAGTCAGAAGTGTGACGGAATATTCTCCACTTGCCTGGATGAGTGTAGCTTCAACAACACTCGAGAAGCTCCACACCATCCAGGACAAAGCAGCCACTTGATGGGCACCCTAATCCACCACCTTAAACATTCGCTGCCTCCACCTCCAGCGTACAGTAGCAGCAGTGTGTACCGTCTACAAGATGCAATGCAGTAACTCGACAAGGCTTCGTTGACAGCACCTTCCAAGCCTGTCACCTCTACAACCTAGAGGAACAAGGGCAGAGACACATAGGAACACCACCACCTGCAAGTTTCCCATCAAATAAATTGCCATTCCTTCACTGCCGTTGGGTCAAAATCCTGGAATTCCCTCCCTAACAGCACTCTGTGTGTACCTATATCACATGCGATTCAAGAAGACAGCTCACCACCACTTTCCTGAGAACAATTGAGAATGGGCAATAAATGCTGGCCTTGCCAGCGGCACCCACATCCCATGAATGAATGAAAAAAAATTCCAGCCTTATTTAATCAATTGAATTCAAATTCCCCAGCTGCCATGGTGGGACTTGAACTCATGTCTCTAGATCATTAGACCAGTAACATAACCACTATGCTATCATATCTGCGTTTTTAAGTTATTGATTGTTAAATGAGAATTAATTGATATTAGTCCAAACAGTCATGCTCCCTAGATCTGAAATTATATTCACAGAATAAAAAAGATCTCCATTTTAGATGACATCATGAAATACTTTTTATTTGCTTAAAACTTTCCACATTGTGCACTACAGGTTCTTAATGTAGTGATGGGGAAATGTATAGCAACATCTGCTATTGTATATCCACACTAAAGGATCACCTATAATAATTCTATTAATTGATACAGGTTTGTGAGCATGTTGATATTCTGCTAGCACTTCTATTGCGTGTTGCTTTCTCTCCTTCAAATTTTGTTGGTATATTTGATACTTCAGTTGGGAATACCAGTTAAAAAGGAGAACGCTATTCAATGATAATGCTGCACACAGCCTTTTCTACATTGTGATGATAGACTTATCCTATTTATTAGAACTGTGTAACTGTTTCATTTGCCCTCTGACTTATCAGTGATATGATTATTCTATGATCCAACCCTTGATGTTTAACAAGATTTTTTGAGTGTTATTTCAGAGTAATAATCATGCTAATCATTTTTCATTTGCACTGGTAAACTTGGATTCTAACGCCTATTATTTTTGCTGTCCGAGTATGTTACTCTTTCCATATCATTGTTGACAGTATAATTTATTTGTTTTCCCTTCAAAGTTAAATAATCATTCATTACCTTATTAATGTTAAGGAGGTTAGTGATGGGAATTCATAATATTGTAACAGGTAGCTCAGATTTAATAATATTGGCCAAAAATTTGCAGTGGGAATAATAGCGAGGATATCAACACTCACCGTTGTAATGGACGAAATCTGACAGCAACTTCTGCAGTAAAAACAGAAAGTGCTGGAAATACTCAGCAGGTCTGGCAGCATCTGTGGAGAGAGAAACAGAGTTAATGTTTCAGGTCTGTGACCTTTCAAAAGAAGTTGTGGGGAACCTGTACTTAGATTTTCAGAAGGCATTTGATAAGGTGCCACATCAAAGGTTATTGTGGAAAAAAAAAGCTCATGCTGTAGGGGATGTTGGCATGTTTAGAAGATTGGCTAGCTAACAGGAAACAGAGTAGGCATAAATGTGTCACTTTCTGGTTGGCAAGATGTAATGAGTTGCGTGCCACAGGGATTAGTGTTGGGGCTCAACTTGTTACAATTTATATAAATGACTTGGATGAAGGGATCGAAGGTATGGTTGCTAAATTTGCTGATGACACAAAGATAGGTAGGAAGGTAAGTTGTGAAGAGGACATAAGGAGGCTACAAAGGAATATAGATAGGTTAAGTGAGTGGGCAAAGATCTGGCAAATGGAGTATAATGTGGGATAATGTGAAATTGTCCATTTTGGCAGGAAGAAAAATAAAGAAGCATATTGTCTAAATGGTGAGAGATTGCAGAGCTCTGAGATGCAGAGGGATCTGGGTGTCCTAGTGCATGAATCGCAATAGGTTAATAGGCAGGTTCAGCAAGTAATCAGGAAATTTAATAGAATGTTATCGTTTATTGTGAGGGGAATTGAATACAAAAGTAAGGAGGTTATGTTTCAGTTATACAGGGCGTTGGTGAGACCACATCTGGAGTACTGTGTACAGTATCAATCTCCTTATTTAAGGAAGGATGTAAATGCATTGGAAGCAGTTCAGAGAAGGTTTACTAGACTAATACTTGGAATGGAACGGTTGGCTTATGAGGAAAGGTTGGACAGGCTAGGCTTGTATCCGCTGGAGTTTAGAAGACTAAGAGGCGACTTGATTGACACATATAAGATCCTGAGGGGTCTTGACAGGGTGGTAGTGGAAAGGATGTTTCTTCTTGTGGGCAAATCTAGAACTAGGGGTCACTATTTAAAAATAAGGGGTCACTCATTTAAGACAGAGTTGAGGGGTCATTTTTTCTCTCAGAGGGTCGTGAATTTTTGGAATTCTCTTCCTCAAAAGGCAATGGAAGCTGAGTCTTTGAATATTTTTAAGGTAGAGGTAGATATATTCTTGATAAGCGAGGGGGTGAAAGGTTATCAGGGGTAGGTGGGAATGTGGATTAGAAGTTCCAATCAGGTTAGTCAGGATCTTGTTGAATGGTGGACCAGGTTTGAGGGGCCGAGTCGCCTACTCCTGCCCCTAATTCGTATGCTCGTATATATAAACCCGCGAACAGTCTGTGGACAGCTGTCAGCAAGGTGAATCATGAGCCGCATTCCTTCGTTACTGAGAGCAAAGTACAGGCTATTGTATACCATGGTTTGCTGGAAAATAAGAAGAACCAACTTCTGTAGGAATTCATAATTGTGATGGAACATAAAAACATAGGAGCAGGAGTAGGCCATATGGCCCCTCGAGCCTGCATCACCAGTCAGTAAGATCACGACTGATCTTCTACCTCAGTTCCATTTTTCTGGCCATATCTCCATATCCCTTGATTTCCTTACAGCTCAAAAATCTATCGATCTCAGCCTTCAACATAGCCAATAACTGAGCATATACAGTCCTTTGGGGTAGAGAATTCCAAAGATTCCTAACCATTTGAGTGAAGAAATTTCTCCTCATCTCAGTCTCAAATGGCTGAGCCCTTATCCTGAGACTATGTACTTTGTCCTAGACTCTCCAGCCAGGAGAAACTGCCACTCAGCATCTAATCTGTCAAGCCCTTTTAGAATCTTACATGTTTCAATGAGATCACTTCTCATTCTTCTAAGCTACAGAGAGTATAAGCCCATTCCACTCAATCTCTCCTCATAGGCCAACTCTTTCATCCCAGGAATCAATCTAGTGAATCTTCTTTGCACCCGCTGTAAGGCAAGTATATCCTTCCTTTGGTTCGGAGACTAAAACTATGCACAGTACTGCAGCTTTGGTTTCACCAAAGCCCTATACAATTGCAGCAAGACTTTCTTACTGTCGTACTCTAACCCCCTTGCAAGAAAGGCCAACATGCCATTTGCCTTCCTAATTGCTTGCTGTACCTGCATATTAAATTTCTGTACAAGGAGACCCAAATCCTTCCGAACACCAACATTTAATAGTTTCTCAAATATTTAAAAATATTCTGTTTTTCTACCCTTCCTATCAAAATGACTAATCTCACATTTCCCCATATTGTACTCTGTTACCTTATAGCCCACACACTTATCCCTTTGAGACTTTTTGGGCTGGATTTTTAAAGCCCGCTGGGGCGGAAGCAGATGCGCGCATGATTTAAAAATCGTGTCCAGTTAACAGTACGAAATGCTCCTGGAAGTGAAATCATTTTCCTCATTACAAACAAAAGTATATGATAATTAAAATGACCACAGCGCTTACATTTAAGAGCTCTGAAACGGGTCCCACCGCCTCCGGAACACAAAGCCATTTTTAAAGGGAGGGAACGACAATTCTGCACGCCTCCAATTAAGTGCCTGTTGAGCTCATTAACAGCAGCAGTTTAGGATCTTCAAAGGAAGGGAATGGGGAAAATGCCATGAATGGAACATGACAGGATGTAGAAGCCGTGAACACTATGAAAGCTCCTGAGGGCTAGGAGAAGGGCGATTTAATATATTGTAGAAGCCCAGCTGCTTGAACAGTGCCACAGAGTAGACATTGCTTGAGCTGTAGGACTTGCTTTTCTCAGTGGTGAGTGGTAGGAATCCGGACAGGAACATGAGGCCACTGGCATCACTTGGGCACCGGGGGTTGGCAGGGGAAGGCCTGGTGAATGCACAAACCCCAGCAAGGGGAGTTCAGATGGCAACAGTCTAATTGGACATTGGATAGAGCAGCCAGGATGAACATACAAGCTTATAAATTAGGAGCAGGAATAGGCCATTTGGCCCCTCGAGCCTTCTCCACCATTCAATAAGATCATGACTGATCTGAATGCAATCTTGACTCCACATTCCCGCCTGCCCCCGATAACCTTTCACCCTCTTGCTTATCAAGAATCTATCTACCTTAAAAATATTCAATGACTCTGCTTCCACTGCCTTTTGAGGAAGAGAATTCCAAAGACTCACGACCCTCTGAGAGAAAAAATTTCTGCTCATCTGTCTTAAATGGGCGACCCCTTATTTTTAAATAGTGACCCCTAGTTCTAGATTCTCCCAAAAAGGAAAAGGTCCTTTCCACATCCACCCTGTTAAGACTCCTCAGGATCTTATATGTTTCAATCAAGTCGCCTCTTTCTAAGGTCCAGCAGATACAACCTTTCCTCATAAGATAACCTGCCCATTCCAGGTATGGGCTGCAATTGCAGCAGATGCAACCTCTTGGACAACAGGAAACCAGAGGAGCACAGTGGGGCCTGCAAGGGGAAGAAGGCTCTGCCCATGACATCGGGTCCACCGCCCAAGAGTCAGCTACCTGCAAATGACGGAGCGCAAGTGCCGTAGGATGCTACGCCTACCCAGTCCTGTGTGTTTTGATCCACAATGTCCTGAGGCCTCGTGGCCCCTAGGGCAGTCCCCTACCTGTAGCCGTTAAGGTCACTGTCACCCTAAATTTCTATGCAACCAGGTCATTCCAGGGATCAGCTGTGGACCCAGATGGCATCTCACAGTTGGCAGCTCATAATGCCATCAGACAAATCGTGGATGCCATATTCAGGAGGGCAGGAGACGACATCCATTTTAGCACAGATGGGCTTGCGCAGCCATAGAGGCCATCGGGTTTCACCTGCATCGCTGGATTCCACCAGCTGCAGGGCATCATCGATTGTCCCCACATGGCCATCAAAGTATCCAGTGACCGGCCAGTGAGATACATCAACAGGAAGGGCTTCCATTCCCTCAACATTCAACTGGTCTGCGACCATAACAGGAGCTTCCTCTATGCGTGTGCTCGTTTTCCTGGCAGCTGCCATGACTGCTTCATCCTCCACAAGTCCGGGCTTCCTCGGATCTTTACTTCATCCCCCAAAGTGTGTGGATGCATCCAAGGTGACAAGGGAAATCCCTTGAAGAGACATCTACTGACTCCTCTACAGACAGAGGCAATACAACCAATGCCATGTTCTCAGCAGGCCAACCATTGAGCAGGCCATTGGGCTTCTGAAGAAGCCATTCCTGTACCTGTCACCCTCTAATACCCTCCTGCAAGATTCTCTGTCATTGTCGTGGTCTGCTGTGCTCTCCATAACAGCCCTCCAGAGAGGTGTGGACCTTAAGGACGTTGAGGCCCTGGAAGAAGACAGGTAATTGGGGGAGTAGCAGGAGGTAAGGGAGGAGGAGGAAGAGGGGGCGGAGGGGGATAACACTGAACAGAGGTGCCCCTGCTGCTGAACGAGGTGGCCTGTTCCTGCCACCCTCGTGAAGAGGACCTCCCTCCTCTCCCTCACGGGCTCCAGCATTAGATCCAGGTCAGCATCATTGAAGCAAGTGTCTTCCCTGCCCCTAATGCCAGACCTGCCGCTCACCTGTGACATTTCATTCCCCTCTGCTGCCATGGGGTGTCAAACATGAAACCCACACTTGATCTGATTCACCTCCATTCCTGGCCTCACTGCCTTTAATTGGACAGGAAACCTGCCTCCATATCAATTAAAGGCTTACCCATTTGAAAATCTGAATCTGAATCAGTTTCCCACCGGAGGCAGGTTTCTGACCCAAAACCAGACCCGGCTCCTATTTCCCACCTCTGTAATGAAAATCCAGCCCTTGCGTCCTCCTCACAGCTTACTTTCCCAACTAGCTTTGTATCATCAGCAAACATGGATACATTATACTTAGTATCTTCATCTAAGTCATTAATAAAGATTGAAAACAGCTGAGATTCCAGCATTGATCCTTGCAGCATCCCACTAGTAACAGCCTACCAACCTGCGGCACAGTGGCGCAGTGGTTAGCACTGCAGCCTCACAGCTCCAGGGACCTGGGTTCGATTCCGGGTACTGCCTGTGTCTGCGTGGGTTTTCTCCGGGTGCTCCGGTTTCCTCCCACAAGCCAAAAGACTTGCAGGTTGATAGGTAAATTGGCCAGTATAAATTGTCACTAGTATAGGTAGGTGGTAGGGAAATATAGGGACAGGTGGGGATGTTTGGTAGGAATGTGGGATTAGTGTAGGATTAGTATAAATGGGTGGTTGATGTTCGGCACAGACTCGGTGGGCCGAAGGGCCTGTTTCAGTGCTGTATCTCTAATCTAATCTAAAAAAAACCTGAAAATAAGCCATTTATTCCTACTCTGTCCTTGAACCAATCCTCTATCCATGCTAATATTACTCCAACCCAATAAGCCTTCATCTTGTGCAACAATCTTATTTGGCAGCTTATCGAATGTCTTTTGAAAACCAAAATATACTGTATCCACTTGTGCCCTTATATCTATCCTGCCAGTTACATTCTTAAAAAATCTCTAATAGATTTGTCGAACATGATTTCCCTTTCTCAAAACCATGTTGACTCTGTCTAATCATATAATGATGCTCTCAATACCCTGTTACCACTTCCTTACTAATGGATTCCAGCATTTCCTGGCAACTGATATCAGGCTAACTGGGCTGTTCCCTGTTTTCCCTGCCCCTCCTTTTTCAAATAGAGGTGTTACATTTGCTACCTTCCAATCCACTAGATCTGTTCCAGAATCTAGGGAATTTTAGAAGATCACAACTAGTGCATCTGCTATTTCTGCAGCCACCATCTCTGCGGCCACCTCTTCTGGAATCCTAAGATGTAAGCCATCAGGTCCAGGGGATTTGTTGGCTTTTAGACACATTAATTTCTCCAGTACTATGTTCCAACTAGGGTCTGGGGGATCCCTCTCAGCCTTTGCCTGGTTTAACTGTAACAAGGTTTAATTTTTAGAAAAACACCATGTTTTAGCTTCCCCTTAGTGAATCCTTGTTCACCGCTTTCCAATTGTAAGGCAAATAAATTAATTCAGACATGTTTTCTTAGATTTTAAACAAGAAAGGTAGAAGTTTATTAATCTTAAACTCTAATCCGGTTACCGACTATGAATGTGCGACGTGACCACACTAACATGCATACGCGATAAACACACACGCGATCGAGATAGAAAAGTAGAAAAGAATAAAGGGGAAAAGTTTGAGGCAATAAATGGGTTGCTATTTTACTGTCCTTTGAGTTTGCTGTGAAGTCTTTGGTTGCCGGTCAGACTTGCAATTTGTTGGGGCCTAGTGCACGCTTCAACTTCTTTCGAGGTTGGAGTCTTTTCTCTCTTGAGGTTTACGTGTCTTCCATGGGTCCGGTGGCTTGGGAGAGAGAGACAGAGAGGCTTCCTTGCTCCAGCTTCAGTTTCATCTGCCTCTGCCTTTCTCTGTTGCACAATTCAAAAAACTCCAGGTTGCCCAGCAGGTTAGTCATGTGACTAGCTGGTTTGACTACTTCTGTTTGTGGATTCTGCCAGCTTAGCAGTCACCCTGGACTGTGAGCTTTCTCACCTTCAATGTCTGGTGATCACAGTCCATTTTGGGTTAAGTGGACCAGAGAAGAGCCCTTTGTCTCTACAAGCACTGTCTGTTAGTATGCAAATGTTTTTCCAGCCAAGTGTCTTATGATTTTTTTAATGTCCTTTCTTCACTCCAGCAACAGTTCATATAACAAAATTAATAGGCCTCATTCTTGGCAGGTGGAGGTCTGCATGACAATTAATATTCATTACTTTAAGTACCTCACTCTCATTAGACCCTTGGTTTCTCCGCTATTTCTGGTATGGTTTTTGTGTCTCTATTGTGAAGACAGACACAAAATATGTGTTTAGCACCACTGCCATTTCCTCATTCCCCATTATCATTTCTCCTCTCTTGCCTGTAAGGGACCCACGTGACTTTCGTTGTTCTCTTTCTTTTTTCATACTTGTAGAAGCTCTTACAATCTTTTTTCATATTTCTTGTTAGTTTACTCTCATTTTAATTTTTCCCTCTTTTTATCAATTGTTTTGGAAATTCTTTGATGGGTTCTTAAACTCACCCAATCCTCAGGCTTACTACTGTTCTTGGTAACATTATAAGCTTCATCTTTTAGTCTAATATTACCCTTAACCTATTTAGTTAGCCAAGGATGGATCACTTTTCCCTTGAAGTTCATATTTCTCAAGGGAATGTACCTTTGATGAGAATTATGAACTATTTCTTTAAATGTTTGCCATTGCTTACATTTGTCATACATTTAAATCTAATGTCCCAATCTACATTAGCCACTTGCCACTTATACCAATGTAATTGGCTTTATTTAAGTTCAATACTCTAGTTTTGGCCTTATGTACACCGCTCAGGAATTCAAAATGTTTTAGGCAATGTTTGCTGACAATGCAACCACTAGGTGGCGCAGTACTGGCACATGCACAAATGCAGGCTCTTCCACTGAAATGTCACTGTCTGTGGCAGGCAGCTGCCAGGATTAAAGATGGCACTGCTCAATTTATCACAAAAAACAGATTCAACCTGAAAATCCCCTCAATGGCTGCCATTGTCACCTCCACCCCACTCCCAACAGTCCCCCGCTCCTTCCTGCCATTGCGCTTCTCTTTGCCGCTCCCTCCTGCGCCCATCTTCTTGCAGCTGGCTTCCCGCTACCTTCCCTTAGCCACTAGCTCCGGCCTCGCCGCTCCCCACTGCCTCCGGCCACATGCTTCCCCCTTCCCCGCCTCTGCTGCTCACTCCCAACCTTGCCACCGCTCTCCGCCCCCCCCCCCCCTTTGGCCGATCGTACCCCGCTTCTCGCTGCCTCCCCCACTCTCTCTCCAGCTGCTCACTTGCTCCCCGCTCTGCCCTTCCAGCCATTAGCTGTAGGCTACTCCACTTCCCTCCTCTCAGCCATTCGCTCCCACGTTCGATCGCCCTCCGCCGCCTGAAGAAGCGAGGCAGGCCGCGAGGGCTGGTGGAGCGATGTGGGAGTGAGTGGCCGAGAGGAGGGAAGTGGCCCGGGCCTGGAGCTAGCGGCTGGAAGTGGGGGAGGGGGTGGTGGAGAAGCGGGGAGCAAGCAGCCAGAGAACGGGGTGGGTGGAGGGGGAAGCAAGGAGCAGGGAATGATCGGCCCAGGGGAGTTGGGGGGTGGGGGGGTCAGCAGTGGCGAGGTCTGGAGCAAGCGGCTGAGGGGGCGAAGCAGCCGGTGTGGTGGTGGTGGGGGGGGGGGGGGGGGGTGGGGGGCGGTGAAGGGTCGTGGCCTGGAGGGAATGGCTGAGAGGGGGGAAGCTGGGAAGCCTGGAGTGAGTGGCCGAGGGGTAGAGCGGCCATTGGGGTGAGAGCGAGTAGCTGTGGGGGTTGGGGGGAAGTGGGCAAGGGGAGCGAGTGGCTGAGGGAAAGCAGCGGCGTGCAGGGATTGAGTGTGGTGAAGCGGCGATTAAAGCAGGGATGGTGGGAGGGAGTGGGGTACTGTTTGGGTGCATTGAGACAGATGTTGAGGGAAGAGGACGTCATTGTGTAGTCATGTCATTGCGTGGTGATGTCATGCACGCGCACCTGCGCATTCATACTGGCAAGCTGGTAAATGTTCACATGCATTGATGACGTCCATGATTGCTCTGCGCATGCTCTGCATTGTCAAGAGTCACTTTTTTTTTATTCATTCATGGGATGTGGTGTTGCTGACATTTGTTGCCCATCCCTAATTGTCCTTGACAACTGAGTGGCTTGCTCGGCTATTTCAGAGGGCATTTTTAAGAGTTAACCACATTGCTTTGGGTTTGGAGTTGCACGTAGGCCAGACCAGGGAAGGGCAGCCGATTTCTTTCCCTAAAGGACTTTAGTGAGCCAGATAGGAAATGTGAAATTCTATCATATTATGATCATTCTTCCCCAGAGGCTCCTTTACTATGAGATTATTAATTGACCTTGGCTCAGTACACAAGACAAGGTCTAAAATAGCCTCTTCTTTGTTTGACTTCACAATGTATTGTTCTGTCATGATTGCATTCCATGAAATGAGCCTTTTAGACTACTTTTGCCAAATTGATTTGTCCAGTCTACATGAAGATTAAAATCCCCCATGATTATTGCAATGCCTTTTTTACATATTCCTCTTATTTCTTGATGAATACTCTGTCCAAAGTACAGCTACTGTTAGGGGATCCACACGCTACTCCCACCAGTGTTTTCTGCCCCTTGTTCTTTCCTATCTCCATCCATAATGGTTCTGCTTTCTGATGTTCCAAACCAAGATCCTTCCTCACTACTGTCTTTATGTCCCCCTTTATTATCAGGATTACACCTGTTCCTTTTACATTTTGCCTGTCTTTTTGAAATGTTAAGTACCCTGGAATAATTCATTCCTAACCTTGGTAACCATGCAGCCACTTCTCTGTAATCGTTATTAGATCAAATCCAATTATCTTTATTGGAACCATTATTTCATCTGTCTTGTTAAGAATGCTTTGTGCATTCAGATAAAGCACCCTTAATTTTAATGTTTTTTTACCATTTTTTCCTGATTTGACCTTATTCACTGATGAGCTATTACCATTAAACTCTCTGTCCCTTCCTGTCACACTCTGCTTATCTTTACCCAAATCACTACACTGATCTACAGCCTTGACTTTTCTCTTTAGATTTATAAATTTCCCCTTACCTAAATTCTTTCCTCCCCCCACTGCCACTTTTTTAGTTTGAAGCCCTATCTACACCCATGGTTATTTGATTCACTAGGACACTGGTCCCAGCCTAGTTTAAGTGGAGCCCGTCCCAATGGAACAGCTCCCCCTTTTCCCAGTACTGGTGCCAGTGCCCCATGAATCAAAACCCCAGTCTCCCATGCCACTTTTCAAGCCATGCAATCAAATCTCTGATCTATTTGACCCTATGTCAATTTGCAGATGGCTAAGGTAGTAATCCAGAGATTATTACCTTTAAGGTTTGTCTTTTTAATTTGAACCCTAGCTCCTCAAAGCCCCTCACAGAACCTTGTTTCTCATTCTATCTGTCATTGGTTCCTGTGTGGACCACAACAACTGGATCCTCCCCCTCGCAGTCCCAGTTCTTTTCCAGCCACAAGGAAATATCCTTAACTCTGGCACCAGGCAGGCAACATAACCTTTGAAACTCCTGCTCACAATTTCAGAGAACACTATCTGTCCTCTGACTATACTGTCCCCTATCGCTTCCACATTTCCTTTTCACTCCCCTCACTTGAATGGTCTCTTGTACCATGGTGTCATTGTCAGTTTGTTCATCCACTCTGCAGAACTCTCCTTCATTCATACCAGCAGCCAGAACATTGTAGCTGTTGGATAAGGGCACAGGCTGAGGCTCCTTCAGTTCTGCACATGAGATCCCCTTAACTGCCTGTCTCGCTAAACCTGTACCACTTACTAAGCTAAGGGATATGAATACTTACTTGATCAAAGTGTCCAGATAACTCTTCCCACTTCCTGATGCCCTGCAATTTCTGCACCTTAGACTACAGCTCAACAACTTGGAGTTGAAGTTCCTCAAGATGCAGACGATTGTTTCACATGTGGTTGTTGAGGGTTACAACACTCTACACAAACACCCACAGACTGCAGTTTTGGCACACCACCTACACTGTCATCCTTATTTAACGTTGCTTTATTTATTTAATTATTTAAAGTTTTTTTTATTGGTTCAACACAGTAATTAGCACATATTCAAGCAATCATTTACAGCTTTGGCAGGCAGTTTCTGTTAAGTGTTGACTAAATTGCAGTTTCTTTTACAGTTTTTAAAGTTCTAAATTAAGTTCAAAATGTTAACCCAAATTTCAGTACTTAGCACAAAATTCCTATTCTCACCAACTTCCCAACTTTTACACTGTTTACAATGCACTCGTTTACGGCCACTCTATGCGATTAAAGTGACTGCTGAACAAATGTGATTCATAATATATACAAGTATCTTCACATAACTTTCTACATTACAACAGTGACTACAGTGAAAGGCGCTATATAAATGCAAATTCCAGTCATTTTTAAATGTAAAATAGAAAATGTAACGGTACAATATTTGAAAGCTGCAATAGCCATCAATGAGGTAAAAGACTTGCTGAATTTTAATTAATATATTAATTATGTTTTCAAGTATCTCAAGATTTTTTTGTTTCAGAGAATATTCAGATCTCAAGCGGCTACTCAATCTCTTGAATGTACCAGCAAGCAAGCAACAGGTATGATCACTGGTATTGTAGTGCCAATTTTAGAAACAGGAATACTGCGCATCATGTATGGGATTTATTTTACTTCAAATGAGAGATGGGATTTATTTGAATGGGACAGTATTCCTCACTAGGGTGGAAAAAAAATGCCTTTTTAACAATGAACGATGTGTGTTCTGGTAATGTATTATTAGCAAAATACTAAAACAAAGTACTGTTTTGTTCATCATATCGTATAATTATTCTGCTCTTTATTAGTATGGGTTACAGGATCAGTGAGTTTACTGAGCAATATTATATAATTTCATCTGAAACTAATCTCAAATGACAGCCTTATCTGTCAAGGAGAAGATGTGGTCAAAGTTGAGGTGTACCAAGGCAGAAACAGTAATTTCCAGCCATAAAGCATTTTGAGACATCCTGAAAACATGAATTGTGTATCTCACACGTTGGTATCTTTTGACTCTTTTCCTACAGAAAGGTTTTGGAAAAGAGTTAAATTTGAGGTTTTAAAGCAAAGTGTATTCATACAGAGACAAAAGATGGTTAGAATGTTAATATGATAGGTATTGATGTTGAATGAAAACAATAAGCAATTCATTAGTTTCCCTTGGTAATTGCAAAATACCTCGCACCCCTTTTATTGGAAGTTTCCTGGTACTAGCCACTCAGCTTAGGCCCTCTCTGGAGATGTTCAGAAGGAGATAAAAATGAGAATGGAAGCACTCACTGGCACACTATTAAACAGAAAGCTGTTAGGTCATGTTTTTACCAGCCTCAGAAGTTTAGAATGCAGGAGGATAGCTAGTTGCTATTTTGAACTACTGATGTGGAAAAGTGTAGCATGTTTATTACTTTGTATTATTATGTAAAGAGAAGTTGTACTGATTGAATTAAGTTACTCTAACCATAAATGTTGTGCTATTTGTTCATTTGCTGTGAATTAAAGCAGCTTTGTCTTACAAATTGTTTTCTCAGTCCGCATCCAAAAACATTGTAGAGATACATGTTGAGGCACACATAAAAGGCACAAATATTCAGTTAATTAGTTTAGTTTAGTTTAGAGATACAGCACTGAAACAGGCCCTTCGGCCCACCTAGTCTGTGCCGACCATCAACCACCCATTTATACTAATCCTACACTAATTTCATATTCCTACCACCTGTCCCTATATTTCCCTACCACCTACCTATACTAGGGGCAATTGCTAATGGCCAATTTACCTATCAACCTGCAAGTCTTTGGCATGTGGGAGGAAACCGGAGCACCCGGAGGAAACCCACGCAGACACAGGGAGAACTTGCAAACTCCACACAGGCAGTACCCGGAATTGAACCCGGGTCCCTGGAGCTGTGAGGCTGCAGTGCTAACCACTGCACCACTGTGCCGCCCCAAGGCCCCAAGGCAATTACAAGGGTGTAGAATTTTTATACACTGGGTAACAACGTTGTGTGATTAGATATTGGGTAGCACAGGCACACTCCTAAATGTAAGATGGCAAGACAGCATACAGGAGTGACTAGCACCACTGAATGTCAATGCCATGATCCTAAACTTGCAAAAGTGCTACATGAATGCAGGTGAGTTTGTTCATTCTTTACCTAGTTTTGCTGGATAATCCTCCATTTTTGTTTTTTCTCCCACCTGTCAATACATTTTTAGATTATTATCAGTTGACATTGACATTTAAATTGCACTGTACAAAGAGGTGAGGGTGGGTATTCTTTTGCAGGTTCGGGTCTGTTGTAAAATGAGATGAGGATGGAGGGGGCTAGCAAATTAAGGTGCAATGACTTTTGGTGCATTTGGCCCACCCATTATTTGCCAGAACCTTTATTAAGAGACCTCTCCACACACCTCAATCCATTTTCCAACTTGCATTTCTTTATTGAAATATCAACTTGGTTCAGATGGCAGCACTCTTGAGATGATAGGTTGTGGGTTGAAGCCCTATTTTAGGACTTGAGAGCACATAATCTAGACTGATACTTAAGTGTCATTGTTAAAGGTGTTATTTTCCAGATGAAACATTAAACTGAGGTGTCTTTCTATCTGTTCAACTGTATGTAAAAGCCTCATGGCCAATATTCTTTGCTAAACCAACATCACCAAAATCGGATTAACTAGCGGGGCTTAAATCCAGAAGCACGGGAAACAACAAACAATGCCAGTGGGAGGTCCACAATGACGTTGAAAACTAGCTGTTCGTCTGCATACTCCCAAGTAAAAAAAACTTTAAAAAATACTTTGAAAAAAACTGACTGGTCCTCACTGTGCCAGCAGAAGCCACAGCTGTGTAAACAAACAGCTTGTCTTTGCAGACGCTCGCATTTCTTTTTTAAAAGGGCAACATAGGTCAACTTCTAAAAATAAGAGTCTGTAAAAGCTACATTTATATACATAAAAAAGGAAAGGGGCGGCGCAGTGGTTAGCACCGCAGCCTCACAGCTCCAGCGACCCGCATTTGGTTCTGGGTGCTGCCTGTGCAGAGTTTGCAAGTTCTCCCTGTGACTGGGTGGGTTTCCGCCGGTCCTCCGGTTTCCTCCCATAGCCAAAGACTTGCAGGTTGATAGGTAAATTGGCCATTGTAAATTGCCCCTAGTATAGGTAGGAGAATGGTGGGGATGTGGTAGGAAATATGGGATTAATGTAGGATTAGTATAAATGGGTCGTTGTTGGTCAGCACAGACTCAGTGCGCCGAAGGGCCTGTTTCAGTGCTGTATCTCTCTATGACTCTATCATTAAAAGCATGACTACCAAGATTCCAAGCGTAGACTGGAAGGCAGCTGACATCATGTCAGAATTCAAGCTTTTCTGACAGACAATGGAGTTATGCTTTTTACATGTAGTCGTCACAGATCCTGAAAAGTAAGTAGTTAAAATTAAGATTGCTGTGGCAAGAGGGACTCCACAGAGGCAACACATCTGAGCTATCTGTGTAGGATCAGAAGGATCCTGCCAAACCTTGGAACACACTGGAGAATCAGTTTCGTGTGAAGGTTCATAAACCAAACAAATCATGTGGGAAGTGCCATCTCCTGCACCCACTGCGAAGCTGTCCTGCAGTCTGAGACCTTTGCAAGGTATGCGATCTAAGAGGACATTGGGTGCACCAGTGCAGAAAACTGGGTTCAGAGAGCATGACCAGATGACCCAGCAAGAAGTATGTACAGCATACTGGCAGCGACAAGGAATGCACCAGAATGCAGCAGAGGTGTAATTTATGCATGATGTCAGTAGTAAGACAGACCAAGGTGAAGTTCCAAACAGGGAAAATCCTCCAATTGAAAATGAGCAAGCCTTCCACATCTTGAGTGTGACACAACATGTTGGTACCATTACGCAATCCAAAGCATTTGCTACAATTAGCATAATATGGCGAAGAAAAGTGACAAACACAAGCTAACTGCCAAGATTGACACTGGGGCAAGTGCAAGTATATTGCCAGTTCGAATTTTAAAAGACATGTACCTTGACCATTGGGAGTCGATGGTGCAACCTACAATAGCCAGATTATTGACGTACAACGGATCACCCATCCATTGCATTGGCACAAAGACATTAAGGTGTAGTTACGGTAGATCTATGTGGTCACCGCAGATTTTCTCCCTAGTGGACACGAGTGGATCAGTGGTAGCAGGGTTACCATCGTGTAGGGAACTGAACATTGTAACCATTCACGGGATCTCCAATGCATCAATGATGACAGAGGTGCCAGGAACAAACATATAGGGTCAGTCCAAAACAAAAGCAGAAAGTGCTGGAAATGCTCAGCAGGTCTGGCAGCATCTGTGGAGAGAGAAACACAGTTAACGTTTCAGGTCTGTGACCTTTCAACAGAACTGGGTGAGTCCGTGTTTTGCAGACATGTACCAGGACAGATTCCGCATCTTAGGGGGTTCCAGAGGTCATGCCATTCACCTGAGAGCAACACTTTTGGACATGAGTTTACCATCCCCAGCAGAAATAATGTTTGGGAGGCAAGTGAGAACCACAGTGCCTAGCCATCATTTGTCCAAGTTTTTAGAAGAGCAAGAGAAGTTTCTTGTAAAACAGGAGAGAACGAAGGCTATATATGACAGAAATGCAGACGCAGAGCTACCTAGACTACGCATGGGACGAAAGGTTCTGGTGATACATCCAACTGAAGGAACCTGGTCTCCCGCAGAGGTTACGAAGGTGTTAAGGGGTGTGGGTGGTTCCTGTTGTTCACCTCCCAACTGACCGCAATTGTGTTTTGTTAAAATGATGCTTTAGTCCCTGAATGCCTTTAGGGTCAAATAAACACATGACATGTTTTCACAGAGGTTAAAAAAAAGCTATTTTTAAACAAATCCTGAAATGATCACAACTTCATTCACATATACATTCACCTACACATGCTTACACAAGAAAAGATAGAGAGAGAGAAAAGGGAAAGAGGTAATTTAAGTCCCAAGTGAGGTAAGTGTTTGTGGTTTACAGAAGATTATTGCATCTTCTTGGGAGGAAAAGATCTTTTTTTTTAAGTTGCAGACCAGATTATTTGCAGTCTTGAACTTGCAGAGATAGAATAGAGCTGTCGTGGTTGTAATACAGCCCAAATCTGGTGGTGTGTAGTTTGTTACCTTCACAGATGGTTAGTCTCAAAGTCACTTTGTGAAGTCTCTGCTGTGGTGGCTGTTCTTGGTCAGCAGGTTTCTTCTCTTGCCTGCTGGATTCATCTCACATGCTTTCTGTGATGTTGGCTTGATCTCCCCACTCTCTCTCCAGAGAGCTACCTTTTTAAGGTCAAAATTTATCACATTGGAGTTCCTGTTAGGAGACACATGGCCCACTTCCCTGTTGTGACCACACAATGGGCCACGATGATAAACATAGCCATCGTTTGATATTTGAATGGGAATCATTCTGTTATGATGTTGCTGCTTAGCACCTTATTCATCTTGGTTTGGCTATAAGTTGGACTGTCCCCAGCATTCTGTTAGTTTGTTCATGTCTATCAGAGTCATTAATATGCAATAGCTCCTTTCAATTTCTCCCCAGTGCTATTTCAGATGGGGTTAATGAGCTTCATCTTTACAGATGAGTTTGTGAATTTCTGGTGCAGGAGGGGTCACATAGCCGCTCCATTTTGACTGTGGTTCATGTGTCCAAGTTCTTATGATTTAGTTTTAACAGTTGACTTTTTAACTTCATAATTCCTCCATTTCATTGTTTATTTGATCATGGCTCCTTCTGTACATGACACTGATGTGAAGAAAGAACTTGCTTTAAAAAACAATTGTAACTCTGGCTGGAGAGAAAGACAGTACTTCAAAGGACAAAGGGGCTATTCCGTGCTCCAATTTAATCCACAATGGACTTTTGATTACCAGATGTTGAAGGTGGAAAGGCAGGCTAGCTGCTAAGATGGCCGAATACACAAACAGACGTGGTCGGACTGGATTGGTTCACATGACTTACTGTTGGAGTTTTTTGAATTTGAACTTCCAACGAAGAATTTGAAATCAGAAAGCTATTTGATCCTGGACTGAGAACACCTCTCTCCTGTCTGCTCCCATCTCTTTCCCACGGAATGAAAGACCTACTGAAGACATGTGAACTCAAAGAGAGAAAAGTCTCCGATGTGAACAAGGTACAAGAAGAATACTGGGCCCCAACGAAAAGTAAGGGCTGTCTACAATTAAAGACTCTATGGCGAGCTGAAAACACAGAAACAGTAACTAGAAACCCCCTTGAGAGACTGCCTTAAACCTCTCTACTTTATTTTTTTTCTGTTCTTTTCTGTCTCTATTTGGATTTGTGTATTGCGTGTGCATGCTAGTGTGGGCACGTCATATATCCGTAGGCTTTAACCAAATTAGAGTTTAAGTAAGTTTAATAAATTTCACTTTTCTTCTTTAAACCTAAGAAAGCCTGTTTATGCTCATTTCCTTGCCTTATAATTGGAAAGTGGTGAACAAGGATTCACCAAAAGGGGAGCTCAAAACACGGTGTGTTTAAAATTAAACCCTGTTACAATAAGTTCAGATGAAGACAGTAAAAGACCTTTCTCACCTGGTGGAAACAGAAATCTGGGTGCTAGCGTCTGGGATTTTAC
Source organism: Heterodontus francisci (assembly GCF_036365525.1). NCBI lineage: Eukaryota > Metazoa > Chordata > Chondrichthyes > Heterodontiformes > Heterodontidae > Heterodontus > Heterodontus francisci. The sequence goes on from NC_090372.1 coordinate 83,112,961, forward strand.
CCACAGATGAACAAGAGCAATTGGAAATGGGAAGCCAAATTGTTCCCAGTCAAATAATAAAAAAGAGCAAATTTCAATACAGGTTTTCTTGTGGTTGTGTGTGATTGAAAACTAACATGTCTGCAACTGAAGCTATTAGCTCTGCAAGCCAGGGTGAAGTAAGTTGGGATAAGTTAAAAGCACTATCGATGGAGGAGTTGAGAAAAATGGCTGAGCAGTGTGGGATCACTGTATGTGGCAAGGCTAGGAAGTCTGAGCTCCTAAGGCTAGTGGCCAACCATTTTTCCCTTGAATCTGAAGAAGCAGAAGCAGTATTAGAAACAGAATTCGACAGGATATTGTTAACAAAGATACAATTGGAACAAAGGAATCTTGAATTTGAGGAAAGAGAGAGGGACAAAGAGAGAGCCTTCCAAAAGAAACGTGAAGAAAATGAAAGGCAGGAGAGAGAGAAAGAAAGACAGGAGAAGGAACAAGGGAGAGAGAGAGAAAGAATATTCCAGAAAGAATGCGAAGAAAGAGAGTTGAAGCGGCTTAAGTTAACTCGGGGGCAACAGAGTAACCCCAGTGAAAGCATGGCCAATATGGAGGAGCAGAATTCAGGGCTGGGTACAACATTGTTAAAACTCGCTCAATTAATTCCAAAATTCAATGACAAAGATGTGGAAGCGTTTTTCATGTCTTTTTGAGAAACTGGCAAAGCAGCTAAAATGGCCAGCTGAAACCTGGTCTCTTTTAATACAAAGCAAGATAACTGGAAAAGCCCATGAGGTTTATTCCTTGTTGCCAGATGAGAGTTCATCAAATTATGAACTGATCAAAAATGCTATCCTCGGGCATATGAATTAGTACCCGAAGCCTATTGCCAAAGTTCAGAACCCTCAAGAAGCAAGCCAATCCAACTTATCTGGAGTTTGAAAGAAGTAAGCATCTGGCTTTTGACCAGTGGCTGAGGGCTTTAAAAATAAAGTGCAGCTCAGCAATGAGAATCTCAGAGAAGTAATTCTGTTAGGGGAATTTAAAAACTCTCTCCCATTCTCAATAAAGACCCATGTAGAGGAGCGGCGGGTCCAGAGAGCCCAGCAAGCGGCCATTCTGGCCGATGAGTTTGCTTGAATTTATAAGTCGGTTTCCCAGGGGAGAACCTTTCCTAATCACCCCCACAAACCCGAAATGGACAAAGGGTTGGAAGGTGATAGGAGCCCAAGCAGTCCTGGGAGAGAAAGAAAAGCAGGAGACACAGGAGGCCCTCGTCCTGCCAAAAAGGAAGGTGCTATAAGTCGGAGTGAGACCCAGAGACCTGTGTGATTCCATTGTAATAAGGCAGAGCATTTAAAAGCTGACTACTGAAAACTAAAGGGAAAACCGGTAGAGTTAATCAGGGCACACCCGCTCAGTGAAGACGGGACCCTGATGGAAAACACAGAACAAGCTGTGGCTTTACTGCAGTAAGAGTGCAACCCAGGAAGGTTACTACGGCCAGTGCAGGAAATGCTAATAGGATTCCTGAAGGTTATCCGGGTTTTGTGTCTGAAAGGAAAGTAACCCCATACCCCTCGAGTGGGGCAAGCAAACCCATAGTAATTCTTAGGGACACAGGGGTGACTAGATCTCTTTTTACTGGGAAAAGACCTGACCTTTCCCCCGGAGAGTGCAGTGAACACCAAAATGGTAGTGAATGGTATTGGAGGGCAGTGTATGCCTGTACCTGTACACTGGGTACACCTGGCGTGCGACCTTATTTCGGGACCGAGTCTGTAGGGATTGCCCCTATTTTGTCTTTGGACGGGGTTGACCTGCTCCTAGGTAATGACCTGGCAGGGGTGAAGGTGGTAGACCCCCCACTAATGAAAGAAAGACCGCAGGAGGTCAGAGAGACAGGGCAGTGGCAGGAGACGGTCCCCTGCAGTGTACTTGAATGTGTAGTGGATCAGGCCATGATCCTCCTCCAGAGGACACTGCATTTGCACTGCAGGCAAATGACCATGAGGTCTGCCTGTCTGAGACTTTCTTTGGAAAGTTAGGAGATGCAGGGAATGAATTACATGGATTTTCCCTAGCTGAGGCTCAGCGAGCCAACCCAGTATTGCGAGAGTTAGCATAGGTTGCCCAATCTTAAAGTGAAGCAGAGGGATTCCCTGACTGATGAGGAATTGGAGTTCTCCTCAGAGACCTGAGGGCAAGGAGTGGACAGTAGTTCACCAGTTAGTGGTGCCACAGAGGTACCGGGAGAAATAGTAAGAAGGGCCCACGAGACTACAGTGGCTGTATATGCCGGTATGCGAAAGATTAAAGCCCACATAAGACAGCAGTTTGACTGGCCAAAAGTCCACAAAGATGTGGTGGAGTACTGCAGGAGTTGCCACATGTGCCAGGTTGAGGGGAAATACCAACCTACAGTGAAAGCTGCACCCCTAAGTCTTGTACCGGTTTTAGGAGGACCCTCCAGCAGAGGGCTGGTGAACTGTAAGGGACCCTCACCGAGAACAAAAAGGGACAGGCAGGCACAAGGCTGACAAAAGGTTAGATAAGGAAGGGGAAAAAGTGACCAAGAGGGCAGGTTAAAGGAAGTCCGGGAGCAATCCCAGATGAAAACTCCTACTGTCCGGTCAACCAACCTCGCAAAATGTGAAAAGTTAGACCCCACATCCTCCTATGTAAATGCAGACTCTAGAAGCACTTCACCAGAGTTGCTAACAGCATTTACAGGAACCTGCAGAGTGCTTCTAGGGGGCAGAGAAACAGTGTGGGTGATGCCTCACCTAGTTAAAATGTCACAGGAGAGTGCAGTCAAGTCTTCACAAATACCTGCAGGTAGGAGTGTCCCAGAGAACAAAGGGGAGAGTAACAACGTATCTTCCCCCACAGTCAGAGGAAAAGGGAACCACCCATCCCCTGAAGTCAAAAGTATTTGCATGACTGAGAGAGTTCAGGATTGAACCGCCCACTACTAACTCTCCTGAGGAAGAAACGGGGAAATTAAAGCAGCCCTGGCACTCCGTAAAGACCATTTTTAATAAACTTTAAGATTGGTGAATGAATGAGATAAATGCATGGTTTTTCTTTCTGTATCTTATATTTCTCTCAAACCCTGTCACAAAATGTGCAGTTATTTTTTTCAAATTGAATTTCATTCCCCTGGGTGTGAAGGTGTCAGGCAAGTCCTCCAAGAATGAGGAAAATTAATTTTGCTACATGAACATTGATTTTTTACTGTTGTTGTTGAAGAAAGAACTTGCTTTAAAAGCAATTGGAGACTTTGGCTGGAGAGAGACATTAGCATATCAACAGACAGTACTTCAAAGGACAAAGGGGCTATTCCATGCTCCAATTTAATCCACAATGGACTTTTGATTACCAGACGTTGAAGGTGGAAAGGCTAGCATTCCAGGTTAGCTGCTAAGTTGGCCAAATGCACAAAAGACGTGGTCGGACTGGTTTGGGTCACATGACTAACTGACTGTTGGAGTTTTTTGAATCTGAACTTCCAACAAGGAATTTGAAATCAGAAAGCTATTTGCTCCAGGACTGAGAACGCCTCTCTCCTGTCTGCTCCCATCTCTTTCTCACGGAACAGAAGACTCATTGAAGACTCTTGAACTCAAAGAGAGAAAAGTCTCCTACGTGATCAAGGTATAAGAAGAATACTGGGCCCCAACGAAAAGTAAGAGCTGTCTTCAATCAAAGACTCTACGGTGAGCTGGAAACATAGAAATAGTAACAAGAAACCCCATTCAGAGACTGCCTTAAACCTCTCTACTTTATTTTTCTTCTCTTTTCTGTCCCTATTTGGATGTGTATATTGCATGTGCATGCTAGCGTGGGCGCGTCATATATCCGTAGACGTTAACCGAATTAGAGTTTAAGTAAGTTTAATAAATTTCACTTCTTTAAACCTAAGAAAGCCTGTTTATGCTAATTTCTTTGCCTTATAATTGGAAAGTGGTGAACAAGGATTCACCAAAAGGGGAGCTCAAAACACGGTGTGTTTAAAAGTAAACCCTGTTACCAGGTGAAGACAGTAAAAGATACCTAGACACCTTTCTCACCTGATTGTAACACAGAGAATCGGATCACGACAGATAAATGTGAAGACAACCAGCACTATGATTGTACACAGGAAGCTAATGTGTCTACAGGCAGAGGACAAAGAGAAGATGAGTCCAGATTTCAAATGGGTTTCACCTTCATGAGATCTGGAAGGATTAGCAAACTACCTCTATGTTATAGAGACTGTTAAAATCTTGATAGGTGGAAATTCATATTTTTATGTAAATAATTTTTACAACAACCCTATTGTATGTTATTACTGTGTAGAGTGTTTATCTTTGGAAAAAAGGGGATGTTGAGTTATGTTGCGTTAAGAACATGTACAGAGAGTCGGCGTGATTATCACAAAGGGAATTGCTCTCATGTAGCATGTGACCATACCATTTGTGAGGTGTGGATCCCCAAGTCTAGATGTGCCTCGTGAGCTCTCTCTAACAAATTTCTAGTATATCTGTAACAGTCCAAGTTTTCAAATAAAACAAACCTATCTTTTGCTCATACCAATTGTTTGGTATCTTCGTGTACAGCAAACAAAGCAACACGACATAGCAACAATATTACAACTACCACACAGACCTTGTGGAGACTAAGCCACATCATCACATTGAGGACACGGTCATACTAGGCCCCCACCTGCCAAGAATGAGGCACATTAATTTTGTCATGAACATTGATTTTAAACTGTTACTGGAGCAAAGAAAGTACTTGTTAAACAGATCAGCCGTGGCTGGAAAAGGCATTTGCATATTAACAGACAGTGCTTGGAAGGACAAAGGACACATTCAACCGACAATGGGCCTTAATCACCAGGTATTGTGTGTAAGAGGAGCATTCCAGAGACTGCGAAGGTCATACAATCCAAGATGTGGTCAGACCAGTTAATCACATGACTAACCTGCTTGGCAACCTGGGTTTTTCTGAATTGTACAAACAGTTTGAACTCAGACAGAGTATTTCCTCCTGGATTGAGAAGATCTCTCCTGTCTGCTCCCACCTCTTTCTCACAATCCTCTGAATCCATTGAAAACACATGAACCCCAAGAGAGGAAAGTCTCCTACAGCGAACAATGTTTAAGAAGAATACTGGGCCCCAACGAAAAGCACGATCTACCTACAATCAAGGACTGTACAGTAAGCTCGAAGAATCGTAACAAAAACTCTTCAGATATTGCATCAAACTTTTCCACTTTATATTCTTCTGCTCTTTTCTGTCTCTGTTTGCATGTGTGTATCGCGTATGCATGCTAACGTGGGTGCATCGTGTATCCGAGGGCATCAACCGAATTAGAGTTTAAGATTAATAAATTTCAATTTTCCTTCTTTAAACCTAATAAAACTAGTTTGTGCTGGTTTCTTTGTCGTATAACTGGAAAGGGGTGAACAAGGATTCAGCAAGGGGGAGCTAAAAACACGGTGTGTTTAAAATTAAACACTGTTACGGTAAGACCAGGTGAAGGCTGAAAGGGAATCCTAGACCTCTTTTTCACTGGGTCATAACAGAAATTTGGTTGCTACCGTCCTGGATTTTGCACACAGACAAACAAGAGATATTGGAAGTGGGAAGCCAAATTGTTCCCAATCAAAAAAGAGCAATATTTCAAAACAGGTTTTCTTGTGGTTGTGTGTGCTTGAATACAAACATGTCTGCAACTGAAGCTAGTAGCTCTCCAAGCCAAGTAACATGGGATACGTTAAAAGCACTGTCTGTGGAGGAGTTGAGGAAAATGGCTGAGCAGTGTGGGATCACTGTAGTGGCAAGGCGAGGAAGTCTGAACTCCTTAGGCTAGTGGCCAAACATTTTTCCCTTGAATCTGAAGAAGCAGAAACAGAGTTCGAGTACGCCCCGACAGGATACTGCTGGCAAAGATACAATTGGAACAAAGGAAACTTTAATTAGAAGATAGGAAAAGAGAAAGAGAAAGGGAGAGACAGGAAAAAAGAGAGAGAGAGGCAGGAGAGGGAGAAAGAAAGAGCCTTCCAGAAGCATCGTGAATAAAGAGAGAGAAGTGAGAGAGAAAGCAAGAGAGCAGAGCGAAAGAGAAAGAACCTTCCAGAAATAATGCGAAGACAGAGAGTTGAAGTGGCTTGAGTTAATAGGGGGCGGCAGAGTAACCCCAGTGAAAGCATGGCCAATATGGAGGAGCATAACTCAGGGCTGGGTACAGAATTGTCAAAACCAGCTCAACTAATTCCAAAATTAAATGAGGAAGATGTAGAAGTATTTTTTGTGTTCTTTGAGAAACTGGCAAGGCAGCTAAAATGGCCAGCTGAGACCTGGCCTCTTTTATTACAAAGTAAGCTAACTGGAAAAGCCCATGTCGTTTATTCCCAGTTGCCAGATGAGAGTTCATCAAATTATGAACTGATAAAAATGCTATCCTGGGGGCATATGAATGAGTACCCAAAGGCTATTGCCTAAAGTTTAGAACCCTCAAGAAGCAAGCTATTCAAACTTATCTGGAACTTGAAAGAAGTAAGCAGCTGGCTTTTGACTCATGGCTGAGGGCTCTTAAAGTACAGCTCAGCTATGAGAATCTCAGAGAAGTAATTCTGTTAGAAGAATTTAAACACTCTCTCCCATTCTCCATAAAGACCCATGTTGAGGGGCGGCGGGTCCAGAGAGCCCAGCAAGCAGCCGTTCTGGCCGATGAGTTTGCTTGAATTTATAAGTCGGTTTCCCAGGGGAGAACCTTTCCTAGTCACGCCCACAAATCCAAAAAGGACAAACGGTTGGAAGGTGATAGGAGCCCAAGCAGTCCTAGGCGAGAAATGAAAGCAGGAGACACTGGGCACCCTCCTCTAGCCAAAAAGGAAGGTGCTGTGAGCAAGAGTGAGACCCGGAGACCTGTGTGCTTCCATTGTAATAAAGCATGACATTTAAAAGCTGACTACTGGAAACTAAAGGGGAAACCTGTAGGGTTAATCAGGGCACACCCGCTCAGTGAAGACAGGAACCTGATGGAAAGCACAGCAGAACAAGTTGTGGCTTGAGCTGCAGTAAGAGGGACACCCAGGAGGCTTACGTCTGCAAGTGCAGGAAAAGTTAATAGGATTCCTGAAGGTTGTCAGGGTTTTGTGTTTGAAGGGAAAGTAACCCCGTACCCCTCGAGTGGGGCAAGCAAGCCCATAGTAATTCTCAGGGACATAGGGGCCACAAGATCCCGTTTACTGGGAAAAGCCTGACCTTTCGCCCAGAGAGTGCAGTGAACACCAGAATGGTGGTGAATGGTATTGGAGGGCAGTGTATGCCTGTACCTGTACACCAGGTGCACCTGGCGTGCGAGCTAATTTGGGGACCGGTGACCGTAGGGATTGTCCCTAGTTTGCCTGTGGATGGTGTTGATCTGCTCCTAGGTAATGATCTGGCGGAGGTGAAGGTAGTAGCACCCCCCCCCCCCCCAGTAGTGAAAGAGAGACCGCAGGAGGTCAGAGAGACAGGGCAGTGGCAGGAGACAGACCCCTGCAATTCCCCTGAATATGTAGTGGCCATGATCAAACCAGCTCCCCCAGAGGAGACTGAATTAGGACTGCAGGCAGATGACCAGGTCTGTCTGTCTGAGACTTTCTTTGGAAAGTCCGGAGACCCAGGGAATGAATTACATGGATTTTCCCTAGCTGAGGCTCAGCGAGCCAACCCAGTATTGCAACAGTTAGCACAGGCTGCCCAATCTGAAAGTGAAGCAGAGGGCGTCCCTTCGTGCTACTATAAAGGATGGGGTACTGATGAGGAAATTGAGTTCTCCTCACAGACCTGAGATCAAGGAGTGGACAGTAGCTCACTAGTTAATGGTGCTGCAGAGGTACCGGAGAGAAATATTAAGAAGGGCCTATGAGACTTCAGTGGCGCACATGCTGGTATACGAAAGACCAAAGCTTGCATAAGACAGCAGTTTGACTGGCCAAAACTCGACAAAGATGTGGTGGAGTACTGCAGAAGTTGCCACATGTGCCAGGTTGAGGGGAAACACCAACCTGCAGTGAAAGCTGCACCCCTAAGTCCTGTACTGGTGTTAGGAGGACTATCCAGCAGAGGGCTGGTGAACTGTAAGGGACCTTCGCCAGGAACAAAAAGGGACAGGTAGGCAGAAGGCTGACAAAAGGGTAGACAGGGAAGGAGAAAAAGTGACCAAGAGGGCAGGTTAAAGGTAGTCTGGGAGGAATGCTGGATGAAAACCCCTACTGTCCGGTCAGCCAACCCCGAAAAATGTGAAAAGTTAGACCCCACATCCTCCTACGTAAATGCAGACTCTAGAAGCAACCCACCAGAGTTGTTAACAGCATTTACAGGAGCCTGCAGAGACAAAGAAAGACCTCTAAGGGGGGGCACAGAAACCATGAGGGTGTTGCCTCACCTAGTAGAAGTGCCACAGGGAAGTGCAGTAGAGTCTGCACAAATACCTGCAGGTAGGAGTGTCCCAGAGGAAAAGGGGAGATCAGCAAAGAATCCTCCCCCACAGTCAGAAAAAAAAATGAACCACCCATCCCCTGAAGTTAAAACCCTTTGCATGACTCAGCAAAGCACTGAAAGAGAGTTCAGGATAGACCAGCACCTACTGACTCTCCTGAAAATAAATTCCAACTTAGGGCTAATTAAACCTAACCATCTCAAAAGGCCCTAGGCAGACATGGAAATGGGCAAGCTGAAGAAAAACATCCCCAAAGAACCACATGTTTATTGGGATGCCAAAAGGGGCACTTTTAATTATTTTTAGGATTTGGGAATGAATGAGAGAAATGCAGGGCTTTTTTTGTATCTTATATTTTCTCTCGACCCTTTTAATGAAATGCGCTTTTCTCAAATCGCATTTCATTCCGGGTGTGGAGGTGTCATGCTAGGCCCCCACCTGCCAAGAATGATGCATATTAATTTTGTCAAGAGCATTGATTTTAAACTGTTACTCGAGTGAAGAAAAGTCTTGTTAAACAGATCAGTTGTGACTGGAAAAGACATTTGCATATTAATAGACAGTGCTTGGAAGGACAAAGGACCATTCCCTGACACATTCAACCCACAATGGGCCTTGATCACCAGGTATTGTGTGTAAGAGGAGCATTCCAGAGACTGCAAAGGTTATACAATCCAAGATGTGGTCAGACCAATCAATCACATGACTAACCTACTTGGCAACCTGGGTTTTTCTGAATTGTACAAATAGTTTGAATTCTAAAAGACTGTTTGCTCCTGGATTGAGAAGATCTCTCCTGTCTGCTCCCATCTCTTTCTCACAAGCCTCTGAATCCACTGAAAACACATGAACCCAAAGAGAGAAACGTCTCCTACAGCGAACAATGTTTAAGAAGAATACTGGACCCCAATGAAAAGCAAGATCTACCTACAATCAAGGACTCCACAGTGAGCTCAAAGAACCGTAACAAAAACTCTTCAGATATCACCTCAAACTTTTCCACTTTATTATCTTCTGCTCTTTTCTGTCTTTATTAGTACGTGTGTATCATATATACATGCTAGTGTGGGTGCGTCGTGTATCCGTAGGCATCAACCGATTTCGAGTTTAAGTTCAAGTTTAATAAATTTCAATTTAAACCTAAAAAAACCTGTTTGTGCTGGTTTATTTGTCTTATAATTGGAAAGCGGTGAACAAGGATTCAGCAAGGGGAGCTGAAAACAGTGTGTTTAAAATTAAACCCTGTTATGGTAAGACCAGGTAAAGGCTGAAAGGGAATCCTAGACCTCTTTCTCACCGGGTCGTAATATCTGTCTATAGCATGCTACTTCTACCGTTCATCATGTTTGTAGACTTGTGTTGCAACTTCATCACATTGTTACCGCATTTTCAGGTCCTGAATTGTATCACCTTAGCAGTCTCTGGAATGCTCCTCTTACACACAGTACCTGGTGATCAAGGTCCATTGTGAGTTGAATGTGTCAGGGAATGATCCTTTGACCTTCCAAACACCATCTGTTAGTTATGCAAATGTTTTTTCCAGCCACGGCTGATCTGTTTAACAAGTCACTTCTCACTCCAGTAACAGTTCAAAATCAATGTTCATATGACAAAACCAACGTACCTCATTCTTGGCAGGTGGGGGCCTGCATGACACATAGCTAAGCAATCCGCCAACTGATGAATCAGATCAACGCTCTGCATTCCTGCCACATCCAGTCGTGAATGGTTGTAGACAATTAAACAACTAACAGGATGAGGAGGCTGCACAAACATCTCATCCTGAATGATGGCAGAGCCCAGCATTTCAGTGCAAAAGACAAGGCTAAAGAATTTGCTGTCATCTTCAGCCAGAAGTGCTGAGTAGATGATCCATCTCAGCCTCCTCCTGAGGTCCCCAGCATCACAGATGCCAGCCTTCTGCCAATTCAGTTCACTCCATGTGATATTAAAGAATGGCTGAGTGCGCTGGACACAGCAGGGGCTATGAGTCCTGACAACATCCTGGCTGTGGTGCTGAAGACTTGTGCTCCAGAACAGATACACCCCTAGCCAAGCTATTCCAATATAGCTACAACTCTAGCATCTACCTGACTATGTGGAAGATTGCCCAGGTACGCCCCATCTACAAGAAGGTGAACAAATCCAATACGGCTAATTACCATGGAAGGTGTCACTGACAGTGCTATCAAGTGGAACCTACTCAGCAATAATCTGCTCACTGATCCTCAGTTTTGGGTACTACTAGGATCACTCGGCTCCAGACCTCATTACAGCCTTGGTCCAAACAGGGCTGAATTCGAGAGCTGAGGTGAAAGTGACTGCCCTTCACATGAAGACAGCAGTTGACCAAGTGTGGCGTGGAGGAGCACTAGGGAAATTGAAGCCAATTGGAATTGGGGAAAGACTGTCCACTGGTTGTATTCAAATCTAGCACAAAGGAAGATGGTTGTGGTTGTTGGAGGCCAATTATCTCAGCCCCAGGATATCGCTGCAGGGGTTCCTTAGGGCAGTCTCCTAAGACCAACCATCTTTAGCTGCTTCATCAATGATCATCCCTCTATCATAAGATCAGAAGTGGAAATGTTTGCTGATGATTGCACAGTGTTCAGTCCCATTTGTAACTTGGCAGATAATGAAGTAGCCCATGCCTGCATGCAATGTCACTTGGACAACATTCAGGGTTGGACTAATAAGTTACAATGAGTTTTGCCTGAATGCTTGGGGAACTGGCTTCAAGAAGGACACTAGAATTTGTTTGACGGTCCTCCCATTGAATCCAGAAGATGCGCGGAGACATTGCTGATGGAATTTTCTTCTTGAAGTGTCCTTCTTGAAGCTAGCTCTACAAGCATTCAGGCAAAACCCCTGCAAAATCAACTTTGATGGACAGGACATTGTGCCCGGATGGCCGAAAACCATCTTCCCTGCCAGGTCCTGTTTTCTCAACTTCTCCAGTGGAGGACAAAGAAACGCTGAAACATACCAAAGCTCTCTTTGAAGCGCGGCAACATTGACATTGACGACTGGGAGGAGCTTCTTGCCAATCATTCAAAATGGCGACAACTTGCCCATCAAGCTGTATCATGCTTTGTGTCCAAATGCCTCACTGATGAGGCAGAGAAGGAAAGAAAAGAAAGCAAATCCTGCACCCTGAATCCCACTACCTCAAAGGACGTCCTGCCTCATGTGCCCAAAGATCTGTGGGTCAAGAATTGGCCTGTTCAGTCACTTAAAGACCCATGGCAGAAACTCATGACCCTGAGTAGACGTCATCCTCAAGTCAAAGGATAGCTGCCGCCGTCACCGCCGATAAGTTGCAAGTAGCATTCATGCCAGACAACTGCCAGGCAATGGCCATCTCCAACAAGAGAGAATCTAATCATGTACCCTTGACATCCAACAGTTACCATTGCTGAATCCCCCACCATCAACATTCTGGAGGTCACCTTTGACCAGAAACTTAACTGGATCAGCCACATGCATACAGTGGCTGCAAGAGGAGGTCAGAGGCTGAGAATTCTGCAGCAGGTAACTCACCCCTGACTGCTGTCATGCAGGCCCCAACCTGCCAAGAATGAGGAATATTAATTTCACCACAAGAACATTCATGTGTTCTGGTTAAGAAAGAACTGGTTAAAAAAAACCCACAATGGATCCTTGGCTGGAGAGACATTTTTGAATATTAACAAACAGTACTTGGAAAGGAAAAAAGGGCTTCTCCCTGCTCCAATTTGAGGGTGGAGGAGCTCGCATTCCAGGTTAACTGCTAAGATGGGCGAATACACAAACGGATGTGGCCACACCAGCTAGTAACATGACTAACCTGCTGGGCCACCCGAGTTTTGTTGAATTTGAACTTTCTACAGAGTTTTGAACTGGCAGAAAGCTATTTGCTCCTGGACTGAAAAGACCTCTTGTGGCTGGCTCGCCACAGCCTCTCCTGGCTGCTTCCATCTCTTTCTCATAGAACTGAAACCCACTGAAGATACATGAACCCCAAAAGGGAAAAGCCTCCTACAGTGAACAAGGTTTAAGAAGAATACTGGGCCCCAACGAAAAGCAAGATCAACCTACAAAAAGACTCTACAGCGAGCTCGAAGCACAGTAACAAAAAAACACTCCTCAGAGATTGCGTCAAACCTTTCCACTTTATCTGTTCTCTTTTCTGTCTCTATTTGCATGTGTGTATCGTGTATGCATGCTCGCGTGGAGCAGGGCGTGTATGCGTAGGCGTTAAACTTAAACTACAAACTCTGGTTAATAAAATTTCACCTTTATTCTTTAAACCTAAGATAGCCTGTTTCTGCTCATTTCTTTGTCTTATAATTGGAAAGTGGTGGAACAAGGATTCACCAAAGGGGGAGCTCAAAACATGGTGTGTTTAAAGTTAAACCCTGTTACAGTAAGACCAGCTGAAGGCTGAAAGGGACCTCTAGACATCTTTCTCACCTGGTTGTAACACTGCCAAAGCCAGTTCACCATCTACAAAGCAAGTCAGGTGTGAGATGGAATGCTCCCTGGATGAGTGCAACTCCTATAATGCTCAAGAAGCTCGACACCATCCGGGACAAAGCAACCTGCTTGATTGGCACCCCATCCACTCCCTTAAACATTCACTCCCTGCACCACCAGTGTACAGTGGCCACTGTGTGTACTATCTACAAGAGACATTGCATCAACTTGCCAAGGCTTCTTCAACAGCACATTCCAAACCCACAACCTCTACTGCTTAGAAGGACAAGGGCAGCAGGTGCATGGGAACACCATCACCTGCAAGGTCCCCTGTAAGTAACACACTGTTCTGACTTCGAAATATTTCGCCGTTCCTTCATTGTCACTGGATCAAAAGCCTGGAACTCCCTCCCTAACAGCACTGTAGGTGTAGCTACACCATGAGGACTGCAACGATTCAAGAAGGTGGTGAGCCACCACCTTTTCAAGGACAATTAAGAATCAGCGATGCCCACATCCCATGAATGAATTTTTAAAAATGGTGACCTACTCCCAGGCTTGCCACTTTGCTGCATAACTGAGTGTTGGAGGATGCAGAAGTGATCCAGAATTACTTGCATGCCTCTAGCAAAGTTGATTCATAGATTTTTGGTCTAGGCACTTATTAGAATGTTTCTAATTTTGAAACAGGTTAATTCTGTAATTTGCTAGTTATCATTTTATAAATTCTGGAAACTATAGTTAACCTGATTGTACAAATTGTCAGTGTTTTTGTTCTAATTTTAATACTTAATGATTGCTCACAAAGATTTCAATATAAGTCTGGTAACTATGGTGTAAAATGATAGCAGATGAACATTGTGTTTTGTTTGTTTTTTTGTTTTAGTTGCCAGCTTTAAATTTTGGCAAAGGCCGTGGAATTGTAACTAAGTCACAACAGCAACATCTTATTCAAGGAATACAAAATGACGGAATCCAATACGGGGAGCAGCAGCAACAGTCAACTGAGGCCGTGGAACTTGAAACTTTTAGGTATTGAACGTAAGAACATAAGAAATAAGAGTAAGCTATTCAGTTGGCTCCACTATTCAATAAGATCACGGTTGATCTTCTATCTCAACTCCACTTTCCCCCCTATCCCCATATCCACTGATTCCCTGAGTAGCAAAAAATCTATCGATCTCTGTCTTGAATATCCTCAACAACTGAGCATCCACAGCCCTCTGGGGTAAGAATTCTAAAGATGCACAATGCTTTGAGTGAAGAAATTTCTCCTAATCTGAGTCCTAAATGGCCGACCCCTTAATCTGCGGCTCTGAACCCTAGTTCCAGATGCCCCAGCCAGGGGAAACATGCTCCTGGTATCTATTGATATCAAGCCCCTTAAGAATTTTACGTGGTTTAATGAGATCATTTCTTGTTCTTCTAAACTATAGTGAATGTAGACCTAGTCTACTTCATCCCTCCTCATAGGACATTCCCCTCATTCTAGAAAACAGTCTAGTGAACATTCGTTCCACTCCCTGTAAGGCAAGTATATCCTTCCTTAGGTAATGAGACCAAAACAGTACACAGCACTCGAGGTGTGGTCTCACCAAGACTTCTTTACTCTTATACTCCAATCCCTTTTATAATAAAGGCTAACATACCATTTGCTTTCCTACTTGCTTTTTGTTAACTTTCTGTGTACAGACACTGGGTCTTTGAATACTATTGTATCTAAGCCGCTCACCTTTTAAAAAGAAATTCCACTTTTCTATGTTTCCTACCAAAGTAGATAACTTCACATTTTTTCACATTGTATTCCATCTGCCACCTACTTGTCCACTCGCTTAACTTGTCTATATCCCTTTGCACTCTCCTCACAGCTTACATCCCCACCTAGCTTTGTATCGTCAGCAAACTAGGATACATTACACTCGGTCCCCTCATCTAAGTCATTAATAATGATTATAAATAGCTGAGACTGAATGCTTTGTGAAAATCCACATATACTACATCAATTGGTTCCCCCTTATCTGCTCTGCTAGTTACAGCCTCAAAAAAGCTCTTAATAAATCAATGTTAACGCTGCCCAACCATATTGGCCTAGATTTCTGAGTCAGTGGCGAAGTGATGGTGCTTTCCACTGTCCTCGAAGAAAACTGCCCACAAAGATGCAGTGATCTCTGTGGCGTGGATTTCCCCTTTCCCGATGTCCGTTTGAATCTGCAGATGTCAAGCAACAGTGATGTCGTCAAACAGAGTAAGCATCCAATCACATTGAAGTATTTTCACAGACAGCAAGCCAGTAAGTAAAATGCACAGAATATTTCCACATTTAATTAAAATTTTACTGAGAGTGAAGTAATTGATGGGACATACACATGGGATTAAGGTGGAAGTTGAAATATCAGAAACTTAAAAATATAAAAATGTGTTTTTTTTATCATAATAGAGAAATTTGACATTCCACAAATTTAAAATTAGTTTTCAGGTCTAGTGAGGCTGTTCAGCAGTAATTATGAACATTGTATGCTGTTAAAAACCCAGTTACACCTCATTCAAAAAGCATTTTCAAGGGTTTTTATATTGAGACTAATAGCATAAAAGGGCATGCTTTTGTCAGTTAAGCGATTTCTACTTGCAGGGACTTCAATAACACACCATATGGGGAAGCGTAGAATCTCTGACAGCAGCTTCTGGCTTTCTGGGTATAATTGCTATCAGTATCTGAGGAGTAATGATGGCATATGCTTATTATTTTGCCACCATTGCTACTGCAAAATTTGACCCGTTATGATTTGCTATGTGCCCTGTTACCATGCCCCTAATAATAGATTCTAGCATTTTCCCTATTATTGATGTCAGGTTAACTGGCCTATAGTTGCCTGTTTTCTTTCTTCTTCCTTTAATAGCAGGGTTATGTTTGCTACCTCCCAATCAGCGTGGACCATTCTATAAACTCGATAATTCTGGAAGATCAAAAGCCAATGCATCCACTATTTCTGTAACCGCCTGTTTTAAAACCCTTGGAGTAGGCTATCGGGTCCAGGGAATTTGTTGGCTTTTAGTCCTATTAATTTCTTTAGTATTATTGCTTTACTAATAGTAGTTTCTTTAATAGTCTCTTAGTAGTGCAGAACTTGAGTATTGCTGAAAAAAGACACAGGCAAATGGAACATGTCCAGGCGTTACATCTTTTCTGAATTAAACAAAGCATGGGGGACAATAGTTCCCTGGTGCATTCTGCATGCAATACCTCGACCAATCGGAGTTGTCTTGCCAACCAATCAACATCCTTTTCTCATGCAGTATAAATTGTTACTCTCTTTGAAATTTGGCATTCTTGCATCTGTCTGATGAGTGCAAGACGAAAAGCTTCAACAGGTTTCTTTTTGCAGCAATAATTGCTTTACGTTCCTGTCTCTCACTAGATCCTTGGGCTGGAATATTCTTTACCAGGTCGGGAACCTGACATCCGGAACATTTCTGGGTCCCGATCCCGGGCCAGGTCAACATCTGTTTTCAAATTGAAATTTGTTAATTGGTCTGGGGGCAAGTGCGGTGTCCAATTAAAGGTGGGAACAGATCACTGAGGGCAATTTTAAAAGGCAAGCGGCAGCCACATCTGGGCTTGCCATTGCCTTCAGTGATGCAGCACCAGGAAGATCGGAATGTCTATGTGGGCGTTGATATGTGCCCCAGGTGACACCCAGTGTGTCTGATGCCTACCTGAAGGCACTCTTGATGCAGTGTCAAAGAGAGAGCTGTTTTTCACGGCCTCAGGAAACAGAAGTCTGCCCAGCGAAAACAAGAGGGCTTGGATAGAAGTGGCCATGGAGGTCAGCAGCAGGGGACCCATGTGAAGAACCTGGGTTCAGTGTAGAAAATGGTTCAATGACCTCTTATGGTCGTATAAGGTGAGTGGCCAGCAGCACTCGGTTGATTGGGCACCAACTCTCTAAGCACCAGAATGCTAGCGGACTGACCTCACAGAACGTCCATAGCTCTCCCTCACATTGTCAGAGTAAGTGAACAGTCACAACACGGAGATGCAACCACCCTCGCATATGGGGCAACATTCAGATGGGGACACCACTGTGGGAAACATCAGCCCATGTGTATGTCATGCTGGAAGAGATGAGGGAGGGCAGCTTACTGATGAATCATTCTTCTCTTATCCTACAGGAGAAGAGAGCCCATATATGCAGGAGATGCCCAGAACGGGTGGTGGAGTGGCCCAGCTCTGTTCTCTGACAGCCGTGGAAGACACAGCACTGGAGATCACCAGGGTGTCTGCCAGGAATTCAGTGAGGGATGGTGAGACGGGAGGCCAGAGCAACAGGGTCATTGGATAGCTCTCTCTTGAGATAAAGGGCATGGAGGAGACTCCTGCCCAATGCGTGCAATGGATCTTAGACCCCCGTTATCTAACGGTATGGTTGTGCCGGGGCGCTTGTTGAGTAGGACCAATTGTCAGTACCATTTCCCTCTGTCTCCCACAGGGCCGGTTGCAAAGCGGGACCAAATTGGACCTGCCAAATCAGCGCCGCCATCCTCGGCAGTGGGGAAAGTCTTCGGAACCTGCATCGTCACATCATACCTCGGCAACTTCCACCAGTGCAGAGACACTCACCTCGGTTGAGCTACAGATTAGCATAGAAAGGGCAGCACTGGTGAACATCACAGCATTCATGAGCAGGAGGAGGAGAGTGAGACAGAGTCATCTGTGGGCAGTCCCCCTCGGAGGACGGTAGATACAGCAATGCGTTGCTGGGCGAAGATGCTGGGCCTCGGGTGTTACAGACAGGAAGGGCCCTCCTCGAAAACCAGAGGCAATTAAGTTCCTGTTTGTCGGTGTTGCCTGAGGCCTTGAGGAGCCATGGGCAGGCAATGGAAGAGTTCATGTTGTGCATGTGCTCTGTCATGACTCAGGGTTTCGATCGCATGAGCTCCTCCATTGAGAGATTGGGCAACCTGTTGGAGAGCCATATGCAGCACCACTGAGTGGGTGCAGGAGCAGCGCGCTGATATGCGCTGCAAGAGTGAAACTCTCTGTAGCATTGACCACTCAGTGTCACTGATGGCACAAAGGTGCTAGGAGTGGATGCCAGCTGTGTCCCAGTCGGTGGTCGCACCCAGCATCTACTGGGACCAGGAAAGGGCCGAGATGATCCTAGCGGCAGATGGATGGGCCGCCCCTTGGCAGCACTGGCGTCACCCTTCGGCCCCTTGCCCCCTCCGACTTAGGAGCCATCTGTGTGCCAGTGCCCTAAGACAGAGGCAGCTCCTACCATGACACAGTCACGGCAGCCTGTGGTGGAGCCCCCACGGGCACCTCTAAGGATGGAAGCCATGGGCATCCCAGCTGAAGGCAGAGACGAGGGAGCAGGCTGCCTCCACCTCATCCTCTGCCATAGGGGGAGTACTCCGTAGAAGTGTGAGGGAGAGGAAGGTGCCATGCCGTTGAATTCACTTAATGGGTCATGTGGGTCCTATTGTCTACACGTGTCTGTTATCTTGTTTGCCTTACAATATAACATCTTTATGTTTCACACTGACAGCTGTGTTGATGTGTCATCTCAGAAGGGGGATGTAGCATTGTGTGGGGGGCGGGTGGGGGGGGGGGGAGGGTGTGGGGGTGGTAGGGACCTGCAAATGTTAAGTGCCCACTTATGATGTTGGACAATGTTGGTGGAGGAACCCTCCATCTGCATGCTCATGGTTGCCAGTGAGACCTTGCAGTTAAGGGTCATTACGGCAAAATCGTTCTCTATGCTGGAAGGTGAATTTAGGAGTCTTTAGCTGTAAGGGCTCTGGGGCGATTAGGTGATGCGCTGTTGAATCAGCATGGCACTTGCTGCCATGCCAGCCGGCAGTTCACCCTGATTCTAGGACAGCGTTAACAGGCATCCTCTGCTGCTTGTGCGCCGATCACCTCATGAGCAAGCCCCTCCTACTCCTCTTCCTCCTCCTCCCAGTCCTCCTCTGAGGTGGTGGCATTCCAGGTTCTCTTCATCTATCTCCAGGCTTCTTTGCAGGTTGTGCAGGGTGCAGCTGATGACCACAATACGAGACACTCTGGCTGGCTCGTACTGGAGGGCACCACCTGACCAGTCAGGGCAACAGAAGCACATTTTCAAGAGGTCAATGGTCTATTCAATGCAGGTCTGTTAGGAGATGGCTCTGTTTGTAGTATCTCTCTCCATCCTTGTCTGGATTTCGGATGGGCATCAGGAGCCACCTCCTTTGGGGATAACCTTTATCCCCCAGTAGCCACTCACGGAGTTTGGATGTGGTCCTGAAGAGGTGCGGCACCTGAGACTCTCATAAGGTAAAGGAATTATGACAGCTGCCTGGGAACTGGATGTACTCCTGCAAGATTTGCTTTTGCTAGTAACAGACCATCTGGACTTTCAGTGAGTGGCAGCCCTTTCTGCTGAGAAATCTGGCTGGCTGGTTTATTGGTGCCTTGATGGCCACGTGGGTGCAATCAATCACCCTCTGGACCTGAGGGAATCCATCAATAGCAGCAAAGCTGAAATCCCTCTGTGCCTGCACAGGCCCATCTGTGTCAAAGTGGTTGTAGTCCCCTGTCCTCCAGAATATTTTTTATTTGTTCAAGGGATATGGGCGTTGCTGGTTTGGCCAGCATTTTTTGCCCATCCCAAATTGCCCTTGAGAAGGTGGTGGTGAGCTGCCTACTTGAATCGCTGCAAACCTTGGGGTGAAAAATTCAAGGTAATCAGGCTGAGTCAACATGGTTTTGTGAAAGGGAAATCATGTTTAACCAATTTATTGGAGTTCTTTGAAGAAGTAACATGTGCTGTGGATGTACTGTACTTAGATTTCCAGACGGCATGTGATCAGGTGCGACATCAAAGGTTATTGCGGGAAAGAAAAAGCTCATGCTGTAAGGGGTAACATATTGGCATAGATTGGGCGGCACAGTGGCACAGTGGTTAGCACCGCAGCCTCACAGCTCCAGGGACCCAGGTTCGTTTCCGGGTACTGCCTGTGTGGAGTTTGCAAGTTCTCCCTGTGTCTGCGTGAGTTTTCTCCGGGTGCTCCGGTTTCCTCCCACAAGCCAAAAGACTTGCAGGTTGATAGGTAAATTGGCCATTATAAATTGTCACTAGTATAGGTAGGTGGTAGGGAAATATAGGGGCAGGTGGGGATGTTTGGTAGGAATATGGGATTAGTGTAGGATTAGTATAAATGGGTGGTTGATGTTCGGCACAGACTCGGTGGGCCGAAGGGCCTGTTTCAGTGCTGTATCTCTAATCTAATCTAATCTAATCTAATTAGCTAGCTAACAGGAAACAGAGTAGGCATGAATGGATAATTTTCTGGTTGGTAAGATGCAATGAATGGTGTGCCACAAGGATCAGTGCTGGGGCCTCAACTTGTTACAATTTATATAAATGACTTGGATGAAGAGGCCAAAGGTATGGTTGCTAAATTTGTTAATGACACAACACTGGAAAGTAAGTTGTGAAGAGGAAATAAGGAGGCTACAAAGGGATATAGATAGGTTAAGTGAGTGGGCAAAGATCTAGCAAATAGAGTATAATGTGGGAAAATGTGTAATTGTCCATTTTGGCAGAAAGAATAAAAAAGAAGCAGATTATCTAAATGGTGAGAGATTGCAGAGCTCTGAGATGCAGAGGGATCTGCATGAATCGCATAAGGTTAGTATGCAGGTACAGCAAGTAATTAGGAAAGCTAATAGAATGTTATCGTTTATTGTGAGGAGAATTGAATACAAAAGTAGGGAGGTTATGCTTCAGTTATACAGGGCATTGGTGAGACCACATCTGGAGTACTGGGTACAGTATTGATCTCCTTATTTAAGGAAGGATGTAAATGCATTGGAAGCAGTTCAGTGAAGGTTTACTAGACTAATACTTGGAAAAGGTGGGTTGTCTTATGAGGAAAGGTTGGACAGGCTAGGCTTGTATCCGCTGGAGTTTAGAAGAGTAAGAGGCGACTTGATTGACTCATATAAGATCCTGAGGGGTCTTGACAGGGTGGAGGTGGAAAGGATGTTTCTTCTTGTGGGAGAATCTAGAACTGGGGGTCACTATTTAAAATTAAAGGTTCGCCCATTTAAAACAGAGATGTGGAGAAATATTTCTCAGATGGTCGTGAGTCTTTGGAACTCTCTTTCTCAAAAGCTGGTGAAAGCAGAGTCTTTGAATATTTTTGAGGCAGAGGAAGATATATTCTTGATAAGCAAGGGGGGAAAGATTATCGAGAGTAGGCGGGAATGTGGCATTGAGATTACAATCAGATCAGCCATGATCTTGTTGAATAGCGAAGCAGGCTTGAGGGGCGGAGTGGCCAACTCCTGCTCCTAATTCATAAGTTTGTATGTGTAGGTACACCAACAATGCAGTAAAGAAGGGAGTTCTAGGATTTTGACCCAGCAACAGTGAAGGAATGGTGATATAGTTCCATGTCATGGTGTGTGGCTTGGAGGGAACTTGCAGGTGGTGGTGTTCCCAATGCATCTGCTGCCCTTGTCCTTCTAGGTGGAAGAGATTGCGGGTTTGGAAGGTGCTGTCGAAGGAGCCTTGGTGCATTGCTGCAGTGCATCTTGTAGATGGTACATACTGCTGCCACTGTGCGTCGGTGGTGGAGGGAGTGAAAGTTTGTAGATGGGGTGCCAATCAGGCGGGCTGCTTTGTCCTGGATGGTGTCGAGCTTCTTGAGTGTTGTTGGAGCTGCACCCATCCAGGCAAGTGGAGAGTATTCCATCACACTCCTGACTTGTGCCTTGTAGATGGTGGACAGGCACTGGGGTGACAGGAGGTGAGTTACTTGCTGCAGAATTCCCAGCCTCTGACCTATTCCTGTAGACACAGTGTTTATGTGGCTGGTGCAGTTCAGTTTCTGGTCAATGGTGACCCCCAAGATGTTGATAATGAGGGATTCAATGGTGGTAATGCCATTGACCATCAAGGGGAGATGGTTAGATTCTGTCTTGTTTGAGATGGTCATTGCCTGGCACTTGTGTGGCGCGAATGTTACTTGCCACTTAACAGCCCAAGCCTGGATATTGTCCAGGTCTTGCTGCCTATGGACATGAACTGCTTCAATAGCTGAGGAGTCATGAATGGTGCTGAACGTTGTGCAGTCAACAGCAAACATCTCCACTTTTGACCTTAAGATGGAGCAGCTGAAGATGGTTGGGCCTAAGACACTACACTGAGGAACTCCTGCAGTGATGTCCTGGGACTGAGATGATTGACCTCCAACAACCACAACCATCTTCCTTTGTGCTAGTATGACTCCAACCAGTGGATAGTTTCTCCCCTGATTCCCATTGACTTCAGTTTTGCTCAGGCTCCTTTTTGCCATACTTGGTCAAATGCTGCCTTGATGTCAAGGGTAGTCACTCTCATTTCACCTCTAGAGTTCAGCTCTTTTGGCCATGTTTGGACCAAGGCTGTAATGAGGTGAGGAGCTGAGTGGCCCTGGTGGAACCCAAATTGAGTGTTAGTGAACAGGTTATTGCTGAGCAAGTACTGCTTGATAGCACTGTCGACAACCCCTTCCATCGCTTTTCTGACAATTGAGAGTATACTGATAGGGCGGTAATTGGCCGGGTTGGATTTGTCCTGCTTTTTGTGCACAGGACATACTTGGGCAATTTTCCACATTGCCGGGTAGATGCCAGTGTTGTAACTGCACTAGAACAGCTTGGCTAGGGGCGCAGCTAGTTTTGGAGCACAAGTCTTCCGTATTATTGCCTGAATGTTGTCAGGGCCCATAGCCTTTGCAGTATCCATTGCCTTCAGCCGTTCCTTGATATCACATGGAGTGAATTAGATTGGATGAAGACTGGCATCTGTGATGCTGGGGAGCTCAGGGGGAGGCTGAGATGGATCATCCACTTGGCACTTCTGGCTGAAGTTGGATGCAAACACTTCAGGCTTGACTTTTGCACTGATGTGCTGAGCTTCCCCGTCGTTGAGGATGGGAATATTAGTGGAACTACCTCCTACAGTTAGTTGTTTAATTGCCCACCGCCATTCACAACTGGAAGTAGCAGGACTGCAGAGCTTATATCTGATCCGTTGGTTGTGGATCACTTAGCCCTGTCTATTGCATGCTGCTCCCGCTGTTTGACATGCAAGTAGTCCTGTGTTGTAGCTTCACTCGGCTGACACCTCATTTTTAGGTATGCCTGGTGCTGCTCCTGGCATGCCCTCCTGCACTCATCATTGAGCCAGGGTTAGACCTCCAGCTTGATGGTAACGGTAGAGCGGGGGCTATGCCGGGCCATGAGGTTACAGATTGTGGTTGAGTAAAATTCTGCTGCTGCTGATGGCCCACAGCGCCTCATGGATGCCCTGTTTGAATTGCTAGATCTGTTCAAAGTCTGTCCCATTTAGCACAGTGGTAGTGCCACACAACACGATGGTAGGTACCCTCGTTGTGAAGATGGGACCTCGGGCTGAATTTTATGAGGCCTCTGGCGTTGGAGGTTGTGGTGGGGGTCCCGGCAAATTTTTCCGGGAGAGGCCCGCCATGATCCCCAACGTCAAGAAGGCCCCGCCGCATTTTAACGCTGGTGGCGAGACCTCAGTGCATTCCCCCAGCCGCTGAGCGGTGGAGCCTTCATTTTAATATAATTAAGTTAAAGTCATTCAAATTAACCAACTTGTCCCGGCGGCCATCCCATGCCGATAATACAGCTGCTGGCCACAACTCCCATGCCTTTGGAACTCCGTTCAGAGTTCCAAGACGTGACAGTGGTGGGAGGGGGGAGGAGTGATATTTTCAGGTAGGAAGGGGTGTGGCAGCAGGGGAAAACTGCTCCGATTGGTTGTGGGGATGGCGGGAAGGGGCTGAGGGTTAATGATTCTGAAGGTGGGATGTGAAAGTTCAGCACATTCAAAAGTGTTTTTTAGGGGGATATGTCCATTTATTAAATTAGAACTCAATGTCGGGGGGGGGGGGGATGGTGAGAGTGGAATCAAAGATAAATAAAAAAATTTCTGCAGTTTGTATGCACCTTTAAAATTGTACATGAAAATGAAGGGCCTGAATCCCTTTAAAAATGGTGCCGGTGTCTGCGGGGCGGCGCCAGACGCCGTTGCTGGTACGGAGCAGCTGCTCCCTTTACATCGTCGGGGGTGGCTGCTCCGCCCCCTCCATTTAAATGAGTCCCAGTGCAAAATATCCCGGAGGATCAGCTCGGGTGCATCCGCGTCTGAAGACTGCCGAGATCAGAGCTTCAGTCCTTTGTCTCCACAAGTACTGTGTAGTGGTCACTCCTAATATCATGGATAGATGCATCTGTGACAGGTAGATTGGGGAGGACAAGGTCAAGTAGGTTTTTCCCTCCTGTTGGTTCCCTATTTGTCGCAGATGCAGTCTAGCAGCTGTGTCCTTTGGGACTCGGCCAGCTCGGTCAGTAGTGGTGCTACTGAGCTACATTTAGTGATGGACATTGAAGTCCCCCACCCAGAGTACATTTTATATTCCTCCTCACTTTGCCAAACTTCTCGGTTTAACATTTGTCTGGGATGGTGTGAAACAAAAGTCTGCTGCCCATAGGGAGACAGGGTTTTTGTTTTTATTTTTTGTTTTAGAGATACAGCACTGAAACAGGCCCTTCGGCCCACCGAGTCTGTGCCGACCATCAACCACCCATTTTATACTAATCCTACACTAATTCCATATTCCTACCACATCCCCACCTGTCCCTATATTTCCCTACCACCTACCTATACTAATGGCCAATTTACCTATCAACCTGCAAGTCTTTGGCATGTGGGAGGAAACTGGAGCACCCGGAGAAAACCCACGCAGACACAGGGAGAACTTGCAAACTCCACACAGGCAGTACCCAGAATTGAACCCGGGTCGCTGGAGCTGTGAGGCTAAGGTGCTAACCACTGCGCCACTGATTCGGCAGGATGGTCATCATACAGCCTGTTCCAGGAACCTTTTGGTGGTCCACTTGAGTAGTGCTAGTGGCAGCTTAGGAAGAGGTTGGGCAGATGAGGTACATTGTTGCATAAGGTAATGTACTGGAGAAAAATGAGGGAGGTGAAGTTTGAACATAACCTAGAAGATATTTGAGGAGATGGGGTAGTGCAGTTGTATGTACTCCACTGTTAATTTAGAATATAGAGATACTACTTGGGACCATGCCATAAACATTGGATGGGTAGAAAATGTTTGGTCTACAACCTTAAAAATGAACCAGTAAAGATGAGTTTGAAAATGGACGTCTTACTAGTGATGCTGAGTGAATCCAGCATTTCTTGTGACGTCTTACTAGTGATGTTGAATGTTTATATTCAGCAAACGCAGTGGAGGACAGTGAATCTAGCCTACTCTAAGTTAAACTGGTTATTCCACTGCACTTATAATGGAGTCTGTTTGCAGAACATAAGGATAATTTCAATTTAAAATTATTTGTTTTATTTTAATATAGTTAAGAGGAAATTACCCTTAGCACAGAGTGTGGTAATGAGCTATCACTCCTCTCAGAACTAGCTACCTTCATCAAAATATTCCAAAGTGGTGATAAATATATGGCTAGAATATTACTACATTGAAGCAGTGTGAATATTTGGCTTTTTGACTGCACAAAGCAGGTTATATTGCAAACTTCATCAATTATCATCATTACCTATTATATAGAAAGGGATGCTGCCCCTGCTACTTCAGTTTTGTACAGCATGCTTTGAAAGTGGCAGTACCAAGATGTTTGAAAATGGCAAATTTATAAAAAGGAAAAGTTGTTTACTTTATGATTTTATGTCATACCAAGCATGTTGCCAGTGAGTTTATTTCCTCTTTTTTTCTATTCCTTCACTGCAGTGTCAATTACAAGAATGAAAGAAAGTTTAGTTGCCATCCTCATCACAAACTCTTTCTGGAAATTTTCACTGCACTGGTAAAGCAAAGACTAACATGCAGGTAGGAATGAGCCCTGTTTATAAACAATCATGGAAATATATAGGTATCCTTCAGTAAAGCTTTAACATAATATATTATGCAAAAGTGAAGTGTGTTGTCGATTCAGTTAATCCACTAAACCAAAAAACAAAACATCCAATGATTTGGTGAATCTATAACCTTGTGATCTGGGTGCTGTGACAATTATCAGTACCCAGTGTTATGTATTCAGCTGCCAATGATTTTTATCTTAGTTCTTGTAAGAGCTGTATTATGCAGTAGTCTAAATTGTTGTTTAGAGTTCTTTTAATAAAGCTATTTTAGTACCATATTAGGTTTTGATTTACCTCACCGCAAATATAGATGTGACCAAAATGTTGTGAATTCCCACTGGATTCTGAATGTGAGGTGATAAGTTGAGTCATTTTTAAATAACTCACCAGACTTTTCTCTATTTGGATGGTGCAGGTTCAAAAATATTTTATTCACTAAAATAAAATGAAAAAGATGGCAAAATATGAGTATGATTTGTTTTTGGGCAGTTTGTTATAACTATCATCTGCAGCTAGAGCAGAAAAAGGAGTTTATCGTTTGAAAGCAATGTTCAACTATTGATGTGGATGAAGATAGCTACGTATAATTCCTGATGTCTTTGCAGAATTTATGAATATACAAAACAAAGGCCCATCAATGCTCCATTAGACGAGGTAAATGTGTGCACCACCCTCTCCAACTGATAGTAAAACCAACTCCTGGGGAAGTTGCCACTTGAAGCTGTTATCTTAGAGTGGATGAAACTGCTCGATAGCTATACAAATCAACTTTACCTATATGGAGAAACACAGATACAGACGATTACCATTTTTGATTTCTAGCTAACGCTCTACTTATTTGGTTAACATATTTTAGAGTGAATCCTCCTGCATGGTCTCACTTCTCTTTTTCTTCCCAATCTGGTCAGCTGTCAGATGGGAAATGAAAGGAAATATTCTAACACAGTCCTACTGTTAGATTTGGCAGAACCTCTGCGTTTCTGATTTCCCGGCAGGTGGCAGGTGCCCGCGTGCTCTCCCCGTCTCCCTGTAAATATCGGGGCCATCATGTTTGAGCTTCAGAGGTGCCAATGTTTTTATATATAGTAAGATGTATTTCGCAGTTGAAGAAAGAGCTGCAAGCAATTATTCCTTTAATTGGTAAGGAGGACTTGTGCATTGTTAAGTGGTTTTATACAGAGGGGCAAAATGCCAAAAATCACAGGCGAAAATCTACTGCAACTTGATTTCACAAATTGCTGGTTAGGAGACAATAATTTGACATTTTAAAACCTTTAGTTCTGAGGCAAAGCCCCCTTGCAGATTATCAGCACAAAAGCTAAGAATCTTTGAGATTGATGGTTGCAGAATGGTTGGATAGCTCAGTGGGTTAATTACAAAGAATACAGAAGAAACAACCCAAAATACTTGAGAGGATAGCGGGATTGGATTATGAGGAGTGATTAGATAAATTTGATGTGCTCTCACTGGAAAAGAAAAGGGGGATAATTTTAGCTTTAGCTTGCAGGGGAAATCCTGCCCTTGATGTCTGCAGATAAATTCTTAAATTCGATGAACCTCTTTCTGCACGATCTGTATCCATGCCAACCTGAAAACTATAATCACCTGTTTAAAAGAAAAACAATCCATTGTGGCTTTGCTTAAGAGCCCAAGGGGTTAATTTGTCAATTCATAAATTTCTTCCTGATAATTTAGAGACTTAATTTAGTAATGCCAAATGTCCTTTCCTTTTTGGCCTCCTTGTTTCGAGAGACAATGGGTAAGCACCTAGAGGTGATCAGTGGTTTGTGGAGCAGCACTTGGAGTGGCTATAAAGGCCTATTCTAGAGTGACAGACTCTTCCACAGGCGCTGCAGGTGAAGTTGGTCGTCGGGGCTGTTACACAGTTGGCTCTCTCCTTACACCTTTGTCTCTTTTCCTGCCAACTGCTGAGTCTCTTCGACTCGCCTCTCTTCAGCCCCACCTTTATAGCTGTCCACCAGCTCTGGCGATCGCTGGCAACTGGCTCCCACATCTTGTGGTCAATGTCGCAGGACTTCATGTCACGTTTGCAAACATCTTTAAAGTGGAGACATGGACGGCCGGTGGGTCTAATACCAGTGACGAGCTCGCTGTACAATACGTCCTTGGGGATCCTGCCATCTTCCATGCGGCTTACAAGGCCAAGCCATCTCAAGCACCGTTGGCTCAGTAGGGCATGTTGGGTGCCTCGAGGACTTCTGCATTGGAGATACAGTCCTGCCACCTGATGCCAAGGATTCTCCAGAGACAGCGAAGATGGAATGCGTTGAGACGTCGCTCTTGGCTGACATACGTTGTCCAGGCCTCGCTGCCGTAGAGCAAGGTACTGAGGACACAGGCTTGAAACCTTTGTGTTCCGTGTCAGTGAGCCATTTTTCCACACCCCTTGGCCAGTCTGGACATAGCAGCAGATGCCTTTCCCATGCGCTTGTTGATTTCTGCATCGAGACACAGGTTACTGGTGATTGTTGAGCCTAGGTAGGTGAACTCTTGAACCACTTCCAGAGCGTGGTCGCTGATATTGATGAATGGAGCATTTCTGACAACTTGTCCCATGATGTTCGTTTTCTTGAAACTGATGGTTAGGCCAAATTCGTTGCAGGCAGCCGCAAGCCTGTCGATGAGTCTCTGCAGACACTCTTCCATGCGGGATGTTCATGCAGCATCGTCAGCAAAGAACGATGAGGACTTTCTGTACTTTGGTCTTTGCTCTAAGACGGGCAAGGTTGAAGAATCTGCCATCTGATCTTGTGTTGAGGAAAATTCCTTCTTCTGAAGACTTAAATGCGTGAGAGAGCATCAGTGAGAAGAAGATCCCAGACATTGTAGGTGCGAGAACACAGCCCTGTTTTACACCAAAAAGGATGGGAAAGGGGTCTGATAAGGCACCGTTATGCTGAATTGTGCCTTTCGTATTGTGATGGAATGAATGCCAAATATACATATTTGTATTCAGCAATACAAAAGTTGGTGTGCTGAACAAATTTTTTTTTAAAAAAGCTGCCTGTGGAAAGGATTAACTTCTGTTTGTATAAGGCAGAGTGTAACATACAATTGTGTGACTTCACATGAATACTTTAAAAATTTCCTGATTGAAAAAGAACCAAATTACATTTTAACTTCCCACCCCAAACACCCCTGTCTGCCCTCCCAAGTCTTGGTACCTTTTAAAACTCGCACAATTTTTTTTATGCTTAGGAATTAAAAATCCATTTGCAACATTATTAACTTTAATAAAAGTGAAAACAGAATTTTAGCTTAAACTCCAATTGTTTTCAAACTTTACCATTTAGAAAAAAGCTTTCCAACCTAAGATTTTTCAGGACAACCAAGATGGCTAAATAAGCAGAAACACTTCAAATGCTAAAATTCCAAATCACATCATTAAACAGTTAAGACATTCAAAACTGCAAATTTATCATCTGAAAATCTCATGTCCAATATTAACTAGAATTTTACTGTGACCATAAGAAGAGTCTGGTTTTCACAATTTAACGGGTTAGTTAACTTCCATTCCTATTTAATTCAGATGAATAACTTATATTAACTAAACACAACACAACACAGAACAGATAAAACAAAACAAAGTAGCATGTGCTTGCAAAAAAGATAAATTACATTTTTTTTTCTTCGTTTTCCTGAGTTAGCTTTCCAAATGACTAAAGCAATACTGAATATACTGCACAGGTCAGTTTTCACAATTAAAAAAAATCTTAATCATTCTTACCCAAAAGTTGGCAGAGCGTACCACAGCGTGTTGGCTCCAAACATTCACACTGGCTTTTTAAAAAGACAGTACACTGAAATCTTGCAGCCAAATTGTAGAAGAGGGACAAAATCTTCCATTTCTCCTTTATTGCCCTAATTTCGTGATTTTTCTCTCAAATCAATTTTCAAATTCTGATGGTTACTATTTAGCCTTATTTGGAATAACAGTCAATTATAACCAGAATATGCTAGCTACCTTTGAGTCCTGTGAAATGGGCCAATATAATCAGTCTGAAAGTTTCTGCACAGGACATGGATACTGGGACATGACATGACCAGAGATCGTTTTAATTCTGGGCCCTGGATCATACTGGGAATCCAATTAAAAAGTTCAGGTTGATCTAACACACAATCTGGAAGGGAGCTTTGCCTCAGAGGTGAAGGTTTTGAAATGTTAAATTATTGTCCCCTCAGACATAATTACACAAGCAAGCTTTAGTCAGAACACAACTACACCAACATCTTTAAGTTAAAATGTTTTTCCCAATTCTGGGCGCGCTATCTTAAATTGAAATGAACATAGTCACATTCACACTTTCATACTTCCGTGCAACTTAGAAATAATGGGTTATGAACTCAGATTGCCAAATTTGTGTGATACTCCCAGACCGAGACCAAAGAAGATTCACAGTTTCAACCAGTTCAGACCAAACACATGACTCAGGCTTCTCGTAAATTATACATACATAAACGATTAATACATTTATAAAAGCACACGTCTGTATACTTCTAACATTAAAGACTGGATTACAGAGAGCTAAATAACTTTTAGCTCTGTGCACCAACAGTGGGTAGCACTGAATCAAAACAGTGACAGACACTTTCTAAAGACAGACCTCCAAACAAAAGAAAAGCTATAACCTCAAATATTCTTAGTCAAGAAACTTCCACAAATTCACAAACACTTCAACACAAACTGAACATCCTTTAAGTTTACTTTTACTCAGTAATTTTCATGTTTCATTTTACTTAGCACAGAAGCTGACAGGTGGCAGCGTAGTGGTACTGCCATTGGACTAGTAATCCAGAGACCCAGGGTATTGCTCTGGGTACATGGGTTCGAATCCCACCACGGCAGAAGGTGGAATTTGAATTCAATTAATAAATCTGGAATTAAAAGCTAGTCTAATGATGGGCATGAAACCATTGTCAATTGTTATAAAAACCCATCTGGTTCACTAATGTCCTTACCTGATCTGGCCGACATGTGACTCCAGACCCACAGCAATGTAGTTGACTCTTAAATGCCCTCTGAAATGGCCTAGCAAGCCACTCAGTTGTATTTAACCGCTACAAAGTTGAAAAGAAATGAAACGGGACGGATCACCCGGCATCGACCTAGGCACCGGAAACGACAACGGCAAACCCAGCCCTGTCAACCTTGCAAAGTCCTTCTTACTAACAGCTGGGGGCTTGTGCCAAAGCTGGGAGAGCTGTCCTACAGACTAGTCAAGCAACAGCCTGACATAGTCATATTCACCAAATCACACCTTACAGACAATGTCCCAGACACCGTCATCACCATCCCCAGGTATGTCCTGTCCCACCGGCAGGACAGACCCAACAGAGGTGGCAGCACAGTGGTATACAGTCGGGTGGGAGTCCTCAACATCGACTCCAGACCCCTTGAGGTCTCATGGCATCAGGTCAAACATGGGCAAGGAAACCTCCTGCTGATTACCACCTACCGCATGCAGCCCCCACCCCTCAGCTGATGAGTCAGTACTCTTTCATGTTGAACACCACTTGGAGGAAGCACTGAGGGTGGCAAGGGCGCAGAATGTACTCTGGGTGGGGTCTTCAATGTCCATCACCAAGAGTGGCTCAGCAACGCCACTATTGACCAAGCTGCCCGAGTCTTAAAGGACATAGCTGCGAGACGGGGTCTGCAACAGGTGGTGAGGTAACCAACAAGAGGAAAAAACATACTTGATCCCATCCTCACCAATCTGCCTACTGCAGATGCATCTGTCCATGACAGTATTAGTAGGAGTTACGACCGCACAGTCCTTGTGCAGACAAAGCCCCATCTTCACTTTGAGGATACCCTCCATCATGTTGTGTGGCGCTACAATCTAGTGGTGCGAGACCCCTTGGGGATGAGCGACCATAATATGATAGAATTCTTCATCAAGATGGAGAGTGACGTAGTTGATTCTGAGACTAGGGTCCTGAATCTAAGTAAAGGAAACTACGAAGGTATGAGGCATGAGTTGGCTATGATAGATTGGGAAACGTTACTTAAAGGGATGACGGTGAATAGGCAGTGGCAAACATTTAAAGAGTGCATGGATGAACTGCAACAATTGTTTATCCCTGTCTGATGGAAAAGTAAAATGGGGAAGATAGCCAAACCATGGCTTACAAGGGAAATTAGAGATCGTATTAGATCCAAGGAAGAGGCATATAAATCTGCCAGAAAAAACAACAGACCTGAGAATTGGGAGCAGTTTAGAATTCAGCAAAGGCGGACCAAGGGATTGATTAAGGGGAAAATAGAGTATGAGAGCAAGCTTGCAGGGTACATAAAAACTGACTGTAAAAGTTTCGATAGGTATGTGAAGAGAAAAAGATTGGTGAAGACAAATGTAGGTCCCTGACAGTTAGAAACAGGGGAATTTATTATGGGGAACAAAGAAATGACTGACCAACTAAATGCATACTTTGGTTCTGTCTTCACAAAGGAGGACACAAATATCATACCAGAAATGTTAGGTAACACAGGGCTTAGTGAGAGAGAGGAACTGAAGGAAATCAGTATTAGTAGAGAAGTGGTGTTGGGGAAATTGATGGGATTGAAGGCCAATAAATCCCCAGGGCCTGGTGGTATGCATCCCAGAGTACTTAAGAAAGTGGCCCTAGCAATAGTGGTTGCATTGGTGGTCATCTTCCAAGATTCTATAGACTCTGGAACAGTTCCTACAGATTGGAGGGTAGCAAATGTCTTCTTCTTTGGCCTCCTTGTCTCGAGAGACAATGGGTAAGCGCCTGGAGGTGGTCAGTGGTTTGTGGAGCAGTGCCTGGAGTGGCTATAAAGGCCAATTCTAGAGTGACAGACTCTTCCACAGGTGCTGCAGAAAAATTTGTTTGTCGGGGCTGTTACACAGTTGGCTCTCCCCTTGTGCTTCTGTCTTTTTTCCTGCCAACTGCTAAGTCTCTTCGACTCGCCACACTTTAGCCCCGCCTTTATGGCTGCCCGCCAGCTCTGGCGATCGCTGGCAACTGACTCCCACGACTTGTGTTCAATGTCACAGGACTTCATGTCGCATTTGCAGACGTCTTTAAAGCGGAGACATGGACGGCCGGTGGGTCTGATACCAGTGGCGAGCTCGCTGTACAATATGTCTTTGGGGATCCTGCCATCTTCCATGCGGCTCACATGGCCAAGCTAATGCAATCCCACTATTTAAAAAGGGAGGTAGAGAGAAAGCAGGGAATTATAGACCAGTCAGCCTGATGTCAGTAGTGGGGAAAATTCTAGAGTCCATTACCAAAGATTTTATAGCAGAGCACATAGAGAACAGTGGTAGAATCGGGCAGAGTCAGCATGGATTTACGAAAGGGAAATCATGCTTGACAAATCTACTAGAATTCTTCGAGGATGTAACAGTAGAGTTGATGAGGGGGAGCCAGTGGATGTGGTTTATTTGGACTTTCAGAAGGCTTTCGACAAAGTCCCACATAAGGGATTAGCGTGTAAAATTAAAGCGCATGGGATTGTGGTTGTGTATTGCGATGAATAGAAAATTGATTGGCAGACAGGAAACAAAGAGTAGGGATAAATGGGTCTTTTTCCGAATGGCAGGCAGTGACTAGTGGGGTACCGCAGGGATCGGTGCTAGGACCCCAGCTATTCACAATATATATTAATGATTTAGATGAGGGAACTAAATGTAATATCTCCAAATTTGCAGATGATATAAAACTGGGTGGGAGGGTGAGTTGTGAGGAGGATGCAGAGAGGCTTCAGGGTGATTTTGACAAGTTGAGTGAGTGGGCAAATGCATGGCAGATGCAGTATAATGTGGATAAATGTGAGGTTATCCACTTTGGTAGCAAAAACAGGAAGGCAGATATGAATGGCTTTAAACTGAGAGAGGGGAATATGCAGCAAGACCTGGGTGTTCTCGTACATCAGTTGCTGAAGGTAAGCATGCAGGTGCAACAGGCGGTAAAAAAGGCAAATGGTATGTTGGCCTTCATAGCGAGAGGATTCGAATACAGGAGCAGGGATGTCTTGCTGCAATTATACAGGGCCTTGGTGAGGCCACACCTGGAATATTGTGTGCAGTTTTGGTCTCCTTATCTGAGGAAGTATGTTCTTGCTTTAGAGGGAGTGCAGCGAAGGTTTGCCAGACTGATTCCTGGGATGGCGGGACTGACGTATGAGGAGAGATTGAGTCGGTTCGGATTATATTCGCTGGAGTTCAGAGGAGTGAGGGGGGATCTCATAGAAACCTATAAAATTCAAACAGGACTTGACAGGGTAGGTGCAGGAAGGATGTTCCCGATGGTGGGGGAGTCCAGAACCAGGGGTCATAGTCTAAGGATACGGGGTAAACCTTTCAGGACTGAGATGAGGAGAAGTTTCTTCACCCAGAGAGTGGTGAGCCTGTGGAATTTGCTACCACAGAAAGCAGTTGAGGCCAATACATTGGATGTTTTCAGGAAGGAGTTAGATATAGCACTTGGGTCTAAAGGGATCAAAGGGTATGCGGCAAAAGCGGGAACAGGTTACTGAGTTGGATGATCAGCCATGATCATAATGAATGGCGGAGCAGGCTCAAAGGACCAAATGGCCTACCCCTGCTCCTATTTTCTATGTTTCTATGTTTTACCACTGTGCTAAATGGGATAGACTTCGAATAGATCTAGCAATGCAAAACTGCGCATCCATGAGGCGCTGTGGGCCACCAGTAGCAGCAGAATTGTACTCAACCACAATCTGTAACCTCATGGCCTGGCAAATCCCCGACTTTACTATTTCCGTCAAGCCAGGGGATCAATTCTGGTTCAATGAAGAGTGCAGGAGGGCATGCCAAGAGCAGGACCAGGCATACTTCAAAAGGAGGTGTCAATCTGGACTACTTCAGTGCCAAACAGCGTAAGCAGCATGCGATAGACAGAGCTAAGCAATCCCACAACGAGCGGATCAGATCTGAGCTCTGCAGTCCTGCCACATTCAGTCATGAATGAATGTTGACAATCAAACAACTAACAGGTGGAGGTGGTTCCACAAATATCCCCATCCTCAATGACAGGGGATCCCAGTACATCAGTGCAAAAGACAAGACTGAAGCATTTGCAACAGTCTTCAGCCAGAAGTGCCAAGTGGATTATCCGTCTTGGCCTCCTTCTGAAGTCCCCACCATCACAGATGCCTTTCTTCAGCCAATTCGATTCACGCCACATGATATCAAGAAACGATTGAAGGCACTGGATACTGCAAAGGCTCTGGGCCCTGACAACATTCCGGCAATAGTACTTTAGACCTGTGCTCCAGAACTGGTCGCGCCCCTACCCAAGCTGTTCCAGTCGAACTGCAACACTGGCATCTATTCGGCAATGTGGAAAATTGCCCAGGTATGTCCCGTACAGAAAAAGAAGGACAAATCCAACCCGGCCAATTACCGCCCCATCAGTCTATTCTCGACCATCAGTAAAGTGATGGAAGGGGTCATGAACAGTGCTATCAAGCGGCACTTGCTCAGCAATAACCTGCTCAGTGATGCCCAGTTTGGGTTCTGCCAGGGCCACTCAGCTCCTTACCTCTTTACAGCCATGGTCCAAACATGGACAAAAGACCTGAACTCAAGAGGTGAGGTGAGAGTGACTGCCCTTGACATCAAGGCTGCATTTGACTGACGGTGGCATCAAGGAGCCCTAGCAAAACTGAGGTCAAGGGGAATCAGGGGGAAAGCTCTCTGCTGGTTGGAGTCATACCTCGCATAAAGGAAGATGGTTGTGGTTGTTGGAGGTCAATCATCTGAGCTCCAGGAGGAGCTGCAGGCATTCCTCAGGGTCGTGTCCTAGGCCCAACCATCTTCAACTGCTTCGTCAATGACCTTCCTTCAATCAAAAGGTCAGAAGTAGGGATATTCGCTGATGATTGCACAATGTTCAGCACCATTCGCAACTCCTCAGATACTGAAGCAGTCCAGGACAATATCCAGGTTTGGGCTGATAAGTGGCAAGTAACATTCATGCTACACAGTGCCAGGCAATGACCATCTCCAACAAGAGAGAATCTAACCATCTCCCCTTGACAGTCAGAGGCATTACGATTGCTGAATCCACCACTATCAACATCCTGGGCGTTACCATTGACCAGAAACCGAACTGGAGTAGCCATATAAATACCGTGGCTACAAGAGCAGGTCAGAGGCTGGGAATCCTGCAGCGAGTAACTCACCTTATCTCGCTCCAATGCCTGGCCACCATCTACAAGGCACAGTTCAGGATTGTGATGGAATACTCTCTACTTGCCTGGATGGGTGTAACTCCAACAATACTCAAGAAGCTCGACACATCCAGGACAAAGCAGCCCGCTTGATTGGCACCCATTCACCACCTCCAACATTCACTTCCTCCACCGCCAAATCACAGTGGCAGTAGTGTGTACCATCTACAAGATGCACTGCAGCAACTCACCAAGGCTCCTTCGGCAGCACCTTCCAAACCCATGACCTCTACCAGCTAGAAGGACAAGGGCAGCAGATGCATGGAAACACCACCACCTGCAAGGTCCCCTCCAAGCCATACACCATCCTGACTTGGAACTATATTGCCATTCCTTTGCTGTCGCTAGATCAAAATCCTGGAACTCCCTTCCCAACAGCACTGTGGGTGTACCTACCCCATGTGGATTGCAGCGGTTCAAGAAGGCATCTCACCACCACCTTCTCAAGGGCAATTAGGGATGGGCAATAAATGCTGGCCTGGCCAGTGACGCCCACATCCCGATAAACGAATAAAAAAAATTGCCATCTGCTTCAGTGAAGGTTTCCTTTCTTTCACCTTGTGAACTGTCATTTCAGCAGCTCTTTTTTGTTCTCTAACTCCCTGTTCTTCCTCCATTTAGTGTGTTCTGAGAGCTTAAGCCGCTCAGCTTAGATCGCCATTCCTGGTTTCTGGCTGCTGGTGTTCTCTTTCCCAATCAGCATTTTGCTTCTGGCATTCTTTTCTCCCTCTTTCATCTGATAGTAGTTAATCCTTATATCGCCACATCGTGCACAATAGTGGGCAGCGTAAGCCTATAAACACTTTTTTTACAATTTAATGTTTCCCTGTGAAATTTGGCTCTGGGTCCATTCAACTCCTTTTTAATAATAGTCCCCGTGAAGGACTGGCGAGGAACATTCCCAAATCAATGGCAGGGAGCTTCAAGTCTTCGGTTCGCCATGATTGTTATTACTACTAGTAGGTCAGATGATCCTCGGCTCCCAAAGATTCCCTTCCTAAAGTGCTAGGTGATCAGCCACAGAGCCATAGGATTCTGCCTGCACTGTCTGTCAAGTCCTACTGCAGTCATCAATTTGTTAGTTTTCTGGGGTTCTGGCCAAATAACCCCCTAAGTTCTCAGTGATTCGACTTTAACTGCATTGGTGACAGTGATTATATATTTTATTCTGTATAAGAGAGACTTGATACATTACAGTAGTTAACAAGGCACAATCATGAGTTACGTTACCTGTTATACCCTGGATACAAGGTCACAATTTCCACAAGTCCACCTGTACTGGCCTGTGCTCCAGGCACCTTCATCCGGTCAGTGTGACAGGTGTGGGATGTTAATTGTATATTAATTGTCTTTAATTGTATGCAGGTAGTGGATATTAACTGGAGATTCACTTGGGTTCCTATAAAAAGGAACATACTGCAACTGTGGTGTTTGATTAGGAGGGATATGTTTGTAATGTGTATCTCTGTAAATAAATGCTCATAAAAGTATGTAAGGATTGGCTCTTGTTCTATCCTTCCCCACCTGGCTTTCTGGAATATCACATAGTAATGGAGGATAGTTGCCTAAAGGAGAAGGTTGGAAACTAAGAAAAAACATTTCAGACAGAAAACTAAAATCCTAGTGGCCATTGTGGAAAATGGCAGAAAGCAAGTGTAAATTGTTGGGGTAGGGTTACACTCCGGTGTTCTCGGAATCTGAAGTATATGACCAGTGGAAAAATGAAGCGGATATGTGGACAAGGGTTATGTCCCATCCAGTGAGAAAACAATGTGTGGCCTTGGTGTTGTCATTTCTTACAAGAAGTAAAGTCAGAAGTACTTTGTGAGATGGATGCCGGTCTTTTGGATAGTGATGAAGGTTTGGATCTTCTATGAGAGTTCTTGGATAAAATCTACAAGATGATCTGTTAAATGCCTATTGTCATGTTTGATTCATCTGGGTTTGATTGTATCACTCTGTCCTCTTATCTGTGTTCACTGTGTTTCATTGGTTAAGCTTATGGATCAGGCTGAAGAGCCAAAAGTGAATCTAAAACTCACGCTGCTTGGATCTTGTATAGAAAACACACTGGCTGCTATGAGGAGACATGTACTGAAATTGTGTAAGAACTTTTATAATTTAATGTGCTGTAAATATACCAGTTGGTGATTTAATACAAGTGTGATATCTGCAATGCTCTGAAATAAATCAGATATACAGACTTAATCCAGCAACCTGGCCTAAATATAACAAAAACGTGGTGACAGGATGATTCAACAAAATCTCATGTTAACAGCTCCAGAACCTCTTCTTCCAGCGCCAGGAAATCCTCCCTTGTGCTGGGAACGATGGATTTCGGGGTTCAAGACCTACTTGTTTGCTACGGGGATGGACAGCCCAGATATAGCAGCGAACTGTAAGAAAGCGATACTTGTACATTGTCTAGGCGCAGAAGGTCAGCGAGTCTTCAAACAGTTCACAGAAGATACACCTATGTTTGATAAGTGCTCTCGAAAAATACTTTGGGCCAAAGAAAAGTGAGATGATATGCATTCCACCAGAGTCCATTAAACAATACGTGACAGCATCGCAGCAATTGGCAGCCACATGTAAATTTGGCACACTAACCAACGAAATAATTTGTGACCAAATAATTGAACAGATTTCAATTCCACGAATTAGGGAACGTCTCCTGATGGATGATGATGATTTAATCTTGGAAAAAGTCATAACCTGAGCAGTCCAGACCGAATCTGCCATGTTAGATTCGAAGAGGTTACACACGCATACACCTCAGGGTTGCAGACACAGCTTGCCAGACCAGCTTCAGTGTGAGAGTTAAGCACAAGAAGACTTCAGCAACCTCATCAAAATGTGCCCCAGCATGGTCAGTTACCTTCAAAACTGTGCCCAAATTGTGGAAATACTCATCAAGTCACAATGCCATATCCAGCTCAAGGAGAAAAGTGTAACTCATGTTTAAAGTGGAACCATTTTGCAAAGATGTGCAGGTTGTCAAAGAAAAAAACTTAATCGGTTTGACATGTGGGGGAGTCTTCCTGAGAGTGAGGTACAACATGTATTTACCATCGCAAAAAGTAAAGCACCACATCACTTTAAGGAGTGCTCCGTCAAGAGATCGTAGGCATTTCAGTGTCGCTTCGTATTGATGTTGGCGCAGAAGTACCTATATTGAGTGACAAACTCTACCATCGGTATTTTTTGCAATTCTCTCTCACTCCTGCAACAGACACTCTTCAAGCTTATGACGACACTATCATTCCAGTTTTGGGGATGATCACAGTTCCAGTAAGCTACAAAAACATCACCCTAGACAGGTTCACGTTCTATGTAGCTAAAAGCCGAAGGTTTATTGGGGTAAACCTTTTCAGTATTGGATTCAAACTAGAAGACCCCACTGGAGCACAGATTAATGGGATTGATCATGCAGATTATACATGGCAGTATCCTTCCTTATTTACTGGATTTGGGGAGGTCAAAGGGTACTGTCATGCTCCTTGAGTTGACACACTAATTTGACCAGTTTCACAAAATTTGAGATGTTTGCATGTTTGTAATCCATGCTGAAGTGTCACAGAAGCTGAAATGACTAGAAGCAGATGGGATCATTGAACGAATTGACTCATAGCAGTGGATATCAAATCTAGTCATTGCACGACAAGAAAATGGTGAACTTAGACTATGCATTGACCTAAAGGCAGTCAACAAAGCTATCATACCAGACAAGCATCCACTTACTACAGTTCAAGAACTGTCAGCATCATTTCATGACCCCACAGTCTTCACGAAGCTTGATATGTGACAGAGTTATCTTCAGATACCTCTAGCAGAACGAAACCAATATCTTACAGATTTTGTTACTCATGAAGGTGTGTTTCAGTACTGAAGAATGCCATATGGACTAAGTTCAGCACCTGCTGCATATTTGAAGCACCCGAGATTGACTTTCTAGGTTACAGAGTGACAGCAGCTGGAATAAAGCCTACATACTCTCTCACCGAAAAGACACCAGACGAACTTATGATAGGTCCTACCTTTCGCATGCCACTGACTATTCTGAAGCCATCATTACCAGTTAACAAGGATGTTAGAGCGAAAGCAGATGAAATCGCAAAGCGACAAGGTAAAGCAAAAGCATACGTTGACAAATGTACAGGCGCAAGAGAACCACAATTTAAATTTGGAGATTGGGTTCCAATCAAATAGCTAAATCATGACCAAAAACTTGCTTCATCAGTATCTGGTGCAAAGCAGATTAAACGTTTGCTTGGTACAAGTACTTATCTGTTGGATGACAGCAACAAGTGGAATGCGAGACGTTTGACGGAGTGCAGACCAGGATATTTTGAGGATAGTGGTAATGAGGATACATTTCCTTTTCCTATGAGTGATCCTGATCATCCGCCTTATCAAGCTGATCAAACAGATCCACAACCTCAAATATGTAAATGTATTCGCAGACCTAAGAGACCTTCCTATCTCAGAGACTATGTTTCTGTACTTAGGGAAAACAGACAAGTTGAACACTAAGAAATAACTTGATGTATATAGGTTTGTTGTTTAGAATACTTTAATTCAAAAATAATATCTTTAGTCAAAAGGGGGTTGATTGTATCAGTCTGTCCACTTATCTGTGTTCACTGTGTTTGATTGCTTAAGCCTATGGGTGAGGCTGAGAGTCAAAAGTGAAACTAAAACAGACACTGCTTGGATCTTATACAGAAACCACACTGGCTGCTATGAGGAGACATATACTGAAATTCTGTAAGAACTTTTATAGTTTAATGCACTGTAAATAAACCAGTTGGTGATTTAATGTAAGTGTGATATCTACACTGCTCTGAGATAAATCAGATATACAAACTTAATCCAGCAACCCGGCGTAAATATAACACGTATGGTCAGAATTTGATAGACTTTGGAAAACAGTTGGTCGTTCCGTGGAATAATATATCATGGACTTCAACAGATTGTGTAAAAAATTGACCAAATTCAATTTGGGGATCCCTGGAATGTTATTAGCATTAAATTGCTGGATTCAGCTAAGGTGTCTCATATGGACAGGCAACTGGTTCTAACCGGTGTTCAGTTCTCGGCGAAAGAGAACCTGTTGGATCAGATGTCTGCTGCTTAAAAAAATTCCTAGGTAAACAGTAATTTCCTTCAGCCTTCATGAGACATGCCGCGGTGAAACCAAGAATAGAAGACTCAATGATTGCCATATTTCACATAGTCCAAATACTGTATGCAGGTGTCAATACAATGGAAGGATTAAAGGCAGGCAGAATGAGGATGAAAGCATCTTTAGCAGGTCTGGTTATTACAGCAGAAGACAAACTTGGAACAAAATTAATCAGTGAATGAATCCCAAGAATGCCCAAGGAACAGTTAATAGGTGCTTCAACTGTGATTCAAAGTATCATTATGCAATGAACTGTCTGAAGTGAAGAGGCAGGGTCCTTGAAATGACACACGACAAAGAGAATTCTTAGGAACAGGATGAAGATAATGATATGAAAAAGGCACAAATGAAACTTGACATGGAACATAAGGCACTTATTTTTGGAAAGTCACGTGATCTGCAATTTACCCAGTCAGGACATTATTGTATCCCCTTAACAAAACCTGATGTTTCTCATCAGGGTGTTAGACATGTACTAATGACATCAGGTGATCTGAATCAGAGAGAAAACAATGTCCTAAAGTTACATCGACAGTTTGCTCATCCTACTTGTCAAAGGTTTAAAAATTCTGCTAAATGATGCAGGTGTGGTTCTGGAAGAGTATACGAGGCTAATATATATGGGGAATGCAGTAGTAGGAACATAGGACTCAGGAGCAGAAGTAGGCCATTCGGCCTTTCAAGCCTGCTCCACCATTAGATAAGATCGTGGCTGATCTGGTTGTAGTCTCAACTCCACTTGCCTGCCTGCCCCCCATAACCCTTGACTCCCTTGTCTATCAAAAATCTATCTAACTCAGTCTTGAATAAATTCAGTGCCGCAGCCTCCAGTGTTTCCTGGGGAAGAGGATTCCACAGACTAACCACCTTCTGAATGAAAACATTTCTCCTCATCTCTGTCTTAAGAGGGAGACCTCTTATTCTTAAACTGTGTCTCCTAGTTCTAATCTCTCCTATATTCACTCTATCAAATCCCCTCAGGATCTTATATGTTTCAATAAGATCACCTCTCATTCTTCTAAACTCCAACAGGTTTCGGCCCAACCTGTTCGACCTTTCTTCATAAGATAAGCTCTTAATCCCCGGAATGAATCGTCTTAGAACTGTTGCTATGCAATTATATCCTTTTTCAAATAAGGAGACCAAAAGTGTTCACAGTGCTCCAAATGTGGTCTCACCAAGGTCCTGTACAGCTGCAGTATACCTTCCCTACTTTTATACTCGATTCCTCTTGCAGTAAATGTCAACATTCCATTTGCCTTCCTAATCACTTGCTGTACCTGCATGCTAACCTTTTGTGCTTCATGTACCAGGACACCCAGATCCCTCTGTACCACAGAGTTCTGCAATTTCTCTCAATTCAACTAGTATACTGCTTTTCTATTCTTCCTGCCAAAGTGGACAAGTTCACATTTTCTCACATTATACTCCATCTGCCAAAGTGATTGGAGATTCTACAGTTAGGGGAACAGACGGGCATTTCTATGGCTGCAGACGTGAATCCAGGGTGGTATATTGCCTCCTAGGTGCCAGGGTCAAGGATGTCACTGAGCGCCTGCAGAACAGTCTGGTGGGGGGGGGGGTGGTGGGTGGGTGGGGGGGCGCGGGGAGGGTGACCAGCCAACAGTCATTGTCCATATCAGTACCAATGACATAGGTAGAAAGAAGGATTAGGTCCTGGAGGCAGATTTTAGGGAGCTCAGAAGGAGACCAGCAAGCAGGAGCTTAAAGATAGTAATCTCCAGATTACTCCCAGTGCCACGTGCTAGAGAGTATTGAAATAGGAGGATAGAGAAAATGATTGCATGCTGGAGAGATGGTGCAGGAGGGAGGACTATAGATTCTTGGGATAGTTTCTGGGGGAGGTGGGACCTGTACAGGCCAGACGGGTCGCATCTTAACAGGGCTGGGACCAATGTCCTTGCGGGGCGGTTTGCTACTGCTATTGGGGAAGGTTTAAACTAACGGCAGGGGGATGGGAACTAGGATGTAACATTAGGAAGGAAAAACAAGGTGCACAAAGGATTAAGAGAGACAAATAGCACTAGAAGAAGAAAAAGTAAGGTATTAAGTGGGGCAAGAGTAAGAGGGAGTGCAATAAGGTCTAATTTCAGTTTACAGTGCTTGTATGTGAATGCATGGAGCATCTGGGAATATGATGTTGTGGCAATAACAAGACCTGGCTCAAGAAAGGACAGGACTGGGTACTACATATTCCTGGATAGAACGTGTGCAGGAAAGTTAGGGAATGAATGAAAGGATGAGGATTGGCAGTATTGATTAGGAAGAATATTGCAGTGCTAGAGTCAAGGATGCCCTAGAGGGGTCAAGGACAGAATCTATTTGGTTAGAGTTAAGAAACAATAAAGGTACCATTATACTACTGGGTGTATTCTATAAGCCACCAACTAGTGGGAAAGATATAGAGGAACAAATTTGCAAGAAAGTTAGAGGCCCAAAAACTATAGAATAGTTATAATGGAGGAACTTCAATTATCCTAATGTACACTGGGATAGTTGTGTAAAAGGCAGAGAGGGGGAAGAGTTTCTGAAGCGAGTTCAGGAGAATGTTCTAGATTGGTGTGTTTCTGACCCAAAGAGGAAGGAGGCATTGCTGGAACTGGTTCTGGGAAATGATGTAGGTCAAGTGGATCAGGTGTGAGTAGGGAAAAATTTGGGGCACAGTGATCATAGCGTCTTAAGGTTTAAGTTAGCTATGGAAAAGGACAAGGAGCAATCCAGTGTAAAAAATAATTAATTGAGGGAGGGCCAATTTGAATGGAGTGAGAATGGTTCTGACTGAGGTAAATTGGAATCAAAGATTAGCAGGCAAAACTATAATGGAACAAAAGAGGAGATAGTTGGGGACAGTTGAGGTACATTCCCACAAGGGGGAAAGGTTGTACAAACAAAGCCACAGCTCTGGATGAGGAAAGAGATAGAGAGTAAGATGAAGCAGGAAATGGATGTGTCAGGTGGATAATACAAGTGAGAACCAGGCTGAATGTGGACAGTTCAGAGGGGAAGTGAAAAAAGAAATGAGAAGCAAAGAGAGAGTATAAGAAGAGACTGGCATCAAATAATATAGGGAATCCTGAAGTCTTCTAAAGGCATATAAATACTAAAAGAAGGGGTGGGCCTATTAGAAACCA
This sequence comes from Heterodontus francisci, assembly GCF_036365525.1. NCBI lineage: Eukaryota > Metazoa > Chordata > Chondrichthyes > Heterodontiformes > Heterodontidae > Heterodontus > Heterodontus francisci. Next base: position 83,157,414 of record NC_090372.1, read on the forward strand.
AAAAGGGGATTTACGCATGGAGGCAGAGGGCATGGCTGAGGTACTAAATGAGTACTTCGCATCTGTCTTTAAGAAGGAAGAAGATGCTGTCAAAGTCAAAGTAAAAGAGGAGGATGTTGAGACACTGAATGGGCTAAAATTGATAAAGAGGCGGTATTAGAAAATTTGGCTACTTAAAATTGATGAGATGAGATGCATGTGAGGATACCGAGGTAAGTTAGAGTGGAAGTTGTGGAGGCACTGTCCATAATCTTTCAATGATCCTTAGATATAGGGGTGGAGAATTGTAAATGTTACATCCTTGCTCAAAAAAGGTGTAAGGATAAGCCCAGCAACTACAGACCAGCCAGTTTAATCTTGGTGGCAGGAATGTTTTTAGAAATGATGATCTGGGACAAAATTAACAGTCACTTAGGTAAATGTGGATTACTTAAGAAAAGCCAGCATGGATTTGTTAAAGGCAAATGGTATTTAATTAACTCGATTGAGTTTTCTGATAAGGTAACAACGAGGGTTGATGAGGTGTACATGGACTTCCAAATGACATTTGATAAATTGTCACAATAACAGGCTTGTCAACAATGTTAAAGCCCATGGAATAAAAGGGACAGTGGCAGATACGAAGTTGGCTGAGTGACAGGAAACTGAGAGTAGTGGTAGAACGGATATTTCTCAGACTGGAGGAAGATATACAGTAGGGTTCCCCAGGAGTCGGTACTAGGACCACTGCTGTTCTTGATCTATATTAATGACCTGGACTCGGGTATAAAGGACACAATTTTAAAATTTGCAGATGACACAAAACTTATGTGTTGTGAACTGTGAGGAGGATAGTGATAGACTTTAAGAGGACATAGGCATGGAATGGGTGGACACGTGGCACGTTAAATTTAATGCAGAAAAGTGTGAAGTGATACATTTTGGTTGAAAGAATGAGGAGAGGCAATATACATAAAGGATACAATTCTAAAGGGGGTGCAGGAGCAGAGGGACCTTGGGATACATGTGTACAAATCGTTGAATGTGGCAGGGCAGGTTGAGAAAATGATTAATAAGTGTCATGAATGTGCTTCCATTATTATTTTTTGAGGACTTGTGTTTAAAAGACTGTGGAAAATACCTGAGGAGATGCTGGACCTGTTTTTTTAAGGGTCACTGGAAGGACACTTGGAACTTTGTTTAAAAACATTTAGTAGAAGTCTTAAGTAAACAGCCAGAGCCTTGTGGACTATGGAACTATTTGGAGTTGTCTACAGAGAAGTCACATGCCTAGCTTTACAGTGTTCAGGAGTTTTGGTTTCATTTTTGTATTGTTTGGAGTGCAGTTGGAGTGCATCCTGCTAAGAGAGAAGCCACCCAGCTCATCCTTTGTCACCTGTTTTGAAAATTCTTTTGAGAATCCAGTGTGATAGCTGAAACTACAGGTGCAATAATTATCCTGAAAAGCCTGCAAGACTACTCCTCGACATCTCCTGAACAGAACTGCTCCAGAAAGATCCCAGTGACAAACACATGCGTCTAGTGACACCCATCAACAAGTACCAGGATGCCAGACCAAAAGTCATCTGGAACATTTCATATCTTGTCCTTTTTTTCTTCCAGAATTAACAAGTATTTGGCAAAGTATTTTTGTTTTTGTAAAGTTGATCTCGGCAGAGAAAGCTGCTTTATTCTTTCTTTAACCAGTGTGTGTGCGTGCGCGCATGTGTTGGTTATTTAGAAGGGAATATATTTATACTTTCATATTCCAACCTGTGTTAATAAGCTTTGCATCTTTATTGAATAAGTCTTGTTTTATAATAAATAAATAATTTTGTTGGATATCAAAGAAACTTAGTTGGTGGATTTGCATTCCGAAGCGGATAGATAAAAGTATATAATTGGCCATATCCATAACAGCTTAAAATATTTTTCGATATATGTTGTGACCAGTGGAGTAGTGGAACTAGAGGAAGCCAGTGAATTCCCCCAACCTCGGTCATAACATATAATTGGGAGCTCTTGCGGGATTCGAAATCCACAGACAAATGCAAGTGCTGGGACTTACTGAGGTTAAGGCTGATTAAGATTTTTACAGTGAATTTTGCTATACATATTGAAAACCAAAATAGCTTTGTCAGTTGCTATGACCTTTCTGGAGAGGGAGGATTTGTCCCTGAGTGATTTTCAAAACTTAAACCAATGCTAGGCTAATAGCATTGGCAGAAAAGTTGTAGTTAGAGTTAAAAGCAGGGGCTAAGAAAGCAGACATAATTGAGGTCGTCACACAGCATTTGAAATTGGAAGAAGGAAAAGGCAATCCAGATCGTAATTCAGTTGAATTAGCTAGAATTCAGTTGTAGATGAAGCAGCTTGAACAGGAAAAAGAAATGAGAAAACTTGAAATTGAAAGAGAAGCACTTCAGAGAGAAGAAAAGGAAAAAGAAAGGGCAAGAGAAAGAGAGGAAAAGGAAAAAGAAAGAGCATTTCAGAAACTGGAACTATAATGTCAAAGGGAAAGATAAAAGGCAAAAGAAGAGAGGCAGGAGAGAGAAAGGGCAAGAGAAAGAGAAGAAAGGGAGCGAGCAAGGGTATTCTAATTAAAAGGCTGGAACTAAAACAAAAAGATGGCCTTGACTCCAGGGAAAGTTCTGATGAGGAAGAATCTGACTCCAATCCAGTGGGGAGCTGTTTAAATTTGTGCAAGCCCTCCCGAAGTTTGAGGAAAGAGACATAGAGGCATTTTTCATGTCTTTTGAAAAGCTAGCTAAACAGATGAGGTGGCCGAAAGAAAACTGGACACTACTCGTGCAAAGCAGGCAGAGCTCATGAAGTTTATTCCATGCTTTCTGAGGAGGCTTCTACATATTATGAGATGGCATAAAAGGCTATTCTTGCTGTTTATGAGTTAGTCCCTGAAGCTTACAGGCAGAAATTTCGGAACCTCCAGAAATAGCTTGGGCAGACATATAGAATTTGAGAGGGTAAAACAAATGAACTGTGATCGTTGAATGTGGGCACCAAAGGTAGAGGCCATGTATAAGACCCTTAGGGAAATAGTTCTCCTGGAAGAATTTAAAAATTCATTCCCTCCATTAGTATGAACCCACATAGAGAACCAGAAGGTTTCAACAGCCAGACAAGCAGCTGAGATAGCAGATGATTATGAGCTTGTCTACAAGCTCAAACCCTTTTTCCATCACCCCCACAAAGCTGAGAAGGATAGAAGGTGGGAGGGTGAAAGGAAGGCAAGTAACCAGGGACGAGAAGGGACAGCTGGGAAAGCCCTGGGGTCTCCTCCTCAGGCCAGAAAGGAAGGTGCTGAGGGTGGAAGTGAGGTCCAAAAGCCGAAGTGCTTCCATTGCCACAAGGTGGGACAACTTTGTGCAGAATGCTGGTAGTTGCAGGGTAAACTCATGGGACTTATTGGGGTACACAAGGCCAATATAAAGAAAGGGGCCCTGACCGAGAGTACGACAGATCAAGCTGTAGCTCTGACTGCAGATGTAAGGTCAAGTACAGGATGTGAAGTCATTAGAGAGGGTACAGAAAAGATTTACGAGAATGATTCCAGGAATGAGGGACTTCAGTTACAAGGATAGATTGGAGAAGCTGGTATTCTTCTGCTTAAAGAAGAGAAGTTTGAGAAGAGATTTGATAGCAGTGTTCTAAGTCATGAGGGGTCTGGACAGATTAGATGGGGAGCAACTGTTCCCATTGGTGGAAGTGTCGAGACCAAAGGATACCGACTTAATCTGAATGGCAAAAGAACCAAAGGCAAAATGAACACAAGTTTTTTTGTACGCAGCAAGTGGTTAGGATCTTGTCATGCCCAGTAAAGATATATCATATTCCTTCTTTTAAGACATGAACTTTATTCAAGGTGGACTCTTTAAAATTGACTTTACCTTTGTAAAAAAAATGTGGACAATGCTGCAAAAGATGGCCATTGAAGGAAAATGACCTGGCCTGCGTATTCGAACATTGCCTATTATAACCATCCTAAAACCATCAAGAGACATTCCTGAATTGAGTATTTTTTTCTGAAACAAAGGGCTGCCTTTTGTGTAGGAGGCAGGCCTCCCGGCGTGAGCCAAAAAGATGGGGTAGTACTGCCTCGGCCTTTCTCTGCCCCCCCCTCCCGTGCCCCCCAGAGCAATCCTCTGGTCTTTTTCCATCAAAGTTTCATGAGCCGGGATCCCCATCCCTTTAATGATGGGGATCCCACCTCCATGAGCTCCTAGCCAATCAGAGTGTTGGCAGCTCAGCAGTATTGGCAGTGGCACCAGGAGTGATGGCCACTGCTGATACTGCAGAGGCCTTGGACACAGGCCCAGCACCTGGAACCCCGGACCAGAGGTAGGTGAGGGCAGTCGATGGGGCCACTCCGAAAGGCCCCGACAAGGGTGGGAGGGGATGACAGGATGGCTGCAGTCCAGGGGTGGGGGTCCTGGGGGTGATGTGGTTCCTGGTGGGTGTCCTCCGTGGGGCACAGAGGAATGCATCATTTCCCATGGAGGAGGGACCACCCCCCCAACCCCGCAGCGAGGTCGCTTCATTTTACAAGGTGACTTCCCCACGTGGCAGAGGCTAGTGGCGGTGGGAAGAGGCCCTTAATTGGCCCTCATTGGGCCACTTAAGGGACTCAATTGGCCTCTGGGCGGGAAGGCCATCGTTGGCTTATCCTGCCCCCCGGTAAGATTACTTGGCGACGGGGAGGCGAAGGGCTCTCTGCGCCCCCACCACCTGTCGCAATTCTCCTTGCTCCCCGCCTCTGGCCCTGTCTCAGAGGGGCCCATAAAATTCAGCCCAAAGAAGGTGTGAAGTAGCCACATCATAACAGCATTATACTCATCCAGATATTAATGGATAGCCAAGAATTCCTAATCCCGGTCCATTGTATGATCACACCAGGGGACAAAAACCATGTTTCTGGTACCAGAAATGCTAATGATGAATTGTGACATTAAAAGGTAACACTCGGGAGAGAGATCACAGGAACATCACAAAAAGCCTGTCCAGTCAAGAGCTGTGAGAGATCCATCAAAAACAAGGGAGGAATCCTACTGCTAATTCTACACTTCAGCTTGGTGTAGCAGAGAACAGAAAGTGACATGCCACCTCCAAACTGAAATCTTAACCACCAGAAATCTATAACACCTCAACAGGTCAAGACTACAAACAACACAGGCCTGCATCTTTATAAGAGACTGTTCTACTTAGAAGATTCAACAGGTTTACCGTAAACCTACCACACCTTGAACGCTTACCCTTTGCCTTCTATCTGCTCTTGAAAGTGCATGTGAGAGTGAATGTGTGTGTGAGTGGTGTTGCAAAGTTTTTGGGGAATGAATATTGTTCAGTAAACAGTTCATCTTCTGTTTTAAACCTACAAGAAAACCTGTCACTGTTGTTTATTTGGCAAGTAAAACACTCAGGGGCTAACTCATCATTTTAAACAAACTACGATTGCAGTCAGTTGGGAGATGAACACACCCACATCCCTTACCTCCTGTCAGTAGCAATCTAGAATGCATTACCTGAGAGTGTCGCAGAGGCAAATTCAATTGTGGCTTTCAAAAGAGAATTGGATAATTATTTGAAAAGAAAAACATTGCAGGGCTGCAGGGAAAGGGTAGGGCAGTGGGACGAGCTGAGTTGCTCTTGCAGAGACGCCATGGACATGACAGGCTGAATGGCCTCCTTCTGTGCTGTAACCATCTATGATTCTAATGTGAGTGATCATGACACACATGATAGAGCTAACACATCCATGGGCCAATTGCCCAGAGTGGATACTCAGGTAACATATTCCAGGAGGAGTCTAATGAATAGAGGGATGCAACAGTTGTGGGACATGCAGAAAAAGCTACTGGCAACTTTAAGTATTAGTTGAATGTTCAGAATGATGGCCAAGAAGCAAGTTCGTATCCTTAGACTATGAACCCTAGTTCTGGACTCACCCACCAGCGGGAACATCCTTCCTGCATCTACCCTGTCAAGTCCTGTTAGAATTTTATAGGTTTCTATGAGATCCCCCCTCATGCTTCTGAACTCCAGCGAATATAATCCTAACCGACTCAATCTCTCCTCATACGTCAGTCCCACCATCCCAGGAATCAGTCTGGTAAACCTCCGCTGCACTCTCTCCATAGCAAGAACATCCTTCCTCAGATAAGGAGACCAAAACACAATATTCCAGGTGTGGCCTCACCAAGATCCTGTATAATTGCAGCAAGACATCCCTGCTCCTGTACTCAAATCCTCTCGCTATGAAGGCCAACATACCATTAGCCTTTTTTACTGCCTGTTGCACCTGCATGCTTACCTTCAGCGACTGATGTACAAGAACACCCAGGTCTCACTGCATATCCCCCTCTGTCAGTTTATAGCCGTTCAGATAATAATCTGCCTTCCTGTTTTTGCTACCAAAGTGGATAACCTCACATTTATCCACATTATACTGCATCTGCCATGCATTAGCCCACTCACTCAACTTGTCCAAATCACCCTGAAGCCTCTCTGCATCCTCCTCACAACTCACCCTCCCACCCAGTTTTGTGTCATCTGCAAATTTAGAGCTATTACATTTAGTTCCCTCATCTAAATCATTAATGTATATGGTGAATAGCTGGGGTCCTAGCACTGATCCCTGCGGTACCCCACTAGTCACTGCCTGCCATTCGGAAAAAGACCCATTTATCCCTACTCTTTGTTTCCTGTCCAGCAACCAATTTTCTATTCATCGCAATACACTACCCCCAATCCCACGCGCTTTAATTTTACACGCTAATCTCTTATGGGACTTTGTCGAAAGCCTTCTGAAAGTCCAAATAAACCACATCCACTGGCTCCGCCTCATCAACTCTACTAGTTATATCCTCGAAGAATTCTAGTAGATTTGTCAAGCATGATTTCCCTTTCGTAAATCCATGCTGACTCTGCCTGATTCTACCACTGTTCTCTAAGTGCTCTGCTATAAAATCTTTGATAATGGACTCCAGAATTTTCCCCACTACCGACATCAGGCTGACTGGTCTATAATTCCCTGCTTTCTCTCTACCTCCCTTTTTAAATAATGATCACAAACTGAAAAACGAATCTCCAATCGTGCAAGAGGGAGATCTAGCCTTTCTAGTTCCAAAAGACATAAAAGTGGAAGTAGAGGCTGTAGCTTGAATAGATTAGACAATTAAATAAAGGCCAGAGAACTAGAAGCAGAAGTCCTCAGTGCCATCAAGTTTTGGTGACTGCCAATAAACTTAAGGATAAACCTATGAAAGGAAAAATAAAGGGGGTTAGAAAGTTGGAGCGATTTTGGGTCAACCAGCTTTGTTGCATAGGTGGATTTGTATTGAAAGTGTCTTTGCAGATGGAACTTAAGGCTGACGCGAGACTTCTTACTCAGGATTTTGAAGAGAGGCTGGGTGATACAGATGTTAGAGTGGATTTTCCCACAGCTCAAAAAGTACTCTTAAAAGTTTTTGAGCTGTTTGACTGCATATTCATTAGAGTATAGGTCAATCAGCATAAAAGCCGCATTTGTGCAGTGCGATACTTTTCAGAGAGAAGTGTTTCTGAAACCGCCCAAAGAGGCAGCAGATGCAGAAGGATAACTATGGAGACTAAATAAATGCATCTATGGCTTGGATGATGCTTCCAGGCTATGGTATTTTTTGGTGAGATCTGTTTTGCTAAAAATAGCTTGTACTCAACAAAAACAGATCCCATGATGTTCTATTGGTATTATAAAGGAGAACTTTTTGGCACCTTCATGATACATGCTGATGATTTCTTCTGGGGTGGTACTGCGGAATTTGAGAAATGTCTTATTACTAAGATTAGAGTAGAATTTAAAATTGGGAGTCAGGCTTGTGGGGCTTTTAAATATATTGGTTTAGATATTAAGCAAAGTAAGTCTGGAATAATTTGAAATCAATAATCCTATTTAGTAACTGTTACTCCCATCTTGGTTAATCGTAGTATGTCATCACAGAAAGATGATTTTATATCTAAAGAAGAGGCAGAGCAATTGCGAAGCTTGATTTGTAGGTTGCAACTGGTTGTGTACTCAGACTAGACCAGATGCTAGTTTTGATGTGTTGGAGTTAAGTACTACGATGAAACACCTGAAAGTTGAGAATGTTTTTAAGGGCAAATGAAACATGAAAAAAATTAAATCTGGATAAATGCATACTTAAATTCCTATCCTTACGTGACCCAGAGAACATGAAGCCAGCCATTTTTAGTGATGTTTCATGTGCTAATCTTCCTGATGTGTATTCTAGTGCTGCTGGTTTCATATTTCTGATGTGTGGGAATGTGAAATGTTGTCCTTTAGTTTGAGAAGTAAGAAAATAAAAAGGGTTGGTGTTACAACCAGGTGAAAAAGGTGTCTAGGGGTCTTTTCAGCCTTCACCTGGTCTTATTGTAACAGGGTTTAATTTTAAATACACTGTATTTTGAGCTCCCCCTTGGTGAATCCTTGTTCACCACTTTCCAATTATAAGGCAAAGAAATGAGCATAAACAGGCTTTCTTAGGTTTAAAGAAGAAAAGTGAAATTTATTAAAACTTAAACTTAAACTCTAATTCGGTTAACGCCTATGGATACATGCTGCACACCACGCTAGCATGCATACGCAATACGCACATGCAAATGGAAACAGAAAAGAGCAGAAGAAAAATAGAGTAAAAAGGTTTGAGGCAATCTCTGAAGAGGGGTTTTTACTGTGCTTTGAGCTTGCTGTAGTCCTCGATTGTAGGTAGTCTTGCTTTTCGTTGGGGCCCAGTATTCTTCTTAAACCTTGTTCACTGTAGGAGACTTTTCTCTCTTGGGGTTCATGTGTCTTCAGTGGATCTTAAGTTCCGTGAGAAAGAGATGGGAGCAAACAGGAAAGAGGTGTTCTCAGTCCAGGAGAAAAGAGCTTTCTGCCTTTCAAAGACTCTGTGGTGAGTTCAAATTCAAGCAGTCAGTTAGTCCTGTGACTAGACTGGCCTGACCAAGTCTTCTGTGTATTGGAGAAGCAGGGACTGGGTCGTTTGTTCCAACACTATCTGCCAGTATGCAAAAAGGTCTTTCTGACGAGGGGCTTGGCAATTCCTTGTGATAGGCCCTCTTTTCTTCCCAGCAGCAATTTTAAGTTTTGATGTTCATGCGGCGAAATAATGTGTGCCTCATTCTTGGCAGGTGGGGGGCCTGCATGACAATTGGTAAAAGTACTGTGGCTGCTGAAATGCTGGCTGTTGTGGAGGAAGCACATATAGGATTCTATTTGTAAAATATTTTAAGTGCGATTACAATGGGCATACTGAAGATAGTATATGCATTCAATGTTATGTAGATGATCGTTCATTGTGCAATAATGTAAACTCTACAAAAAGTGAGTGAGAAAATGTTATAGATTGACCGTGCTCTCTTGAAACAAATACTGAAGAGAAAGGAAATCTCTAAAATTAGATGGTGCAAAAATCACCAACCGTCTGATGTGTATCTCTAAACAAATGCTGATAGAAGTGTGTAAGGATTGACATCAGTTCTACCCTTCACCACCTGGCTTTCTGGAATATAACATGGGATACCTCCATCAATCCATCCCTTCCTTGGATGGTCCAAAGCCCTTGGCTGAATACCTCTACACAATGCTTGGGGAATGTCTCCATATACTTTTTCTACACAGCAAAGCCTATGGAGACCAGTTTAACTCATTGTTGACTTGCACTTGATTTCCCTTGTCCAATTACAAAGATGCCATGTATCCAATGTTGCTGCCTTCGCAGACCAGACAGGCATCTTATGAACCCTGACATTATCTGTCTTCCATTCCTGAACCCTTATCAGCTTGTTAACATACCAATGCCAGTACCTGGCTTCGAAGAAGCTATGGCATCCTTGGTAACTAACTATCCTGTCTGAGACTGAGAACATCAAACCTCCCTTTGTCTCTTATCTTGGTCTACAAAATTCTATGAACTTTGTTTCCTTGCGTCTCATGAACAGGCTTGCTATTTTCATTCTGCTATAATTTTGCTGAAGTCTGCCTTTTACATTTGGTCAATGAATGCCCACCGCCTTAGTTTTCCACCATCTTACCAGTTAACCAGGTCTATCCAGGGCATTTCTTGGGTGTTAAAACATACAAGAGCAAAATACTGCACATGCTGTAAATCTGAAATAAAAATAGAAAATGCTAGAAATACTCAGCAGGTTTGGCAGCATCTGTGGAGAGAGAAACAGTTAATGGGCAGTATTTATGCTCTCTCCCGTGGCCAGTTTGGAGGCAGTGAGGGCATTTAATCATGTGGGATGGTGGCGGCTGGGGACCCCGCCTCCACTCCGATTCAGTCCATGGAGGGAAAACCCATGGACTGCCTTCTCCACCACCACCCCCCTCTCCAACCGCCACCAATAGAGGCCCTTAATTGGGCCCACCAGTGGCCTGTTAATTGCCTAATTGATCGTAATATGGTGGGCCTTCATGGAGGAGGCAATGCGAGTCTCTTGCTGGCGGACGAGACCCCAGTCCCTCCATAAAATTTCCCCCAACTTTTCAGATCGATGACGTTTCAAAGATTTCCAAGTCCTGTCCCCCAGGATGCAGTTACGGAAGTAATGACGACCCGTCAATAGCGCACAATGCAATCTTCCCTTTAATGCTTCGGTCTTGTCGCCACTTGAACAACGTCAACCTCGCCTACAACAGTCTTGATAGTGTGGTTCCATTGATAACTCTTTAATTCACCGAATACAGTGGCCATAAGTCATATTCGCCAATGGCCAGCTCTGAGTCCAGTCTCCTCAGCCTGCAGCCTGTCTTTTTAAAAACAACTGCTTGCTGTTTTCTTACACACACACACACACACACACACACACACACACACACACACACACACACACACACACACACACACACACACACACACACACACACACCCATCTGTTTCAGTTCTGCTGATCTGTAATCTGAGCCTTGAATAGCATGGTCTCTCCTCTCTCACGTCACTTTGTGACTTGTGCTTTAAACTGGATAGGACCCATTTGGTCTTCCCAGTAAATGATTGTCTCAGAATAAACACAAACTTTGAATCCAAAGTCATAGCACCTAACAATTCATTTAGCAAGTCGTCTCTTCAGATAATGGTCTGCAGACACTCCTCCACTGTTCTCGCACCATGGACTCCATCACACTTCCCCCCCCCCCCCCCCCCCCCCTTGGGAAAAAGAATGCCTTACATTAGTAAGGATTTACATACAACAGTTCAAAAATACAATACACTAATATCATAAAAATACAATTACTATCATAAAAATTTTTAACAGATACCTTAGAAACTGTACAGGTAACATTTTCATATTCCACAATTACACACATCATATTTACAAACGCATAAGGTTTAACCAGTAACAAAATTAGGATTCATAGGATTCAAACAGATCCCAGAGCTTTATAACATTAAACTTCAGCGAAACAACTTGAGGTTCTTTATTCTGAACTTTTCCAGAAACGCACTTTGGTTGTGTTCTGTATAAACTGGTATTTCCCTAAGACAATTGGTTATATATACCTCAAACTGTTTACAGCCAGTACAAGACTTAAAGGTTCTTTCTTGCTATGGAATACTTTCTTTGATGTTTATTAAGCTTCCTGGAGAAGTAGCTAATGGGTCATTCCATTCCAGCATCATCATCATCTTGGAGCAGTACTACCCCTACCCCTACATCACTGGCGTCGATAGCCACCTTGAATGATTTATTAAAATCTGGGGCTGCAAGAACTGGTTCATTTATTAATATTGCTTTCAAACATCCAAAAGGCATGACTCTGACCATTGGAACTTCACGTTTTTCTTTAACAGATTAGTCAATGGGGTGACAACTGTGCTGAAATTAGGGCCAAATTTCCAGTAGAACCCACATATACCCAGAAATCATTACACTTATTTCTTTGTCTTGAGTACAGGAAAGTCTGTTATCACCTGTACCTTGGCATTTCCTGGTAACACTTGGCCTTGACCCATGATGTAAATAAATAAGTGATCTTGGCAAACTCGTACTTTGCCAGATTTATGAAAGGTTAGCCTTGCCCAGCCTGTCAAATAGAGCTCTTAAATGTCAGACATGATCACTCCACATGATGCCGTACACCGAAAGGTCATCAATGCACACAACACAACTACTCAATTCGCAATCACTTGATTGGTCAATCTTTGAAACCTGGCTTGTACATTTTTCATACCAAATGGCATGACTTTACACTGGAACAGACCATCTGGTGTCACAAAAGCAGTTATTTCTTTGGCTTGGTCAGACAAGGGGACTTGCCAACATCCTTTAAGCAAATCAATCTTGCTAACAAAGGCCGAGTTCCCCACCTATCTGTACAATCCTCAAGCTTTAGGATCGGATAGGAGTCCGTCTTAGTTACCGCATTAACCTTTCAGTGGTCTACGCAGAACCTTTGAGAGCCATCTGGTTTTGGTACCACAACAACAGGAGAATTCCAACTACTTTGAATGGGTTCAATTCCAACTTTACTTAACATAGGAAAGTCTACATCAGACCAGTGGGAGTCATTCAAAAACGAAATAGTGAGAGTTCAGGGCCAACATGTTCCCATAAAGGTGAAGGGTAGATGACAAGTCCAGGAAACCCTGGATGTCAAGGGATATAGAGGATTGGATAAGGAGACAAAAGGAGGCTTATGGCAGATTCAGGGGTCGGAAAACAGCAGAGGCCCTAGAGGAGTATAGAAAGTGTAAGGGGGTACTGAAAAAAATAATTAGGAGAGCGAAGAGGGGGCATGAAAAAACACTGGTGGGCAAGATAAAGGAAAATCCCAAGGCATTTTATAAATATTTTAAAGGAAGGAGGATATCAAAGATTTTATAGCAGAGCACTTGGAAAACAGTGGTAGAATCGGACAAAGTCAACATGGATTTACGATAGGGAAATCATGCTTGACAAATCTACTAGAATTCTTTGAGGATGTAACTAGTAGCATTGATGAGGGACAGCCAGTGGATGTGGTTTATTTGGACTTTCAGAAGGCTTTCGACAAAGTCCCACATAAGAGATTAGTGTGTACAATTAAGGCGCATGGGATTGGGGGTGGTGCATTGCGATGGATAGAAAATTGGTTGCTGGACAGGAAACAAAGAGTAGGAATAAACGGGTCTTTTTCCGAATGGAAGGCAGTGACTAGTGGGGTACCGCAGGGATCGGTGCTAGGACCTCAGCTATTCACAATATATATTAATGATATAGATGAGGGAACTAAATGTAATATCTCCAAATTTGCAGATGACATAAAAGTGGGTCGAAGGGTGAGTTGTGAGGAGGCAGAGAGGCTTCAGGGTGATTTGGACAAGTTGAGTGAGTGGGCAAATGCATGGCAGATGCGGTATAATGTGGATAAATGTGAGGTTATCCACTTTGGTAGCAAAAACAGGAAGGAAAATTATTATCTGAACGGCTTTAAACTGAGAGAGAGGAATATGCAACAAGACCTGGGTGTTCTCGTACACAAGTCGCTGAAGGTAAGCATGCAGGTGCAACAGGCGGTAAAAAAGGCAAATGGTATGTTGGCCTTCATAGCGAGAGGAATAGAGTACAGAAGCAGGGATGTCTTGCTGCAATGATACAGGGCCTTGGTGAGAATATTGTGTGCAGTTTTGGTCTCTTTATCTGAGGAAGGATGTTCTTGCTATCGAGGGAGTGCAGCGAAGGTTTACCAGACTGATTCCTGGGATGGTGGGACTGACGTATGAGGAGAGATTGAGTCAGTTAGGATTATATTCGCTGGAGTTCAGAAGCGTGAAGGGGGGGGATCTCATAGAAACCTATAAAATTCTAACAGGACTTGACAGGGTAGATGCAGGAAGGATGTTCCCGATGGTGGCGGAGTCCAGAACAAGTGGTCATAGTCTAAGGATACGGTTTAAATCTTTCAAGACTTAGATGAGGAGAAATTACTTCACCCAGAGAGTGGTGAACCTGTGGAATTTGCTACCACAGAAAGCAGTTGAGGCCAAAACATTGTATGTTTTCAAGAAGGAGTTAGATATAGCTCTTGGTGCGAAAGGGATCAAAGGATATGGGGGGAAAGCGGGAACAGGTTACTGAGTTGGATGATCAGCCATGGTAATAATGAATGGCGGAGCAGGCACGAAGGGTCAAACGGCCTACTCCTGCTCCTATTTTCTATGTTTCTATCTTTCTAGAACCAGGAAAAGAGTAGGGCCCATCAGGGACCAAAGTGGCAATCTGTGTGTGGAGCTGGAGGACGTAGGTGAAGTTTTAAATGATTACTTTTCATCTGTGTTCATTATGGAGAAGGACGATGTAGGTGCAGAGATCAGTGAGGGGGATTGTGATATACTCGAACAAATTAGCATTGAACGTGTGGAGGTATTAGCAGTTTCAGCAGGCTTAAAAGTGGATAAATCCCCAAGCCCAGATGAGATGTATCCCAGGCTGTTATGTGAGGCAAGGGAGGAGATAGCAGGGGCTCTGACACAAATTTTCAAATCCTCTCTGGCCACAGGAGAGGTGCCAGAGGGTTGGAGGACAGCGAATGTGGTATCATTATTCAATAAGGGAGTAAGGATAAACTACAGGCCGGTGAGTCTAACATCAGTGGTAGGGCAACTATTGGAAAAAATTCTGAGGGACAGGATTAATCTCCACTTGGAGAGGCAGGGATTAATCAAGGATAGTCAGCATGGCTTTGTCAGGGGGAAATCATGTGTAACGAACCTGATTGAATTTTTTGAGGAAGTGACTAGATATGTAGATGAGGGTAAAGCAGTTGATGTAATCTACATGGACTTCAGTAAGGCTTTTGATAAGGTCCCGCATGGAAGATTGGTTAAGAAGGTAAGAGCCCATGGGATCCAGGGCAATTTGGCAAATTGGATCGAAATTTGGCTTAGTGGCAGGAGGCAGAGGGTGATGGTCGAGGGCTGTTTTTGCGAGTGGAAGCCTGTGACCAGTGGTCTACCGCAGGGATCGGTGCTGGAACCCTTGCTGTTTGTAGTGCACATTAATGATTTAGACGTGAATATAGGGCGTATGATCAGTAAGTTCGCAGATGACACGAAAATTGGAGGTGTCGTAAATAGTGAGGAGGAAAGCTTTAGGTTACAGGACGATATAGATGGGCTGTTAAGATGGGCGGAGTAGTGGCAAATGGAATTTAATCCTGAGAAGTGTGAGGTGATGCATTTTGGGAGGACTAACAAGGCAAGGGAATATACAATGGGTGGTAGGACCCTAGGGAGTACAGAGGGACCTTGGCATAGACTTGCCCATAGATCACTGAAGGCAGCAGCACAGGTAGATTAGATTAGATTAGAGATACAGCACTGAAACAGGCCCTTCGGCCCACCGAGTCTGTGCCGAACATCAACCACCCATTTATACTAATCCTACACTCATCCCATATTCCTACCAAACATCCCCACCTGTCCCTATATTTCCCTACCACCTACCTATACTAGTGACAATTTATAATGGCCAACTTACCTATCAACCTGCAAGTCTTTTGGCTTGTGGGAGGAAACCGGAGCACCCGGAGAAAACCCACGCAGACACTGGGAGAACTTTTGCAAACTCCACACAGGCAGTACCCGGAATCGAACCCGGGTCCCTGGAGCTGTGAGGCTGCGGTGCTAACCACTGCGCCACTGTGCCGCAGTGGTTAGATAAGGTGGTTAGGAAAGCATATGGGATACTTGCCTTTATTAGCCGAGGCATAGAATATAAGAGCAGGGAGTTTATGATGGAGCTGTATAAGATGCTAGTAAGGCTGCAGCTGGAGTACTGTGTACAGTTTTGGTCGTCACACTATATGAAGGTTGTGATTGCAGTGGAGAGGGTGCAAAGGAGATTCACCAGGATGTTGCCTGGGCTGGAGCATTTCAGCTATGAAGAGAGAATGGATAGGCTAGGGTGGTATTCCTTGGAGCAGAGAAGGCTGAGAGGAGACCTGATTGAGGTATACAAAATTATGAGGGGCATAGATAGGATAGATAGGAAGAAACTTTTTCCCTTAGCTGAGGTGTCAATAACCAGGGGGCATAGATTTAAAGTAAGGGGCAGGAGGTTTAGAGGGGATTTGAGGAAAATCTTTTTCACCCAGAGGATGGTTGGAATCTGGAACACACTGTCTGAAGGGGTAGTAGAGGCAGGAACCCTCATAACATTTAAGAAGTATCTAGATGAGCACTTGAAACACCATAGCATACAAGGCTACGGGCCAAGTGCTGGAACATGGGAATAAAATAGATAGGTGCTTGATGGCCGGTACGGACACAATGGGCCGAAGGGCCTGTTTCTGTGCTGTATAACTCTATGACTATAGTATGTATTGAACCTCCACCCTGACATTGGCCAATTTACTGGGATTGAGTCTATTGGGGTTTTGTTTAATTGGTTTAGCTTCCCCTACATCAACCTCATGAATAGCTAGAGAAATATGACCTGGCTTTTGTGTGCATGCAGGCTTTTTCTCCCTCAATAGATCAGTTATGTCTTTTCTCTGTTGCTCAGTTATTTGTTATAGCACCTCATCCAGAACCCTCTAACACCTTGGTGTTCGCCAGCTTCACCGCAGGAGGCTTCATCTGAGAACACTCAATCTCAGACTCATCATCTGGTTTATTACATGCACCAGTGTTACCATCTATTTCTCTGCCACCTGTGCTACGCCTACTGGCTGACTATGCTGATGGTCATAGTACCTCTTCAACATATTCACATGACGTGCCCTTTGACTTTTCCATCTGTCTGGGGTACAACACAAATAGTTCACCTGAGTTTCCTTTTGACACAGTATGGTCCACTAAACCTAGCCTCCAATGGTTCACCATGCAAAAGCAGCAAAACTAGCACCTTACCTCCAGGTTGAAAACTACGTGCCTTAGCTGTTCTATCCACTTGGGCTTTCATCACCTGCTGAGAAGCCTTGAGATGTTGCCTGACCATCACACAAGCATTTGAAAGCCTTTCTTAGAACTCTGACACATAGTCTAAAAGGCTAGGTTCCTCCTCCTGTGCCAAAAATCTCTCCATAATTAGTTTAAGGAGACCCCTAACCTCATGCCCATCGATGAATTTGAAGGGACTGAAACCAGTAGACTCATTTGGTGTGTCCCTGGTTGCAAATGACAAAAATGATATCCCTTTATCCCAATCCTGAGGATACTCAAAACAATAAGTCCTTATCGTACTCTTTAGTGTTTGGTGATGATAACATCAGAACTAGGAGCAGGAGTAGACCATTCGGCCCCTCTAGCTCTCTCTGCCATTCAGTAAGATCGTGGCTGATCTGATTGTGGCCTAAGCTCCACTTTGCTGCTTGTCCCCCATAACCCTTCACTCCCTTGTAAATCAAAAAATCTGTCCAATTCAGACTTGAATATATTCAATGACCCAGCTTCCACTGCTATTTGGGGAAGAGAATATCAAAGATTAGTGACCCTCTGAGGGAAGAAATTCCTCTTCATCTCCTTCTTAAAAGCGAGACGCCTTATTTTGAAATTGTGCCCCCTAATTCTAGATTGCCCCACGAGAGGAAACATCCTCTCAACATCTACCCTGTTGAGCCCCCTCAGAATCTTATATGTTTCAATAAAATCACCTCTCATTCTTCTAAACTCCAATGAGTATAGGCCAACCTGCTTAACCTTTTCTCATAAGACAACTCATTCATCCCAGGAATCAGCCAAGTGAACCTTCTCTGAATTGCTTCCAATGCGGTAATATCCCTCCTTAAGTAAGGAGACCAAAATTGTACTCAGTACTCTAGGTGTGATCTCATCAATGCCCTGTGCAGTTGTAGCAAGACTTCCCTATTTTTATATTCCATCCCCTTGCAAGAAATGCCAACATTCCATTTCTCTTCCTAATTACTTGCTGTACCTGCATGCTAACTTTTTGTGATTCATGTACAAGGACATCCAGACCCCTCTGTACTGCAGCATTCTGCAGTCTCTCTCCATGTAAAGCAGTGTTGTCCAACCTTTTCGTATGGTGGGGGGGCACATTACAATTTTTGTCCTACTTGGGGGGGGGCGGGTGCGGTGAGACAATTTCGTAAAGATAAAGCCTTTAAATATTTATCCTACTATTAATCAGAACAACAACAAATATGTATTTTTGTGAACAAACTTTAAATGAGAAGATTAATTTATTGATTTACTTGCTCGTCACTATGTTGGACACTGATTTAGTGAGATATCTGGCATTTTTTTGCTTGCACAAGTAGTCACTATTTGCCCACACACTTGTAGCAATGTGGAATATTCTGGATAGATGTCCATCTGTCAGGAGTGATCTTGATTGCTCTCTCTCCCTCTGTCCCCCCTCTCTGTGTTGCTCCCCACCTCTGTGTCGCTCCCCCATCCCTGTCCCCCTTCTCTCTGCCACCCTCTCTGACCCCTCTCTCTCTCTGACCCCCTCTCTGACCCCTCTCTCTCTGACCCCTCTCTCTCTGACCCCTCCACCCTCTCTCTCTGCCCTCTCTCTGTCTCTGCCTTCTCTCTTTTGCTGCTCCCTCTCTCTTTCTCTGACTCCCCTCTCTCTTTCTCTGACTCCCCTCTCTTTCTTACCCCTCTCTGTCACCTCTCCCTTCCTCTCTCTGTCCCCCTCTCTCTCCTTTGCTCTCCCATCTCTCTTTCTCTGATAGTCGCAGGGAGCGAGGATGCTCCACACGGCAACTTTGTGATTGGTCAGTTTTTTAAAAAACTCACACTGTCAGTTTCACAGCTGACAACTGCTGACATCGGGAACAGCAGTTTTCCAACTTCGGACAGATTAAGGGTTTTCTGGCGGGTTGCAACTTCTTTTAAAAGCCCGCCAGAAAACCATGAATCTGTCCGAAGTTGGGAAACCGCTGTTCCCAATGTCAGCTGTGAAACTGACAGTGTGAGTTTTTTTAAAAAGCCGGTCTGCAAGAAGAAGCCAATGGAAAATGTCTCATCTCCAGTCACGGACCCCAGGCGAGGATGAGGGATGGCCTGGTACAGTTTAGATCCGCAGGCCAGATGGAAACCTTTGGTGGGCTGGATCCTGGCCCCTGGACCATATGCTGGACAACTCTGATGTAAATAATCTGTTTTTCTATTCTCCTTGCCAAAGTAGACAACCTCACATTTTCCCACATTATACTTCATCTGCCAATTTTTGCCCACTCACCTAACCTATCTCTTTGCAGACACTTTATGTCCTCCTCACAACTTGCTTTCCTACCTATATTTGTATCGTCCACAAAGTTGGCTACAATACACTTCATCCAAGTCATTATTATAGATTGTAAATAGTTGAGGCCACAGCACTGATCCCTGTGGCACTTCAAAGCAACTTGTATCTGCAGGTGATTAGCAGACAACCTGAACTGCTTCACTCCTAAATTACACATGACTTCTTGAAATGCACTGGACATGAAATTTGATCCTGGTCAGACTGAATTTCTCTTGGCAACCCAAACCTCGTGAAAAACCAGACCACTCCTCAACCACAACTTTTCCTTCAATGATATTGCCTCTGGAAATCAAGTGGATAAATCCATAATGGTCAGGAGATAATTATGACCCAACTTAGTTGTAGCTAAGGGCCCAACACAATCC
The DNA here is from genome assembly GCF_036365525.1 of Heterodontus francisci. Lineage (NCBI taxonomy): Eukaryota > Metazoa > Chordata > Chondrichthyes > Heterodontiformes > Heterodontidae > Heterodontus > Heterodontus francisci. The sequence continues at coordinate 83,177,018 of NC_090372.1, forward strand.
ACAAAATCCTGACTAAACGGTTTGTTAAAATTGCAGATATTGATACTAAGGGGGCTGGCTTAATCGAAGTCTGTAGCTTCCCAATCATCTGGCGTGTCACATGTCTTACAGAAGTCAATCACATCCCTGTGCAGATTCAGTCAGTAAAAATGCATCATTACCGTAGCCTGTGTCTTCTGAATATCCAAGTGAGCTGCAACTGGAATTTCATGGGCAATTCTCAAAATTTCACTGCGGTAGCAAGGAGGTACAACAATTTGATGGGCTATAGCTCAATGCTCATCAGCGGGCCTCTTGGGAGGTCTCCACTTCCTCATCAAACTGTCATTCTTGACATAACACTCAGGGACTTCTTCAGCTTTTGCCTCAGAACACGCCGTCTAAGACAAGCTTCTTAAGTCAGGGTCTGCCTATTATGTCTCAAAGAGAATATGCTAAACAATTCACTATTATTAGCCTTGGAGACTTTGCGACCAACAACCCCATCCAAATCCTTGATAAAAGTTTCAGCCAACCAAATATCCGAATTGTCCTCCACAACAACTGAATCCCTGTCATCTGGTTTCACCCTATGAGCCTGGGACCTATTCACAACACAATCTGGGAATATTCTGGGAAATTCTTCCTCCAAAACCTCAGTTTCAGCAACCTCAGCTGGCTTTTCTGAAACCACCGGAGACACCAAGACCTTATGCCTAGCCTAGTTATTTCCTAGCAGAAAATCTACAAATTCCATATATGTCTGGCCCTTTTTCCTTTTTAAATTTATGAATTTTTGTCTTTACGCCTCTGCTACTAATTCATGGGCAATTTTGGCCAGTTCTATTTGAAAACCAGCAGAAACATCCTTTTCTTTTTCTAGCTTCAAGTTAGGAACCAATTCTTGGATCATCTCTGCCGTCTTAGCACCCGGGCTTACTCTAACTCCACATGCTCTGATAGAGCAATTAAATCACCCTTTTTCAAACTGCTTAACTATACTGTGAGTCAAATCTTCTCGATCAAGAAAGGCTTGAACATTAATAGTACTCATGGTGGTTTCCCATTGAATACAGCCAAAGTAAATGTGAAATCCTATTTTCCAGTGAACCCATTTCACAGTCCAACCTTGGAACAATACACCGACAAACCAAAAGAATCAAATCCACCGACTGACCCAATTTAGGAAACAAAAACCAAAAGGACAAGACTTAACTTTTATAAATATTACTTCAACACTCAAAACAAAACCAACAAAACCTAAACATCAACTAACAATTAAATCATAATCTCTCTCTCTCTCTCTCTCTCTCTCTCTCTCTCTCTCTCTCTATATATATATATATATATATATATATATATATATATATTTTCTAAAGGTTACATGTCAATTATCAAATGCAATAGATAGTTGTCACAAGTCCTCTGAGCAGTCCTATCAGCAAGATGGCAATGAACCGTCAAAAAGCTCTTCAAAATTAGGAACTTACTTCGGTAGTTTTCCAAGTCCTGTCCTCCAGGATGCAGATATGGAAGTAATTATGTCGTGTCTGTTACGGACAGGTGAGGAGGGGTCAAAGGGCTTCCCTCTTTTCCCTCTCCTTGTTTGACCACAACAGGTTTAATTCATTTTTAAAGTGGATGTACTGGCCAATTAAGTAGGTGTCTGATTACTTGCTTGCTATGATCATAACAAGAACCAATGGGACAGGTTTTCTTGAGTTTAACAAAGAGGTTAACTGTATTGTACTCAAACCAAACTAATTAAAATAATAAACTAGGCACCAACTTTTACTCATACACACAGACTAGAGGTTTGCACACACATAAATAGGGGAAGGGTAGATTATTCGAGTTAGAGTCCATAGAAAAAAGGGGTATACAGTCTGTGGAGTTTGGTAATTCGGCTGGCTTCGAGCTGAATTCGGTGGTCCTGAGGCTTTTAGTTTGAAGAGGTAGATGACTGATTCGATGGGTTTCTTGGAGACAACAATGCAGATGATTTCCTCCAGAGGGGTTTCTGATTGTAGCCGGAGTATGCAAAGATGGTCAGTCAACAGGCAGAGTTTGTAGCTTGCAAGCTGGAATGGAGAGAGCGGGACTCCCACTTGGTTTTACACGCGTCAGAGTCCAGATGCTTCTCCTTGCTGTTGCAGCGAAACACCAGCTTAGAACCACAGAGGGGAGGGGGGCATGCCACATGACAGTCACTCAATGTTTCAAGCATGGTAGTTAGCGGTGTATTTCTTCTTGCTGAAAAGAACAAGTAGTTCCCTTAAACTTCCTGGGTCTTGGTTCTTGCTGCGATAAGTGGACATTTTGTCTCCCTCACAGGCCTAGCAATGTATGGTACAGTGTTGCAAATTAGGTGGCCATCTCATGTAAATTCAGATCTCCTGTCAGTGGATTAAAGAAAGTTATCATTCAACAAAGCATGTTGGCATGACACGTCGATAGTGAGCAATGCAATCTTCCCTTTAATGGTTAGTCTTGTCATCTCTTGAACAACCTCGGCCTTGCCCACAACAGTCTTGATGGCATGGTTCCTCTGATAACTTTTTAATTCACTGAAAACAGTTGCCGTAAGTTGTATTCGCCAGTGGTCAGCCCTCAAAGTCCAATCTCCTTAGCCTGCAGCCTGTCTTTTAAAAAAAAAACAACTGCTTTTTGTTTAACTTCCACGCACACACAGTAGTCTGTTTCAGTTCTTCTGATCTGTAATCTGAGCCTTGGATAGCCCTGGTCTCTCCTGTCTCACATGACTCTGTGATCTGTGCTTTCAACTGGATGGGACTCGTTTGGTCTTCCCAGAACTCTGAAGCTTTTAGTTTCATTTTCTAGTAAATGACTGTCTCAGAAAAAACACAAGCTTTCAATCCAAAGTCATAGCACCTAACAGTTCATTTAGCAAGTCGTCTCTTCAGAGTCTGCAGCCGTTCCTTCACTGTGGATTCCATCACAATACTAAATTCAAATAAGTACAAGGAAATCTCTGCTTCACCTGGAAGGAATATTTGAGGCTTTGGACAGTGCGAAGGGAGGAGGTAAAAGGGCAGTTGTTGCATCACCTGCGCTTGCATGGAAACGTGCTGTGAGGGGGGGGAGTTCGGGGTGATTGAGCAGTGGACGAGTGTGTTGTGGAGGGAACAGTCCCTTCAGAAGGCTGAAAGGGGAGGTGAAGATAGCTTTGCTGGTGGCATCATGGTGGAGGTGGTGGAAATGGTGTAGGATGATCTGTTTTATCTGGAGGGTGGGAGAGGCAGAGTTGACGTTTCGGGTTGGTGACCCTTCTTCGGAACTCCAGTTCCGGGGTGGGGTCGCTGACCCGGGGCGTTGACTCTGCTTCTCTTTCCACAGGTGCTGTCAGACCTGCTGGGTGGTTCCAGCATTTCTTGTTTTTATTTAAGGCATAGAGGGATATGGAATTAATGCAGGCAGGTGGGATTAGTATAGCTAGGCATTACGGTCGGCATGGACGTGGTGGACCGAAGGGCCTGTTTCTATGCTGTGTGACTCTATGACTCTAAGGGAACCCTGTTGTGGTTCTGGGAGGGAGGGGAAGGGGGTGGGAGCAGAAGTCCGTGAAATAGAATCGACATGCTCGAGGGCCCCGTCAACTATGGTGGTGGAAGTGGGGGAACGTCAGTTGAGGAAAAAGGAAAATCTATCAGAAGCACTAGCATGGAAGGTTGCGAGGGAGACGGAGAAACTGGGAGAATGGAATAGCGTACTTACAAGAAGCTGGATGTAAGGAAGTATAGTCAAGGTAGCTGTGGCAGTCAGTGGGCTTATAGTGAATATTGGTTGATAGCCTACTCCCAGAAATTGAGACAGAGAAGTCGAAGAAGGGTGGGAAGAGTCGGAGATGGACCATGTGAAGGACAAGGAAGGGTGGAAATTGGAAGCAAAATTAACAATTTTTAGTTCAGGGCGGGAGCAGGAAATGACACCAATACAGTCATCAGTGTACTGGAAAAAGAGGTGAGGGAGGGGACCTGAGTAGCTCTGGAACAAAGAATGTTCCACATAGCCCACAAAACAGCAGGAATAGTTAGGACCCATACGGGTTCCCATAGCAACACCTTTTATTTGGAGAAAGTGAGTGGAGTTAATGGAGAAGTTGTTTAATGTGAGAACAAGTTCGGCCAGGTGGTGGTGGATGGGGACTGGTTGGCCTCCGTTCAAGTTAGAAGCAGAGAGCTTTCCAACTATCCTGATAGGGGATGGAGGTGCAGAGAGATTGGATATTCATGGTGAAAATGAGATAGTTGGGGACAAGAATCTGGAAAATGTTAAAGTGATGGAGGGCTTCAAAAGAGTCACCCATATAGAGTCAAGATAGGAAGAAATCTGTTCAGTGGGACAGGAACAGGCTGAAACAATGTGTCTACCAGGGCAGTTTTATTGGTGGATCTTGAGAAGAAGGTAGAAGCAGGCTTTTGGGCGTTGGGGGTCTATGAGGTGGGAGGCTGTGAAAGGAAGATCTCTAGAGGGGATGAAGTCAGTGACAGTCTAGGAAATGATGGCTTGAAGTTTGGCGTTGGGGTCACGGTCCAGGGTGGTAGGAGGGAGTGTCAAAGAGTTGGCATTCAGCCTCTGCTAGGTAGAGGTTGGTACTCTAAACAACAGTGCCACCCTTGCAGTCAGAAATCATCATACATTGTCCAACAATTAGTAAAATTTTTAAGCTACCATTAATAATAATGTCATTTTATTTTAGTCCTTGTTGGTTGTTAGATGAATTTGGGGTGGGTTTTCCAGGACTCTCACACCCTGCAGTAATCACCTGACTTTTTCCATCACATTCTAAAGGTTATTGTAGTAGTGGGATAATAGTGCACATGCACCCTACACCTATTTTGGACTGGTGAAGTACCTAGAAGCTCAGACAGACAGGCAGTAGTCAAGATCTTGGTGCTACCAGAATCTGTCATCACATTGACCTCTTTATGAAAAATACAGTGTCTCCACATGGTTTGTGGTTTGTACCATGCCAATCAAGTAATCTTCCTCATAGGCTGTGTTCTGGTTTCCCAGACGACAATCCATAGGCTTCCCTAATATTAGGGCATTGTCTTGCAATATACCCTAACTAATCACAACAATAACACCTTAACAGCTCATCACAATCAGCATTTTTAAACTTGGTTATCAAAGAGGTTACAATGTTCCTTCAAAGCTTCTTGATGCACTTCAGCACCCGCCCCCCCATCCCAATACAATTTTACTAGGATCTCCACATTTCTTTGGACTAGGATGGCATTATAGGGTACGAAACAGGATGTCTTCTCAATTGCAAGTCAGTTCCTCCACTGCCAGAAAATGCTCTGCTACAGCCGCTAACTCCTGGGTGTCCGCTGGCTCTCCTTTTCTGACTCATTTCCTAATGTTTGGTGGTAGAGCTTGCATGAATCAGTCCATGACAACTAGCTCTATGATCCTCACCAGGTGATTTGTCTGAGGCTGCGGCCATCATTGGGCCAAGCGTATTAGTTTGTGTACATCTGTGATCTTGGAGTTTATCCTACCACATAGGCCCAGGCTTGAAAGAGTCAAGCACTCACCATGAGGGTTACTCTAGTATGGCCAGAGTTTCCTCCTTCGGCATCTGGTAATCAGCTGCATCTGTTGGTCCCAAGACAAAGTTTGTCATTTTTGATGTTCCTATCAAAAAAGGGAACAACCCTTGCCCACTACTTTTTTGGCCACTTTTCGGGTTTGATACCATTCAAAGGCCAGAAGGCATTTTACAATACCAAGCTAGGCCCGATAGACTATGGCTGGGATTTTGCGCGAATTGGCGAGGAGGGGAAGACAGAGCGGAAGCGGGTGGTGTTGACGTTGCAACCCCTCATGTCACTGAAATCTGATGCTGGCTGGCCGATTAACAGCTGGTAGGCGGGAGGGACAACCATTCAGCGGTTGGAGGCGAGGTCTGAGGTGGCAGCCGGGTCGTCAGCTGATGCCGACAGATGTGCTGGCACCACCTTTATAGGGCTGCCAGCAATGGAACGCAGCTGAAAGGCTCCTTCATACTTGCTTCAGGCATCCTTCAGATTTGTGCCAGGCCTCTTTCAGCCATCCCCTCAAGAGCTGCTTCACCCATCCCCTCAAAACCTCCAGCTAGCAGTGCAGCTCTGCCAATGGAGATGGCCAAGATGTCAGCAAGGCAAGCATAGTGAAAGCTAGCAGGGAGAGGAGCAGTCTTCGACGGCACTGCCTCTCCAACATCTGGAGGTAGCTCATCTTGTGTCTGTACACCCTGCTCCAGGGTAACTTCTTCTCTGCTCTGGCACCTACTTGTGGTCCCCTCTGCAGCCTTCTGCTGCTTCCCCTTCCAGAGGTTGTCCCTGCAGGTGGCCATCAAGTTGTTGCTGTCAGGATCCTATGGCTGCACCTCCCTCCCTCTTAGGTTCTCCTCCTCACTGCAGGACCCACCTCCTGAGTGTATGATGCCCATGGCAGATGGGCAGTTCTGATCTGAAGAGCCACTCTGCCAGATGCTTCCTTCAAACAATCCACCCCACTCCTTTTCAGCTGCTCTTAATGCACCCACATGCCAGCAGCCAGATGGTACTATGGAGGCTCGACTCCAAAGTCCTGGCACCTGAACTTACCCACCTCGATGCAAATTGCTCTGGCTGTGCTGCCCCAGCCTTCCTGTGAAGACACACTGCCTCATCCCATGGCTGCCGAATGCAGCAATGACCTCAGTTACCACCCCATTTCTGCCTTGATATACCTGCCGGGGCTTTGACGCTCCGTGGCCCCCTTGCATCTACCGGAAAATTCAAATGGCCTGTAAAATACCACTCAGTTACAATCTTATTTACCTCTTAATCACCATTTTCCCAAAATCGCGCACCATTCACACTTGCTGTCCACTGCTGACAAAATATGGACATGGCATGATAACGTTGTACGTGCATGCCAACGCCACCCCACACAATTTTTCGGCCCACACCCCCGTCTCCAAGGCAATCCTCAAAAGAGCCAGAAAATTCAGCCTGTGAGTCTGCTACTTTGGATCCACTAGACCTGCGTCAATTCTGAATCTCTGCTTCAGTTCTTTCCACTTTCACAATCATAACCCAATTCATTTCTTGCTGGAATTTGCAGAATCTTGTTAACCTGCTCCTGTTATTCCAACATGGCCTGTAAGATGCTGTTAGCATTTCCTTCTTGACAGTGGATCTTGGATTTTGAGTGCCAAAATTCCACTTCTGACAATATGGGGGGAATATTCCCAAGCCCCTGAAGGTGGGTTTGGAAGTAGGAGGGAGGGCCAGGAATATTAGAAAAACAAATGGGGTGGGACTGTTTGCCAGCATTTTGTTTTGATTCATTCATGTGGGCATCACTAGCTAGGCCAGCATTTATTGCCCATCCCTAATTGCCCTTGAGAAGGTGGTGGCAAGCTACCTCTTGAACCGCTGCAGTCCGTGTGAGGTAGGTACATCCACAGTGCTGTTAGGAAGGAGGTCCAGGATTTTGATCCAGCGACAGTGAAGGAATGGCGATATAGTTCCAAGTCAGGATGGTGTGTGACTTAAGGGGAACTTGCAAGTGGTGGTGTTCCCATGCATTTGCTGCCCTTGTTCTTCTAGTTGATAGAGGTCGTGGGTTTGGAAGGTGCTATCTAAAGAGCCTTGCTGCAGTGCATCTTGCAGATGGTACACACGGCAGCCACTGTGCATTGGTGGTGGAGGGAGTGAATGTTTGTGGATGGGATGCCAATCAAGTGGGCTGCTTTGTCCTGGATGGAGTCGAGCTTCTTGAGTGTTGTTGGAGCTGCCCCCATCTAGGCAAGTGGAGAGTATTCCATCACACTCCTGACTTGTGCCTTGTAGATGGTGGACAGGCTTTGCGGAGTCTGGAGGTGAGTTACTCGCCGCAGGATTCCTAGCCTCTGACCTGCTCTTGTAGCCACGGTATTTATACGGCTACTCCAGTTCATTTTCTGGTCAATGGTAACTTCTAGGATGTTGATAATGGGGGATTCAGCAATTGTAATGCCATTGAATGTCAAGGGGAGATGGTTAGATTCTCTCTTGTTGTAAATGGTCATTGCCTGGCACTTGTGTGGCGCGAATGTTACTTGCCACTTATCAGCCCAAATATGGATATTGTCCAGGTCTTGCTGCATTCCTACACAGACTGCTTCAGTATCTGAGGAGTCGTGAATGGTGCTGAACATTGTGCAATCATCAGCGAACATCCCTACATCAGACCTTATGATTGAAGGAAGGTCATTGATGAAGCAGCTGAAGATGGTTGGGCCTAGGACACTACCCTGAGGAACTCTTGCCATGATGTCCTCCAACAACCACAACCATCTTCCTTTGGGCGAGGTATGACTCCAACCAGCGGAGAGTTTTCCCCCGATTCCCATTGACTTCAGTTTTGCTCGGGCTCCTTGATGCCATACTCGATCAAATGCTGCCTTGATGTCAAGGGCAGTCACTCTCACCTTACCTCTTGAGTTCAGTTTTTTTGTACATGTTTGAACCAAGGCTGTAATGAAGTCAGGAGCTAAGTGGCCCTGGCGGAACCCAAACTGAGCGTCACTGAGCAGGTTATTGCTAAGCAAGTGCCGCTTAATAGCACTGTTAGCTAGAATATTGTCAGGGCCCGTAGTCTTTGCAGTATCCAGTGCCTTCTGTCGTTTCTTTATATCACACGGAGTGAATCGAATTGGCTGAAGTCTGGTATCTGTGATAGAAACATAAAAAATAGGAGCAGGAGTAGGCCATTCGGCCCTTCAAGCCTGCACCGCCATTCAATACAATCATGGCTGATTGTCCAAACTCAGTACCCTGTTCCCGCTTTCTCCTCGTATCCCTTGATTCCTTTAGCCCTAAGAACTATATTTAACTCTTTCTTGGATATATTTAATGATTTGGCCTCAACTGCTTTCTGTGGTAGAGAATTCCACAGGTTTACCACTCTCTGGGTGAAGAAATCCCTCCTTATCCCAGTCCTAAATGGCTTCTCCTTTATCCTTAGATTGTGACCCCTCGTCCTGGACTCCCCCGCCATTGGGCACATCCTTCATGCAACAGGTCTGTCCAGTCCTGTTAGAATTTTGTAGGTTTCTATGAGATCCCCTCTCATACTTCTAAACTCTCGCAAATACAAGCCTAATCGACCCAATCTCTCTTCAGACGTCAGTCCTGCCATCCCAGGAATCAGTCTGGTGAACCTTCGCTGCACTCCCTCCATAGCAAGAACATCCTTCCTCACATAAGGAGACCAAAACTGCACACAATACTCCAGATGTAGTCTCATCAAGGCCTTGTATAACTGCAGCAAGACATCCTTGCTCCTGTGCTCGAATCCTCTCGCTATGAAGGCCAACATACCATTTGCCTTCTTAACTACCTGCTGCACCTGCATGCTTACTTTTAGCGACTGGTACACAAGGACACCCAGGTCTCGCTGCACCTCCCCCTTTCCCACTCTATCGCCGTTGAGATAATAATCTGCCTTTCTGTTTTTGCCACCGAAGTGGATAATCTCACATTTATCCACATTACACTGCATCTGCCATGCATTTGCCCACTCACTCAACCTGCCCAAATCACACTGGAGCTTCTCTGCGTCCTCCTCACAGCTCCCACTCCCACACAGCTTTGTGTCATCTGCAAACTTGGATATATTACATTTAATTCCCTCATCTAAATCATTAATATATATTGTGAATAGCTGGGGTCCTAGCACTGATCCCTGCGGTACCCCACTAGCCACTGCCTGCCACTCAGAAAAAGACCCGTTTATTCCTACTCTTTGTTTCCTGTCTGCCAACCAGTTCTCTATCCATGTCAGTACCTTACCCCCCGATCCCATGTGCTTTAATTTTGCACGTTAATCTCTTATGTGGGACCTTATTGAAAGCCTTCTGAAAGTCCAAATACACCACATCCACAGGTTCTCCCTTATCCTACTAGTTAAATCGTCAAAAAATTCCAGTAGATTTGTCAAGCATGATTTCCCTATCGTAAATCCATGCTGACTTTGTCCGATCCTGTCATTGTTTTCCAAGTGCTCTGCTATTACATCTTTTTTAATGGACTCTAGCATTTTCCCCACTACTGATGTCAGGCTGACTGGTCTATAATTCCCTGTTTACTCTTTGCCTCCTTTTTTAAATCGTGGGGTTACATTCGCTACCCTCCAATCCATTGGAACTGTTCCAGCGTCTATAGAATTTTGAAAAATGACCAGCAATGCAACTACTATTTCAAGGGCCACTTCCTTCAGTACTCTGGGATTTAGATTATCAGGCCCTGGGGATTTATTGGCCTTCAATCCCATCAATTTCTCTAACACCATGCTGGGGACTTCAGGAGGTGGCCGAGATGAATCATCAACTTGGCACTTCAGGCTGAAGATTGTTGCAAATGCTTCAGCCTTATCTTTTGCACTGATGTGCTAGGCTCCCCCATCATTGAGGATGGGGATATTTGTGGAGCCACCTCCTCCAGTTATTTGTTTAATTATCCACCATCATTCATGGCTGGATGTGGCAGGATTGCAGAGCTTAGATCTGATCCGTTGGTTGTGGAATCGTTTAGCTCTGTCTATCGCATGCTGCTTACGCAGTTTGGCATGCAAGTAGTTCTGTGTTTTAGCTTCACTAGGTTGACACCTCATTTTGAGGCATGCCTGGTGCTGCTCCTGGCATGCCCTCCTTCATTGAACCAGGACTGGTTTCCTGGCTTGATGGTAACAGTAGAGTGGGGAATATGCCAGGCCATGAGGTTACAGATTGTGGTTGAGTACAATTCTGCTGCTGCTGATGGCCCACAGTGCCTCATGGATGCCCAGTTTTGCATTGCTAGATCTGTTCGAAATCTATCCCATTTAGCACAGTGGTAGTGCCACACAAGACGATGGAGGGTATCCTCAATGTGAAGGTGGGACTTCATCTCCACAAGGACTGTGCAGTGGTCATTCCTACCAATACTGTCATGGACATATGCATCTATGGCAGGCAGATTGGTGAGGACAAGGTCAAGTGTGTTTTTCCCTCTTGTTGATTCCCTCACCAACTGCTGCATACCCAGTCTAGCAGCTATGTCCTTTAGCACTCGGCCAGCTCGGTTAGTAGTGGTGCTACCGAGCCACTCTTGGTAATGGACGTTTAAGTCACCCACCCAGAGTACATTCTGTGCTCTTGCGTGTTCCCGCTTGCGGCTGCTTTCCCAAGAACAGGTTGCTGGAGAAGTTTAATCATAAATCCTCTGACAAAATGAGCATGTCATCCCGCTCACCCTCGTTAATTGGTCGAGAAGCCTGGAGTTGGGCTTTTAATTGGTTTGCTCTAACAAAGAGCAACCAGGAGGTCCATTATTCAAGCAATTTGGTTCGCGACCCGAAAATGGCGCCGACATCCAAAGAAAAAACTAAGTCAGGAATATTCACCCCTGTGTGAAACAAGCTGAAGGAGACCCAGGACTCAGTGGTGAATTAAAACAGCTTAAAATAATTGAGATGTTGTGTCTTTAAATGCAGCAGTAAGCAAGGCAGTAACATTGCTTTACAGCCTACAAATTCTCACAATTCCTTCCTCTTTCCATCTGGTCCAAGGGATTTGAACTCATGTCTCTGGATCATTAGTCCAAGCCTCTGGATTACTCACCTTGTAACAACATCTGTGCTATCATACCCCTATCCTCCCTATCTGTGAGGCCATGGATGAAAGTCTCCTCTCGTTGCTGGTGATAACAGATCTCTGAAGTGATTTTTGGATAAGCTTGGCACAGTTATTTGTGAATGCAGGTCTGAGCACAAGAATCAACATGATTTAATACTAAATTGGCAATGCTATTCAGAAGCAGAAATGTGAATGTTTCTTTCATGCAGGAGTAGTGGTGGCAGGGGTTGGGGAGAGGGGTGGGTGTGGTGGTAGTGGAGAGAAGCAAGGTTTAGAATAGAGCAAGAGGTGACCTTTCATCAAGTCCATTTCATTGAGCTTAACTGAGAAAAACTGTTGATGACCTGTAAATGCCCAAATGAATTTCAGGCAAGGGAGATAAGTGGAGAGCATAAGGGAAAGAGTCGAAATGAATTGCTTGGTTTCAAATCTTAGCAATCTTTTTTGCAAGAAATGTAGCAAGAATATTTAGTCTGATCTATATAAATATATTAAGAACTATATTAATTGTAGATTGACATAAATATGCAGGGCCAGTACGAATTAGTACTTTGTACTGTATAGAACCTGCTCTGGAGTTTCATAAACTATGCAGTAGGAAAAGAGAAAGCTTGATGTTGATTGGCAAATCGTCAGAAATCTGTTATGCCCTGATAATTAATTTATAAGTTAGTATTGTTTGCTCATGTACATTGAAAAAACCTTGTTAACAACATCTACAATTGAACTTGTAACTGGTTATGGTATCTTCTCTGTTACAGAGAGTGGGTGGACAGAGTTCCACCTGCTAATTTTCTCCGGGTGTTAATCTGTCTGAGATTAATAATGAGGGATCCATTTTATCAGGTTTGTATAATAAGCAATACACATTTACCTTTCTTTCACTCAATTTGTGTGCTTTGTAGGTGATTTATGTAAATTATGACTTCTTGCTATTATGGTAATATTGCATTAGTAATTTGGAGGTAATCATATTATTTGTAATAGCTCTTTCTCAGTCCACTGAATGTGCTACCGACCGGCCTGTGACTGCTGCTGATGTTTTTAATGACTGAGTGGTGGTTTAGTGTGCCATTAAAATTAATCCTTACTTTAAAAAATATATCTTTTTGGTGATGCTTTGCTCTGGATGCTTTTATTTCACTTATTTTTACCATTCTTGAGTATATTATAATATTGAGTGGGTAAGAGCACACACCTGCAGAGGAACCAACCTCATTTTCCTTGCATTTAAATTAATGGAAGAAAAATGAAGCAGTTTGGCTGTGCACAGACTCAGGAAAATCTCCACTAATGAGTCTAACATGAGTTGATTGGGAGTGAAATTCAGTAGCATACTGCTACTGAGGCCTACCTCTGCACATGATGCACACTGCTGGCTGCTTCCTGCACAGTGTTACCGAAGTGGAGTGGCGCACACAGGTGTGCTCAAAGACCCTTAATGGACACTATCATGATGCTAGTGACCTTAATGGGCTGATGCAATGCCGGGATATAAAATTTGTTCAATGCATGTGCAGGCAGCATCTTCGTTAATCACTCCTGAAATAGCAAGTGGTCTGAAGCAAGATGAGCTCTGTTGTGGGGCTGTTTCAAGGACCACTCAACAAGTTGCAGGTTAGGTGCTTTTGACTTTTGCTAAGGCACTGTTTGTGAAAGTACTGTGGTGAGTTGCTGGAGCAATTTGCAGGTTTTGCTGACCAAAGTAAGGGAGGAAAGACCAGTGCCTTACACAGGTATGGGGGCAGTTGCTCCAATACCACTTTGCCTGCAATATGAGCAGGACATGGAGAGAAGAAGGTGGAGAGGGAAATCTCTGCAAGGAGGGAAGAGGAGGAGGACTGTCCATTGAAGTCCCTAGCAACAAAGCCTGTTCTGGGAGCGCCACTCCTACTTAGCCATGAGTCAGGAGCAGTGCCTGAGGAGGCTAGGCTTCAGAAAGGAGGTCGTCACAGAGTTGTGCCACCTCCTTCACACCAACCTGGAGCCTCAAATCAGGGTGAGGATGGCCCTCCCAGTGGCCGTGAAGGTCACCGTAACCCTAACATTCGATGCCAGTGGATCCTGCCAGGTGGGAGCAGCTGACATCAGTAACATCTCTCAGTTTACCATTCATAAATGCATCAGGGAGGTCACAGAGGCACTGTAAGCAATGAGAAGGGATTTCATCCTCTCTTCCCTGAGGAGGGAACAGCTGGATGAAATGGCAGGTGGATTCACCAGGATAGCGGGTTCCCAGCGCTATCGACTGCATGCATGTTGCTCTGCAGACCCCACCCCCCAACATCAACGGGAGCAATACTGCCACCGAAAGGGCTAGCAGTTCCTGAATGTACACTTCGTATGCAGTCAAAACAAGGAGCTACCTTAGAATTGCAATTTTGGGCAGAATGTTATTCCATGGGTTTTTGCTGCTCACATTACCACATTCTACCCATGATAGTGCTTGGGGTGGGAGCAGGCTTTTAAACCTGCCTCATTACATCAAGGGACAATTTTGGAAGTGAGCCTGGTAGTGTTTCTGAGCTGCCTGAAATTATACCCAATTTGCCACTGATCTGCTCAGCAGGACTATACCTGGTAGTATTTTGGATCCTCTTCTGGGCCTAGGGAAGGTCCCTACATATTGCAAGAACTAGTCAGAAGGTGTGGCAAGAAGGTAAAGTTTCTTTTCCCTTTGCTCCGGACAAGGACTTGATGTGTCACTTACCAGAGTGACATGTTGCAGTTCAGAGCTCTTCCACTTTATTGGTAAGGCACTTTTATTGTCTAAACAGGCAGTGATGCCTTCCCTGAATTTAAGTGACTCTATTCCAAAGATTTGGACAGGGTCAATGCTTGTTGAAGTGGCAAACAGCATTCCCACCATGCCACATCAGTAGAGTCACTGGAATTTTCAGCCTATATTATGTTAAATCAGAAGTTTAAGAAAAAGTAAATTTGTACCATGATTGTATTACTTTCTTAATCTTTTGTAATGCAGTATTTACTAATAATCATAATGAAAGGACGTCAAATATGAAAACAAAGGGAATTTTTTTTAATTGTCTGAGCATATTATTTTATAAGTGAAAGTAGATTTGCAGCCAATGAATAATTATGGTGCGTGTAGTAAGAGTCAAAGGCATGGTGTCATATAATCTAGCCATAAGTGTTGAGATGTCTTCCGCATCATCTCTCCCTGATACGAACATCTGAATATAAATTTATTGACCAAAATAACAAACCTATCAGCTTTCCTGAGTATTACACATCAGCAACGCAGTTAATTTATCACAGGCTGTTACTCAGTTACAGCTGCATTTGGCATATATTATAGAGAAAATTCAATTTGAAGGATGTGATTCTATTTTAGGTCATATTGTGCAGCCAAGATAAAAAGCTTACCGATACTATTAGCAATGCTCCAAGCTGTCCATGGAGTCATTGCTGACTTGTATGCCTGACTGGTGGAGCCTGCCAGCCGCCTGTATGGACGGTGAAGATGCTGAGGGTCCCAGCCTTATTTGCATTGAACCAACAATCTGCAGGACATCAAATGGCCACCCTGGTGCATCTTCCTGATACTGGCCAATATCAGTCTGCGTGGTCAAGCTCCTCCAGGCCCCAAAAATATATTTTCAAACTTACCTCTGTTGAGCTTCTTTGGTACTATTGTCTGTGGAACTAATAGTAACGAAAACTGTAATCGGACTCCGAGGACCTTGATTTGCGTATTGAAATGGGCCTAATGCCTGAAATGGGAAGACATTTTGGCCACCCAGTGGTAGGCCCCTTTCAAAATGTCACTGGCCACATCATTGGGATTAACGGGGCCGTGAAGTTGTTGACCTCATTATTGCTCAGCTAATGCCAGGCATGACAAGTTAAGATTGCACATCTTGACATCAGTAAGATGGGCATAATATGGGCAAATTTTCAGACCTAGCTTCCAGTTTGTGCCCAAGGAAGAAACTTCAAGACAATTTGACCTTGAATTGTTTTTCCTGTTTCATAGGATCAGGAAATGGGGCTGTTCAATAATTATCCTACAGTATTCAGTTCCTCTCTTGAAACAGCCAATGCCAGTCTCTAATAGAACGTAGGTGTGAAGATTGAACTATGTGCAAACAATTAGAAAAATAAGCCTGTGCTGATTCGTATGACATTCCTCAGCTTAGAAACCTCTCACTTGGGGCTGGATTTAATGAGCAGCCCAGAATTGGACGCCGTTCCTGTCCATAATTTGGGCAGCCGCCCCACTGCAATCTCGCACGAGGTGGCCATTTTGCACAATAAAGACGCGGGCCCCCCATCACGTGGCGGGGGCGGGATGCGAATCACCGACTAAAGCGTCAGGTGACAACAGAGCAGACACCATATTTGAAAGCCTGCCAGACCTGCATTCACTCCTTCCTTCGAGTCATTGGCGGCTTTGTGCAGCTGAAATCATTGCTGGACTGATTCCTGGACCTCCCAACCCCCTGAGGAGGACAGCACAGGATGGCCGAGGCAAGACACTGGGTGGCCGCATGGTTCAGTGAAGCCTCCCTGCAGATTCTCCTCCAGGCTGCAAGGGAAAGGCGGGAGGTTCTCTTCTCCAGCGATGGCAAGAAGAGATCCTCCTACCTTAGCAACCAAGCCTGGGTGGAGATTGCTGAGGAAGTCAGAAGCCGTGGGGTCACCCACTGGAATTGGGTGCAGTGCTGAAAGAGGGCCAATGACCTCTAGCGTTCGGCCAAGGTGAGTGCTTCATACCACTCCTTTTTTTGGATTGCATGTGATTATGCATGAGTGTGCGCGACATGAGTGTGGCACTACCATATCGATGGTAGAGGGGCTAAGGCATCTCCAAGGTGAAAGTATCTGCGCTGGTGGAAGCTACAGGATTTCATGGGATGGTGCATCCTCTCAGTGCTCTTCCTCCTCCTCAAAGGCTGATGGCTGTTTCCCTGCAGGTGGCGTCTCCTGCAAACGCCGACCTGCACAAGAGAACACAAACCTGTGTGGGTTAGGCTGTGCATCCTGACAGATGCATAGCTGCATCTCAGCCATAGGCCACCTTCCTTCATAGTTCACCCCCATTAACTTCCCTGACAACATGTGTCAGCCTGAGATAGATCAGAACCTCCAGTAGGGGACAAAGGGCTGTCATTAGCAGAACTGTCATGTTGATCTCTCTGCGAATTTTTACTATCTCCATCCTTCCTTTTGCAGGACAAGAGGGCACACAACAGGAGGAGACAGCCTGGACTGGCAGAGGAGTTCCTGATCTGCGTCCTCTCACCCCAGCCGAGGAAGAGGCCTTGGAATTGGCAGGGATCCAGGGCAGCTGGGCAATATGAGACAGAGAGACTGGAGTCTCTGCGCAAGAGAGTGAGGATGGCTTTCATTGACATACACATCACTTCTGAAGACCCACATCGCGCATGGTTGGCATGATATCTGCACACCCTAACCCACACAGGTTTGTGTTCTCTTGTGCAGGTCGGCATTTGCAGGAGACTCCAGCTGCAGGGGAACAGCCATCAGCCTCCGAGGAGGAGGAGGAGCACTCAGAGGATGCACCGTCCCATGAACTCCTGTAGTTTCCACCAGCGCAGATATTTTCACCTTGAAGGGTAATTGTTCGGCTTTAGAATCAAGGTCACAAGCTGGTAAGAGCACTGCACACGTACCCGAGCAGCTGGCTGAGGCTGAGACGGCCGAGGGGTCTGACATCGGAGGACTGAGGGTGGCTAGGCCCATGCTGAGCCCCCGGCTGATGATGAACCTCTGATGTTGACAGCACAGGGCATGCTGGAGTTGCAGAGAGAGGTAAGGCAACATCTGGTGGAGATGCCAGAGGCTAAGCACAGCCACGAGTGAACGATGGAGGAGTCCATCCATGACATGAGCGCTGCCATGCCTCAGGCATGTGAGTGCATGGCTTCCTCCATCGAGAGGTTGATGACCCTCATGGAGAGCCAGATCTCACAAATGTGCGCAGACCTGAATACCATCGCCTTGGCCATGAGCTCAACGCAGCAGTGGCAAGGTGAGAGAAGGACCAGGCGCCTGGAGACTTCTCCGTCTCCTTGTCCTTCTCTGGCGAGCAGGGAGGTTCAAGTGAGCCTTGAAAGGAAGGAGGAGAAGCTGCCTTCCACAGCTGGGGGCTCCCCTCAGGGCGCTCCAAGCGTCGACACCGGCTCCTCAGCCCCTCCATCAATGGGCCCAACACCTACAGCCGCGACGCATGAGGAGAGTCAGGACTCCCTCAGGCAGCCAGTGCCTTCCAGGCCTCAGCCAGAGGACACCGGCCAAAGTCATCACAGGCCAAGGGGCAGACTGATCAGCAGCCTGCCTCCAGCCCAGCTGCTGTTGCAGGAATCACACTGCATAGGAGCACTTGCAAATGTATTAAGGAAACCTCCTAGCCACACATGGGGTTTCACAGGTATAAGAAATATTACATGTATTGATTATTTAAAGGTTCTTTTGTTCAAATCATTAGCGATCATTGTCTGAAAGATATTATTCCATTATGCCTTAATTGTGAGCTGCTGACTACCCCCTTCCCCCTTAGTGGAATGCCAATATGGGCACAGACCTCATTAACATATGTTATCCCATGGGCACTAGCGCAGATTGCAGCTAGTAGCAGTCAGGGAACACAAATGGAAAGGAGGATAGACTACATGCATTTAGGTGAGTCTTTCTTGGGTTCTCTGTGAGTGAACATCATGGTGGCTGGAAGTGAGTGATTATGAAGTTGTCTCTTGCCTTCTTCACATGTCACAATGTGCCTAGCCTCTGGTGCAAGGTCTTCCCCATCTTGTGTTGCTTGCTCTGCCTCTTCTGCGTCCTTTTCTTTGGTGGAGGAGTGTCGTGCATCTCATCATCATGTAAGGCCTCCCCCCTTTGCAGTACTAGATTGTGCAGCGCACAGCAGACTACCATGATATGCAAGACCCTCTCTGGGGCATACTGCAGGGCACCACCAGATCGATCAAGGCAGCGGATTCTCATCTTCAGTACCCCAATGGCCTGCTTGATGATTGTTCAAGTGGAACCATGACAATTGTACCTCTACTTCTCTGCATTGCGTGGGTTCCTCACAAGTGGAAGAAGCTAAGTCTTCAATGGGTAGCCCTTGACCCCAAGAATCCATCCTTGGAGGTGAGCGGGGAGCCTGAAAAACTGTGGCACCTGGCACTGTGGAAGTATGTAGGCGATGTGGCTGCTTCCCGAGAAGTGAGCATAGACCTGCAGGAAGTGCTTTTGGTGGTCACAGGCCAGTTGATTGCTGATTGATTGGAAGCCCTTCCTGTTGATGAAAGCAGCTGGCTGGTCCGTGGGAGTCTTGATGGCAACATGTCTGCAAACTATCACACCTTCCACCCGGGGAAATCCAGCAATGGTCCCGAACCTGATGGCCCTCTCGGCCTGACAGTCTGGGTCAGTCTGGTAGCGCACATAGTCGAAGAACCTCTTGAACAGGGCATTGGTCACCTCCTTGATGCAACGGTGGGCTGCTGCCTGAAAGACCCCACACATGTCCCTGGTGGATTCCTGAAAAGATCCAGATGCAGAGAAGTTGGGTGCCACACTGATTTTCAGGACCACTGGCATAGGGTGATCCCCAAACCTCAGAGGTCGCAGCTCGTCCTGCAGCAGGGCACATAAGTTGGTGACGGCCTTCCTGGAGAACCGTAGTCTTTGTTGACAATGGCACTCGGACAGTTAGAGGTAGCTGATTTGAGTCTGGTACACTCTTTGCTGTAGGTGGGCCTTTCTTGGCATGGCTGGCTGCTGTTGCTCTCGTCTTGGAGCTTCACGGCCAGGTGCAGCTGCCTCTTGGTTCTCCCTCCGTCGGAGGTGCTACATCACGCCACGGGGATGAAAAAAGACAAGGGTATATGAGACCCATGCCAGGTGACCAGTGGACCTGCAGATCGCTGTAGATGCAGAGACGCCTCTACCTTGGCAGCTGAGCTTTTGATAGTTCTCCCAGCGGAGTCCCTGATGGCCCTCATTGCCCATCCTTGCTGATAGGCAACCTTCTATTCCAGCAGACTGAGCGACGAAACAGCTCACACAGCAGTTTGATAACTCAATACAGTACCGCTCAAACCCACGCAAACTCCTTGCAGAGCCCCCAAACACACGCAAACTCCTTTCAGAGCCCCCGAGACCCCTAAACCTTTTGCGGGGCCCCCGAGACCCCAAAACCCTTTGCAGAGACCTGAGACCCCAAAACCCCTTGCAGAGCACGCAGAAACAGAGTCTGACGATGGCCTCCGAACCCCCTCCTTCCCCTATGCAGCAATGCTCAGGGCTGCCTCCCCGTCGTGGCACTGAAGCCTCTCACCTCAGTGCTGCCAGATTTTAACAGTCGTGAACCTGAAGGCACCTGAGTGCTGCCCACCATTCACTAAATCAAGAGCCCAACCATTAAGTCGAGGATAATTAGATGTAAATGCATTAAAAAAAAAACTGCCTAGCAATTTAAAATAGCTTCCCGTTGCATCAGGGTGGCAGTGCTGCCTTGGAGTTTTCCTGCTGCTGACAAAATCCGGAACCGACATCACGACTTGGAATTTCTGGGCGGACAGCTCTGACGTGATTCTCTGACCCCGCATGCCACCATTCCCGATTTAAATTCTGCCCTTGATGTACCTAAGATTAATTCAAAAACATCGTAGTAAAATATTCTAAGTCACTTCATGAAAGTGTAATCAGCGAAAAATAGATGTGAAGCCAAATGAGGAGATATTGGGAGGAGTGACTAAAAGCTTAGATAAAGATGTGGGTTTTAAGAAGGAGAGGGAACCAGAGAAGCTTAGGGAGAGAATTGCAGAGCATAGGAACTAGACATTTGTAGGCACAGCCATCAATAGCAGAGCAAATGAAGGTGGGGAGGGGAAGCATAAGAGGAAAACAGATTTCTCAGAGGGTTATTGCAATTTGTTACAGAGTCCTTCCATCTTTGAGCCTTCTTTCTTTTACAAACTGTAGCCTTGCTCAATCCAAGTTCCTAGCACCTCCTTTTAATGCACATCACACAAAACAAGACCACAAAATCTTTAACTTTAACTCTTCAAATCATGGCCTCTATCAAAATTTACTTCACCTGAATCTCCCCTTTAACGTTCACCTGGCTGAGGAATCTCCTCCCACCCCAGGTGCAATTATCTTTAAAAGGGAAGTCCTTAAACAGACCATACACTTACTTGGAGATTGGAGCCCTAATCAGTCGGTGCATGACACAGCAGCTCTCAATCACCCTGCTGCAGTTTTTAATATCAACTGTTATACATTTCAAATGTGCTGTGAATATAGATGTGACCTGAATTTGTCCCACCCATTCCAATGAGCTGTGTCTGCTAAGATGACTTAGTGAACATTCACATGTTGGCGTTCATTTATATTTCAGAAAGTTTTCAATGAACTTGGAGGGGTTGAGAGCTTAGCACAGGTACGTCTTCATATTCAATAATATTTCATTTTAATTCTTTTCAGTTTGCCATTTTTCAAATGTTTAATGTCATTGTATCTTTTCTTCTGTGTAGTATATGGAAACAGTAGCACATGGCTATCTTGGATATGGAGGGCAACAGTTTGTTGTTGACAGATTGGTCACTGTGACATGTAAGTTCAATTCCTTTAACTACAAGTGAATAATGGAACATCAAAAAATTCAATTATTCAGTATTTGTGAACTTTTTTCCTCATTTTTTGAATTTAGAGCATCAGATTGGCTCATTGGCAGAAAATCTTATCTCAGAGTCAGAAAGTTATGGATTCAAGTCCTACTCCAGGACTTGAGCGCATATCTAGGCTGATACTTGAGTGCAATACTACTGGAGACCTGTATTCTCCGGGGTGCCGTCTTTTGGTCCTATCTGCCTGTTTAGGTGGACGTAAAATTTCCTTGGCATGTGGTTACATTATTGGACTAGGAAACCAGAAGCTGTGAGTTCATAACCCACCATTGACAAGTTTGGAGAATGAGTTCAATAAATCTGGTAATTTTATGGGCTGACACTGGATAAAATGATCATGAAAATTACCAGTTTATTGTTAAAATTTCAAAAATTATTTTTATTTCAAAAAAATTGCCAGACTTCAGAGTTCAGGCTAAACTATGTACTGACTTCTCATTATATTCAGTTAATATATTTTACTTCTTAATTTACATTTAATATTTGGAGATTTGAAACATAAAATGCCTAGTTCTACTTAGCAGGAGTATGTTTTTTCTAGTGATTAAGCAATAATCAGAATGGGTCATAAGCAACCAACTCTCAAAATGTTGTTTCTAATTTTGTCTACAGTTAGTGTCTTTAAAAATAGGGTTTGCATTTTACTTAAAAATAAGACACAGCAGAATTCTGATTTGCAAGCCAGAGCATCAGATCTACTCTGGAAATCCACTGCACCATCACCCTGCATATATCCTAATAGAATGAGATATGTGGTGTGAGGATGTATGCTGCACATTATATAGACAATTAAAGGGATTCCAACTGGCACACGTCTTTGGAAAAATGTTTTGTCTATTTGTATGGAATCTAAGCATGTTGGTTTATCAAATGTAAATTATCGGGTTATGATTACCCTCCAGTGTTCTCAGCATCTGAACCATATGTGCAGTGGAAGAATGAGGTGGATATGTGGACACAGGGTACATCCCTACCAGGGAGAAAACAAGATATGGCCTTGGCATTGTCGTTTCCTACAAGAAGTAAAATCTGAAGTAAAGTATTTTGTGAGATAGATGCCTGTCAGTTGGATTGATGATAAAGGTTTGGACGTTCTCTTAGAGTTCTTTGATTAAAATCTACAGGAAAGATGATCTGTAAAATGCCAATGAAGCATGGTCAGAATTTGATAGTTTTCAGAATACAGATCGTTGTTCCATGGAGGAATATATCATGGACTTCAACAGATTGTGTAAGAGATTGACAAAATTCAATTTGGGGATCCCTAGATCAGTCCTAGTGTTTAAATTACTAGATTGTGCCAAGGGGTTGCATGTGGACAGGCAACTAGTTCTCACTGGTGTTGTGTTCTCAGAGAAGGAGACCCTATTGGATCAGATGTCTGCTGTTTTAAAAAAGTTCCTAGGGAAAAAGTTATTGCCTTCAGCCTTCATGGAACAAATGAGACATTCCACGGTGACACAAAGGATAGAAGATTGCCAAATTTCGAAATAATCAAGAGAACGGATGCATTCATCAATACAACAGAAGGATTAAAGACAGCCAGAATGAGGATGAAAGCACCTTCAGCAGATCTGGCTATTACAGCAGAAGACAACATTGGAATAGCAATAATAGGCAAATAATCCCAGGAATGCCCAAGAAACAGTGGTGAACTGCCCAAAGCAAAGAGGCAGGGACCTTGAAATGACATGATAAAGAGAATTCTGAGGAACAGGATGAAGATACTGATGAATCCAAGCAAATTATATTGGTCGCAAGTAGTTTTAGTCCTGTGATGAATGTGTCAGTTGTGGACTCCTTTAACTGTTCTTCAACAGTAAGTGGGACAGATTGGTTAAAATGTTATCTTGATTCACTAAGTAGTGAGGATCGACGCAAGGTTAAGGAATATAAAAGTACGACTTGTTTTAGGCCTACTGATGACAACACAATGAGGCCACTAAAGAGAGTTGTGAAATGGCTTGAGTAAGCCAATTTATAAGTATTGATGTAGTCTCTAGTGCGATACCTATGCTATTGAGTAAACATTCTATTAAAAAGGCATAAATGAAATTTGACAGGGAGCTTGATAAGACAATTATTTTTGGAAAGTTTGAAAATCTGCAATTTACCCAATCAGGACATTATTGTAAAATAAAAACAAGAAATGCTGGAACCACTCAGCAGGTCTGGCAGCATCTGTGGAAAGAGAAGCAGAGTTAATGTTTCGGGTCAGTGACCCTTCTTCGGAACTAGCAAATATTAGGAATGTCAAAGGTTATAAGCAAGTGAGCCGGGGGTGGGGCAAGAGATAATAAAGGAGGTGTAGATTGGACAAGGCCACATAGCTGACCAAGAGGTCATGGAGCAAAGGCAAACAATATGGTAATGGTGTTTTGAAAGACAAAGCATTAGTACAGATAGGGTGTTAACGAACTGAAGATTGAACAGCAGCAAGTACAAACATGAAAAAAAAAACAGTGGATAAGCAAACTGAACAAACTATGATGAAATGAAATAAACAAAAGAAAAATAAATTCTAAAAAATGTAAAAAATAAAAAATAACTAAAAATAAAAGTAAAATGGGGGGCCCGTCAATGTTCATTATTGTATCCCCTTAACAAAACCTGATCTTTCTCATCAGAGTGTTAGTCAAGTACTAATGGCATCAGGTGATAAGAATCAGAGAGGAAAAAAAACAAATTTATCTTAAAGTTGCATGGACAATTTGCTCACCCTACTTGCCAAAGGTTAAAAATCCTGCTGAAGTTGCAAGTGCAGTTGAGGGGAACAATATACAAGACTGATGGAAGAGATTAGTGAGAAGGGTGAAATCTGTAAAAAGTATCGGAGGACGCTGCCGCATCTCATTGTAAGCCTTCCATTGGCACGTGACTTTAACGAGTTTTCATGGGCTTCATTTTATGGGCCCTCGAGGCAGAGTCAGAGGTGGGGAGGGATACCCCTAGAATCGTGACAGGTGGCGGGCGGTAGGGCCCATTGCTGCCCCATCGGCAAGCAAATTTTGCCGGGGGCAGGATAGGCTGACGACGGCCTTCCTGCCGAGAGGCCAATTAAGTGGCCTCTTCCCGCTGCCACTGGGATCTAACCAGCGGCGGGGGATGCCTCCGCCACGCCGGGAGGGCGCCCTCCCTGCAGTCTTTGGGGGTGGGTCCCTCCATCATGAGTAATCTATAGCACACAGAGGACATCCTGCATCAAAACCTCCACCTCCATGGACCCGCTGGACTTCATGCTCACCCTCCCACCCCCACACCACCCCCCTCTCGCCAGGGCCTTTTGGACTGGTCCCGGTGACCCCGCCTCACTTCCCTGAGTTACAGGGTTCCAGCGCTGGGCCTGGGCTCAAGGCCTCTGCAGTACCAGCAGCAGCCACGATACTGCTGAACTGTCGGTCTTGTGATTGGCTGGCAGGACTTGGAGGTCGGAACCCAGTTTTTAAAGGGATGGGGATCCTGGTGCAGGACACTTAGGCAGCAAAACGATGGAGGATGTTCCGGGGGTGGGGGTGGCGGGTGGGAGCACAAAAAGGCCGAGGGAGGGATCCCCCCGCCTTTTCAGCTCGGCTCCGGGAGCCCTGCCTTCTCCACAAAATCCAGCCACGTGGATCTACAGGTATGAGACAAAGACAGAAATACTTTCATTCTACATTTTATAGACCTGGCAACCAGATTTAGTCTTTCTAAAATAATAATTAGTAATGACAAAAGGGTTATTATAGACACAATCAAGGAGAAATGCATAGGAATTGGACTTGGGACACCAGCGAAGTTGCTGACTGATAATGGAGGAAAATTTGCCAGTGATCAGTTCAGAGACATATGTGAAAATATGACATCATGGCCATGAATGCTGCAACTTAAAGTCTTTTCAGCAATGGACTTTGTGCAAGGAATTATATGGGGGTCAATAAATGCTGCATAAAATTTAACTGATCAACCAGACTGGGACTTGCCAACTGCTCTGGCATTGGCCGTTCATGCAAATAATTCACTCCAGATGGTTGGAGGTTATAGTTGCTATCAATTCATCTAGGGGCGATATCCCAAATTGCCTTCTGTCCTGTGCGATAGTCCTCCTGCACTAGAAGATACTACAGTTAGTTCCATTTTTTCTGCACATTTTGATGTTTTACATACAGGGAGACAGGCTTTCATCAAGGCTGAGGTCTTGGAGAAAATCCAGAAAGCACTGAGGCAGCATATAAGACCATCTGAGACAGACTTCAGGAGATTCAGTGTACTATAAAAGAGAGGGTGATAGGGAATTGAAAGACCCTGGTAAGGTAATAGGTTTTGATGGTAAGACAGTAGCTATCAAACAAGGCAATCAGCTGGTAAAGTTAATTCATCATGATTAATTGGTATTAATTATTAAATCTCAGATTCTGAGCAGCTGATAGAGGTAAACAAGGCACCTTGTACCTCAAATCTCATGTTTGTTATGATAAAGATCCTGAGGAGCAGAATGCAGTAGATCAAGGGCTGGATAGTGGTAATGTAAGCGAGCATGACACACATGACAGAGCTATCACATCCACAGGCCAATTGCCCAGAGGGGGTACTCTGCACATATATTCCAGAGAGGTGTAGTGAGTGGAAGGATGCAACGGTTGTGGGACATGCAAGAAAAGCTATTGGCAGGTTTAAATATTAGTTGAATATTCAGGATGATGCTCAAGATATGATGTCCATTGACTGTCAGTATGGGGTGAAAGCGTGGAGACTAAGAAAGCGCAGTGCAAGTACTGATGGTGAGTCTGGAAGTGACTTTTGTATCAGAAAACCGTCATGTACCGGAGAAAGAGCCTCCGATAGCGGAAGAGGGAGAGTAGCCCCGGCAGACATAAAATTGGAAGTAGAGGCCTTAGCTTGAATAGCTGAGACAATTAAAGGCTAGAGAGCAGCCTTGCAACAGAAGAAGAAGCAGAGTCCTCATGATCGTGAAGTTTTGGTGGCTACCAATAAACTTAAGGATAAATTAATGAGGCAAAACAAAGGGAATTAGATAGTTGGAGAGAGTTTGGAGATTATTCTGAGGTACCAGATAAGGGTCAACCAGGTTTGTCACATGGTGTATTTGTACTGAAAAAGTCTTTGCAGTTGGGCTTACAAGGCTAAAGCGAGGCTGGTTGCTAGGGGTTTTGAAGAGCAACTGGGTGATACAGATGTTATAGTGGGTTCTCCCACAGCTGGAAAAGTAATCTTGAAAATCCTTTTAGCTCTTTTGGCCACATATTCATGGAAGTGTAGATTAGTTGACATAAAAGCCACATTTCTGCAGGGCGATACATTTCAGAGAGAAGTGTTTCTAAAACTTCCCAAAGAGGCAGCAGTTGCAGAAGGAAATCTCTGGAAACTAAACATATGAATCTGTGGCCTGAATAATGCCTCCAGGATATGGTATTTTTCGGTGAGATCTGTTTTGCTGAAAATAGGTAGTGTTCAACTAAAAGCAGACCCCACTATGTTTTATTGGTATCGTAAAGGAAAACTTCCAGGCATCTTCATCATGCATGTTGATTTCTTATGAGGTGGTACAGCAGAATTTGAAAAATTTGTTATTAATACGATTAGAGTAGAATTTAAAATTGGGAGTCAGGCTTGTGGGGCTTTTAAATATATTGGTTTAGATATTAAGCAAAATAGGACTGGAATAACTTTAATCAACAATCCTACTTAGAGAATTTTACTTCCATCCGAGTTAATTGTACTAGGACATCACCGAAAGTTGAGGTTGTATCTATAGTAGAAGCAGATCAATTGTGAAGCTAGATTTGGTCATTTGAACTGGTTGTGGACTCAGACTAGACCAGCTGCTAATCTTGATGTGCTGGAGTTAAAAATACTTTCATGAAACACACTGAAGTAGAGAATGTTTTAAGGGCAATTAAATATTAAGAAAGTTGTATCTAGATAAATGTCATCCTTGGGTGACCCAAAGAACTTGAAGCTAGTCATTTTTAGTGATGCTTCACATGGTAATCTTGATGGGCATTCTAGTACAGCTGATTGCATAATATTTCTAATTGATAAGAATGGGAACTTCTTGTCCTTTAGCTTGGGAAGCTAGGAAAATAAAAAGGGTTGTTTAAAATACTTTGTCTAGCTTTTGTGGAGGTAGTGGATATGGGATTCTATTGTCAAATATTTTAAGTGAGATTCTGTACAGTGGACGTTCTGAAAATAATATACCCATTGAATGTTACGTTGATAATCATTCCTTTTGATATAATGTACATTCTGCGAACAGTGTGAGTGAGAAAAAGTTACATACGGATTGACCTTGCTGACTTGAAACAAATGCTGGAGGGAAAGGAAATCTCTAAAATTAAATGGGTGGATGCAAGTCATCAACTGTCTGATTGTTTTACAAAAAGAAATGCATGCAAGAAGAAATTTTTAGGGGTCCTAGAAGAGGGGTATCTCGCAATGTAATACTTTGTACAGAATAAGGAGGCCTTAGATTTAATTTGTTTCGAAATTTTAGTTGTATAATTCAAGACTTTTTTATTTAAAGAGAGAGAAGGGAATCTGTTAATTGTATTTTAATTGTATTGAATTGTACGCAGGTGGTTGGCATTAAATGGGATTCACTTGTGCTCTATATAAAAGGAGCAGACTGAAACTGTGGTTGTTGGGTGAGGAGGTGCATGTTTGTAATGTGTGTATCTGTAAATAAATGCTTATAAAAGTGTCTAAAGATTGGCTCTAGTTCTGTCCTTCACCACCTGGCTTTTTGGAATATAACAACATGGATGAATAAAGAAATAAGGGCAAAATTGATACCAAAGAAGAAGGTATACACTAAGTATATTGACAATAAAGGGGAGGATGACAAAGGGGAATGGGAGAAGATTAGGAAAGAAGTTTGCAAAGCAATTAGGAAGCCAAAGAGAAACTACAAAATTATCAAGGAATATAAAAAGAAATGATAAATTATTCTACAGACACATACATGACAAAAGGAAAATCGGGATAGATAGAGGGCCGTTAATGGCCATGATAATCTCATAGGCAATGGCAGTGAAATGGCAGAAATTTTAAATAATTACTTTACCCATGGTATTTATCAGGAGAGTAACATGGTGGATGTGACATTAGAAGAAGAAATCAAAAAAGTCATGAAAACATTTAAGATGGAAAGAGGGAAGATAATCGATAAACTAATCAAATTTAGAGAGGATAAAACCCCTAGCCTGGATGGATTGCATCAGTGTATTTTATCAGAAGTTAGGGAAAAGACATGATTAGCAAAGACAATATTACATATTGCAGTCAATGGAATTGAATATCAGGTGTTGTGTATAATGGGTGGTCAATCCGATATTGCCTTTTTTGTGCCACGGCACGAGACAAATTTCTATCCCTAGATGTTAAAGGTAGTTACGCAGACTGGAAAAAGGTGGGAAGTGTTGTTCCACAGGGATCGGTGCTGGGTGTTGTATGATCGCTTTAAGAGTGATGTCTCTTTAAGAACTCATTATACTAATAAGCTAAGTACCAGGATGTAGTCATGTAACTAGAAGTCATAGTCACTCTGCGTGGCAACACCCTGGACAAAAGGTTCTGTATATAGTTTGCTCTGTATTGTATGTACTAGTTTAGCTGTTAATAAACCTTCCAGAGATCTTCAAGGAACTGGAATCCATGTACCTCATTGTGTTGCTTAAGATAACACAAAGAAACTCATGATATGGTGGCAGCGGTGGTAAAAAAACAAGATGTAAACTTGAAGACCACGGGTAAAACAGCAAACAAGTGAAGAACTTTAAAACAAGTACCTGAAAAGAGTGAAAGAAAGCTACATACTTTAGATGGCTGAGAAAAGCTGCATAGAATGCAAGCGTCGCTGAAAAGCAAGCAATCAGGTGAGTCATTGTGCCGTTATTGAGAAATCCCGGTTAAAAAAAAACTTTTGTTGAGATTTTTAAAAAAAATTATTTTCTAGAGTCTCTGTGTGACAGAGAAAAAAAAGGGGGAAATCCTGAAAAGTGCGCGAAGGGAAAAAAACCCAAAATCTGATAGTTAAAAACAGCGTGGAAAACCCCTGAACACAGCAGTCTCCATTAAACCAGTTAAGCTGAAAAAAAATCAATAAATCAGTCAAGCGTGAAAAAGATAAATAAATTCTAGCAAAATAAAAAGCAAAGGGGAAAACCCTTGAACTGCCTATTGAACAGCTGTGTAAACATACAGGCTGAAAAGCTGATAGCAAAGTAAAAAAAGACACTGTCAAGCACCTGTTACACTCTGTCAAAGCAGCTAGCGTGAGAAAAAATATTTCTTAAAGGGGGAACAGCACAGAGTTAATAAAACAAGTTATAAGCCACAAATAGAAAAGTCATAATAAGTACAGTGCTGCAGGCACACACAGCAGGGAACAAAGTTAAATATAGAACAGAAAGCAAAAGAACAGCATAAGGATGGATATCAAATTCCCCAGCATAAACTGGAAGGCCATTGATAGCCATGTGCTGCAAAAGGACACTGGGCCCGCCTATGCAGGAAATCTGGCTCCAAAGATGCAGCCAGAAGCCACAATAGAACACAAACAAACAGAAGACAGGCTCAGCAACATGGAAACAGCAGCAAGGAGAGCTCCAGAGACCTGTGTAAATGCAAGCCGATACACGATGTCCACAGCAAAATAGATCTGAGACATGACTCTGAGTAGTGTGATTCCCAGCCAGAAGACGAACAGGCCATTCACATTGTGAACCAGACACATTGGACTGAATTTTATAAGCTAGGCGCCACACATGCGTGACTTGTGCGCTGCTGAGCCCCCTAAAAATTAGACTCCTCCCCCTCCCCACCAAAGTCTCGCCTCAGTTCCCCAAATGGGGATCCGAAGGTGCGGGACTACCATCCACCGGCCAGAATATCGGCGTGGGATGGTCGCCTGGTCCAGGTAAGTTCGTTGGCATGTATTTGAATTAATTTTAATACACAAATGATGGCTCTGCCGCCATGCGGCAGGGGAGACGCACCGAGGCCTCGATGCCACTGATAAAATGCTGCAAGGCCTTTTCGGCGTTGGGGGTCTAAGCGGCCCTCTCCTGGAAGAATTTTATGGGCTCTTGTGCCATAACCTTCGACATCGGAGGGCTAGTAAAATTCAGCCCATTGTGTTGTTGAGGTCAAATAACTGGAAGCTTTGGCTACTATTAATATCATGTGCCCAAAGAAAGTTGGCAAACACACTGTCAGGGCTAAGATTGACACGGGAGCTAGTGCAAATACCTACCAGTCCAAATCCTGAAGGATATGGTCCGGGGTCGTTGAAACTTAATGATACAACCGACAGCTGCAAAGTTAACAGCATACAATGGGTCACCCACCCCTTGCAGTGGCACACTAGCAATGCAATGCAGCAATGGCAAGTCAGCATGGAAATATTTTACCTGGTAGACACGAGCGGACCACCAGTGGCAGGGATACCAGTGTGTAAGGACCTCAACATCGTGACTATCCACGAGATCACCAAGGTACCCATTACAGCAGAAAAGACGAAGGGTGCCCGCATTGAGTTAGTCCAAGACTTAGAACAAATGTATCCAGACAGGTTCAATGCCATAGGAAACTTCAATGGCAATGCCGTGCTACACCTCAGAGAAGATGCAATTCTGTCAATTGACCCTCCCAGAAAGTGCATCGTGCATGTACAAGAAAAGCTTAAGCGTGAGTTGGATGACATGGAACGCAATGGCATCATCTGTCATGTGCATCATCACACAGACTGGTTTAGCTCAATTACGTGCATGCTAAAGAAGGCTGACGCAATTAGGGATGTCTAGATCTGAGGCATCTAAACCTCTCCCTAACGATAAGCCCCCACAAGATTCCAGCACTAGAGAAATTGAATTCCAAGTTCACAGGAGCCAAATTCTTCTCCAGGTTGGATGCTAAACATGGATATTGGTCAGTACACCTAGCAAAGGAATCTCAGGAAGTCACCAACTTCAGAACACCATTTGAAAGATATTGCTTCCAGAGACTACCCTTCGGCTTATCTGTCAGTCAAGAACTGTTTCAGCAACATAAAGACGGAATTGTAGAAAACGTGCCTGGATGTATATGAATTGCCGATGATTTTGCGGTAATGGGCAAAACCAAAGAAGAGCATGATCAAAATCTTCCTTCATTGATGGCAGTAGCTTGTCGCGAATGGCTCATTTTTGACAGCAAGAAGTGCCAGGTGAATGTAAATCAGATCAATTTCTTTGGCTCCATCTATTCAGGTTGTGGAACTGTCCTGACCCAGGCAAAGTTGAAGATGTAAGGCATATGCCCACTTCACAAGACAAAGAAGATCTACACAGACGTCTTGGATTTTTCAACTTCTTGGCACCATACATTCCAAATTTTTTTGACAAAGCATCATCACTGAGAGAGCTCTTAAAGAAAGATGTACCATATATATGGCAGGAGGACCATTAGCATATGTTGAGTCTCTCAAAAAAGCATTGTCAGCAGAAACCTGTACCCTGCAGTACTACGACCCAAGGCAGAAGACAATCCTGGAAGTAGACACCTCACAGAAAGGGCCAGTAGCGTGCATCCTGCAGGATGGCAAACCAATTGCATTCGGATCCAAAAGTTTATCCTCAGTAATCCAATTACTCAAACATAGAGCATGAAATACTTGCTTTGGTGTTTGGGATCACAAGGTTCCACACCTACCTGTCCGGTAAGCAGTTCACTGTGGAAACCGACCACAAACCACTGGAGATGATTTGGTGCAAACCATTGAAAAATGCACCACCTTGATTAGAGTGACTTATAGTGAAAGTACAGGGGCAAACCAGGTACCAAAGTGGTCACCTCGGATACACTGAGCAGATTGCCAAATCCAAACAAGGATGAAGAAATCCCACTGGTTCTACAAGTATACAGCATGGACATCGAGGTGGAAGATGTGCTCAAAATCAATTTATTGCATTTTGGTCAGCACAAATGTGACCAACTGCAATCAGCAACAGCCAGTGTCCCACAACTGATGGCCCTGTGGAGAGTCATCATAGAAGGAGGCCTGATACGATAAAAGAGGTGCCAGAAACCCGCAGATGCTTTTGGCCTTATAGAGATGAACCCGGTATCTTGAGAGGCGTAACCTTCAAGGGAAAACAAGTGATTGTGCCCAACGCTCTCAAACAGGACATTTTGTCACAACTTCAGCAAGTATAGAGCGAATGAGATGACTGACACGAGATGCTGTTTATTGGCCAGGGATCAACGGTGACATCGAAAAGTTAGTGAGGATGTGCGAGGCATGCCAGAGACACCAGCCATAACAACGTAAAGAACCTCTACACCCTCACGAGATTTCGTCAGTCCCTTGGTCCAAAATTGCCAGTGATCTATTTACTGTGAATGGAGACGACTTTATCTTAGTCACTGATTAATGGGAGCACCATTTTTCACCATTTACATAAATGATTTGGACTCAGGAATTGGAAGTACAATATTAAAATTTGCAGACAACAACAAATTGGGGTTGTAATTAATACATATGAGGTCTGTGACAAAATACAGAAAGACGTTAATTAATTTTCAGAATAGGTGTGTAATTGGCAAATGACCTTCAACATAGCTAAGTGTAAAATGGTACATTTTAGTAGGAATACTACTGTTTGTAAATTATGGCCTGAATTTTCTGGTGGGTGTCGGGACCCCGATGTCGGGCCCATATGGGGGCCCCAAAGCCACCCATGTTGTCAGCCCACCCAGCGCAACTTTCTGGGAGGCAGCCTCCTAACTTCAGCGCTTGTCATCCTATTAAGTACGAGGCTGCAAGCCCAATCAGAGGGCCCGTAGCGATGTCAGATGGCAGCCCCACCAGGAGAAGTGGATGCTGTCGAGGCAGGCAGGCGAGCGTGAGGGCGCCTCTGCTGTCTGCATAGTCTTACTGAAATAAAGAGGCCCGAGTCCAGTAGGGCAATCAGATTGGCGAGGAAACCCCTCCACAGGACTATTAACAGATGGGGCTGCGGCCTATCATCCCCCTGTCATCTCATTGGGGCATGGAGCCTCTGGCTCCAATGACCACCCAGCTTATCATTGGGAGACCATCTCGAAGGAGTTGACAGCCTCTGTGCAGGGTGGGGACTGGTCCAATGGTGGGAAAATACCGGAGCCAGCACAAAGTTGTCCCCTAACTGGGGCCTTAATTGACTGCCCACACTACCCCCCACCCCGCCACCCCGTGGAGTGGGCAATTACTCAGTTCCCAGTCCGCACCTGGGAAATCCCCTGAAGGTGGGAATGCGTTGGGGAGCCATCCCTCGTGACTCTGCCCTCGTTTCCTGCACCACCCCCCCACCCCCGGCCTCCAACCCCATCACCACAGGGCTGGGAAAATCCAAGGAGAAGACTGAGTTGTGACCTGACAGAGGTCTTTGAAATTATGAAAGGATTTGATAGGGCAGGCATAGGATAGGATTTCATTTTGTCCTTGGAGATGGGCATAGAGGCTGGGGGGGAGGCAAACAAAATGGCAAGGGGCACCATTCCTGACATTTCCACCCCAGGCCAATTGAGGCCCTGAAGTAATTAATGGCCACTTAAGGGCCTCTTCCTGCTTCTGCTCCTTTTTTATTGAAGGCGGATGGACCCACCACCGCATGGTCACACCACCAGGTGAAACCTGGAAGCCTCCTCACAGTGTCAGGAGGTGAGGGGAGTGTCCCTCCTTTGAGGGAAATCCAGGAACCTCCGAGTGTCCACCCCAGCGGCGATGGCAACCATTCCCCCCCCCACCTTCACAAACAACCCCCCTCCCCAAAAGAACTCATGCTGGGGCTTGCCTAAATGGCCCCAGTGACCTTGTCTCCACTTACCTATCTCAGGGTCTCCTCCTTCTTTGGTATTGCAGGGCCTCCTGCAGTACTGGCAGTGCCCCTGCTCCCGGTGGTGCTTTTGGTACTGCAGAGCTGCCGGCCTTCCGATTGGGCTATAGCTCTGGAGGCGGGAGCTTGTCCCTTAAAGGGACTGCACCCCAATGGCAAGCAGTTAATTGGCTGCTGCCATTAAATAGCAATGGGTGTCCGACGGAGGGCCGAGGTGAAGTTCTCCCCCTGCTTTTTGGCCCACTGCCAGGACCCCCGTCGCTGGAATAAAATCTGGCCTATAGAGAAGATGTTTCCACTTGCAGGGGAGAGAAGAACTATGGGCTATAAATATAAGATTACCTCTAATAAATTCAATTCATACAGAGGTATGAAGAAAGAGTTGTCTAAAGTGGGCTGGGAAGATAGACTACAGGGTAAGTCGGTAGATGAGCAGTGACAGACTTTTAAGCAGATATTTCATAACACTCAACAAACATTTATTCCACAGAAGGAAGGACTCAAAGAGAACGATGAACTACCCGTGGATAACAAAAAAAGTTAAGGAGAGTATCCAATCAAAAACAAAGGCGTACAATGCGGCAAAAACGAGTGGTTGGCCAGAGGATTGGGAGTTTTTAGAAACCAGCAGTGGCTGACTAAAAAACTAATAAAAAGGGAGAAAATTGATTATGAGAGTAAATAGGCAAGAAATATAAAAACGAAGAGTAAAAGCTTCTATGGTATATTAAAAGGAAGAGAGTAGCTAAAGTACGTGTGGGGCCCTTAGAGGTTGAGGATGGGGAATTAATAACAGGGAACAAGGAAATGACAAATAATTTAAACCAATATTTTGCATCAGTCTTCACAGTGGAGGACACGATAAACATCCCAACAATAATAGATGAACAAGGTGTAAATGGGAGGGACGAACTTGTAACAATCTCTATCACGAGGGAAAAGGTGCTGGACAAACTGATGGGACTAAAGGCAGACAAGTCGCCAGGACCTGATGGCCTGCACACAAGGGTTTTAAAAGACGAGATAGTGGAGGCATTGGTCATAATACTATGGCTAACATAATACTGTGGCTAACACACAGAAGGTAGAGAGTTGGGATCAATGGGTCTTTTTCAGGTTGGAAAACCGTAAATGGTGGGGTGCCACAAGGATCAGTCCTAGGGCCTCAGCTATTTACTATCTACATTAATGACTTAGAGGAAAGGACAGAGTGTAGTGTATCCAAATTTGCTGACGATACAAAAATAGGTGGGAAGGCATGTAGTGGTGAGGACACAATCTGCAAAGGGATATAGATAGGTTAAGTGAGTGGGCAAAAAATTGGCAGATGGTGTTCAATGTGGGAAAGTGTGAGGTCATCCACTTTGGTAGGAAGAATCAAAAGGTTGATTATTATTTAGATGGAGAAAGACTACAAAATACTGCAGTACAGAGGGATCTGGGTGTTCTTGTGCATGAAACACAAAAGGTTAGCATGCAGGTGCAGCAAGTAATTAGGAAGGCAAATGGATTTTTGGCCTTTATTGCTAGGGGGTTAGAGTTTAAAAATAGGGAAGTCTTGTTACAACTGTATAGGGTGTTGGTGAGGCCACACCTGGAGTACTGCATACTGTTTTGGTCCCCATATTTAAAGAAGGATATACTAGAATTGGAGGCAGTTCGGAAAAGTTTCACTCGACTGATTCCTGGGATGAAGGGGCTGTCTTATCAAGAACGGCTAAACAGGTTAGGCCTTTATTCATTGGAGTTTAGAAGAACGAGAGGTGATCTTCTCGAAACATATAAGATTTTAAGGGGGCTCAATAGGGTAGCTGTTGATAAGATGTTTCCACTAGTGGGGGAATCTCGAACTGGGGGGCATAATTACAGAATAAGGGGGCACACATTTAAAACTGAGATGCGAAGGAATTTCTTCTCTCAGAGGGTGGTGAATCTCTGGAATTCTCTGCCTCAGAGAGTTGTGGAGGCTAGGTCACTAAATGTATTTAAGGGGGAGGTAGATAGATTTTTGAAATCTCGGGGAGTCAAGGGTTAGGCAGAGCCGGCCCGAAAGAGACTTGGAGGACTGGGACAGATCAGTTATGATATTATTGAATGGCGGGGACGGCTTGAGAGGCTGAATGGCCTACTCCTGCTCCTATTTCTTATGTTATTATGTTCAATAAAAAATTTAGGAGAAAGTGCTTTACCCAGAGAGTGGTTAGAATGTGCAACTTGCTACCACAAGGAGTAGTTGAAGTGACTAGCATAGATGCATTTAAGGGGAAGCTAGATAAAGACATGTGGATTAAAGGGCAAGATATGTTGATGAGCTTTGATGGAGGAGGCTGGTGCAGAGCATAAATACTGGCATGGACCTGTTGGGCTGAATGGCCTGTTTCCATGCTGTAAATACTGTGCAATACATGGAATAAAATAATGTCATGAAGACCCCTATCTGCCAAGAATGAGGCATATTAATTTCATCATCTGAACGTCAATTTTAAACTGCTGCTGGAGTGAAGAGATGACTTGTTCAAAGAGCTCTGCAATGGCTGGAAAAACATTTGCATACTTAGAGACAGTGCTTGGAGAGACAAAAGAATAGCTCACTGATTCAATTAACAGAGATTGGTCTGGGCAGTGGTGATCCACATCTTGTCGGTGTCAGAGAGAGCACTACACCCCACACCGAGAGCTTTGAAATCCAAGAATGCAGGCGTTTGTTTAAACAGTTAGTCACATGACTAACCTGCTGGCCAACTTGGAGTTTTGAATTATGCTCACAGGACAGATTGCAGATTGCAACTGAACCTGGAACAAGAGAGCCTCTCTCCTGGCTGGCTGTCTCTCGCTTTCTCACAAACCTCCAGATCCACTGACCACAAACCTGAGGTTCAAACCTCAAGAGAGAAAAGACTCTTACATTGAAACAAGTTAAAGCATGCACTGGGTCCCAATGAACAGCAAGACTTACCGGCAACCAAAGACTCCACATTGAACTCAAGCGACTGTAAATGCACCCAGCTATTGCCTGAAACTTTTCCCCTTTATTCTTTCTACTTTTTCAGTCTCTATCTGCGTGTGTGTTTATTGCATATGCCTGCTAGCATGGTCGCATATTCGTAGTCATTAACCGGATTCAAGTTTAAGGTTAATAAACTTCCACCTTTCTTGTTTAAATCTAAGAAAGCCTGTCTGATTGATTTATTTGAAATACAATTGGAAAGCAGTGAACAAAGATTCACTGAGGGGGAGCTAAAACACAGTGTTTTTAAAAATTAAACTCTGTTACGGCTAAACCAGGCAAAGGCTGAGAGGGAACCCCTAGACCCCTTTCTCACCTGGTCGTAACAGAAATTTGGGGGCTAGCGTCCAGGGTTTGACACACAGACAAACGAGAAATTGGAAGTGGGAAGTCAAATTGATCCTAATCAAATAGAGAAAAGATTTCAATACAGGTTTTCTTGTGGTTGTGTGTGATTGAATACTAACATATCTGCGACTGAACCCAGCAGCTCCCCAAGCCAGGGTGAAGTAACTTGGGATAAGTTAAAAGCACTGTCTATGGAAGAGTTGAGAAAAATGGCTGAGCAGTGTGGGATCACTGTCCGTGCCAAGGCTAGAAAGTCTGAACTCCTAAGACATGTGGTCAACCATTTATCCCTTGAATCTGAAGAAGCAGAAACACGATTAGTAGTAGACCCCAACAGGGTATTGCTAGCAAAGCTACAACTGGAACAGAGGAAACTTGAATTAGAAGACAGGGAAAGAGAAAGGGAGAGACAGGAGAAAATAAAAAGACAGGAGAGAGAGAAAGAAAGTACCCTCCAGAAGGAATGTGAAGAGAGAGATGACAGACAGAGAGAAAGAAAGAGCCTTCCAGAAGGAATGCGAAGAGAGAGAGAGCTGAGGCGGCTTGAGTTAACTAGGGGGCGATGGAGTAACCCCAGTGAAAGCATGGCCAATATGGAGGAGCGTAATTCAGAGCTGGGTACAGAATTGTTAAAACTTTCCCAACTGATCCCAAAATTCAATGAGGGAGACATAGAAGCGTTTTTTGTGTCTTTTGAAAAATTGGCAAGGCAGTTAAAGTGGTCAGCTGAGGCTTGGACTCTGCTGATACAGAGCAAGTTAATAGGAAAAGCCCATGAGGTTTATTCCATGTTGCCAAATGAGAGTTCATTAGATTATGAACAAAGAACAAAGAACAGCAAAACACAGGAACAGGCCATTCGGCTCTCCAAGCCCGCACCGATCCCGATGCCTGTCTAAACTAAAACCTTCTGCACTTCCGGGGTCCGTATCCCTCTATTCCCATCCTATTCATGTATTTGTCAAGATGCCTCTTAAACGTCGCTATCGTACCTGCTTCCACCACCTCCCCCGGCAGCAAGTTCCAGGCACTCACCACCCTCTGTGTAAAAAAACTTGCCTTGCACATCCCCTCTAAACTTTGCCCCTTGCACATTAAACCTATGTCCCCTAGTAACTGACTCTTCCACCCTGGGAAAAAGTTTCTGACTATCCACTCTGTCCATACCACTCATAACTTTGTAAACCTCTATCATGTCGCCCCTCCACCTCCATCTGAACTGACAAAAAATGCTGTCCTCGAGGCATATGAGTTAGTGCCGGAAGTCTATCACCAAAAGTTTAGAACCCTCAAGAAGCAAGCTGATCAAACTTACCTGGAGTTTGAGAAAAATAAGCAGCTGGCTTTTGACCAGTGGCTGAGGGCTCTTAAAGTGCAGCTCAGCTATGAAAATCTCAGAGAATAAATTTTGCTAGAGGAATTAAAAAACTCTTTCCCACCCTCCATAAAGACCCATGTCGAGGAACAGAAGTTTCATAGAGCTCGGCAGGCAGCAGTTCTGGTCAATGAGTTTGCTCTCAATTATAAGTCAGTTACCCAGGGGAAAAACTTTCCTAATCACCCCCACAAATCCGAAAAGGACAAAGGGTGGGAAGCTGATAGAAGCCCAAGCAGTCCTGGGAGGGAAAGAAAAGTGGGAGACACAGGGGGCCCTCCTCCAGCCACAAAGGATAGTGCTGTAAGTAGGAGTAAGACCCGGAGATCTGTGTGGAAACTAAAAGGAAAACCTGTAGGGTTAATCAGGGTACACCCACTCAGTGAAGGAAAGGGACCCCGATGGAAAGCACAGCAGAACAGGCTGTGGCTTTAACTGCAGTAAGAATGAAACCCAGGAAGCTTACCGTTGAAAGTGCAGGAAAATTTAATAGGATTCCTGGAGGTTATCAGGGTTTTGTTTCTGAAGGGAGAGTAACCCCATACCTCTGGATTGGGGCAAGCAAACCCATAGTAATTCTCAGGGACTCAGGGGCCACTGGATCCCTTTTACTGGGAAAAGGCCTGAAACTTTCCCCCAGAGAGTGCAGTGAACAGCAAAATGGTTGCGATTGGTATTGGAGGGCAGTGATTGCCTGTATCTTTACACCGGGTGCACTTGGAGTTTGACCTAGTTTCGGGACCGGTGACCTTCGGGATTGTCCCTAGTTTGCCTGTGGACGGAGTTGACCTGCTCCTAGGTAACGATCTGGTGGGGACGAAGGTGGTCGCTTCACCAATAGTGAGAGACCGCAGGAGGTCAGAGAGACAGGGCAGTGGCAGGAGACGATCCCCTGCAGTTGCCCTGAATGTGTTATAAATCAGGCCATCATCAAACCAGCTCCCCCAGAGGAGACTGAATTGGCACTGCAGGGATATGACCATGAGGTCTGTCTGTCTGAGACTTTCTTTGGAAAGTTCGAAGACCCAGGGAATGAATTAAACGAATCTTCCCTAGTGAGGCTCAGTGAGCTGACCCAGTATTGAGAAAGTTAGCAAAGGCTGCCCAGTCTGAAACTGAAGTAGAGGGAGTCCTTAATTGCTACTATTTAAAGAATGAGGTACTGATGAGGAAGTGGAATTCTCCTCGCCGACCTGAGGGCAAGGAATGGACAGTGGTTCACCAGTTAGTGGTGCCGCAGAGGTACCGGATAGAACCAGGCAAAGGCTGAGAAGTAACCCCTAGACCCCTTTCTCACCTGGTCATAACAATAACAAATGCATTAAGAAATTCAACCATTGTTGGTCAAAGAATTCATCTCAAAACCTGCCTATGAACATGCTCATGATTTGCAGTCGCTTCAGTAACCCCCCCTCAGAGATCTCGGCTTTGTTTTATATTGTTTACCAGGAGTTTAATCCTTGACCTGAGGATTCACTCTAATATTTTGAAACTGCCCACCAGAGATCCAGGAGTAAAATTCCCAGGAGCCACTGCATGGTCAGCTCAACAATACAATGCATGCACAGCCCCCAGTAGAATGCACACAGAGGTCTATCTCATTATCACAGCAAAGACAGGAAGTGAATGCAAATGCAGATGTGCTAAAAATAGCACAGAGCACAGGCATGAGGGGAAAAGAGCCCAGTATGTATCGATTTTTGTAAGCAAATGCTGAGACATTGACTGGACTTCCAAAATTCTGGCATGAAGCACTAATAGTTGACATGTATGTTGGTTTAGTTGATTTGCAAAACATTGCATTGTATTTCATTGATAACATTAGGAATTATAGGTGCTTAGTGAATTACAGCATAAAGTTTAGCATACATACCAAATGACCTACTTTCATGAGAGAAATTAGCATATTATTATTTTCACCAGTTAGTTTACTAGATTCAGTTCTGTGAAATTTGGTATAGGGCAGCAGAAAGAGGAAAAGTTTTCATGATTCCACACCAGCAATTTAAAAAATAATTCATGGAAGTGCCAGTCCTGTCATGGCACAGCAACCATGTCATTGTGTTTCCTCACAACAAAATATAGAATTTAATCTGTTTTGTGCAAGGTGGCTATTTGAACTCTACTGTTTTTTTTCTATTTCAGTTATCACCATATTTAGAATTTAATATTTGCACATTTGTACACATATAGGTAAGAAGCATGGTCTCACAGTGAGAGGAGAGTTTCACTAATAAAGTCCAGTGTTGTATATCGATAATTTTCTTGCAATTTCCATAATCTGAAAATGCCTAAAAAAGGGCATTTAAAATAGAAGTTAATGTTTACTGAAATTATTTTGCTCTCTGTTAGAATAATAAGTTGCAGTGCAGTATCGCAGTGATTTTAGTGCTTTAAAAATCTTTGAGATGCTATTTGATTTGGCTTTCATTTCAGATATTTTTCAGAAGCTGGCAGCTGTTGTAGAACAAAGAGAATGGATAATTGCATGTGGAGCACACAAGGTAAGAGACTTCCTTGGTACCTGAAAACTTATTCTGTAGCTTACTGGCCTAAGCAATGTTCGTCATAGCCTGCAATGATATTTATCACCAAACTGTGTAATTTTCCCTAATGTGTTTATTCTGTAAATATTTTTGCGTTACAAAAATAGATTGTGATTTTTAATCTTCATTTGCAGATTAAATAGTTTAATTTAAATATTAACTTCTATACTCTTTTTTAAAAATATGTTGCACAGATTCAGTGAACACTCTACAAGCAGACCTATATCTGACATACCCCAAAGACTCATTTAGAGCAGGGCCTTTCATGAGAATAATTTATCTGAATAAAATCATTGATACAAACAATTTTGACCAGCATAATCATCATGGCCTGTTTAAACCCGAGTCAACTGAGGTTTTGGAATCATCCTGTTACACTGCAATGAAAGCAAATATACTTTAGCCTGGATTTTTTGATAGGCAATGCTCATTTTTTGGGCATAAAATTCATTGGAAAATTGGATGGAGATCAATTATGCTGGATTCCTGTCTATTTTCCATTCTTTGATTAGGCCTGTTGCAGGAAGCAGCTGCCAGTTTGCGACAGATGCATTTTAATTAGTGCACAATGACACAATTACACCATTCATGCAATTTTTCGTTATTTTTACTTATTTGACACAGTTCCATTTACCTGTCATTATGAACTGAGAGTTCAGGGTTGCTAGGCACTGAACTGCATATGAAAATCAATTTAGAGACCAACTGTAAGGTGACAACATTGTAAGGGTATTGTTAAATTTTCTGTTGTGTTTCTTTTGTTCTCTTTTCTCCCTGTTGTCATTTAAGTGTTTAAATAACTTTTGTAGCTATTGTAGTGATGCTGCCTTTTTCTACTCCTGCTGACACAATAACACAATGGGTTTCCTGCTGGGAATTATCTCTGCTTTTTGGCAAAATAAGAGGACAACCATCATAGGGATGCCAGGCCATACTTGAGACTCTCAATACCCATGCATTGCTGCCCTCATAGTAGAATATACAGGCAGAGATGCACATACATGTCTGAAGGGCAGTACCTGCAGAGGCTTCAACTAATCAGTGACTGAGTTATCTAACATGCCGCCAGCAGACTTGCAACTAAACTCTATCATAGGCAAGCCTGCCATAAAAACATAAGAAATAGGAGCAGGAATAGGCCATACAGCCCCTTGAGCCTACTTTGTCATTCAATAAAATTATGGCTGAACTTCTACATTAACTCCACTTTCCTGCTTTAGCCTCATATTCCTTGATTCCCTCAGTACTGAAAAACTATCAGTCTTAGTATTGAATATACTCATCAACTGAGCATCCACTGCCCTCTGGGATAGAGAATTCCAAAGATTCACAATTCCCTGAGTGAAGAAATTTCTGTCCCGAGTCTACGCCTTCTAGTTCTAGACTCTGCAGCCAGGGGAAACAGCCTGTCAGCATCTGCCCTGTCAACATAAAAGCAAAATACTGCGGATGCTGGAACTCTGAAATAAAAGCAGAAAATGCTGGAAATACTCAGAAGGCCTGGCAACATCTGTGGGGAGAGAAACAGAGTTAATGTTTCAGGTCTGTGACCTTTCATTTGAACTGGGAATAGTTAAAATGTAATAGGTTTTAAGCAAGTGAAAGGGGAATGGTGGGAAAAAGAAGAAAAGGAAAGATCACTGATAGGGTGGAGGTCAGAAGAGATAAAATGGCAAAAAGTTCACAGTGCAAGGCCAAATAGAGTTGAAATGCAACAAGTAAAGAATCAAAAGATGTGTCAAGAGGAGGTGTGGATGGCAGGATCCTGAAAAGCTGTCATCCGAAAGCGCAGAAAAGGAAAAAAGAGAGAAGCAAGAGAGGAACAAAACAGTAAAGATAAAGGCAACTAAGTGGGGACAGTGGTTAAGATCTAAAATTGTTGAACTCAATGTTGAGTCCAGAAGGCTGTAAAGTGCCCAGTCGATAGATGAGGTGCTGTTCCTTGAACTTGCTTTCAGCTTCATTGGAACATGGCAGGAGGCCGAGGACAGAAAGGTCAGAGCGGGAGCAAGGCGGAAAATTAAAATGACAGGATCCTGGAAGCTCGGGGTTACACTTGTGGATTGAAACCTAGTGTTCCACAAAGCAGTCACCTTCCCAGTGTAGAGGAGAGCAGCAAATACAGTATAATAAATTGAAAGAAGTACAAGTAAGTCTCTATTTCACCTGGAAAGTGTGTTTGGGGCCTTGGACAGTGAGAATGGAGGAGGTAAAAGGGCAGGCGTTGTATTTTTAAAAATTTCTATTGTGGGATTTGAGCGTCGATGACAAGGCCAGCATTTGTTGCCCATCCCTAATTGCCCTTGACAACTGAGTGGCTTGCTAGGCCATTTCAGAGCACAGTTAAGAGTCAACCACATTGCTGTGGGTCTGGAGTGAAATGTAGGTCAGACCAGGTAAGGACAGCAGATTTCCTTCCCTAAAGGACAATAGTGAACCAGATGGGTTTTTAATGACAATAGATGATAGCTTCATGGCACCATTACAGAGACTAGCTTTCAATTCCAGATTTGTAAAATTTATTTATTTATTTAAATTCCACCAGCTGCCATGGTGGTATTAAGAACATAAGAACGTATGAAATAGGAGCAGGAGTAGGCCATTCAGCCCCTCAAGCCTGCCCCGCCATTCCATAAGATCATGGCTGATCTGCCCCAGTCCTCCAAGTCTCTTTCGGGCCTGCTCTGCCTCGACTCCCCGAGATTTCAAAAATCTATCTACCTCCTCCTTAAATACGTTT
Organism: Heterodontus francisci; assembly: GCF_036365525.1. Taxonomy (NCBI): domain Eukaryota; kingdom Metazoa; phylum Chordata; class Chondrichthyes; order Heterodontiformes; family Heterodontidae; genus Heterodontus; species Heterodontus francisci. The sequence continues at coordinate 83,221,206 of NC_090372.1, forward strand.
AGTGACCTAGCCTCCACAACTCTCTGAGGCAGAGAATTCCAGAGATTCACCACCCTCTGAGAGAAGAAATTCCATCGCATCTCAGTTTTAAATGTGCGTCCCCTTATTCTGTAATTATGTCCCCTAGTTTGAGATTCCCCCACTAGTGGAAACATTTTCACAACACTACCCTGTCAAGCCCCCTTAAAATCTTATATGTTTCGAGAAGATCACCTCTCGTTCTTCTAAACTCCAATGAATAAAGGCCTAACCTGTTTAGCCGTTCTTGATAAGACAGCCCCTTCATCCCAGGAATCAGTCGAGTGAAACTTTTCCGAACTGCCTCCAATTCTAGTATATCCTTCTTTAAATATGGGGACCAAAACAGTACGCAGTACTCCAGGTGTGGCCTCACCAACACCCTATACAGTTGTAACAAGACTTCCCTATTTTTAAACTCTAACCCCCTAGCAATAAAGGCCAAAAATCCATTTGCCTTCCTAATTACTTGCTGCACCTGCATGCTAACCTTTTGTGTTTCATGCACAAGGACACCCAGATCCCTCTGTACTGCAGTATTTTGTAGTCTTTCTCCATCTAAGTAATAATCTGCCTTTTGATTCTTCCTACCAAAGTGGATGACCTCGCACATTCCCACATTGAACACCATCTGCCATTTTTTTGCCCACTCACTTAACCTATCTCTATCCCTTTGCAGATTCTTTGTGTCCTCACCACTACATGCCTTCCCACCTATTTTTGTATCGTCAGCAAATTTGGATGCACTACACTCTGTCCCTTCCTCTAAGTCATTAATGTAGATACTAAATAGCTGAGGCCGTAGGACCGATCCTTGTGGCACCCCACTTGTTACGGTTTTCCAACCTGAAAAAGATCCATTGATCCCGACTCTCTGCCTTCTGTGTGTTAGCCAATCCTCAATCCATGCCAACACATTACCCCCCAATATCTTGAGCTCCTATTTTGTGCAATAACCTTTTATGTGGCACCTTATCGAACGCTTTCTGAAAATCCAAATACACAGCATCTACTGGTTCACCTTTATCCACTCTGCTTGTTATATCCTCAAAGAACACTAACAAATTTGTCAAACGTGATTTCCCTTTCGTAAAACCATGTTGACTCTGTTTGATTGCAATATGTTTTTCTAAATCTCCTGCTTCCTTAATATTGGACTCAAGCATTTTCACAATGACTAATGTTAAGCTAGCTGGTCTATAGTTTCCTGCTTTCTTCCTCCTTCCTTTCTTGAATAGGGGTGTCACATTAGCCGTTTTCTAATCCGCTGGTACCCTACCGGAATCCAATGAGTTTTGGTATATTATAACCAATGCCTCCACTATCTCTGCAGCCACTTCTTTTAAAACCCTTGGGTGCAGGCCATCGGGTCCTGGCGACTTGTCTGCCTTTAGTCCCATCAGTTTGTCCAGCACCTTTTCCCTCGTGATAGAGATTGTTATAAGTTTCTCCCTCCCATTTACACCTTTTTCATCTATTATTGTTGAATGTTTATAGTGTCCTCCACCGTGAAGTCTGATGCAAAATATTGGTTTAAATTATCTGCCATTTCCCTGTTGACTGTTATTAATTCCCCATCCTCCTCCTCTAAGGGCCCCACACTTACTTTAGCTACTCTCCTCCTTCTAATATACCCATAGACGCTCTTACTGTTTGTTTTTATATTTCTTGCCAATTTACTCTCATAATCAATTTTCTCCTTTATTAGATTTTTAGTCAGCCACTGCTGGTTTCTAAAAACTTCCCAATCCTCTGGCTTACCACTCATTTTCGCCACATTGTACGCCTTTGCTTTTGATTTGATACTCTCCTTAACTTCCTTTGTTATCCACGAGTGGTTGATCATTCTCTTTGAGTCCTTCCTTCTGACTGGAATAAATGATCGCTGAGTGTTATGAAATATCTGCTTAAATGTCTGCCACTGCTCATCCAGTGACATCCCCTGTAGTCTATTTTCCCAGCCCGCTTTAGACAACTCTTTCGTCATACCTCTGTAATTGCCCTTGTTTAAGTTGAAGACACTGGTTTGCGACCCGAGTTGCTCACCCTCAAACTGAATTTGAAATTCTACCATGTTATGATCGCTTCTCCCTAAAGGATTCTTAACTGTAAAATCTCTTATTAATCCTACCTCATTACACAATACCAAATCTAAAATAGCCTGTTCCCAGGTAGATTCTGCAAGATATTGCTCTAAGTAACAATCCCTGAGGCACTCTACAAATTTGTCTTCCATGCTACCCTTGCAAATTTTATTTGTCCAGTCTATATGCAGATTAAAATCACCCCTGATAATTGCAGTGCCCTTCTTACATGCCTCCATTATTTCCTGATTTATATCTTGTCCTACAGAGAGGCAACTCTTTGGGGGCCTATAGACCACTCCCACCCGTGATTTCTTTCCCTTGTTATTCCTTATTTCCACCCAAACTGATTCTACATCACGATCTATTAAACCTATATCATTACTCACAACTGCACTGATCCCTTCCTTTAATAGCAAAGCTACCCCACCTCCTTTTCCGTTCTGTCTGTTCTTCCGGAACGTCGAATATCCTTGAACATTAAGATTCCAGTCCTGGTCATCTTGCAACCACGTCTCAGTGATCGCTATCAAATCATATTCATTTATTTCTATCTGTGCCGTCAGCTCATCTATCTTGTTACAAATGCTACGTGCATTCAGATAAAGAGCCTTAAGCTTTGACTTTTTACCATTTTTACCTACTGTGGTTCTAATTTCTGCTGTACTCTTGTGCATGTATTCTCTGTCCCTTTCTGTCATTCTCTGATTAATGTTTGTTCCTTCACTACCCTGCAGCTCTGCTCTCTCATTACTATTTGACTTTTTAAACTTCCCTTCAATTGAACCCTCCCCCCCACTATTTAGTGTAAAGCTTTATCTACAATCGTGTCCCCTGGGCATTAGTCTGGGCCTCTGGATTATTAGTTCAGTGACTTTACCACTACCTCACCATCTCCTGCGCTTGCATGGAAAGATGCCATGGGAAGGGGAGGGGGTGTTTGGGGTGACTGAGGAGTGGGCCAGGGTGTTGCAGAGGGAATGGTCCCTTCGGAATGCTGAAAGGGGAGGGGAAGATGTGTTTGGTGGTGGCATCACGCTGGAGGTGGCGGAAATGGCGAAGGATGATCCGTTGAATACAGAGGCGGGTGGGGTGGAAGTTGAGATCAAGGGAAACCCTATCGTGATTCTGGGAGGGAGGGGAAGGGATGAGAGCAGAAGTGCGTGAAATGGAATGGACATGGTCGAGGAGTCTGTCAACCACGGTGAGTGGGAATCCTTGGTTGGCGATAAAGGAAGAAATATTAGAAGCGTTCGTATGGAAGGTTACATCGTTGGCTGCACCAGAGATGGAAAGAACTGGGAGAATGGAATAGAATCCTTACAGGAAGTGGGGTGTGAGGAAATATAGTCAAGGGACCTCTCATTCATATAACCTCCTGAGAATATAGGCCCATTCTACATGATCTCTCCTCATAGGACAGCCCTTTCATCCCAGCAATCAATCTAATGAACATTTATTGCACCATGTCTAAGGAAAATATATTCTTTCTTAGGTAAGGAAAACAAAACTGTACATGGCAAGTGGGGTCTTGCCAAAGCCTTATTTAATTGTGGCAAGACTTAGTTATTCTTATACTCCAAGCCCTTTTCAATGAAGGGTAACATGTCTTCTTAATTGCTTGCTGTACCTGCATGTTAACTTTCTGTGATTCATTACAAGGACCCCCAAATCCCTCTCAATACCAAAATTTACTAGCCTCTCAGCTTTTAAAAAATGTTCTGCTTTTCCATTCTTGTTACCAAAGTGGATAAATTAATAAGTCTCCACATGATACTCCTTCTGCCACCGTGCCCAATCGCTTAGCCAAGCTATAGCCCTTTGCAGCCTCTTTACATCTTCCTCACAGCTTACTTTCCCACCTAACTTTATATTGTTAACAAACTTGGATACATTACTCTTGGTCACCTCACCGACATCATTGATGTAGATTGTAAAAAGCTGAGGCCCAAGCACTGATCCTTACAGCACACCACTAGTTAGCCCCTGCCATCTTGAAAATGAGTTGTTTATTCCTACTTTCTGTTTTCTGTCAGTTTACAAATCCTCTATCCATGCTAATATATTACAACCCCCCCCCTCTCGCCCAATCAATGAATCCTAATCTTATGTAACAACTTCTTCTGTGGGACCTTATAGAATGCCTTCTGAAAATCTAAGTATACTACATACAATGGTTACCCCTTTTCTACCCTGTTAATTACACTTTCAAAAAGCTCTAATAGATTTGTTAGGCATGATTTCTCTTTAACAAAACCATGTTGACTCTGCCTAATCATACTGTCATTTCCCAAGTGCCCTGTTACCACATCCTTAATAGATTCTAGCATTTCCCTGATGTCAAGATAACTTGTTCCCTGTTTTCTCTCTCCCTCCTTTCTTCAACGGTGGGGTTACATTCACTATCTTCCAAACCACAGGGACCGTTCTCAAAACTAGGGAATTCTGGAAGATAAAAACCAGTGGCCCATATTTTGTGGTTGTAATGATGGTGAAACTTTTAGCGTTTGCTGTCATTACAACTGAGAAACTGACAGCAACTTATGCCATCTACAGATGTGTTGTTAAATGCAGAAATCTAGAAGTTGCTGCCATGATTTCCTGTTCTTCCACAAAGTGTGCTGTTGAAGTCTTCGCAGATGGCAATCTTTAGAAATTACTGAACTAACGAGAAATTTGTCTTTTACGCTGTGATATCACTGTTAAAACCGCCCCTAAAAAGAGGCACCTTGTTAATAAGTGGAACTGGGTTTCGTACGGTGTACTAAATCATAACTACTGGCTAAACATCCTTTCTGGTCATGGGAAACTAAATTTATATTTCTTTAATGTCATATTTTTCCATTATAATAAAAAATCCATACATTTTGGAAATATTTTTCATAGTTTGTTTATAATATTTAAGCTTCTAATCTATAGGTCCTAATCTTTGTTTTACTCTTTGTAAAATTTATAAGAAGTGAAGGATAATCAGCGCATTTTACTTTCTGGTTTGCTATGAGAATTCTTCAACGTGATTGGCTGCTTACTCTGCTTGATGACATTACTGTTGCTGGATGCCTGGAGATCCCCTTGACTTGGCCCCAGATTCAAATTAACATTGGGAAAAGTGAAATCCATGCTACGGAGATTGCTAGATCTTTGTGGGCAGTTTTTTTCAAGGTCAAGAGGGTGTACTATCGTTTCTCCGCTGATCACAAAATCCGAGCCAATGCATCTACTATCTCTGCAGCCACCTTTTCAAATATGCTAGGATGTATGCCACCAGTTCCAAGAGATTTGTTTGCATTTAGACCCATTAATTTCTCCAGTATTTGTTCTTACCTAATATTAATTACTTTAAGTTCCTCACTTTTATTAGACTCTTGATTCCCCAAGTTTCCAGTATGTTCTTTGTGTCTTCTACTGTCAAGACAAGCACAAAATATTTGTTTATCATATCTGCCACTTTGCTTTTTCCTTTTATAATTTCTGCTGCTCCTGCCTCTAAGGGACCCAGGTTTACTTTTGCTAATCTCTTTCTTTTTACATGCTTTTAAAGCTCTTACTATCTGTTTATATATTTCTTGTTAGTTTACTCTTGTATTTTATTTTCTCCCTCTTTATCAATTTCTTGATTATCTTTTGCTGACTTTTAAAACCCTCCCAATCCTCAGACATACTACACTTTTTGGCAATATTATATGTCTCTTTTAATCTGATACAATCCTTAACTTCTCCAATTAGCCATGGCCATATCAGTGGAGATTTTGTTCCTCAAAAGAATGTATATTCATTAAGGATTATGAACTTTTTAAAAGTGTTTGCCATTACTTATCTACCATCATGTCTTTTAATACAATTTCCCAATCTATCTCAGCCGACTCATCCCTCATACCTCTGTAATTGGCTTTATTTAAGTCTGAAACTAGGATCTTAAATTTAACCACAATACTCTCAAATGCAACATGAGATTCTAATGTAATATGAAATTCTATCATATTATGATCACTCTTTCACAGAGGATTCTTTATTATAAGATTAGTAATTAACCCTGTCTCATGACATAATACTAGATCTAAAATATCCTGTTCCTTAGTTGGTTCCTCAACCAGTGGCTGTAAAAGTTACAACCACACTGAATTTTTATGTACTAAGGTCATTTCAGCCTTGTCTCTTATACTTGCATGCTTGGTTTCACCATGGTTGTGATTGGAATCTTCTTTTAATCACCTGATTGTCCACCACCATTCTCAACTGGATTTGATAGGGCTACAGAACATTGTGCTAAGTTTTTGTTTGTGGGACTGCCTAACTCTGTGTATGGCCATCTCCTTTTGATATTTAGCTTTCAGATAGCCCAGTGTTATAGTTTTACTAGGTTAGTGCCTCATTCTAAGAGATGCGTGATGCTGCTTTTAATGCATTCTTCTACACTCACAGTTGAACCATGGTTGATTTCCAGACTTGATGTTAATGGAAGAATGAGGGACATGACAGGTATGAGGTTTCAGTTTGTGGTGATAGACAACTCTGATGGTACAAGGTGCCTCGTAAATGTCCAGTTTTTGGCTGCTAGTTCTGTGCTTAATGCGTTCCACCTAATGGCTGGGATTTTATTATGACGACGGGGGTCTTGATGTCTGTAAAAAGTGACGCTGAGATCCCTGCGTCCTTCTTCAGATGGCCCGCTGAATCTTGTGCCAATCAGGAACTTAAGTGCACTGTGGCTGGCCTTCCACAGGATCAAGGAACCCATTACCGGAAGTCCCACCGTTAGAGAGCTGCTGGCCAATCAGAGGCCGGCAGCTGCAGTACCACCACGGAGGCGTTGACTGCTGCTGGAGGAGCACCTACCAGAAGCCGAGGAGTGTTGCTGGACCCAGACCACAGGTAGGTCAGGGCGGAAAGGGACTTGCGGGGTGGGGATTGCAGGGGAGGCAGCAAGGGCTGGAGAGTGGCTCTCAGTGGGCCCCCCCTTCCTGATGCCGGGTCCGTCCAAGCACTGTGCCTTTTAACGAGGGACTTCCCCAACCCCCCCACACCCTGGAGTCGGGAAGCAGCTACATATTTTTTTGTGCCGTGCTTCCCATGCGGCAATAGGGCTGCCCACCGCACAGCTAATTGTGGCTGCGGTGGGAAGAGGCTTTTAATTGGGGTTAATTGCCCAGTTAAGGGCCTGAATTGGTGGTGGGGCTGGAAGGCCGTTCACAGGCCTTCCCGCCCCAGACTAAATTTTGGTGGAGGTGGAATGGTGGCGGGAAACCAGAGATCCAACAACTGCAACCCAGTCAGACAATGGTGGAAGAGAAGGAGGTAGAAGAACAGGAAGACAGTGATGATGAAGAAACGCCGTCACTCGCTCTCATATTTGCAGCCACTTGCTCAGCTACTGACACTGTGTGTACTTAGGGGATAGCTTAGAGGTGAGATCTGTATGTGGTGAGTGGCCTGCAGCAAGGGGAAGGACAAAAGGGTAGCACAGGTGCCAGCTCACCAGAGCGTAAGGTTGCACATGAGTTCTGCTGCAGAGCACTCAGTTGAGAACTTCGATGGGCAGCTACAGAAGAAGACTGATGGGTATGCACACTGAAATGCTTGGTGCATTGGTAGGCACACCAGAAAGCCTGTAATCAATGTCAAGAAGCATGGTGGAGTCCAGGGAGCACAGGGCTTTGCACGGAGTTTGGAGCCCATTCTCTACAGCATGGAAGTGGTGGACAACTCCATGAGGACACCTACAGACACATCCGTGATGCAGCATCCGATAGCCGATGTCTCAGCTTCCATTATGGCACAAGCAGAAGCCACCCAAGGTTTGGCTCAGACTGAAGTCATATAAGGTCAGCTTCCTGCCATGCAACCTCCAGACTGCTGTCATGCAAGATCAGCTCGCTACAATGCAGGTTCAAACTGCCACCATCATAGATACCGTGTTCAAAGGGAGCTTGCAGGACGTTACTGCAGTCCAACAATCTGTCCTCCAACACGTTTCTAGGATTGTTGAGGCCCGACCCTGGAGAAGTAACTGTGGCACTATGGAACAAAAACCTGCTGGTCTTCTCTCAGGATGACAGCATTCATTCTCCCACCACTGCTACTCCACCGATGTCCTTGGTGTTGCCAGTCAGCCAGCCAGTCCAGACTGCTGCCGCCCGTGCTGAAGTGGTGTAGTCTGAAGCCAGGCCTTCTAGGGCCAGAGCTGCTAAAGGTCATCCTGCACGGCCATCTGCAGTCTCCTCCACTGAAAGTCAGCAGCCTTCCACCAGCCATGCTGCAGCCGCTGGGGTAACACTATGTAGGAGCACTAGGACAGGTAAATGCACATAGAAGACAGGCACTAAAGGAATGCACAAGGGTGGTTAGTTTACTTTACTTACTCGTGCAACATTGCAATGTTTGATTTATAAATTTGGTTTGGAATATTTGTTTTGCGGTGGACTCTTTGCTGTAGAATTGTGGCTAAACAGACACTGTGATCATCAGTAATAGAGGGAAGGATAAGTGTGGGACTATTCGTGAATAGGGAATTGGGATTGCATTTATTGGTACTGCAGTTGGATGAGTGGATCATGGATGACCAGCCAGAAAGGGGTTGTGTTGGTTGATTCCACCCTTCCTCCTCTTTCTCCTCCTCGGCTGATCACCATGTAGCTGGTGGCAAGGGCTGTGTCCTCATGACGGCAACAAGGTTGTGCAGCATGCAGGAGACCACAACGAATCTTGACACATAGTCCATCAAGTATTGCAGGGCTCTTCCAGAATGATCAGGCAGCAGAAGTATTGCTTAACCACCTATTGGTCTGCTCGATGACAGTTCATGTGGCAACATGGCTTTCCTTATATGCATGCTTGCCATGTGTGTGTGGGTTGCACCCCAGAATCAGCAGCCATGTGGTCAGAACATAGCCTTTGTCACCCAGTAGCCACTCTCTGGCTTCTTGTGGTGACTGAAATGCAGATGGTGCAGTGGACTGCTGCAGAATTATGCCATCATGACTGGTGCCAGGATACTAGGCATTGACCTGCATGATACGAAAATAAAAGCAAAATACTTTGCTGGTAAACTGAAACAAAAACAGAAAGTGTTGGAAATACTCAGCAGGTCAGGCAGCATCTGTGGAAAGAGAAAGGTCGCAGACCTGAAACGTTAACTCTGTTTCTCTCTCCACAGATGCTGCCAAACCTTCTGAGTATTTCCAGCACTTTCTGTTTTTGTTTCAGACCTGCATGATACGCTATATATGGTTGCACACCAACTGGACATTGAAGAAGTGGAATTCATTCTGGTTGCGGTTTAACTTGCACACCCCCCCTTTCCCCCCACCGCCAACCAACAAATTGATATGTGTACAGTCAATGGCACTCTGCACCATGGGGAAGCCTGCAATCCATGTGAAGCCACGTATTCACTCTGCCTGATTCTCTCTGGCAGGGGAGACTGCAGTATAGTCAGTGCTCTTAGAACACAAAGCCTTAGTGACCTCCCTAACAATGGATGGTGAACTTGGAAATGTTGCAAATATTTACTGCTCCAGCCTGTAAAGGGCCAGATGCATTAAGGTTTATGGTCATAGTCACTTTCACAGCTACTGGCAATGCCGTTTGCCCTGCTCTGAGGTTATAGTTGTGGCTGCAGCAGGTGGCAGATTTCAGTACCTCATTTGTGAAGTGGAAACATCTGATATGCTGTTCCTCGCTGAAGTTAAGGTAGGAGAATTGCTCCCTGAACACTTTGGGTGGATATGGCCTGCAGGTTTCTCCCCCACCTCCTCCTCCTTCTTCCAGCAGCTTATCCTGCTCTGTGTCCTCTCTACCTATTTTCCCTGTCATGCTGTAGGCCAAAGGGGATGCAAACTACTGCACCCATGTCTGGAAGGAAGTGATTTGTGCATAATTCTTCAGCTTGTGCCATCCCAGTCTGTGTAAACTTTAGCAACTTTAAACAGCCCAGGAAACCACCAAAACCTGAACAATCGCAACAATAGCCAGTAGAAATTAATTAGTAACTAACCTGAAAATAGTTGATGATTCCTTTAAATAGCGCTCATGAGGGAGAGGGGATCGATCCTGCTGCTGAGTACGTGTTTAGCTTTGCAAGGTTAGAGAGGGCATTTTGCTGTAGTGTTGAATTCCAAAGGCTGGCACCAAATCAGTGCTACACCGATTAATATCATGATCTGCCTACTCTGCATACTTAAGGTAGACACTCCCTGCACATGCACAGATGCCCTCATAAGAATACCATCCATGCGAACAGCACCCGTAAAATGTGTGCGCATTTCATGGATGCCATATTGGAGGTAAACAGCATTCGCAGTGCTAAAAAAACAGGCGCAGCGTAACTAAATTGTGCAGCCTTTGTCTTTATAAGGACTGTGCAGTGGTCACTCTTATGAAATCTGATCACAAGGAGACATTACTGCTGCGAGTAGGTTGTGCAGTCCAACCTATTTTTTCATGTTGGTTTCTTCACCACATTAAACAAGGCCAGCACCTTAGGACTCCATGAACTGTGGTTGTGCCAAGCCACTCTTGTTGGTTGATTTTGAAGTTGAGAAGGATTCCAGATGTTATCAGCTGTGGGTTTCTTGGCCTAGTTTAATCTGAAGTCATGGGATCTGGAATCCATGTTAAGAACTTCCAGAGCCATGGCTGTTTATCATTGTGTCCCCAGTTCTGTATCCAAAGAAGGTCCTGTTGTAGACTGATGATTGCCCAGTGTTCACCTCCATTCGCAACTCCACAGATAATGAATCAGTACCAGCATGCAGAAAGACCCAGACAACATTTGGGTTTAGGCTAATAAGTGGCAAGTAACATGCATGCCACACAAGTACCAGGCAATGACCATCTCCAGCAAGAGAGGATCTAACCACCTCCCCTTGACATTCTTAGCATTACCATCACCAATTGTAGCAAGACTTCCCTGTTCTTGTATTCTAGACCCCTTGCAATAAAGGCCAACATTTGTCTAAAATAAGAACAGAAAATGCTGTAAATACTTAGCAGATCTGGCAGCATCTGTGGAGAGAGAACAGAGTTAATGTTCCAGGTTGATGACCTTTCATTTGCCTTCCTAATTGCTTGCTATACCTGCATGCCAATTTTCTTTGCTCGTTGTATGAGTACACCTATGTCTCTCGAAACATTTCAAAGTTTCACGTCTTTTAAAAAATATCCTGCTTTTCTATTCTTACTACCAAAGTGAATCAACTCACACCTCCCCACATTATACTCCGTTTGCAACCTTGGTGCCCACTCACTTAACCTGTGGATATCTCTTTGCAGCTTCTTTGTGTCTTCCTCAGAGCTTACATTCCCAACTATCTTTGTATCACGAGAAAACTTAGATAACATTATTCTCAGTGTCTTCGTCTGTGGTTTTAATATAGATTGTAAATAGTCACATCCCAGCACTGATCCTTACGGCACTCCATTAGTTACAGCCACCAACTTGAAAAATGCCCCGTTTATTCCTATTCTCTGCTTCCTGACCATCAACCAGTCCTCATCCATATATTGTCCCCATCTGCATGAGCTCTTATCTTGTGTATTAACCTTTTGTATGGAACCCTTTCGAATGCTTTTGGAAATCCAAGTATACTACATCTACTGCCTCCCCTTTACACTACTAGTTACATCCTTAAAAAACTAATAAATGTGTTAAACATGATTTCCCTTTCATAAAACCATGTTGACTCTGTCTGATCATATTATGATTTTCTAAGTGCATTGTTAAGACTTCCTTAATGATAGATTCCAGCATTTTCTTGACAGCTGATGTCAGGCTAACTGGCCTGCAGTTCTTTGTTTTCTGTCTCCCTCCTTTCTTCAATAGCAGTGCTACATTTACTAACTTCCTATCTGCTGGGACTATTCTAGAATCTAGGGAATTTTGGAAAAACATAACCAGTGCATCCACTATCTCTGCAGCTACCTCTTTTAGAACCCTAGGATGAAGGCCGTCAGGTCCTGGGGATTTGTCGGCTTTTAGTCCCTTAAGTTTCTGTAAGACTGTTTCTCTGCTGATTATTAATTACATTAAGTTCCTCACTCTTATTAGTCCCTTGGTTGTTCTTTATTTCTGGTATGTAGTTTGTGTCTTATACTGTGAAGGGAGACACAGAATATTTGTTTAAAACTCTCCCAATCATCAGGCTTACTACAATTCTTGTAACATTATAAACCTCTTCATTTAATGAGAGAGGTGGCGGTGTAGTGGTATTGTCACTGGACCTGTAACCCAGAGACCCAGGGTATTGCTCTGGGGACAGCAGAAGGTGGAATTTGAATTCAATTAATAAAAAATCTGGAATTAAAAAGCTAGTCTAATTATGGCCATGAAACCATTGTTGATTGTTGTAAAAACCCATCTGGTTTACTAATGTCCTTTAGGGAATGAAATCTGCTGTCCTTACCTGGTCTGGCCTATATGTGACTCCAGACCCACAACATTGTGGTTGACTCTTACATGCCCTATGAAATGGCCTAGCAAGTCAGTTGTAGCTAACTGCTACAAGGTCAATAAAAAAGAATGAAACTGGACGGACCACCTGGCATTGACCTCAGCACCGGAAATGACAACGGCAAACCCAGCCCTGTCAACCCTGCAAAGTCCTCCTTACTAACATCTGGGGGCTCGTGCCAAAGTTGGGAGAGCTGTCCCACAGACTAGTCAAGCAACAGCCTGACATAGTCATACTCACGGAATCATACCTTACAGACAATGTCCCGGACACTGCCATCACCATCCCCGGGTATGTCCTGCCCCACCGGCAGGACAGACCCAGCAAAGGTGGCAGCACAGTGGTAAACAGTCGGGAGGGAATTGCCCTAGGAGTCGCCAACATCGATTCTGGACCCCATGAAGTCTCATGGCATCCGGTCAAACATGGGCAGGGAAATCTCCTGCTGATTACCACCTACTGCCCTCCTTCAGCTGATGAGTCAGTACTCCTCCATGTTGAACACCACTTGGAGGAAGCACTGAGGGTGGCAAGGGCACAGGATGTGCTTTGGCTGGGGGACTTCAATGTCCATCACCAAGAGTGGCTCAGTCGCACCACTACTGACTGAGCTGGCTGGGTCCTAAAGGACATAGGACATGCTAGAATGGGTATGCAGCAGGTGGTGAGGGAACTAACTAGAGGGAAAACATACTTGACCTCGTCCTCACCAATCTGCCTGCCACAGATGCATCTGTCCATGACAGTATTGGTAGGAGTGACAACCGCACAGTCCTTGTGGAGATGAAGTCCTGCCCTCACATTGAGGATACCCTCCATCATGTTGTGTGGCACTATCACCATGCTAAATGGGATAGATTTCGAACAGATCTAGCAATGCAAAACTGGGCATCCAAGGGGCACTGTGGGCCATCAGCAGCAACAGAATTCTACTCAACCACAATCTGTAACCTCATGGCCTGGTATATCCCCCACTTTACCATTACCATCAAGCCAGGAGACCAACCCTGGTTCAATGAAGAGTGCAGGAGGGCATGCCAGGAGCAGCACCAGGCATACTTCAAAATGAGATGTCAGCCTGGTGAAGCTACAACACAGGACTACTTGTGTGCCAATCTGCGTAAGCAGCATGTGATAGACAGAGCTAAGTGATCCCATAACCAACGGATCAGACCTAAGCTCTGCAGTCCTGCCACATCCAGCCATGAATGGTGGCTCTTTTGTCCATGTTTGGACTAACTGGAGGAGGTGGCTCCACAAATATCCCCATCCTCAATGATGGGGGAGCCCAGCACATCAGTGCGAAAGATAAGGCTGAAACATTTGCAACAATCTTCAGCCAGGAGTGCCGAGTTGATGATCCATCTTGGCCTCCTCCTGAAATCCCCAGCATCACAGATGCCAGTCTTCAGCCAATTTGATTCACTCCACGTGATATCAGGAAACAACTGAAGGCACTGGATACTGCAAAGGCTATGGGCCCTGACAATATTCCGGCCATGGTACTGAAGACCTGTGCTTCAGAACTTGCCGCGCCCCTAGCTAAGTTGTTCCAGTACAGCTACAACACTGGCATCTACCCAGCAATGTGGAAAATTGTCCAGGTGTGTCCTGTACACAAGTCCAACCCGGCCAATTACCGCCCCATCAGTCTACTCTCAATCATCAGTAAAGTGATGGAAGGTGTCATCAACAGTGCCATCAAGCGGCACTTGCTTTGCAATAACCTGCTCAGTGAAGCTCAATTTGGGTTCTGCCAGGGCCACTCAGCTCCTGACCTCATTACAGCCTTGGTTCAAACATGGACAAAAGAGCTGATCTCAGGAGGTGAGGTGAGAGTGACTGCCCTTGACATCAAGGCAGCATTTGACCGAGTATGGCATCAAGGAGCCCTAGCAAAACTGAAGTCAATGGGAATCAGGGGGAAATCTCTCTGCTGGTTGAAGGCATACCTAGTGCAAAGGAGGAAGATGGTTATGTGGTTGTTGGAGGTCAATCATCTGAGCTCCAGGACATCAATGCAGGAGTTCCTCAGGGTAGTGTCTTAGGCCCAACCATCTTCAGCTGCTTCATCAATTACCTTCCTTCAATCATAAGGTCAGAAGTGGGAATGTTTGCTGATGATTGCACATTGTTCAGCACCATTCGCGACTCCTCAGATACTGAAACAGTCCGGGTAGAAATGCAGCAAGACCTGGACTATATCCAGGCTTGGGCTGATAAGTGGCAAGTAGCATTTGCACCACACAAGTGCTACGCAATGACCATCTCCAACAAGAGAGAATCTAACCATCTCCCCTTGACATTATGATCACTGAATTCCCTACTATCAACATCCTAGGGGCTACCATTGACTAGAAACTGAACTGGAGTAGCCATATAAATACCATGACTACAAGAGCAGGTCAGAGGCTCGGAATCCTGCGGCGAGTAACTCCCCTCCTGACTCCCCAAAGCCTGTCCATCATCTACAAGGCACAAGTCAGGAGTGTGATGGAATACTCTCCACTTGCCTAGATGGGTGCAGCTCCAACAACACTCAAGAAGCTTGACACCTTCCAGGACAAAGCAGCCTGCTTGATTGTCACCCCATCCGCAAACTTTTACTCCCTCCACCACCACGCACAGTGGCAGCAGTGTGTACCATCTACAAGATGCACTGCAGCAATGCACCGAGGCTCCTTCGACAGCACCTTCCAAACCCACGACCTCTACCAACTAGAAGGACAAGGGCTGCAAATGCATGGAAACACCACCACCTGCAAGTTCCCCTCCAAGTCACACACCATATTGCCGTTCCTTCACTGTAACTTGGTCAAAATCCTGAAACTCCCTTCCTAACAGCACTGTGGGTGTACCTATCTCACACGGACTGCAGCGGTTCAAGAAGGCAGCTCACCACCACTTTCTCAAGGGCAATTAGGGATGGGCAATAAATGCTGGCCTAGCCAGCGATGCCCACATCCCATGAATTAATTTTAAAAATCTAAGACTCTCCTAAACTTCCCTAGTTAGCCACAGATGTATCTTTCTTGCTGAGTTTTTGGTTTTTAAAAGAATGTATTTTTGTTGAACATCTTGAATTATTTCTCTAAATATTTCCCACTGTTTATTTACCACCATACCTTTTAGTCTATTTGCCCAATCAGCCTTAGCCAGCTGTTTCCTCATACCTTTGTTGAAGTTTAAGATCCTTCTTTTGGACTTGAATCTGTCAGTCTCATACTTTATATGGATTTCAATTGTATTTGATTACTTTTCCCAGAGGATCTTTTAATATGAGACTACTAATTAACCCTGCCTCATTACACAGTATTAGATTTACAATAGTTTTGCCCGCGACAGCATTCTACAAACACATCTTCCGGACGACCTTTTCCCATTTAATTTGTCCAGTCTCTATAAAGATTAAAATCCCCTACGATTATTACATTGCCTTTGTTACAAGTTCAAATATTTCTTGCTTAATGCTTTGTCCAACTGTAATACTACTATTAGGGGGCCTAAAAACTACTCCCACTAGTGTTTTCTAACCCTTGTTGTTCGTAATTTCCATCTATACTGATTCTACTTCCTGATCTTCTGAGCCAAGATCCTTTCTTACTACTGACCTTTAGTCATCCTGTATTATCAGGACTACTTCTCCTCCTTTTCCATTGTGCCTGTCTTTTTGAAATGTTGTGTACCGTGGAATATTTATTTCTCAAGCATTGTCACGTTCTAACCATGTCTCTGTAATGGCGATTATATCAAATTCATTAATCTCTATTTCTGCCGCTAGTTTGTCTATCTTGTTGTGAATGCTTCATGCATTCAGATAAAGAACCTTTAATTTTATTTTTTTTACCATTATTCTTTGCATGATTTGCTGTTGTACTATTACTGTTTGTCATGGAACTGTTTTTATTTCTCATCTGTTTAAAAACATTTTGCCTTTAAGATTCTGTTTAAAAACAGTGTGCCTTTAAAAACTAAGGGGCACAGTGTGCCAGCGGCTGCGCCTTTTTCCTAGGCAACAGCAGGAGAGAGAGGAGGTCACATGTTGTATTGTAACTTTTGACTGTGTGTAAAGACTGGCTATAACTGGTTTGAACTGGAGACCAGTGAAGCGTGCTCTACACTGAAGGAAGGATCCCTCTCTCTTCGCAGAAAAATCTACATTTATCTTCAGGCTGTTTTACCTAAGGAGAGAAAAACCCTGGAAAAGATCTTTTGTATTGTTGGAGGTAGCAAATTATTTTTTTACTTCCAAACTAAGAAGTCTTTACTTCAGGATTGCCTCTCTGTTGCCTGTTTGTGTTTGCTTGAATTCTTAGTAAAGTTTCAATTGAAAGACTACCAATTTTAAAATCCAAATAGACCTGTTGCTATACTCCTTGTTGAAAGAACTGTGTGATGCCTGCTGAACTCGAAGTGCTTTGAACGCCTATCCCTTAAAGACTGTTTGTCAAATTCGCCTGGAGACTTCGAGTGGCATCTGATTATTTTACTGTGGGACACCTCACTGAACTGGGAATGTAACCCACAAAGTCTTACAACCCAGCGACTTATTTATTCCTAAGAAACATAATTTTTAAACCGGTTATTCGTTGGTTTTTGAATGCATGTGTGTGTGCATTAGGGATAAGAGAAATAAGAAGTTATAAAGTCTTTTAGACATAGGTTTATCTCAATAGTGCTTAAGATTTAGTTTATTAATAGATAGTTAATTTGTTGTTGTTTAAAGATACCTGGTTTAGTCTGTTTTATTCTGGGGGGGGGGGTTAATAAGGTATTTAATTTGGCTAATTCTGGTAGGTGGGAAAACTTTAGGAATATGCTATGACCTGTGGAGCAATGGGACTGAATTGACAGGGTATTACTCCCGCCTCGGTCGTAACACGTTAAACTCTGTGTCCCTTACTGGTCCACTCTGCTTGTCTTTACCCAAAGTGCTCCAATGCTGTATTGCCTCGACTTTTCTCTCTAGATTTCTAAATCTCCCTTCCCCTGACCCCTCCCCTCCTTTTAGTTTGAAGCCCTATCCACAGCCCTAGTTATATGTTTCACCAGGACACTGATCCCAGTACAGTTTAAGTGGAGTCCATTCCAATGGAACAGCTCCCTCTTTCTCTCATACTGGTACCTATGCCCCATGAATCAAAACCCCTTCTTCTCGCACCGTTCTTTGAGCCAGATATTTAATTTTCTAGTCAGCTTGACCCTATGCCAGTTGGAACTTGGCTCAGGTAACAATCCAGAGATGATTACCTTTGAGGTTCTATATTTTTATTTGCACCCTAACTCTTCAAACTCTCGCAGTAGAACATCATTCCTAGTTCCACCTCTGGCCTTTGTTTCTATGCATACCATGACAACTGAATCCTCCCCCTTCTACTACAAATTCATCTCCAGCTGCACTCCCTCCACTACTGGTACACCATGGTTACAGTGTGTACCATCTACAAGATGTACTGCAGCACTCAGCAAGGCTTATTGAATAGCACTTTCCAAATGCACAATCTAGAAGAACAAGGGCAGCAGGTGCATCGGTACACCACCACCTACAAGTTCCCCTCCATGTCACACACCATCCTGACTTGGAAATATATCGCCATTCCTTCACTGTAACTGGGTCAAACACCTGGAACCCCCCACCTAACAGGTTGGGGGAGTACCTACATCACAAGGTAGCAATTCAAGAAGACAGCTCACCAACTGTTAGAACCTCAGTGGGACTATTGATGTTAAAACATGACGTATGAACTCCCCAGACCAATTTAAGGAATACACAACATGATTTCACATTTTAAGACTGTTATAACAACTAAATTAAAAATCCCCATTAACTAAATAGTACTTTGTAAGTAGCTTATACTCCAAATTACAGAGAAGGGTATTTTCTTCACTTATTAAAACACTTGAAAACCTCACACCACATTTATACATTACAGAGTCCTCCTTGAAGGAAATTCTTTGGAGCTAAAAGTCCCAAACTCTTCCCAGTTGTGATGGGTTGAATCTCGCAGACCTTTTCAAAGTCAATGTCCTCTTTGCTCACTTCTTCTGAGCACTTTCGACCTGGACTTCCGTGAGTAAGGCGATCTCTGGTGATCCTGTTGGTCTTTTCCTTCTCCATAAGCCTCAACATTCAGGTTCGAGTCTTCACATCCTTTTGCTGTCTCAGTGTTCCGAGAGCATTGTTCCCTCTGCCTCTCCCTTGAGGCTGCCGCCACTGGTCATTGTTTTCTGGTCTTCCTTACAGCCTGCTGATTTCTCAAAGTCGGTAGAATTTATCCAGAATCAGAAAATTAATAGTCTTTTTTTTCAATACGCAGAGCCCACAAATCTGACCTCAGCCGAACCACCCGGGCCTTCCTTTGTTTCCATGTATTAGCAATTGCATTTTCAGAACCTCTGGCTCCTTGTTTATAATCTGAGAGTCTGGGAAAGCGAAACCCATTATCCGTCAGGTGTTATAACCTTACATTCTCTGTTTTTCGAAAGGGTCTTTGATCTGGGCTCCTTGTTTACAAGGCTGTAGCCAGTTAAAAGGCAACATCGTTTTTCAACAAGGTGACACACGGAGCAGCAATCTTGGGAGTGTCAGCAACTGGAAGGACCTGCAAATTTTCTGATACATTTGTGTAGGTCATGCTGGAAGAACTGAGTACCAGGATGGGTACTGAGGACATGAGGCCTCATAAGTGGGTGATGCAGGCTATCTGGAGCAAGGTGGTAAAACCTATAAATGCAACTTCAACAAGCACTACCACTGTGCAGGAAGAGGTTCAATGATCTTGCAAATGTGAACAAGGCAAGATGAGGGCCATGTGCCAAACATATCCTCTGTCATTCATACAGCTTCACTCACCTCTTTAGCTTTCCTACTCTTTCTCTTGGCACCTGGTGGCCAGGGAAACTCACTTCTATAAAGGGCAACCTACCTCACCACTCTAGCTTTATATTACTCAAAACCATTCTCTCTGCCCACTTTGCCTACCACAATAATTTCTGCTAGTCTTCAAATCACTTCAGTTAGAGGGACAAGGCAAAAAGAACCTTCATCTCTCAAGATTGTAGGAACATAGGAAATAGGAGCAGGAGAAGGCCATTCGGTCCCTCGAGCCTGCTGCACCATTCAACTAGATCATGGCTGATCCTCTACTTCAACGTCATTTTTCTGTACTACCCTCATTGACCTGCATGACCTCATAAGAGGCAAGTCTCCATGATACTCAGTCCAGTTGCATATTATTTTTTCCCACCAACCACTGCTACAGAAGGACCATCATCACTGAAAACCCTGAGTCCACCAGACGATGGCGCATTCGACTTAATAGCGAGATGTACAGGAGAGCCTGTGTGAGAGGGCGAGGCTTCGGTGTTGAGCTAGCAAAAGAAGGTTGGTAAGGACTGAGCAAGGTTTCACGTATGTAGTTTCAACTTCACATACTTTCTCATAGTATTGCCATATACTCACACACTGTTTCAAAGTGCACTGCAGCAACTCACCAAGGCTCCTTCGACACACCTTACAAACCCGTGACCTCTACCACCTAAAAAGTGTAAATGTCACTGTGTACACCGCAAAAGATGGTCTTCTGGCTTTCACATCATAGTGGGTGCCTTAGAGGAAGAGACCAGCCAGTCTGATCACCATCACAGTACTTCCAGATCCACAACTGCTGTAATATCTTCACCCTGTCCTGGCATCTTAACCTGCACAAGCACATGTGCACTCACTGATGGCAAATTATTTAGATAGTCAGAAGGATTGTCTCTGGGTGAGGCAATGAGTGTTAGTGAGAAGGAAGACATTGGAGTGGAAGAGAGGGAGAGTGCCGGTCCTCCAATAATGGGAGAGAAACAACTTCCCTCTGCTTAGTAGGAACCTATGAACCCATAATCTTAGGGGTCTGGTTTTCAAAAGAATAATGATTCTAGAGCATTGATTTTGTGCAGACGACAGAGCTAGTCTCCGTGCAAATGGTTGAGATGGTGGATAAGTGGGAGGAGTTCATTACTCGCATCTGAAATGCATTCAGGAAGTTTCTCATGATCTGCAGAGGCCCCTGGGGAATGATAGCCCAGGATATTGCTGCAACATCATGACATCAGGAAGAACGTCTAAGGGCATGACTGGCATCCAGAATAGAAACTAAAACTACTTCAATAGATGCTTTAAACATCTTAAACAGGACACTTTTATCGGGCTTCTAAGACCCAATTGGGCCTATTTACTTTTGTTGACACTGACCAGCAGTATCTCAGAAACTGTACCCAGCACCAATGGTTGCAAGCAATGGGTGCAGATATCACTGACTCTTTACAGAGTGACAATGACCCTCATCTTTGGCCTCCTTATCTCGAGAGACAATGGATAAGCACCTGGAGGTGGTAAGTGGTTTGTGAAGCAGCGCCTGGAGTGGCTATAAAGGCCAATTCTAGAGTGACAGACTCTTCCACAGGTGCTGCAGAGAAATTTGTTTGTCGGGGCTGTTACACAGTTGGCTCTCCCCTCTGCCAACTACTAAGTCTCTTCGACTCGCCACACTTTAGCCCTGTCTTTATGGCTGCCCGCCAGCTCTGGCGATCGCTGGCAACTGACTCCCATGACTTGTGATCAATGTCACAGGATTTCATGTCGCGTTTGCAGACGTCTTTAAAGCGGAGACATGGTAGGTCTGATACCAGTGGCGAGCTCGCTGTACAATGACCCTACATCCTTAATATCCCCTCAGATACTTTATAGAATCATAGAATCTGATAATAGAATCTTAGAATGGCCACCTTTTGTGCTGTAACCACTCGGCCCATAAAGCCTGTGCTAGCTGTCTGCAAGAGCAATTTAGCTAGTCCACTCTGCCACCCTTTGCCAGTAGTCCTGCATTTTTTCCCCTTTAGGTGCTGATTTAACTCCTTTTGAAAGCCACAATTGAATCTACCTCCACAACCCTTTCAGGTAGTGCATTCCAGATCCTAACTACTAACTGCGTAATAAAGCTTTTCCTCATTTCACCTTTGATTCTTTTGACAATCACTTTAAAATCTGTGTCATCTGGTTCTGAAACCCTCCCAACAATGGGTAGAGTTTTTTCTATCTACTAGGCCCCTCATGATTTTGAATACCTAAATCAAATCTCCTCTCAACATTCTCTTTCAGGAGAACAATGCTAGCTTCTCCAATCTATCCACAGAAGTGCAGTCCTTCATCCCAGGAAACACAATCGTAATTTTTTTCTGCGCCACTCTTAAAGCCTTTGCAAACTTCCTAATGTGCGGAGTGCAGAATTGGACACAGTGCTCCAGATGAGGCCGAGCCAGTTTTTTAAATAAAGGTTCAGCGTAACTTCCTTGCTTTTGTACTCAATGCCTCTATTTATAAAGCCCAGGATCCCGTATCCCTTTCAACCACTTTCTCAACCTACCCTACCACATCCAACCATTTGTGCACATATACCCCCAAGTCTCTTGGTTCCTGCACCCCCTTTAGAATTGTACCTTTTTGTTTATATTCTTCTTGTTTTCCTACCAAAATGGGTGTTGCGAGGAAATCAGGATGTCCATGGCCACACCATCTGCAGCTTTCACTTCATGCCATTTCTCAGGATGAGGGTGAGGAAGGAGTTGAGAAGGGGCTTAAGGCAGTAACTTACCATCATGTTCGATGGCCTCGGTGATGCCGGATGGCACGGGCTCTGCTGCAGTCGGCCCCGTGATTCGGAGTACCGCCTCCCAAATCTGTGTCCATCTTACCCGGAACTCCATGTTTGAACCCTTCTAACCAGGTTCCCACCCCTGCTACAATACTGAAACTGCTCTTATCAAATGACATCCTATGTGACTGTGACAAAGGTAAACCATCCCTCCTTATCCTTCTTGACCTGTCTGCGATATTTGACAAGGTTGACCACACCATCCTCCTGTAACGCCTCTCCACTGTCATCCAGCTGGGTGGGACTGCACTCGCCTGGTTCCATTCTTATCTATCTAATTGTAGCTAGAGTATCCCTTGCAGTGGCTTGTCTTCCCACTCCCTCACTATTACCTTTGCTGTTCCCCAATCCTATTTCTCATCTATATGTTGCCCCTCGATGATATCTGAAATCAGAGCATTACTTTTCATATGTACACTGACAACACCAATCTGCCTCACCACCACCTGTCTTGGCTCCTCCACTGTTGCTAAATTATCAGACCTCTTGTCCGATATCCAGTACTGGATGAACAGAAATTTCCTCCAACTAAATAATGAGAAGACTAAAGCCATTGTTTTCAGTCCCTGCTACAATCTCTGTTTCCTAGCTATTGACTCCATCTCTCTCCCTGGCAACTGTCTGAGGTTGAACAAGACTGTCCACAACCTTGGTTCATATTTGACCTCAAGATGAGCTGCCAACTACACATTCGCACCATTACTAAGACTGCCTATTTCCACCTCTGTAACAGAAACCCAACTTTGCCTCAGCTCATCTGCTAAAACTCTCATTCATACCTTGTTACCTCTAGACTTGGTTATTCCAATGCATTACTGGCTGGCCTACTATATTCTACCCTCTGTAAACTTGAGGGCATCCAACATTCTGCTGCCTGTGTCTTTACTTGCGCCAAGTCCTGTTCACCTATCACTCCTGTTCTCACTGACTTACATTAGCTCCCAATCTTTGTTTTCAAATCCCTCCATAGACTCACCCTCCCTATCTCTGCAATGTCCTCCAGCCCCACTGTCCTCCGAGATATCTACACTCATCTAATTCTGGCATCTTGAGCATCCAGAATTTTAGTTGATCCAGCATTGATGGCTGTGCCTTCAGCTGCCAAGACCCTAAGCACAGGAATTCCCTCCCTAATCCTCTCAGCCTTTCTACCTCTCATTCGTTTTTTAAGGTACTCCTTAAAACCTACCTCTTTTTCCAACCTTTTGGCCATCTGCCTAGTATCACCTTATATGGCTCGGTGTCTAATTTTGCTTTATAACACTCCTGTGAAGCAACTTGGGATGTTTTATTACGTCAAAGACACAGTTTAAATACAAGTTGTTGGTCCTAATTTTTATAAAGTCCCACAAACCCAATGCAGGCATCTCTGTGAAAATTAATTGGCTCTCCATGCTCCACTGAATTCATTTCAAGATCTCTTTAGCCTTCAAATCTCTCTTCTGCTGTTGGTTGTCTCTGCTTATATCTTCTGCTCCTCTGAGATCAGTTTACTTCGATTCCCGCTTATTTAATTCCACCATGGGTGTGTTCTTCTGCTGCTATGTCCTGTCCTCTCAAACTACTCTCCCTAAGTGGCCTTGCCACTGTAAGAGATTCAGAAGGAGACAGAACCAATAAGGTACATAGTGAGTATATTTTTATTAATAGCAGATTTAAAAGAACACACTACAGTCACAGAGTTAACTGGCTGGCTCACAAGCAAAACACAATTCTTATGCTCAAGAATCACCTAGTACTTCAACAAAATAAAGCAATTAATACAACAGACAGTATATTTTCTGGTCCTGCTGGGAAAGGTGTTGATGTCTGGACTTTTCCTTCTCTGCCTCAACATTTGGAACAACTTCTGCTGTTTTATACCATGCCATATCTTTTTTTTTCCTTTGAGTTTAGCTATTGTGAGAGATAGATAGCTGGTAGGTCCAATCAAGGCAGTGCCTTCTCCAATAAGTAATATATCAAAATAAGCAAGTGCAGATGTTCTAAGCTATATCTTACACCATCTCTCCTTTTCCTTTTGAAAACTTCTTAAAACTTCTTTTTTCATCTTTGCCTTTGATCTACCCTAAGCCTTCTATTTCCCTTTTATCTTTCCTGGTTGGTGACCTTTTTTTTCTGTCCTTTAAAATGCTCAGATATGTCTTGCTGCATGTGGGGAGCACAGTAGAATTCTGTACTGTTGTTTGTAGTTAGAATTACATAAATCTAAGTTTCCCTTACAGTATGCTGCTGAACACTTCTGCAATTAGAGACTGCCATTGTTTTAAAGTCTGAAGAAGGATGTTTGTTTCCATTAGCTAATACTTCCTGGAGATTTGGGATGGAAGCAGAAATAACATCTAACCCACAATAACTGCTGAATTTAGTGACCCTGTTGCAGGTTCCGGCGGCAGACCCGGAAGCGGGTGCTGTCATCTCTGACGTATATAGCTGGCTGACTGCGATCATGAGGTGGATGGCTAATTACCATAATGGAGGCATGGGGCCCTTGCAATTAGCGACGGGGTGGGCTCCAAGGCGCTGATTGCAGTGTCAGATGACTAACACAGGTGCTGTCTCTATATTTAAAGCACCGCCAGCCATGCATATATTGCTGCCTTTCAGTGAGGTAGTGAACCTGGAGTCTGCTGGACCCTGCTGAAGAGAAGTTCAAGCTCAAGCTCCTGGAGCACTCCCCCGCAGCCCCCCAACTCCTCACCTTGTGCAAGGACTTAAGACAGTCGGGATGGAGTGGGAGCGACCTGGCACCATGGCTGAGGCAAGACACGGGGTGGCACCATGGTTTAGCGATGCCACCCTGGAGATTCTCCTCCAGGCTGAAAGAAAGGCGGGAGGCCCTCTTTCCAAGGGACGGCAAGAAGAGAATTTCCTGCCTGACCAAGAAAGCCTGAATGGAAATCACAGAGGAGGTAAGCAGCCGTGGGGTCACTCCACCCAGCTGGGTCCAGTGTCGGAAGAGAGTTAATGAATTACTTTGTTTTGCCAAGGTGTCCTCCATACCTCTTTGGGTCTTGCATGTGGCTATGTGGAAGGGAGTGTGAAATGGGGAGGGAGTGACCACAAAGGCACTGGCAATGGGGTTAAACATCACCACATCCTGCCAGATGCATGGCTACATCTCGGTGACAGGCCACCTTCTTTCATAGCCATTACGTTCCCTGAGAGCGGACATGGGGAAGAGCCCTGTGGGAAGCCCCATCAGGAGACGAGGAGCTGTTACTGGCATAACTGTTCTTTTTCTCTTCCTGTGAAGTCTTGCTGTGTGCCTATTTCCACTTGCAGGACAAATGGGATCATAACAAGAGGGAGACCTCGAGGAGTGGCGGGGGAATCCCAGATCTTTGCCTCTGTTGATGGCTGAGGAGGAGGCACTGAGGCTAGCAGGGGTCCAGGGTGGCTGTTCAATAATGGTTGGTGAGACAGGAGTTTCCGCACAAGAGGATTGTGCACATATGTCCTCCACCACACTTCTGGAGATCCACGTCACGCATGGTTGGCATGAGGCGATCTGAACAACCTAACCCATAAATGTTTGTGTTCTCTCATGCAGGTCATCATCTGCAGGAGGCTTGCATTGATGCTGCAGTAGGGGGACAGCCATCGACCTCTGAGAAGGATTCACCGTCACATCATTCTCCTGCATTCCATTAGCACAGATACTTCCTCCTTGGTGGGTATGCGTTCCAGTTTAGATTCAGGGTCACAAGCTGGTGACGGCACAACACAAACGCCTGAGTTGCTGACAATGGCTGTGACAGCTGAGGTCATTGACAGTTGGAGGACTGCTGAGTCCCAGGCCGATGACGGGCCTCTGGTTTTGACAGCACAGGGCATGCTGGAATTGCAGAGAAGAGGTAAGGCGACATCTGATGGAGCTGCCAGAGGCCATGCGCAGCCATGAGCTGATGATTGATGAGTCCATTCATGCCGTGAGTGCTGCCATGTCACAGGCATGTGAGCGCATGGCTTCCTCCATTGAGAGGTTGGCGACCCTCATGGAGAGCCGGATTCCACAGATGCGTGCAGACCTGCTCACCATCGCCTTGGTTATGCACTCAACTCAGCAGTGGCAAGGTGAGAGAAGGACGAGGCGCCTGGAGTCTTCTTCAGGTCCTTGTTCTTCTCTGGTCAACAGAGAGGTTCAAGTGAGCCTTGAAAGGGAGGAGGAGAGGCTGACCTCCACATCTGGGGGCTCCCCTCAGGGCTCTCTGAATGTGGACAGCGGCTCCTCAGCCCCTCCGCCAGTGAGCCCAGCTGTAGTAGCCATGAGGACTGAGGAGAGTCCTGCACCTGTACAGCAACCCCTTGGCCAGCCAGGGCAGTCCAGGCCCCATCCATCCAGAGGACAGCCACCAAAGTCATTGCAGGCCAAGGGGCTGCCTGCCTCCACCCCAGCTGCTGGTACAGGGGTCACACATTGTAGAAGCACTCGTAAATGTATGAAGAAGAGCACCTAGACGCACTTGGGGATTCACGGGTGTACTATATCCGCCCTTTATATTGTTCTCTGCACTTCTTTCAAAGATAGAGTGCACATTCATTGTTGTGAAATGCTCATTTTTTCATGACTGAATTGTGAGCTGCTGCCATCAGCCTTGCTTCCTCAATGGGCTGTCAGTGTAGGCACAGGCCTTGTTTGGTTAGCGACTCAGATGTGCCTGAGGGCATGGTACGGCTGGGCACGAGGAATGGAATCGAGATAGAAAGGAGGCGACAGGCAGAATACAGTGAGGTGAGTTTTTATTGAGCCCACTTTGAGAGGTCATCATTGTGACAGGAACTGGGTATGTATGAGATTGTCTCTTGCCTCCCTTGTGCGTCTCTCAAAGGCCCAGGTCTCTACTACAAGTGAATCAATATGCAGCGGTGCCTGCACCGAAATATCATCTTCAGCAGCCCAATGACCAGCTCGATGGTTGCTCGGGTGGATGCACGGCAATTGTTGTACCTCTCGGCTGCTGCAGGGAGTAAGTAGCCATGTCTTCAATGGATAGCCATTATCCCTGAGAATCCATCCCTGAAGGCAAGTGGGGTGCTGGGGGTGGGGGTCTGAGAAGCTGTGGCACCTGGGACTGCCTAATTATTTAGGTATCATGGCTGCTTCCCACGAAGCGAGCATGTACCTGCAGGAAGCATTTTCAGTGGTCTTCAGATCAGTTGAATATTGATGGAATGGAAGCCTTTCCTGTTGATGAAGGCAGCTGGTTGTTCTGTGGGAGTCTTGATGGCTGCAAGCATGCAGTTGATGATGCCTTCCACCTGGGGGAATCCAGTGATGGCCTGAACCTGATGTCCCTCTCCACCTGACTGTCAGGGTCAGTCCAGTCGTGCACATAGTCGCTGGCCCTCTTGAACATTGGTCACCTCCTTGATGCAGTGGTGGACTCCTGCCTAGGAGACCCCACACATTCCAGGTGGATCCCTGGAAAGAGCCAGAGGTGTAAAAGTTGAGTGCCACTGTGATCTTCAGGCCCACGGATACAGGGTGTCCACCAAAACCCATAGATCACAACTCCTCCTGTAGCAGGGCGATAAGTCGGTGACGACTTCCCTGGAGAGCCACAGGTCTTCGCTGACTACCACTTGGATATTTGGAGGTAGCTGAAGTGAGTACACTCTCTGGCACAGGTGCACCCTTCTTGAGGCCAGCTGCTGCCGTTCTCCGCTTACAGCTTCAAGGGCGAGTGCAGCTGCATCTTGGCCCTCCCTCCATCTGAGCTGCTGTGGCATGCCATGCGGGCCCACAAAGACAGGGTGTATGAGACCCATGCCAACTGATCAGTAGCCCTCCAGTGCACTGTCTTGCAGAGACGAACTTGGCTTGGCACCTTTCCTTTTGCTACTCCCTTCAGAATATAGCTAATGCCCCTTAGTACCCATCGTTGCAGAGGGCCCGGCACCCGATACTGCGGCCACCCAGCCCTATCACCCGAAAATGAACCCACCCAGCCCTGTCAGCCGATACTATGGCCACCCGGCCCTGTCACCCAAGAATGAACCCTCCCATCCAGAGTGCCCAGCACTACAGGTCA
The DNA here is from genome assembly GCF_036365525.1 of Heterodontus francisci. Taxonomy (NCBI): domain Eukaryota; kingdom Metazoa; phylum Chordata; class Chondrichthyes; order Heterodontiformes; family Heterodontidae; genus Heterodontus; species Heterodontus francisci. Next base: position 83,249,489 of record NC_090372.1, read on the forward strand.
ACAATGGCCTCGGCTTCCCCCGCTTCCCATTTCCCTGCTCCCATGGCTGCCGTCCCATGGGGATCAGAAGGCATTTGATGTATTACAAGAATTTAAATTGCTGTCCCACTGCGTTGGGGCAGCAACACTGTCTTGGAGCTTTCCAGCCGCTGACAAAATCCAGAACTGACGTCACAACATCGAGTTTCTGGGTGAGCGCATCTGTTCCTATTCTTCGGCCCCCTGTGCCACCATTCCCAATCCTGCTGGCGTCACAGAGTTCCACCCTAAGTTTCTAAAGTTGGCACAGTATGAATTCACTGTAAAGGAATTCCATTGCCCTTTGTCACTCCAGAGCAGCAGCTCCACTTTAGCACTTCATAAATGGATGTATACAACAGTTTAAAAAAAGCAAAGCCCAGAAAGGTTCTCAGTGGAGAATACTTATAAGTTACAAGACTTCCTGTTTAAATTTATTTGTGCATGCAGAATTGAATGCCATTTTTTCCTTAAACAAATTATTTTGTTTAAAAAATAGAAAATGCACTGAAATAAAGTTAAAGCTTTTAAAATTAAAGATTAGCTTTGCCATTCAGACAAACTTGAAACTGCCAGGTGCTTGATGGAATCTCTTTCCCCTTAATATTAGTAAAGAAAAAGTACAGGAGAAATTAATGAAACTATCAGCTGATATATCCCCTGGACCTGATGGCCTACATCCTAGAGTTCTAAAAGAGATGGCTGCAGAGGTAGAGGATGCATTGGTTGTGATCTTCCAAAATTCCCTAGATTCTGGAACAGTCCCAGTGAAAGATAGCAGATGTAATAGCACTATTCAAGAAAGGAGAGAGCGGGAAAACAGGGAACAGCAGGCAAGTTAGCCTGACATCACTCATCAGGAAAATGCTGGATTAGATTATTAAGGACGTGGTAACAGGGCACTTAGAAAATCAGAATACGATTAGGCAAAGTCAAAATGGTTTTATGAAAGGGAAATCATGTTTGACAAATGAGTTTTTATGAGTATGTAACTAGCAGGATAGATAAAGGGGAATCAATGAATGTAGTATATTTGGATTTTCGAAAATAATTCAAGATGGTGCCACACAAAAGGTTGTTACAGAAGATAAGGGCTCTTGGGGTTGGGGGGTAATATAGTAACATGGATAGAGGATTAGTTAAAGAGCAGAAAACAGAAAGTATGAATAAATGGGGTATTTTCAGGTTGGTAGGCTGTTACTGGTGTTATGCTGTGAGGATCAGTGCTGGGGCTTGTACTGTTTACAATCTGTATTAATGACTTAGATGAGGGGACCGCGTGTAATGTATCCAAGTTTTCTGACGATTCAAAGCTCTGGGGAAAGTAGGCTGTGAGGAGAACACAAAGGGGGAATCTCAAACACAAAAACAGGTAGATTTTGGTAGGGTGGGGAGGTTAAAGTCTTAAAAATCAGAATCCTGACCCAAACCTGCCTCCAACCTGCTCAATTCTAGTTTTATAGGAGACAGGAAGGTAGGTGGATGGCCAACCCACTCTAAGGCACTTTTAAATATTCACTGTTTTTCAGCTTTTTGAATGTAACTGTGGATGGCCAGGTTTCCTGAGGCTTAGGAAACCCAGCAGCCATATCCATGCAAGGGCTGCCAGATAAAAGAGATCAGCTACACCTATTTCCAGCGTGCCTGGAGGACAACCCCCGCAATTGGACATCCCTCCTGACCTTCCCCACGAGGACTCCAATACCCCCACCCAGGCTGCCGATTCACCCCCTATGCTTCTGTTTCCCCCCTCCCAACCCCATGCCTCTGATCCCAACCCCCAAGCAGGCCTCTGATTACCTTCCCAGGCCTCTGATTGCTGCACCAAAAGGCCTCTGATTGCCTGGGCCCAGATCCCCCCCCCCCCCCCCTCCACCGGTCTCCATTGTCCCCTCAGCTCCTGGGCTCTGATCCCCACCCCCCCAGGCCATCAACCCCTCCACATACTCCCCAACCCCAGGCCTCCAATTCCCCCTACCCAGGCCTATGATGAGATGAGGAGAAATTTCTTCACTCAGATGGCTGTGAATCTTTGGAATTCTCTATCCCAGAGGGCTGCAAATGCTCATTTGTTGAGTACATTCAAGGCAGACGCTGATAGATTTTTGGACTCTAAGGGAATTGAGGAATATGGGAATAAGGTGGGAAAGTGGAGTTGAAGTCAAAGATCAGCCATGATCTTGTTGAATGGCAGATCAGTCTCAAAGGGCCATATGGCCTACTGCATCTATTTCTAATGTTGTCATGGCACATGTCCCAAAGTGGATTAATTTGTGCACAGCACTAAAAGTATATATTAATGTATATCATTTGCAACTGTCTCTGCTGAAACAGGAAAATGGTATAAAAGGTATACATTTTTTTCAGGCACAATGTCCAGTTTTGTATTCTTACCAGGGATTATGTTGTGCCAGGTTAGTTTATAAAATAATTATTATGTTAAGTAAGGAAAAACAAAATGATAAACAACGAGACATTCTAACTTGCAATATTTTCTTTAGACCCTGGTAAAGCTACTGGCAGCCAAGGACAATAATGTATTACTGGGTGCTCTCCTTGCTCTTACCAGCTTAGCTGAAAGGTATGCAACTTAATTAAACACCATAAAATATAGTTCTAAATAAATGATTGTAACTGAACAAGCTAATAACATTTAGCTTTTTTTTTTTAGCCCAGAGTGCAGAGTGAGGATAGGTGAGCTCACTATTGTAGAAAATCTGTTAACAATTTTACAAGAATATGACTTGCTGTCAAAAAGGTAAGTTGAGATTTTTTAATCTTTTTTTAAACTTAATTTTTTAAAGCAGTTAAGTTTATGAGGTACTCATTTACACAGCGTTGTTTCATATAAAACTGAACGTAAAGGAGCCAAACTTTTCTGGTCCGCCTCTGCCAGTAGAAGTACAACGGGGGCTACATTCCCTGCCATTGTTTGCATCTCTGACCTTCGTCCATTTCCTGGATGCAAGAGCATTTAAATTTTTGGTCAGGGGCATCACCATCTGTGGTGTAATTTGGACACCCACCTCAGGTGAGGGGAAAGAAAGTCATTGTCGCTCTGTGTGCCGGCTAAAGCTTTTTAAAAGATTAAAAATGCAACCAAGTTTTGAATTTCGTGCTTTCTTGGAAATTAACTATGAAAAAAGTAACCTCTATTTCTGGAACTCTTAATTATGCAGGCATCTTTTGTGCCCAGTGTTTCTAGGATGCAAATTATGCAATTTCTCTCACTTGCATGGTTTCATAATACCACGGCCCATATCAGGCTGAGCATATTATGTGTACCGCTGAGATCAATTGGAAATTGTAACAAGTGAGAAAGGGGAGGAAATGCACCTTGATCTCCAAAATCTTTCTCCTGTCTACAAAGATTGTACTCTGTGGTGATTTGATAGAAAAAAAGGGACTTCTTTGACTAGTAGTGAGTTGTCAGTGATTACAGTAACACTTAATTTGTGATGATCTCAGCTATGTAGGAAAAAGGTGGACAGCTTTGTTGCTGTCCCTTTGTTAGAAGCAAAACGCTGTTTATGATTGGTTTCCTCAATGCTCATGATGTTTACAGAATGACTGCCGAGCTGCTTCGTCTACTCTGTGCAGACGCTCAAGTGAGAGAACAGGTGAAAATCTATGAAGGGATTCCCATTATGCTTAGTTTGCTGCATTCTGACCACCTCAAATTGCTATGGAGTGTTGTTTGGATCCTAGTTCAGCTCTGTGAGGATCCAGATTCCAGCACTGAGATTCGCTTGTGGGGGGGCATCCAACAGCTCCTCCACATTCTACAAGGGTGAGCTTAAAAGAAAATATTAAAAATAGTAAAGGACTATTTAATTTTAACCTTCCATATTAGCTATCTGGCTAATGTGAACTGAAAGCATAATTTAGGAAGATACTTGCATAAAATAAATAAATTGAGGGTTATATGCATGTATGTAGAAATAGGCACTCTGTCCTTGCTAATGGAGAAATTCCAACTTAATTTTTACATTTTCCTTAACCTTGTAAAGTTATGTACTCTATACACTGAGTAATATCTCTTAGTTCTTGTGGTTTTATTTTGTACTGTCAAATTGCTCATTGAAGAAACCCTATGAGGTATTTTGTATAGAATCTCTTTTCAGTAACATGATCCAACATCATTTAAAAAAAACATTTTGATTTTGTTGTACAGTTGAATATGCTTTATCTTTTAAGTCGAATAGTTGGTGTATGCATCAAAAGTTTACAAAAGTAAACAAATTTGGAGCTAGTGAATGTTGTATGAGCTAGGGTGGAAGCTTAGAGCGAGAACAACCAGAGTTGTTATCTCTGGGTTGTTGCCCGTGCCACGTGCTAGCGAAGAGAGGAATAGGGAGAGAGAGGAGTTGAACACGTGGCTGCAGGGATGGTGTAGGAGGGAGGGTTTTGGTTTCCTGGATAATTGGGGCTCTTTCTGGGGTAGGTGGGACCTCTACAAACAGGATGGTCTTCATCTGAACCAGAGGGGTACCAATATCCTGGGGGGGAGATTTGTTAGTGCTCTTCGGGGGGGTTTAAACTAAATCAGCAGGGGAATGGGAACCTAAATTGTAGTTCCAGTGTACAGGCTGTTGAGAGTAGTGAGGTAGGGGATAAGGTTACAGGGACGCAAGAGGGCACTGGCAAGCAAGAACTTGATTTAAAGTGTGTCTACTTCAACGCCAGGAGCATCCGGAATAAGGTGGGTGAGCTTGCAGCATGGGTTGGTACCTGGGATCCTGATGTTGTGGCCATTTCGGAGACATGGGTAGAGCAGGGGCAGGAATGGATGTTGCAGGTTCCGGGATTTAGATGTTTCAGAAAGAACAGAGAAGAGGGTAAAAGAGGGGGGGGGGTGTGGCATTGTTAATCAAGGAAAGTATTACAGCGGCAGAAAGGACGTTTGAGGACTCGTCTACTGAGGTAGTATGGGCCGAGGTTAGAAACAGGAGAGGAGAGGTCACCCTGTTGGGAGTTTTCTATAGACCTCCGAATAGTTCCAGAGATGTAGAGGAAAGGATAGCGAAGATGATTCTCGACAGGAGCGAGAGTAACAGGGTAGTGGTTATGGGGGACTTTAACTTTCCAAATATTGACTGGAAATACTATAGTTCGAGTACTTTAGATGGGTCTGTTTTTGTCCAGTGTGTGCAGGAGGGTTTTCTGACACAGTATGTTGACAGGCCAACCAGGGGCGATGCCACATTGGATTTGGTACTTGGTAATGAACCCGGCCAGGTGTTCGATTTAGATGTAGGTGAGCACTTCGGCGATAGTGATCACAATTCGGTTAGGTTTACCTTAGCGATGGGCAGGGACAGGTATATACCGCAGGGCAAGAATTATAGCTGGGGGAAAGGAAATTATGACGCGATTAGGCAAGATTTAGGATGTGTAGGATGGGGAAGGAAACTGCAGGGGATGGGCACAAACGAAATGTGGAGCTTATTCAAGGAGTAGCTAATGCGTGCCCTTGATAAGTATGTACCTGTCAGGCAGGGAGGAAGTTGTCGAGCAAGGGAGCCGTGGTTTACTAAAGAAGTTGAAGCGCTTGTCAAGAGGAAGAAGGCGGCTTATGTTAGGATGAGACGTGAAGGCTCAGTTAGGGCGCTTGAGAGTTACAAGCTAGCCAGGAAGGATCTAAAGGGAGGGCTAAGAAGAGCAAGGAGAGGACACGAGAAGTCATTGGCGGATAGGATCAAAGAAAACCCTAAGGCTTTCTATAGGTATATCAGGAATAAAAGAATGACTAGAGATAGATTAGGGCCAATCAAGGATAGTAGTGGGAAGTTGTGTGTGGAATCAGAGGAGATAGGGGAAGCGTTAAATGAATATTTTTCGTCAGTATTTACAGTAGAGAAAGAAAATGTTGCCGAGGAGATTACTGAGATACAGCCTACTAGGCTAGATGGGATTGAGATTCACAAGGAGGAGGTGTTAGCAATTTTGGAAAGTGTGAAAATAGATAAGTCCCCTGGGCCAGATGGGATTTATCCTAGGATTCTCTGGGAAGCCAGGGAGGAGATTGCAGAGCCGTTGTTGTTGATCTTTATGTCGTCATTGTCGACAGGAGTAGTGCCGGAAGACTGGAGGATAGCAAATGTTGTCCCCTTGTTCAAGAAGGAGAGTAGAGACAGCCCTGGTAATTATAGACCTGTGAGCCTTACTTCGGTTGTGGGTAAAATGTTGGAAAAGGTTATAAGAGATAGGATTTATAATCATCTTGAAAAGAATAAGTTCATTTGCGATAGTCAGCACGGTTTTGTGAAAGGTAGGTCGTGCCTCACAAACTTTATTGAGTTTTTCGAGAAGGTGACCAAACAGGTGGATGAGGGTAAAGCCATGGATGTGGTGTATATGGATTTCAGTAAGGCGTTTGATAAGGTTCCCCATGGTAGGCTATTGCAGAAAATACGGAAGTATGGGGTTGAAGGTGATTTAGAGCTTTGGATCAGAAATTGGCTAGCTGAAAGAAGACAGAGGGTGGTGGTTGATGGCAAATGTTCATCCTGGAGTTTAGTTACTAGTGGTGTACCGCAAGGTTCTGTTTTGGGACCACTGCTGTTTGTCATTTTTATAAATGACCTGGATGAGGGTGTAGAAGGGTGGGTTAGTAAATTTGCGGATGACACGAAGGTCGGTGGAGTTGTGGATAGTGTCGAAGGGTGTTGTAGGGTACAGAGGGACATAGATAGGCTGCAGAGCTGGGCTGAGAGATGGCAAATGGAGTTTAATGCGGAGAAGTGTGAGGTGATTCACTTTGGAAGGAGTAACAGCAATGCAGAGTACTGGGCTAATGGGAAGATTCTTGGTAGTGTAGATGAGCAGAGAGATCTTGGTGTCCAGGTACATAAATCCCTGAAAGTTGCTACCCAGGTTAATAGGGCTGTTAAGAAGGCATATGGTGTGTTAGCTTTTATTAGTAGGGGGATCGAGTTTCGGAGCCACGAGGTCATGATGCAGCTGTACAAAACTCTGGTGAGGCCGCACCTTGAGTATTGCGTGCAGTTCTGGTCACCGCATTATAGGAAGGATGTGGAAGCTTTGGAAAGGGTGCAGAGGAGATTTACTAGGATGTTGCCTGGTATGGAGGGAAGGTCTTACGAGGAAAGGCTGAGGGACTTGGGGTTGTTTTCGTTAGAGAGAAGGAGGAGGAGAGGTGACTTAATAGAGACATACAAGATAATCAGAGGGTTAGATAGGGTGGATAGTGAGAGTCTTTTTCCTCGGATGATGATGGCAAACACGAGGGGACATAGCTTTAAGTTGAGGGGTGAAAGATATAGGACAGATGTCAGAGGTAGTTTCTTTACGCAGAGAGTAGTAGGGGCGTGGAACGCCCTGCCTGCAACAGTAGTAGACTCGCCAACTTTAAGGGCATTTAAGTGGTCATTGGATAGACATATGGATGAAAATGGAATAGTGTAGGTCAGATGGTTTCACAGGTCGGCGCAACATCGAGGGCCGAAGGGCCTGTACTGCGCTGTAATATTCTAATTCTAATTCTAAAAAAAAAGGTTAGTGTGTAATTTTTGTGTATCAAAGCCAATTACGTAGGTATGAGAAGAGAACTGGCTAAAGTTGATTGGGTAAATAGACTAAAAGGTATGGCGGTAAATAAACAGTGGGAAACATTTAAAGAAACAATTCAAAATGTTCAACAAAAATACATTCCATTGAGAAACAAAAACTCAGCGAGAAAGATCTGTCCGTGGCTTACGAAGGAGGTTAAGAATAGTATTAGATTAAAATAAAAGGCTTATAATGTTGCAAAGAATAGTAGCAAGTCTGAGGATTGGTAATGTTTTAGAAACCAGCAAAGGACCACCAAAATGTTGATTAAAAAGGGAAAAATAGATTATGAGAGTAAATTAGCAAGGAATATAAAAACAGATTGTAAGAGCTTTTACAAGTGCATAAAAAGGAAGGGAGGTGCAAAAGCAAACGTTGGTCCTTAGAAGCAGAGGGAGGAGAAATTGTCATGGAGAATGAAGAAATGGCAGAGACAGTGAACAAATATTTTGTGTCTGTCTTCACAGTAGAAGACACAAGTCACTTACCAGAAACAGAGGGTAACCTAAGGGCTAATAAGAATGAGGAAATTAAGGTAATTAATATCAGCAGATAAAAAGTACTGGAGAAAGGAAGTATTAAGGGGATTAGCATCCTTGAAAGTGGATGAAATATACCCCAGGCTGTTAAAAGAAGCCAGGGAGGAAATAGCAGAAGGTCTGACCATCATTTTCCAATCCTCACTGGATACAGTTGTGGTGCCAGCGGATTGGAGGTCTGCTAATGTTGTACCTTTGTTGAAAAAGAGAGCGAGGGATAGACCAAATAATTACAGGTCAGTCAGTCTAACCTCGGTAGTGGGCAAATTATTGGAAACAGGATAAATTGTCACTTAGAAAGGCATGGATTAATCAAGGATAGGCAGCATGGATTTGTTAAGGGAAGGTTGTGTCTGACTAACTTGATTGAATTTTTTGAGGAAGTCACAAAGAGAATTGATGAGGGTGGTGCACTTGATGTAGTCTACATGGATTTTAGCAAGGCTTTTGACAAGGCCCCGCATGGCAAACTGGTTAAAAAAGTAAAAGCCCATGGGATCCAGGGGAATGTAGTAAGCTGGATACAAAATTGGCTCGGTGGCAGGAAACAAAGGGTAATTGTTGACGGGTGTTTCTGCGACTGGTGGGCTGTTTCAGTGGGGTTCCGCAGGGCTTAGTACTAGGTCCCCTGTTTTTTGTGGTATATATTAACGATTTGGATGTAAATGTAGGGGGAATGATCAAGAAGTTTGCAGACGACACAAAAATTGGCCGCGTGGTTGATAGCGAGGAGGATAGCTGTAGACTGGTCAGGTGGGCAATGGAATTTAATCCAAAGAAGTGTGAGATGATGCATTTGGGGAGGTCAAACAAAACAAAGGAATACACAATAAATGAGAGAATACTGAGAGGTGTAGAGGAAGTGAGGAACCTTGGAGTGTATGTCCACAGATCCCTGAAGATAGCAGGACAGCTCCTAAGGTGATTAAGCAATCATTTATTAGCTGAGGTATAGAATATAAGAGTAGGAAGGTTATGCTGGAACTATAAAACATTAGTCAGGCCACAACTTGAGAACTGTGTGCAGTTCTGGCCACCTCATTACAGAAAGGATGGAATTGCACTAGAGAGGGTACAGAGGAGATTTATGAGGATGTTGCCAGGACTGGAAAATTGTAGCTCTGAGGAAAGATTGGATAGGCTGGGATTATTCTCCTTGGAACAGAGGAGGCTGAGGGGAGATTTGATTGAGATGTGCAAAATTTTGAGGGGCCTGGATAGAGTGAATGGGAAGGGCCTATTCACCTTAGCAGAGAGGTCAGTGACTAGGAGGCATAGATTTAAAGTGATTGCTAGAAGGATTAGAGTGGAGATGAGGAGAACTTTTGTCACCCAGAGGGTGATGGGAATCTGGAACTCCCTCCTTGAAAGGGTGGTAGAAGCAGAAACCCTCAACTCATTTAAAAAGTGCCTAGATGTGCACCTGAAGTGCTGTAACCTGAAGGGCTACGGACCAAATGCTGGAAGGTGGGATTAGGCTGGACGGCCCTTTTTCAGCTGGCACAGATACGCTGGGCCAAGTGCCCTCTTTCTGTGCCATAAAATTGCTATGATTCTATGAAACTCAAGGGACTAAAATCCGACAATCCCCAGGACCTGATGGCCTACACCCTAGGGTTCTAAAAGAGATAGCTGCAGAAATAGTGGATGTGCTATGATTTTTCAAAATTGCCTCGATTCTGGAATGTTCCCAGCAAATTGGAAGTTAGCAAATGTAACACCACTATTCAAGAAAGGAGGGAGTGAGAAAACATGGAATCACAGGCCAGTTAGCCTGACATCAGTCGTCGGGAAAGTACTGGAATCTATTATTAAGGAAGTTTTCACAATGAACTTAGAAAAGCAGAGTATAATTAGAACAAGTCAACATGGTTTTACGAAAGGGAAATCTGTTTGATAAATTTATTGGAGTTTTTTGAGGATGTAACTAGTCAGGTCGATAAAGGGGAACCAGTAAATGTACTATACTTGGATTTCCAAACGTGTTCGATAAGATGCCACACAAAAGGTTAACACACAAGATAAGGGCTCATGGAGTTGGGGATGATGTATTAGCATGGGTAGAGGATTGGTTAATGGAAAGGAAGTAGAGAGTAGGGATAAATGGGGCATTTTCAAGTTGGCAGGCTATGACTAGTGGAGTGCCACAAGGATCAGTGCTGGGGCCTCAGCTATTTACAATCTATATTAATGACTTAGATGAAGAGACAGAGAGTAATGTATCTATGTTTTCTGATGAATGAAACCTGTGAGGAGGACACAAAGCGGTTGCAAAGAGATATAGAGAAGTTAGGTGAGTGGGCAACAAGGTGGCAGATGGAGTATAATGTTGGGATGTGTGAGGTCTTACACTTTGGTTGTAAGAGTAGGAAAGCAGAATATTTTTTAAAAGGCATGAAACTTGTAAATGTTGATGTTCAGCGAGACAGGTGTACTCATAGAAGGAACACAAAAAGTTAGCATATAGGTACAGCAAGCAATTTATTACAAGCGAATTGGAATGCAAGAACAATGTCTGGGGCTTTGGTGAGACTACACCTGGAATATTGTGTCCAATTATGGTTTGCATAATTAAGGAAGGATGTACTTGCATTGGAGGCAGTACAGTGAAGGTTCACTAGATTGGTTCCTGCGATTAGAGAGTTGTCCTATGACGAGAGGCTGAGTAAATTGGTTCGATATTCTCTGGAGTTTAGAAGAATGAGAGGTGATCTCATTGAAGCATTCATGATATTGAAGGGGCTTAACAGGGTAGATACTGAGACATTGGCCGGGATTTTACCTTCCCAAATCAGGCATCCTCGGAGACGGCTGCAGCGAAAAATGGTGGGCGATGACGTTGGGATGGGTCCCCGATGTCATGACGCCGAAACCCCATTTTACGCTCGTCGGATGGCAGGCGAGATGGGACGCCGCTCGCCGTCCGATTTAAGGCAATTGATGGCCAATTGACCCGATTAAAAAGCCAATTGACAGCGATTTTACATCGCCCATTCCATTTTATGTTCTGCGCACAGGTCACACTGGGGGAGGGGATCGTAGACCCGGCAGTTTTAAATGAGCGATAACCGTCCTCTCACTGAAGGGGTTGGAAGTACTTGAATTTTCTGTTTTGTGTGTTGTATTTATCAGCAAATACCAAGATCGGGGCTGATATTGCTGGCTCACCAGGGCTCACCTGAGTGAGTAATACTCCTGGTAGGGCCACAGCATCTGTAAATTATCCCGGGTAGGGAGGGGGGTTGCGAATACCTGTCCTTGCAGCAGGCAGCAAAAAGCTGTCACCAACGCATCTTTGGGATGCTACTTCCATGGGCATTGTCCCCTCTGGAGGAGGGTCCTCCAGTGAAAAAGAGAATGGCACAAGGAGGGCCGGGGGACAAGTGGCCAAGGAAATCAGCGACTTGCTGGCCAGCTGCAGCTTGGTAATGGGGGTGGAGCAGATGGCCAAAGAGCTCACCGGCAGTAAAGATTTTTGAGGAGATGAGTCTACCCAGTAGGCAGGGTGTACCGGCAGCGGTTGAGCACCCTGCAGATATCAGAGCGCCAGTGCCTTAGAAGACTGCGCCTGTCCCGAGAGACTGTGACATATGTGTGAGATGATGGCAGCAGATGTCAGCTCCAACTGCATGGGTGGCCATCCAATTCTGGTGGCTCTAAAGGTCACAGTCACTCTGAACTTCTATGCATCAGGCTCATTCCAGGCTTCTACGGGAGACATGTGCGGAATCTCACAATCATCTGCACAGCACTACATAAGGGTGGTAACTGATGCCATATTCAGGCGGGCCAACCAGTTTATCAAGTTCAAGTCTGATTCGGGCATCACTGGGTTCCCCATGGTCCAAGGCATGATTGACTGTTCAAATGTGGCCATCAGAGCTTCTGCAGGTCAGCCAGGGGCCTTCATTAATCGCAAGGGATTTCATTTGATGAATGTGCAACTTGTCTGTGGCCACCATTAAAGTATATTGCAGGTGTGTGCTCATTATCCAGGAAGCAGGCATGATGCAATCATTCTCTGGAACTACCAGATGCCAGCACTTTTCAACCCCTCTGAGTGTCTGCAAGGCTGGATACTTGGCGACTGGTTACCCACTGAAGACATGGCTGATGACATCTGTGAAGAACCCACGGAATGAGGCAGAGGAACAGTACAATGCGAGCCACGTGACCACCAGAGACACCATTGAGTAGACCATAAGTCTTCTGAAGATGAGGTTTAGGTGCCTGGACCGCTCAGGTGGTGCCCTGCAGTATTCACCAGCAAGGGTATCTCGCATTGTAGTTGTCTGCTACACCTTACATAAACTGGCGCTGCAGAGGGGCGAGGCCCTAGATGCCGAGGAAACTGTTCAGCACAAGGCGTCCTCAGATGAGGAAGGTGAAGGGTTTGAGGAGGGGGTGCAGCCAACTGAACGTCCGGGGGAAGCAGTTGGAGGTTTTCAGGAGTTGGGTGCAAGGGATGCTCGGGAGGCTCCAATACTCAGACGTTTCTCCTGATCTGAGGTTCATGACCCATGCAGTCTGTCAGCGATGGACATGTCAATCTAAATTCAGGCATTCACATCTGCTGGAACCCCAAAAGCACTCACCTGCAAGGGCTGTTATGGTCCACCTTTCCCTCTTAACACACCATGGCCCTCCCCCAAGTCTTGAACTCATACATCATCAGTTATTTGAGACATAATTAAGCCAAAGGAGAACTTTAATAAAGTTTGTGGAAAGTTGCACAAAAATTAACATGAATCAAAATCACACCAGTGAAACCTAACTGCAGTTACAGTGATTTCTTAAATTGTTTCCGAGTGCTCATGCGTGTTGATTGCCCTCTGCCCCCAGCCATGGCAGAGGCAGGTGGCTGATCAGGTTGCCCCATGGCTTGGGATCACCTTGGTAGGCGTCCTCTGGCTGCCCAAGGCCGTGAGGGCCCTGGCAGGAAGAGTGCAGGAGGACATGCCAGGAGCAGCACCAGTCATACCTCAAAATGAGGTGTCAACCTGGTGAAGCGACAACCCAGGACTGCTTGCATGCCAAGCAGCATAAGCAATCCCATAACCAACAGATCAGATCTAAGCTCTGCAGTTTGCCACATCCAGTCACGAATGGTGTTGGACAATTAAATAACTAACTGGAGGAGGTGGCTCCACAAATATCCCCATCCTCAATGATGGGGAAGCTGAGCACTTCAGCAAAACGTAAGGCTGATGCATTTGCAACAATCTTCAGCCAGAAGTGCCGAGTGGATGATCCATCTCGGCCTCCTCCTGAGGTCCCCAGTATCACAGATGCCAGTCTTCAGCCAATTCGATTCACTCTGCGCGATATCAAGAAACGACTGAAGGCACTGGATACTGCAAAGGCTATGGGCCCTGACAACATTCCGGAAAGAGGACTGAAGACCTGTGCTCCAGAACTTGCATAACCAAGCTGTTCCAGTACAGCTACAACACTGGCATCTAATGGCAACGTGTAAATTTGCCCAGGTTGGTCCTGTACACAAAAAGCAAGACAAGTCCAACCCAGCCAATTACTGCCCCATCAGTCTACTCTCGATCATCAGTAAAGTGATGGAAGTCATCGACCGTGCTGTCAAGCGTCACTTGCTTAGCAATAACCTGCTCAGTGACACTCAGTTTGGGTTCCGCCAGGGCCACTCAGCTCCTGACCTCATTACAGCCTTGGTTCAAACATGGACAAAAGAGCTGAATTCAAGAGGTGAAGTGAGAGTGATTGCCTTTGACATCAAGGCAGCATTTGACCGAGTATGGCATCAAGGAGCCCTAGCAAAACTGGAGTCAATGGGAATCAGGGGGAAAACTCTCCGCTGGTTGGAGTCATATGTAGCACCAAGGAAGATGGTTGTCAAGTGTGTACCATCTACAAGATGCACTGCAGCAATGCACCAAGGCTCCTTTGACAGCACCTTCCAAACCCATGACCTCTACCACCTAGAAGGACAAGGGCAGCAGATGCATGGGAACACCACCATCTATCTGCAAGTTCCCCTCCAAGCCACACACCATCCTGACTTGGAACTATATTGCTGTTCCTTCACTGTCGCGGGTCAAAATCCTGGAACTCCCTTCCTAACAGCACTTTGGGTGTACCTACCCCACATGGACTGCAGCAGTTCAAGAAGGCAGCTCACCACCACCTTCTTGAGAGCAATTAGGGATGGGCAATAAATGCTGGCCTAGCCAGCGATGCCTACATCGCATGAATGAATAAAAAAAAATGTTGAGGTGACCCTGAACAGTTTCAGAACCAGCCTCTATCATCCTGGCGTTCTGAGGTGCTAGTGTCACTGGCAGAGCAGCCAAGGAGCTGCTTTACACATCAGAAGCGCCCTGAGAGAAGCCTCCAAATGCAGATTGCTGTTGCTCCTGTGCCATCACGTGGTTCATTTGGGCCACCCTGCTGACCTGAGAGGGATGAGCACCTGGAGGAAACCCCAGGTGCTTCGTCCCTCTCTCGTATTGCCACTGATACATGGAGCTCACTGACAGTGTGATGATGTGCAAGTCTCTGCGCATCTCCAGCAGGTATTGGGTGGTCTGCTGGAGCTGGCTGTCCACAGCAGTCGCCAATCTGTGAATTGTGGAAACTCAAATGACAGGGACTGTGCAGAACCTATGGCCTGGAAGGATGCCTCCAAAGTCCGAGCCAGAGCACGCATAGTCTCTGGTAACTCTGCCAGATATTCACGCACTTGACACTGCATATACAGCATCTGCTGCCAAATAGATGACCCCAGAGGCTCAACATCAGTATAGGGCTCAGCACTGGCCTGGCCTCCCACAGTCCTCCGAGTGTCAGTGATATCGGCCGTAACTGCCCCTGACAGCTGGTCTGGCACTTGTGCAGTGCTAGAACCAGGTTGTGACCACAAATCTGAATGCGCTATTAGCCCAATCGAGGTGACTGTATCTGAGCTGGTGCTTGGTGTGGGGAAAGGATGTGTCGCTGCACCCTCTGAGGTCCCCTGCTCCTCCTCAGAGGTGGTCGGATGTTGCTGGATACATCGCCTGGCAGCAGCTGTGATTCACCTGCAGTAGAAGACAGAATGATCAGGTCTGAGTGACACTCTGGACTGAAGGACATGTCATAGACTGCAGTGTGGCCACATGTCTGTGGGTTTTAACATGTGAACAACCTTCATTGTTTGAACCCTTCCACCCCCACCTTGTGTCTGCTCTCTGGGGAACTCACCCTCCTGGCCAGGTGCTTTGGCCTCACCATCAGCAACTGACCGGCCTCCATCCTCTCCAGCAAGTAGCAATGCCTACTCCTCCACAGCAGTGAGAATGGCAGGATTGGAACTCCGCAACCAGTCTGTCTCCTCTCACAGGCATTCTGGGCCCTCTTCTCCTGTGTAGACACATAACAATCATTTTAGTTACTTCACTTGAAGGAGCACTGCTCATCCCTCTTGCTGCATGCTGCCTCTGGGTCCATTGCCATTCAAGTGTAAGGTTGGCAAACTTCTGGTCCCTTGTGTGGGTCAGATGTGCCCAGCATATGCCCCATGACAGGACTGCAGCCATTCACTCCAGATGGAGGTCTTCCACTTTGCAGCATTAACACCTGGTTACCCACCCATCTGAGTACAAAGCAACGAGGACTGAGACATGCTACTCACCCTTGCAGAGCGGAGAAGGTTATTGACCTGCTTGCGGCACTGGATCCATGTCCTCCTCACAACCCCATAGCTGCTGACCTCCTCCGCAACCTCCATCCAGGCCTTCCTGGTGATCTGGGATGCCTCCTCCTTCTGTCTGGTGGGAAGAGGACCTCCTGCCTTGCCTGAGCCGCCTGGAGGAGGACATGCAGGGAGTCATCGGTGAATCGTGGGGCCACCCAGTTGGTTTTCTCTGCCAATGCTGCAAGCGGGTTCTGGCCCTCCAAAGTCTCAGGCTGGTTTCCGACAAGGTCCGGTGGGTCATCCCATTCAGTCAGTGGACAGCTTCTGTTCCCCTCAGCCTGCTATATGTGTCAGCAATATCTCCCTGCTCCTCCCACCATCCTCTGAGAAGCATGCAGCATTCCCAGTGCCACTAAAGGTGCTGACAGCCCTTTAAAATGGCTGTCAGCACCTTCTTCTGGATCTTGCCCCGCTCCTGCCAATGCTGAGCTTCCCGCCTGTGTGCTCATTTTCTGTTCAAAAGTCTGTCAGCGAGACGTTAATTGATTAACTAGCGTTTGATCGCGGAAGCAGTTGAGCACGGAGCAGGAGTGCCTTCAGCACCCGCATCCGCTTCCCGAACCACGGCCCTGCCAGGTCACATAAAATTCCGGCCATTGTTGCCCCTGGCTGGGGAATCTAGAACATGGGGGCACAGTTTCAGGATAAGGGACAACTCATTTAGGTCTGAGATGAGGAGAGATTTCTTCACTCAAAGGGTTGTGAATTTTTGGAATTCTCTACCCAGAGAATTGTGGATTCTCCCTCATTGAACATATTTAAGGCTGAGAAAAACTGTTTTGGTCTATCGGAATCGAGGGATATGGGGTGCGGTCGGGAAAGAGGAGTTGAAGCCCAAGATCAGCCATGATCATATTGAATAGCGGAGCGGGCTCAATGGGCCATCTGGTCTACTCCTGCTCCTATTTCTTACATTCTTATCATTTGCTTTGTTAAATCATATAATTTCAGTCTTTCCACAGTGAGCTGATTATGTTCAGTTTCTATCACAATAGAGAAAGTACTATTTGGTAATGGAAGGTTAATGCGGGAATACGGGGTAAGATATCTAGCATCTACCCAATGTTTCAGATAGATTGAGCACCCATATCTGTCAAATTGTACTGGAGCTGCTTCATACTGGACATGTGCACATGTATGTATTTGTTTCTTTTTAGGAAACTGTTCATTTTTTGTGTATTTTCTTAGAGATAGAAATTTTGTATCAGATCGTTCTTCAATTGGAAGTTTGTCTAGTGCTAATGCTTCAGGGAGAATTCGACAACTTCAGCTGTCTGAGAAACTGAGTACTCAGGAAATTCAAGAAAATACACTATCCTTGCAAGAAGGTATTTTCCATTGCACTAAAGGCCCAGCATATAGATTAATTGTTGACGTATGCTTTGATAAGTAATATGATTAAGGAAGGACTTTTTAATGGATTGGATAGATTTGGTGAGTTTCTTTGTTTTTAATACAAGCATCAATATTATGAAATTGGTAGTATTCCGTCTTTTGCATTACTGAAATTAACTGAGGAATGTATTCAAACATGGAACTTGAGTTGGTGCACCACACAACTCAATAGTCCATTGAACTTTGTGTGCCTTTTTGCATAGGATCAATGAAATATCAATCACCCATTCACCCAGAAAAATCTCACTAAAATTTCTGTGTAAAGAGATTGGAGGAGAAATTTGTTCCTGTAGTGTCGCTAGAGTTATGCCAATCCCCGGAAGCATGAAGCACTGCCGATTGTTACCTGCTTGGTTTGCATGACGTTCTTTATTGGTATAATTGAAATAAGCCATGTGAGCTACGTGAAGTAATTTCTGCCCTGTTAACTCTGATGATGACACAATTTAATTATTTCTACTTTTTTTTTGTAAACTTTGTTTAACAATACTAGTCAGGTGTATGCCACATGGTTTAACTGT
Organism: Heterodontus francisci; assembly: GCF_036365525.1. Classification (NCBI taxonomy): domain Eukaryota; kingdom Metazoa; phylum Chordata; class Chondrichthyes; order Heterodontiformes; family Heterodontidae; genus Heterodontus; species Heterodontus francisci. The sequence goes on from NC_090372.1 coordinate 83,267,239, forward strand.
GGGAGTCAAGCCATCCATTATTGTGCACCATGGCACCCCCTGTAACCAAAAATGAAACAAATCTCTAAAATGGTAAACCATAGTAAGTAATGCTAGGTTTGTTAAATTATAAAGAATAAGGAACAGTTTGAAATGTCTTCCAAAGATATAAAACATTCTTTGTTGAGCTGATGTTACTTGAACCACTTGATGTGTAAAAACTGTGTTATCCTTTATCTAATATCAGTTCCTTATTAACTATTTTTGTCATTTCAGCATGTTGTGCTGCTATTACTGAGCTGGTGCTTAATGACACAAACGCTCAACAGGTTGTACAGGTTAGTATGCTCAAAAATAAGTTCAGTTACTATTTTCTAGAAGGAATGTTGGTTTTAATCAAAGCAAATCTTAATGAACTGTGTGGGAGTAAAAGGAGAAAAGAAAAAAATCAAGAGTACAGGACTGCTGGCTTCTTAAAATGTGTTAAGATTAATGAAGATGTGGACATGGCTGAAAAATTGAATGAGTTTTTTAGTTCCATATTTACAATGGGACAAGCAAATAGACTGTAACAAAATGGCTGTACAAGATAATAATAATCAATGGTGTAATAGAATTAGCATTACTACAGAGTAGGTGGTTGGATACTTGAATATGATCAGTGAGTAAACTATTTGAGCTGGACGAGATGCACCTTAGGTTGCTTTGCAAACTCAGTGATGTGCTTGCAGAACTCATGGCACAAATATTTAGGAATTTCTCAGATTAGTGAGTCCAGAACCTTCACTACATTGATCTGAAAAAGGTGCAGAGAAAACACCAGCATGATTAATGGACTTGTGAATAAAACTTTTGAGTATAGACTCTGAAAAGTAAGGATGACAAATTGGGCTCCTTAGTGTCTGTTTTTCAGTGCTATGAGTGCATTTAGAACTCCAAATTGGCATCTGTGGCGTACACACCCACTTGTGTGGAAAATTGCTGTGGATCCATACTGTGCAGGCACTTGTACATGGAATGTGAACGTATGCAGACCAGGCAGATTATGACATCAATTAGCATGCAATTGATTTGACGCCAGTGGTGCCCTTTTGGAGCTCAATGCTCCAGCCAATGCCCTCCTTTAACCTTGCACAGATGAACAGCATCAGGAAGGACTGTCACCAGCAGTATTTAAAGGAATCATCAGTTACATACAGGTTAGTTGCTGTTTGATTTCTTCTGCCTGTTGCTATGATTCCACAAGTGTTTGGTAGTTCTATAGTTAGTGCAGTTGTAAAAATCTACTGGTGGCAGATGCTGAAGGACTTTATGCTAATTTTGAGGTTTTTGCACAAACCAGTTGCTGCCAGACATGGTGCAATAGTAGCCATTCCCTTCAGAATAAAGCATGACTTGGGGAAGGAATAGAGGCCAAATAGAGCAGGACAAGCTGCTGGGAGAGGGAGGAGGAGGAAGGAGAGAAGGGCTGTCAGCAGGAGACTATATATCCCCCCAGGGTGTTCAGGGAGCAACTCGCCTACTTGAACGTCAGCAAGGAACAGTGCGTGAGATGTTTGTGCTTCAGTAAGGATGTCCACATTGAAATCTGCCTCTTGCTGTAGAAAAAACTGCAGCCTCAGAGCAGACAAACATGTGCTATTGCAAAGACTCTGAAAGTACTCGGGAGTGTTTCTGGAGGTGTTGTGATGAGTTCCTGGATTTGGCAGGAAGTGTTGCTGCATCCTCACAGGGCGGACAGAGGTGATCTGTCCATACAAAGGCTGCAACACGTTTGGGGGATGCAGTTGCTGTTTTCGGTGAGTGAGCGCCTGACGGGAAATGTAGTCCCCCTGCTCCCTGGTCCTTATGAATGGAACTGTAATCCAGGACTACAACTCCCAGAGAGCACCACGTCTTCCGGGCCCGGCCCTTCCTGTTAATGGTTCAAATTTAAAAAAATAAATAAATACCAAGTCAAAGGCACTTACTGTCGCAGGAATAGGTTGGTCATTCTTTATGAGTCGAGATTCGGGATAGTTATCTTCAAAAGAAGCGTAACTTCTTTTCAAACAGAGAGAGACAGAGAGGGAGGCAGAGACAGAGAAGGAGAGGGACAGAGAGACAGGGAGTGAGAGAGAGACAGACACAGGGAAAGAGAGACAGACACAGGGAAAGAGACAAGGGGGCTGGATTTTGTGCTGTAGGTGGGACTCCCGGTGCCAGGCTGTAAAGACAGGGGGAACTCTGCCTCTGCCTTCCCCGCCCACAACCTCCCCTCCCCCCAGTGCGATCCTCCGGTCTTTTTGTGTCAAAATTTTAGGAGGCAAGATCCCTGTTCCTTTAAAGACCAGTCCAGAAGGCCCCGGCGAGGGGGGATGAGGGTTGGTCGTTCAGTCCAGGGGTAGGATGGTCCTTGGGGGGGCGGTGGCTAATGTTCTCCGGGTGGGGGTCCTCCGTAGGCCACAAATTGCTCACGAAGGAGAGACCCCCACCCCCAAGGCCGAAGGGAGGATGCCTCATTTTACAAGGTGTCCGTGCGGAGGAGGTGCCCCCTGCTGTTGGTACGATCCCAGTGGTGGCAGGAAGAAGCCCTGAATTGGCCCTTAACAGGCCATTTAAGGCCCTCGTTTGTCTCTGGGTGGGAAGGCGTCATTGGCCTATAATGCCCCTGGGGAGATTGCTGGGTGACAGGGAGGTGACAGCCCCTCTGCCCTGCCAATCCCTGGCACCTATTGCGATTCTCCATGCCCCCCCTGCCTCTGATCCTGCCTAAAATCCTTGCCAGGGAGAGAGAGACGGACAGACACAGATAGAGTGGAGTCAGAAAGCAATCAAGATCACCCCTGATAGATGGACATCTAGCTGGAATACTCTGCATCACTACATCAAGTGTGCGGGCAGACATTGACTACTTGTGCAAGCAAAATCAATGCCAGGTATCTCACTAAATCAGTGTTCAACATAGTGACGAGAAAGTAAGTTAATAACTTATTCTTCTCATTTAAAGTTTGTTCACAAAAATGCACATTTTCTGTTTTGATTAATAGTAAAATAAATTCCTTTATCCTTCCTAAATTTGCTCACCAGCCCCCTATGTAGGACAAAATTTGTAATGTGGCCCCTCACGCAAAAAAGGTTGGACACCCCTAGTCTAGATAACTGATGTTTTAGCTCCTAAAGACGGGCCCTCCCTCCCAAATCTGTACTACTGCGGTATGCCCCTGTAATGTGTAGAGGATTAGAATGATTTTCTTTTAAAGTTATCTTCCGTATTTGAATGATATGCATCCTCCACACATTGCAATCTTAACCTTCTATCCCCAGAGGCTCTGCACAGTATTGCTTTTGGGAGGAGTTGATAAGGTGGATTGAATATCAAATTGAACAACTGCAATGATATAGGTACGGGGCTTTATATGACACTGAACTATTCGCAGTTTACAACAACATGAGGAAGTTTGCATGATCAGCACATGGATTTTCTAAAACCCTATTAAACTAGGCTATAGAGGATACATATTCAAAGAATGAATGAAAAAAAGCCATCTGTGAGCCTTTGTTGAAAAATTACTTGACTGAGAATATCATAGCTGAGCTTGGTTCCATTTTCAGCCAATGTCTCAGATGTGTACTTTCCAACAAGAGCCACTCTATAGTGATCATAAGTAGAAAAACCTGTCCTCACTATTCAGGTTATTGTGAATGTCGCAGCCCAATTGCCATCCTGGCGGAGATCAACTGATGCAGAATTGACAAGGAATCAAGCTTGAAATCTTTACCATTGGGGAAGTTTATCCTGAACATTTACTAGAATCTCAGGAATATATTGCTTAACTTCCGAACTAAATTGTTGATGTCGTGGTTCTTTAAATTCTTTATGCAGGGGAATGGCATTTATGTAATCGGAAAGTTAATTCTACCAAGCAAACAAAGGAATGCACCAAAAGCAGATATATTGCAGGTAATTTTGTTACAACACCAATTTTATTTTTTCTAAAGCACTATGCTTTTGTTTATTGGTGAAAGCATCCAAAGGAGGGTGAATGTGATTTGTTTTGTTCAAACAATTAGTTTTGATATTGACACAGTTTTGCATTGTTGCAGATATGAATGCAATCAATAATTGGTGTTTTCTTTCCATTTACCCACTACTAAATGGATCAATGAATTATATTAGGTTTCTAAGTCTCCTTGTTTAAATCAGTGTGATCAAACTGATGATGTATGTCTGCCTAAATGGCTGAAAATAAGATTAATTTCTCAGATTACAGCAAAAAGTGACAGCAAGTTAGTTTCTGTGGCTTAACTCATTTGTACTATTGTAAAAACATCTTCCAGGGACCAGGGATTTCTCAATAAAAATTAGGCGTAGTCATGTTTTTGGTGTTGTGCAATTATTACTAGTATGAAATTTCTGAGAAGAATGCTGTGATTTGTCATTTAAATGTCTCATAAAGTAATTGGCTCTTTTTGACTTGTTGTAGTAAAATCTGCTTTTTATATACTCTTATAGATTTGTTCTATACGTGTTTCAACATGTATGATATGTCTGTTCATTTCATTAATATGTATATACTTACATACATTGCTATAACTATTTCATTACAGTGCTATGCATTTAGAGCTTTGCGTTTTCTCTTCAGCATGGAACGGAACAGGCAGTTGTTCAAAAGGTACAGTATCCAAATGTAATGGGCACCTACACACTGGCATTACTTCTCTTGTCCATTATTCTAAGATTTCAGTGATCCCTTAAGCAAGTTAAAATATAAAATTCTGTACAGTTTTTGTTAATATCTGATTTTTACCCCTCTACAAAGAAGTGTCCTGCATCTGCTTGGTACTTTATTGCAGTACTTGACTGAGATCAGTAGCTTAGTACTAATTTAAAAAAAAGCCATCAAACAAGCTATAAATATGAAATTTATGCTGATGCCTTTTGTCAGTGCTACTCTGGATAATTTGTGAGAAGATCTGCAGCACTGTTCTACTAAGACATGCTTTTAAATTACAAATTATGATTTTTAAAATCCATAGCATCATTAACCATGGTCTGATCATCTGTTTTGAATTCATATATATTTATCTATGTGCACATAATTGATTTCCACTTTTTTGAATTTTCCCAATAAAAGTCAACTTTATCTTCCAAAAAAATCCTATTGTTCACAATGTGCTCTTTCCAGCCAAAAACCATTTATTGCCCATCCCGAGTTGCACTTGAGAAGGAGGCTCACCACCACAAAGAAGGAAATTTTCAGTATTTATTACCCTCGCCTTATGTCGTTGAACCACAGCAACAGGCGTGGCTGAACAACTTCTGGAAGTTTCTGGCACTTGATATGGTACCCTGTGAAGTACAAAAGCTGTGGGAATATCTGAGCTATTTGCACTAAGTTTCATAAGTATGGTTGTTGTAGTTGTTTCAATATTTGTGTATTTGAAAATTCTACAAAATTCCATTCAATGTGGATCAACTTTTATGCTGCCTAATATTTTGGCCTCGATGTTAATTCCTCCTCTATGGGCAAGAGAAGATTCGGAGGGGTTAAAATGTGAAAATGGGGAACGCATCCCGAACCTGCCACCTATGCACCTCTTGCCATTTTAAGAGTGGCGGGTTTTGTGTTGTGCAAGTGTCCTGCCATCAAGAGGTGGGACACATTATTAACTTATTTAAATCAGAATCCAGAGTGCAATTTGGGATGAGAACAGAAAGTGCCGGAAATACTCAGCAGGTCTGGCAGCATCTGTGTAGAGAGAAACAGAGTTAACGTTTCAGGTCTGGTGACCTTCACATCTGGCAAAAATTAGAAATGTAACAGTCTTTGAGCAAGTGAAAGTGGGGCGAGGGGGAAAGAAGAACAAAAGAGAGGTCTGTGATAGGACGGGAGCGCAGGAGAGATTAAATGACAGAGATATCATGGAATAGAAGGCAAATGGAGTGCTAAATAGTTGTAGTAAAAAAGACAAAGCATTTGTCCAGAGAGAATGCTAATGGCAAAATAATGAACAGCTCTTTCCAAAAGCAAAAACATGAAAAACAACTTTAAGACTAGCACATGGTTAAAAAAAAAAATAGAAAAATAAAAATGTATAAAAATTTAAAAAAAATAATGGGGCTCATGGTATGAAATTATTGAACTGTAGAGTGCCTAATTGGAAGATGACGTGCTGTTCCTTGAGCTTGCATTGAATTTCAATGGAACACTGCAGCAGGACAGAAATGTGAGCGTGAGAGCAGGTCGGTGAATTAAAATGGAAAGCAGCTGGAAGCTCGGAGTCATGCTCACGGACCGAGCAGAGGTGTTCTGCAAAGCGGTCACCCAATCTGTGTTTGGTCTCTCCAATGTAGAGGAGACTGCATTGTGTGCAGCGAATACAGTATACTAAATTGAAAGATGTACAAGTAAATCGCTGCTTCACCTGGAAAGAGTGTTTGGGGCCTTGGATGGTAAGGAAGGAGGAGATAAAAGGGCAAGTATTGCACCTCCTGTGATTGCATGGGAAGGTGCCGTGGGAAGGGCATGAGGTGTCGGGGGTGATGGAGGAATGGACCAGGGTGTCGCGGAGGTAACAGACCCTTTGGAATGCTGACAGGGGAGGGGAGGGGAGGGGAAGATTTGTTTGATGGTGACGTCACGCTGGAGGTGGCAGAAATGGCGGAGGATGATCCTTTGGATGTGGAGGCTGGTGGGGTGGAAAGTGAGGACAAGGGGAACCCTGTCATGGTTTTGGAAGAGAGGGGAAGGGGTGAGAGCAGAAGTGTGGGAAATGGAGTGGACACGGTTGAGGGCCCTGTCAACCACAGTGCAGGGATTCCTCGGTTGAGGAAAAAGGAAGCAATTTGGGAGCTTGATTTAAATTCAACAGTTGTTCCATGTGTTTCCCAGGGCTTGGGAAACCCAGCAGGAAAAAGGAGGCGGGAATCACAAGAAAGTAAATGCCTTTTACAGCACACCTTGTGGGCCAACAGGAGCTGAAGTACTTCCCCCACCTCCTTAAGGAACCCTGAAGCCTCCTTTCTGGCAATTGCAGCCTCTCTCTTCCACACAACACCCGCACCTCCCTCCCCGCCCCACGCCACACCCCTGCCCATCACGATAACCTAACCTTCTGTTGCAACCCCAAGTTCTGGCCTTACTCCCTCCAGCGATGACCTCCCTCTTACTCCCAGCCCCATGGACCAATCTCTCACTCTCTTCCTCCCACAATAGCTTCTCTCTTCCCTCCAAATCCCAATCTCTCGCTCCCTCCCTCCCTCTTGCTTCTCTGTGTGTTCTTCCCTGTCCCTAAGGCCACCCAGCTGCAGCCTCCAGTGACTGGATTTCCTGCCCAGCAGCCGGCAAACCCATCAATTTGGCCGTCTGCTGGGCAAAAATGGAAGAAAAAACATAATGAGGTCCTGCCATTAAATTTGGCAGGGCCTTCGCACCTCCGGCTTATGCACTTTTAGACCACTGGAGCAATTTACAATAATTGCTTCTTTACAGTGTTAGGAAAGGAAGATCAGCTCTACTATATATTATTGAAGTCCAAGCTTTCTTCACTGGATGTCTGGTTCAAGGAATTCCCTGCACCCTCCCACCTCACCATATTCAGCACAGAGCATCAAGTATTGTTGTAGTGTAAGAAAAGCACTCAACCATTGCCAGTCCTGTAAGAATGGTGCAATGTGCCAAATCTGTTTGAAGTTTTCAGCCCATATCTTTTGAGACTGACTCCAGCAGATAACTAGCCAGCTGCAGTAGAAGAATCAAATGAGAAAGAAATATCAAAAGAGATTTTCCTCCTAAAGCAGTTCTGATTTTTAGCTGACCACCATTGGCACTTTGGTACCATTCAGTACCACACAGCAGGTGGATCCCAACCTCATCTGCAAGTATCGCGCCAGTTCAGAAAAAGTGAAAGTCTGCAATGCTATCATTGATGCATGAAAACATTTCAAGGCAACACCGACAGCCTAGACCACTGCTCTGTCTGGCTGATCTGTGCTGGCTTGCATCACAGGTACAGTGTTGTTGGCAGAACAATGAGACGATACCCAAGGAGGAAAAGGATAATTGCCCGGAGGATCTTGAAGCATACCACTTGTTGTTTGATGTATTCAACACTAAGTGCTTTATAGTTAGAATGTCTCAGTTTGAATGTCTCTGTATTGAGGGGAGGGTGGTGGGTAGAGTCCCTGCTCTTTATCTTCAAGTTCCCAAATATTTAACCTTCATGAGTTTTGTGATACCCACATCTCTTTGGACCATTGTAAAGGAGTCTGTGCTGACTTGAAAAAGCAACACTTTGCAGCGGACGGAGTAAACAGGATCTCCCAGGTGTATCATGCTTGGCTGACCTGCTGCTCACTATATTGTTCACTGACCATAGATCTGAATTGCATCGTACAAATTTCACCTACTGAATGTTCTCATACGAACATACGAATTAGGAACAGGAGTAGGCCACTCAGCCCCTCGAGCCTGCTCCACCATTCAATAAGATCATGGCTGATCTGATTGTAACCTCAACTCCACATTGCCGCCTACCCCCAATAACCTTCACCCCCTTGCTTATCAAGAATCTATCTACCTCTGTCTTAAAAATATTTAAAGACTCTGCTTCCACTGCCTTTTGAGGAAGAGAGTTCCAAAGACTCACGGCCCGCTGAGAGAAAATATTTCTCCTCATCTCTGTTTTAAATGGGCAACACCTTATTTTTAAACAGTAACCCCTAGTTCTAGATTCTCCCACAAGGGGAAACATCCTTTCCACATCCACCCTGTCAAGACCCCTCAGGATCTTATATGTTTCAATCAAGTCGCCTCTTACTCTTTTAAACTCCAGTAGATACAAGCCACGCCTGTCCAACCTTTCCTCATGAGACAACCCATCCATTCCAGGTATTAGTTTCGTAAACCTTCTCTGAACTGCTTCCAATATGTTTACATCCTTCCTTAAATAAGGAGACCAATACTCTACACAGTACTCCAGATGTGGTCTCACCAATGCCCTGTATAACTGAAGCATAACCTCCCTACTTTTGTATTCAATTTCCCTTGCAATAAACGATAACATTCTATTAACTTTTTAAATTACTTGCTGAACCTGCATACTAACCTTTGCGATTCATGTACTAGGACACCCAGATTCCTCTGCATCTCAGAGCTCACCGTTTAGATAATATGCTTCTTTTTTTATTTTTCCTGTCAAAATGGACAATTTCACATTTTCCCACATTATACTCCATTTGCCAGATTTTTGCCCACTCACTCAACCTGTCTATATCCCTTTGAAGCCTCCTTATGTCCTCTTCACAACTTACTTTCCTACCTATCTTTGTATCATCAGCAAATTTCGCAACCATACCTTTGGTCCATTTATCCAAGTCATTTATACATAAATTGTAAAGCGTTGAGGCCCCAGCACTGATCCCTGCGGCAGATCACTCATTACATCTTGCCAACCAGAAAATGACCCATTTTTACCTACTCTCTATTTCCTGTTAGCTAGCCAATCTTCTATCCATGCCAATATGTTACCCCTACACCATGAGCTTTTATTTTTTCACAATAACCTTTGATGTGGCACCTTAGCAAATGCCTTCTGGAAATCCAGGTACAATACATCCACCGGTTCCTCTTTATCCACAGCACACGTTACTTCTTCAAAGAACTCTAATAAATTAGTTAAACGTGATTTCCCTTTCACAAAACCATGTTGACTCTGCCTGATTACCTTGAATTTTTCTAAGTGCCCTGCTATAACGTCTTTAATAATAGCTTCTAACATTTTCACTATGACAGATGTTAAGCTAACTGGCCTGTAGTTTCCTACTTTCGATCTCCCTTTTGGAATACAGGAGTTACATTCGCTACTTTTCAATGTAAGAGAACCTTCCCCAAATTTAGGGAATTTTGGAAAATTAAAACCACTGCATCATCTCACAAAGCACTTCTTTTAGGACTCTAGGATGAAATCAATCAGGACCGAGGGACCAGTCAGCCCACAGCTCCAACAATTTGCTCAGTACCACCTCCCTGGTGATTGTAATTTTCTTGAGTTCCTCCCTCCCTTCCATTTCCTAATTTATAGCTATTTCTGGAATGTTACTTGTATCCTCTATAGTGAAGACTGATGAAAATACCTGTTCAATTCATCTGCCATTTTCCTTATTTTCCTTTATTAATTCCCTGATTCACTTTCTATAGAACCAATGCTCACTTTGTCAACTCTTTTCTTTTTAAAATATCTATAGAAACTCTTACTATGTGTTTTTATGTTTCTACCGAGCTTTCTCTCGAATTCTAATTTTTCCCTCCTTATCAAACCTTTAGTCATTCTTTGCTGGGTTTTTTTCTGTCGAATCTTCTGACCCATCTTCTGACCCATAGTATCCTTTGCAAGCTGGATCGGGAGTCCCGCATGGTGTGTTGCCTGCCCGGTGCCAGGGTGCAGGACATCTCTGACCGGCTTGAAAGGATATTGGAGCGGGAGGGGGAGGATCCAGTTGTTGTGGTCCACATTGGAACTAACAACATAGGCAAGGCTAGGATGGAGGACCTGTTTGGGGATTATAAAGCACTAGGAACGAAATTAAGGAACAGGTCCTCGAGGGTCATAATCTCCGGATTACTGCCCGAGCCACGTGCAAATTGGCTTAGGGATAAGAATATTAGGGAAGTAAACATGTGGCTCAGGGAGTGGTGTGGGAAAGAGGGGTTCCATTTCATGGGGCATTGGCATCAATTTTGGAACCGGGGGGATCTGTACCGATGGGATGGTCTCCACCTGAACCGATCTGGAACCAGTGTTCTAGCGAAACGGATAAATAGGGTGGTCTCTAGGACTTTAAACTAGTGACTCGGGGGGAAGGGAAAGGGAAAACGACAGGGAGTATGATGATAAATAAAAAGGTAAGCAGCAGGCTAACGTGTGCAGGAGGGTTTAGGTTCAAGGTAGACGATGAAAGAAGCAGAAAGGAAGGATAACTCAGGAGTTATTATTAGAGATGTTGGGAATCATGAGGGTAAGAAAGCTAGCATAAAGGCACTTTACCTGAATATTCGTAGCATTCGTAACAAGGTTGATGAGTTAACAGCACAAATCATCGCGAATCAATATGATTTGGTAGCCATGATGCAGACATGGTTACAGGTTGGTCACGACTGGGAGTTAAATATCCAGGGGTACCAGACTATTCGGAAGGACAGACAGGAAGGTAAGGGAGGTGGTGTAGCTCTGATACTCAAGGACGACATCAGGGTGGTGCTGAGAGATGATATAGGTTCTATGGAGAATGAGGTTGAATCCATTTGGGTGGAAATTAGAAACTCTCAGAAAAAAAAGTCACTGATAGGCGTAGTCTATAGGCCACCAAATAATAGCATCACATTGGGGCGGGCAATAAACAAAGAAATAACTAATGCCTGTAAAAATGGTATGGCAATTATCATGGGGGATTTTAATCTACATGTAGATTAGTCGAACCAGCTCAGTCAGGGTAGCCTTGAGGAGGAATTCGTTGAGTGTATCTGTGATAGTTTTCTTGAACAGTATGTAATGGAACCGACGAGGGAGCAAGTTATCCTATATCTAGTACTGTGTAATGAGACAGGAATAATTAATGACCTCATGGTTAGGGATCCTCTTGGAAGGAGTGAACACAGTATGGTTGAATTGAGAATACAGATGGAGAGTGTGAAGATAAAATCCAATACCAGGGTCCTGTGCTTGAACAAGGGGGACTACAATAGAATGAGGGAGGACTTGGCTAAAGTGGACTGGAAACAAAGATTTTATGGTGGGACAGTTGACGAGCAGTGGAGGACTTTCAAAGCAATTTTTCAAAGTGTTCAGCAGAAGTATATTCCAGTGAAAAGGAAGGACTGGAAGAAAAGGGGTAATCTGCCATGGGTGTCTAAGGAAATAAGGGAGGCTATCAAATTGAAAAAGAAGGCATACAAAGTGGCCAAAAGCAGCATGAAACTAGAAGATTGGGAAAACTTTAAAGGTCAACATAAAGCTACAAAAAGAGCTATAAAGAAAAGTAAGATGGAACATGAGAAAAACTAGCACAGAATATGAAGACAGATAGCAAAAGTTTCTATAAATATATAAAACGAAAAAGAGTGGCTAAAGTAAACGTTGGTCCTTTAGAGGATGAGAAGGGGAATTTAGTTATGAGATATGATGAAATGGCCGAGGCATTGAACAGGTATTTTGTATCGGTCTTCTCAGTGGAGGACATTAATAACATGCCAGTAATTGACAAAGAGACGAACGTAGGTGAGGACCTGGGAACAATCATTATTACGGAAGAGGTAGTGTTGGGCAAGCTAATGGAGCTAAGGATTGATAAGTCTCCTGGCCCTGATGGAATGCATCCCAGGGTACTAAAAGAGATGGCGGGAGAAATAGCAGGTGCACTGACGGTAATTTTCCAAAATTCGCTGGACTCTGGGGTAGTCCCAGTTGATTGGAAAACAGCAGATGTGACGCCACTGTTTAAAAAGGGAGGTAGACAAAAGATGGGGAATTATAGACCGATTAGCTTAACCTCTGTAGTGGGGAAGATGCTTGAGTCTATTATCAAGGAAGAAATAGCAGGGCATCTCGATAGAAATTGTCCCGTTGGGCAGACGCAGCATGGGTTCATGAAGGGCAGGTCATGCTTGACAAATCTTTTAGAATTCGATGATGACATTACGAGCAAGGTGGACAATGGGGACCCAGTGGATGTGGTGTACCTAGATTTCCAAAAGGCCTTCGACAAGGTGCCGCACAAGAGGCTGCTACATAAGATAAGGATGCATGGCGTCAGGGGTAAAGTATTAGCATGGATAGAGGATTAGTTGACTAACAGGAAGCCGAGAGTGGGGATAAATGAGTGCTATTCTGGTTGGCAATCAGTCACTAGTGGTGTGCCTCAGGGATCGGTGTTGGGACTGCAATTATTTACAATTTATATAGATGATTTTGAGTTGGGAACCACGTGTAGGGTGTCAAAGTTTGCAGATGACACTAAGATGAGTGGCAGAGCAAAGTGTGCAGATGACTGTGAAACTTTGCAGAGGAACATAGATACATTGAGTGAGTGGGCAAAGGTCTGGCAGATGGAATACAATGTTAATAAATGTGAAGTCATTCATCTCGGTAGGAGTAACAGCAAAAAGGATTATTACTTGAATGGTAAAAAGTTGCAGCATGCTGCTATGCAGAGGGACCTGGGTGTCCTTGTGCATGAATCGCAGAAGGTTGGTCTGCAGGTACAGCAAGTAATTAGGAAGGCAAATGGAATTTTGTCCTTCATTGCTAAAGGGATTGAGTTTAAAAGCAGAGAGGTTATGTTGCAGCTGTATAAGGTACTGGTGAGGCCGCACCTGGAGTACTGTGTGCAGTTTTGGTCTCCTTACTTGAGAAAGGATATACTGGCACTGGAGAGAGTGCAGAGGAGGTTCACTAGGTTGATTCCGGAGTTGAGGGGGTTGGCTTATGAGGAGAGACTGAGTAGATTGGGATTATATTCATTGGAGTTCAGAAGAATGAGGGGGGATCTTATAGAAACATATAAAATCATGAAGGGAATAGATAAGATACAAGTAGAGAGGATGTTTCCACTGGCAGGTGAAGCTAGGACAAGAGGGCATAGCCTCAAGATTAGAGGGAGCAGATTTAGGACTGAATTAAGAAGGAACTTCTTCACCCAGAGGGTTGTTAATCTATGGAATTCCTTGCCCAGTGAAGTAGTTGACGCTTCTTCAGTAAACGTCTTTAAAGCTAAGGTAGATATCTTTTTGAACAATAAAGGAATCAAGAGATATGGTGGGAGCGCGGGTAAGTGGATCTGAGTCCATGAAAAGATCAGCCATGATCTTATTGAATGGCAGAGCAGTCTCGAGGGGCCGGACGGCCTACTCCTGCTCCTAGTTCTTATGATCTTATATGCCCTTATATCCTCTTAAATGTCTGCCACTGCATCTCTATTGACCTATCCCTTAACCTAATTTGCCAGCCCACTTTAGCTAACTCTGCTTTCATGCCCTCATAATTTCCCTTATTTAAGTTTAAAATACTAGTCTTGGACCCATTCTTATCTCCCTCAAACTGAATGTCAGATTCAATCATATTATGATCGCTGCTATCTAGGCGCACCTTCACTATGATGTCATTAATTAATCCTATCTCGTTGCACAATACCAGGTCTAGTACAGCCTGCTCTCTGGTTGGCTCCAGAATGTCTTGTTCTAAGAAACTATCCCGAAAACCTTCTATGAACTCCTCATCTAGGCTACCTTTGCCCATCTGATTTTTTCAGTTTATATGTAGGTTAAAATCCCCCATGATTATTGCTGTACCTTTCTGACAAGCTCCCATTATTTCTTCCTTTATACTCTGTCCTACCATGTGGTTACTGTTCAGGGGCCTGTACATCACTCCCATGAGTGACTTCTTGCCTTTATCATTTCTCATCTCTACCCAAACTGCTTCTGCATCCTGGTTTCCTGAACTTAGGCCATCTCTCTCTAATGTGCTAATACCATCATTAATTACAAAGCAACCCCTCCACCTTTCCTGTCCTTCCTAAATGTTTTGTACCCTTCAGTATTCAGGTCCCAATCTATGTCATCCTGCAGATATGTTTGTAATGGCTATCAGATCGTACTCATCTGTTTTGTTTCGAATGCTACAAGCATTCAGATACAGAGCCTTTAGTTTTGTGCTTTTATTATTTTTGTAACGTCTAGCCTTGACTGCTGATTTACTCTTAGATTTGTACTCTCTATCCCTTCCTGTCACGGTCTGTTTATCATTTCCTATATTAATACCTTTCTCTGTTGCCTTGTCTCTACTCTTTGATTTACCACATCTGCCCAAATTTGATCCCTTGTCCTCAGTATTTAGTTTAAAACTCTCTCTACTTCCCTAGTTATGCGGCTCATTGGAACACCAGCCCAAACACGGTTCAGGTGTAGACCGTCCCAACGGTAAAGGCCCGACTTTCCCTAGTACTGGTGCCAATACTGCACAAACCGGAACCCACTTCTACCACACAAGTCTTTGAGCCACGCATTCATTTCTCTAACCTTATTTGCCCTATGCCAATTTGCACGTGGCTCACGCTTTGAGGTTCTGCTTCTTAATTTGGTGCCTAGCACCTCTTACTAACCGTGCAGAACCTCTTTTCTTGTCCTGCCTATGTCATTGGAACCTACCTGGACCACGACGACTGGGTCCTCCCGCTCCCACTGTAAGTTCCTCTGCAGCCCTGAGCAGATGTCCCAAACCCTGGCACCAGGCAGGAATCACAGCCTTCTGGACTCTCGTTCTTTGCTGCAGAGAATGGTGTCTATCCCTCTAACTATACTGTCTCCTCCTCCCACTACATTCCTCTTTACTCCCCCTGCTTGAATGGCTTCCTGTAGCATGATGCCATGGTTAGTTTGCTCATCCAACCTCCAGCCCCCACACTCATCCAAACTGAGCCGAAGCTCCTCGAGCCACAGACACTGCAGACGTGGTTGCGGTGGATCACGCTGGCGTCCACCAGCTCCCACATACTGCAACTGCAACACATCACCTGCCCTGCCATCTTTGTTTTGTTTTAAATATTTAATTAATAAGAAATACTCACTAGCCAATCTATTAAGCTTTACTAGTATTAGTAAATAGAACCTAATTACTACAATTACCTGAGTTTTTGAAAGATAAATGAAAAAAACTCTCACCAACCTCTCAGAATGCAGTTGTTCCACTCTGGTGTATTAGACCGGCTAGAATAGCTCTTTTAAACTCTTGTCACCCTCCGGGTCCTCCTCTCTCCCCCTCTTTTTAAACTCTGCCGCTCTCCCGGTCCTCCTCTCTCCCGCTCTTTCAATCTGCCGCTCTCCGGGTCCTCCTCTCTCCCACCCTTTTTAAACTCTGCCGTTCTCCGGTTCCTCCTGTCTCCCGCTCTTTTAAACTCTGCCACCTCAGCTTTAGGCTGTGGCAAAGGCTGCTCAGATGGCCTGCAGAGACCAATTCTTGTTGCTGGTTGAACCTACACCAGGTCACCTCACTGCAAAGGCAGGCTGCAGTGGGTGCCTTAGAAACAGACAGTCTACTAACCAGGGAATAGTGCTCCAGGGGTGTGATTCACTCCCCTTCTAGTTTCTCCCTGAAATTGCAGCAGTAGCTTCTCTATATGTCCTTTAAGGCAAGGGGCTCTTTGGCAAACAAATTTTGGGATAAGTTTTGTTTCAAAACCAAATTGCAATAGACAAAGACCTTCCTTATAATAAGGATTCATGCATCATGACTGAACAGCCTAATAGGAACATCAGATTCATTTCTTGTGATTTTATGACTTTACAACTTGATATTAGCAAGCAGATTAAGAAAGGCATTATGAAAAGCATTTCCATTATTTCTGGGACAACTGGTAAATCTGCATAAAGGACAAAACCTTCTAAACAAATTTGTATTCCACCAATATGCAATTCACTGATCTGCCATACATGCCTGACTTTAAAATCTTAACCATTATTCATCAAAACATGGCCAGATAATAATTCTGTCCCATTACCTGCAAAGAAAAAAAATTCATTTTGGATCCCCCAAAGGGCTTTATCTGTGCCTGTCCCATTAATGGTGCTGGTACCTTTAAGGCCCACGAAGCACACATACTTCCTCCTCCGTTCATGGCTGTAGCTAATAATTTTCTTGTCCAGCCCCACCTTTATCTTAATTAGGCCTGAGAGCAAGTTTGGTTGCTGAGATTTGCACTCCAAGAGAGTGCACTTTTAGTCTGATGAACTTTTAGTTCTGAAGGAAGTTCATCAACCTGAAATTTTAACACTGTTTTTCTCTCCATAGATACTACCTGACCTGCTGAGTGTTTTGTTGCATTTTCTATTTTTATTTCAGATTTCCAGCATCTGCAGATTTTGCTTTTACACTTTTAGTCTGCTGAAGCAATCTGCAATAATTGTTTTTGGACAATGTTCGGAAAGGAAGATCAGCCCTACTAACCATTAACATGATCCAAGCGTCTTTGACTCAATCTCTAGTTCAAGGAATAGTTTTTGTGTAAAATAAGGATACCATTAAGTTGAATTAAATGTTTGACCAAAATAAACATTTCATCTGAGAAACGTGATTTGGCAGGAAATTGAATTGCGTACTATGAAAGGCTATCTGACTTCTCCGGGGGCAGGCTTTGCAGTGGGCCACTGCCTGCGTGTCCTTCGCAGCATTCTCCAGTGATATGGACACACGCAGTAGCAGCCTCTGCTTGGGCCTGAATGCGGCGTTGAATTGGCTCTATCCTGATGTCACACAGCCAAAACAGCTGATGTGACACCAAGATTCCAAATTTGGACAATGCAGTTCCTGGAAATGCCTGCGTGGTCCACTCTTGAAAAAGAAATGTGAAACAGCAAGATGGGTCCTGCAGTTGTGTTATTTAAACGGCCAGGCACTCTGATTGCAGGTGAGTTAAATTTTTGAAATTGTTTCTATTGGAAAGTGTCTGAAAGTACTTTAGAGGTGCTTTTGCGAGAAAGTGTTGCCATATCCTCACAGGGATGGCAGGGTATGGGTGAACTGCACACACAAAGGCTGCAACAGATTTGGGAGCAGCAGTGCCAATGCTTCTGAGTCTGCTGCATGACAGGGGCTGCCTGGCAGGCCAGCCAATGCACCCAGCATCTCGGTGTACATGCCCATTCATCACTCTCCTGTATGCCATCCCATTGTGGTCCTCATCTGAGTCCTCTACAGCAGTTTTTGTCTGTCACCTCGCCTTCCAGTGAGCTGGCAAACAAACCATCCTTTTACCCTAGCCTGGCTGCAGTGCCTCACAATCTGCTGATCAAAATTCTCTGCTCGTTCAAGGTAAGTGCAGTACTTGTGTCTCAGCTGCTAGCTGTGAGTGTCAGATCAAGTTATGGACCTCTTCATCAGTGCTTTGCTGTTGCTCGCTTTCCTTCTCTTGGGGCTCCTATGGCTGGGCAAGTGGCAGTCATTGGGTGTCTGAAAGCAGGAACTCAGAAGGAGAAGGTTGATGTGAGGGAAAGAGGTTGGGGTAGGGAGCAGGAGGTCAATAGTAACATTATCTGCAGCTTGCTCATCATGCCAGGTAGCAGGATGATGGTGAGCTGGGAGTTCAGAAGGGACATAAGGCAGGAAGATGCCGTTATCCTCAATATTCTCAGCTATATCGGATACTGCGGGCCCCATTGCAGCTGGCCCTGTAATGCTGAGAACCATCTCCTCTGTATAGCTCAGGAGATGCAGCGTTCTATTCCCCCAGTGGCTTTGCTTTGCCCATTTCTATTGTGTGCCAGCTTGTCCTGTAAGAGAGAGAGGGCAGAATGTCAATGGTTGTGTAGCACAGTGTTTGGGTGATGTACCTGCCATAGCTGAATAGCTGGAGGTGTATAGTAGCAGTAAGAGGTGAGTGTAGCCTGGCAGCATTGGTAGATGTGTGAGGGTGAGGTGGAGTACCTGAGTGTTATGTGTGAGTCCTGAGTGCCAGGATGTGCTGCTGGATGAGTGATGGGGGTGTGGTGCATTGAGCAGTATGAGAGATTGGTGGTGTGGTTGGTAGGAGATGTCATGTGAAGATGCATTCACTGACGTTGACCACCAGCATGAGGTCATTAAACCTCTTGTGACATTGCTGCCTGGATCCAGACTCCAGGGGTTGACCTTCCTGATCCTGCTCCTATTCACTTCTGAGGGTGGTGCTTGAAGGCTTCTTGTCCCCCCCCGCCCACCCACCCCCACCCCCATCCCGTGGGAACATGTGGGAACATGATGCTTCTCCTCCTGCCTACATGTACCACTAATGCATCCAGCACAACATCCATCAGTCTGGTTTCTCTGTCTGCCCTGATATTCAGTTTGCAAGAATTTCCATTGCAGCAATCTTTTTGTGCAACTTCCCTTTAAGAGGCAGCCTGCCTGTAAGAAAGAGCAGGCTGCCTGTACCATGTGGTCTGCAGCAATGCTGCCGGCACCTCCTACTGTGTGCAGAGCTCGCTGAGAGCACTGAGAAGGAGAGAGCAGCCCTCGAAGTGCAGGAACTAGCACTAAAGTCATTCAGATGAGGTAGGTAGACAAATTTTGTATCTCAATCTGAATGGGTATGTGCATACCATGAATCGCAGCCCCTGCACCCAAAAGTCAGGGCACTTGAATTTTAGGCCCAATGTCTTTCCAATTTAGCTTACCATTTAGTGTACCATTTGCTACCCTTTACTTTGATTGGTGTAAGACATCACATTCTTTAGAGTAAGTTAAGTACTTGCTACAGCAAGACTTCCTTCATGTTTAACAATACATGAATAGCCCCATGGATTTTACTGATCGTAGAAGAAGTGCATATTTTTTATGTTCTATAGGTTTGTTTCCCTTATTTAATGTTAAAATTTTCATGATTGACTCTCACTAATGAGATTTTTTAAATGCAGGTTGTTTCCTCCTGATATGTTTGAGATGTTCATTGATGTTGGACATTATGCACGTGACATCTATGCATATGAAAACTTGGTAACTAAGTTGAACTCTTTAACTGTAAGTGAAGAACTCTAATTATGCTTGGCTATTTTCAAGGTTCTGTTTTTCCACAAAAAGTTTGTAACCTGTTTTGCAATTTTGTGTCTAGACTGAGGAACTAAACCAAATCACTGAAAATATTGAAGGAGTTAACCAAAATAAATCTCCAACAAAATTTATCGGTAATTATGCCATTTTAGACTATCTTGGGAGTGGAGCATTTGGGAATGTTTTTAAGGTAAGTCTTTCCTTTGATTGTAATGTTTTATTAGCTTTCTGCAACAGACACATTAAATCTATATTTTAGATCTCTTCTTGAATTTACAGGTTAGGAAATACAGTGGACAGAATCTGCTAGCTATGAAAGAAGTTAATTTGCACAACCCAGCTTTTGGAAAAGACAAAAAAGACCGTGACAGCAGCGTAGAGAAAATTGTGTCTGAACTAACAATAATTAGAGAACAGGTGCATTTTCTTTGTTCTTTTTTGTTCCATATATACAGTATATCGTAAAATTACTAGCGATGGTCATTTTCAATGAGGTGTGAGTTTGTATTAGGTGGAGAATGTCTACTGAATGAATGTTAATTCATTTTGCTGAAGTTTCGAGTAAAATTGCGTCAACACATAGAGCATTACACCAATTAGATTATCATATAAGTGAAAAGGGGCAATTTTTAAATGTTTTTAAAATATTATTTTTTAATTCATTCATGAGATGTGGATGTTGCTGGCAACGCCTATTTATTGTCAGTCCCTAGTTGCCCTTGAATGTGGCAGTGAGCCACCTTCTTGAACTGCTACAGTCCATGTGACAAAGGTACTCCCACAGCATTATTTAGGTAGAGAGTTCCAGGGCTTTTACCCAGCAATAATGAAGGACTAGCAATATAGGGCCAAGTCAGGATGGTATGTGATATAGAGGGGAACTTGAAGATGTTGTTCCCATAAGCCTGCTGCCCTTGACCTATGTGTAGAGGTTGTGGGTTTGGAAGGTGCTGTTGAAGAAGTTTTGGCGAGCTGCTGCAGTGCATCTTATAGATGGTACACATTGCAGCCATGGTGCACCAGTGGTGGAGGGAGTGAATGTTTAAGTCGGTAGTTGGGGTGCTTATCAAGTGGGCTGCTTTGTCCTAGATGGTTTCAAACTTCTTGAGTGTTGTTAGAACGCAGTCATCCAGGCAAGTGGGAAATATTGTATCACAATCTTGACTTAAGCCTGATTACCAGCTACTGCCCCACTCCCCCACCTCGGCTGGTGAATCTGTGCTTCTCCATGGGGAACACCAATTGGAAGAAGCACTGAGGGCAGCAAAGGTTGGGGAACTTCAATGTCCACCATCAAGAGTGGCTCGGTTGCACCACTACTGACCAAACTGGCCGAGTCCTAAAGAACATAGCTGCCAGACTGGGTATGCGGCAGGTGGTGAAGGAACCAACAAGAGAGAAAAACCTACTTGACCTTGTCTCACCAATCTACCTGTTGCAGATGCATCTGTCCATGACTGTGTTGGTAGGAGTGACCACCGCAGAGTCCTTGTGGAGACAAAGTCCGGTCTTCACACTGAGAGTACCCACCATCGTGTTGTGTGGCACGACCACTGTGCTAAATGAGCTAGATTTCAAACAGATCTAGCGACTCAAACTGGGCAACCATGAGGCGCTGTGGGCCATAAGCAGCAGCAGAATTGTAGTCAACCACAATCTGTACCCTCATGGCCCGGCATATTCCCCACTCTACCATTACTATCAAGCGGAGGGACCAACCCTGGTTCAATGAAGAGTGCAGGAGGGCATGCCAGGAGCAGCACCAGGCATACCTAAAAATGAGGGATCAGCGTGGTGAAGCTACAACACAGGACTACTTGCATGCCAAACTGCGTAAGCAGCATACGATAGACAGGGCTAAGTGATCTCACAGCCAACGGATCAGATCTAAGCTCTGCAGTCCTGCAACATCCAGTCATGAATGGTAGTGGACTGTTAAACAAATGACAGGAGGAAGAGGCCCCACAAACATCCCCATCGTCAATGATGGGAGAGCCCAGCACATCAGTACGAAAAACAAGGCTGAAGCATTTACATCCATCTTCAGCCAGAAGTGCCAAGTGGATGATCCATCTCGGCCTCCTCTTGAGCTCCCCAGCATCACAGATGTCAGTCTTCAGCCAATCCGATTCACTCCATGTGATATCAAGAAACGGCTGAAGGCACTGGATACTGCAAAGGCTATGGCCCCTGACAACATTCTGGCCATAGTACTGAAGGCTTATTCTCCAGAACTAGCCGTGCCCCTAGCCAAGCTGTTCCAGTACAGCTACAACACTGGCATCTACCTTGCAATGTGGAAAATTGCCCAGGTATGTCCTGTGCACAAAAAGCAGGACAAATCCAACCAGGCCAATTACCGCCCCATCAGTCTACTCCTGATCATCAGCAAAGTGATGGAAGGGGTTATCAAGCGGCACTTGCTCAGCAATAACCTGCTCACTGATGCTCAGTTTGGGTTCTGCCATGGCCACTCAGCTTCTGACCTCATTACAGCATGGACAAAAGAGCTGAATTCCAGAGGTGAGGTGAGAATGACTGCCCTTGACATCAAGGCAGCATTTGACCGAGTATGGCGTCAAGGAGCCCTAGCAAAACTGAAGTCAATAGGAATCAAAGGGAAAACTCTCTGCTGGTTGGTGTCATGCCTAGCACAAAGAAAGGTGGTTGTGGTTGTTGGAGGTCAATCATCTCAGTCCCAGACATCACTGCAGGAATTCCTCAGGGTAATGTCCTAGGCCCAACCATTTTCAGCTGCTTCATCAATGACCTTCCCTCCATGAGAAGGTCAGAAGTGGGGATGTTTGCTGATGATTGCATAATGTTCAGTACCAGTCGCAACTCCTCAGATACTGAAACAGCCCGTGTCCATATGCAGCAACACCTGGACAACATCCAGGCTTGGGCTAATAAGTGGCAAGTAACATTCACGCCACACAAGTGCCAGGCAATGACCATCTCCAACAAGAGAGAATCTAACCGTCTTCACTTGATATTCAGTGGCATTACCATCTCTGAATACCCCACTATCAACATCCTGGTGGTCACCATTGACCAATAACTGAACTGGACCAACCACATAAATACTGTGGCTACAAGAGCAGGTCAGAGACTGGGAATTTTGCGGTTAGTAATTCACCACCTGTCTCCCCGATGCCTGTCCACCATCTACGAGGCACAAGTCAGGAGTGTGTTGGAATACTCTCACTTGCCTGGATGGGTGCAGCTCCAACAGCATTCAAGAGGCTTGGCACCATCCAGGACAAGGCACCCCGCTTGATCTGCACCCAATTCACCACCTTCAACACTCACTGCCTCCACCACAGACGCACGGTTGCAGCAGTGTGTACCATCTACAAGATACATTGCAGCAACTCACCAAGATTCCTTCGACAGCACCTTCCAAACCCCTGACCTCTACCACCTAGAAGAACAAGGGCAGCAAATGCATGGGAACACCACCAACTGCAAGTTCCCCTCCAAGCCACACACTATCCTGACTTGGAACTATATTACTGTTCCTTCACTGTTGCTGGGTCAAAATCCTGGAACTTCCTTCCTAACTGCACTGTTGGTGTACCTACACCCCAAGGACTGCAGAGGTTCAAGAAGGCAGCTCACCACCACCTTCTCAAGGGCAATCAGCGGAGGGAAATAAATGCTGACCTAGCCAACAATGCCCACATACCCCGGATGAATAAAAAAAATTGAGGAGAGGCTTTGGTGTGCCAAGAGGTGAGTCAGTTGCCATAGAATACAATGCCTCTGGCCTACTCTTGTAGTTACTGTATTTACTTGGCTGGTCCATTTAAGTTTCTGGTCAATGGCGACCCCTAGCATGTCGACGATGGAGGGATTTGATGATGGTAATGTCATTGAATGTCAAGGGGAGATTGCTAAACTCTAGACTACCAATGTGGTAATTGACTAAAATGAGGGGGATTTGTCCTGTTTTTTGTGGACAGAACATGCATGGGTGATTTTCCACTCTGACTAAATGCCAGTGTTGTAGCTGTACTGGACAGCTTAGTTAGAGGCATGGCTAGTTCTGTAGCTCAGGCCTTCAGCAATACAGATGGGTTGTTGTCAGGGCCCATTGCTTTTGCTGTATCCATTGTGTTCAAAGTTTTCTTGATACCATGTAGATTGAATCAAATTGGCGAATACTCGTGAGGAGGCTGGATTGGATTATTCACTTGGCATTTCTGGGTGAAGATGGTTGCACTCTTGTGCATCCCATTGAGGATGGGGATATTCCTTTACAGTACCTTTGTGTTAAATATGTTTGGACAAAAAATTTACCTATGATACATATTAATCTTTATTGTTACCTGTCAGTTATAAGCTTCCCCTAGTATCAGTAGAAAAGAAAAACAGGATTATTGCATATTAACATTCTAAATCAGGTGTGTCCAACCTTTTTGCATGGGTGGGGGGGCACATTACGATTCTTGTCTTACATAGAGGGCCAGTGAGACAATTTCGGAAAGATAAAGGCATTAAAAATTGATCTTGCTATTAATCAAAACAACAACAAAATGTGCATTTTTTTGAAGAAGCTTTAAATGAGAAAACTAATTTATTGACTTACTTTCTCATCACTATGTTGGACACTGATTAAGTGAGATACTTGGCATTTTTTTGCTTGCAAAAGTCGTCTGTCTGCCTTCACACTTGTGGTGATGCGGTGTATTCTGGATAGATGTCCATCTGTCGGGAGTAATCTTGATCACTCTTTCTCCATCCTCTCTCTGTCTCTCTCTCTCCCTGTGTCCCTCTCTCTGTGTTGTTCCCCCCCTCTGTCCACTTCCTTTTCTGTCCCCTCTCTCTCTCTTATCCCCCCTCTCTCTCTTATCCCCCCTCTGTCTGCTCTCTCTCTGTCCCCCCTCTCTTTTTGTCCCTCTGTCTCTTTCTGTCCCTCTCTCTCTGTCCTCCTCTAACTCTTTTTCTCTGTCCCTCTCTCTCTCTGTTCCCACCTCTTTCTCTGTCCCCCTCTCTGCCCTCTCTATCTCTCTGCCCCTCTCTATCTCTCTGTCCCCTCTCTCTCTGTCCCCTCTCTCTCTGTCCCCTCTCTCTCTGTCCCCTCTCTCTCTGTCCCCTCTCTGCCCCCTCTCTCTCTCCCTCTGCCCCCTCTCTCTCTCTCTGCCCCCTCTCTCTCTCTCTGCCCCCTCTCTCTCTCTCTGCCCCCTCTCTCTCTCTCTGCCCCCTCTCTCTCTCTCTGCCCCCCCTCTCTCTGCCCCCCTCTCTCTCTGCCCCCCTCTCTCTCTGCCCCCCTCTCTCTCTGCCCCCCTCTCTCTCTGCCCCCCTCTCTCTCTGCCCCCCTCTCTCTCTGCCCCCCTCTCTCTCTGCCCCCCTCTCTCTCTGCCCCCCCCCCTCTCTGCCCCCTCTCTCTCTCTGCCCCCTCTCTCTCTCTGCCCCCTCTCTCTCCCTGTCCCACTCTCTCTTTGTCGCCCCCCCCGTCCCTCCTTCTCTCTGACCCCCTCTCTCCCCTTTTTTCTCTGACTCTCTCCGTTCTCTGCCTCTCTTCCTCTGTTCCCCTCTCTTTCCCTCTGCCCCCAGCCTCTCTCTCTCTGACAATTGCAGAAAGCAGGAATGCTCAGCAGAGCAGCTTTGCAGTTGGTCAGTTTTAAAAAAAAATTGCAATGTCAGTTTCACAGCTAACAGATGCTGGGAGTGGGAACAGTGTGCTTTTCTGGTGGACTTTGAAAAAAAATGTCAGAACCCGCCGAAGCTGTCCGAAGTTCGGAAACCGCTGTTCCCACTCTCAAAACCTGACAGCTGTGAAACTGACATTGTGATTTTTTTTTTAAGAAAGATGGTCTGGAAGAAGCCAATGGGAAATTTCTCATCTCTGAAATTACCAGCCTTGGACCTCAAAATTTTTTGCCATGGACACTGGTGTCCACGGACACGTTACTGACCCCTGACGAGGATGAGGAACAGCCCTGTACAGTTTACATCCGCGGCCGTATGGAAACCTTTGGCGGGCAGGATCCTGGCTCACGGGCCGTATATTGGACAACCCTGTTCTAAACCATGGACCAAAGCGTATTTTGAAAATTCAGTCAGCATTTGTATATTTTAAAATGAAACTTATTTCTGTAAGTTGTGTAGAGTTCAGTTGATTTGAGGTCAGAGGCACAGATGCTATGGAAGACAGAGAATGGCCTCAAATTTGCTCATTTCTAACTGGCGAAAAGTTTGGCTGAGCTTAGTCTTGATATCAGCTCGGTAATTTGAGTGTGTGCACCAACCTTTGGGCCATTACAGGAGACACTGAGGTAAAGTTGAGTGTCATCATTATACAAGTGGAATCTGACTTCATGCTTCTTGATGGCATGCAAATAGTGAAAAGGAATGGGCCAAGAATGGATCTCTAGGATATACCACAGGTGACCATGGGAGCAGAAGAGGAGAAGCAGTTGCCAACAACTTTGTGCTGGCTCGAGTGACAGCAGGATCATTCCTGAGGAGAGATATTAGAAGAGGATGGGCTGTTGGCTATCCTTGCTTCTCTCCACTGCTAATTGCCATCTTTAAATCCCTTAATGGCAATTAAGTATAAAATTCATGAGGTCATTTTACTGCAAAATTGAATATTTCTTTGTAAATCATTGAGTTGATGTGAACAAAAGAAATGTGAAATGAGCTCATTGTGAATACACACACTAGCATGCAAAAAACCTGTTGGCATTCTGTTTGGAAATTAAACAATTGGTAACCACCTCAATTCAGTACAACAAAGCACAGGTGCAGACTGTAGATGTTATCCAGAGAAGTCATTTCTTCAACACACTTCTTAAAATCTGAATTTTGTGCACTTTGATCAATGTAGTTCTTTATTACATATTTAAAATGTGAAGTTAAACTTTTGATCGCATTACCCTCATAAAATCTAACTTTACACACTTTTTTTATTGGAAGACATGTTCCAGCAATGTAATACTGGAAAAATATAATACCGCTATAAAACCTTACATACATAACCTAATAAACAGTCAACAATAAATACAACCTTTCTTTGTGTTTATGGTGTTACAGTGCAGAATATTCAAAACAGCCCATTAAGATATTGTTGAGATATTGAGCTTAGTTGTATTTTGGCTGAGGCAGCTCTATTTTTTATTCTTTTCATGGGATATGAGTGTCACTGGCAAAGCCAGCATTTGTTTCCCATCCTTAATTGCCTTTGAGAAGGTGGCGGTGAGCCACCTTCTTGAACCACTGTTGTCCATCTGGTGTCAGTACACCCACAGTGCTGTTTGGAAGGGAGTTCCATGTTTTTGGCCCAGCGATAATGAAGGAATGGTGATATAGTTCTAAGTCAGGATGGTGTGGGCTCGGACTGGAACTTCCGGGTGATGGTATTTCCATACATCTGCTGCCCTTGTCCTTCTCGGTGATAGAGTTTGCAGGTTTGGAAGGTGCTGTTGAAGGACGCTTGGCGAGTTGCTGCAGTGCATCTTGTGTTTGGTACACACTGCTGCCACTGTGCGCCACTGGTGGATGGAGTGCCAATCAAGTGGGCTGCTTTATCCTAGATGTTTTCGAGCTTCTTGAGTGTTATTGGAGCTGCACTCATCCAGGCAAGTGGAGAGTATTCCATCACACTCTTGACTTGTGCCTTGTAGATGGTGGACAGGCTTTGGGGAGTCAGGAGGTGAATGCTCGCTGCAGAATTCCCTGCCTCTGACCTGCTCTTGTAGCCACGGTATCTATATGGCTGGTCCAATTAAGTTTGTGGTTAATGGTAACCCCCAGGATGTTGATGGTGGGGATTCAGCAATGATACTGCCATTGAATGTCAAGGGGAGGTGGTTAGATTCTCTCTTGTTGCTAATGGTCATTGTCTGGCACTTGTGTGGCACGAATGTTGCTTGCTACTTATCAGCTCAAGCCTGAAAGTTGTCAAGGTCTTGCTGTATATGGACACAGACTGCTGCAGTATCTGAGGAGTTGCAACTGGTACTGAACACTGCAATCATCAGCGAACATTCCCACTTCTGACCTTATAATAGAGGGAAGGTCATTGATGGTTGTTGGGCCAAGGGCACTATCCTGATGAACTCCTGTAAAGATATCCTGGGGCTTAGATGTTTGATCTCTAACAACTACAACCATCTTGCAGCTAAGACAATATGGTGGTTAAATTCGATAGCCCCCAAAAACAGACTCGGGGATTGCGATGCAGGATTAATCTGCACCCATTGCTTCTGATGCAGGCAGCATGCTAACTTCATGCTGTTTGTTAATTTACAGCGTGCAACCAGCGCTGTCCGTGCTTTTGAGTAGCAGCATGCCTCGCCTGCACTGCTTAAAGCCAGCTTGCACCTCTGGAGTAGGTGTTGGAAGTCACTTTACAACTGATGCTGACCTGTGGAAGACAGAAGAATGGCACAACATGGGAGCTAGCTGGTTTCAAGATTTTCTGACGCTGCACTGGAGGATTTGGTCGAGGAAGGGAGATATGCTTTTTCCTCCTGGAGCCACGTGGCCCTCCAGATAAACTGTAAAAAGACAATGGGAGCAAATAGAGATGCCAGGAGTCAAACCTCGAGGACCTGGATGCAGTGCTACAAAAAGTTCAATGACCCCAAACAAGTGGTCAAGGTTAGTGAATGCATCTTCAAATGCCATATTCCACCAACTGTACCATTAACCTCAGACACTGCTCAATGCATCCCATCCCATCACTCACTTACTAAGAATTTCTATAAGTCAGGACGCATGCCTAACTTTCATAGCTTCACCTTACTGTCACACACTTAGAACTGCTGCAAGCCTCACACCCATATCTTGCATTTTGCAGCAGTGCCAGCTATTCAACCACCATAGCCACACCACCAAAACAGATTGCACACTACTCACTGACACATCTCCCTCTCTGTTGCAGACACGGTGGGACACAACTGGACACAGCAGGTGCTAATCGGCGGGCGACAGGCACGACTTCATGTCCTTACCCCCATGGAGGAGTCAGTGGTTTCCATTATTGGAGAGGCCATTGCAGATGTCGTGGCCAGCAGCAGGCTGGAACGATAGAAGATGAGGGAATCCTCATACCTATTCCTCCTTCTCACATTCCACTTCACCCTCACCCCACAATCTCTTCTGATTTAGAAGCTGCAGACAGTGTAACCTCTTACTTATCCCCCTTCCCTTGCCTCACCACATAGTTACCTTTGTGTTTTTCTCCTTTCCGATACCCAAGAACTACAACTTGGCCAGGCAGTGGAGGAACATCAACAGGTGGAAGAGCGAGAAGACAGTGATGATGAAGAAACACCATCCCTCGATCTTATATTCGCAGCCACCAGCTCAGATACTGACATTGTGCGTATTTTAGAGGATAGTTTAGAGGCATGTCACGCTCACACAAAGAAAAATTATGAATTATATAATGAGCTTATGAAACAAACCAAAACAGACTTGAGGCGTGCCAAAGTGGCACGGATTCAAACTGACCAATCAGGAGAAAGGATTGTGACCGGTGACGGCGGCGCACGAGGAAGCGGCAAAGCGTTCTGAAACAATTGGAGTGGAATCAGGGTTGGTTTTAATTTCAGTTATTTGTTCAAAAGTGAGAATTCCATCAATTCCAGTGAAGAGGAAGGACCCTGCCTAAAATCACCATCTTTAAACTACATGTAGGCAGAGACTAGAGTTGGCCTTCAACTCCCTACCAGGAAATCGAATCAGGCTTTCACCATTGAATTGTGACTGAGATATAACAAGAGAAGTTTGGGACAGTGCATCTGTGCTCCTGAACATTCCGAGTTTTTTTTTTCAGTGAACCAGTAAAAAGGAAAAACCAGGCCTGTACTGTTTCAAGTCTTCACTCTGGGAAAACAGCAAGTCTTACAGTGAACTTTTAAAAAAAAAAAGCATCAGACCTAAATATTTGTTATCTTTTAATCTCTATCTTTTCTTGTGTGTGTGTGTGTGTGTGTGTGTGTGTGTGTGTGTGTGTGTGTGTATCTGTATGTGTGTGGGAGTGGGTGATGTGTATATTTTTGGTGTTGTATAATAAACATTTATCTTTCTTTTAAAATTACGAGAAAACCTGTCATTTGTCTGTTGACCATTAAAATGCTCAGGGATTAAAATACTTTTTAAAAACACACTGTCTTCGGTCAGTTGAGAGCTGAAAAAAGGGGAAACCATCCCGATAATCTCCCATCTGTCCATAACAGGCAGTATATACATGTGATGAGATACCGGACATGAGTGGCCTGCATTCAGGGCAGGGGTCAAGGATGGCACGTGCCAGTTCCCTGGAGGGCAAGGCTGCATATGAATTCTTCTGCAGAGCACTCAGATGAGCACTTCAACGGAGCAGGCTATGGAAGAAGATTAATGAGTACACATAATGAAATGCCTGATGCATTGGCAGACCTGCCAGAAAGCCAGTGTGCATTGTAACAGAGCATGGAGGAGTCTGGCATGAACTTTGCATATGGCTTTACGCAGACCTTGGAGCCATCCTTTTCAGCATGGAAGTGGTGGCCAACTCCATTCGCACATTTGTGGACTGAACCATGTTTCAGCATCTGTTGGCCAATGCCTCAACTTCCATCGTAGCACCCAACATCTAAGTGCTGCAGTGGAAGCTCAGACATCTGTCATGCAAGGTCAGCTTGCTGCCATGATGGCTGTAGATACCAGTGCTCAAAGGGCTTTGCAGAGTGTCACAGCAGCCCAGCAATCTGTCCTCCAACAAGATACTAGGATTGTGAGGCACCACTACAACATTTATCTCCTCACCACTGTCACTCTACCAATACCGTTGCTGTTGCCTGCTCGCCTGCTAGCCCACACTGCTGCCGCCCATGCCAAGATGGTGCAGTCCGAAGTAGGCCCAGAGCTGCTCGAGGTCATCCTCTGAGGCCATCTGCAGTCTCCACCACTGAAAGTCAGCATCTTCCTCTACCATGTTGCAACCACAGGGATAACACTGTGTAGGAGCACAAGAATGAGCAAAGGCATATGCATGTTATTAGTTGATGTTTGCAGGCTCTGCAGCAGAATTCATATGCGGCCTCGCCCTCCAGGGAGTTGGCACCTGTGCAGGCCACTCATGTCCAGTGTCTCACCACATGTATATACTGCCTGTTACGGACAGATGGGAGATTATAGGAATGGTTTCCCCTTTTTTCAGCTCTCAACTGACTGAAGACAGTGTGTTTTTAAAAAGTGTTTTAACCCCTGAGAATTTTAATGGTCAACAAACAGACAAATGGCAGGTTTTTTCGTAAGTTTAAAAGAAAGATAAACATTTATTATACAACTCCCAAAAATATACACATCACCCATTCTCACACGCATACAGATACACACACACACAAGAAAAGATAGACATAAAAAGATAACATGCATTTAGGTCTCTGATGGTTTTTTAAAAAGTTCGCTGTAAAACTTGCTGTTTCCCTGGGGTAAAGACTTGAAACAGTACAGGCCTGATTTTTCCTTTATTCTGGTTCACTGAAGAAAAAAAAACTCGGAATGTTCAGGAGGACGGATGCATTGTTGCAGACTTATCTTGTTATATCTCAGTCACAGTTCAATGGTGAAAGTCTGGTTCAACTTCTCAGGTCGGGAGTTCATTTAAAATTTGGTTTGGAATGTTTATATTGTGTTAGCTTTTATATTTGTATTGTGGCCAAGTGGATGCTGTGGTAGTCAGTAACAGAGGGAAGGTAAGATGTGGGACTTTTGATGTTGGGTTTGCGTTTAGTGGTATCGCAATTGAATGAGTTGTTCACGTACAGTCAGGCCAGGAAAGGACTATCTAGGTTGCCTCCTCCCTTTCTCATCCTTCTCCTCCTCGTTTTCCTCCTCCTCCTCCTCCTCTTCCTCCTCCTCCTGCTTCTCAGCTGCTTGCCATACAGCTGGTGGCAATGACTGTGTCCTTAGGATGGCGAGATTGTGTAGCATATAGCAAGCCATTACGAATGTTGACACCAAGCTCTACTGGGTACTGTAGGACTTCTCCAGAGCGGTTCAGACAGTGGAAGCATTGTTTCAGCACGGTCTGCTCTATCATATTTCCTGTGACAGCATGGCTTTCATTGCATAGGACAATCCTGCCATTCCAGGCATCAGTCTGGTGAACTTTCGTTACACTCTATGGAAGTATATCCTTCCATATGTAAGGAGACCAAAACTGTACACTATACTCCAGGTACAGCCTCACCAAGGCTCTATATAATTGCAGCAAGACTTATTTACTCCTGTACTCAAATCCTCTTGCAATAAAGACCAACATACCATTTGCCTTCCTAATTGTTTGCTGCACCTGCATGTTAGTTTTCAGTGACTTATGAACAAGGACATGGAGGTCCCTTTGAACATCAACACTTCCCAATCTCTCACCATTTAAGAAATGCTCTGCATTTCTGTTTTCCCTACCAAAGTGGATCACTTCACATTTTTCCACATTATATTCCATCTGCCATGTTCTTGCCTGCTTACTTAGTCTGTCTAAATCCCCTTGAAGCCTCTTTGCATCCTCCTCACAACTCGCATCCCACCTAATTTTGTGTCATCAGCAAACTTGAAAATATTACATTTGGTCCCTGCATCCAAATCATTGATATAGATTGTGAATAGCTGGGACCCAAGCTCTGATCTTTGTGGTACCCCACTAGTAACAGCCTACCAACCTGAGGATGGTCCGTTTATTCCTACTCTCCATTTTCTGTTCCTTAACCAATCCTCAATCCATGCCAATATATTGCTCTAATTCTGTTTACTAACCTCCTGTGTGGGACCTTATCGAAAGCCTTCTGAAAATCCAAATACACCACATCCACTGGTTCCCCTTTATCTTTTCTGCCAGTTACATCCTCAAAAAACTCTTAACAGGTTTGTCAAACATGATTTCCCTTTCATGAATCCATGTTGACTGCCCAATCCTAGCATTATTTTCTACGAGTCCAGTTATCACATCTTTTATAATAGATTCTAGCATTTTCTCTACTACTGATGTCAGCCCAGCAGAGTTAGTTTGTAGTTCCCCATTTTCTCTCTCCCTCCTTTCTTAAAGAGTTGGGTTACATTTGCTATCTTCCAATTTGCAGGAACAGTTCCAGAATCTATAGAATTTTGGAAGATGACCATCAATGCATCCACTATCTCTACAGCCATCTCTTTCAACACTCTGGGATGTCGATCATCAGGTCCAGGAGATTATCAACTTTCAGTCGCATTAATTTCTCCAGTACTACTTTTTCACTAATACTAATTTCTTTCAGTTCCTCATTCTCACTAGTCCCTTGGTTTTCTAGTATTCCTGGAGATTTTTGTGTATCTTCCTCCATGAAGACAGACACAAAGTATTTGTTTAGTTCTCTGCCATTTCCTTAATCCCCATTTTGAATTTTCCTGTCTCTGCCTGTAGTCTTTTGTCTTTGTCTTTGCTAATCTTTATCTTTTTACATGTCTATAGAAGCTTTTACAGTCTGTTTTTATGTTTCCCGCTAGTTTACTTTCATATTCTATTTTCTCTTTATCAGTTTTTTGGTCCTCCTTTGCTGATTTCTAAAATGCTCCCAATTCTCAGACTTACTACTTTTTTGAAAACTTTATAAGCTTCTTCCTTTGATCTAATAAAATCTTTAACTTCTCTTGTTAGCATGGTTGGATCACCTTGCCTGCTGGGTTTTTGTGCCTGAAAGGAATGTAAATTTGTTGTAAATGACATATTAATTCTTTAAATTCTAGCCATTGCATGTCTACTGTTATACCTTTTTATGTAGTTTCCCAATCTACCACAGGCAATTTGCCCTTCATACCTTTGTAGTTTCATTAATTTAGATGTAAGACCCTAGTTTCGGATTGAACTACATCACTTTTAAACTATATGTAAAATTCTATCATATTATGGTCACTTTTCTCTAGAGGCTTCTTTACAATGAGATTATTAGTTAGCCCTTTCTCATTGCACAATACTAGATCTAAAATAACCCGTTCTCTAGTTGGTTCCTCAACATACTGTTCTAGAAAACCATCTTGTATACATTCCAGGAATTCATCCTCCACAGCATTAGTGCTAATTAGGTTTACCGAGTCTATATATAGATTGAAGTCCCCCATAATTACTGTTTTATCCTTGTTAAGTCACATGGTAAGGGGTGTGGGTGGCAACTCCCTCCTGACCACGGCAAGTGTTTTTGTTATTAGAGTTTTAACCCTTTTGTGTTTTATTTGTCAATTAAACAGACAGCAACAGGTTTTCTTGTAGCTTTAAAATAGAAGATTAATTATTTATTGAGCAATATGCCTTATCCTGAAATTGTTGCAACTGCACCCACTCACTCATTCACTCGTACACACACACACATACACAAGAAGGGACAGATAGTGAGGAAAAAGGGTGAGTAGGTTGAAGTGAGGTAGAGTTTCAGGGTTCTTGGTAAACCTGTTAAATTCTCTTGGCAGTTGCAGGCCTGAGGTGTTGCAGATTTCTCTGTTGGTTGAAAGTTCAGTTTGAAGACAGAGGATCACTTCAAATTCTTTGCTGCACCAGTTAAATATGTGGAATTCACAGCAGGGCGCCTTAATTTTTGCTTGTTGGATTTGCTCTCAGCTGGACAAGCTTTGGTGATGCTTCTTCTTGGGCCTCTCTCTCTCCAGAGTGCCACTTTTAAGGTCAAAATAGTTTCACACCTTAGTCTTTATTGGGAGACATAGATCTTCCCTGGAGTGACCGACAATGGCCTAGGATGTGGCAAATTCACACCTTCTTTGTTTCAGAAGTACCCAGTCAATTGAATAATGTCTCTTGATGGGTTCAGGATGGGTGTAATTGACACCTCTTTAGCTTTGAATGTATTCTTTTGTCCTTGCCAGACAGTTTGAATATACAAAGGCAAGGTCTTTGGACCTTCAGCAGCCATTTTATGCACATTGTTCACTTTTTAAAAAGAAAAGTCCATTGTTATAACTCTTCAGGTTGAGTTCTTTCAGTTTCAATCGCTGCACTTTACATGAGCATCACTGTTGTTACATGCACCTTTAATTTCCTGATTTATACCATGCCATGCATTACCACTACTTTTTGGTTGCCTATAAACAAATCCTAACAATGTTTGCTGCCCCTTGCTGTTTCTTAGCTCCACCCAAACTGATTCTACATCTTGAACTTCCGATCTAAGATCCTCTCTCACTAATGTACTGCTCTCATCCTTTATTAACAGCACTACCCTACCTCCTTTTCCTTTTTGTCTATCCTTCCTAAATGTCAAATACCCTTGGACATTCTGTTCCCAACTTTGGTCATCCTATAGCCGCATCTCGGTAATGGCAATGAGATCATACCTGTTTATTTCCATTTGTGCTGTGAATTTGTCTATCTTGTTGTGAATGCTGTTTGCATTCAGATAGAGTGCCTTTAATTCTGTCTTTTTATGCAACAGTGGACAACAAACTGCAAGATGTTGCTAATATCTCCAGCTCCAGCCTGGAAGGAGCCCAATACATACAAGTTCATTGCCACAAGTTCATGCCCTGCTCTGAGATTGTGGTTGCAGCAGGTGGCAGATTTCAGTGAGGATGTCTTTAGTGGTGTGCTGATTGCTTATACACTATTCCTTACTAAGGCTCAGGTAGGAGAATTGCTCCTTGAGCACCCCGGGCAGACATGGTCTCCTGCTGAGACCTTTTCTGTCCCTTCTGCTCCCCCTTCTAAGTAGCTTGTCCTGCTCTGCGTGCCCTCTGCTCATTCTCCCAGTCATTCTGTATTTCTGTATGCCTACTATTGCACCCATGAATAGGAGCAACTCATTTGTGCAGAGGCTTTTAAGTTAGGACGAAGTCCTTCAGCATGTGCCACAATATAGAGTTAAGTAACTTTGAAGAACCCTAGAAAGCACTAAAGACACATACAATTGTTGCAGGAGCCAGTAGAAATCGAGCAGAAATTAACCTGAAAGCTGCTGATTATCCCTTTAAGTAGCACTGGTGGGGGGTCCTTCCTCTGCTGAGTGCAGGTTCAGCCTTGCGTGATTAGCTGGAGCATTGAGCTCCAAAATGGCAGCGCTGGCGCCTAATGAATGTTACACACTGATTGACGTCATGATCTACCTACTCTGCATACTTCTGGCCGACATTCACTGGGCACGCTAACGCCCTCACCAATATGGAGACCAACCCGGCTCGCACCAGAAGTGTGCGTGTGCACCACGGATGCCATTTTGGACCTCTAAAGGCCACTCTTAGCACTCAAAAATCAGGCTGTATGGATCCAAATGTTGCACCGTCTGCTTTAGGGACAGATTTGGCTGAGCTTCAGTTATGAAAATTGAACATAAGAACATAAGAAATAGGAGCAGGAGTAGGCCATTTGGCCCCTCGAGCCTGCTCCGCCATTTAATAAAATCATGGCTGATCTGATTGTGGCCTTAACTCTACTTTCCTGCCTGCTCCCATCACCCTTGACTCTCTTGTCAATCAAAAGTCTGTCTGACTCAGCCTTGAATATATTCAGTGACCCAACCTCCACTGCTTGCTGGGGAAGAGAATTCCAAACACTAATAAACTTTCGGGAGAAAAAAATTCCTCCTCATCTCCATCTTAAATGGGAGACCTCTTAATTTGAAATTGTTGCCCCTAGATTTAGATTCCCACACGAGGGGAAACATCCTCTCAGCATCTACCCTGTCAAACCCCCTCAGAATCTTATACATTTCAATAAGATCACCTCTTAATCTTCTAAACGCCAATAAATATCGGCCCAACCTGCTCAATCTTTCCTCATAAGACAAATCCCTCATCCCAGGAATCAGCCCAGTGAACCTTATCTGAACTGCTTCCAATGGAAGTATATCTCTCCTGAAATAAGGTGGCCAAAACTGTAAGCAGTACTCTAAGTGCAGTCTCACCAATGCCTTGTACAGTTGTAGCAAGACTTCCCTACTTTTACACTCTATTCCCCTTGTAATAAAGGCCAACTTTCCATTTGCCTTCCTAATTACTTGCTGTACCTGCATGCTGACATTCTGTGATTCATTTACAAGGACACCCAGGTTCCTCTGTACCACAGCATTGTCCTGTCTCTCTCCATTTAAATAATATTCTGTTTTTCTATTCTTCCTGCCCACCTTACATTTTCCCATATTATACTCCATCGGCTAAATTTTTGCCCACTCACTCAACCTATCTATATCCCTTTGCGAACTCTTTGTATCCTCCACACAATTTGCTTTCCTTCCTATCTTCGTATCGTCAGCAAATTTGGCTACAATACAGTCAGTCTCTTCATCCAAATCATTAGTATTCATTGTAAATAGTTGAGGCCCCAGCACTGATTCCTGTGGCACTCCACTAGTCACAGTTTGCCATCCTGAAAATGACGCATTTATCTCCACTCTTTGTTTCCTGTTAGTTAGCCAATCCTCTATGCATGTTATTGTATCACTCCCAACACCATGAGCTCTTATCTTGTGTAGTAACCTTTTATGTGGTACCTTATCGAACGCCTTTTGGAAATCCAAATGCACGACATCTATTGGTTCCCTTTAATCCACCGTGCTTGTTACATCCTCAAAGAATAAATTTGTTAAGTACGATTTACCTTTCACAAAACCATGTTGACTCTGCCCAATTGTATTGTGATTTTCTAAATGTCCTGCTACTAGCTTTTTAATAATTGCTTCTAGCATTTTCCCAATGACCAATGTTAGGCTAACAGGCCTATAATTGCCAGCTTTCTGTCTCCTTCCTTTCTTGAACGGAGGTGTTATATTTGCAGTTTTCCAATCCACTGGGGGTTTTCCAGAATCTAGGGAATTTTGGAAGATTACAACCAATGCAGCCACTTCTTTTAACACCCTAGGATGCAGTCCATCACGTCCAGAGGACTTGTCAGCTTTTAGTCCCATTGGTATTCCCATTACATTTTCTCTAGTGATAGTGATTGTTTTAAGTCTCCCTCTCTTTTTCCTCCTGATTTTCTACTTTTTTGGGATTTTTTTGTGTTTTCTGCTGTGAAGACGGATACAAAATACTGTTCAAATCTTCTGCAATTTCCTTGTTGCCCATTATTAACTCCCCAGTCTCACCCTTTAAGGGACCAATGCTCACTTTAGCTACTCTTTTCCTTTTTATGTATTTGTAGAAGCTTCTACTGTCTGTTTTTATATTTCTTGCTAGTTTTCTCTCATTCTTCAATTTCTCCCTTTTTTTTTCATCATCCTTTCTGGTTTCTAAAGTTTTCACAATCTTTTGGCCTACCACGAATCTTTGCAGCATTGTATGCCTTTTCTTGCAATTTGGTACCATCCTTAACTCCTTCATTTTCCATGGATGGTGCATCCTTCTCGTAGAATCTTTCTTCTTCAATGGAATATATCTGTTGAGAATCATGAAATATCTCCTTAAATGTCTCCTGCTGCTTTGCTACCGTCTTACTTTATAACCTATTTTCCCAGTCCACTTTAGCCAACTCGGTCTTCATATCCCTGTAATTGCCTTTATTTAAGCTTAAGACACTAGTTATGCAGCTACATTTCTCACCCTCAAACTGATAGAATTTCACAATCATGTTATGATCACTCTTGCCTAGTGGATCCTACATTATGAGGTCTTTAATTAATCCTGGCTCATTACACAGTACCAAGTCCAAAATAGCCTGGCCCCTGGTAGGTTTTAAAACATATTGTTCCAAGAAACTGCCCTGAATATACTCTATGAACTCATCTTCCAGGCTGCCTTTGCCAATTTGAATTGTCGAATTGATGAGAAGACTAAAATCACCCACGATTATTGCCGTACATTTCTTGCAAGCCCCCATTATTTCTTGATTTATATTCGGTCCTACTTTGTAACAACTGTTAAGGGGCCTATAATCTACTCCCGCCAGTGACTTATTTCCTTTGCAATTTCTTACCTCTACCCAAACTGATTCTATATCTTGATCGTCTGAACCAAGATCATTTTTCACTATTGTACTGACCTCATCTTTTATTAACAGAGGTACCCAACCTCCTTTTCCTTTCTTCCTGCCCTCTGAAATGTCAAATAATATCAATATTCAGGTCCCAGACTTGGTCAACTTGCAAGCATGTCTCTGCAATGGCTATCATATCATACTCATTTATTTCTATTTGTGCTATCAATTCATCCATCTTGTTACAGATACTGTGTGCATTCAGATAAACTTTAATTCTGTCCCAACTTTGACCTTATTTGCTGGTACACTACATAAGAACATACGAATTAGGAACAGGAATAGGCCAGTCAGTCCTTTGAGCCTGCTCCGTCATTCAATAGGTTCATGGCTGAACTGATTACTCCACATTTCCTCCAACCCCCGATAACTTTCCACCTCCTTGCTTATCAAGAATCTTATCTACCTCTGCCTTAAAAATATTCAAAGATTCTGCTTCCACCGCCTTTTGAGAAAGAGAATTCCAAAGACTCACGACCTTCTGAGAGAATTTTTTTTTCCTCATCTCTGTCTTAAATGGGTGCTCCCTTATTTTTAAACAGTGACCCCCAAGTTCTAGATTCTCCCACAAGGGGAAACATCCTTTCTACATCCACCTGTTAAGACCCCTCAGGA
This sequence comes from Heterodontus francisci, assembly GCF_036365525.1. Lineage (NCBI taxonomy): Eukaryota > Metazoa > Chordata > Chondrichthyes > Heterodontiformes > Heterodontidae > Heterodontus > Heterodontus francisci. Next base: position 83,306,336 of record NC_090372.1, read on the forward strand.
TCTTGTATGTTTCAATCAAGTCGCCTCTTACTCTTCTAAATTCCAGCGGATGCAAGCCTAGCCTGTCCAATCTTTCCTCATAAGACAGCCCACCCATTCCAGGTATTAGTCTAGTAAATTGTGTCCCCTCCTGTCACACTCTGGTTTTCATAACCCATATCATTATTTTGTTTCCTTATCCTTTCTCTTTAACTTTCCAAATCTCCATTCACGAGAACCCTCCCCCCACCCCACTATTTAGTTTAAAGCCTTCTCTACCACCCTAGTTATACGATTCACCAGGACACTGGCCCCAGTGCGGTTCAGGTAAAGGGCGTCCCAATGATACAGTGATACAGCTCCCTCTTTCACCAGTATTAGTGCCACTGCTCCATGAATCAAAGCCCACTTCTCCCACACCAATCTTTGAGTCACGCATTCAACTCTCTGATCTTATTTGCCCTATGCCAAGTTGCTCATGGCTTAGGCAGTGATCCAGAGATCATTACCTTTGTGGTCTTGCTTTTTAATATGGCCCCTAGGTGCTCTACTCCCTCAGCAGAACCTCTTTCTTAGTCCTTCCTATGTCATTGGTATGCTTGTGGACCATGATAACTGGATCCTTCCCTTCCCACTCCAAGTTCCTCTCCAGTCCCGAGGAGGTGTCCTTAACCCTTCGGGACTCACGCTCTTGGCTGCAGAAAACCGTATCTGTCCCCCGAACTATATTTTCCCTACTCCAACTACATTCCTCTTTACTCCTTCCCCCCCCCCCCACTTGAATGGCCCCCTGCATCATGGTGCCATGGTCAGTTTGCTCATCGTCCATGCAGTCCCTGCTCTCATCCACACAAGCAACAAGAACATCGAACCTGTTGGACAATTGCAAGGGCTGAGGCTTCTCCATTGCTACCTTCTGGATCCCCATACCTGCCTCACGTACCGTCCTGTTCCTGATCACAGACCAAATCAGAAGTAGCATGCCTAAGGGGTGTGACTGCCTCCTGGAACACTGTCCAGTTAATTTTCCCCCTCCCTGATGCATTGCAGTGTCCGAAGCTTGAACTCCAACTCCAACTGCAAGCCGACATTCTTCAAGCTGCAGACACTTACTGCGGATGTAGTTGCTGTGGAGCACACAGGTGTCCAGCAGCTTCCACGTGCTACAGCTGCCATCTTCACTGTGTTTTATTTAACAAATTAGGTTTAGAAATATCACAGGCAGCAATTCATGCAGATCTGTGCCCAGTTTCCTGGCAATAGTCATGATGCTTTCATACTGTGCCAGTGTTCAATTTCCCCTGTGTTCCACCCAGTCCATAAGGTGGCAGGCTGACTACTAACTCATTAATCCTCTCAGGAAGTCAGACATAGATAGAGAGCACCAGTTATAATGGGAACTGTGCAACAAAAGTTCTGATTGAGCAAACCATTGGCATCCGAGAACAACAGTTTTACCATTTGGGCAGCTAGGGGGGAATCCTTCAGTACAACTGAGAGTGAGCATCAGGATTCATAATTGTTTGCTGCACGCTTCACAATCTTGCATTGTCATGCTAGGCCCCCACCTGCCAAGAGTAAGGCACATCAATTTTGTCATGAACAATGATTTTTAACTGTTGTTGGAGCAAGGAAATGACTTGTTAAACAGATCAGCTGTGGCTGAAATTTTTTTTTACATACTAACAGACATCAAAGGTGGGGAAGCGCATTCCAGGGCCTGCTAAGGAGGATACAATCCACAAGGGCCAGGACTGGTTAGACCAGCTGGTCACATGACTACCTGGCTGCTCCAGGGTTTTCTTTTGAACTGGCCACAGAGAGTTTGAAGGCAGAAAGTCTGTTTGCTCCTGGACTGAGAAGATCTCTCTCCCATCTCTTTCTCACAAGCCTCTGAATCCACTGAAGACACATGAACCCCAAGAGAGAAAAGTCTCCTACAGCGAACAAGGTTGAAGAAGAATACTCGGCCCCAACAAAAAGCAAGATCTACCTACAATCAAGGACGCTACAGTGAGCTCGAAGAAGCGTAACAACAACTCTTCAGATATTGCCTCAAACTTTTCTACTTTATTTTTCTTCTCTTTTCTGTCTCTATTTGCATGTGTGTATCGCGTATACATGCTAGTGTGGGCGCATCGTGTATCTGTAGGCGTTAACTGAATTAGAGTTTAAGTTTAATGAATTTAAACTTTTTAAAACTGAGAGAGCCTGTTTGTGCTGGTTTCTTTGTCTTTTAATTGGAAAGCAGTGAACAAGGATTCACCAAGGGTGAGCTAAAAACACAGTGTATTTAAAATTAAACTCTATTACAGTAAGACCAGGTGAAGGCTGAAAGGGAACCCTAGATCTTTTTCTCACCAGGTCGTAACACATTACAAAGGGTATTTGCCTTGTAGCTTCCTGAAGAGGAAGTGAAGTAGGAAGATGAAGAGCATGAGGAGCTGGACAATGCAGAGGAAGAGCAATGTACAGCTGTGCTGCAAGCTGCCAGAACTGTAAGGCAGAAAATTACTGAGAAGGGATTCTCCTGTCCCCAGAGTCACAGAGCTCTTTCCTTTCATCTCGCCTGGTCCTGACACCTACCATATCATTGCCTTCAAATTGTACAATTTCACCAGTGGTGCTGCTACATCACCAAGATTATGAAGACCAAAAGCCATCCCAAAACAAAACATTTTACTTCATTACTTCAAAAGACTCCAGATTTGATTTGACATGACTAATGCTGACCTCTAAGTCAATCTTGTACAAGCTTGTGCTCAGCTACTTATTCTAATGTTCTTACGTGGAACTCTAGTGACTGCAGCTTGGGAGGTGAAAGGTTGCATAATGTCCACTGAGGGTACTTAAGTTGGCCAACCTTGAGGGGCTGTTGTCATTGAGGACAAGGCTGCAGATTGCTAGGACTTGTCTTTTGGTGCAGCTAGCTGTCTATCACTAATAAGGACATTGGTTGAGAAACTGGCAGGGAAACAGGCAGGCTGCCATCCTAAGAAAGGGCAGCATTTCCTGTCCCGTGGAGCTAATGCTACTGTGAGGATTTAGCCTCAGCGCTCACTGTTCTGTGTGAGGACACAGTGGAGACGTGCTGAAAGGCTGTAGAAGCCCTCATCCATGCCGTCCTTCAAAGGAAATGCTGGCCTCCAGATCCATGCTGGAAGTAGTTTTAGTTTCCATCTAAACTTTCAGAACTGTCACCTGAGGCTCCATCGTTGTGGAGTCCTCTGTAGTGGTCATAGAGCTGACCACTCACTTCATGTTTGATTGCATGGATTTGATGCTGTGCACAAAGGCAGAACACAGTTTGAGTGGGACTTCTCCATGCCTCTCCGGTTGTATGCAAGCTTACTGGCAGGCAGGTCAGTGCACTTGGAAGATCCATGTAGATTGCCATCAGTTGCTTTATTTATAGTGGGGCCTCAATGTCTTCATTTGTACTTTCTACAGCAAGGCTCGGATGTGAGCTATCTCTACAATGAGCAAATTCCTGGGCAGTTGTATCTCCCTGCTTTGTTCCTGTGCACTAATGCTGAGTGCATCTCCATCTACACAGCCCTCTGTCCTACTCTCTGAACTACACAGGGTGCCAGTCTCTAAGCTGGTGTCTGCAAGAGTAAGGTCAAGTTTCTCTTCTTCTCCATGAGGGCCATGTGGAGCTTCTGGACCAGAAATGGGACAATGATGTGTATCGGCATAGGTAAACAGAGACAGATGAGTGGCTTCCGAAAGCAGCAACAATTTATCATGCATAGTATGTGAGGATGAGATTTAATAGAGAAGGGAACAAGGGGAAGGTGGTATGAAACCTTTTGGAACCTATCCTCCAACTTTGCCAGACACCACGCTCCTAATGTGTCCCCGACATAAAAAATCCTAAGGCACAATTTGTAGAAGAGCTGAGTGTCATCCTGTACAACATTTAACCCTCAACCAGCATCATCAAAAACAGATTATCTAATCATTTATCTCATTGATGTTTGTGGGACCTTGCTGTGTGCAAGTTGGCTGCTGTTTGCCTACAATGCAATAGTGAAGAGTAAATATGTACATCATTGGCCGTGAAGCATTTGGAACATTCTGAGTTTGTGAAAGCCACTATATAAGTGCAAGATCTTTCTTTACTGCAGAATCTAATTCTAAATCTGAAATCTAAAATATTTTAAAGGGCTAATTTTAGGTCCTTTAATAGCAGAGGATGCCTTCGATCAAATGTTACCCAAACATAATCAAACCAATTTCAGGAAATATAAGTGTATTTCAGATTGTGTAGAAAAGTGATTGGTATTTATTTAAATAAAAATGTATTTGAAATATTTGTATTTTAATAGCTTCACTGTTAAGAATAACACCACATTTGAAGTTATAACAAAGACTATGACAGAACAATAGTGCACAAGACTCATCAGAAATAATTTGTTAGCTAATTTGTTTTAGAGTAATTTCCTTTAATGCAATACATTTATTTTTTGCAGCTCCATCATCCAAATGTAGTGAGATATTACAAGACATTTGTAGAAAGTAAGTCTAATTTTACATATAAAAGCAAAAAAAAACTGGCATGAGAATTTACTTATTTGCTTATTTAAAGCCATTACATGGTCATAGTGTTGGGTTATAATGTATTTGAGCCCCAGAAATTCAACTAACTATTTGCATCTAAATCTGCAGTGGCCCTGTAAATTACAAATTACCTTGTCTTTTACATAGATTACATTTCTAAAAGTTTAGATTTCCACTGAACTTGGCGATTGCTTGGGAAAACAGCAAAAATATAACCCCAACATGCTCATTTTTGTCATGTGATGAAGCAGCACTGTTGCTATTTTAATCATAATGTTTGTATCATCCTTCTAATGATTTAAGCATCACATGGTAGGCTTTCAGTGGAGTCCATCTGCATCAAAAATAGATTTTATAATACTGAGCAACCAATATAATCACATGGCACATCATGGCTAATATTGTATTAGAGGAGAGAGAATACCCATGGAAGTCATTCCCTATTGAATTAATGTCTATTGGGTATGGTGCTAAATTCCTGGGCCGGAATTTTACAGCCCCCCAACAAGTGGGCTTGTGGTGGGACGAGGGTGTGGCAGGGTGGGGGATGCGAAAAGTTGAGTGGGAGGCGGTGGGTGGGGGGGGGGGGGCATTCCTGGTGCCTTCCCGTCACCTTCCCGTCACCCCTGCAGTTTTACGCTGGGTGATGGTGGCGAGCAACAGCCCACCCTTCCCAGGCCAATCAAAGCCCTTAAGTGGAAAATTAACTGCCACTTAAGGGCCACCTTCAGCTGCCACTGGTATTTTACCCACGGCGTCCGTACAGCAAAGGCCCCAAGAACGCCGCCTGGTAAAAGCTGGTGGTCTTCTTGCGGGCTGGGGGGGGGGCCCTCCTGATCGATCATCCTGTGCCCCACAGAGGGCCGTCCCCAAGCCCCAACCACCCCCAATGCACAACACTACCCCCACCCTCCCCCACCTCCTTTCCCGGGCCATCCTTCCTCTTCCTCCTGAAGTTAGGTGTAGTCCCAGCTGTGGCTATTGCTCCCAGTGATGCTGCTGGGACTAAGAGCTGCCAGCCCACTGATCGACTGGCAGCTCCATGAGGCGGGACCTCCTGCCTCAAGAAGGTGGAAGTCCTGCCCAAGGTCAATTAAGAGCCTGGGGAGCAAAAAATCCCAGTGTGGCTCCCCAGGCCCGGTGGAGGCAGGCTCGCCTCCAGCTTTTCGGCCCGTGAGCTGGGCCTCCTGCCCAACGTTAAATTCCAGCCCTGGAGTTTTCAAGGATATATACTGTGACCATGTGACAAACAGTGCATGCAGCCTCATCCCACATCCTTCAATATGGTACTTGTTTTATTTGCCTTGAATGGATGAAAGTTTACGCAGAAGTGTTGGGATTCAAACTCAGGACCCCCTGGCTTCAAGTTTGAACTAAAACCCACTAAGTTACCTGATGTATTTGCCTACACTATAACAACATTTCAGGGACATACTATCATAATAAACATTGAAGTTTATTGTCGCAGCTTGTTGAACTGTCTGTTAATTAAATGTCTGGTAATTTACTGTAGGAATCAACATTTTCAGATTTATTTTGGATGATGATCTTTTCTTTCATTTTTCTTTGTTTTGCCAATTTTCTCACCAGAACCCTACATAATTTCTTTTATAAAACTGCAGATATATTTCTGGCATTTTTTGCAGAGGGTAAAATAAGGGTAGCTCAGTATTTCTGTCAAAAGGTACTGTCTTATATTGCTGTCCTTTGTAGATGACCGATTGTACATAGTTATGGAACTAATCGAAGGAGCACCCCTTGGTGAGCACTTTAATTCCCTTAAGGAAAAGCAGCAAGTGTTTACAGAAGAAAGAATATGGAATATATTTATACAAGTAAGAACCTTTAATGTTCTTTGTACATTGTAATGATCTTAGCACTGAAATGGAGGGTACAGTAGAGACTCAGAGATTCAAGGACAAAACTAACAAATGTGAATCTGATATGATGGGTTTGCACTTTGAATTTAATAAATATTTTTTCTAATATTTATCCTTGGTAAGTTTTCTGTTTCTGCTGCAGTTTAGATTAATGCTAATATTTTCAGTAAAGCCCACCCATAGTGATGAGACTGCTATCATAAATCAGACAAAAGGTCACTGACCTGAAACACTGGTCCCAATGTTTACTTGGAGCTGTGTTGGCAACGTTCAAAATTGCGTTGGAAACCCAAAGTAAGTTCAGCACATCTGTCTGTGGCTTCTTAATGCAGCCACCACAATACAAATTTATTTCCAGGTTTGGTATCAATTGTGCTGCAGCAGATATGGTAAGGACCCACATGGCATAATCTCAATTTTAAAGCGCCAATCCAAAGATGTAATTTGCAGGAGCTTGGAGTTGAAAGCAACAGGGGAAGAACTTGCACTATGGAATCAAGATGATCAGAGACTGCACCCTGCTTTAATGATGCCTCATTTAATGTGCTCTGAGGAACCAGAGAGAGATACACTTCACTCGCAGCAAGAGGAAAAAACTTGCTGCTGACACAAAGAAGGCAAAGCTGGAGGTGGCCCAGGAGGTCAGCAGCAGTAGCATTGTGCTACGCTTCTGGATTCAGTGCAGGAAGAACTTTAATGACCTAACCAGGTCATGAAAGGTGAGTACAGTTGCAATTCACCTACATTCTGCTGTGCACATCACTGCACCCCTCACACTGCCTTATCAAGCCTACTCTATCACACCCACCAATCTTGCATATATACCCATTATTCTGTTTCTATGCACTTCCTCACATCCCCAATCTATCCATCCACCACTGGCACTCACCCTTATCCATCTGCAATCTCATGCCTTTCCCTGATCGGCACTGTGACCAAATGCACTGCTTCCATCGAGTGAACACATATGCCTTTGCATTCATGTTATGGCAGGAGAAGAGAGCACAGAACATGAGGGTGAGATCCAAAATTGGACCTCCGCAGTTCACAACTGCAGAGTAAGAGGCTCTGGAGATCAGTGACATTTCAGCGTCTCTTACTGTCGAAGATGGGGAGCTCTCAATTATCTGGTGACGCAGTTAACCAGCGACCAACATGTCATACAGCACTGTCATGTTGACTTGATTTCAACAGCGAGTGAAATATGATCATCTTCATAATGATAAGTTGCAACATTCTTACCTTGCCAGCACTAACACATATCTCTTAATCTGCCGGAGCCTTTATGCGTGCAGTATCAATCAGTGGACCTTGCGGACAACAATTCTTCAGAGGAACTGATTCTTGTAAGGGTGCATCTTCACAGGACTTGTGCTTACGATGGGACCAGTAAGGCAGATAGTTGGGTTTTCACCTGATGACTCACATTTCACAGTGAGCAAGAGCAGATGGTGGTGGCTGGGACAGAAGTAGAAAATCCACATCGGAGTGCATAGGCAACTCCAAGCTCTGCTCAGCTGGACGCAGATGCTGTACCCCAGGAACCGTCAAAGAAAAGGATAATTGTTGAGCAGCAGCAGGGAATGTTTGATATATTGACGGGCATTCCAAGCACACTGAACATGATTGCAGAGAGAATGGAGGAGTCCACATCAAGCACGAGTGTGTTGATCCAGCATGGTATTGAGATGATGTCTTCCTGCATGGATAGATTGGCCAACTCTGGAAAATAAAGTGCAGTAATCATATGAGTCCTGCAGGCCTTAAGCACGGCCATGCAGACTCTGGATGCCAACAGGTCTGGTGCCTTAAATAGGATGACTGAGGCCTTAGCCTTAGAGTGCTGCACTGATCCTCACCAAAGTGCTTTCCAACAGAGTGGTAGAAGTGAAATGCAGCTGGACCATGAAAAGGATGATAATGACAACAAATATACATTCCTTTAAGGCACAAAAACCCCACAGAAAAAGTGGTCCAACCATTGCTATCAAGAGGAGTTAAAGATAGTATTAGATCAAAGGCCAAGGCTTATAATGTTGCCAAAAAGAGTAGTGAGACTGAAGATTGGGAGGATTTTAGAATTCAGCAAATGAGGACCAAGAAATTGATAAGGAAAGAGAAAAGAAAATATGATTGTAGACTAACGACACATAAAAACAGATTATAAACATATGTAGATAGGAATAGATTAGTGAAAATAAACGTGGGCCCATTAGAGGCAGCGACAGATGAAATTATAATGGGGAATAATGAAATGGCAGAGACATTAAACAAATACTTTGGCCAGAATTTTACGTTGGGAGTAGGCCCTGCCACAAGCCAAAAAGTTGGGGAGGAACCTGCCTCCACTGGCCTGGGTAGCCTGCTGGGATTTTTCGCTCCCCAGGCCCTTAATTGGTCTTGGGTGGGACTTAAGGTTGACAGGGTAGATGCTGAAGAAATGTTTTCTCCGTCTGGGGAATCTAGAACGCATTGTCAACTCTCAGAATAAGGGGTTGGCCATTTAGTTCTGAGGTGAGTAGAAGTTTCTTTGGCATTCTCAATCCCAGAGAGCTGTGGATGCTCAGTCATTGAGTATGTTCAAGACAGAGGTCGATAGATTTTTGGGTACTAAGGGACTTAAGGGATATGGAGATAGTGAGGAAAGATGGAGTTGAGGTAGAAGATCAGCCATTATCTTATTGAATGATGGAGCAGGCTCAAAGGGCCAAAATGCCTACTGCAGCTCTTATTTCATATGTTCTTATGAAAGGGGACTTGAAAGTGGGAACTCCACTCGAAGCACTTCCACTCTCACTTGTTACCCACTCCCACCCCTCTCAGTCAGTAGCTGATATGCTGGCATGTGTCCTGATGAACAAGTCCGTCCCTGCACAGGTGCAGATGGGGCAGTCTTTGGTGGGGCCCTCATGAGCTCCAAAACCCAGAAGATGTCAGCCAGGAGCACCTCAGCAATCCCAACAATGATCTGAGCAGCCTGCCTCTACCGCTGCTGATGCCATAGGGGTCACACCACATAGGAACGATAGGCAAATGAAGACTAAAGCATAGTAGTTGCACAAGGGTAGGCATACATGTACAAGAAAATGTTATGTTGTAAAATTTCTGTTCTTTAGTAGTTCAGTTACGTCAAATAAAAATTATTCTTTGCACCATTTCCCATCTTGCCCATTCTTGATTGCTGGGTGACAAGTTGCCTTTTAACTTGTTGATGATGAGTGGAAAATCAAGAATTGATGGGAACCAATGGGGGTATGTGAAAGGGGTAGTTGGTTTCTTGCAGGACTTTGTGTCAGTGGCATTGGGGGCGGGGGGAGGGGGTAGGAAAAGTGGATGTTGCATGTCTGATGTTGGTCCACTAGAACACCCTGAGTGAACCTTGCATTAATAAGAGCATCCTGGCCAGCAATGTGAGCAGTTGGTGGTGCATTGCCCTCATCACCTTTCTCCTTATCTTCTTTCTCATCCTTCTGCTCCTCGCAATCATTCGAAGAGGTCTGTGGCTTGTTCCACTTTCAGGTCCAAAACTCGCTGCTGCGTTTTGTTGCGACCATTTTGGATACCCTGGCTGGTGCGTATTGAAGGGCAGTTCCAAATCTGTCTAGACACCTGAAGGGCATCTTCAGCATGCCAATGGCTTATTTGATCACACATCTGGTAGTCATTTGTAGTGCTGTTGGTTGGGTTTCTGATAGGTGTCATCAGCCACACTTGAAGTGAATATCCTTTGTCTTCTAGCAGCCACCCATTAAGTGTGCTTGCAGGTCCAAAGATGTCAGGGAGCTTGGACTGCAACAGGATGAAAGTTTCATGGCAGCTCCCTAGGAATCTTACACACACCTGCAGAAATATCTTTTTAAGATTGCGCTAGCTGTACATTGATGGAGTGGAAGCGCTTGTGGTTCACAAATACGTCTGGTTGATCTGGGAGTGCTAAAATTTGCCACATGTGTGCAGTCTGTGAGCCTCTGCACCTGTGGCAAGCCATCCAAAGCCATGATCCCAAGCGCCAGCTCATTCCAACTGAACTCATTGCAAAGTAAGTTCACATAATTGCAGGCCATAGTAAACAACCCATTAGTGATCTGTCTTAGGCATTTGTGGGCCACTGACCAGGAGCTCCTGCACATGCCTCCAGCAAACCCTGGAAGGATCCCGAGGCAAAAAAGTTGAGGGCGGTGATGACTTTTACAGCTGCTGGTAATGTGTGATTACCAGGTCCAGCAGGCAACAGATCTTTTTCCAGGAGGCTGCAGGTGACTGCCACCATCTGACTCGGCAACCTGAGCCTCCTGAAGCACTGCTGTTCCAGCATGTCACGGAAATTCTGCTTGTGGACCCTCTTCGTGGGTTGTGCCTCCTGCAAACTGCATTTCTCTGCCGCTCATGTCTCTTCTGTCCAGCTGAAGGTCTCTGAACTGAAGGCTACTGTTACTGCTGGTGTCGGTCATAATACTCCTCATCTGAGGATCAATCTAAGGCCAAAGGGCCACCCATCCTGACATGATTTAGAAAACCTCCAAAGTGTAAAAAGTAATCATCTCTCTTGACATTTCTTCAGGGATGAAGATTTTGGGAAGGTTGTGCTCATCGGTTGCGGGCCCACTGGTGGCTATTCAGGTCTATCCGTGACTGGCAGATTCTCCTACAGCGAGTACAAGTGAAGGTGTAGTCGTTGCTGGGGGCAATTGGATCTATCCTCCTCCTTTTCTCTTTCATGCTGGTTCTTCGCTCAGTCTCAAAGGTGTCTGTAGCCCTCCTGATGTAGCATCTCCAGGCATCACGATCTATGGCCTGCGCTTCCACTGGCGATGGTCAATGTGGCACACAAAGAGGGACATCTTCTGGGAGTCCTTGAACCTTTGCATGGGGCCCCTCTGTTCCTTTCACCCGTGGTCAGCTCTCCATACAACACGATCTTGGGCAGGCGACTGTCGTCCATTCGGACAACGTGACCCACCCAGTGCAGTTGGCTTTTCAGGAGGATGGCCTCGATGCTGGTGATGTTGGCTGTTTCCAGGACTTCAATGTTTGTGATTTGATCCTGCCAGTAGATCTTGAGAATGCTGCGGAGGCAGCGCTGATGGAAGCGCTCTAGAAGACGTACATGACGGCGGTATAGGACTCATGTCTCGGCGCCATACGGAAGGGTGGTGAGGACTATGGCTTTGTACACTTTGAGTTTGGTCTGTGCTCTGAGGCTGTGGTTGCTCCACACACATTTGTAGAGTCTGCCAAATGTACAGTTTGCTTTTGAGGGCCTATTGTCCACTCCCTTATCTATGGTGGCATCAAACGAGATGACGCTCTCCAAATAAATACATTTCTTGACGGCATTCAGCTCGGTTCCCTCGATGACAATGCTTGGTGGTCTATATTCTTCTTAGGGTGCAGGCTGATGCAGGACTTCAGTTTTCTTTAAACTGATTTTTGGTCTGAAGAGTGTAGAAAAGTGTAGGAAGTAAACACACAATAAAAGTACTGTGAAAAAACCCTTTCCCACTAGTGGGTGAGAAAGCAGCTGTGAGTACTGACTATTGTAGCATTTCCATGAGTTTAATCAGCCTCCGCAATTGCCATTGTGTCAAATTTCAGGGAGCCTGAGAAACCTGTGAATGCACTGTTTAATTTGAAACTCAGTTGAAATATCGCTGTAATTGAGCGATTAGCATACGTTGACAGGCAATTTGCCTTTCCTGAAAGGTTGTGCACAAGAAGCCTCATGTGCTGCAGTTAAACCCAAAGTCAATGAGTTGGAACCGGTTTCCCAAAGTACTTGTATTTTGCATAGTTTTTACTCCCCCCTCGCCCCCCCCCCTCCCACCCGCACCTAAACCCACACACTCCTCGAGGTTAAAATGCCCCAACTTAACTCTGTTCTCTCTCTACTGCAGAGTATTTCCAGTATTTTCTGTTTATAGTTCAGATTTCCAGCATTCGCAATATTTTACCTTTGTAATAACTTATCTCTGTGCCACTTTATTCATGCGGTTTGTAAACTGAACAAATGTATATTCACTTTACCAGAGGAGATGATGCATGATATTGGAGAAACCAATTTTAAATTTTTCTGGAATCTTGTATATGGCAGTATGAAGTATGATATGTCTCTTATTCACAGACCATATGAGTCCCATATGATACATGTGATGTGGCTATGAATGGCATGTGTACCAATGCTTTTTTTATACTGTATACAATTTGCATTGTCCAATTCAGAATTAATTAATTGAACATTAGCTATTCCAGCCTGTGATCTCCCTAAATTAATTGGTTCATTCTAAAAAGACGCAATGAAATGCATGTGACATCATCAGAATGAAGTTTTGTCTCTCACTGTCCAATTAATCATTTAGTTACCTTTCCAAATCAAAGATTGTGTTAGATTTTTGTAACCTTAAATGTATATTTATGGAGAACTCTACTCACACAGTCTTTAATATTTAACCTTTGCATTATATTGGCCCAGATTTTGTGCAGTGGCAAACCAATAGCGCTTGCCACTGACCTCGAAGAAAGTTGCCCACAAAGATCTAGCAATCTCTGTGATGTGGATTTCACCTTTCTCGTCATTAATTTGAATCTGGCACCATGTTAAGGGGATCTCCAGGCATCCAGCAACAGTGATGTCATCAAGCAGGTTAAACAATCACATTGAACATAAGAAATAGGAGTGGAAGTTCATTCAGCCCCTCAAACCTGATCCGCCATTCAATAAGATCACAGCTGATCTGTCCCGGGCCTCAACTCCTCTTTCGGGCCTGCTCCACATAACCCTCGAGCCCCTGAGATTTCAAAAATCTATCTACCTCCTCCTTAAATACATTTAGTGACCTAGCCTCCACACCCCTCTGAGATAGAGAATTCCAGAGATTCATCACCCACTGAGAGAAGAAATTCCTTTGCATCTCAGTTTTAAATGTGTGACTCCTTACTCTGCAACTATGTACCCTAGTTAGAGATTCCCCCACCAGTGGAAACATATTTTCAAACTCTACCCTGTCAAGCCCCCTCAGAATCTTATATGTTTCAATAAGATCACCTCTCATTCTTCTAAACTCCAATGAATAAAGGCCTAACCTGTTTAGCCATTCTTGATAATACAACCCCTTCATCCCAGGAATCAGCCGAGTGAACCTTTTCTGAACTGCCTCCAATGCCAGTATATCCTTCCTTAAATACAGGGACCAAAACTGCACACAGTACTCCAGGTGTGGCCTCACCAACACCCTGTACAGTTATAACAAGACTTCCCTATTTTTAAACACTAACCCCCTAGCAATATAGGCCAAAATTCCATTTGCCTTCCTAATTACTTGCTGTACCTGCACGCTAACTTTTTGTGTTTCATGTACAAGAACACCCAGATCCCTCTGTACTGCAGTATTTTGTAGTCTTTCTCCATCTAAATAATAATCTGCCTTTTTATTCTTTCTACCAAAGTGGATGACCTCACACTTTCCCACATTGAACTCCATCTGCCAAGTTTTTGCCCACTCACTTAACCTATCTATATCCCTTTGCAGATTCTTTGTGTCCTCATCACAACACACCTTTCCACCTAATTTTGTATCCTCAGCAAATTTGGATACATTACAGTCTGTCCCTTCCTCCAAGTCATTACTATAGATAGTAAATAGTTGAGGCCCTAGGACCGAGCCTTGTGGCATCCCACCAGTTATGGCTTTCCAACCTGAAAAAGATCTATTAATCCTGACTCTCTGCCTTCTGTGTGTTAGCCAATCCTCAGTCCATACCAACATAATATCATCAATACCTTGAGCTCTTGTTTTGTGCAATAATCTTTTATGTGGCACCTTATCGAAAGCCTTCGGAAAATCCAGATCAGCTACATCTATTGGTTCCCCTTTATCCACTCTGCTTGTTATATCCTCAAAGAACGCTAACAAATTTGTCAAACATGATTTCCCTTTTATAAAATCATGTTGACTCTGTTTGATTGCATTATGTTTTTCTAAATGTCCTGTTAGTTCTTCCTTAATAATGGACTGTAGCATTTCCCCAATGACAGATGTTAAGCTAACCGGTCTATAGTTTCCTGCTTTCTGTCTCCCTCCTTTCTTGAATAGGGACGTCACATTAGCGGTTTTCCAATCTGATGGTACCCACTGGAATCCAGTGAGTTTTGGTATATTACGGCCAATGCCTCCACTATCTCTACAGCCACTTCCTTTAAAACCCTTGGGTGCAGGCCATCAGGTCTGGCAACTTGTTTGCCTTTAGTCCCATCAGTTTGTCAAGCATCCTTTCCCTTGTGATAGAAATTGTTACAAGTTCCTCCCTCCCATTTACACCTTGGCCATCTGTTATTGTCGGGATGTTTATAGTGTCCTCCACCGTGAAGACGGATGCAAAGTATTGGTTTAACTTATCTGCCATTTCCCTGTTCCCTGTTATGAATTCCCCAGTCTCATCCTCTAAGGGTCTCACACTTACTTTAGCTGCTCTCTTTTTACATACCCATAGAAGCTCTTACAGTTTGTTTTTATATTTCTTGCCAATTTACTCTCATAATCAATTTTCTCCCTCTTTATTAGTTTTTTAGTCATCCGCTGCTGGTTTCTAAAAAATGCCCAATTCTCTGGCCTACCATTAGCTTTTGTTACTCTCCTTAACTTGCTTTGTTATCCACGGGTGGTTCATCGTTCTCATCGAGTCCTTCCTTCTGACTGGAATAAATGTTTGCTGAGTGTTATGAAATATCTGCTTAAAGGTCTGCCACTGCTCATCTACTGACTTTCCCTTTAGTCTATTTTCCCAGCCCGCTTTAGACAACTCTTTCGTCATACCTCTGTAATTGCCCTTGTTTAAGTTGAAGACACTGATTTGAGACCTGAGTTGCTCACCCTCAAACTGAAATTGAAATTCTACCATGTTATGATCGCTTCCCTTAACTACGAAGTCTCTTATTAATCCTACTTCATTACACATTACCAAATCTAAAATAGCCTGTTCCCGGGTAGGTTCTGCAACATATTGTTCTAAGTAACAATCCCTGAGGCACTCTACAAATTCGTCTTCCATGTTACCCTTGCCAATTTGATTTGTCCAGTCTATATGCAGATTAAAATCACCCATGATAATTGCAGTGCCCTTCTTTTAGGTGGTCTGATTAGCAAGTTTGCAGACGACACTAAGATTGGTGGAGTAGCAGATACTGAAGGGGACTGTCAGAGAATACAGCAGAATATAGATAGATTGGAGAGTTGGGCAGAGAAATGGCAGATGGAGTTCAATCAGGGCAAATGCGAGGTGATGCATTTTGGAAGATCCAATTCAAGAGTGAACTATACAGTAAATGGAAAAGTCCTGGGGAAAATTGATGTACAGAGAGATTTGGGTGTTCAGGTCCATTGTTCCCTGAAGGTGGCAACGCAGGTCAATAGAGTGGTCAAGAAGGCATACGGCATGCTTTCCTTCATCGGACGGGGTATTGAGTACAAGAGTTGGCAGGTCATGTTATAGTTGTATAGGACTTTGGTTCGGCCACATTTGGAATACTGCGTGCAGTTCTGGTCGCCACATTACCAAAAGGATGTGGATGCTTTGGAGAGGGTGCAGAGGAGATTCACCAGGATGTTGCCTGGTATGGAGGGCGCTAGCTATGAAGAGAGGTTGAGTAGATTAGGATTATTTTCATTAGAAAGACGGAGGTTGAGGGGGGACCTGATTGAGGTGTACAAAATCATGAGAGGTATGGACAGAGTGGATAGCAAGAAGCTTTTTCCCAGAGTGGGGGATTCAATTACAAGGGGACACGAGTTCAAAGTGAAAGGGGAAAAGTTTAGGGGGGATATGCGTGGAAATTTCTTTACGCAGAGGGTGGTGGGTGCATGGAACGCTTTGCCAGCGGAGGTGGTAGACGCGGGCACGATAGCGTCTTTTAAGATGTATCTAGACAGATACATGAATGGGCAGGAAGTAAAGAGATACAGACCCTTAGAAAATAGGCGACAGGTTTAGATAGAGGATTTGGATCGGCATAGGCTTGGAGGGCCGAAGGGCCTGTTCCTGTGCTGTAATTTTCTTTGTTCTTTGTTCTACATGCCTCCATTATTTCCTGATTAATACTTGGTCCAACTCCTCGAGGGCCTATAGACCACTCCTGCTCATGATTTATTTCCCTCGCTATTCCTTATTTCCACCCAAACTGATTCTATATCACGATCTATTACACCTGTATCATTACTCACAACTGCACTGATCCTTTCCTTCATTTAACAAAGATACCCCACCTCCTTTTCCTTTTTGCCTATTCTTCCGGAACGTCGAATATCCTTGAACGTTGAGTTTCCAGTCCTGGTCATCCTGCAACCACGTCTCTGTGATAGCTATTAAATCACATTCATTTATTTCTATTTGTGCTGTCAGCTCATCTATCTTGTTACAAATGCAACGTGCATTCAGATAAAGAGCCTTAAGCTTTGACTTTTTACCATTTTTACCTACTCTGGTTCTAATTTCTGCTGTACTCTTATGCTTGTATTCTCTGTCCCTTCATACTCTGATTAATTTATGCCCCTTCACTACCCTGCAACTTTGCTCTCTCATTACTTTTCGACTTTTTAAACTTCCCTTCAATTGAACCCTCCCCCCACTATTTAGTTTAAAGCCTTATCTACAACCCGAGTTATATGATTTGCCAGGACACTGGGCCCAGCAATATTCAAGTGAAGCCCATCCCAACGCAACAGCTCTCTCTTTCCCCAGGACTGGTGCAAGTGTCCCATGAATCGGAACCCAATTCTCCCACACTAATCTTTGATCCACACATTTACCTCTCTAATCTTATTTACCCTATGCCAATTTGCACGTGGCTCAGGTAGTAATCTGGAGATTATTACCTTTGTGGTTCTGCTTTTTAATTTAGCCCCGAGCTGCTCATAGTCCCGCAGCAGAACCTCTTTCCTAGTCCTACCTATGTCGTTGGTACCTACGTGGACCACGACAACTGGATCCTTCCCCTCACACTCCAAGTTCCTGTCTAGCCCAGAAGAGATGTCCTTAACCTTGGCACCATGAAGGCAACACAGCCTTCAGGACTCTATCTTTGCGGCAGAGAACTTTATCTATTCCCCTAACTATGCTATCCCCTATTACTACTACATTTCTCTTTTCTCCCCCCAGTTGAATGGCACTCTGAACCACGGTGTTGTGGTCAGTTCGCTCATCCTCCCTGTGCCCTCGTCCACACTGGGAGCAAGAACCTCGTACCTATTGGATAAGGGCACTGACTAGAGGCTCCTCCAAAGCTAAATTCTGCATCCTCATACCTGCCTCATTCACAGTCATTCCCTCCTGTCCCTGACCACAGTCCAAACTTAATCTATGGGGTGTGACTGTCTCCTGAAACACAGTGTCCTGGCAACTCTCCCCCACCCTGATGTGTCACAGTGTCCGCAGCTCAGACTCCAGCTCATCAACTCTGAGCCAAAGGTCCTCAATCAGCCAACACTTGCTGCAGAGATGGCCACCGTGGATCGCATCGGTGTCCACCAGCTCCCACATACTACAGCTGCAACACATCGCCTGCCCAGCCATCTCTATTTTATTTAATTAATTAATTTGTATCTCAGTATTTAAAAAAAAAGAATTATTTAAGGGTGCTCTTAACCTGTAATGACATCTCCCGATTTAAATGACTTGGCCAAACAAAAAAGAGACACAGGAGAAATACCCACCACTCACTTTCCAGCTCTCCTGTGACGTCACAGTTCGATTTTGTTGGTCAAGCAGGTTCACTGTTCCTGCTATCGCCGCCGCCGCTTCTGGTCTCAGGCCTCGTATCTGCGCTCTTCATATCCCAGTTTCTCTCGCCTGTTCTCGCTCTCGCTGCCGCCGCTTCTGGTCTCGGGCCTCAGGTCTCCGCTGTTTATATCCCAGCTCCTCTCGCCTGTTCCCGCTCTCACCGCTGCCCCTTCTGGTCTCGGGCCTCAGGTCTCCGCTCTTGATATCCCAGCTCCTCTCGCCTGTTCCCACTCTCGCCGCTGCCCCTTCTGTTCTCATGCCTCGGGTCTCCACTCTTTATATCCCGGCTCCTCTTGCCTGTTCCCGCTCTCGCCGCTGCCCCTTCTGGTCTCATGCCTCGGGTCTCCACTCTTTATATCCCAGCTCCTCTCGCCTGTTCCCGCTCTCACCGCTGCCCCTTCTGGTCTCATGCCTCGGGTCTCCGCTCTTGATATCCCAGCTCCTCTCGCCTGTTCCCACTCTCGCCGCTGCCACTTCTGGTCTCATGCCTCGGGTCTCCACTCTTTATATCCCAGCTCCTCTCGCCTGTTCCCGCTCTCGCCGCTGCCCCTTCTGGTCTCATGCCTCGGGTCTCCGCTCTTGATATCCCAGCTCCTCTCGCCTGTTCCCACTCTCGCTGCCTCCGCTTCTGGTGTTCTCAGAGACAGCAAACCAAGAAGTAAAATGCACCGATTATCCTTCACTTTTTATTAATTTTATAGAGAGCAAAATAACGATTAGGACATACACAGTAGAAGATAAAATATCAAACTTAAAAAATATTTTTTATTATATTAAAAAGCTATGGAATTTTTATCATAATGGGAAATTTTGACATTGCACAAATATTTAAAAAAAGCTTTAATTATGACCTAGCAGACCATTAAAAACCAAGTTAGACCTGATTAACAAGATGTAACTTTTTCAGGGCCTTTTAACAGCAATATTAGCATAAAAGGGGATGTTTTTGTCAGTTCAGTGATTTCAAAGATCGCCACCTGAGCGGACTTCAACAGCGCACCCTGTGGAGGAGCAGGGAATCACTGTCAGCAATTTCTGGATTTCTGCGTTTCACTCTGCATGTGCAAACATTAGAAGTTGCTGTCTGTTTCACTGTTGTAATGACGGCGAATGCTGACAGTTTCACCGTCATTACAAATGGAAAATCTCGGCCATTTAAATGTATTTTTCTGTCAAATAATTCTGCTTATTTTTTTTTAGATATGCCTTGCACTACGTTATTTGCACAAAGAAAAACGAATTGTCCACAGGGATCTTACACCCAACAATATCATGCTGGGTGAGCAAGACAAGGTAACAATAAGTAAGTATGTAACTTAAGAATATTTGTGTAAGCCAACCTTTGAAAGTATTTATCAGGCAGAGTCAGGGAAAGCTCAGGTGTACATGTGAAATTCTCTAAACATTTTATAAAGATTCACTGCAATATAACATCGGAGTCCCTAAGCCTCGACTCTGCTACACCTCTGCCTATGCTTTTTGGAATTGTATAAATGGGATGTGCCCGAAAGAGAGAGAGTATTTTGCTTCCTATTAAACAAACAGAAAGCATGTGTATGGAATTTTCAGTATGTTTGTTTGGAGAATTTTAAACATGGGGATGGTTTCTGCATGCCAAATACCCAGGTTACCAAAACCAATTGTACTTGTAATGATTTATTTAAACATCCAAGGCTTGAGATGTTTGACTTCCCATGAGGGAGAATGAAATATACCTCAGAACACTAGATCAGAGGTTTTTACCAGTTTGTTTGTCTCGTTAAGGGCTACTGAGCTAATTAATAATGGCACATCTTTCTCTGAAAACTCATTTCCATAATTTTAAACACGGGGATGGTTTCTGCATGCCAAATACCCAGGTTACCAAAACCAATTGTACTTGTAATGATTTATTTAAACATCCAAATTGCCCAGGTACCAGGAAGGACCACATGGCATCGACCTAGGCACCGGAAACGACAACGGCAAACCCAGCCCTGTCGACCCTGCAAAGTCCTCCTTACTAACATCTGGGGGCTTGTGCCAAAGTTGGGAGAGTTGTCCCACAGACTAGTCAAGCAACAGCCTGACATAGTCATACTCACGAAATCATACCTTACAGACAATGTCCCAGACACTGCCATCACCAACCCTGGGTATGTCCTGTCCCACCGGCAGGACAGACCCACCAGAGGTGGTGGCACAGTGCTATACAGTAGGGAGGGAGTTGCCCTGGGAGTCCTCAACATCGACTCTGGACCCCATGAAGTCTCATGGCATCAGGTCAAACATGGGCAAGGTAACCTCCTACTGATTACCACCTACCACTCTCCCTCAGCTGATGACTCCATACTCCTCTATGTTGAACACCACTTAGCAGTTGGTAGGAAAAAAGACAAAAGCGCAAGGGGAGAGCCAACTGTGTAACAGCCCCGACAAACAAATTTTTCTGCAGCACCTGTGGAAGAGCCTGTCACTCTAGAATTGGCCTTTATAGCCACTCCAGGCGCTGCTCCACACACCACTGACCATCTCCAGGCGCTTACCCATTGTCTCTCGAGATAAGGAGGCCAAAGAACACACTTGGAGGAAGCACTGAGGGTGGCAAGGGCACAAAATGTACTTTGGGTGGGGGACTTCAATGCCCATCACCAAGAGTGGCTCGGCAGCACCACTGCTGACCGAGCTGGCCGAGTCCTAAAGGACATAGCTGCTAGACTGGGTCTGCGGCAGGTGGTGGGGGAACCAACACGAGGGGAAAACATACTTGACCTCGTCCTCACCAATCTGCCTGCCGCAGATGCTTCTGTCCATGACAGTATTGGTAGGAGTGACCACCGCACCGTCCTTGTGGAGACCGTTCACATTGAGGAAGCCGTCCGTCATGTTGTGTGGCACCATCAACGTGCTAAATGGGATAGATTTCGAACAGATTTAACAATGCAAAACTGGGCATCCATGAGGCGCTGTGGGCCATCCGCAGCAGCAGAATTGTACTCAACCACAATCTGTAACCTCATGGCCCGGCATATTCCCCACTCTACCATTACCATCAAGCCAGGAGACCAACCCTGGTTCAATGAAGAGTGCAGGAGGGCATGCCAGGAGGAGCACCAGGCATACCTCAAAATGAGGTGTCATCCTGGTGAAGCTACAACACAGGACTGCTTGCATGCCAAACTGCGTAAGCAGCATTAGTAGACAGAGCTAAGCGATCCCATAACCAACGGATCAGATCTAAGCTCTGCAGTCCTGCCACATCCAGCCGTGAACGGTGGTGGACAATTAAACAACTAACTGGAGGAGGTGGCTCCACAGATATCCCCATCTTCAATGATGGGGGAGCCCAGCACATCAGTGCAAAAGATAAGACTGAAGCATTGACAACAATCTTCAGCCAGAAGTGCCGAGTTGATGATCCATCTCGGCCTCCTCCTGAAGTCCCCAGCATCACAGATGCCAGACTTCAGCCAATTTGATTCACTCCGCGTGATATCAAGAAACGACTGAAGGCACTGGATACTGCAAAAGCTATGGGCCCTGACAATATTCCGGCAATAGTACTGAAGACCTGTGCTCCAGAATTTGCTGCGCCCCTAGCCAGTGGCATCTACCCGGCAATGTGGAAAGTTGCCCAGGTATGTCCTGTACACAAAAAGCAGGACAAGTCCAACCCGGCCAATTCCCGCCCCATCAGCCTACTGTCAATCATCAGTAAAGTGATGGAAGGTGTCATCAACAGTGCCATCAAGCGGCACTTGCTTAGCAATAACCTGCTCATTGATGCTCAGTTTGGGTTCCACCAGGGCCACTCAGCTCCTGACCTCATTCCAGCCTTGGTTCAAACATGGACAAAAGAGCTGAACTCAAGAGTTGAGGTGAGAGTGACTGCCCTTGACGTCAAGGCAGCATTTGACCAAGTATAGCATCAAGGAGCCCTAGCAAAACTAAGGTCAATGGGAATCAGGGGGAAAACACTCCGCTGGCTGGAATCATATTTAGCTCAAAGGAAGATGGTTGTGGTTGTTGGAGGGCAATCATCTGAGCTCCAGGACATCACTGCAGGAGTTCCTCAGGGTAGTGTCCTATGCCCAACCATCTTCAGCTGCTTCATCAATGACCTTCCTTCAATCATAAGGTCAGAAGTGGGGATGTTCGCTGATGATTGCACAATGTTCAGCACCATTCGTGACTCCTCAGACACTGAAGCAGTCCGTGTAGAAATGCAGCAAGACCTGGACAATATCCAGGCTTGGGCTGATAGGTGGCAAGTAACATTCGCGCCACACAAGTGCCAGGCAATGACCATCTCCAACAAGAGAGAATCGAACCATCTCCCCTTGACATTCAACGGCATTACCATCGCTGAATCCCCCACTATCAACATCCTAGGGGCTACCATTGACCAGAAACTGAACTGGAGTAGCCAAATAAATACCGTGGCTCCAAGAACAGGTCAGAGGCTAGGAATCCTGAGGCGAGTAACTCACCTCCTGACTCCCCAAAGCCTGTCCACCATCTACAAGGCACAAGTCAGGAGTGTGATGGAATACTCTCCACTTGCCTGGATGGGTGCAGCTCCAACAACACTCAAGAAGCTCGACACCATCCAGGACAAAGCAGCCTGCTTGATTGGCACCCCATCTACAAACTTTCACTCCCTCCACCACCGACGCACAGTGGCAGCAGTGTGTACCATCTACAAGATGCACTGCAGCAATGCACCAAGGCTCCTTAGACAGCACCTTCCAAACCCGCGACTTCTACCAACTAGAAGGACAAGGGCAGCAAATACATGGGAACACCACCACCTGCAAGTTCCCCTCCAAGTCACACACCATCCTGACTTGGAACTATATCGCCGTTCCTTCGCTGTCGCTGGGTCAAAATCCTGGAACTCCCTTCCAGCAGCTCTGTGGGTATTCCTACCCCAAATGGACTGCAGCGGTTCAAGAAGGCAGCTCACCACCACCTTCTCAAGGGCAATTAGGAATGGGCAATAAATGCTGGCCTGGCCAGTGACGCCCACATCCCATGAATGAATAAAAGAAAGGGTAAGTCCTATTCCTGAAAAGCAGGTGAAATCCAGCCTGGCGAATTACCATCGAATCAGCCTTCTCCTAATCATCAGAAAAGTCATGGAACAAGTCATCAGCAGTACTTCAAGTGGCGCTTACACACCCGTAACCTGCTCACTGATGCTCAGTTTGGGATCTGCCAGGAACACTCGACTCCAGACCTCATTACAGCCTTGATCCCAATATGTTCAAAAAAACAGAATTCTAGAGCTGAGGTGAGAATGACTGCTCTTGATTTGCCTGACTCTAATGGCAAGGAGACTAGTAAAACTGAAGTTCATGGGGATCAGCAGGAATATTCTCCACTGGCTCAAGTCATACTTGGCACAAAGGAAGATGATTGTGGTTGTTGACCAGTCATCTCAACCCCAGGGCATTGCTGTAGGACTTCCTCAAACATCATGATAGTCCCAACTACATTCGGTTACTTCATCGATTAGGTCAGGAGTGTGGCACAGTGTTCAGCTCCACAATTCCTCAGATAATAAAGCAGTCCATGCCTACATGCAACAAGACCCGAACAACAACTAGGCTTGGGCTGTTAAGTGGCAAACAACTTTTGTGCCACATGAGTGACAAGCAACAATAATAATAAAAACAGAAAATACTGCATGTACACAGTAGGTCTGGCAGCATCTGTGGAGAGAGAAACAGAGTTAACGTTTCAGGTCTCTGACTTTCATCAGAAATGGGAAAAGTTAGAAATGTAATAGGTTTTGTGTAAGTGAAAGGGTGGGAAGAAGAACAAAAGCGAACGTCTGCTATAGGGTGGAGGGCAGGAGAGATTAAATGACAAATGGTTTCATGGTGCAAGGCCAAAGGGTGCGGTAATGGGACAAGTACAGAAACAAAAGATGTGTCTAGAGGAGGTGTGAATGGCAGGATTCTGAATAGCTGCCATCTGAAATCAAACATACGAACATACAAATTAGGAGCAGGAGAAGGCCACTCGGCCCCTCGAGCCTGCTCCGCCATTCAGTAAGATCATCGCTGATCTGATTGTAACCTCAACTCCACATTCCCGCCTATCCCCGATGACCTCTCACCCCCTTGCTTATCAAGAATC
This sequence comes from Heterodontus francisci, assembly GCF_036365525.1. Lineage (NCBI taxonomy): Eukaryota > Metazoa > Chordata > Chondrichthyes > Heterodontiformes > Heterodontidae > Heterodontus > Heterodontus francisci. The sequence continues at coordinate 83,330,650 of NC_090372.1, forward strand.
TATCTAGTTCTGCCTTAAAAATATTTAAAGCTTCTGCTTCCACTGCCTTTAAGGAAGAGAGTTCCAAAGACTCACGACCCTCTAAGAGAAAAATTTCTCCCCATCTCTGTCTTAAATGAGCAAACCTTATTTTTAAATAGTGACCCCCAGTTCTAGATTCTCTCACAAAGGGAAACATCCTTTCCACCTCCACCCTGTCAAGACCTCTCAGGATCTTATATATTTTAATCAAGTCGCTTCTTACTCTTCTAAACTCCAACAGATAGAAGCCTAGCCTGTCCAACCTTTCCTCATTAAGACATTCTGCACATTCCATGTATCAGTCTAGTAAACCTTTTCTGAACTGCTGCCAACGCATTTACATCCTTCCTTAAATAAGGAGACCAATACTGTACCCAGTACTCCAGGTGTGGTCTCACTAATGCCCTGTATAACTAAAACATAACCTCCCTACTTTTGTTTTTAATCCCCCTTGCAATAAAGGATAACCTTCATAGCTTTCCTAATTACTTGCTGAACCTGCATTCTAACCTTTTGCGATTCATGCACTAGGACACCCAGATTCCTCTGCATCTCAGAGCTCTGCAGTCTCTCACCATTTAAAAATATGATTCCTTTTTATTCTTCTTGCCAAAATGGACCATTTCACATTTTTCCACATTATACTCCGTTTGCCAGATCTTTGCCTACTCACTTAACCTATCTATATCTCTTTGGAGCCTCTTTATGTCCTCCTCACAACTTATTTTTCTTTGTGTCATCAGCAAATTTAGCAACCATACCTGCAGTCCCTTCATCCAAGTCATTTATGTAAAGTGTAAAAAGTTGAGGCCCCAGCACTGATCCCTGTGGCAGACCGCTTGTTATATATTGCCAACCAAAAAATGTCCCATTTATGCCAACTCTCTGTTTCCTGTTAGCTAGCCAATCTTCTAACCCTGCCAATATGTTACCCCCATACCATGAGCTTTTATTTTCTGTAATAACCTTTGATGTAGCACCTTATCAAATGCCTTCTGGAAATCTAAGTACAGTACATCCACCGGTTGCCCATTATCCACAGCGCATGTTACTTCTTCAAAGAACTCCAATACATTGGTTAAACACGATTTCCCTTTCACAAAACCATGTTGACTCTGCCTGATTACTTTGAATTTTTCTAAGTGCCCTGCTATAATGTCTTTAATAATAGCTTCTAACATTTTCCCTAAGACAGATGTGAAGCCAGTAGGCCTGTAGTTTCCTGCATTCTGCCTCTGTCTTTTTTTGAATAAAGGAGTTACATTCACTATTTTCCAATCGAATGGAACCTTCCCCGAATCTAGGGAATTTTGGAAAATTAAAACCAACGCATCAACTTCTTTTCCGACCCTAGGATGAAGTCCATCAGGACCCGGGGACTTGTCAGTCCACAGCTCCAACAATTTGCTCTGTACCACCTCCCTGGTGATTGTATTTTTCTGGAGTTGCTCCCTCCCTTCCATTTCCTGATTTACAGCTATTTCTGGGATGTTATTTGTATCCTTTAGAAGACTGATGCAAAATACCAGTTCAATTCATCTGCCCTCTCCTTATTTTCCTTTATTAATTACCTAGACTCACTTACTATAGGTCCTACCCTCACTTTTCCTTTTTAAATATCTATAGAAATATTGTAGAAAGGAAATAAGAGAGAAACGAGAGACAAACTAGCAAAGAAAAATGAAACAAAATTGGGGCAGAGGTTACCATCTAAAATTGTTGAACTCAATGTTGAGTCCAGACGGCTGTAAAGTGCCTAATCGAAAGATGAGGTGATATTACTTGAGCTTGTGTTGAGCCTTATTGGAGGACTGCAGCACGCCAGGACAGAAAGTTCAGAGTGGGAGCAAGGTGGAGAATTAAAATGACAGACAACTGGAAGCTCGTGGTCACACATGTGTGACTGAACGGAGGTGTTCTGCAAAGCAGTCACACAGTCTGCGTTTGGCCTTCCCAATGTAGAGGAGACCACATTGTCAGCAGCGAATACAGTATACTAAATTGAAAGAAATACAAGTAAATCAGAGTTTCACATGGAACGGAGTGTTTAGGGCCTTGGACGCTGAGAAGGGAGGAGGTAATAAAGCGGTTGTTGTATCTCCTGTCTTGGCATGGAAAGGTGCCTTCAGAACAGGAGGGGTTATACGGGTGATTGAGGAGTCACCAGGGTGTTTTGTTGGCAACGGTCCCTTCATAATGCTGAAAGGGGAGGGGAGGGGAAGATATGTTTGGTGGTGGCATCATGCTGGAGGTGGCAGAAATGGCAGAGGATGATCTGTTGAATATGGAGGCTGGTGGGATGGAAGGTGAGGACAAGGGGAACCCTATTGTGGTTCTGGAAGGGCAGGGAAGGGGTGAGAGCAGAAGTGAGTAAATTAAAACGGGCATGGTCGAGGTTCCCATCAACCATGATGGGTGGGAATCCTTGGTTGAGGAAAAAGGAAGACATATCTGAAGCGCTAGTATGGAAGTTTGTATCATCCAAACAGATGCGATGGAGATAGAGAAACAGGGAGAATGGAATCAAGTATAATGTTGAAAATACTCAGCAGGTCTGGCAGCATCTGTGGAGAGAGAAGCAGAGTTAACGTTTCAGGTTAGTGACCCTTCTTCAGAAGAATGGAATCGAGTCCTTACAGGAAGTGGGGTGTGGGGATGTGTAGTCCAGGTAGCTGTGGGAGAAAGTGGGCTTATAGTGAATATTGGTTGATAGCTTATCCCCAGAAATGGAGACAGAAAAGTCAAGGAAGGGAAGGGAAGAGTTGGAGATGAACCATGTGAAGGTAAGAGAAAGGTGGGAAATTGTAAGCAAAGTTGATGAAATTTTCCAATTCAGGGAGAGAGCAGGAAATAGCACTGAAATAGTCTTCAATGTATTGGAAAAAGAGGTGAGGGAGAGGGTTGAGTAGGACTGGAACAAAGAATTCCACTTATCCCACAAAAAAGCAGGCATAGCTAGGACCCATGTGGGTACCCAAAGTAACACCTTTTATTTGGAAGAAGTGAATGGAGTTAAAGGAGAAGTTGCTCAATGTAAGAACATGTTCAGCCAGGTGAAGGATGGAGGAGGGTGGTGGTGGATGGGAACAGGTTGGGCCTCCATTTAAGGAAGAAGTGGAGAGCTCTCAGATTGTCTTGGTGGGGGCTGGAGGTGCAGGGGGATTGGATGTCCATGGTGAAAAAGAAATGGTTAGCACCCAGAAACTGTTAATGTGACGGGCATCGGAAGAGTCACGCATGTAGATAAGAAGAGACTAGATAAGGGGAGAAACAATAGAGTTGGGTTAGGAAGAAATCAGTTCAGTGGGGGAGGAACAGGCTGAAATGATGGGTCAACCAGGGCAATCCTGTTTTTGGATTTGGGAAAGGAGCATGCTTTTCGGGTTTGGTGGACTATGAGGTTGGAGGGCATGGAGGGAAGATCTCCAGAGGAAAATGAGGAAACAAAAGCTTGACACTCGGTGGTGGGTTCTTGGACCAGGGGGAAGTAAGAGTAAGTGTCAGGCAATGACCTTTTTCAACAAGAGAGAGCCTTACCATGTCCTTTTGGCATTCCATGTGATTAACTTTGCCACGTTCCCCATCATCAACATCCTGAGGTCACCATTGACTAGAAACTGAACTGGACCAGCCATATGGCTACTTGAACAGGTCAGAGGTTGGGTATTCTGCAGCAAATGGATGTCTTCTTGACTCCCCATAGCCTTTTCACTTCCCACAAGTCAGGAGTGTGTTGCACTACTCTCAGCTTACCTGGATGGGTGCAGCTGCAACAGCATTTAAGAATAAAGCAGTGCACTCACTTGATTAGCACTTCATCCATTAGCCTAAACATCCACCTCTTCCACCATTGGTTTACTCTTGCTCCAGTGTGTACTATCTACAGAATGCATTGCAACAATTTGCTGATACTTCTTCAGTATCACCAACCAAACCCATGGTAGGGCCACCTGGAAGGACAAGATCAGCAATCGCATGGGAACGCCATCACTTTCAAGTCACACACTATCCTGACAGACAGAGAGTGCTATTCCTTCATTGTCACGGGATCAAAATCTTGGAACTTCCTTATTAACAGGGTTGTGGAAGAACCTTTACCACATGGACTGTCATGGTTCAAGAAGGCGGCTGACCTTCTCGAGGGCAATAAATGACAGCCATGCCAGCAACACCCACATCTCAAGAATGAAGTAAAAAAACAAGTGTGACTGAGTTCCCCATTGCTTGTCACTTTAATTATTTGTTCTATTCCCACCCTGACTTCTCCGCCTTTGGCCTTCTATATAGTTCCAATGAAGTTCGATGCCAGACCAGGAACAGCAGTTTATCTTTCTACTAGGCATTTCACAACTCTATGGCCATAAGTGACTTTTACAACTTCAGACTTTAACCGTAACTCTGATTTTCTGTCTGACAGCAGTGTAGGATGGGTGTACTGGCACCTCTCGGAATGGGGGAGGTTGTGGGTTGGTGCAGGTTTTGATGTGCTTCCCTCTCCATTTGCTTTAACTAATCAGGCATTATCTGGGTCTCATATAAAGCTTCAATTTCTCTAATTTCTTATTGTGCTTCCTTTCATCTTGTACTATTTGTCACACCTCTCATTTAATCAAGTCATTTTTTTCATTCAATTGCTTTACAGTTTTTTTTTTCATGTTTATGTGGTTATTTATTCCCCAACCCCATTTCCCTTGCTCTGTTCCACCTTATAAGCTGTAACATCTCCTGGTTCTGATGAAGGATCGTAGATGTGAAATGTTAACCTTGTTCTTTTCTCCACAGATGCTACCTGGCCTGCTAATTGTTTCCAGAATTTTTTGTTTTCCGATTTCCAGCATCTACCATATTTTGTTTTTTCATTTTAATGCTCCCTATCACTAGGTGACATTGGCGCACCATACACAACTTGGCAACTTTCTCTTTTTGAACAATTCCTCAATTCCTCAATATAGTAAAATATTTTGAGATGCAGGGCGGTTTACTGTAACAAAACTTCACGTAGTGACTCTCAAATAGAGCTAAAAGTTACCAAAAAAAACCCCAGATAGTTATCAAAGCAGGCTTCTAAAGTGGCCAACTGCTTTTAATATTTTATATTTTAGATACCTCTTTTGGAAAGATGCAGCTCAAAACCTAAAAATTGGAGACCTGTTTGTTTTTAGTTCTATTTTTCCTTTGAAAGAAGGAAAATCTACAAAGTAGCTTTCAGGTTCCACTGATATTAGAGTCAGGTTCCAGACCAGCGCTATGAAAAGGAATAATTACAATTTGAGGATCAGCTGAAAGTAAAGGCATTGAAATCTTAAATTTGTAACTGCCTGCAATGGTTTTACTTCAGAATGTCTTAAATGCATTATTGCACTGACAGAGACCTTCACTCCTCCCTTGCAAAGTTATTCAGGTCTTGAACTATTTTCAGGCACTCCAGAAATCAGGGCTTAAGTCCAGTTGTATAATGCAATAGGCTGTATCAACTTGTTTAGCCATTTATAGAGAGAACTTAGTACTCTGTAGGGCTTGTGCAATCTAATGCAACACCTGCTCTAGCCAATATATACCGAGACCTTTTTGTTATAGAAAGCTTGTAGCTGAATTTAGCTAGATGAGTTGATGAGCTCCGTGTCTTGGTCGTTGTTCATTACTTGATCAGGATACCGGACTCATCAATCTATACCTCACATTCTCGTCTCAGATGGTGCCAGAAATTCATATCTTGTATTCAGCCTATCATAAATACAGACGGCAGGAATCTTCTCCACCATACCATCAATGAAGAATAATAGGCTGGGTAGTCTACTACCACATCCACACCCTTCCTACTGCTATCCTGGATTTCTCCCCTTCCCCTTACTGCTGGCTCCAGGGACCAGCTGGATGGAAACTGGAAAAACCACACAATAGGGAGGGATCGAACCCAGGTCCTATCTTGAAAAATGTGTTGCTAGAGTGAGATCATACCATAATGTAGAAGATAGATCTTGTACTACAACAAACACAGGAGCCAAAATCAAAAGTAGAGTGTCAACAATTGACCTCTTCTCTAAATGAAAAGAGAGTGCCAGATCATTGTTGTTACCTTTTCCATTTTTAATACAAGTGAGGCTTATAACCTCCAGTAAATGATCATCTGCTAGGCATGGTCCAGTTAGAATATCAACCTGTAAAGGTAACTAACAACATTTCTTAGCTCTTTCCACACAACAAATCCTGTAGTACAACCATAGTTATAAGTTGGATCATGTCTAACAAAATGAGGGAACCAATCAATTGCTTAATAGTAGTCATCCTGATTGAATAAATCTGCTTGTCATCAAATCTTGAAAGGATTTTTGTGTAAATAGTAATGGTAAAAAGCCAAAATTTGCAAATGAAACATTACAGAAAATCAAAGCTGAAAGTTACCATTCAATTGTTCAAAATCCCTCATCTGTCTCCAAACACTAAACCAAGTTTTTTGTTATTATTCATTCATAGGATATGGGTGTTGCTGGTAAGGCCAGCATTTATTGCCCTTCCCTAATTACTCTTGAGAAGGTGGTGATGAGCTGTCTTCTTGAATACAACTGAGTGGCTTGTTAGGGCATTTCAGAAGGCAATTAAGAGTCAACCAATGTGAGTCTTGATAAGCCAGACTGGGTAAGGATGACAGACCTCCTTACTTAAATGACATTAGTGAACCAGATGTGTTTTTACAACAATCCAGCAGTTTCATGGTCACTATTACTGATGCTAGTTTTTTCATTCCCGATTTTCATTTAATTTATTGAATTTAAATTCCTCAGTTGCCACGGTGGCATTTGATCTCATGTCTTGGATCATTAGACCAAGCTGCTGGATTACTGGTCCAGTAACATGACCACATGCTACTGTACCCTTCATTATTATGACATGGGTTTGATTAACTCCTGATCATATATTGCCTTCTAAATTAGAGCTGTACACAATCTTTCCCTTGCCATGTCCTATACTTGTTTTACACTCATTTGAGACCCCTTGATTAAGTGAATGAGCAGCAAGTATTTCAATTTCATGAAATCATGGATGCTGTTAGCTGAAAGTCCAACAGTCAATTAACAGAGTTTATAGAGTGTCCTATCTCAGCTTCTTCAGAGACTTTCTATTCATTAAATATTTTTCTTACTTATGTTACGACCGAGGCAGGAAGAATGCATTGTTCATTCTAGTTCCACTTCTTCACAGGTCACAACATATATTTAAATTTTCCCACTTACCAATACGGTCAATCATATACTCTATTTTTCCCAGAATAAAATACACTAACCAGGTTTATTTAACGAACAACAAAATTATTAGTTTATTATAAAACAAGTCTTAGCCAGTAATGAAGTAAAGCATAAACACACAGATTGAAATTTTAAAGTTCCCTTTATACCTTAGCCCCTCACACTCACACACACACACAAATACACTGGTTAACAGGAAACAATAAAAGGGATTTTTGTTCAGAGCTCTGTTACAGACAAAAAAAACACTTGGGCTGAACACTTGCTCATTCTTGAAGAAAACAGCAAATGAGATATGTTGTATTCAAAAACTGGCATACAGTCTAGTTTCTGAATACGTGTACAGTCACTGGGATCTTTTAGAACAGTTCTTTTCAGGCAGTGTTGAGAATTAATTTAGCAGGCTTTTCTTCAAAGACAGGGGACGAGATGAGTTGATACATTAGACTTCTCAGGGTCTTTTAGAGAGGTGCTGGAAAGCTGAGCTGGGTTGTGATTTTCTCTCCTTCCTTGGGAATTCTCTTCTTCTGCAGGGTTGACTCCTTAAACATTCAGCAAGAATCTGGTCTCTTCCTCTGTGTCTCTTCAGCAGGCATGGTGCTAACTTTATCTCATTCCAGAAGGTAAACATTGACACTACAACCAAAAGCTTGCGAGTTTGTTGCTCTCTCAGGTGCATGTTGCTGCTCCCGAGCTTGTCCTATCAAGGGGCGCGCGACTGTCACTTATCTGCCCACATCTTCCCCAGTTACCAGGGTTTCTGTTCTGCTTTTAACTTGAGTCATATGACAACCAGCAAACATTGTTGCCAAACTAGTTCTTTCAGTGTCCTCTTGATGACCCTCTTGGAAAAAGAAACTAGTCCAACATTTCTTCGGTTTGACTATGAATTCCTAAAAAAATATTTTTAACAAAAACAGAAGCACTTGCATAACACTTATTCAACTGTCAATGTAGTCCTACTTTTTTCTTATTGTCCATTTAAATTACCATTTTACTGGGCCCAGAATCTTTCCTTGATGAGTGATTGAGAGTTGTTCAAATTGATTAACTTTTTCACTGTGTTGTGTAGCTGACTATTCACTTTATCTAGGGAAGACTAAAAATGTCAAACTTAATATTTGATTTCTTTCAGCCTTGTTAGCAATCTAAGTGTAAGAGAATGTACATTCAGTTCTAGAAGTTACAATCAATTTAACATATAGATCAAGTACAGCAAGCCTGATGAAGAGTCACTTTTAATGTTCGTCATTTGTTGTTAGTGAATTATAAAGTTATTTTTAATTCGTAGGAGCATAGGACCAGGAGTAGGCCATTTAACCCCTCCAGCCTGTTCAGCCATTCAGTGAATTCATGGCTGATCTGTGATCTAACTCCATTTACCTGCCTTTGCCCCATATCCCTTAATATCTTTGGTTAACAAAAATCTGTCAATCTCAGTTTTAAAATTAACAATTGATCTAGCATCAACTGCCATTTGCAGAAGAGAGTTCCAAACCTCTACCACCCTTTCCATGTAGAAGTTCCTAATTTCACTCCTGAAAGGTCTGGCCCTAATTTTTAGACAATACCCCCTAGTCCTAGACTCCCCAAATAGCAGAAATAGTTTCTATGTACCCTATATGTTCCCCTTAATATTTGTGAAACCTTCTATCAAATCACTCCTTAACCTTCTAAATTCCAAGGACTACAACCCTAGGTTGTGTAATCCATTCCTATGATTTAATCCTTGGAGTCCAGGTATTATTCTGGTAAATCTACGCTGTGCTCCCTTAAAGGCAAAAATATCTTTCCTAAGCTGTGCTGCCCAGAACTAACAGTACTCCAGATGTGGTCTAACCAGGGTTTTGTATTAGCTGTAGCATAAATTCTATTCCCCCATATTTTAGTCCGATAGATATAAAGGTCAACATTCCATTAGCCTTTTTGATTATTTTCTCTATTTGTTCATGACATTTTAATAATCTACGCAAATTAATCTCCAAGTCTCTTTGGACCTTCACTGTTTCTAGCTATTCACCAAGTACTCTGTACTATCCACTTTAGGTCCAAAATGAATGACCTCACATTTGCCTACATTCAAATCCATTTGCCATTGTTTTGCCCATTTATTTAATCTATTAATATCTCTTTGTAGTTATATGCTTCCATCTACACTCCTTACAATGCTGCCAATGTTTGTGTCATTGGCAAACTTGGATATACAGCTTCCTGTCCCATCATCAAAGTCGTTAATAAATAAGGTGAATAGTTGAGGCCCCGACAAAGATCCTTGCAGGACACCATGAGTCACATCTTGTCAATTTGGGTACCCACCCTTATTCCCATTCCCTCTCTCCTGTCACTCAGCCAATTTCCTAACCAGGTCACTGATTTGATGTTCATGGAACTAAATGTAACTTTAGCTAGCAGGCTGTTATGAGGGACTTCATCAAATGTCTTCTGGAAGAATAACATTCATAGACATTCCCTTGTCGTCTCTTCAAAAAAATTGAATAATGTTCATCAGGCATGATTTACCCTCTACAGGTCCATGCTGGGTCTCTCTGATCAGCTGAAAATTCTCAAGGTCTTCAGTCACTATATCCTTAATTATATACGCTAATAATTTCACGACAACAGATGTTAGGCTAACGGGTCTATAATTCCCTGGTTTCCCTTTCTCACCTTTCTTAAATAGTGGAGTGACACAAGCAATTTTCCAATCTAACAAACAGTTCCAAAGTGAGAGAACGTTGTAAGCTTTAGTTAGGGCATATGCTATGTTCTCACCTACTACTTTAAAACCCTGGGATGGAAACCATCTGGTCCTGGGGATTTGTCACTCTTTAGTGCCTTTATTTTCTTCATTAATGTTATTTTGTTTACTTTAATTGTGGCGAGTTCCTGTCCCTGATACAATATTCTGCCCACACCACCCCCCCCCCCGATTAAAACCACTCTGCCTTTACCACATGCTTGTCTAATCGCTACATTTATCATTCTGCCACTTCATAGCTGCTACCAGAGAGCTGACGCACAACTCTCACTTTTTGTATTTCTTAATTCTATCCATAAAGTTTCTGTTGCCTGCTTATCTTTCATTACATCCTCTCCTATCATTGAAATGGTTTCATCCTTAATTATTAAGGCTGCTTCTCCCCCTCTAACACTTTCCCTATCTTTCCAGTGGACCATATAACCTGGTATGTTTAGTTCCCCATCCTGACCATCTTGTAATGACGACCATACCATAACCTCCAAATTGAACTTGTGCCTGCATTTCATTCAATTTGTTTTAATTTTTTTGCATTTATTAAGTCATTGTGTCATACAGTAATTTATGGCACAGAAGGAGGCCATTTGGCTCATTGAGTCCATGCCAGCTCTCTACGGAGCAATCAGTCAGTCTCACTCCCTTGCTCGATATCCATAGCCCTGCAGGTTTATTTCCTTCAAGTGGCCATCCAATTTTCTTTTGAAATCATTGATTGTCTCCGCTTCCACCACACTTCTGGGCAACAAGTTCCAGGTGATTATCACCCACTGCGTAAAAATATTCTTCCTCATATTCACCCTGCATCTCTTGCTGAAAACCTTCAATCTGTGTCCCCTATCCTTGTATTATTAGTTAATGGGAACAGGTTTTCCTTGTCTAACTTATCTGTGCCTGTCACAATCTCTGTTAAATCTCCCCTCAATCTCCTTTGCTCTAAGGAGAGCAACCCAAACTTGTCCAACCTAACCTTGTAGCAAAAATCCCCCATCCCTGGAAAATCTCTTCTGCACCCTCTGATGGCCCCTCGCATCCTTCCTAAAGTGTGGTGACCAGAACAGGATGCAATACTCCAGTTGGGGCCTAATCAGAGCTTGAGAAAGGTTCAGCATAACTTCCCTGCTTTTGTATTCAGTGCCTCTGTTCATTCTATGCTTATTTGGGGCCACAAACCCTAACCTGCCCTACTGTTCTCATCTTTTACTCATACATTTATTATTTCTCTCACCTGGTTTAATTACTTTACATCTTTTAGTTTTCTCTTTACCTGTACCACCTAAAGCACAATTTCTGACTGTTACTCTACACTCTTCCCTTTGATTTATTTTTGAACTATTATTTATATTATCATTTCTACCTGAGTGCTCCCCCCACAACCCCTTTTAATAGTTTAAAGTCCTCATTACCTCCCTATTTATCCTTCCCCCCAATCCAAGTCCAGTTCTGATTGAGCCCATCCCAACAATGCAGTTCCTTCCTTTTCCAATATTGGTGTCTGTGAATCCACATTCCCTATCTCACCTGGGTTGCCTTTGCTCTATCAGTCACACCAACCCCTTTCTCCGAGGTCTGGAGCAAACTATCTAGATATTTCTCACCCTCCCTTATGCGCTGAAGCATCTTCAACTCCTACTTCAGCTCAATGACTCTGAGCCAGAGAGATTTGAGACAGAGACATCTATGATGTGTTGCTCAAGACAGGCTGTCTGTCCACAAGCTCCCACATACTGTAGTCCAAACACACAACCTCCTCTGCCATATCTTAGTCTTGATTACTTATATTATTTATATCTACTTTTCAGTTTATTCTAAGTTTTTTTTCTACATAATAACCTGCATTCAGCACCACACTTTGGACAAAATTTTAAATGCTTCCTGCCTCAACCTTACACAAACTAGTACAAGTATTGAAGGCAAAAAGTAGCACCTCAATCCCCCAGCACCCCCATGCATCAAATGCTCGCTTTCACCAAATTCCCAACTTTTACACTCGATTTATGACCACTCTGTGATTCAGCAGATACTGTTTTCTTTTATGCACTTTTTGAGCCACATCCAAGTTACAAGTGCTCATTTAACTTCCTGCTCACATTAATTAGCCCCTATTCTGTCAGTCACTTACTGTTGGTTGACTGTTACCTGTTAACTGCCACTGTTAGGCTGTTTGTGTTAACTACCTTGCAGTTTACTTTATAGTTTTTAAAGTTCTAAGTTAAATTCAAAACAGTAAACTGTCGGGCAATGTTATCTTAACTCACAAGGTGAGAAACCCACAGGATTAGGTGCCACTGGTGCCAATTTTAACCTATTTTGCCAGTCGGAAGCTGACAGCATTGGATGCAATGTTGGTTTTACATCACTCCTGATATTATGTCCATTGAATTCAATGAGTAATATTGGATGGTGTGTAAAATCAGGATTCCACCTGATCCTGTGGGTTTCCCACCCTGTGAGTTAGGTTAAAATTGGCCCCTAAATTTCAGTTTGAAACCTACTCACCAGAGAGCTCCACTCCCACTTAATTCCCAACTTTTACACTCTGTTTACAATGCAGTCTGCTTACAACCACACTGTGCAACCATCTTTCCCATCCCTAGGTTTGCAGGTATTAGGAGAAAGGTAAGGGGAGGTGACTGAAAGCACAGATGAAGAAATAAGTTTTAAGGAGGCTTTCAAAAATTTCCTACCATCCCTTGTCAGTAAGGGCTCAGTAAATATGGTCTGGGACCTCACCATCACTATTAAAATGAGACTGACCCCAGAGGTTTCAGCCAGATCGGCATTCATCCAATCGGGAAGGTGCTAATCCTGCCACTCCCATATGCAGATCTGAAAATGCTAAGATGCCTTTTTTAAAGTGTTTACTTATTATGGTAAACAAGTCTTTCCTTTTCTTTGATTTACTGCATATAATTGAGCCATTCTAAGGTTATATTGTCTCAAATATATTGTCTGGATGAGTCCTAAAGGATATAGCTGCTGGACTGGATCAGTGGCAGGTGGTGAGAGAACCAACAAGAGGGAAAAACCTACTTGACAGAAAGGGTCAGAGCTTACAAATCTAAGAATAAATCAACAGATAAGGCTAGAGGTTACAAAAATAATAAAAGGACAAAACTAAAGGCTCTGCATCTGAATGCACATAGCATTCGAAACAAAACAGATGAACTGAGAGCACAAATAGAAATAAATAAGTACGATCTGATAGCCATTACAGAGACATGGCTGCAGGACGATATAGATTGAGATTTGAATATTGAAGGGTATATGGTATTTAGGAAGGACAGGAAGCTCGGATAAGGTGGAGGGGTAGCTCTAATTAATGATGGTATTAGCGCAATAGAGAGGGATGACCTAAGTGCAGGAGACCAGGATGTAGCAGCAGCTTGGGTAGAGATGAGAAATCATAAAGGCAAGAAATCACTTGTGGGAGTGGTGTACAGGCCACCCATTAACCACACTGTAGGATGGGGTGTAAAGGAAGAAATAATGGCAGCTTGTCAGAAAGGTACAGCGATAACTATGGGGGATTTTAACCTACATATAGACTGGAAAAATCAGATAGGCAGAGGTAGCCTAGCTGAAGAGTACATAGAATGTTTTCGGGATAATTTCTTGGAACTATACGTTCTGGAGCCAACCAGAGAGCAGGCTATTACTAGACCTGGCATTGAGCAACAAGATAGGATTAATTAATGACCTCATAGATAAGGCTCACCTCGGTAGCAGCGATCATAATATGATTGAATTTTACATTCAATTTGAGGGAGAGAAGAGTGGGTCCAAGACTAGTATTTTAAATTTAAATAAGGGCAATTATGAGGACATGAAAGCAGAGCTAGCTAAAGTGAACAGGCAAATCAGCTTAAGGGATAGGTCAATAGAGATGCAGTGGCAGACATTTAAGGGGATATTTCGGAATACACAGAATAGATACATTTCAATGAGAAAGAAAAATTCAAAGGGTGGGACCCGCCATCCCTGGTTAACTAAAACAGTTAAAGAAAGTATCAAACTTAAAGAAAAAGCCTATAATTGTGCAAAGATGGGAGGCAGGTCAGAAGATTGGACAGAATCTAAAAAACAGCAAAGAATGACTAAAAGATTGATAAGGAAGGTAAAATTAGAGTACGAGAGAAAGCTAGCTAGAAATATAAAGACAGATAGTAAGAGATTCGATAGATATTTCAAAAAGAAAACAGTTAACAAAGTGAGTGTTGGTCCTATAGAAAGTGAGTCTGGGGAATTAATAATGGATAATAAGGAGATGGCAGATGAATTGAACAAATATTTTGCATTGGTCTTCACTATTGATGCACAAGTAATATCCCAGTATTAGCTGTAAGATAGGAAATGGAAGGGAGGGAGGAACTCAAGAAAATTACAATCACCAGGGAAGTGGTACTGAACAAATTGTTGCAGCTGTAGGCTGACAAGTCCCTGGGTCCTGATGGACTTCATCCTAGGGTGTTAAAAGAAGTGGCTAGTGAGATAGTTGATGCATTAGTTTTAATTTTCCACAATTCCCTAGATTCGGGTAAGGTTCTGTTAGATTGGAAAATAGCGAATGTAACTCCTTTATTCAACAAGGGAGGGAGACCGAAAGCTTCACATCTGTCTTAGGGAAAATGTTAGAAGCTATTATTAAAGATGGTACAGCAGGGCATTTAGAAAAACTCAAGGTAATCAGGCAGAGTCAACTTTATTGGAGTTTTTTGTGGGAGTTACATGTGCTGTGGATAAAGGGGAACCGGTGGATGTATTGTACTTAGATTTCCAGAAGGTATTTGATAAGGTGTCACATCAAATGTTATTGCAGAAAATAAAAGCTCATGGTGTAGGGGGTAACATATTGGCATGGATAGAAGATTGGCTAGCTAACAGGAAACAGAGATTAGGCATAAATGGGTTATTTTCTGGTTGGCAAGATGTAATGAGTGGTGTGCCACAGGGATCTGTGCTGGGGCCTTAACTTTCTACAATTTATATAAATGACTTAGATGAAGGGACCGAAGGTATGGTTGCTAAATTTGCTGATAACACAAAGATAGGTAGGAAAGTAACTTGTGAAGACGGCATAAGGGGGCTACAAAGGGATATAGATAGGTTAAGTGAGTGGGCAAAGACCTGGCAAATGGAGTATAATGTAGGAAAGTGTGAAATTGTTCACTTTGGCAGGAAGAATAAAAAAGAAGCATATTACCTAAATGGTGAGAGATTGCAGAGCTCTGAGATGCAGAGGGATCTGGGTGTCCTAGTGCATGAATCACAAAAGGTTAGTATGCAGGTACAGCACGTAATTAGGATAGCTAATAGAATGTTATCGTTTATCGTGAGGGGAATTGAAAACAAAAGCAGGGAGGTTATGCTTCAGCTATACAGGGCATTGGTGAGACCACATCTGGAGTACTATGTACGGTATTGGTCTCCTTACGTAAAGAAGGACGTAAATGCATTGGAGGCAGTACAGAGAAGGTTTACTAGACTAATACCTGGAATGGGCGGGCTGTCTTATGAGGAAAGATTGGACAGGTTAGGCTTGTATCCGCTGGAATTTAGAAGAGTAAGAGGCGACTTGATTGAAACATATAAGATCCTGAGGGGTGTTGACAGGGTGAATGTGGAAAGGATGTTTCCCCTTGTGGGAGAATCTAGAACTAGGGGTCACTGTTTAAAAATAAGGGGTCGTCCATTTAAGACCAAGATGAGGATAAATTTTTTCTCTCGGAGAGTCGTGAGTCTTTGGAATTCTCGTCCTCAAAAGGCGGTGGAAGAAGAGTCTTTGAATATTTTTAAGGCAGAGGTAGATAGATTCTTGATAAGCAAGGGGATGGAAGGTTATCGGGGGTAGGTGGAAATGTGGAGCCATCAGTTCAGTCATGAACTTATTGAATGGCGGAGCAGGCTCAAGGGCTGAGTGGCCTACTCCTGCTCCTAATTCATATGCTCGTATGTATGTACTTGAACTCATCCTCACCAATCTACCTGTTGCAGATGCACCTGTCCATTACAATATTGGTATGAGTGACCATCGCACAGGCCTTGTGGAGACGAAGTCCTGTCCTCACAGTGAGGGTACCCACCATTGTGTTGTGTGGCAATGCCACCTAAATGGGATAGATTTCAAACAGATCTAGCAACTCAAAACTGGGCATCCGTGAGGTGCTGTGGGCCATCAGCAGCAGCACAATTGTTTCAAACCCAATCTGTAATGTCATGGCCCGGTATGTCCCCCGCACTATCATTACCATCAAGCCGCAGGACCAACCCTAGTTCAATGAAGAGTGCAGAGGACATGCCAGGAGCAGCACCAGGCATACCTAAAAATGAGGTGTCAGCCTGATGAAGCTACATCACAGGACTACTTGCATGCCAAACAGCAGAAGCAGCATGCAATAGACTGGGCTAAGCGATCCCACAACCAACAGATCAGATTTAAGCTCCACAGTCCTGCCACATCCAGCCATGAGTGGTGGTGGACAATTAAACAACTGACAGAAGGAAGAGGCTCCACAAACATCCCCATCCTTAATGATGGGGGAGCCCAGTATCAGTGCAAATGATAAGGCCGAAGCATTTGCATTCATCTTCAGCCAGAAATGCCGAGTGGATAATCCATTTCGGTTTCCTTCTGAGGTCCCCAGCATCACAGATGCCAGTCTTCAGCCAATCTGATTCCTTCCACGTGAAATTCAGTAACGGCTGAAGGCACTGGATAGCGCAAAGGCTATGGGCCCTGACAACATTCCGGCAATAGTACTGAAGACTTGTGCTCCAGAACTAGCTGTGCCCCGAGCCAAGCTGTTCCAGTACAGCTACAATACTGGCATCTACCCAGCAATGTGGAAAATTGCCCAGGTGTGTCCTGTACACAAAAAGCAGGATAAATCCAACCCGGCCAATTACTGCCCTATCAGTCTACTCCTGATCATCAGCAAAGTGATGGAAGGTGGCATCGACAGTGCTGTCAAGCGGCACTTGCTCAGCAATAACCTGTTCAGTGACACTCAGTTTGGGTTCTGCCTGGGCCACTCTGCTCCTGACCTCATTACAGCCTTGGTCTAAACATGAACAAAAGAGCTGAACTCCAGAGGTGCAGTGAGAGTGACTGCCCTTGACATCAAGGCAGCATTTGACCAAGTATGGCATCAAGGAGCGCAAGCAAAACTGGAGTCAATGGGAATCAGGGGAAAAACTCTCTCCTGGTTGGAATCATACCTCACTAACGGAAGATGGTTGTGGTTGTTGGAGGTCAATTATCTCAGTCCCAGGACATCACTGCAGGAGATCCTTAGGGTAGTGTCCTAGGCCAAGCCATCTTCAGCTGCTTCATCAATAACCTTCCCTCTATTATAAGATCAGAAGTGGGGATGTTCATTGATGATTGCATAATGTTCAGCACCATTCGCAAGTCCTCAGATACTGAAGCAACCCGTGTCCATTTGCAGCAAGACCTGGACAGCATCCAGGCTTGGGCTAATAAGTGCCAAGTAACATTCATGCCACACAAGTGCCAGGCAATGCCTAACTCAAACAAGAGAGAATCTAACCATCTCCCCTTGATATTCAACGGCATTACGATCGCTGAATCCCCCACTATCAACTTCCTCGGGATTACCATTGACGAGAAACTGAACTGGAGTAGCCATATAAATACTGTGGCTACAAAAACCGGATCCAAGGCTAGGAATTCTGCGGCAAGTAACTCACATCCTCACTCCCCAGTGCCTGTCCACCATCTACAAGGCACAAGTCAGGAGTGTGATGGAATACTCTCCAGTGGTGCAGCTCCAACAACATTCAAGAAGCTCAACAGCATCTGAGACAAAGCAGCCTGTTTGATTGGTACTCCTTAAACCATCTTCAACATTCACTCCCTCCACCACCGACGCACAGTGGCAGCAGTGTGTAGCATCTACAGATGCACTGCAGCAACTCACCAAGGCTTATTAGACAGCACCTTCCAAACCCGCGACTTCTACCACCTAGAAAGACCAGGGCAGCAGATGCATGGGAAGACCACCACCTGCAATTTCCCATCCAAGCCACACACCATCCTGATTTGGAACTACATAGCCATTCCTTCACTGTCACTGGGTCAAAATCCTGGAACTCCCTTGCTAACAGCACTGCAGCTGTTCAAGAAAGCAGCTCACAGTAAATGGAAAAGTCCTGGGGAAAATTGATGTACAGAGAGATTTGGGTGTTCAGGTCCATTGTTCCCTGAAGGTGGCAACGCAGGTCAATAGAGTGGTCAAGAAGGCATACGGCATGCTTTCCTTCATCGGACGGGGTATTGAGTACAAAGGTTCGCAGGTCATGTTACAGTTGTATAAGACTTTGGTTCGGCCACATTTGGAATACTGCGTGCAGTTCTGGTCGCCACATTACCAAAAGGATGTAGATGCTTTGGAGAGGGTGCAGAGGAGGTTCACCAGGATGTTGCCTGGTATGGAGGGCGTTAGCTATGAAGTGAGGTTGAGCAGATTAGGATTATTTTCATTAGAAAGACGGAGGTTGAGGGGGGACCTGATTGAGGTGTACAAAATCATGAGAGGTATAGACAGGGTGGATAGCAAGAAGCTTTTTCCCAGAGTGGGGGATTCAATTACTAGGGGACACGAGTTCAAAGTGAGAGGGGAAAAGTTTAGGGGGGATATGCGTGGAAAGTTCTTTACGCAGAGGGTGGTGGGTGCCTGGAACGCGTTGCCAGCGGAGGTGGTAGACGCGGGCACGATAGCGTCTTTTAAGATGTATCTAGACAGATACATGAATGGGCAGGAAGCAAAGAGATACAGACCCTTAGAAAATAGGCAACATGTTTAGATAGAGGATCTGGATCGGCGCAGGCTTGGAGGGCCGAAGGGCCTGTTCCTGTGCTGTAATTTTCTTTGTTCTTTGTTCTTACCACCACCTCCTCAAGGGCAATTAGGGATGGGCAATAAATGCTGGCATAGCCAGCGATGCCCACATCCTCCAAACGAATAATAAAAAAAGAATAATTACAATTTTTAAAATGCATTTCATAAAATGTAAAATGGAAGAATTACAAAATGTAATTTAATGTAGAAAATAACATAAATAACTCCTGTCTTTTTCATAAATAAAAACAAGAAATGCTGGAACCACTCAGCAGGTCTGGCAGCATCTGTGGAAAGAGAAGCAGAGTTAACGTTTCGGGTCAATGACCCTTCAGTGAACTCATCCTGTCTTTTTCATGTTTGATGTGCCAATTGCACTTCATGAAAAGGATTTCCAGAAGAAAATAAATTCGAGAAAAAACTTACTATTTCACAAAATAAAACATCTAAATGATGCCTGCACATTACCAATTGATTTAGTAGGAAAGTGGAGAGAAAAATTTTATGCAGCATACATATCATCATAAAATTATTGAAATTTATAGCACAGAAGGAAGCCATTTGGTCCACCGTGTCTGTACCAGCTGAAAAAAAAAATTCCAGCTTGTATACAACCTACATTTACTCATATGTAGAGGGTGATCAATCCTCATTAAAGTCCTCCTATCCGCAAGTGTCACAGTGGAGGACTGCATTGCTGTTCCGATAAGTTGAATTCCAGAGTAATAACATGTGAGTTTGCACCTGGTGTTGCCAACGTGATGAATTTAAAATGTTGGCTATACAGCTGGTGTCTATTCAAGGCTATCCATTTCCTTACAGAAAGAAATGTAATAATTGGGCAAATAATTCCATGGTATGCTAGGCATGGTATCCAGTATTGCCAATGGTGCGATTCTTTCGATTAAACATTTAAGCCGAGGCCCCATATTCCTCCCTAAATCAACACTACCAAAAACAAATAAACTGGTTGGTTATTCATCTCATTGCCAGTTGAGTGATCTTGCTGTGCACAAAATGTCCATTAAGTTTGCCTACAAAACAACATTAACTGCACTTCAAAGTAATTCATTGTCTGTGAAGCACTTTGGTACATGTCTGAGACAAGATGAGGCACTCTATAAATGGAAGCTATTGTTTTTTCCTAACTGTGAAGGTTAATCTCAATTTCTGTCTTTGATTTATGTGCATTTGTTCTCTATTTTTTTCCCAAAAGAACTATCCCAATTTTTCTTGGGAGAACAAAAGAACAACAAAAGTCTTAAAAAGAGGCTAATAGCTTCTTCAAGTAGGTCATGACTACAAGCCTTTTTTGATCCACCTTGGATCCTAAATAAAGGTGAAAATTGCAGGCCACAGTACTGTGTTTTATAATGGAGTAAATTTTATACCCTTAGAGGTTCTGATATTTAATTTAAATATGTCAATGGTATCAGACCTGTCTTCGTCCTTTTCCTTAATATGGATATACAGGCTGGACTGGATTACTACCATATATGGCTAAGGTTTAAAAGATGCCCAATTTAATTTGCACTTGAACTTTTTTACATATCAAATCCAGAGTAATAATATTTTCTCCCCATACAATCATAGTATGATCCGAGTGAAATGAGTCACCTTTTTGCCAAAGTAATCAAAGATGAGGCTAAATACAGATAGATGAACTGTTACTACTTTAATCAAGCATCTAAGTTAACATAGCTAATCTCTTCATTAGGTTAATTATTGAAATTACTGTAGGTACTTAGGTTTAAGTTATAACAATCATAAATGGTTTTGGAAATTTAGGTAGAGGTTTTAAACTTACAAAAAATAAAGGCAAAATGTTATTTAAGCATCTTGCAGCATTTCAACTATGGCTCGATATTTGTATCACAGTATAGCAAAATTTCATAGCAAAGTTCATGTTCAAGGTCAGTGACAAGTTAACAACTTGCAAGTGGCTTGCTCCTCTGATAGATTGACTCGTGATCCTGTCTTTTGACTCCCGTCTGGAAGTGGCCACCATCATATTTCCTTCTCATTCTGGCTCAGCTGACATGACATGCACACATTTCTCTGTACAAGCTGTACCATACCTACTAGGCTCAGAGACATAAGCATTTAATTACAGGTTTACAAATTTTACTTCTGTCAGTCAGACCCTGAACCTCTATTAACCTTAGAATTACAACGCTTAAAACTTTCTGACTTTCTGCTCTTTATCTTAGCTAGCTCAACTGCTCTCTGGCCTGATGATTGCTTGCCAGCCAATTCTGTCTGAGGAGGGCCAAGGGATGGATTTTTACCGCTCAACTCTCATTGAGACAAGCTCCCCTTCTGGGATCATTGTCTAAGAATTGGGTCTGAATTTTATCAGCCCGTTGACGGTGTGGGTCGCGGCGGGGAGACCCATAAAATGCTGGCGGGAGCGGCCTGGCTCGACACATGACGCCGAGAAGGCCCGCTGGATATTAGCAGCGGCGGCGAGGCCTTCATTAAAATATTAAAATGACAGTAGTTAACATTTAAATTAACTTACCTGCCAACGGCGGTTGTCCCAGGCCAATTTTACAGCCCATCGACTGGCACTTGCGCGCCTTCGGAACTCCATTGGAGTTTGAGGCGAGACACTGGTGGGGAGGGGGGAGGTTTAAAATTATCAAGGAGGAGGGGGGACGCGGGCAAATCTATACCTATTGGTTGTGGGGATGGTAGGAAGGGTATGTAGGGCAAAAGTGAAGAGGTTGAGGGGGCAAGTTCATGCTTGGAGTAAGGTACATTACGAACACAACAGACAGTAAACACACCATTGTGGGGGTTGGGAAAGGGCCTGCATGTTTTTATTTTTTATTTGAAATAAAAATTTTGCTGCATCACTTTAAATATTAAAATTTCTCCTCAGGGCTTGGAGCCCTTTAAAAATGGCGCCTGCGCAGTGGTGCCGATGCCGTTGCTGGGGTCACGGCGGCGGCCCCCTCTACGTCATCGGGGGTGGCCGCTCTGCCCCCTACATTTAAATCAGCCCCACGTGTAATATCATGGGGGCTGTGCGGTGGCACTTCCATGTCAGAAGGCTGCCGCCTTCACAGCATGCAGCTACGGAGCGCGGCGCGCTGATAAAATTCAGCCCTTGGTAGCTAGTTCATGTGAATACTTTCCAATGTATCAGTCAGTTTTATTGAGCATTTGTTAGAACTTATGATGATCAATATTTATATATTTTCATGAGAACTGTGACTTCCTGGCCTGTTCTCACCTTTTCACATTCTGTAATAGCTAATTACAAACAACTCGAACCTTTTCCATTAGCTTTCAGGCTGATCAGTGTTTTGGGTCTGTAACATTAGTGGTTCAAACTTTCTTATTTAGATATTTGTCGTTTATGTGTAAAAGTATTCTTGCCATTTTGTCATAGTATATGATCGTCCCTGTCATCCCAGATTCAGAAATGTGGTTCAGTCGCACATTAGGCTACAATACACATTTGCCTTCTTGCCTGAGCTCTGCTAATAGATTCATAGCAGTGTTTTGTGTATGCGAGTGCATAAATAAAGAAAAAAAAGACAAATGGATCTAATCTAAAGTGATATTAGTTATAAAAATATTGCTGTGATTTGTTTGAAGTGATGATTTCTGTAGAAAGGATGCGAATTTTTGCTAATTGAAACTGTTAAAGATAATACGGGACTATCTTCCAGTTTTTAAGTGGGATGGCATTTTGTGAGGTTTTCAGTTGATTAAGAAGGGAAAGAAGTTGCTCTTCATTCTTCAGTTGCAATAGAAAAAATACTGTGGAATTAACTGTCTGATCTGACCTGAGTGATAATCATTACAAATGGCCTCATTACTGTTGGAAATCAGCCAGGAAATGTGTCTGTCCAAATTAGTTTTTTCCATTACTCACTGGTGGAAAAGAATGGGAAATGGCACTGAAGGAACATGGCAGAAATTTAATTTCTCTGCATTGATTCTAAAACAATAGAAAGTTACTGTATAGGCACAAAAAGCAAAATGCCTGTAACCAAGGTCCATGGCAGCATATTATTACCACTATGGTCAATTAAGTCATTGGAACACCTTTTGAAGCTTCAGGAATTTTCTCCCCAACAACTTTACTTGTATTCATAGATGGATGGCAGTTTCAATAAGCAGACCAAGTATTTTTTAAACTAAAACCTGCACCTTTATTCTCTGCCATATAGATGTTAGTATGCCCAGGTTTAACAATTAACTCCCAATCATGGTTCATCATTCACTGGAGAATACATGGGATACCCACCACAATTACACATCATCCAACCAATGTACATTGGCTAAAATGTTTCGGTGGGCTTTATTTATAGCTGAACTTTAATCAGAAAGCAAAAGACACAGTAAAATAGTAATAAAGTTCAGTAACCAACCTTGCATACTGGAGTTGATTTGAAGAGGGCCCATTCCCACTTTAGAGTCTCATTTTGGGCAAGAGGTGGCCATAAATTGGACTAACAGGCCTGTGTGCCTTGGGCACCTGAGGCCCTATCGTACAGCAAAAAACGTCTGTGGATGATGAGCAGCCTCATTGGTCATAAAGAATGATCTGACTTACTCAAGTAGCAGTCTTAAATTGAGCTTACCATTGAAAAATTTGATTGCAGGTTTTTGTGTCCTTTACTGTAGGCATTTGGTTGCATTTTGCTTCCTTACATAATAATTTTATTTTTTGCTGGGGTATGTATAGTTTTTGCATTTTTGGCTAATGTTTTAACAGTATTTTCCTACAGTGTTGTTAGTGCTGCTGCAAATGAAATATCACCAAAGTGGTGAATGAGAATTTTTTTGGCGATTCCAATACTGCTGCATGATTTAAATGAGGAAGATAAGTTCCTAAGGATTCACCAAATGTAGCTACAAAACAGTGGAGGAATTATATCCACACCCATCTTTATCCTGGGGCATGCATTTACAGACCCTGCCACAATGACCATATTATAGCAGAGGGGGACCTACCTTCATCTTTTTTACTTTGTAAGAAAGGATGGCATATATCTATTCCATGTGCTACACATTGAACTGCAGATATCTAGAATAGACGTGCTCTTTTTAGCAGTGAAAGTTACAAAAGAATTATGCTACCAGATCCTTCAAGTCACTGCAGGGACACCAGGTGACATCTGCAAAATTAGTCTGTCTGTAGTGCAGACATGTATTAAGCAAGTGACACGTGAGCCCAATTTTAACTCACTCAAAATCCATTCACTTACACAGAATCAGGTCCAGTGTTTAAAAGAGGCAATCTTTGGTATTTTCTCTGTGGAAAAAGAACATCAGCTGGACAGGGCATAGAACTGTAACGCAATGGCAGAGTTCCAAAATGTCCAAGGTACTGATATGGGTATTAGGATTCCTTATATAAACCCGGTGGCCTAATGAACAAAAGGGCTTCCACTCAATTAATGTTCAAATGGCAGCTGACCACAGAAACATCATTATCTCAGCAGCAGCCATGAATCCTTCATTATTGCAGAAGTCAAGTAGTTATTTAAAAGGTTATAGAAATTTGGAGAAGATGACCCTTGGCATCTTGCGCCTGGAAAATGTGGAGCGAGCTCGACTGGGAGAATTTGGCAACATGTGTTCCTGGTTGTTTGGGTAGCCTCCTCATGGAAGTGCATACAGGACTTCTGAATGTTAATAAATTGCTGAACACACAGAGAGCTGCCTTTGTGGCCAGTCTGTATTACTCCTTGTGTGATTGAATTACTATGTAACATGCCTGTTGGTTCTAGTGGCAGTGTTAGTTGTAAGTACACCTTTCAGCATTTAGCTGTCACCATGCAAGCTATTTGTGTGTATCACCAATACTATGTTATGTAGCTTTTTTGGCTTTAGCTCTGGTGGAAAAGGAGAATGGGTGTTTACAATGATTTAGATACTACCTGTCTGAGGGTGCTGCAAGTCACAAATTGGCTTTCCATCATTATGTGCTGGACTCCAATAGAAATGTATGCAAACTTGGTCTGGTTATTGCAATGTTCCAAGAATCATCTATTTCATGTGGCACTCTCTTATGTTGTGGGTTCTGTCTTTATTTTCAAATGAACTTCACACATTGTTTGGACAGAATTATTTCAAAATGCATATGTGTTACTTATTATAAACGTGCATTTTCACAAGCAAAGTTTCCAGTAACTTCTTTTTAACACAATGATGTAATAGTATTGACAAGATTTATGTTATAAATTGTAGCACTCAATTCAATTAGTAATTGTGGATTTGTGTACCATGTTGTTAGTTATATTTGCTCACTGCACATTTTAAATTGTAGCTGATTTTGGCCTTGCAAAACAGAAGCAAGAAAACAGCAAGATGACCTCAGTTGTTGGGACTATCCTATATTCCTGGTAAGCATAAAGCTGGAATTTAACTGTAGCCATTTCATTGATCTGATTAAACTATAGGATGAGTGTGCATCACAAAAATTAATGCATACTAGAGTTCTCTTTCAATTTGAGTTTGATATGATGATGCAGAAGCTGCTTAATTTGATCAAATAGCAGTGTAGTATGTATTAATTGATTCACATTAACTCCAGTTTTGTGTACAGATTCAGTCGCTTGGTCAGAGTATCACTTAACATTTGAAACTGAGTTGGCATTGTGTTTGGATACCTGCTTTATAGTCTTTAATTTTAAAGTTCAGATCTATCCCTTGGGGAGATTTGTTTGTCAGTTCTTAGTTATCCTACTTCACAGAAATCACCAAATATGTTACAGGTTTGAGAGGTTCATGAACCCATGCTTGCCTTTGAGCAAGTTAACCATACACTGGTTGGTTCCTGTTGCCAACTGTATTTTTTCAAAAGGCAAAGCATGAAGTTCAACTCATCATGCTGTTATTTTGAAGTGAAGTGAAGTGATTTGAAATGAAGTGAATAAAGGGAGAGGGCTCAGTAGAAAAAAAAAATCAACCCATTTGTGTACAAGTCTATTTTGGGGAGTGGAACTGCACACAATGAAAGGATTTTCTCGAAATATCAAATAAGTCATGCACCAGGTTTCTAATAGGTTACTGTCACAAAACAAAAGAATTTACATTAATATAGTGCTGTATCATGTCGTGAGGATGTCCCAAAGCTAAAGGATTACATTTTGAAATGCAGTCATTGTGGTTATATCGGCAAATATGGTAGCCAGATGGTGCACAGTCAGGTACTGCAAACAGCAAATGAATAGATAATTTGTTTTCTTTTCGAGGAATGTTGACTAGGCCACCAGTAAAACTCCCTTCTCTTTTTAAGTAGTCCATCTGAACGGGCAAACAGTATCTCATCCAAAAGAAAGAACTTCTAACAGTGCAAGATTTCCTCAGTGTTGCACTGAAATGCCTAGATTATGTGCTCAAGTCTACAGTAGGGCTATAACCCACGACCTTCTGACTTAGGTGACACTTTATAATTGCCTTATAGGAGTTTCCTTAATGGCGGCCTTAGTTGGGTTTTTACATAGAAAAATTGATATTGTTATTGGTGGGCTTCTTGCCTTAATATGTTTGATCAGCGAAAAGAACACCATGCATGGAATTTTGTCAGCGCAGTGGAGACAGCTGGAAGGCAGGAGGGGCAGAAAAATGGCGGTAGATAGTGTAGGGAGGGAAGCCCAACGCATTTATGCCACTAGGGGATATTCCCAGAAGCGGCCGGGCTGGCAGGTGGAGGCCATGCTTGAAGGCGGCTGGAAGACAATTAACCTGTTAAGCAATGACTGTGATTTTACCTGCTTTTTACAATTTTACAAGGGGCGCACAAGAACAACAAAGCTTCAGAGCCTCACCAGTTATAAGGAGGCGGAAGCTCAGTAGAAGATTAGTCTGGCTGCAGTTGGCAGCCATTGTGAGAGGCAGCGTAGCATTGTGGGGAGGATGATCATGAGTAAACAGCGACAGTAGCAATCTGGAGGCTAGCTACATTTGGTGAGCACAGTGGAGGCATTCTGGTAATGTCCTCTCTGACTTGCCACTTGTGTGTACTGAGTAAGGGTGGGGGGGGGAATGGGAGGCCTTGAGAAGTGAATGTAGCAATTTGCAATGGGGCTCATTCACTCAGGCTTTGAGACCTCTCGAGAGGAGGAGCATCAGAGAGAGAGAGCTGAAGCCACCAGGAGCAGGGCTGCAGCACCCAGGAGGCACCAGGATCATGAGGCTGGAAGGGGGCAGGGTGGAGGAGGGCACGCAACCAGCCTCTTGTGCAACGAGATACTACCCGCCAGAGAGGATTTATCATCAATAGCTCTGCTTCTGCAAATGTCAGAGCAGCATTGTTTTCGAAGACTGCGCCTTTCCAGGGAGGCAGTCACCAAGCTGTGCACCATGATGGAAGAGGATCTGAGCCCAATGGGAGTGGTGGGAACCCAGGCTGTGGTGGTGAAAGTCACGTTGGTGCTGAATTTCTATGCCTCGGGATCATTTCAGAGATCTTCTGGAGACAACTGTGGGATCTCCCAGTCTGCAGCTCAATGCTGCATCAAGATGGTCACCAATGCCATGTCCACGAGGACTGGCCAATATATGCAGTTTCGCACCGATCCAGACAGACAGGCTGAGAAGACTATAGGATGTGGGGCCATCGCTGGATTCCCCCAGGTGCAGGGTGTCATCGACAGCACGCATGTGGTCATCAAGACTCCTACAGAACAGGCAGCAGCCGTCATCAACAGGAAGGACTTCCACTCGATCAATGTACAACTGGTCTACGACCACCGCAAACAGATATTTCAGGTCTGTGCAAGCTTCCTGGGAAGCTGTCATGATGTCCACATACTAAGGCACCTGCTCTTTTCAGGCCCTTCAAGGATGAATACTGAGTGACAAGGGCCACCCACTGAAGACATAGCTACTTACGCCAGTGCAGAACCCTAGCATAGACGCAGAGAAGAGATACAACAGCTGCCATGGGACACCTCAAGCCACTATCGAGTAGGTCATAGGGCTCCTGAAGATGCAGTTCAGATGCCTTGATAGATCTGATGGAGCTCTTCAATATGCCCCAGCAAGGATCTGGCAGATTGCTGTGGTGTGGTGTGTCATAGAGTCATTTACAGCACAGAAGAAGCTTATTTGGCCCATTGAGTCCATGTTGGCTCACCATGGAGCTATCCAGTCAGTCCCACTTCCCCGCTCGATCCCCGTAGCCCTGCAAGTTTATTTCCTTCACGTGCCCATCCAGTTTCCTTTAGAAGTCATGGATTGTCTCCACTCCCACCACCCTGTGGGCAGCAAGTTCCAGGTCATTACTACCTGCTGGGTAAAAACGTTCCTCCTCATATTCACCCTGCATCTCTTGCCCAAAACTTTCAATCTGTGTCTTTGTACCATTAGTTAATGGGAACAGTTTTTCCTTGTCTGACTTACCTAAAGCTGTCATAATCTTGTACACCTCGATTAAATCTCTCCTTAATCTCCTTTGCTCTAAGCTGAACAAACCTGGCTTTTCCAACCTAACCTTGTGACTAAAATCCCCATCCCTGGAATCATCCTGGCAAATCTCCTCTGCACCCTCTCAAGGACCCTCACATCCGTCCTAAAGTGTGGTGACCAGAACTGGACACAATATTCCAGTTGGGGCCCAACCAGAGCTTTATAAAGATTCAGTATAACTTCCCTTCTTTTGTATTCAATGTCTCTACTTATGAAGCCTAAGACCTCATATGCTTTACTAATCACTCTTTCAATATGTCCTTCCACCTTCAAAGCTCGATGTGCATGCACCCTCCGGTTCCTGCACACTCTTTGGAACTGTGCCATTAGGTATATATTGCCTCTCCCTATTCCTTCTGCCAAAATGCATCACCTCACACCTTTCTGTATTAAATTCCATCTTCCACCTCTCTGCCCATTCTGCTAGCCGATCTATGTTCTCTTTCAGGCAGTTCATATCATCCTCACTGTTCGTTACATCTCCAAGTTTGGGTCATTGGCAAATTTTTTAATTCTCCTCTGTATTCTAAGTCATTTATATATAGCAAAAAAAGTAGTGGTCCCAACACTGACCCTTGTGGAACACCATTGTCTACCATCCTCCAGTCTGAAAACCAACCATTTACTATGACTTGCTGTTTTCTGTTCTGAAGCCAATTTTTTATCCATTTGGACGCTGACGCTCCTATTCCACGAGTCTCAATTTTGTCAACTAGCCCTTTATGTGGTAGCTCATCAAATGCTTTCTTAAAGTCCATATAAACAACATCCACTGCATTCCCTTCACCAACCTTCTCTGTTAATTCATCAAAAAATTCAGTTAAATTAGTCAAGCATTATAGGTTTTTTATATGTTGAGTATTTTAACTTAATTTAATTCTTGATTATGCAATTAGCTAACTGAAATTAACCCAATAAAATCAAATAACTATTTGGTTCTTTCACGATATAAGCATAAGCCAAAGATGGACTCTTGAATAGTAAATTAAAAGAGAAAGTTTATTTTAAAAGGAAACAGAATATATTTATCAATACAAAAGTCTTTTACAGCTTCAATCAGGTGATCAGGCTGATACAAAGTTGTAGCATTCCTCAAGTTGCTTCGTTGACAGCAATTCTTTCAAATTCTGCCTTTGAAAGCATCCAGTATGTGACTAGCTAGCTAAGATATTGCTTAGAGCCTTTACTTTTATCCCTTTTGGGACATCAGACCACCTTGTGGTTTGCCTGATGTTTGGTCCAGGCCCTGTGATTTTGGTTACTACCCTACTCTAATTGGGATTTAATTGATAAAAGATTTGCCAATAATTGAGATAAAAACCCATGAAGAGTTCTATTCATTATGATTGTTATCTCCTTGGACAGTATGAATTTGTACAGAAATTGATTCTTTATTAGCCAGTTATTGAACGTTACCAGGGTCACAATACTTTTTCTGCTGACTTTGTGTTACAGCTTAAGACTTTGTTTTTAAACTTAATACTTTTAAATTAAAGCCCATTCTTTCTAGTATGATTATTAATTCATTAATTACAAGTCAATCAAGGTCCTTTGCTTTGTAAACATTCTTTCTTGACGGTTTACTACTTAACACATTCATTTGATTAATACACTTGCTGATAGGGTAGCCTAGTTGGATTATGGCCTTTAATGCTTGTTCCTGCATTCCATAGTTAATTCACAGTTCAGTGACATTGTGAGTCGGTATTGGGAATAATACATCATTCCCGAACATCACAATGACACATAAACACTCCCCTCTTTTTCTGTGCAATATTCAAGATTTGGACTATCCTAAGTGCACCTTCGATGAATTTAATTGGTTGGGTGTGTAATGTATTATACATGAATTCCATTATCCCAGACATCAATAGATTCTACTTTATAAACCTCCCATTCAGTGCCTTCTAAAATAGTAGCCATAGTATTACAGGTATGACAGTTGGTATTTTCCATTTCCCTTTATAAATAGGATAACCCAAGATGTCGGGCTTTTTCTACATTACCTTTCCTTCTAAACCATATCTTAAGCATGGTGTCATTGACATATGTTGGACTGCAGTTGCATTCTATATTTTCTAGTATTATTTCCACCTGATCTAGCACATATAACTCCAATAGATGGCACATAGCCTTAGCTATTTCTCTCTCAGCTCCACGGTTATCCCGAAGTATTATTGTTCAGAGTGTTTTGAATTTGTTTGTAAAGGACCATTTCATCTTTAATAGTTGAGCTTTTGACCTATTTCTTGCAATGTTTCTTCCTCACCATCATTATCATCTAATAACATTGGGGCGAATTTTATCGGCCCCCCGATATCGGGGATTGTGGTGGTGGAGGGGTGGGGGGTGGCCAGGAAAATGCCTCCGAGAGAGGCCTGCCATGGGCCTTGACACCGGGAATGCCCCACCCCATATTACCGGTGGCAGCAAGGCCTCATGGTAGCTCCCCATCGCTCGGCGATGGGAGCAGGATTTAAATATGTAAATGATGCAAAATAAAGAATTAATGACATACCTGCTCCCATTGGCCGTCCCACTGCCATATTCTGGTCGGTTCTCGGGATACCCGCACCTTCGGATTTCTGTTCAGAGATCTGAGGTGGCACACCAGTTGGGAGGGGGGATCCAGTAAGTTTTCAGGGCTGGGTGTTGGGGGCGGAGTGTGGAAAACTATTGCGATTGGTGGAGGAAATGGTGGGAAGGGGTTGAAAGTGAAAGTTAATAAACTATGGGGGGGTGCAGATTGGGATTGCAAGGTAAGTATTTTGGCGGGAGGAGAGGGTAAGTAATAAATTGTTTTGCCCCCTCCACGGCATCAGAGGGTGTGGACCGCCCCGGGCATGTAAATGAGCTGCCGCGTATAATATTGCACCGGCTCCGTGGAGGAGAAGCCGGGCATGTGGACCGTCATCTTAGAAGCTCACCACCAATTCAGCCCATTCTTTGTAATTGCCTTCTCATAGATTCATTGTGTTCCATCATACTTTCTATATCTATCCTGTTCCAAATTGCAGTGCCTGCAGTGGCACCAATTCCTAACTATTGCCAAATACTTCTTTCCATCTTCTCTGATTCTTCCCGTCATTAAGGCTAGCTTCTTTTGTTATGTTCACATTTTCAAATCCTTTTAAATCTGACCATTCTTTCCATCCACTCTGAGCATGGTTCTTATTCATAAAATCTTTTATCGTTTTTGCTCCTAGCTGATCATAGAATTTCTGATATTCTTGTGGACATAGGCCTTTGGGAAGAGGAATACCTTTGAATTGTAAGAGAACAGGTAAAATTTCATAGGCTATGTTATTGTATAGTTGTTTGTATGCTAGGGTAACCACGAACCCATTAACTGGTCCTTCCTCCATTTTAGGGCACTCAGTTAGATTTCCTTCCTCTATTTCTTTTTCTATAACCCAGATTCTGACGTGGCTAGCATTATAGACTTTTAACATAGTGAAACTAAAATCTAGAGAGTGTACAGAGGCTATGTTTTCATAACGCAAGAATTTGTTTGTGCAGCATTGTACAGTTCCCTGATGTCTTTTACTTGGTTTGGGCCAGTTTAATCGTTTAAGATCTTTACTGACGTAAGGAATTCCTGTTTTCTACCCTATTAGTCCAGCACATACTCTGTCATCCAGTGTAACTGTAGGTGATGCCGTGACTCCAAAGCTTATGCAATTACATTCAATTCCCAGTCCTTCACCTTCGACTGTAATGATTCTGTTGACACCATCCGTGGCCCAGTCACATTTGTCGTAAATTACACTATTACAACCAGGTGAGGAAGGGGTCTCAGGTTCCCCTTTCACCCCTTCCCTGGTTTGACCTCAACAGGGTTTATTCTTTTAACACAGTGATTTAGCTTATCACCTCAGTGAGCCCTTGCTCACTGATCCTCAAGTATATTACAAATGAACCAATCAGGCAGGTTTTCTTGAGTTTAAATGAGAAAGATGTAAGCTGATCAACCTTATCACTCTAAACCAGTTAAAATTACTAAAATACACGAGGCATCCACACTCACATTCATACGAGAGGCACACGCACAAACAAATAGATACAGAGGGGAAAAAACGGAGTTGGGAGGTTGGAGTACAGTCCTTAATAAAAATGGAATTTAAATACGGAAGTGTAGTCCCAGTGTCCTTAGTTGAAATTGAAATCTTGCAGTCCTCGCTGGGGAACGTGCACAATTCGGACTTACGTCTCTGGTTCCGAAAGGCTAAAGAGAGGCTTTATCAGTCCTCTTTTGCTGACTGTGAGGATCTGTAGATTTGAGGTTTAGCTGCAGCTGAGGTTCCCCTGGGACTTGGAGTTCAGTTACTGTCTGCTTTCAAAGACACAATTCACACTCTCAGAGATACACAAACAGGCATGGTCATGTGGCCACCTCTTTGTTTGAAACAGAAGTTTCCGGAAGGTTTTTTTGAAATTCAAAGTTCTCCTCTCAAGCAGTGCAAACATACTTGATAGGGGGGTTTGGCTCTTTCAAAGTCAGTGGGTGTCAATGGCTTTTGACGTTCAACATTGACAGAACCATTCTCGGTAATTTAATCAGAGAGCACACCCATTGTTCTGGCTAGACTGTGCAATTGTCTTTGTCTCCAGTCAGCCTTTGGCTTTTCATGTGCAAATTTGTGCGTGGCCATCTTTGCTGCTGTGTTTATTTATTTGGAACAATTTCAGTAAATGTCTCAGGCAAAGTTCTCTATGCCAAAATTAATATTTTCCATTTGGCATGTGGGATTTCCGTCACCACTCCGTACTACACCGAATGAAATGCGATCATGGGAGCATTTCATTATAAGTTAAAAAGAGAAAACACAGTAAAACACACATGCATTTTTTTATTCACTCCCATCCATTCAGAAATCTTTATATTGTTGTAGCTTGTCTTTTTTTTCTGCAGCAGCAGTGCTGGTTTAAACTGCCTTTTTCCATTGCGGTTGGTCTGAGAAGGTTAGGTGTTGTCCAATAGATTTAAAGTTTCTTTAGTATCAGCTTGTAATAAGCTGGGGATGGGCATCTTAATACACATGTGGTTGTTGGGGACGCTTGATGTCTGCACATTTCCATAATTGTCGAGGGTGAGTTCTTCTTTGTGCACAAACTTTAACCCCTTAGCTGCTGCTTCTGCAGCATGTCATTCTAACCCTTCAGGTTCCAGTACCTTGCTAATTTCTCTCCCTATGGTAGTATTGGGTGATGAGATGGTTTTAAGCCCCTGTCAGGTGTCTGGGATTTCCTCTGGGCCTTTGTTCTTGTTGGAGTCTGAAGTAAGATTGTTGGATTTAATTAGCTCTGGGCTTGAACTCTGATCATGGAAGTATTCAGTGGGTGGATCCACTCTGACCTCACTTTCAGTGTTCTGGTGAGCCAGACTAGGGGTTTTTTTAGGGCATTTTTGTTTCCCTTTTCTCCTGACTGTGGGGAGGGCATCTTTGCTAATTTCCCCCATGTCCTCTGGGACATTCCTGCGCACAGGTATCTGTCCAGATTCCACTGCATGCCGCTGCGGTGCTTCGACTAGGTGAGGCATCATCCTCACTGTTGGTTTTCTCTTTTGGGGACTTTCTTTGTCCCTGCAGGTTTCTGCAAGTGCTGTTAGCAGCCGTGATAGGGTGCTTCTTTTGCCTGTATTTATGTGGGAGGGTGTGGCGTCTACCTTTTCCAACATTTCAGGGTTGGCTGACCGGACAGTAGGGAGTTCCATTTGCGAATCCTCCTTTAACCTGTCCTCCCTGTCTTTTTCGTCCCCTTCCTCCCTAACTCTCGGTCAGACCTGTGCCTGTCTGTCCCCTTTTATTCTCGGCAGGGGTCCCTCACAATTCACCAGCCCTCTGCTGGAGGGTTCTCCAAAAGCCGGTACAGGGATTAGGGGTGCAGCTTTCACTGCAGGTTGGGGCTTCCATGCAATCTGGCCCATGTGGCAAGTTCTACAGTACTCCACACATCTTTGTGGAGTTTGGCCAGTCAAACCGCTGTCTTATGCGGGCTTTGTTTTCTCGTACCCCGACATGTACAGCCATTGCAAACTCATGGGCCATTCTTAATATTTCTCTACAGTACCTCAGCGGCACCACTAACTGGCGAACCACTGTCCATTCTTTGTCCTCTGGTCTGTGAGGAGAGCTCAACTTTCTCACCAGCACCTCATTTTTTACATAGTAGCAATCAGGGATTCACTCTACTTCAAATTCAGTTTGGGCAGTCTGGGCCAAATTTCTTAATACTGGGTCGGCTTGCTGAGCCTCAACTAGGGAAGATTCATTTAACCCATTCCTTGGGTCCTCTAACTTCCCAAAGAAAGTTTCAGACAACCAGACAGCATGGTCATCTATCTGTAGTGCCTGTTCAGCCTCCTCTGAGGGAGCTGGTTTGGCCATGGCCCAAATCATTAAACAATCTGGGGAAATGCAGGGGACCATCTCCTGACACATTTCTGTCTCTTTTACCTCCTTCAGTCTCTCTACTACTATTGGGGAAGCTACCACCTTCGCCCCCTCCAGATCATTACTTAGGAGCAGGTCAAACCTGTCCACAGGCAAACTAGGGACAATCCCTGCTGCAACCAGTCCCAAAATGAGGTCACACTCCAAGTGCTCCCGATGTAAAGGCACGGGCATACGCCGCCCTCCGATACCATTCACTATCATCTTTGCATTTACTGCTCTCTCTGGGGGAAAGGTCATGCCTTTTCCCAGCAAAAGGGATCTGGTGGCCCCTGTATCCCTCAGTATGATGATGGGCTTGCTTGCCCCACTCGAGGGGTTTGGGGTTAGTCATAGAGTCATACAGCACTGAAACAGGCCCTTCGGCCCACCAGGTCTTTGCCGACCAACAACCACCCACTTATACTTAATCCTACATTAATCCCATATTCCCTACCTCATCCCCACCATTCTCCTACCACCTACCTACACTAGGGGCAATTTACAATTTACCTATCAACCTGCAAGTCTTTGGCTGTGAGAGGAAACCGGCGCACCAGGCAGAAACCCACACGGTCACAGGGAGAACTTGCAAACTCCACACAGACAGTACCCAGAACCAAACCCAGGTTGCTGGTGCTGTGAGGCTGCCGTGCTAACCACTGCGCCACTGTGCCGCCCACTCTCCCTTTGGACACAAAATCCTGATAACCTTCAGGGGTCTCATTAAATTTTCCTGCACCCACAGCAGTATTTTTTCTGGCTCTTACTGCTGTTGAAATAAAGCCACAGCCTGCCCTGCCGTGCTTTCCATCAGCATCCCTTCTCCTGCACTGGGCGGGTGTGCCCTGATTAACCCTACAGGCTTTACCCGTAGTTTCCAGCAGTCAGCTCTGAGGTGACCTATCTTATTGCAATGGAAACACGCAGGAGTCTTGCTCCTGCTTTCAGCACTATAATATTTGGCTTGAGGAGGGCCCCCTGTGCGTCCTGCTTTTCTTTCTCAGGACTGTTTGGGCTCCTATCACCCTCTCACCTCTTATCCTTTTCAGTGTTGTGGGAGTGACTAGGAAAGGTTGTTCCCTGGGGAACCGACATGTATATGAGAGTGAACTCATCAGCCAGTACTGCGGCTTGCCTCGCTCTGTGCATTTTTTGTTCCTCCACATGGGTCTTTATAGAGAATGGGAGAGAGTTTTTAAATTCCTCGAGAAGAATCACCTCTCTGAAGTTTTCATAAATGGGCTGTACTTTCAGGGCCCTTAACCACTGGTCAAAAGCCAGCTGCTTACTTCTCTCAAACTCTAGGTAAGGTTGATCAGCTTGTTTCCGGAGGGTTTGGAATTTCTGGCAGTATTCTTCCGGTATTAGCTCATATGCCCTGAGGATTGCATTTTTAGCCAGTTCATAGTTTGATAAACTTTCATCTGGCAATAGGGAGTAAATCTCATGAGCTTTTCCTGTTAGCTTGCTTTGTAGCAATAGTGTCCAGCTCTCGGCCGGCCATTTTAACTGTCTGGCAAACTTTTCAAAATTTACAAAAAATGCTTCCACGTCTCCCTCATTGAACTTTGGGATCAAGTGGGAGAATTTTAAGAGCTCAGCACACAGCCCTGAGTTAAGTGTATCCTCCTGCTTTCACAGGGGTTACTCTGTTGCCCCTAAGTTAGATCAAGCCACCGTAACTTGCTTTCCTCCTGCTCCTTCTGGAAAGTGTTCTCTCTTTCTGTCTCCTGTCTCTTTTTCTCTACCTTCCCTCTCTTTTTCTCTATCTTCTCTCTCTTTCTCCTCTCTCTCTTTCTTTCTCTTTCTCACTTTCTCTCTCTTTTTCCCTGTCTTCTAATTCAAGTCTGCTCTGTTCTAGTTGTATTTTTGCTAACATTACCCTGTCTGAGTCTAATTCCAATTCTGCATCTGACTCTTCAGGTTTGAGGGAAAAATGGTTGGCCACAAGTCTGAGGAGTTTGGATTTCTTAGTTTTGGCACAGAAAGTAATCCCACACTGCCCAGCCATATTTCTCAACTCTTCCATAGATAGGGCCTTTAACTTATCCCCAGTTGCTTTACGCTGGCTTGGGGAGGTACAGTCCTTGGATGCGGACATGTAGTATTCTAGTAATACAAACCACAAGATAACCTGTATTGAAGTCTTTTTTTTTGATTGGGATCAATTTGATTTCCCACTTCCAATTTCCCGTTTGTCTGTGGGTACAATGCCGGATTACAGCACCCAAATTTCTGTTACGAGCAGGTGAGGAATGGGTCTTAGTCTCCCCTTTCGCCCCTTCTCTGGTTTGACCGCAACAGGGTTTATTCTTTTAACACAGTGATTTACCTTATCACCTCAGTGAGCACTTGCTCACAGTTCCTCAAATATAATTACAAATTAACCAATCAGATAGGTTTTCTTGAGTTTAGACAAGAAAGATGTAAGTTTATTAACCTTACCACTCTAAACCAGTTTAAATTACTAAAATATGTGATGCATCCATGCTCACATTCATACGAGAGACACACACAAACAAATAGATACAGAGGGGAAAAAACAGAGTTGTGAGGTTGGCGTAGAGTCCTGAAAAAAATGGCATTTAAATACGGAAGTGTAGTCCCAGTGTCCTTAGTCTTGAAGTCCTCGCTGGGGAAACATGCACAATTCGGGCTCGCTTCTCTGGTTCCGGAAGGCTAAAGAGAGGCTTTATCCATCCTCTTTTGCTGATTGTGAGGATCTGTAGATTTGATGTTTAGCTGCAGCTGAGGATTCCCTGGGACTTTGCTAGAGAGGGGGAGAGAGGTGCTTTCTTCCTTGGAGTTCACCTACTGTCTGCTTTCAAAGACACAATTCACACTCTCAGAGATACACAGGTAGGCATGTCGTGTGATCACTTCGTTGTTTGAAACAGAAGTTTCCAGAAGGTTTTTTTGAAATTCAAAGTTCTCCTCTCAAGTTGTGCAAACATACTTGATAGGAGGTTTTGGCTCTTTCAAAGTCAATGGATGTTGATGGCTTTTGACAGTCAACATTGACAGAACCATTCTCGGTAATTTAATCAGAGAGCACACCCATTGTTCTGGCTAGACTGAGCAATCACCTTTGTCTCCAGTCAGCCTTTGGCTTTTCATGTGCAAATTTT
The DNA here is from genome assembly GCF_036365525.1 of Heterodontus francisci. Taxonomy (NCBI): domain Eukaryota; kingdom Metazoa; phylum Chordata; class Chondrichthyes; order Heterodontiformes; family Heterodontidae; genus Heterodontus; species Heterodontus francisci. The sequence continues at coordinate 83,368,531 of NC_090372.1, forward strand.
CGCGTGGCCATCTTTGCTGCCCTGTTCTGTTTTTTCAAAAGATATTTGGAACAATTTCAGTAAAAGTCTCAGGCAAAGTTCTACATGACAAAATTAATATTTTCCAGTTGGCACGTGGTATTTCTGGCACAACAGTCATGTTACAGTAGTTACATTGATGACCATCAAAACTGTCAAATTTGCTCTGCTCACATAGTCTCTTGGAGGGTGTCATTGGTTCCGGGGTTTCCATTCCTGTTGGTAAGATGTTGTTCCTCGAGGAGAAGTTCAAGCGGCCATGGATATCAGGATGTAGAGTATCAGGTTATACATTTGCAACAAAAAAATTTAATATTTACTCTTTCACAGTTTTTAATTGATTAATGTGATATCATTTTCTGTCTTTACATTTTCCTTTTCTTTCACAATCTGTACCAAGTATACGGCTGGACTCAACTTGTCTATGATAGGAAATGGTCCTTTCCATTTTGGATCAAACACATTTTCCTTCTTACTGTAGTTGAGTGTCATGACTAGATCTTCAACTTCATATTCATAAGGTCTTACTTTTGCATCAAATACTTTTAATTCTCTTTTTAGAAACTCCCAAGTTATTTGCCACATACTCATTTACCATTGCTGTTTGTTCTACAGTTCCAGACATTTGGAACTGCATGGTTCCTCTGTTACAAAACGTGTTGCTGTCAGTGTTAAATGACCTGGTGTTCTCATGAGTTTCCCTCTCATTGCCTGATAAGGAGAAAGTCCTATGGTTCTGTGAGCGGTTAATCTTATGGCCATGAGGCACAGTGGTAACATGTTATCCCATTGATCTGTACATAACTTTTTCAACATTGTTTTTAAAGTTCTGTTCCCTCTTTCCTCTACTCCAGAAGACTGTGGGTGGTGACTGATGTGAAATTTGTGTGTAATCCCCAATATTTTTTGCATTTGGGTAAAAGTTTCTCCTGTAAAATGTGAGCCTTTGTCACTTTCCACTTGTAATGGTAGTCCCCACCTACAGATCACTTCACTCAATAAAAGCTTTGCAGCCAGGAGTGCAGTATTAGTTCTGCAGGGAAAAGCTTCAGTCCACTTGGTAAATTGACCTATTACAACTAGTGCATATTCATATTTGCTTGAAGTTTTTGGCAACAGCCCAATGAAATCAATTTGTAAATGAGTCCATAGTCCTTCAGGGGGTGGTGTACTTTTCAAAAGGGCTCTGTTGGAACGGGCAGGAGGGTTCTGCTGAAGACATGTCAGGCAACATGATACCTCTAAGTTGACTGCATCCCATATGCCTGGCCACCATGCTGTATCAGCAATTTTCTGATAAGTGACATCAGCTGAATAGTGGCCACCTATTGGATGTGAGTGAAATAGGTATAGCAGTTCTTGTCACACTCCAGGAGGAACACAAAGAGTAGGGGCTTTGTCTTTTGCGCATCAGTAGCTCATCTGCATTTGACACTTTAGACAGAATGGTGTTTGCAGGCCAAGAGGTTGGTTGTGGAGTGGCCTAACCTTTTTAATTTTTTTAATTTTATTTAATTTAGAGATACAGCACTGAAACAGGCCCTTCGGCCCACCGAGTCTGTGCCGACCAACAACCACCCATTTATACTAACCCTACAGTAATCCCATATTCATTACCACCTACCTACGCTAGGGGCAATTTACAATGGCCAATTTACCTATCAACCCGCAAGTCTTTGGCTGTGGGAGGAAACCGGAGCACCCGGCGAAAACCCACGCGGTCACAGGGAGAACTTGCAAACTCCGCACAGGCAGTACCCAGAATTGAACCCGGGTCCCTGGAGCTGTGAGGTTGCGGTGCTAACCACTGCGCCACTGTGCCATTCAATAGCAATAGCATAAGGTTCATACTGTTGCTGCAAAGTGCTTAAATCTATCGAATTGTTCATTGTGATTGTTGCTACTTCAGCACATTCGTTTGGGGATTCTTTATATAGTTTTCCTGATACTGCAGCTGCTTTGGCTTCTTTGTCAGCTTTGCATTACCTTCATTATGGGCAGCTATCTTAAAAGTGTAACAGGGTTGACTACGATTGTTGAAGGCTATCCATATCTTTCTCCATAGAGGACCATGAACCATGTGCTGAAGTAGCAACAATCACAATGAACAATGATAGATTTAAGCACTCTGCAGCAACAGTATGAACCTTATGCTATTGTTATTGAATGGCATGGTGGCCAGGCATACGGGATGCAGTCAATTTACAGGTATCACATTGCCTGCCATGTCTTCAGCAGACATGTCTTCAGCAGAACCCTCCTGCCTGTTCGAACAGAGCCCTTTTGAAAGGTTATGCTGTACTGTTACTAGGAAGAATCATTAAAAGACGTTGTGCTAAACACTCTTCCCAATATGCAGAGATAGTCGCCCTCTTAACAGCCATCAAAGAAACTTCTCATCAAACAGTAAACATTTGGTCTGACAATGCCTATGCCATCGACACCATGTTAGCTCTTCTCTTATATCACAAAAATAAAGCCACTCGTGAAGGCAAATCTTTAGTTTATGGCTGAATATTGTAAGCCTTGAATGTGATAACAGGAGCCATCCACATACACATTTTAAGCATCCTTGATAGGTTCCTTCATGACTGCATGTGATTCAAAATCAATTAAAGGTAGTGGACACATATGAGGATCTCCCTCGTAACCCAGAAAATGAGGTAATAATGTATTTTTTGCTGTAATATCAATGTCTCTGTGTAATAATTCTAAAGTCTACTGGCTTAACCATTGTGATAAAACTAAAGAATCTCTAGGCTTCATTAGTACATTCAGTGGTTTGTGTGGTGAGTGTAAGATAATACGCTGCAAGCCTGCGATGTACGTAAAATATTGTACCGCCCAAAATGTAGCTAGTAGATGACTTTCACATGCTGAATAGGTATTCTCCGCTCCTTGTAGGATGCGTGATGCATACACAATCAGTTGCAGCTTTCCGTCATGTTCCTGGCAAAGTACAGCAGTTGGATTTTGTTCTGTAGAAGCAACCTCTAGATGAAAAGGTAAAGCAGGATCAGTTACAATCAGATTGACAGATTGCATGACTGCCTTTTTTTAAGGTTTGTTACAGCTTCAATGTGGCACTCTTTCCAATCAGGCTGAATGTTGTCATTTGGGATTTTTAAAAGTTCATAGAGAGGCTTTGCCATTTCAGCAAAATTCAGAATAATTTTCTCTTATAACTAACCAGACCCAAAAATGATTGAAGAGCAGTTTTAGTTCTGGGGAGAGGCAGTCTCTGAATGGCCTCTATTTTATGAGAGTCAGGACTTATTCCTTGTGAAGTGATTACAACTCCTAGAAACATCACATGTTCTTTGAACAATTGAGCTTTTCGTAGATTAAACTTTTAAACCTGCTTATGTCAGGATTGTTAGCAATTCATCTAATACGCACAGATGTTCATTCACAGTTTCAATTGCTAAAAGGATGTTGTCCACATATTGCAACAGGCACTCAGGTTTAGAAAAGTCTTTTAAAAGTGCTGTCATCTGCTTGTGAAATATTGTAGGGGCATTGTGAAGTCCTTGTGGCAGAGAAGTCCAAGTGTAACTCTGATCTTCAAATGTAAAAGCAAAATTGTATTGATCTTCCTTTCTAACAGGAATACTCCAAAATCCATTAGAAATGTCTTTTGTAGAAAAATACTTGGAACCAACTGGAATTTTCGAGAGAAGGGTGGGTGCTTCTCACACAACAGGAGAACAGGCTGGTGTTTCAGAATTCAGTTTCCGATAATCAATAGTTAACCTCCAACTACCATCGGGTTTCTTTACCAGCCAAATTTGTTGTAAATGTTCCTTGCCTTACAATGTCCTGTTTAACAAGAGATTGAATTGTTTCTCTAATGTAGGGATAACTTTTTTTAGGAATTGGATACTGATGAGTGAGGAGGTCCGTTTTTAGACTCCTCCCCTATCATTCGCCCACAATCATGTTTCTTAGGGGTAAAGACAGCAAGGTGTTTCTGAAGTAACTGCTCTACTTGAGCATTCTCATGTTCAGGGGGATCATATAAACAAGCTTTTTTAATTGCAAAAACAGAATGAGCATCTGAAACTACCACTGTTTTCTCATTCTCAGCACCTAACCACAGACTGTTATTGTTAAAGACAATAATTTCACCATACTGGTCTAATGTATCAGTTCCTATTGTTCCCTTTTGCAATGGCAAATTCATATACAGCGGTGAGTTAACTGTATAGAACAAATTTCCCAACTGAAGTTCAGAAGCTTCTCCTTCAAGTGCAACCTTTCAATGGAGCACAACCCTTGCCCGCCATCGCGTAGCATTCAGGGTATGAGGTATGAATGATTGAGACAGCTGAACCTGTGTCAATTAACATGTTCTGTTGTTGGCCCCCTTCTAAAACAACGGGAATGACTGGTTTACTATCACAATCATGTCGGAACCCCACTACCGACCCTTCATTGGAAGCCTGTCTAGGTTCCATTTGCTGCGGGTGCACTTGGTCTAGAATTTCCCGCTGCTTGTCCATTAACAAATTGTTCTTTGAAAATAGATAACTTCATATCAGACATTCCTTTGCTGAGCACTTGTTTAATTTCATCTTCCATTTTACTACATGACCTTGTGCGTCACGAACAGTTGTTTGTGATACTACTGAAACGTTGGCTGGATCTGATGGAACTTCGGAAGGGAGTGAAGGATATATATCTGAAGGAATTGGAGGAGCAGCACAGGTGGCTCAGTGCGGGGATCCTTAACTTCAACTATTTTTACTGGTGGCGATGGATCTGAACATTCCCAGTCCGACACACACATCTCTGACAGACATGAAACTGGATCGGATGCCTTTTCCAAAATGGCTTCTCCTTTAGCCACTGTAGAGATAAATGCGTGCTGTCTTTTTAATTTCCCTTCCAGCTCATATATTTTCATTTGACAACTGGATCCGCCCTAGACTGTTGTTCATTGATAAATTCTCTCAGGGCACCTGTAGCATCCTGTAAATCAGACTTAAGTAATTCATTTATTTGCTTACTTTTAGCAAGCTTTTGCTTAAACTCCTGTTTTTCAGCCATAGCTACATTTGCATTGGCACTCACATAACTTTGTTGACCTAACAGGGATGCTATTCTGTCAGCGTCTCTTTCCATGTCACAGATCTGTAGTATTAACTCAGCCACTTGTTTTAAACAGAGCTTTTTTCATTTTCTAACAGCTGTTTTAATTTTGGATCTCTTGATCCTTGTTTTGTTTAATACCATTATCTTTAGTAGCTCAAAAATATGTGCTAAATGCCAGAAGTCTCTGCCTTTCGCTGGCTTCCATATTTTACCGTCATCTTTTCCTCCAATAAAAGTAATAACATCATGAAACTGTATCACTTTCTTTAGTTAAACATTCAGACTACAGTATATTAATTTCTTCACCGGACATGCAGTCCAACTTTTTTTTGTACTGTGAGGAGATGGATTTCTTTCTGACGTCTGTCTGTACTAATGTTAGTCTACCTTTCCTGATACAAATTGTTAGTTACTTTACTTTTTAAACAATTTACTAATCGGATGTCTCGTCATTTTATCTTGTCCACCCATTCTGACGCCAGAATTTATAGGTTTTTATATGTTTTTTTCATTCATGGGATGTAGGTGTCACTGGCCAGGCCAGCATTTATTGCCCATCCCTAATTGCCCTTGAGAAGTGGTGGTGAGCTGCCTTCTTGAATCGCTGCAGTCCATTTGGGGTAGGCACACCCACAGAGTTGTTAGGAAGGGAGTTTCAGGATTTTGACCCAGCGACAGTGAAGGAACGGCGATATAGTTCCAAGTCAGGATGGTGTGTGACTTGGAGGGGAACGTGCAGGTGGTGGTGTTCCCATGTATTTGCTGCCCTTGTCCTTCTAGTTGGTAGAGCTCGCAGGTTTGGAAGGTGCTGTCTAAGGAGCATTGGTGCACTGCTGCAGTCCATCTTGTAGATGGTATACACTGCTGCCACTGTGCGTCTGTGGTGGAGGGAGTGAGTGTTTGTAGATGGGATGCCAGTCAAGTGGGCTGCTTTGTCCTGGATGGTGTCGAGCTTCTTGAGTGTTGTTGGAGCTGCACCCATCCAGGCAAGTGGAGAGTATTCCATCACACTCCTGACTTGTGCCTTGTAGATGGTGGACAGGCTTTGGGGAGTCAGGAGGTGAGTTACTCACCTCAGAATTCCTAGCCTCTGACCTGCTCTTGTAGCCACGGTATTTATACGGCTACTGCAGTTCATTTTCTGGTCAATGGTAGCCCCTAGGATGTTGATAGTGGGGGATTCAGCGATGGTAATGCCGTTGAATGTCAAGGGGAGAGGGTTAGATTCTCTCTTGTTGTAGATGGTCATTGCCTGGCACTTGTGTGGCACGAATGTTACTTGCCACTTATCAGCCCAAGCCTGGATATTGTCCAGGTCTTGCTGCATTTCTACACGGACTGCTTCAGTATCTGAGGAGTCATGAAAGGTGTTGAACATTGTGCAATCATCAGCAAACATCCCCACTTCTGACCTTATGATTGAAGGAAGATCATTGATGAAGCAGCTGAAGATGGTTTGGCCTAGGACACTACCCTGAGGAACTCCTGCAGTGATGTCCTGGAGCTCAGATGATCGACCTCCAACAACCACAACCATCTTCCTTTGCGCTAGGTATGACTCCAGCCAGCGGAGGGTTTCCCCCCTGATTCCCATTGATCTCAGTTTTTCTAGGGCTCCTTGATGCCATACTCGGTCAAATGCTGCCTTGATGTCAAGGGCAGTCACTCTCACCTCACCTCTTAAGTTCAGCTCTTTTGTCCATGTTTGAACCAAGGCTGTAATGAGGTCAGGAGCTGAGTGGCCCTGGCGGAACCCAAACTGAGCGTCACTGAGCAGGTTATTGCAAAGCAAGTGCCGCTTGATGACACTGTTGATGACACCTTCCATCACTTTACTGATGATTGACAGTAGGCTGATGGGGCAGTAATTGGCCGGGTTGGACTTGTCCTGCTTTTTGTGTACAGGACATACATGGGCAATATTCCACATTGCAGGGTAGATGCCAGTGTTGTAGCTGTACTGGAACAGCTTGGCTATGGGCGCGGCAAGTTCTGGAGCACAGGTCTTCAGTACTATTGCCGGAATATTGTCAGGGCCCATAGCTTTTGCAGTATCCAGTGCCTTCAGTCGTTTCTTGATATCACACGGAGTGAATCAAATTGGCTGAAATCTGGCATCAGTGATGCTGGGAATTTCAGGAGTATTTTGAGTATTTTAACCTAATTTAATTCTTTATATGCAACTAACTAACTCAAATTAACTCAATAAAATCAAATAAATGTTTGGTTCTTTTAAGATATAAGCATAAGCCAAAGATGGACTCGCAAATAGTAAATTAAAAGAGAAAGTTTATTTTAAAAGGAAAAAGGGTATGCTTATCAATACAAAAGTCTTTTACAGCTTCAATCAGGTGATCAGGCTGATACGAAGTTGTAGCATTCCTCAAGTTGCTTCGTTGTCAGCAATTCTTTCAAATTCTGCCTTTGAAAGCATCCAGTACGTGACTAGCTAGCTAAGATGTCACCCGGAGCCTTTACTTTTATCCCTTTTTGGAATCAGACCACCTTGTGGTTTGCCTGATGTTTGGTCCAGGCCCTGTGATTTCGGTTACTACCCTATTCTATTCTATTATTTGCCAATAATTGAGATAAAAAGATTTGCCAATAATTGAGATAAAAACCTATGAAGAGTTCTATTCATTATGATTGTTATCTCCTTGGACAGTATGAATTTGTACAGAAATTGATTCTTTATTAGCCAGTTATTGAACGTTACCAGGGTCACAATACTTTTTCTGCTGACTTTGTGTTACAGCTTAAGACTTCGTGTTTAAACTTAATACTTTTAAATTAAAGCCCATTCTTTCTAGTATGATTATTAATTCATTAATTACAAGTCAATCAAGGTCCTTTGCTTTGTAAACATTCTTTCTTGATGGGTTACTGCTTAACACATTCATTTGATTAATACAGTTGCTGATACAAGACACAAAAATGATTTCTTTGGTCACATGTTAGTATTAAATGGCTTACTTGACCTTGCTAGCTTACTACTGTGAATGTAATACGGAATCTAAAACCTTACCACCACTGATGTTAAACTAACTGCACTATAGTTGCTAGGACTGTCCTTGCACCGTATCTTGAATAAGGGTGTCACATTTGCCACTCTCCAATCCTCTGGCACCTCCCCCATATCCAGGTAAGATTGGAATATTATGGAAAGCCCTTCCACTATCTTCTTCCACACTTCCTTTAGCAACCTGGGATGCAAGCCAGGAGCTGCATCTGTCATTGCAGCTTCCTAAGGCTGTGCTGTCACTGTCAGGGGAGACGAGGAGCCACTGTCCATGCCAAGAGCTCCCAGACAGGAGCCTTCTGGTTCTTTAGGCAACCTTTCCTCTCCCCTTTCAGGGCACACTTGTCCCTTCCCTGCTCACCTGAGGAGTTTGAGCACCTGGCGACAACGTCAGACATCTCACGCCACCCACCCCCCCACCACCCTTTCACCCAGCCATTGCTCCACAGAACTGATGGAGGAGGTGATGGTATGTAGGTCCACGCGCATCTTCGATATCCACTCTGTGGTTTGCTGGATGTGGCTGTCCATGAGGCTCGCCGCTCTCTCAATGGAGGATGCTATGTGCGCACACGCCAGTGACATGGCTGCACTCACGACCTGGATAGACTCCTCCATCATTGGCACATGGGTGCGCAAAGCCTCTGGAAGTTCTACTAGATGTTCACGCACCTCACGCTGTAGCTCTAGCATCTGCCGCCTTGTTGATGACTCCACAGTCACATCATCAGCTGGAATCTGAGCATCGCCGTGCCCTCCCAAAGTCCTTTGAGTGTGAGTGGCTGCATCTGTCACTGTTTCCGTCAGCTGCTTGGGTGGATCTCTGCTGTGTTCACCAGATTGTGATGCCTTTGCTAATTGTGTGGGACTACCCAACAACATGAGAGTATCTGTATGGTGAAGGATGCAGGGGAATGATGTGATGTTCCTCCTCTAAGGTCTACTCCTCCTCCTCAGAGTTGGAAGGCTGTCCTGCAGGCCCTTCAGCTACCTGTTCTGGTACATGACCTGCAAGAGAGAGGAGTGATGAGAATGAAATGCGCTTTCCAACACATCCTTCTGACTATGCATCATCTGGAGCTTTATGTGACCGGTGGTGGACAGATGAGCACTATGCTTTGTGCCCGCCAGAGGGTCTCTTGCACCTATCCACTAGGCCACTCACTCTCTTAGGGCTCCACACCCTTCTCACTATCAGCGACAGCCTGCCGTGCCTCCATGCCACCCAGCTCCAATGCCTCCTCTTCCATTGGTGTGAGGATTTCCATACATGGGACACTGCCATAGTGAGCTTTCTTCTGTAACCGTATAAATTTACATTGTTACTCGCCCATCATAGACATGTACCACGCCTATGTTGGTGGCAGCCTAATCGTCCATCAGTGCGCCACAGGGATGCCTCCTACATGCGACCATTCAGTACTGACAATGCAGGGGTCATCTCTGATTGACCGGTGTCCTCCACAGAGAGGCTGACATGCATGTGGCAGCCAGTGCTGCTGCCTGGACATTGCTGCTGCCTGGGTGGGCAACCCTTTTTCCAAATTCATACTCATCTGTACTCATGTTTAAGGCAGCAAGCTTATTATTATGCCCTGCATTCACCTTTACAGAACACATCAGATCATTGATCCTCTTTCTACACTGCACTGCACACACCATGGCTGCTCACTTCCTCCACTATCTCCATCCATGCCCCTTATGTCTGCTGGGCCAGTCTCCTCTTCCTGTCCCGAGGGATAAGGACTTCCCTCCCAACCTGGAGGAGCACCTCCAAGGAGGCATCAAACAACCTGGCGCCACCCTTGCTCTGCCTTCTGCCATCTCCTGATCTCTCCATTTGCCAGGACTCCTCTTACTTTCCTCCAGGGCTGCTATCTTTAAGACTACTGCTGGCTGCCTTTCAAAGGAGCCAGCCATGCCTGACCCAGTACTTCCTCCCACCCCCACAGCCTAACTGGCCTGTTCCACGCCATTAATTGGACAGCCCCAACAATATCGCTTTCTGACAACCGCGCCATACCCGCAGGGCCACCTCACCTGCTTTATGTCCCGACATCAGGACTTCGTTGTCGCCGGTAAAATTCCAGCCCCTATTTCTGAAATCCAGCTACCTGCATCAAGTAGGAATGTAAATCTAAGTTTTTTTTGAATTAATATTTGGCTTCAGCTTTATATGTCCTTAAGTTTTGAATATCCTGCAACAATGTGAAAATCTGCTCATGTTCAGATACAAAATGTGTAGCAAAAACAATAACAATTCTGTCAGTAAAAAGCTGAATAGCAGAACACTGTTGGGGGAGAAACTGGCAAAAAACGTTCTGGAGGCATTTTAAGGGCATGCTGGCTGGAATGTCTAGGCCTGAAGTTTTTTTTCTAATCCTCAGAATGGTAATTTAAAAAGATTGAAAAATACAGCATGACAAATGAACTCTTAACTTCCACTTTGGAACAGTGTGGAAAGTTGTGGCTTTGAGTATCAGAGTAGTTTGCATAAGAATTTATTTATGAGACTTACTTTGTTGTAGAGAAAATTGCTAAATAACATTGTTATGTCTCCTGGTTATCTTATGATTCCCATAAGTTAGAAATAATCATACCTTAGACGTGGAAAGGCTGGAGCTTTTTGTTTATTTCATATATATAGCCCACCATGCTGCTTGGCAGGACTGCAGTGCAGCAGTGAATGTAGCCCCTGGAACAGACTTACCCATTACAGTCTGTTCCTAGCTAATTAGTTGCTATCTCTGTACAAATAGTATAACAGTAAGTAACATCCCTCTTTCTTGAAAAACATAATGCCTCTATATCAATATAACTTCCAATCATTAAATTTTCTCCTAAACTGAAAAAGATTAACAATTGACTTTTATAAATAAACTGAACCCCTTTTAGAGTCTTTTCTAAAAATATTGTACATGGTATCGTTTAGGTGGAAAGATGTTGTGTCTCCATCTTGTACATTGGCATTCATTGTTCTCTGTGGTGAATTGCTATGCTGCACAGGTGATGTTATGCGTGTTGCTCCTGGAGTTGCAGGGGTCGTGCTTGCTATTGCTAATGTTGTGTCACTTACTGGTGACATTGTTGATGTCTCACTGGATTGTGATGTTTCTGCTGTTGTTGATGATTTTTTCTGTTTTTCCAGCTGAGGTCTAGGTCGAATATGGACTCTGTACCTTCTCATTTGCTTACCGTTTTTGTTCTCAATGATGTATGACTTTGGAGTCTCAGTTTCACTAACAATTTTTGCTGGACTCCAAGTTTTCATGATTGGATCCTGTGCATGTACAGTTTGTCCTTTCAACAGCTCAGGTAGGGACTTAACATGCTTGTTGAAGTGTTGACCTCCTTCTATCTGTGCTTAAGTGAGTTGCTGTCTTACTTCCCCCGGTCACTTGAGGGATATATTTTACTTGGCAGAGCTGTCTTATACTTTCTTCCATTCAACAGCTCTGCAGGTGATTTCATGTCAGCCTTGAAAGGTGTGGATCGATAATAAAGGTTTGGGTCTTTGGCTCTTGGCATTTCACAAGGGCTCTTTTGACTTTCTGGATGTGTCTTCCTATAAACCCGTGTCCCCATGGATAGTGAGGTGATGAGGTGATGGTATTGAACCCATACTATTCAGCGAATTCGTTAAATTCTCTTGAGGTGAATTGACTGCCATTGTCTCATATTAATCTTTCAGGAATCCCTTGCTCAGCGAACAGAACTCGTACTGCTGAGAGGATTGTTGTGGCTCTGAAGTCTTTCACCTTCTGGATAAAAAGGAATTTTGAATAGTAGTCTGCGACTATGAGATACCATTCTTGATTGTGTGTGAATAAATCGGCTCCTGTCATGGTCTGGGTGGTACTTCAGTGGCTATCATCTCCTCTTTCTGCTGTGTGTTTCTGTACTTTTGGCATATATTGCATGTAGGCACCATATTTTCGATGTCTTTGTATATGCCTATCCAGTACACAGCTGATCTGGCTCTGAGCTTATACTGCTCCATTCCCACATGGCCTTCATGTATCTCCTGCAGTGTCTAGGGTATGATTATACTGGATCTGGCTAGCAGAACACCACCTTCTAGTGAGATGACATCTCTGATAGACCAGTAGTGCCATATTGCTGGCTTTTTCTTATGTGTTTGCTGTATCTTATCAGGACATCCCTTGATCACTTGCTGAGACAGCATCTGTAACTCCTCATCTTTGCTGATCTCATCTCTAATTTGACTCAGTTTCGGTGGCGTTACATTCACCAGATGATGAATCTTTATACCTAGACCTTCTATCTTTTGTTTCTGCTGTGAGGCCAACTGAGATAGGGTATCTGCCAGCACCATTTCTCTTCTTGGTTTGTATTTCAGAATGAAATTGTAACTCTGTAACTCTCACAAGATGTAAGAAGTATTTAGATGAGCGCTTGAAATGCCATAGCATACAAGGCTACGGGCCAAGTGCTGGAAAATGGAATTAGAATAGTTAGGTGCTTGATGGCCGACACAGACACGATGACTCTATGACTCTGAAGCCTCAAGAGTAATCTCTGCAGTCTTGCTGGAGCTTTACATAGATTTTTCTTGTAGATCTGCTCCAGTGGATGATGATCACTGTCCGCTATGAACTTTCTCCCATAGAGATATGTGTGGAACTTCTCACATCCATACATGACTGCCAAAAGCTCTCTTTCTATGTTGGCATATCTGGTCTCAGCTGAGGTTAGAGCTTTGGATGCAAATGCTACTGGCTTTCCCTCTTGTACCAGGGCTGCTCCCAGTCCTTTTGTAGAAGCATCTATTTGCAAGGTGACAAGTATCTTTCTGTCATAGTATGACAGGCTTGTCTCCTTTCATACTACCTTTTTGAGTTTGTTGAAACTCCTGTCATGTGACTCTGACCACTGGTACTCTGTATTTTCTTTCATCAGCTCCCGCTGATGTGTGCTCAGACATGTGTGGTATGAAGGTGCTCATGTATTGGATCAAGCCAAGGAAACTTCTCAACTCTGTCTTGTCTCTTGGGGCTTCCATCCCAGAGATAGCTGAGGTTCTTTCAGGACTCGGCTTGACTCTGTCAGGGTGTGTACACCATTCTGAAGGACTGGTATTCTGTCACTTTCACAATGCATTTGTTTGCGTTTAGCTTGATCCCAGCTTTCCTGGTTCACTGCTTGGCTTCATGTAGGTGGTAGTCATGATCTTGTCCATCCACACCATATATCTGGATATCATCAGCTATGCCAACTGCTCCTTTAAATCTTTGGTATGTCTCGTCTACTTTCTGCTGGAACACATCCTGACTTATTTTAAGGCCAAAAGGTAGATGCAGGAATTTGTACCCTCCAAATGGTGTGTTGAATGTTGTCAACAGTGAAGATTCTGCATCTAGCTTCACATTCCAGTAGCCATTTCTGGTATATAGTTTACTGAAAACTTTTGCCCCGCCGGTGCTGGTGTGATCCCTTCCAGTGTTGGATTAGGGTAGTGATTCCTCTTTATTGCTTGATTAAGATCTTTGGGATCAGGCACATTCTTAGCCGAGCATTTGGGCTTCTCTGTCACCATGATGGAATTTACCCAATCTGTAGGCTCTGTGACTCTGGCAATCACCTTGTTTTCTTCCATTTCTTGGAGCTCTCTTTCAAGCTTTAATTTTAGTTCTATTGGTACTTTACCTGGGGGATGAATCACTGGTTTCATCACTGTGTCGATAGTGATGTGATACTCAAAATCTTCAAAGCATCCAACCATCTCATCAAAACACTCTGGGTACATTTGTACCAGATTTTCTTTGCTTCTGATCGGAGGGTGCTCTTCAGTGGGTGTACTATCTTCAACCCTCAGTGTCGTCTCCTTCACCTCATGGTTAACTGAGATAATCTGCAGCTCTTCACAACTACTCAACCCCAGGATAACTGGACCATCTGTTTCAGCGATGTAGTACATACAGTTAACATCTTTTCCTTTGTGTGTCTTTCTGATTTAGGTTGTTTCTAGCTGTTGAATCTCAGTTTCCCCCGTATGCTGTTAGCATGATGTTGTTTGGTTTTAGAGTACCTTTCCTTGGATAGCCATTTTCTTCCAAATTTTTAGGAAAGATTGTCTGGTATAGGTTGAGGGGAATGATGTTACTCTGTGCTGCAGTATCAATCTTCATCTTTAGATTTATCATTGTGGGCTTATCTCTCACTGTTTTCCTGATCTGAATGGTTGTGTGAATTTCTTTTCTCTGGGAACTGTCACATCCAGACATTTCATGCAGTTGTATGGTTCCTATGTCTACTGTGTTCTCAAACCCATCGTCATCTTCCAGCGTATGGATGTTTTGATTTCTTTTCCTACTCATTCGCCCTGTCGTTCTGTCACTGATGACTCATCTACCACCTTCTTCCTTTGTTCTGCACATCTTTTCCCAGTGACGGGCTTTTCCACAAGCTCTGCAGATTGATCCATATGCAAGACATTTCCTTCTGTTCGTGAATTCTGATCTGAGAATTGTTGAACTCAATGTTGAGTCCAGAAGGTTGAAAAGTGCCTCATCAAAAGATGAGTTGCTGTTTCTTGAGCTTCATTGGAATAGTGTAGGAGACCAAGGACAGAGGAGTCAGAGTTGGAGTGGGGCAGAGAATTAAAATGGCAAGCGACCAGAATCTGAGTGACAGTGGCAGATTGAACAGGGGTATTTAACAAAGTGATCACTCAGTATGCGTTTGGTCCCCCAGGGTAGAGGAAACTGCATAGTGCGCAGTGAATACAATATGCTACGTTGCAAGAAGTACAAATAAGTTTCTGTTTCACCTGGAAGGAAGTGTTTGAGGCCTTCGACAGTCAGAAAGGAGAAGATGGAAGGGCATTTGTTGCACCTCCTGTGCTTGCATGAGAAGGTGGTGTGGGAAGGGGAGTGAGTTATGGGAGTGATTGAATAGTGGGCCAGAGTGTTGCAGAGGGAACAGTCCCTTCGGAATGCTGAAAGGGAAGTGGAAGGGAAGATCTGTTTGGTGATAGCATCACACTGGAGGTGGCAGAAATGGCAGAGGATGATTCGTTGAATGTGGAATCTGGTGGTGTGTAAGGTAAGGACAAGGAGAACTCTATCATTGTTCTGGAAGGGATAAGAGCAGAGTTGCAGGAAATGGGTTGGACACAGTCAAGGATCCTTTCAACCACCGTGGAAGGGAATTCTCGGCTGAGGAAAAGGGGTGACATATCCGAAGCACTGATGTGGAAGGTGGCATTATCGGACCAGATGCAATCGAGAGGAGAAATATACAGCAAGGCAGTCAGCCTCCCTAAAGAAAAAAAGAAAGGTTAACTTGTCAGATGTGACCTTTGGTCAGTCAGGCCTGCTGCATATTCCAGCAATTCCTGCAATCAGAGTAAATCCTGGCCATTTTTTTACCCTACAAGTGTACTATTGTATGAACATTGACATCTCTAGCAAACTGTAATAAACAGAAATTAAGTTCTCAGGAGGAATTTTAGTTTATGTGGTTAATCGTTTGACTCCCAATCAACTGTTGTAATTTGAGTTTCATAAATGCCAGCCATCTTGGTTCTATTGTGTTTCTGAACATTTATGGAGTGATACTGATAATGGACCTTGGCCATAGGATTTACATTATCTCTCTTTGGGATGGTCCATAGTGATGAAAAACCAGGCAGGCTACATTTGGTTGTTGGGGGGTGGGGGGGGGGGGGGGGGGGGGGTGGGGGTGGTATGGTGGGGTGGTGGTGGATTTAATTAGTCATGATAATAAATTCCTTTACTAATAGCTGTTATCCCATTTAGTCCAGAAATAGTGAAGAGTGAGCCATATGGCGAGAAGGCAGACATCTGGGCCGCAGGATGTATCTTGTATCAAATGGCAACTTTGAATCCTCCTTTCTACAGCAGTAACATGCTCTCCTTGGCAACAAAGGTAAGAATATTAAATAGTCTCTCAGTATTACAAAAACTTTAGTAAATTAACACAAAACCAAAGCAGCAAATGAAACGTTGTATTGTTCTATTATAGCTGATATGACAGGTAACAGCTCTGAGTTTCATTTATGATGAAGTCAGCAACAAAAATTGTAACTGTGTATGTAAAATATACCATAAACTTATGACACCTCATTGGCTTTGAAGCACTTTGGGATATCCTGAAGTTGTGAATGGTGCCATAAAAAAGCAAATTCCTTCCATTCTTTCTTCTTGCTTACATCACCCTCTCCCTCTTCAGTACCAGTAGGTACTGACCATCAATTTCTTCGGACAGCCATACCCATAACAAACATCTGTTGCACAAAATTACAATAGTGTGTTAAAAAATATTTATTGTTTTTTCATTTCAGTCTGACCTTTCTGTCTTTGGCCTCATATACTTTTCCAGTCAAGTTCAAGATAGGTTTCAGGAATAGTATCTTATTTTCCTTCTGGATACCCTGCAGCTAGCTGATCTGAATATTGACATTAGCAACTGCAGACGTCAACTATCTCCCCCATTCACCTGCCACTTCTCTTATTTACATGTGCTCCTTTCTGTTTTGGAGCTGTTTTTTTAAATCTTTTTTAAAACTTCTTCCTGGATTAACAGCTAAGATCTTTATCTTTCACTTTTTCAGCTTTTTTTCACAGGCTGTTCAACCACATGAACTACTTCTTTGTACTAATATTTAACATATTTGACCATAATTTTTACCTTTTGTTTTGCCTCCCACACTTTGGGCCAAATTTTAATGGAACCAACCTACTCACAGTCAGGGGCCAGTAGCAGATCGTGAACCCTTTCATTGCAGCAGTGGGCTTTGCTGTGGCTGTTTAACTCAGCCACAGCATTAGCATCCCACCTCTGGGTTCCCAACCAATCACAGAGTGCAGGCATGATCACAATCCACACCTATCAATGGAAGGAATTTTAGTTAAAAGGACCCTGGCGGGGTCAGAGTGGCTGAATTCTACATTGATTCCTGAGGCTTCAGCAACCACAAGAATGGAAGCGAGATTTGGGAAGGCTACCCCCGGTTCGCTAATTCTTCCCTGGAGGTCCTGCTGTGGGGCTGTGAGGGACTGCAGTAAAGTACTGTTTCTCTTGGACAGGAGGAAGAGGCCAGCCTCTCAAACCAAGTAGACATGGATGGAATTGACTGAGGAAGTGAGCAGCAGTAGTGTGGTCCCTTGAACCTGGATTCAGGGCCGCAAGAGGTTCAATGACCTCATGAGGGCAGGAAAGCTGATTGGCGTACCACTGTCAGGTGCCAATCCCCACTTCCCCAGCATTCTCCTGCACAGCACTCCTTGGACCAAAACACGTTGCAGCTCCACTCATTCCTCTCTCTCAAAGAACCTCCTCACATCCCCATCTGAACAGCCAGCACACACACTCACCCTCATCTTATTGCCATCTCACACCCATGACTTACAGTCACCCTCCACAAATGTTGCCGTTTCCTGTTCTCCACACAACCATTGATCACATTCATAACTCTTTGTTTTCTCTCTTTCCACGAGAAGAAAGTGCACAACTCCAGAGAGAGACAGAGAATCAGGGTTGGCCCTCCAGTGGTAGCCACCCTGATCACTGCAGAGGAGGAGACAATGGAGATCGGCAGGGTGGCGGAGCCCCTGGGCATTGGGGATAGAGAGATGGGGATCTCCCAGATGCCTGGTGACAGAATTAGAAATCACACAGCCACTTGGCACAGAACAATCACTAATGTCAATCTGCTACCACCATCAACTGAAATGTACACATCTGCACAATGGTGACTTTTGATGCTTTCCTCATGTCAGTTCTAATTCCTAACTTTCATCTCCCATAGGTCCTTGAAGCATGACACAGGAGCTGGAGGAGCCTGAGGAGTCCTCCGAGGAGGTTGTGCACTCTGAGGAAGGATGGTCACACAACTCATGTGCACCTCCACCTCAGTGGGGCCTCCAAAGGAGATAGCTAGATTGTCACATAGTGAGGCACATATCACAAGTGAGCAGGATCAGGGACAACACTGGAGAATCTATGGGATCATCCACGAAAAGGACTATTTTGGAGCAGCTAAATACAATGTGTGAGCTTCTGTCAGCATTTCCAGAGGTAGTGCACACCCTTGGAGAGAGACTGGAGGAGTCCATCTCAAACATGAGTGCCATAATGTTTCAGGCCTGCAGCTCCATGGAAAGAGTGACCACCTGCATGGAACATCAGATGTGCAAGAGCATGCTTGCCCTCACCAATGTCCTGCATACTCAGGGCTGAAGTTAGTGAGGCTGTTTGGAGCAGAAATGGAGGCTTGGGGAGCCAGAGAATAGCATCGGACGAGTTTGCCACGAAATCAGACGTTATGACATCGGTTCTGGATTTGCTAAGGTACCACATTAAAGGTTATTGCAGAAAGTAAAAGCTCATGGTGTAGAGGGTAACATATTGGCATGGATAGAATATTGGTTAGCTAACATGAAACAGAGAGTAGTCAAAAATGGGTAATTTTCAGGTTGGCAAGATGTAATGAGTTGTGTGCCACAGGGATCAGTGCCGGGCCCTCAACTTTTCACAATTTATGTAAATGATTTGGATGAAGGGGCGGAAGGTATGGTTGCTAAACTTGCTGATGGCACAAAGATCGGTAGGAAAATAAGTTGCGAAGAGGACATAAGGGGCTACAAAGGGATATCGATAGGTTAAGTGAGTGGGCAAATACCTGGCAAATGGAGTATAATGTAGGAAAGTGGGAAATTGTTCACTTTAGCAGGAAGAATAAAAAAGAAGCATATTATCTAAATGTTGAGAGATTGCAGAGCTCTGAGACGCAGAGGGATCTGGGTGTCCTGGTGCATGAATCGCAAAAGGTTAGTATGCAGGTTCAAGAAGTAATTAGGAAAGCTAATAGAATGTTATCGTTTATTGTGAGGGGAATTGAATACACAAGTAGAGAGGTTATGCTTCAGCCACACAGTGTATTGGTAAGACCACATCTGGAGTACTGTGTACAGTATTGGTCTCCTTATTTAAGGAAGGATGTAAATGTGTTGGAAGCAGTTCACAGAAGGTTTACTAGACTAATACTTGGAATAGGCAGGTTGTCTTACGAGGAAATATTTGACAGGCTAGGCTTGTATCTGCTGGAGTTTAGAAGAGTAAGGAGTGACTTGATTGAAACATATAGGATCCTGAGGGGTGTTGACAGGGTGAATGTGGAAAGGATGTTTCCCCTTGTGGGAGAATCTAGAACTAGGGATCACTATTTAAAAATAAGTCTTGCCCATTTAAGACAGAGATGAGGAGAATTTTTTTTCTCTCAGAGGGCCGTGAGTCTTTGGAATTCTCTTCCTCAAAAGGCAGTGGAAGCAGAGTCTTGAAATATCTTTCAGGCAGAGGTAGATAGATTCTTGATAAGCAAAGGGGTGAAAGGTTATCAGGGGTAGGTGGTAATGTGGAGTCAAGGTTACAATCCGATCAGCCATGACCTTATTGAATGGTGGAGCAGCTTCGAGAGGCCGAGTGACCTGCTCCTGCTCCTAACTCGTATGTCCATACGTATATCCATATTTAGTCAGCAGTGGGAAAGCTCCGACACGATGGGACTGCAATTTCAATTGTAGAACAGTTAGTTTTAATACTTTTGCATGTAATTGAAAGCGATTCAATAGGGGTCTTGGAATTACGTGGATGGCGGGCGGCCCTCGTGCCTTTGGAACCCCGACCGTTGAAAACTGAGGCACCGAGACAAGTCCTCAGTGCTGTGACGGGTAGGCAACCATGCCCAGCACTGCATAGGGAAAGAGAGGGATGTGAAGGCCATTGTCAGACTGCAGTGCTGTGCCCTCTGCAAGGGTGAATCAGTCTTGGATGGCAGTACCGGGTGAGCTCAGTCTTGGGTGGTCTACAAGGTGGGATCTTGGTTTTGGGTGGCAGTAACGGGTGCCTATACTGCTGGATGAGAGGGTTGGCTCCAAAATAGTTGTGCATTGAAGGCCATTAGCGAGTCTGCCAAGAGAATTAGCAAAGAGAAAGCTGCCAAGGCAGGTTCATCTCTGCAAGGGCAGTGCTCTGGAGGCCTACTGATATTCTTGCATGGGTCTTATACACCCTGTCCTTTTTAACCCCTGTGGCATAATGCAGCACATCTGCGGACAGCGGGCCAGGAGGCCGCAGCGCCTGCCTATGAAGCTCCATGACGAGAGCGACAGCAGCCGGCCATGCCAAGAAGGGCCAACCTGTGGCAGAAAGTGTACTGGACTCGACTCGACTCAGCTACCTCTAAATGTCCAAGAGGCATTGTCAGCAAAGACTACAGCTGTACTGGGAGGCTGTCACCGACTTATGTGCCCTGCTGCAGGACGAGTTGTGACCTACGGAATTTGGTGGTCACCCTATGCCTTTGGCCTTGAAGATCACTTAACTTTTACCCGTCTGAATCATTTCAAGAATCCACTGGGGACATGTGTGGCGTCTCCCACGCTGCAGCCCACCCTTGAATCTAGGAGGTGACCAATGTCCTGTTCAAGAGGGCTGGCGACTATGTGCGCTACCGGACCAACCCTGAACCCTGGACCCTGACAGTCAGGCCGAGAGGTCCATTGGTTTCGGGGCCATCGCTGGATTCCCCCAGGTGCAAGGCGTGATATACTGCACGCATGAGAACATCAAGACTCCAATGGACCGGCCGGCTGCCTTCATCAACAGGAAGGGTTTCCATTCCATCAACGTTCATTTGGTCTGTGACTACTGAAAGCATTTCCTGCCAGTGTTTGCCCGCTTCCTGGGAAGCAGCCACCACACCTACGTACTTCGACTGTCCCAGGTACCGCAGGTACCACAACTTTTCAGGCCCCCCCGCTCACCTTCAGGGATGGATTCTCAGAGACAAGAGCTACCCCTTGACGACATGGATACTCCTGCCTGTGAGGAATCCTCATGCTGTAGGAGAGGTACAACATTTGTCACGGCTGTACACAAGCTACCATCGAGCAGGCTATTGGGCTGCTGACCTCCTCCGCGAACTCCATCCAGGCCTTTTTGGTCAGGTGGGAGGACCTCCTTGCCCTCACTGGGGATGAGGACCTCCCGCGTTTCCCTTACAGCCTTGAGGAGAATCTCGAGGGAGGCATCGCTAAACCATGGGGCCGCCCAGTGTCTTCCTTCAGCCATGATCGCTGCAGGCTCATGTTCATCTCCTTGCCTATGAGGCAGCAGAAAGTGTCCTGGGGCAGCAAAGGGAGCAGAAGGGGTCCTGGGACTGCAGAGGGCACTCAGGAAGGCACTCTTTTCAATTACACAGGAGTGAATGCCCGGCTGGAAGGTCTTTAAATATGGGGCCAGCACCTATTCTGGAGTCATCTGACCTGCTAGTCAGTGCCTCAAATCCCACACCCTTTGCATAATTGGCCAGGCCCCGTGCCTCCATTATTATAATTGGCCATCCGCCGCATGATTGCGGCGGGCCAGCCTCACACATGACCAGCGGGTATGGCGCTCACTTCCTGGTCCGCCACTGAGTCCCCTGATGGGCTCACTAAATTCAGCCCTCAGTCTGCCACCTTAAACAGGATGGAGGAAAGCCTCACCTTAGCCATTCAGCACCTTACTGAAGTGCTGCGAAGTTCCCTTCAGCTCTTGGCTAGCAGGGAAGTGAGGGAGGGCCATAAGAGGGAAGATAGAGAAAGGGTACATCAAAGTGGGGACTCTGCTGATGGTACTCCCCCTTCCCATCTCTTGTCGGAAGGGACGCAACTCCATCAATGTTCATCTGGTATGTGATCACCAGAAGGTTTACGTGCATGTCTGTGTAAGATATCCTGGAAGCTACCATGATGCCTTCATCCTGTGCCAGTCACATCTCCCACAGGGCTTCACACCTCCAAGTAGAGTGAGCGGGTGGCTCCTTGGAGACGAGGGCTACCCTTTAAGAACGTGGCTGATAAACCTGAGTGGAGCCCTACCACTGATGCAGAGGAAAGGTACAATTGGAGCCACAGGAGCACAAGGCCACACATAGAGCAAGCCATTGGGTTGCTGAAGATGAGATTCAGGTGCCTGGACAGATCTGGGTGCACCCTTCAGTTTGTACCAGCAAGGATCTCCAGAATGGTCCGATGTGCCCGACAAAACATCGCTTTGCAGAGAGGACTAGAGCTGCAGGAGGAGGAAGGTGAGGATCACTCTGCATCCTCAGGTGGAGGAGGAGCAGGAGGAGGGGCCGCAGGATGGGGAGGAGCCTGATGTAGTCAGGGTGCTTGCGACTGCTCACCTAACTGCCAGAGAAGCCCCCGGCATACGCATTCAGGCATGGTTCAGATAACCTGAGTGTGTGAAGTCTTTTGGCACAGCAATGCTGGACCCACTGCCTGCCCCCCCAAACACAAATCATTCCCAGAGTCAGAAATCCCTCCATCTCATTCACACCTTTTGCTCATCTTCCACTCTGGTCATACCAATCTCCTCAAGGCTAATATCTATCTGGAATTCGGAAGGCAATAATGGAGATGACTGGACAATGGAGACTTGAAAAATTTGCCTAATTCTTTTACGATCACCCTGGATGATCTGAGGGCACCTTGATTGCCACATCCGTGCAGTCTATCACTGCCTGAATCCAGCCACTGCAGCAAATGTGAGAGCCCTCTGTGTCTGACTGGCTTCATCAGTGTCAAAGGGGACATAAGTGCCGACCTTGGTAAACACAACATCGATCACCTAGGAGATACACTTGTAAACAGCTGATGGTGAAATCCTGCAGATGTCACCAACAGATCCTTGGAAAAGTTATTCAGGGCTGTGGTGACCTCGACGGCCACTGACAATGCATGCCCACCTGGACCTCTTGGAAGGAGGTCTTGTTCTAGGAGGCTGCACATGTCAGCAACGACCTGCCACGAAAGTCTGAGCCTCGTGAGCATCTTGTTGAGGAAGCTGATACTCTGCCTGTATTATACCCTATGCTCAGGGTATCGCTTCCTTCGATCTGGAGCTCTTTGTCCACCCCCTCTGTCCTCTGGAGCAACATGTAGCTGCAGAAAGGGAAACTGCTGCTGCTGTTGTTGCTCCTGCTGCTGCTAGTGCTTTTCGTGTTGGTATTGCTACTCCTCCTCTTCCTCATCAGAAATCCATGGTATAGCTCCATAAGCTTCTCCCATGCTGCAGTGAAGGCAGGTAGCAGAGAAGTGCAGATAAATGTGGACAAAGTCAAAGATAGGTGAAATGACTTCCAAAAAGTTGGAAATCACCTGTATAGCAGTGAAAGCACACTCTCAGAACAAGTCCTGTGACCGCAAGCTTTTCACATAGGCAGAGAAGCAGCTATGCAGTTTCACTCTTTAAAGGCCTTTCAGCCTATGAGTTTCATTGATTAATGATTCCCCTGTGTGCTCACGCCTTGTTGACCCTAGCGGGTTTCACTTATCTCAGGAAACCCGTGTGCTGGCTGTTAAAGCCAGAATGCTGGGTTATAGACACCATTTGTTGGCTATTTACATATTAAAATTACTGACCGGACATCTCCACGAGGGTTTCCCCATGCCTACAAATGCGCTGTGGTAAAACCTGGAAGTGAATGGAATCCTGTTGGATTTCTGACAAGCCGGCATTTTTCAGAGTTTTAACCCCCATCTCCGCCTGCACCTGAAGCCGAACACTGCCCCCCCCCCCCCCCCGCCCCGAACCTGAACTTGCCCCCCACCGAAGCTGAACCACCTCCCCGCACCCAACCCCCCCCACAACTGTGCCCCGCGCCCCCCCCCCCCCCCAACTTTGGCAGTTAAAAGTTGCTCTTTGTTTTTATCAGTCTTATAAAGATGCAGACGCACTATTTAGGAGCTTAGGAACAGGAGTAGGCCATTTAGCCCCTTGAGCCTACTCTGCCATTCGGTGAGATCATGGCTGATCTGCAACCGAACTCCATATATCCACCTTTTCCCCGTATCCCTTAATACCTTTGGTTATCAAAAATCTATCAATCTCAGATTTAAAATTAACAGTTAACCTAGTACCGATTACTGCTTGTGAAAGAGAGTTCCAGACTTCTGCCACCCTTTCCATGTAGAAGTGTTTCTTAACTTCACTCCTGAAAGGCCTGGCTTAATTTTTTAGTCTATGTCCCCTCGTCCTAGACTCCCCAACTAGTAGAAATAGTTTCCCTCTATCTACCTTATCAGTTCCCCTTAATATCTTGAAACCTTCTATCAAACCACACCTTAACCTTCCAAATTCCAGGGAATACAACCCTAGTTTGGGTAATCTGTGCTCATAATTTAGCCCTTAGAGCCCAGATATCATGGGTGGCGCAGTGGTTAGCATGGCAGCCTCACAGCTCCAGCGACCTGGGTTCAGTTCTGGGTACTGCCTGTGCGGAGTTTGCAAGTTCTCCCTGTGACCGTGTGGGTTTCCGCCGGGTGCTCCGGTTTCCTCCCACAGCCAAAGACTTGCAGGTTGATAGGTAAATTGGCCATTGTAAATTGCCCCTAGTGTAGAATGTTGGGGATGTGGTAGGGAATATGGGATTAATGTGGGATTAGTGTAAATGGGTGGTTGTTGGTTGGCACAGACTCGGTGGGCCGAAGGGCCTGTTTCAGTGCTGTATCTCTAAATAAAATTTTTTTAAAAATAATTCTTGTAAATCTATGCTGCACTCCCTCCAAGGCCAGTATATCCTTCCTAAGATGTGGTGCCCACAACTAAATATGGTACTCCAAGTTTGGTCTAACCAGGGCTTTGTGTGTAGCAAAAATTCTACTTCCTTGCATTCTAGTCCTATAGATATATGAAGATGTGGTAAACAGTGATGGGCAGACAGATGGCAAATGGAATTTAATACTGACAAGTGTGAAGTGATGCATTTTGGCAGAAGGAATAGGGAGAGGCAATATATACTTAATGGCACAATTCCAAAGAGTGTGCAGAAACAGAGGGACCGGAGGGGGAGCATGCACATCGATCTTTGAAGGTGGCCAGACATATTGAGAGAATGGTTCGTAAAGCATATGGAATCTTGGGCTTCATAAATAGAGGCACAGCGTACAAAGGTAGGGAAGTTATGCTGGACCTTTATAAAGCTCTGGTTGGGCCCCAACTGGAGTATTGCGTCCAGTTCTGGTCACCACACTTTAGGAAGGATGTGAGGATTCTTGAGGGGGTGCAGAGGAGATTTACCAGGATGGTTCCAGGGATGGGGATTTTAGTCACAAGGTTAGGTTGGAAAAGCTGGGTTTGTTCTCCTTAGAGTAAAGGAGATTAAGGGGAGATTTAATAGAGGTGTACAAGGTTATGACAGGCTAAGATAAGTTAGACAAGGAAGAACTGTTCCCATTAACTAATGGTACAAGGGCTAGGGGGCACAAATTGAAAGTTTAGAGCAAGAGATGGGGGAGTATGAGGAAGAACTTTTTTATGCAGTGAATGGTAATAACCTGGAATTCGCTGCCTACAAGGGTTTTTTATTTGTTTGTGGGATGTGGGCCTCGCTGGCTAGGCCAGCATTTATTGTCCATCCCTAATTGCCCTTGAGAAGGACGTGGTGAGCTGCCTTCTTGAACCGCTGCAACCTTTGGGGTGTAGGTACACCAACAGTGCTGTTAGGAAGGGAGTTCCAGAATTTTGACCCAACGACTGTGAAGGAATAGCGATATAGTTACTAGTTAGGATGGTGTGTGGCTTTGTAGGGAACTTGCAGGTGGTGTGTTCCCATGCACCTGCTGCCCTTGTCCTTCTAGGTGGTAGAGGTTGTGGGTTTGGAAGGTGCTGTCGAAGGAGCCTTGGTGAGTGGCTGCAGTGCATCTTGTAGATGGTGCACACTGCTGCCACAGTGCATCGGTGGTGAAGGGCATGAATGTCGAAGGGTGATGGAAGTGGAGACAATCAATGACTTCAAAAGAAAATTGGATGGGCACTTGAAGGAAATAAACTTGCAGGGCTACAGGGATCGAGCGGGGGAATGGGACTGACTGGATAACTACTTGGAGAGTTGGCATGGACTCAGTGGACCAAATGGCCTCCTTCTGTGCCATAATGACTCTATGACTTTTTTGAGGAGGTAACTAGTCGGGTAAATAAAGGGAAGCCTTTATTTATGTAGTATACTTGAATTTTCAAAAGACATTTGAAAAGATGCCACACAAAAGGTTAATATGTAAGATGAGGGCTCGTGGAGTTCAGGGTAATATATTAGCATGGATAGAGGATTGGTTAATGGACAGGAAGCAAAGAGTAGGGATAAATGGGACATTTTCAAGTTGGCAGACTGTGACTAGTGGCGTGCCACAAGGATCAGTGCTGGGGCCTCAGCTATTTACAATCTACATGAATGACTTAGAGGGAGAGTGAGAGAGTAATGTATCCAAGTTTGCTATGATACAAAGCTAGGTGGGAATGCAAACTGTGAGGAAGACACAAAGAGGCTGCAAAGAGATATGGACAGGCTAAGTGAATGGGCATCAAGGTGGCAGATGGAGTGTAATATGGAGTGTAATAAGTGTGAGATTATTCATTTCGGTAGTAAGAACAGAAAAGCAGAATGTTTTTTAAAAGGTGTGAAACCTGTAAATGTTGATATTCAGAGGGACTTGGGTGGACTTGTACAAGGAACGCAGAAAGTTAGCATGCAGGTATAGCAAACAATTAGAAAGACAAATGGCATGTTGACCTGTATTGCTAGGGGATTGGAGTACAAGAATAAAGAGAGAAAGTGCTGGAAATACTCAGCAGGTTTGGCAGCATCTGTGGAGAGGGAAGCAGAGTTGACGTTTCAATTCTGTGACCAGTGGTGGTCATGCACACATTTCTATTGAGGGCTGCACTCGTGCCATTTTGGGTAGATCCTTAGCATGAGTGCAGGGAGCATGCACTAGAGGTATGCAGTGTAGGCAGATCGTAATATAAGTCAGCATGTAACACTGATTTCACATCAGCAGTGCCATTTTTGAATGCTCCAACTAATGTCCTCTTCTAACCTCGCAGAGCTGAACATTCAGCAGCAGGAGGACCCTCCACCAGTGCTATTAAAAGGGATCATCAAGTACATTCAGCTTAGCTGCTGATTAATTTCTGCTGGCTTCTGCTGAATTAGTAGAAATGTTTGGTGATTTGTACTGCTATTTAAAGTTGGTGAAATCTACAGGAAGTGGTGTAGCATGTAGTGAAGGCATTGTTTCTGACTTCGAGGAGTGTGCTGAGGCCACTTGCTCCCAGACATCGGTGCAGTACTTTCTATCCCTGTGGCCTTAAGCATGACAAGGAGAATGAACAGATGTGACATAGAGGAGGACAAGCTGCTCGAAGAGGGAAGAGGGTTAGAAGCAGCAGGAGGTCATATCCACCAAGAGTCTTCAAGAAGCATTTCCCCTATCTCAAATTCAGCGTGGAACAGTGGGCTGAATTTTGTGACCCCGTCACAGGTCCTAGCAACGGACCCGAAGTGGGTGCCGTCGCCACATGTGACGCGTGTGGCCATCCAACCATGATCATGCGGCTGGTGGCCACTTACCATAATGGAGGTGCGGGTCCTGTCCAATTGCATGACAGGGGTGAGCACCAAGGCAGTGAATGCCATTTAAGATGACTCCAATGCAGGTGCTGGCACCATATCTAAAGTGCTGCCAGCTCTGCTTGTATTGCTGCCTTTCAGTGAAGCAGTGAACCTAGAGTGCTGCTGGACCCTGCTAAAATGCTGTTGGAACATCAGGAGCCCCCCTGAGGAGGAAGCGGGAGTGACCTGGCACCATATCAGAGGCAAGGCACTGGGTGGCCTCACAGTTTAGTGATGCCTCCCTGCAGATTCTCCTCCAGGCTGCAAGGGAAAGTTGCGAGGCTCTCTTTCCAAGGGATGGCAAAAAGAGATCTTCCCGCCTGACCAAGCAAGCCTCCATGGAGATTGCAGAGGAGGTCAGCAGCTATGGGGTCACCCCACTGAACTGGGTCCAATGTCACAAAAGAGTCAGTGTCCTCCTTTGTTCTGCCAAGATGAGTCCACCGTACCTCTCTCCTCTTTGGGGCTTGTATGTGGCCACACAGGAGGGAGCGTGACATGGGGAGGGAGTGACCACAAAGGCGCTGGCATGGGAAGTAGGCATCACAACATCCTGCCAGATGCATGGCTGCATCTTGACCACAGGCCACCTTCTTTCACAACTCACCCCCCATTCTGAGAGCAGACTTGGGGAGAAGCAATGTAGGAAACCCCATCAGGGGACAAGGGGTTGTCACTAGCATAATTGCTCTGTAGCTTTTGCTATGTCCCTCTTTCTACTTGCAGGACAAGTGGGCCCAGAACACAAGGAAAACCTCGAGGACTGTCTTCGGCTGAGGAGGGGGCACTGGAGCTAGTAGGATCCTAGGGCTGCCATTTAATAGCAGTGGCGAGACAGGAGTCTCCACATAAGAGAGTGAGGATAGTGTTCGTGTGTCCTCCATCACATTTCTGGAGACTCACATCACACATGGTTGGCATGAGGAGATCTGAACAACCTAACCCATAACTGTTTATGTTCTCTCATGCAGGTCAGTGTCTACAGGAGGCTAGTGCTGACGCTGTGACAGGACACAGCCGTTGACCTCTGAGGAGGAGGAGCAGTCAGAGCATGCACCGTCACATCATTCTACCAGTACAGATACTTTCACTTCAGTGGGTATGTTTGGGCTTAGATTCAGGGTTACAGGCTGGTGAGAGCACCACACACACACCCCCGAGCAGCTGGCTGAGGCTGTGACAGCCGAGGCCATTGACAGTTGGATGACTGTGGGTGGCCAGGCCCATGCTGAGCCCCAGGCTGATGACAGGCTTCTGGTGTCGACAGTACAGGGCATGCTGGAGTTGCAGAGAGAGGTCAGGCAACATCTGGTGGAACTGTGAGAGCCAATGCACGGCCATGAGCGGATGATGGAGGAGTCCATCCATGCCATGAGTGCTTCCATATCTCAGGCGTGTGAGCACGTGGCTTCCCCATCAAGAGGTTAGCGACCCTCGTGGAGAGCAAGATCTCACAGATGCACACGGACTTGCATACCATCACCTTGGCCATGAGCTCAACTCATCATTGGCAAGGTGAGAGAAGGACGAGGTGCCTGGAGTCTTCTCCAGGTCACAAGAACACAAGAAATAGGAGCAGAAGTAGACCATATGGCCCATCGAGCCTGCTCCGCCATTCAATATGATCATGGCTGATCTTGGGCTTCAATTCCACTTTCCTGCCCGCTGCCCGTATCCGTTGATTCCTTGAGAGACCAGAAATCAATCTATCCCAGCCTTAAATTTATTCAATGATGGAGCATCCACAACCGTCTGAGGTAGAGAATGCCAAAGAATCACAACCCTTTGAGTGTAGTAATTTCTCCTCATCTCAGGGCGGCACAGTGGCGCAGTGGTTAGCACCGCAGCCTCACAGCTCCAGGGACCCGGGTTCGATTCCAGGTACTGCCTGTGTGGAGTTTGCAAGTTCTCCCTGTGTCTGCGTGGGTTTTCTCCGGGTGCTCCGGTTTCCTCCCACAAGCCAAAAGACTTGCAGGTTGATAGGTAAATTGGCCATTATAAATTGTCACTAGTGTAGGTAGGTGGTAGGGAAATATTGGGACAGGTGGGGATGTTTGGTAGGAATATGGGATTAGCGTAGGGTTAGTATAAATGGGTGGTTGATGTTCGGCACAGACTCGGTGGGCCGAAGGGCCTGTTTCAGTGCTGTATCTCTAATCTAATCAGTCCTGAATAATTGGCCCCTTATCCTGAGACTGTGCCCCTGTGTTCCAGGTTCCCTGACCAATGGAAATAATCTCTCACCTTATACCCTATCAAGCCCTTTCAGAATCTTGTATGTCTCAATTATATCGCCTCGCATTCTTCTCTGGTCAGCAGAGAGGTTCAAGTGAGCCTTAAAAGAGAGGAGGGGAGGCTGACTTCCATATCTGGGGATGCCCTCAGGGCTCTCTGAATGTTGACAGCAGCTCCTCAGCCCAGTGAGCCCAGCGCCAGCAGCCAAGACAATTGAGGCGAGTCCGGCACCTGTGCAGCAACCCATCGGCCAGCCAGGGCCCTCCAAGGCTCAGATGCCCAGAGGACGGCCGCTGAAGTCATCCCAGGCAAAGGGGCAGTCTGATCAGCAGCCTGCCTCCAGTCCAACTGCTGGCGCAGGGATCACACCTCATAGAAGCACTTGTAAATGTATAACGAAGAGCACCTAGATGCACTTGGGGATTTGCAGGTGTTTTGCATTTGGCCTTTATATTGTTTTCTGTGCTTTTGTCATAAATAGAGTTAATATTCATTGTTGTGAAAGGCTCATTCTTTCATGCCTGAATTATAAGATGCTGCCTTCATCCTTTCTCCCTCATTGGGCTGCCAGTGTAGGCACAGGCCACCTGTGGTAAGCGTCTCAGATGTGCCAGAGTGCATGGTGAAGCTGGGTGCTAGGCATTGGATCAAGATAGCAAAGAGTTGCCAGGTGGAATGCAGTGAGGTGTGCCTTCATTGCGTTCACTTTGAGAGGCCATCATGGTGGCAAGAAGCGGGTATGTATGAGAATGTCTCTTGTTTCTCTTGCATGTCTCTGGCCTCTTGTGCAAGGGGTTCAAGATCCAGTGCTGCCTGTTCAGTAACCTCCTGCACACTCTCCTCGTCGGTTGAGGACTGGCACTGAATCATGTCCTCTTCATGTAAGGCCTCCCCCCTGTGCAGTGCTAGATTGTGCAGAGCACAACAGATCACCATGATATGCGAGACCCTCGCTGGGGCATACTGCAGGGCTCCACTGGATCAGTTGAGCTACCGGAATCTCATCTTCAGCAGCCCAGTGGTCTGCTTGATGTCACTCTGGTGGAGCCCTGGCAACTGTTGTACCTCTCCTCTGCTTCTGTACAAAGGTTTCTCACGGGCATGAGTAGCCATGTCTTCAGTGGGTAGCCCTTGTCCCCGAGAATCCATCCCTGAAGACAAATGGGGAGCCTGAGAAGCTGTGGTGCCTGGGACTGTCGAAGTATGTAGCCATCGTGACTGTTGCCTGGGAAGCAGGCACATACCTGTAGGAAATGCTTCCGGTGGTCGCAGGCCAGTTGAACATTAATTGAATGGAAGCCCTTCCTGTTGATGAAGGTGGCTGGCTGCTCCATGGAAGCCTTGATGGCCACATGCATGTAGTCACCACATCTTGCACCTGGGGGAATCCAGTGATGGCTCCGAAGCCGATGCCCCTTTCCGCCTGACTGTCATAGGTAGTCCGGTAACACACATAATTGCCAGCCCTATTGAACAGGGCATTGGTCACCTCCTTGATGCATAAGTCCTCAGTGGACCCCTGGAAAGAGCCAGAGGTGTAAAGGTTGTGTGTCACAGTGATCTTCAGGGCCATGGGCAATGAGTGTCCACCAAAGCCCAGAAGTCGCAACTTGTCCTGCAACAGGGCACATAAGTTGGTGTCGGCCTCCCTAGAAGACAGCAGTCTTCGCTGACACTGCCACTTGGACATTTGGCCATAGCTGAGAGGGCCTGGTATACTCTCTGGCGCAGCTAGGCCCTTCTGCTGCCATTCTCCGCTGGGAGCTTCATTGCCGGATGCAGCTGCATCCTGGCCCTCCATCCATCTAAGCCACTGCTGCATGGCACAGGGGTCCACAAAGATGGGGTATATGAGACCCATGCCAGCTGATCTGTAACCCTCCAAAGCACTGTTCTTAGAGTCATAGAGTTTTACAGCACAGAAACAGGCCCTTCGGCCCAATGCGCCTGCGCCAACCATCAAGCACCCATCCTAACTAATCCCATTTTCCCACACTTAGCTCGTAGCCTTGTATGTTATGGCATTTCAAGTGTTCATCTAAATACTTCTTGAATGTTGTGAGGGTTCCTGCCTCTACCACCTATTCAGGCAGTATGTTCCAGATTCCAAACACCCTCTGGGTGAAAGAAATTCTCCTCAACTCCCCTCTAAACCTTCTGCCCCTTACCTTAAATCTATGCCCCCTAGTTATTGACCTCTCCGCTCAGGGAAAAAGTTTCTTCCTATCTATCCGATCAATGCCCCTCATAATTTTGTATACCTCAATCAGGCCCCTCCTCAGCCTTCTCCGCTCCAAGGAAAACAACCCCAGCCTATCCAGTCTGTCTTCATAACTGAAAGGCAACATCCTGGTGAATCTCCTCTGCACCCTCTCCATTGCTATCACATCCTTGCAGAAACAAACTTGCATTGGTACCTTTCCCTTTGCCACTCCCCTCGGAAAATGTGCTAATGCCCCTCAGTGCCCACCCTTGCAGAGAGCCCAGCACCCGAGATGGAGCTCACCTGGCCCTGTCTCCCGATTTTATGCCCGACTGACCCTGTCACCCAAGATATAGCCCAACCCTGTCACCTGATGCAGATGGTTGTGGTTGTTGGAGGTCAATCATCTCAGCTCCACAACATCACTGCAGGAGTTCCTCAGGGTAGTGTCCTAGGCTGAACCAGCTTCAGCTGCTTCATCAATGACCTTTCTTCAATCATAAGGTCAGAAGTGGGGATGTTCGCTGATGATGGCACAATGTTCAGCACCATTCACGACTCCTCAGATACTGAAACAGTCCGTGTAGAAATGCAGCAAGACCTGCACAATATCCAGGCTTGGGCTGATAAGTGGCAAGTAAGATTTATGCCACGCCAGTCAATGACTATCTCCAACAAGAGAGAATCTAACCATCTCCCCTTGACATTCGATGGCATTATGATCATTGAATCCCCCACTATCAACATCCTGGGGATTACCATTGACCAGAAAATGAATTGGAGTAGCCATATAAATACCGTGGCTACAAGAGCAGGTCAGAGGCTAGGAATCCTGCGGCAAGTAACTCACCTCCTGACTCCCCAAAGCCTGTCATCCATCTACAACGCATAAATCAGGAGTGTGATGGAATACTTTCCACTTGCCTGGATGGGTGCAGCTCCAACAACACTCAAGAAGCTCGACACCATCCAGGACCAAGCAGCCTGCTTGATTGGCACCCCATCCACCAGCTTCAACATTCACTCTCTCCTTCACCAGCCACAGTGACAGCAGTGTGTACCATCTACAAGATGCACTTCAGCAACGCACCAAGGCTCCTTAGACAGCACCTTCCAAACCCCTGAGCTCTACCACCTAGAAGGATAAGGGCAGCAAATGCATGGGAACTCCACCACCTGCAAGTTCCCCTCTAAGTCACACACCATCCTGACTTGGAACTATATCACAGTTCCTTCACCGTCACTGGGTCAAAATCCTGGAACTCCCTTCCTAACAACACTGTGGGTGTACTTACACCACATGGAAGGCAGCTCACGACCACCTTCTCAAGAGCAATTAGGGATGGGCAATAAATGCTAGCCCAGTTAGCGATGCCCACATCTCATGAATGATGAAAAAAAATGCCCCCCCCACCCCGTGCAGAGTGCCCAGCACTGCTAGCCAACAATGACCTCCGCTCCCCCACTTCCTGTATCTGCTGCGCCCCATGGCTGCCATCCCGCTACATCACTGAGGCCTCCCTCAGTGCCGCCATCTTTAAACGGCCGGGGATCAGAAGGCACGTGATCCCCGCATGCCGCTAACTAAATTCAAACCCCCCCATAGAATTGCGGTCACTTCAATGCTAACATATTAAAATGAGCTGTTCACCAATTTAAATTGCAGTTCCAGCCCGTTGGGGCGGCACACTGCCTTGGAACTTTCCCGCCGCTGACAAAATTTTGAACCGATGTTACGATGTCAGGTTTCCAGACAAGTGCATCAGTCCCGATTTTTCGGCCCCCCACGCCTCCACTCATGCTCCTGATGCCCTCACAAAATTCCATCCAGTGTGTGCAAAGTCTTTGCTTCACTAAGGAGATGCTCAGTATGGCGAGGATGGCTTTGCCAGTGGCTGTAAAGATGACCGTGGCCATGAATTTTTTAGCGAGGGCTCCTTCCAGCTGGAGCAGGTGATATTTCCAATATCTCCAAGTTTGCCGTCCACTTTTATGTACGGGAGGTTACTGAGGCTCTGTGCGCAAAGAGAGATGAATACATTTAATTCTCTCTAGCCAGAGAGTTTCAGGCAGAGCGAGCAAGTGGCTTCACCAGGATAGTGGGATTTCCCATGGTGCGGGGTGCCATTGACTGCATGCACATCGCTTTATGTATTCTGCATGTTATTTCAGAGTTGTACTGCAACTGCAAAGGGTTCCAGTCCCTTAACGTGCAGCTGGTGTGCAACCATAATCAGTGCATCATGCAGGTCAGTGCTCGGTATCCTGGCAGTAGTCATGATGCCTTTATTCTGCAGCAGTCCACGGTACCATCAGCATTTGAGCCAATATAAGAAACCAGAGGGTGGCTACTGAGTGACAAGGGCCATTACTGACCACCACCACAATGCATATAACAAAAGCCATGGTGCCACACAAAATGTTTTTAAGCAGACTATTGGGTGCTTAAGCAATGCTTTCACTGCCTGACTGTTCTGGAGGAGCCCTGCAGTACCCGTCAGAGTAAGTATTATGATTCATCATGGTCTTCTGAACCATCCACAACCTTGCCATCATGTGGGCACAGCCCTTGTCACCAATTATACGAGAAGCAGCTGAGGAGGAGGACACAAGAATACAGGAACACAAGAAATAGGAGCAGGAGTAGACCATATGGCCCATCGAGCCTGCTCTGTCATTCAAAATGCTCATGGCTGATCTTAGGATTCAACTCCACTTTTCCGCCCAGTCGCCATACCCCTTGATTCCCGGAGAGACCAAAAATCTGTCCACCCCAGCCTTAAATGTATTCAACGATGGAGCATCCACAACCCTCTGGAGTAGAGAATTCCAAAGATTCACAACCCTTTGAGTGAAGTCTCAGTCCTAAATGATTTGCCCCTTATCCTGAGACTGTGTCCCCGTGTTTTAGATTCCCCGACAAGCAGAAATAATCTCTCAATTTCTATCCTCTCCAGCCCCTTTAGAATCTTATATGTTTCAATGAGATCACCTCTTATTCTTCTAAACTCCAGAGAATACGAGCCCAATTTACTTAGTCTCTCATCATAGGACAGCCCCCTCAAGGAAAACGAGGAGGAAGGGAGGAGGAGGACGACGGGAGAGAGCAAGCCACACATCCTCTTTCCGCTGGGCTGTTCGTGATTCTCTCATCCAATTGTGATACCTGTGAACGCGACCCATCCCCCTTTCAACAACAGCCTCAGAGACCTTCCTTTTGTTACTGAGTCATATCATTCTCTTCGCCACAATGCAAAAATAAAGGTCACCACAAAACAAACATTCCAAACTGATAAATCAAACCATCCAATATTCCATGCTAAAGTCAACTCATCACCCTTTGCATTCCCTTAATGTCTGTCTTCCTTGTGCCTTTACCTGTCCTTGTGCTCCTAAGCACTTCTATCCCAATGGCTGCAATATGGCTTGCGTGAGGCTGCTGATTTTCAGTGGTGGCAACTGCAGATGGCCTTGCAGGATGACCACATGCAGCTCTGGGCCTAGAAGGTCTGGCTTCGGACAGCACCATCTTGGCTTGGGGGCAACAGCCTGCTGGCTGGCTGACAGACAACAGTAAGGGCACTGGCAGAGTGGCAGTAGTGTGAGGACGAATCCTGAGAGAGGACAGCAGATTCATACAAACATACGAATTAGGAGCAGGAGTCAGCCACTTGGCCCTTCGTGCCTGCCCTGCCATTCAATAAGTTCATGGCTGAACTGATTACTCTACATTTCCACCTACCCCCGATAACCTTTCACCCTCTTGCTTATCATGAATCTATCTACCTCTGCCTTAAAAATATTCAAAGATTCTGCTTCCACTGTCTTTTGAGGAAGAGAATTCCAAAGACTCACAACCCTCTGAGATAAAAAAAATTCTCCTCATCTCTGTCTTAAATGGGCAAGACTTATTTTTAAACAATGACCTCTAGTTCTAGATTCTTCCACAAGGGGAAACATCCTTTCCACATCTACCTGTCAAGAGCCCTCAGGATCTTGTATGTTTCAATCAAGTTGCCTCTAACTCTTCTAAATTCCAGAAAATACAAGCCTAGCCTGTCCAGTCTTTCCTCATAAGACAGCCTGCCCATTCCAGGTATCAGTCTAGTAAACCTTCTCTGTACTGCCTCCAAAGCATTTACATCCTTAAATAAGAAAACCAGTACTGTGCATGGTACACCAGCTGTGGTCTCACCAATGCCCTGTATAGCTGAAAAGTATCCCTACTTTTGTATTCAATTCCCCTCATGATAAACAATAACATTCTACTAGCTTTCCTAATTATGTGCTGTACCTGCATACCAACCTTTTGCGATTAATGCACTCGGCCACCCAAATCCCTCTGCATCTCAGAGCTCTGCAATCTCTCACCATTGAGATAATATGATTTTTTATTCTTCCTGCCAAAGTGGACAATTTCCCACTTTCCCACATTATACTCCATTTGCCAGGTCTTTGCCCACTCATTTAACCTATCCATACCCCTTTGTAGCCCCCTTATGTCCTCTTCACAAGTTACTTTCCTATCTTTGTGTCATCAGCAAATTTAGCAACCATACCTTCGGTGCCTTCATTTAAGTCATTTCTATAAATTGTAAAAAAGTGAGGCCCCAGCACAGATCCCTGTGGCACACCATTCATTACATCTTGCCAACTAGAAAATGACCCATTTATGCCTATTCTCTGTTTCCTGTTAGCTAGCCAATCTTCTATTCATGCTAATATGTTACCCTCTACACCATGAGCTTTTATTTTCTGCAATAGCATTTGATGTAGCACTTTATCAAATGCTTTCTGAAAATCTAAGTGCAGTACATCCACTGGTTTCCCTTTATCCACAGCACATGTAACTCCCTCAAAGAACTCCAATAAATTGGTTAAACTAATTTGGCAGGGGGTTGGGAGACAGAGGTACAGTCGGGGGTGATGCACAGACAAATATAGAAGAAAAACTAAGTCAGTCTGGATGGCAGAGCAAATATAGACCTGTTAAGGCACAAGCAAATAATACAAGGCTGGATTGCATCTATTTTAACACAAGGAGCCTTACAAGTAAGGCAGATGAATTGAGGGCATTGATTAACACATGGGAATATGATATTATTGCTATCACAGAGACATGTTTGAGGGAAGGGCAGGATTGGCAGCTCAATATTCCAGGGTACAGAATTTTCAGGCATGACAGGGGAGGATGTAAAAGAGGAGGTGGCATTGCACTATTGAGCAAGGAGTCAATTACTGCAGTAAGGAGGGATGATGTCTTAGAAGGTTCCACAAATGAGGCCATATGGGTAGAACTTAAAAACAAAAAGGGGGCAATCACTTTGCTGGGAGTGTATTACAGGCCTCCTAACAGTCAGGGAGAGATAGAAGAGTAGATATATAGGCAAATCTCATAGAGGTGTAAAAATAATAGGATAATAATAGTAGGGGATTTCAACTTCCCCAATATTAACTGGGATAGTCTTAGTGCAAAAGGCTTAAAGGGGGTGGAATTCTTAAAGTGCATTCAGGAGAGCTTTTTGAGCCAGCATGTAGAAAGTCTGACAAGAGAAGGGGTGGTACTGGACCTAATCTTAAGGAAGGAAGCCGGACAAGTGGTAGAAGTGTCAGTGGGGGAGCATTTTGGGGATAGTGGCCATAACTCTAAGATTTAAGGTAGTTATGGAAAAGGACAAAGATGGACTGGAAATAAAGGTACTGAATTAGGGGAAGGCAGATTTCAATATGATAAAACCAGGTCTGGCCAAAGTGGACTGGGAACAGATACTTGTAGGAAAGTCTACATCTTATCAGTGGGAGTCATTCAAAGAGGAAATAGTGAGAGTTCAGGGCCAACATGTTCCCGTAAAGGTGAAGGGTAGGTCCAACAAGTCCAGGGAACCCTGGATGTCAAGGGATATAAAGGATTGGATGAGGGAAAAAAAGGAGGCTTATGGCAGATTCAGAGGGCTGAAAACAGTGGAGGCCCTAGAGGAGTATAGGAAATGGAGGGAGGTACTTAAAAAAAGTAATTAGGAAAGCGAAGAGGGAACATGAAAAAACACTGGAGAGCAAGATAAAGGAAAATCCCAAGGTGTTTACTAAGTATATTAAGGGCAAGTGGATAACCAGGGAAAGAGTAGGGCTCATTAGGGACCAAAGTGGCAATCTGTGTGTGGAGCCGGAGGACGTAGGTGAGGTTTTAAATGATTACTTTTCATCTGTGTTCACTCTGGAGAAGGATGATGTAGGTGTAGAGATCAGGGAGGGGGATTGTGATATGCTGGAACAAATTAGCATTGAAAGGGAGGAGGTATTAGCGGTTTTAGTGGGCTTAAAAGTGATTAAATCCCCAAGCCCAGATGAGATGTATCCCAGGCTGTTATGTGAGGCAAGGGAGGAGATTGCAGGGGCTCTGACACAAATTTTCAAATCGTCTTTGACCACAGGAGAGGTACCAGAGGACTGGAGGACAGCGAATGTGGGACCATTATTCAAGAAGGGTAGTAGGGATAAACCAGGTAATTACAGGCCAGTGAGTCTAACATCAGTGGTAGGGAAACTATT
The DNA here is from genome assembly GCF_036365525.1 of Heterodontus francisci. Classification (NCBI taxonomy): domain Eukaryota; kingdom Metazoa; phylum Chordata; class Chondrichthyes; order Heterodontiformes; family Heterodontidae; genus Heterodontus; species Heterodontus francisci. Next base: position 83,407,132 of record NC_090372.1, read on the forward strand.
GGAAAAAATTCTGAGGGACAGGATTAATCTCCACTTGGAGAGGCAGGGATTAATCAAGGATAGTCAGCATGGCTTTGTCAGGGGGACATCATGTCTAACAAACTTGATTGAATTTTTTGAGGAGCTGACTAGATGTGTAGATGAGGGTAAAGCAGTTGATGTAGTCTACATGGACTTCAGTAAGGCTTTTGATAAGGTCCCACATGGAAGATTGGTCAAGAAGGTAAGAGCCCATGGGATCCAGGGCAATTTGGCAAATTGGATCCAAAATTAGCTTAGTGGCAGGAGGCAGAGGGTGATGGTCAAGGGTTCTTTTTGCAATTGGAAGCCTGTGACCAGTGGTGTACTGCAGTGATCGGTACTGGGACCCATGCTGTTTGTAGTGTACATTAATGATTTAGACATGAATATAGGAGGTATGATCAGTAAGTTCGCAGATGACACAAAATTTGGTGGTGTTGTAAATAGTGAGGAGGCTAGCCTTAGATTACAAGACGAAATAGATGGGCTGGTAAGATGGGCAGAGCAGTGGCAAATGGAATTTAATCCTGAGAAGTGTGAGGTGCATTTTGGGAGGACTAACAAGGCAAGGGAATATACAATGGATGGTAGGACCCTAGGAAGTACAGAGGGTCAGAGCGACTTGGTTACTTGTCCATAGATCACTGAAGGCAGCAGCACAGGTAGATAAGGTGGTTAGGAAGGCATATGGGATACTTGCCTTTATTAGCCGAGGCATGGAATATAAGAGCAGGGTGTTTATGATGGAGCTGTATAAAATGCTAGTTAGGCCACAGCTGAAGTACTGTGTACAGTTCTAGTCGCCATGCTATAAGAAGGATGTGATTGCACCGGAGAGGGTGCAGAGGAATTCACCAGGATGTTGCCTGGGCTGGAGCATTTCAGAGAGCCTGGGTAGACGAGGGGTGTTTTCCTTGAAGCAGAGAAGGCTGAGGGGGGACCTGATTGAGGTATATAAAATTATGAGGGGCATCGATAGAGTAGATAGGAAGAAACTTTTTCCCTTAGCAGAGGTGTCAATAACCAGGTGGCATAGATTTAAGGTAAGGGGCAGGAGGTTTAGAGGGGATTTGAGGAAACATTTTTCACCCAGAAGGCGGTTAGAATCTGGAACACACTGCCTGAAGGGGTGGTAAAGGCAGGAACTGACACAACATTTAAGAAGTATTTAGATGAGCATTTGAAATGCTATAGCATACAAGGCTACGGGCCAAGTGCTAGAAAATGGGATTAGAATAGATAGGTGCTTGATGGCCGGCATGGACACAGTGGGCCTAAGGGCCTGTTTCTATGCTATATAACTCTATGACTCTATAACATGATTTCCCTATGTTGACTATATGTTGACTCTGTATGATTACCTTGAATTTTTCTAAATGCCCTGCTATATTCGTTCTCCATGGTGCCACTGCCACTCCACCAGGTGGTGCCTCCAAATTTCTACCAGCATGTTGGTGGACAGATTGTGGGACCTTACGAGTGCCTTTGAACACTGGTTTCTGTAGCCATGCTGGCAGCAGTCTGAGCTTGCATGACAGCAAGCTGCGATTGAGTGGCAACAATTTGACCTTGCATGATTTCAGACGTTTCATTGCAGCACTCAGGTGTTGGGTGGCTTTTGCTTGTGCTGGAATGCAACAGAAACACCGGCCATCAGACACTGACTCATGGTTGGGTCCACAGGTGTTGTAACAGAATTGCCACCACTTACACGCTGGAAAGGATGGGCCCCAAGCCTTGTGCAAAGGCCTGTGCAAGGTTGGTATTGGACTCCTCATGCTCCTTGACAGTGACCACATGCTTTCTGGCAGGCTTCCCAAGGCACCAGGCATTTCAGTGTCCATACCCATTAACCTTTTTCTCTACGTCACCCCATCTATTCCTCATCTGAGTCCTTTGCATCAGAACTCATGTGCGAGCTCGTCCTATGACAAACTATCACCTAGACTACCCTTTACTCCTGCCCTGGCTGCCAGCCGCACCCGCCCAGTGTCCCAGCACATCAGGATCCCACCTCCATGCTCACCTCTAAAGTTCACACAGTATCAGTATCTGAGCTGGTGGTTGTAATTGTGAGATCAAGTGATGATGTTTCTTCATCATCAGTCCCTTCATCCTCTTCTACTTCTTCCTACACCACTGCCCGGTCAGGTGGCAGTTCTTAGATATCTGAAAGGAGATAGATACAAGATTGGGGTAGTCATGGCTGGGAGTGGGGAAGGTGTTGCAAGAGGTGCATGGTTAGACCATCTGCTGCTTGTAAATCAGAAGGGATTGTGGAATGAGGGGGAAGTGAAACGTGAGAAGGAGGATTAGATATGAGCAAACCGTTATCTTCGATGGTTTTAGCTCACCACTGGCTACAACCTCAGTTATGGCTGCTTCAACGATGGTGATTACTATCTTCTCCATCAGGATAAGGACATTCAGCTGTGTGTGTCCCCTGCTGGTTAAATGCTGCTGCCTGTGGTTATGTATCTACTTGTCCTGCAAGAGAGAGAGAAGTGTGTCAGTAAGTGTGGTGCCATGTGTTTGGGCAATGCAGCTGTCATGGTTCGATATGTGTAAGCTACAAGATGTGGGTGTGAGACATGCAGTAGTTCTAAATATGTTTACCTGAAAAGGCAGTGGGAGCCGACTCCATAAATAATTTTAAAAGGGTGTTGGACAGGTACTTGAGGATGAGGAACTTATAGGGTTACAGACAAAAAGCAGGGATGTGGGACTAGGCATAACTTCTCTTTCAAAGTGCCAGCGCAGGTATGATGGGCCGAATGGCCTCCTGCGTTGCATTTATATTATTCTATTTACTTGTTCTGAGAAGTAAAGGTTGAGACTTGCCTATATGGTTACATTGAGTAAGTTACTATAGTTTCATCGAATAAAAATCTTTTAGTAAGTTGCAGACCTCAGTCCACTGAGGTTTGGCTCCATTATGTCCCAGAAATGGGCACAGACAGTGCTTAATTGAACAGTAACTTAGGGAAATGTTAGTTCTGATTTCTGCTTTAAAAACTGCAAAAAAGTCCATGATCGTTGAATATTATGACTATCAGAATGGAAAAAGGCAAACCAGATGGAACTTTTTTCACCTAGCAATTCTGGTGGTGAAATTCAATAAGACCTGAAAATGGATATGAGGATCATAATGTATGATTTACCCATGCCCATTGCTTCCAGTGCAGGCAGCATATGAACTTTGTGCTGTCTGCCCATTTAATTGATTTTTACATGCACCCAGCGCGCTGTTGAGTGGCTGCATGCCTGAGCAGCAGGCACAAAATCATGACAGGCTATCAACACTTAACACTAACATGCAGTGCTTAAAGAGATGAATTCTGGGTGCAGCCGGTGCTGGAATTGTTTGCACAAGGGAGTATGAGTAAGAAGAACAATAAATTATGATACAACATGGCAGTGAGTAGGCTCCAAGATTTTCCAACTTTGTCCTGGAGGCCTTGTTCGAGGAAGTGCAGTGGAGGAGAGATGGTATCTATCTGCAGAGGGCCAAACTCTCAGAAACCATGCAACCAGATGGCTGTGGCAGTCAATGTCAGGAATCTAGCCCTGAAGACCTCGGTGCAGTGTCAAGCAGTTCAATGACCACACGAGTGGTCAAGGCCAGTGAATGCATCTTCAAATGCCATGTCCCACCAATTGCACCACTAACCCCATTACACACCTACCAATAATTTCTATCAATCACAACTCAAACCTAACATTCATATGCCTCACCTCACCCTCACACACTTCGCACTGCTCCAAGCCTCACACCCACATTTCATATCTTGCACACATTGCCAGTTATTCAACAGTGACAGCCATATGATGCAAATGCATTGCACCACACTCACTCACAAACATCATCCTCTCTTGCAGGACAAGGTGGCTCATAATTGGCACCTAACCGATGGAGACAGACACGGCTGCAACTTTAAACAACTCTGTAAACGCCAAACACTTCGACAATCTCAGCGAGAGCCAATAGAAATCAATCAGCATCTAACCTGAATGTAGTTTATGATCAATAGGTGTTCTTTCCTGCTGATGAACAAATATTGAGCTGCTTGACATTAAATAAGAGTATTAGCTTGAGCAAGAGTTCCAAAATGGCAGTACTTGTGGAAATCGGTGATTGACACACTGATTGACATCGCGATTTGGTTACTCTGCATACCTCCAGCAGGTGCTAAGGCATTTTGGAGGCAAAATGGCACCTATAGCATCAAAGAAACGGCCCACATCCGAATTTTGTGCCCCTATGTCTTGTCCTGTTCAAATTGGATCTGAGCAGATATTGGAAGCTCATGTCTGAAGCAGGTGGTAATTTAATTGCAATGGCCTGCAATTTTCAGTGGTAAAATGGTGAAACTGTCAGCATTTGCCATCATTAATCCAATGAAACTGACAGCATCTTTGGGAGTGTCCACGTGTGCAGAATAACGTAGAAATATAGAAGTTACTGTCAGTGATTCAAAGCTTCTCCAGAAAGGTGTGCTGTTGAGGCTTCCAGGCTGCACCCCTGGACTGCAATCAATAGGAAATCTATGCAGTGACGAGAACTTCTACTCTTATGCTGTTAGTCATGCTGCAAAAGCCCTTGAAACATTTACACCTCATTTAATGAGATTTAACTGGATTTTTAATGGTGTACTATTATCATAATTACTGCTAAACACCTTCATTGGCCCTGCGAAGCTTATTTTATATTTGTGACTGTATTCGCTGCTCACAGTGCAGTCTCCTCTACATTGAGGAGACCAAACGCAGATTGGGTGACTACTTTGCAGAACACCTCCGCTCGGTCCACAAGCATGATCCCGAGCTTCTGGTTGCTTGCCATTTTAATTCTCCACTTTGTTCCCATGCCCACGTTTCTGTCCTCGGCTTGCTCATTTTCCAATTAGGCACTCTACAGCCTTCTCGACTTAATATTGAGTTCAATAATTTCAGACCATGGGCCCCATTATTTTTTGTTTATTTATTTCTTTATATATATATATTCTTTTTTAATTTTATGTATTTATTTTTTAACCATGTGCTAGTCTCTAACTTATTTTTCACGTTTTTGCTTTTGTACAGACCTGTTCATTATTCTGCCATCAGCACACTTTCTGGACAAATGTGCTTTGTCTTTCACTATAACTATTTAGCACTTCATTTGACTTCTGTTCCATGACATCTGCCATTTAACATTTTCTATATTTGTTCGTGGGATGTGGGCATTGCTGGCTAGGCCAGCATTTATTGTCCAATCCTAATTAGAGTCATAGAGAGATACAGCACTCAAACAGGCCCTTTGGCCCACTGAGTCTGTGCCAACCATCAACCATCCATTTATACTAATCCTACATTAATCCCATATTCCCTACCACATCCCCACCTTCCCTCAATTCTCCTACCACCTACCTACACTAGGTGCAATTTACAATGGCCAATTTACCTACCAACCTGCAAGTCTTTGGCATGTGGGAGGAAACCAGAGCACCCACCAGAAACCCACATGATCACAGGGAGAACTTGCAAACTCTGCCCAGGCAGTACCCAGAACCGAACCCAGGTCGCTGGAGCTGTGAGGCTGCGGTGCTAACCACTGTGCCACCCTTGAGAAGGTAGTGGTGAGCTGCCTTCTTGAACCACTGCAATCCATGTAGGGTAGGTACACCCACAGTGCTGTTAGGAAGGGAGTTCCAGGAATTTGACCCAGCAACAGTGAAGGAACGGCGATATAGTTCCAAGTCAGGATGGTGTGTGGCTTGGAGGGGAACTTGCAGGTGGTGTTCCCAAGCATCTGCTGCCCTTGTCCTTCGCGGTGGTAGAGGTCGTGGGTTTGGAAGGTGCTGTCTAAGAAGCTTTAGTGCATTGCTGCAGTGCATCTTGTAGATGGTACACACTGCTGCCACAGTGCGATGGTGGTGGAGAGAGTGAATGTTTGTAGATGAGGTGCCAATCAAGCGGACTGCTTTGTCCTGGATGGTGTCGAGCTTCTTGAGTGTTGTTGGAGCTGAACCCATCCAGGCAAGTTCAGAGTATTCCATCACACTCCTGACTTCTGTCTTGTAGATGGTGGACAGGCTTTGGGGAGTCAGGATGTGAGTTACTCGCCACAGGATTCCTAGCCTCTGACCTGCTCTTGTAGCCACGGTATTATATGGCTACTCCAGTTCAGTTTCTGGTCAATGGTAACCCCCAAGATGTTGATAGTGGGGGATTCAGCGATTGTAATACCATTGAATGTCAAAGGGAGATGGTTAGATTCTCTCTTGTTGGAGTTGTTCATTGCCTGGCACTTGTGAGGCGCGAATGTTACTTGCCACTTCTCAGCACAAGCCTGGGTATTGTGCAGGTCTTGCTGCATTTCTACATGGACTGCTTCAGTATCTGAGAAGTCACGAATGGTGTTGCACATGGTGCGATCATCAGCAAACATCCCCACTTCTGACCTTATAATTAACAGGAGGTCATTGATGAAGCAGCTGAAGATGGTTGGGCAGAGGACACTACCCTGAGGAACTCCTGCAGTGATGTCCTGGAACTCAGATAATTGACCTCCAATAATCACAACCATCTTCCTTTGCACGAGGTATGACTTCAACCAGCGGAGTGCTTTCCCCCTGATTCCCATTGACTCGAGTTTTGCTTGGGCTCCTTGATGCCATACTCGGTCAAATGCTCCCTTGATGTCAAGGACAGTCACTCTCACCTCACCTCTTGAGTTCAGCTCTTTTTTCCATGTTTGAACCAAGGCTGTAATGAGGTCAGGAGCTGAGTGGCCCTGGCGGAACCCAAACTGAGCGTCAGTGAGCAGGTTATTGCTAAGTAAGTGCTGCTTGATTGAACTGTTGACGACATCTTCCATCACTTTACTGATGATGGAGAGTAGACTGATGGGGCAGTAATTGGCCAGGTTGGAATTGTCCTGCTTTTTGTGTACAGAAGGTACCTGGGCAAATTTCCATGTTGCCGGGTAGATGCCAGTATTGTAGCTGTACTGGAACAGCTTGGCTAGGGGCACGGCAAGTTCTGGAGCACAGGTCTTCATTACTATTGCCGGAATTTTGTCAGGGCCCATATCCTTTGCAGCATCCAGTGCCTTCAGTCGTTTCTTGATATCACGCAGACTGAATCGAATTGGCTGAAGACTGGCATCTGTGATGCTGGGGACTTCAGGAGGAGGCTGAGATGGATCAACCACTCTGCACTTCTGGCTGAAGATTGTTGCAAATGCTTCACCCTTATCTTTTGCGCTAATGTGCTGGGCTCCCCCATCATTGAGGATGGGGATATTTAAGGAGCCACCTCCTCCAGTTAGTCGTTTAACTGTCCACCACTGTCCATTCACGACTGGATGTGGCAGGACTGCAGAGCTTATATCTGATCCGTTGGTTATGGGATCGCTTAGCTCTGTCTATCGCATGCTGCTTACTCTGTTTGGCATGCAGGTAGTCCTGAGTTGTAGCTTCACCAGGTTGACACCTCATTTTGAGGTATGCCTGGTGCTGCTCCTGCATGTCATCCTCCTTCATTGAACCTCTGTCCCTCTCCATCCCATCACAGTCCTTCCTTCTTGTTCTACTTCTCCCCTCCAGCCTCTCACTTGCTGAAAGACTGTTACTTTTCTCACTTTTGCCAGTTCTGATGAAGGGTCACAGACCTGAAAAATTAACTCTGTTTCTCTCTCCATAGATGCTGCCAAACCTGCTGAGTATTCCGGCGCCATCTGTCCTCCCCACCACAATATTGAGGTGCGACCTGCACAGCTTGTACAGGCTCTATCTCCCAGAATCAGTCCCAATACCCCAAGAATCTGAAGCCCTCCCTCTGGCACCATCTCTCCATCCAATCATTGAGCTGCACTATCCTCCTATTTCCATACAAACTAGCATGTGGCACTGGGAGTAATCCAGAGGATCATCTTTGAGGTCCTACTTTATAATTTCTTTCCTAATTCCCTAAAATCTGCATTCAAGACCTCATCCCTGTTTCTCCCTATATCATTGCCACCAATGTGGACCAAGACCACTGGCTGTTCATTCTCCTGCCTCAGAATGCTCTGCAGCTGCTCAGTGACATCCTTGACCCTGTCACCAGGGAGGCAGCATATCATCCTGGAGTCACATCTGCGGCCGGAGAAACGCCTATCTGTTCCCCTAGCTGTTGAATCCCCTATCACTATTGCTTTTCTCACCTTGGTCCTCACCCCCACACCTCCCCTGTACAGCTGAGCTACCGATGGTGCTGTGAACTTGGCTCTGGCTGTACTCCCAATTAAGGATGGCGGGAGAGTTCCTGAGTCTACAGGCCCAATCAGAGACCCTGCAGCTTTGGAAGGCTGGCAGCCTCACAGGCAGAGGTGGGCACTGCTCAAACAGCCAGGAGAACGTGAGGGCACCTCAAAATGGAGGTGTCCTTGGATGTGTGCAACAAAATTTAAAATTATGAGGGCTGAAGCCAGTAGGCCCCTTGAAGCAGAGGGGAAACTCTAATGGATTCATTTGGGCTGAGGGTGCGTCCTTTCCTGCCCGCAGCCCCGTCACTGGGGCATGGAGCCTCCCGCTCCGATGACCCGCCACCCTCCCTCCACTGAGCTGCTGGACTTGACATTCATTGGGAAGCCTTTCTGCTGCCAAGAAGATCCTGGTAGAGTCCTCTTGTCCCTCTAATTATCCTTATAAGTGGTACTTATTGGCTACTTGCCATTGCTGGGTGGGTAGCCACTTCCGTTGCTTACCCACCTCAGACAAGATCGCCTAGAGGCAGGAACGCAACAGGCCACTGATCCGATGCCAACCTTTCCTATTTCCCTCCCGGTCCCACCTCGAAACCTGCCTCCATGGGTCTCATAAGATTCTGCCCATGCAAATGGAGGCTGCTTTTCGATTTGACAGTGCAGCAGCAGAAAAACCATATTATCAATATAAAATGTGAACACCTGACTAAATACTATGCCGGCTAGTTCTGCAGAGTTATTCCAGTCACATGCTTTATGTGATACTGCATGAAAAAAGCTCTTTCAGGGTGATTAATAGCCAGTTCATGCTGATTTGCTGCTTTCACAAGATGCCAGCAGCCACTTCTGCAGGCTCTGGCACACCTACCTGACAGTGAATGTGGAACCTGTCTTATGGGGCTGGCTTTTCATTATGGAGGTGGGAAACAGGAACTGGGTCTGGTTTTGGGTCAGAAACCTGCCTCCTGTGGGTAGCTGATTCAGATTGCAATTTTCAAATGGATAAGCTTTAGCTGGTATGGAGACAGGTTTCCCGTCCGCTTAGAGCCAGTGTTATTGAAAATGGCATTGGGTCACATCAAGTGTGGCGCTCATGTAGACCTTCATGGCAGCCATCACTGAGGCTGCTGATTGTCCTGAGGCAGCAGATGGAGGCAAGGTGTCACAGGGGAGCTGGAGGCCTGGCACTAAGGGCAGGGCAGACCCTTGTTTCATCGATGCCCACCTGGATCTAATGCTGCAGGCCATGAGGGAGAGGAGGGAGGTCCTCTTCCCGGAGTGTGGGAGGAGGAGGCTACCTTGTCATGCAGCAGGGTCCCCTCTCTGTTCAGTGTTATCCCCTCCGCCCCCTCTTCCTCCTCTCTTACTTCCCCCAATGAGTTGTCTCTTTCCAGGGTCCCACTGCCCTCAAGGTCCACACCTCCCTGGAGGGCCATGTTATGGAGAGCACAGCAGACTACCACAATGACAGAGATCCTTGCAGGAGGATATTGGAAGGTGCTACCCGACCGGTCCAGTTACCATAATTGCATCGTCACAAACCCGATGGCCTGCTCAATGGTTGGCCTGCTGAGCAGGTGGCTTTGATTGTTTCGCCTCTGTGCCTCTGTCTGGGGCTCCCATAGAGGGGTCAGTAGCTATCTCTTCAAGGGATTTGACTTGTCCCCTTGGCTCCATCCATGTACTTCGGGGGATGGAGTGAAGTACCGAGGCAACTTGGACTGGCAGAGGATGAAGGAGTCATGGCAGCTGCCAGGAAAGCGATGAAGCTCTTGTTATGTTTGCAGACCAGTCAGACGTTGAACGAGGGAAGCCCTTCCTGTTGATGGATCTCACTGGCTGGTCACTGCGTGCCTTGATGGCTACATGGGTGTATGTGATGATGCCCTGCACCTGGAGGAATCCAGTGATGGAGGCTGAACCCAATGCCCTCTGTGCCAGCGCAGGCCCATCTGTCTGAAAGTGGGTGTAGTCCCTGCCCTCCTGAAAGTGGCTTCCATGACCTGCCTGATGGCCGGATGAGCTGTCGATGGCGAGAGGCCACCTAGGTCCGCAGCTGATCCCTGGAACGACCCGTTTGCATAGAAGTTCAGGGCGATGGTAACCTTGCAGGTAGAGGACTGCCATGGTGGACGCAAGGTCTCAGGTCATTGTGGATCAGAGCACACAGGACCAAGACCATCTACCTGGATAGGTGCAGCCTCCTACAGCACTGGGGCACTGTCATTTGCAGGGGGCTGACTCATGGGCTGTGCACTCGATGTCTTGGGTAGCGCCTTCCTCCCCTTGCAACTCCCCGCTGTGCTCCTCTGGCCTCCTGCTGTCCACAAGGCTGCATCTGCCGCAGCTCATCCTGGCTGCTCTGTCCAATGTCAGAGTAGCCTGTTCCCATCCGAACTGCCTCAATCGGGCTTTGTGCGTTCACCAGGCCTTCCCCTGCCAACCCCAGCTGCCAGCGGGCTCACTTCCCTCTCCGGATTCCTACCACTCACCACTGAGAGAAACAAGTCTTACAGCTACAGCAATGGCTACTCTGTGGCACTTTTGAAGCAGCAGCACTTTACTCTGGGTCTCTATAGTCTTTTAATCAGCCCTTCCCAAAGCTGCCTTGGTTTCCCAATGTGTTCATGTCTTGAACACCCTGTCGTGTCCCCCCCCCCCATGGTGTCCTCCACGTTCTCAGCCTTTAAAAATTAAAGCCTGTTGCTGACAAGCTTGTTAATGAGCTTTTCAATAAGCTCAACAAACAATTAATTGGAGGCGTGCACCCGACCCGTTCGCTCGCTGCCGGCATTCCTTTAAAAAGGACGTTGTGTTCCGGAGGTTGCGAGTCCCAGTGTTGACCTCTGTGAACGTGATATTCAAATCGTGCTCACCTCCATAAAGTATTCAGCGGTTTTAAATATCTAGCTCATAATTTCTGGCAGCAATGAAGCAAGTGCAAAGCTGTGCCATCTGTTGCAAGAACAACTTTAGATAGCGTACAGCATGGGGCAGCACATGTAAGAACAGTAACAATTAGCTTGGCCTGAGATTTGTTGCAACTCCTTGCAGGAATACTACCATGCTGACCAATGGGGATGACCCATGGATTGGAACAGACGACAACCTCCCTCACAGGGATCTCATACAGGGTCAGATGCTGTTTTTTTTCTGTCTTTTGTCTGCAGACTTACGTAGACACCTAAGCCTCTTTATTTACTTATTGGGGTATGGTAGTGTAGTAGTTGAATTACTTGGATAAATAACCCAGAGACCCATACGAATAATCCAGAAATAGGAGATCAAATTACACCATGGCGGTTTGAGAATTTGAATTTAATTTTTTAAAAATCTAGAAATAAGGAGGTGGTATCAGACAAAAAGATCTGACTTATCGGATTGTCATAAAAATTCAACTGGTTCACTAATGTCCTTAAAGGATGGATACTTGATCTAACCTATATGTGACTTCAGTCCTACATCAACATGATTGACTCTTAACTGCCCACTGAAGTGCCCTAGCAATCCATTCAGTTGTATCACACTGCTATCAGTTCAAGAAGGTGGCCCATCACCAACCTCTCAGGGAAACTAGGGATGGGTAATAAATTCTGCCAGCATGCAAAAATAAATGTTAAAAAAATACCTATCACTTGTGGCTGATAGGTTGAGACAGGTTGAAACACACCCAAAATCTCTATTATGCCACTTCTCATTAATTGTTTTATTCTTTTAACTTTGGTTTGCACTCAGTTTTCCACTCCATCACTCTAGTCCTTTCTAGACCTACATGTAGAATAATTATGCTAATCAGTTTACATTGGAGAATTGAGTGCTATTAGCAGTTGATCATTCAGGTAGAATTTACACCAGTTCCTAACTGACCTGCAGTCAAAATTGCTCCAAAGCTTTTTTTTTGGCTTTTTTTGCCTATAAATAATTTTCAAAACTTTATTTCTAATAGATTGTAGAAGCAGCTTATGAACCAGTGCCAGAAGGACTCTACTCTCACAAAGTGTTAGAGACTATCAAAAGGTAAGAATATAAGACCATAAAAAATAGGAACAGAAATAGCCCATTCTGCCCTTCGAGCCTGCTCCCTCAATCGATATGATCATGGCTGATCTTAGACCTCAGCTCGACCTTGTATCCCTATCCCTTAACTCCCTTGGTATCCAGAGATTGATTAATCTCTGTCTTAAATATATGCAATACTGAGCATCTACAGCCCTCTGGGTAGAGAATTTCAAAGATCCGTAATTCTTTGAGTGAAGAAATTTCTTCTCATCTCAATCCTTAATGGTCAACCCTTTATTCTGAGACTGTGACCTCCAGTTCTAGACTCCCCAGCTGTGGGGGAACATCCACATACCCTGTCAAGAATTTTATATGTTTCAATGAGATCACCTCTCATTCTTCTAAATTCAAGGGAATATAAACCTAGTATACTCAATCTCTCCTCATAGGACAATCCACTCATCCCAAGAAACAGTCTAGTGAACATTTGTCGCACTGTCTCAAAGGCAAGTATACCCTTCCTTGGGAAGGAGATCAAAATGACACAGTATAGTCCAGGTGTGGTCTCACTAAGGCCTTGTACAATTTAGTAAGCATTCTTCACTCTTATACTCCAATCCCTTTGTAATAAATACCAACATATCATTTGTTTTCCTAATAGCTTGATGTCTCTGCATGTTAATTTTATGTGATTCATATACAAGGATATCCAAGTCCCTCTGAGCACTGAGTAATGAGTGCTTATTGTCAAATTATTATTAAAAAGAGAATTCTTACTTGAATAAAACTGAATTTTTCTCAATACAATCACAAATCCTCGAGATTGCATGCACCATAAAGAAAAGTATCATTAAAAATAGATGAAATTGCTTTTAGACAGTGTTTAAAAAGCAATCTGACCACTGTATGGTGAGTATGTATCCAGTACCAATAGAGAGTCAAAATATACTTGCAGGATGACATATTTGAATTAGAAGAAGCAATCACCGACACAGTAAATGAACATAAATGAATATCCATCAAGGAAAAGTCTTAATAAATATTCTCACTGGAAGTCAACTGGATACTGTTGATTCATTTGGCCCTGAGTAAAAGGTGTTGTGTGCCTTAAGTCTATAGCAGTGTGTTCAGAAAGTTTATTGTACACCAGAGATAAATGGTTCTTATTTTTGTATTGCACCAAAAAGGTTATAATGTCAAAAGTTTATATATATATAGCAAGCACTATTGGGTAAAGGTGTTGTGTTATTGGCTCTTTACACAAATGTACCAAACATTATAACAATGATTGGTAAACTAAATAAAGGGTTCTTTATTGAAGAATAACAGAATTCTCGGAGAGCTCCTCAATACATGTGCTACCTGCTGACTAACATTGCTACACCTATCACATGTTGATTTGCATCACTTCCTGTGATGTGTACTAAACTATTTACATATTCAGTAGTATGTTAATATGTATTAAAGCAATATAACAACATCCCCCCCATCCCCCTTTCCTTAAATGGAAAATTACATAAGTTATAAGCTATGTACCTAATGAAATAGGATTATTGTGAACAATATTTACATATGGATGAAATCTGACATCAATTATTTAAGTGCCTCTGAAACACACAGGTGGTCTACTGACTTGAACTGATCTGGTAACATTGAAACTTTGCTGAGATCTGGAATTATCAATTCTTTTTTCTTGACTTGCAGGACTAGACTGGCAATTATCTTGTACTTGCGTGCTGTACATGTCATCTTCCTTAACTCCACTCTCAGAACTTGAATGTGAATGTGTTCTTGACTCTACAGGAGTGTTAGCTATGGTGCTGCTGGATAACTTTATGAGCTAACATCTATTCCTCCTCAACGTTGCTCCATTCCTCCTATGACCCATTACAGATGGCTCATTACAGATCTTTGACACTTCTACATGGAACCATGCCTTCTCTTGCGGGTGGTTCACTCTGACTTTCTGTCCTACATGCAGCAGAGGCAACTCCATGCCTGCATGGTTGTCATGTGCGATTTCCATTTTCTCTTGTCTTATCAATAATTTATCTTGGACTGACTGATGATGACCTGATCATATGATGACTCGAGCATGCCCCCTGCTGGGGATGGTAATCCTGTATCTAGTAGTGTTGCTTGTAGGTGCAACATTGCTATTTGAATGTGTTGATTGGTCTTTTTACATTTCAGGATTAATGACTTTACCATCCGCACCATCCTTTCTGCTAGTCCATTTGAGCTTGGATAGTGTGGAGATGACGTAACATGAATTACAGCCCACATTGCGCACATGTCCTGGAATGGCTTACTGGTGTACCGTTGGACTGTTATCCAACACTATCTCCTCCAGGGAACCAAAAAGACTGAAAATTATACTCAGCATGTTTGCTACCTATGCACTTGATGTATCCCTCAGTTGGTGAATGATAGGAAATTTGGAGAAGTGGTCAGTAATAAGTAAGAAGTCATCACCTCTGACAGTAAAAAATCAGTAGCTGTTCTTGACCAGGGATGTGATGGAGCATCATGAGGATGGAGCGGCTCTCTGTGTTGACTTGGCTGATGCTCTTGACATGCATCGCTCAGCGTAGCTGCTCGTTCTATGTGGTTATTTATCCCTGGCTAATAAACTGTGTCACGTGCAAGCCGTCTTGATCTTTCAATGCCCATGTGACCTTTGAGTAAGGATGTCTTGGCAAAGCACTTTTGGTATCAATACATATCTGCCTTTGAAAATAACTTCAATTGATATTGTAATTCATCATGATATGGCCTAAAGGTTCTGAGGTCTGTGGGAACCTCTTGCATTGTATCTGGCCATCCCCGTCCACTGATGATGAGCTGCCATAATGCCCTGAGGACAGGAGCTCTGGAAGTCTCTCTTTGGAGCTCTTTGTGTTTGTTCTGTCCAAATCGCATTATGTCAATGCTGTACACATCTTCTAGTTCCACATCTACCTCATCCACTTGGACATCCAATGGTATATCTTCTGTCTTCTTGGGGTTGGGTAGCCTGCTCAATGTGTCAGATGTAACCTTGAGGTTTCCTTGCTTATATCAGACCTCACAATCTGTGCTTTGATTAACAATTGTTAGAGTCAAAGTGGCGTGCTGGTGACTGGTTTTTGCCAAATCATTGCCAACTCCTTGTGATCAGTCTCGATAACAAAGCATTTACCAAATAGGTACGTATGAAATCTGGTGAAACCAAACACTAATGCCAATGTTTCTTGTTCTAAGTTCAAATAGTTCGCCTGAGTGGGTGACAATCATTTAGAACCAAACGTAATTGGTCTACCTTCCTGTAACCCGACATGCTCTGAGACCCTTTTGTGAAGCATCTACTTCAAGTGTAGTTTCTTTCCTTAGGTGGTAGTATTGTAAACATGCTTCAGCATAAAGTGACTGTTTTAATGAATTGAACGTGTGCTGATGATCTTCACGCCACAAGAATGGCATATCTTTCTTGAGAAGTTCACATAGTGATGTGCTTTCTCAGAGAAATTCAAGATATATGGTGCTCAGAAGTTAAGTAGGCCCAAACACCTCTGTAAATCTTCTTTGTCTTGAGGAGTAGGCATTGTTTGTACATCCTCAACTTTACTGGGATCTGGTTGTACTCCAGTGTCAGAATAGTTTGAACCGAAGAAATTAATATGGTTCACATTGATAGCACATTTTTTGCTATTAGACACGAGACCTTCTTGTCTACCCATCTCCATTAGAATGTGAAGATTCTTGTCATGCTCTTCCTTGGTACTTCCCATGACCGCTATGTCATCTGCAATGCAAATGCAGCCAGGAATACTCTCAGTAATGTGATCTAGATGCTGTTGGAACAGGTCTTGACTCACTGACAGACCGAATGGTAACCGTAAAAAGCAATACCTGCCAAATGGGTTCTAAATGTTGTTAGTTCCTGTGAATCCTTGGAAAGGTGCACTGACCAATATCCATGTTACGCATCCAACTTTGAGAAGAACTTGGCTCTAGCAAACCTTGGGTTGAGTTCCCCAAAAGTAGGAATCTTGTGAGGACACATTTTGAGTGCTCGATTTAATCTTCTGGGATCCAAGCATACTCTAATGGTACCATCTTTTTTAATTGCAGTGGTTATACAGTAGTTACACCAATCAGTGTGTTGCTGAACATGGCGAGTAATCCCTCGTCATTCCATCGTGTCAAGCTTGGCTTTTAATTTGTTCTGTATGTGGACACTGCATTTCCGTGGTGGATCTATGGAGGGAACTGCATTGTCTTTCAGGTGAAGAATGGTGTCTCCTATAAAACGGCCCACAGTGTCAAATTTATCTGGGTATTTCTGTTGCAGATCTTGAATGGACTCGCTAGGGTCACACTTGCCATGATTATCTAGCATTGGTGCTTTACTGGTTTCGTGAATCATCATGATCCAGAGTTCACTGCATGCTGATTGTCCTGCTATCTCTGGACCATTGCTGTCAACAGCATAGAAGAACTTCCATATCTGCACATCAACGTCAATGCTCCCATACAGTAGATTGATGATCCTTTATGTGCTGTGAGTCTAGCTCTTGTTGGCTGTAACATAGACTCCCACTTCGCTAGGTATATGTCTTTGAGTATCCGCAGCAATAAAATGTTGGCACTTGCCCCAGTGTCTATCTTCAGTCGTAGCTTGTGCTTGCCAATTTTGTTAGGACATATAATTTCAACTGTGGTGAAAGCTTCCAGTTGTCTGATTGCATCCACATGCTGTGTAACTGTCCCTGTATGGAAAGCTTGTTCACTTTCTAGTTTGAGTTTGCCTCTTTCAGTGCTTTCTTTGCTGTCTCTGCCTACCTCATGGCCGTGCCTGTGCTTGAACTGGTACTTGGTGAACTCTCTTTTATTCTTGCCACTAGGCGGTGTCTGTTATTTTGCTGAGCTGTGGCTTCTGATTGCTTCTACACTCCCAGATTTTCTACATAGCCTTGCCCAGTGTTCCTTTAGCCCACATGCCTTGCAGGTATCTCATAATGCACGACAGTTATGTGGCTGATGCATTAGATTACACTTGATGCACGCCTGCCCTGTCGAAGTGCTTTGGCTACCTCATCTATAGTTGTTGCTGCCCCAAGCGCTTGTATATATTGCCTGATCGCAGCTATAGCTTTGTATTTTTTGTCATCTTTGTGTCGACTGTCAATGTCGTATCCTTTTTTCTTAACATGCAGATCCTTTTGGAGTACCTGTATTGGATTAGATGCAATTACTAACTCCATTATTCTCTTAGAGAGTTCTGCGCCTGAGAAATCACAATCTTTGCCCTTTTTCTCGACATCGACTGATGAACTGGTTAATAGTTTCTTTGGGCTGTTGACTATTGGCCATCAGTTCAAGTCAATGGATTCTGAAGTTGGCCTTGACTGTTAACTGATCCTCCAGCATTGTCCAGAGTTTAGATGAGTCTTTCTGGTCTGCTTCTGACAGTCCAGAAGTGTAGATGCGATGGAGACCTTCATTGCCAATCGCTATCTCTATTTTTATTGCTTACCAGTTGGGTTCTATGACTGCAAGGTCTAAAAAGCATAACTCCATATGCTGTCAAAATAGTTGGAATTCATAAAGGACGTCTGGAAGCTTCCAGTTCATAACTGGATATTTCATTGTCATGGCGTCAAAAGTTATTGCTCTTCAATTTTTAGCCCATCCAGTGTCTCAATTACCTCCTTTTTCACTATGATTTCAGCAACATCATCTTCCTTTGGGAAGCACTATGAATTTAATTTAAAGGAGCAAATTTTGAGTTAACTAGCAGCTATGAAAGCTTATTTATTTGTAGCACCAATTGTGGTTATTAATCATGGAGGTAAATCCCAATATCAAAAACATGGCCCGGAAAATCTGCAAAACTTTCAATGCATTTGGATGGGTGGAGATTTGTGACCGTGGAAAATGGGGTGGGACCCAGTTATGCTGAATCTCCGTCCTATTTGATATTGTGCTCTGATATTCTTTGGGAGCAAGAGGTGCAGTTGTTACATCTACTTCTTACAGCTTGATGTCTGAAATGGAAGCAGGACTGGCAACTGCTGTCACCCAGTGAAATTACCACTACCTCCAACTCTAGTATCTGCAATGTATTGTACACTTGCAAGAGGTAGATGTTAAAATTCTTTTCAGCAGTGGAAGTGGGACCCACAGTTGGTTTCAGATAGATTTCATGACCTAGACTGTTGTATGTTTGGTTTGTCTGTTGCCACCTTAATATACTTAGTTAGTCTAGCTTAGAGAGATTACTGAGTCTTCTGTACTTTGAACATTAACTCATTACATTATAACTCACAGCTCCAGCGACCCAGGTTCAATTCTGGGTACTGCCTGTGTGGAGTTTGAAAGTTCTCCCTGTGTCTGCGTGGGTTTCCTCCGGGTGCTCCGGTTTCCTCCCACATGCCAAAGACTTGCAGGTTGGTAGGTTAATTGGCCATTATAAATTGCCCCTAGTATAGGTAGGTGGTAGGGAAATATAGGGACAGGTGGAGATGTGGTAGGAATATGGGATTAGTGTAGGATTAGTATAAATGGGTAGTTGATGGTCGGCACAGACTCGGTGGGCCGAAGAGCCTGTTTCAGTGCTGTATCTCTAAACTAAACTAAACTATGTACAGCTTCACACCAATCTGTGTAAGTCCTCTGAAGCTACACTGCATCTCCCTCCAAGTTTCTCTTACATGTAATCTCTTACATCATCATGGTGGAACATATTCCTTGCACTGTCTCAACATTAACCCTTTCAGACCCTTGTACTACATTTCCTCCAAGTTTTTATGCATATATATATTTATACATTCACCTATATTTATACATTTACTTTTTTATTTTTACATACAATCCCATCTCCCCCAAGTCTTTGACATCACAGATTCAATCTGTCAGGAGGCTTCACAACTCTCCCTGATCGTGTTGTTGTCAGATGCACAAGATCAGTAGTCTTTTTCTGAATTCTTGTTTTCTTGACTTGGGCAGCCTTCATTGAGGTTTATAGTATCCGGCACTTTCTGAATTTCAGCTTCAATATCTGATTCATTCAAATGTATGACTGATTGGGGTCTTTGATGAATAGGAGTAAGATTCCTCCTGTTTCTTCTTGTAGTACCTTCTGAAGTATGTACTAAATAAGATCTCTGTTGGCTCTCATAGCTCTGGATGGTTACTTGATGATTCCTTCTCTGCCTCGGTCTTGTACCCTTACCTTTTGTCCTTCTGTCAACTTAGGTAGGTTCCTGGTAGGGTATTTCCTGTTATAATTATAGGCTTGTTGCTTTCGGTAAGACTTTTGTCTGTCTTGAACTCTGATACTCCTGGACTTGTAGCCCTGGAAGTAACTTTTTGGTAGGATTGAAAGTTGTGTTCTAAGCTTCCTTCCCAATCCGCAAAGCAATGGAGTAGCTCTGTAGTTCAGAAGTGCCGTTTGAAAATCTTGACTTTTCTTTAACAGTGCTTTGATAATTCTGATTGCTGTCTCAGCTTCTCCGTTAGATTGTGGATATCTAGGGGAACTTGTAAGATGTACAAATCCACAGTTTTCCATAAGGTGCGTAAGGTAGTCGTTTGCAAATTGTGGTCCATTATTAGAAACTATCTGGTCAGGTATACCATGTGTAGCTAAGATTTCTTATAATACTCGAATGACTGTATGCAAAGACAAATGTTTGACCTCGATTCACCTTGAAAAGTAGTCGATGACAATCAGGTAGGATTTTCCATTGTAACATCTTCCATTAAACATGAATAGATCCATCCCCAGACGTTCCTATGGGAATTGGGTTGAGTTAAGGGGTTCCCTCTGATCCTGTCTGTACACCTAACATACCTGGCAATTAGAAATAATTTCTTCCATATCTCTCAATATTCCCGGCCACCACATGGACGCCGGAGGCCGTGCTCTACATTTCCTTATACCCACATGACCCTTGTGTATTTTCTCCAAGATGTCTATCTGGAGTAACTCTGGAATCACTAGCCTCTCATCATATACCAGCAAATCATCCACTATGGTCAAGTGTGTTCTGTGTTCAAAGAAGGTTTTCGTCCTCTTACCACTGGGTCACTGCTGCGGTCAGCCTTGCTTGCAATATTGGCAGATATAGATGCATTCTTCATCTTGCATTTAAGCATGATGAGTTTCTTGGAGCTTTTTTTGAACTTGCCTGCCATTGTGATGCAGTGAACTTAGTATATAACTCAATTTCATTAATAACGTTGACATCCTGTTGTGTAGGAAGGTCGACAGTAGCTCTGGACAATGTATCTGCTGTCCTTTGTTGCTTGCCCTGTACATATACCATTTTGTGTGTGAACCTTGGTAGCTCAACCGTAATCTCTGGAATTGTGGAGACATCCTGGCGAGTTCCTTTCATCAAGTAAGGAAACTAGGTGTTTATGGTCTGTCTCTATGACAACCTTTAAGCTGATAATATAATCTGAAAACGTCTCACAAACCCAAGTGACTGCGAGAGCATCTTTCTCTATGATAGCATACCCTGTCTCCGTGTCAGACAATGCTTGTGACGCATAATAAACCGGTCTTCGACTTCCATCTGGCTGATCTTGGAAGAGGACTGCTCCAATCCCTGTAGATGAGGCATCTGCTGCAATTGTGATTGGCAGTGAGGGGTTATAATGTGCTAGGATAGTCTGTGATATCAGCATCTCCTTGATCCTTTGAAATGCTTGCTCCTGATGCGCATCCCAACACCGTGCTTGAGCTTTCCTTAATAGTTGTCGTAAAGGCTTAGTAACTTGTGCTAGATTAGGTAAAAATTTTGCCAACTGATTGACCATTCCAAGAAATGGTTGAAGATCTTGGACAGAAGTCGGAAGTGGGAATTCACCAATGGCTGTGGTCTTTTGCGGGTCTGCCATGATGCCGTTGCTACTGACAATGTGTCCTAAAAAACAAATAGACGTTTTTGAAAATTCACACTTTTCATTAAGTGTGAGGCTTTCTTCTTGTAGACGACTCAAAACCACTATAACCCTCAGGTCATGTTCTTCAGTGGATTCACCATGGACTAAGGTGTTGTCCATATGGCATATTACTCCTTTAAGGCCCTGTAGAATATTCAGCAAAGTTCTTTGAAATATTTCCGGTGCTGATGTTATACTGAATGGAAGACAATTAATGGGCGGCACAGTGGCGCAGTGGTTAGCACCGCAGCCTCACAGCTCCAGCGACCCGGGTTCAATTCTGGGTACTGCCTGTGTGGAGTTTGCAAGTTCTCCCTGTGTCTGCGTGGGTTTTCTCCGGGTGCTCCGGTTTCCTCCCACAAGCCAAAAGACTTGCAGGTTGGTAGGTAAATTGGCCATTATAAATTGTCCCTAGTGTAGGTAGGTGGTAGGGAAATATAGGGACAGGTGGGGATGTGGTAGGAATATGGGGATTAGTGTAGGATTAGTATAAAATGGGTGGTTGATGGTCGGCACAGACTCGGTGGGCCGAAGGGCCTGTTTCAGTGCTGTATCTCTAAACAATTAAAACAAAATCTTCTGAATGGAGTAATGAAGGTTGTCAATAACCTTGAATTCTTCCAGAGGAAGTTGCCAAAGCCACTAATTGCATCAAGCTTCATGAAGACGGTACTTTTGAATAACTTTTGCCAAGCTTTCATCCACTGAGGACATAGATAAACTTCTCTTGCCACAGCCTTATTAAGTTGAGTTAAGTCTACACAAATGGGAAGATTACCATTAGGTTTAGGAACTGGAACCATTCCCGAACACCTTTTTGTAGGTTCAGCGACAGGAGAAATGACTCCCATCCTGATTATGTCTTTTAGTTGATGTTGGACTTGCTTCATTAGTGGGTGTGGTATTTTCCTCGGCGTGAAAAGATATACTGGTTTAGCATCTTTTCGCAAACAAATACAATATTTGGTCTTCAGTCTTCCTGGACCAGTAAATAATTTCGGGAAGTCTGTTTTGAAGGGACTCCTGGATTCTTGTTGCTTAACTTCTTCCACTTTTCTTATAAGATGGTAATGGTCGACTTGTTTTTGCGAATAGAAGGCAGTTTTTAGTGGCGTTCCACAGGGCTCAGTGTTGGGTTCCTTGCTGTTTGTGGTATATATTAATGATTTGGACTTAAATGTGGGCGGCATGAATGGGACATTTGCTGATGACACAAAAATTGGCCGTGTAGTTGATAGTGAAGAGGATAGCTGTAGACTCCAGAATGATATCAATAGTTTGGTTGAGTGGGTGGAAAAGTGGCAAATGGAATTTAATCCAGAGAAGTGGGCGGCGCAGTGGTTAGCACCGCAGCCTCACAGCTCCAGGGACCTGGGTTCAATTCTGGGTACTGCCTGTGCGGAGTTTGCAAATTCTCCCTGTGTCTGCGTGGGTTTTCGCCGGGTGCTCCGGTTTCCTCCCACATGCCAAAGACTTGCAGGTGATGGGTAAATTGGCCGTTGTAAATTGCCCCTAGTGTAGGGAGGTGATAGGGAATATGGGATTACTGTAGGGTTAGTATAAATGGGTGGTTGTTGGTCGGCACAGGCTCGGTGGGCCAAAGGGCCTGTTTCAGTGCTGTATCTCTAAATAAAGAAGTGTGAGGTAATGCATTTGGGGAGGGCAAACAAAGCAAGGGAATACACAATAAATGGGAGGATATTGAGAGGGGTAGAGGAAGTGAGAGACCTTGGAGTGCTTGTCCACAGGTCCCTGAAGATGACAGGACAGCTAGATAAAGTGGTGAAGAAGGAATATGGAATGCTTTCCTTTATTGGCCGAGGTATGGAATACAAAAACAGGGATGTAATGCTGGAACTGTATAAAACGCTAGTTAGGCCACAGCTGGAGTATTGCATGCAGTTCTGGACACCACATTACAGGAAGGAGAGAGTGCAGAGGAGATTTATAAGAATGTTGCCAGGGCTTGGAAATTGCAGCTATGAGGAAAGATTAGATAGGCTAGGGTTGTTTTCCTTAGAACAGAGGAGGCTGAGGGGTGACTTAATTGAGGTGTACAAAATTATGAGGGGCATAGATAGAGTAGCCTGGAGGACCTGTTTCCCCTAGCGGAGAGGGTCAATTACCAGGGGGCACAGATTTAAGGTGATTGGTAGAAGGATTAGGTGGGACATGAGGAAAAACATTTTCACCCAGAGGGTGGTGGATGTCTGGAATTCACTGCCCGGATCGGTGGTGGAGGCAGAAACCCTCAACTCATTTAAATGGTACCTGGACCTGCACCACCAGGTGCTGGAAGGTGGGATTAGATTGGACGGCTAGTTTTTTCAGCCGATGTAGACACAATGGGCTGAATAGCCTCTTTTTGTGCTGTAACTTTTCTGTGGTTCTATGGTTCTAAGCTGAAGGTCAGTGCAAGCTCTTCTACTTAAGAGAGAGTATTCCCAATTCCTTAGAACATGCAGTGTTTCCAATATCTGCTGTCCCTTGTACTGGACCGTTGCCTGTAGTTTCTTCTTAACTTTCAGTTCAACCCCTCCTGGTCCATGTAAATGAGTTTCTGTTGGTTGCAGGTAATACATTGATAACCACGATTCTTTGTCTGATAAGACTGTTACACTTGCTTCAGTGTCTGGTTTAAAATTAGTGATATGCCCATTAACATATATATCTGCAGGCCAAAATGCCTGATTAGGATAAAAGCAAAATACTGCGGATGCTGGAAATCTGAAACAAAAACAAGAAATGCTGGATTCACTCAGCAGGTCTGGCAGCATCTGTGGAAAGAGAAGCAGAGTTAACGTTTCGGGTCAGTGACCCTTCTTTGGAACTGACAAATATTAGAAAAGTCACAGATTATAAACAAGTGAGGTGGGGGTTGGGCAAGAGATAACAAAGGAGAAGGTGCAGATTGGACCAGGCCACATAGCTGACCAAAAGGTCACGGAGCAAAGGCAAACAATATGTTAATGGTGTTTTGAAAGACAAAGCATTAGTACAGATTAGGTGTGAATATACTGAATATAGAACATCAGCAAGTGCAAACCTGAAGAAAAACAACCTGAAAAAAACAGTGGGTAAGTCACTGACCCGAAACGTTAACTCTGCTTCTCTTTCCACAGATGCTTACCCACTGTTTTTTTCAGGTTGTTTTTCTTCAGGTTTGCACTTGCTGATGTTCTATATTCAGTATATTCACACCTAATCTGTACTAATGCTTTGTCTTTCAAAACACCATTAACATATTGTTTGCCTTTGCTCCGTGACCTTTTGGTCAGCTATGTGGCCTGGTCCAATCTGCACCTTATCCTTTGTTATCTCTTGCCCAACCCCCACCTCACTTGTTTATAATCTGTGACTTTTCTAATATTTGTCAGTTCCGAAGAAGGGTCACTGACCCGAAACGTTAACTCTGCTTCTCTTTCCACAGATGCTGCCAGACCTGCTGAGTGAATCCAGCATTTCTTGTTTTTGTGCCTGATTAGGATCATTGGTCTCACTAAGGAAGTCTTCTGATTTCTCTCCTGATGGTGATTGTTCAACTTCGTTAACAACTCTATGCTTGAAGACTTTTTCTTTCGAACTTGTAGAGGTAGAGATGTTACTTTGGCACATCTTCCCAAAATGGCCTATTTTCTTACAGTGGAAGCATTCTGCTCTGTTTTCAGGACACTTTTCACACCTGTGGGTCTTTTTGGTGCCACAGCGCTGGCAGGGTTCATTGGAATCTTGCGCTTTCCAGCCCTCCAGTGTACCTTCTTTTCTGATGCTTCTTTAACAGCCCTTTAATTAAGGAACTGTACAGTGACTGGACGTTTCCTGAACCAAGGACTTTCTTCACCTCTCAGGATTGCTCTGTTGTTCTTCTGGACCTATGTTTCTCTCACCAGCTGAATTACTTTGTCTAGGGTGAGGTCTTCTTTAGACTGCAATAAATTTGATAGGGATTTATTAGTAATACCTGCTACAATCTGGTCTCATTAATTCTGCTTTAAGGTCTCCATATTCACATCCTTCAGCTCGTCTGCAAAGGTCATTAATAAAAGCATCAACTGTTTCACCTGGTTTCTGTACCCTTCTGTTAAGTCTTGCCCTTTCCAGACTCTTACTGCTCCGCAGGTTGAAGTAGCTATCGAAGGCTTTTAAAACGTCATCAAATTTATCTGATGTCTTATTAATACCTTGTCTTGCAATAACAGTGTCTGCTATTGCCCCAATGGAATATAGCAATGTGTTAACTTGCTCTGCTTCAGACTGGATGTCTAATTTGGAAGCATTTCTATAGCTCAAAAATCTTTTTCACCAGAGTGATCAATTTTGAGTTTCATTGAGTTCCACATGCCCAAACCTCTCTGGTATTGTGAATTTAAGATCCATGACTTTCTATTTGCTTTACTTACACTTTAAAATTTTTCCCTCCAGTATCAGACATTTCCTACACTTTTCAGCCACGTGCTGGCTCCTGCTATGGTCACTGTTTCTTCCTGTAACATTTCTCTGCTAGACTTTGGATTTATCTCTTTCTTTAAATACATTTTTGTAGCATTTTTGCTATACTCCTTTAACTCCCTTATCTTAGAGTATTGAGCATTTGCAGCTTCTTTGGGTTTTTCTGCTCGCTCCGATTGCCACGTGTAATGACGCCGACCTTGGATCTGCCCTCATTAAGGACTTTAGGTTTTCCCAGTGCTGCCTGCCTAGTGCCATTAGCAATATAATTTTTTACCCTCTTTACGGGTTGCTCACCAGATCCCCAATCGTTGCTTGGTTCTCTGACTCAAAACCTGTGATCACGGGACTGGAATTTTTTCACAGTTCACACCTCCCTGTGGTGCAGCCTGAATGCCTCTACAAGCCAATTCCCTACCTCTTCTTGCCTCCTTCATCCACGGAGCAGCTCTGGAGCTTTTTCATAGCCATTTCTCAAGTTCTGCAATTTTGGCGCTTTTTTGGGTCAGCCTTCTTCAAAGTATTTCTTCATATTTTTCTTCTGGGTGTTGCAAGGTAAGAATCACCGTTGGTCACCATCCCTTCACTGTTCGCAATGTTGTATGTTTGGTTTGTCCGCTGCCACCTTAATATACTTAGCTTGTCTAGCTTAGTGAGATTACTGCGTCTTCTGTACTTTGAACATTTAACTCTTTATTACAACTATGTACAGCTTCACACCAGTCTGCATGATTCCTCTGAAGCCACGTTGCATCTCCCTCCAAGTCTTTCTTACATGCGATCTCTTACATCAGCATGGTGGGAAGTATTCCTTACACTGTCTCAACATTAACCCTTTCAGACCCTTATACTGAAGGAATCCAGATTTTGCCTCTTTTAAATTGTCCTTGCTTGACAATTTTATCAGAATATGTCAATATATTATCACATTAATCAACTATTTTCTTAGAATTTTGACAAAAGTACTCAGCATCCATACAGGATATCCATGTTTTCTACTACTTGGGATCTAATGATTCAACTTGTGATACTGGAATGCACGTAAAATATATGTATGCATATGTGTGAATATAAAGGAATATGTGCAACTTTAAAAATCGTGGCATTTTGATTTATCAGTTGAAACTCATTTTGTATTTTTTATCTATATTTATCAATTCCTACAGCTGTTTGACCTCTGATTCAGAAGCAAGGCCAGACGTTGTAGAAGTAAGTGCGATGATCTCAGATATTATGATGAAATACATGGACAATTTATGCACAATGCAACTAACTATGGAGAAGAAACTTGATCGGGAGAGAAGGCGCACACAGAGGTATTTCATGGAAGCTAACAGAAATGTAATGACCTACCACCACCAGCTCTCCATGGTACCACAGGTAAGCATCATAGTTTCCATTGTTGAAATGTTAGTGGAGGTTTCAGTCTGCTAGAGTGTCTGCAGAATTAGAAAAATATTCAGTCATGACCTCTCTTTTGTATGGAACCTGTATTTTTGTTGCTTTGTACATTCTGGGAATAATTTTTTGTCATGAGCTTAAATCTGAAAGATAACTATCTGGAAGGCAGTCACATTCAAAGATATCTGTGTTAATTATTCGCTGCTACATTTGGAACATTCGTAGCCGTAAGCATATTTAGGCTCACATAATGGGACCCAGTCAGGTTGGTGCTGCTGAGTTTCTTAGTTGGTTTAATCATTTAATTCAGTGCTTTAATGTTATATTGACCGGCCTCAGGGCAGGTCCTCTGCTCATTTCTCCATGCCTCGCAGTCTTGTTCTTTCCTCTTCAGTTGCTCATAGGAACCTCCCATTTTCAATTCAAGCTGTCTAACTCCAGGTGATATCAAGAAACGACTGAAGGCACTGGATACTGCAAAGGCTATGGGCCCTGACAACATTCTGGCAATAGTACTGAAGACCTATGCTCCAGAACTTGCCGCGTCCCTAGCCAAGCTGTTCCAGTACAACTACAACACTTGACATCTATCCGACAGTGTGGAAAATTGCCCAGGTATGTCCTGTACACAAAAAGCAGGACAAATCCAACCCGGCCA
Organism: Heterodontus francisci; assembly: GCF_036365525.1. NCBI lineage: Eukaryota > Metazoa > Chordata > Chondrichthyes > Heterodontiformes > Heterodontidae > Heterodontus > Heterodontus francisci. Next base: position 83,434,824 of record NC_090372.1, read on the forward strand.
ATTACCACCCCATCAATCTACTCCCGATCATCAGTAAAGTGATGGGAGGTGTCGTCAACAGTGCTATCAAGCGGCACCCGCAGAACAATAACCTGCTCAGTGACACTCAGTTTGGGTTCCGCCAGGGCCACTCAGCTCCTGATCTCATTACAGCCTTGGTTCAAACATGGAAAAAAGAGCAGAACACAAGAGGTGAGGTGAGAGTGACTGCCCTTGACATCAAGGCAGCATTTGACCGAGTATGGCATCAAGGAGCCCTAGCAAAACTAGAGTCAATGGGATAAAAGCAAAATACTGCGGATGCTGGAAATCTGAAACAAAAACAAGAAATGCTGGATTCACTCAGCAGGTCTGGCAGCATCTGTGGAAAGAGAAGCAGAGTTAACGTTTCGGGTCAGTGACCCTTCTTCGGAACTGAAGAAGGTTCCGAAGAAGGGTCACTGACCCGAAACGTTAACTCTGCTTCTCTTTCCACAGATGCTGCCAGACCTGCTGAGTGAATCCAGCACTTCTTGTTTTTGTTAGAGTCAATGGGAATTGGGGGGAAAACACTACGCTGGTTGGAGGCATACCTAGCGCAAAGGAAGATGGTTGTGGTTGTTGGAGGTCAATCATCTGAGCTCCAGGACATCACTGCAGGAGTTCCTCAGGGTAGTGCCCTAGGCCCAACCATCTTCAGCTGCTTCATCAATGACCTTCCTTCAATCATAAGGTCAGAAGTGGGGATGTTCGCTGATGATTTCACAATGTTCAACACCACTCACGAAGCCTCAGATACTGAAACAGTCCGTGTAGAAATGCAGCAAGACCTGGACAATATCCAGGCTTGGGCTGATATGTGGCAAGTAACATACACGCCATACAAGTGCCAGGCAATGACTATCTCAAATAAGGGAGAATCGAACCATCTCCCCTTGACATTCAATGGCATTACCATCGCTGAATCCCCCACTGTCAACATCCAGAGGGTTACCATTGACTAGAAACTGAACTGGAGTAGCCATATAAATACCGTGGCTACAAGAGCAGGTAAGAGTCTAGGAATCCTGCAGCAAGTAACTCACCTCCTGTCTCCCCAAAGACTGTCCATCATCTACAAGGCACAAGTCAGGAGTGTGTTGAAATACTCTCCACTTGCCTGGATGGGTGCAGTGCCAGCAACACTCAAGAAGCTTGACACCATCCAGGACCAAGCAGCCTGCTTGATTGGCACCCCATCCACAAGCATTCACTCCCCCACCACCGACGTACAGTGGCAGCAGTGTGTACCATTTACAAGATTCACTGCAGCAACGCACCAAGGCTCCTTAGATAGCACCTTCCAAACCTATGACCTCTACCACCTAGAAGGACAAGGGCAGCAGTTGCATGGGAACCCCACCACCTGCATGTTCCCCTCCAGGCCACACACCATCCTGACTATATCACCGTTACTTCGCTGTCACTGGGTCAAAATCCTGGAACTCCCTTCCTAACAGCACTGTGGGTGTACCTACCCCACATGGACTACAACGGTTCAAGAAGGTGGCTCACCCCCACCATCTCAAGGGCAATTAGGGATTGCAATAAATGCTGGCATAGCCAGCGATACACACATCCCATGAATGAATAAAAAAATGACCAATCCAACCTTGTTGCCTTGATAATATTCATAAACGATCTATCCTCCTCGACCATCCTGAGAGCTTCTTCAAGTGACCCACTCCATCCTTCTCCAGCACATATTTCACAACTTTCAAGTCTTTGGATGTCCACTTTTCTCAAGGTCCATATTTCAGCCCCCTACAACAAGACGCACCAAATCACAGTCTTACGAACATACAAACATACGAATTAGGAGCAGGCCATTTGGCCCATCGAGCTTGCTCAGCTATTCAATAAGACCATGGCTGATCTGTTTGTGTACCGAATTCCACATGCCCATCTACCCCTGATAACCTTTGATTCCCTTGCCAAGAATCTATCATTAAAAATATTCAATGAGCCTGCCTCCACCAGCTTCTGAGGCAGAGAGTTCCAAAGTCACACAACCCTCTGAGAGAAAAAATTTCTTCTCATCTTTGTCCTAAAAGGGTGACCCCTAATTTTAAAACAGTGCCCCCTGGTTCTGCCAAAGTGAATAACTTCACATTTTCCCACATTATACTCCATCTGCCAGATATTTGCCCACTCACTCAACCTATCTATATCGGTCTGCAAGCTCCTTATGTCCTCTTCACAACATACTTTCCTAGGGCGGCACAGTGGCGCAGTGGTTAGCACCGCAGCCTCACAGCTCCAGCGACCCGGGTTCAATTCTGGGTACTGCCTGTGTGGAGTTTGCAAATTCTCCCTGTGTCTGCGTGGGTTTTCTCCGGGTGCTCCGGTTTCCTCCCACAAGCCAAAAGACTTGCAGGTTGGTAGGTAAATTGGCCATTATAAATTGCCACTAGTATAGGTAGGTGGTAGGGAAATATAGGGACAGGTGGGGATGTGGTAGGAATATGGGATTAGTGTAGGATTAGTATAAATGGGTGGTTGATGGTCGGTACAGACTCGGTGGGCCGAAGGGCCTGTTTCAGTGCTGTATCTCTAAACTATCCTTGTGTCATCTGCAAATTTAGCTACCATGCCATCGCTCCCCTCAGCTAAGTCATTGATATAAATTGTAAAAAGTTGAGGCCCCAGCACAGACTCCTGCGGAACTCCACTCATCACATCCTGCCATTCAGAAAAGGACCCATTTATGCATACTCTCTGTTTTCTGCCAGGCAATCTTCTGATGCTAATATGTTACACCCTACACCATGAGCTCATACTTTGTGCAATAACCTTTTATGTGGCACCTTGTCAAATGCCTTCTGGAAATCCAAGTACAGTACATCAACGGGCTCCCCTTTACCCACAGCGCATGTTACTCCTTCAAAGAACTCCAATAAATTGGTTAAACATGATCCCCCTTTTACAAAACCATGCTGTCTATTCACGATTACTTTGAGTTTTTCCAAATGCCCAGCTAAAACCTCCTTAATGATCGATTCTAATACCTTCCCCATGACAGACGTCAAACTAGCTGGTCTATAGTTACCAGTTTGTTGCCTCACACTCTTCTTGAATAGAGGGGTTATATTTGCTACTTTTCAGTCTGATGGAACCTTTCCAGAATCTAGCGAATTTTGAAAAATTAACACCAACGCATCTACTACCGCATTAGCTACCTCTATTAAGACACTAGAATGAAGTACATCAGGACCCAGGAACTTGTCAACCCGCAGCTCCATCAGTTTGCTCATTACTGCTTTCCTGGTGATTGTAATTTCAGCAAGTTCCACTCTTCCTTCCATCTCCTGATTTATAGCTACTACTGGAATGTTTTTTGTATCCTCTATAGTGATGACAGAAGCAAAATATTTGTTCATTTCATCCCCCATTTCCTTATTATCTACTATTGACTCCCATTCTCACTGACTAGAGGACCAACACTCACTTTACTTACTCTTTTCCTTTTTAAATATCTGTAGAAACTCTTGCTATCCGTTTTTACATTTCTAGCTAGCTTCCTCTCATACTCTAATTTCTTTCTGTGATCAACCTTTTAGTCATTCTCTGCCATTTTATCTACTCTGACTGATCATCTGACCTGCCACTCATCTTTGCGCAATTATATGCTTTTTCCTTAAGTTTGATGCTTTCCTTAACTTCTTTAGTTAACCACGGATAGTGGGTCCTTCCCTTAGAATTTTTCTTTATGGTAGGAATATACTTATTCTGCGTATTCAGAAATATCCCCTTAAATGTCTGCCACTGCTTCTCTATTGATCTGTCTTCTAGCCTAGTAACTTCACTTCAGCTAACTCATCTTTCATGCCCACATAGTTGCCCTTATTTAAATTGTTACGACCAGGTGAGAAAGAGGTCTAGGGTTTCCTTTCAGCCTTCACCTGGTCTTACAGTAACAGCATTTAATTTTTTACACTCCGTGTTTTGAGCTTCCCCTTGCTGAATCCTTGTTCACACTTTCCAATTATAAGGCAAAGGAATGAGCACAAACAGGCTTTCTTAGTTTAAAGAAGAAAGGTGAAATTTATTAAAACTTAAACTAAAACTCTAATTCAGTTAACGCATGCATACGCGATACGCATATGCAAATAGAGACAGAAAAAAGCAGCAGAAAAATAAAGTGGAAAGGTTTGAGGCAATATCTGAAGAGTTTTTTGTTACGGGTCTTAGAGCTTACTGTAGAGTCCTTGTTTGTAGGTGGAGCTTGCTTCTCGTTGGGGCACAGTGTTCTTCTTAAACCTTGTTCACTGTAGGAGACTTTTCTCTCTTGGGGTTCACGTGTCTTCAGTGGGTTTCAGTTCTGTGAGAAAGAGATGGGAGCAGACAGGAGGAGAGGAGGTCTTTTCCAGTCCTGAAGCAAAGAACTTTCTGCCAGTTCAAACACTGTCTCTACAATTTAAAACTCCCCATGTTGGCCAGCAGGGTAGTCACGTGACTGGTATGACCACTTCTGGCTTTCTGTATTGGGTGGGTCAGGAGATAGCTGCTTTGTTACAAGCAGTGTCTGTTAATATGCAAAAATGTCCTTCCAGCCAGGAACATGCAACCCCCTGTAATAGGCCTTCTCTTCTTCCCAGTGACAATTTGAAATTTAATGTCCATGTGGCGAAATTAATGTGCCCCATTCTTGGCAGGTGGGGGCCTGCATGACAAAGTTTAAAATACTACTCTTTGACCCAGTCTTCTCTCTTTCAAACTGGATGTAAAATGCAATCATATTGTGGTCGCTGCTACCTAGAGGTGCCTTTACTCTGAGGTCATTAATTAATCCTGTTACATTACACAATACCAAAACTAATATACTCTGCTCTGTGGTTGGTTCCAGAACATGCTGCCATAAGAAACTATCTCAAAAGCATTCTATGGCCTTCTCATCCAGGCTACTATTGCCAATCTGATTTTTCCAGTTTCTATGTAGATTAAAATCACCCATGGTTATTTCCATACCTTTATCACATGCATTGTATACTTCATCCTGCATTGTGGTTACTGTGAGGGGGCCTGTAGACCACTCCCACTAGTGACTTCTTTCCCCTACTATTCCTCATCTCCACCCAAACTGATTCTACATCCTGATCTCCTGAACCAAGGTTATCTCTAACTATTGCACCAATGCCATCCTTGATTAACAGTGCTATCTCTCCACCTTTACCTAGATTCCAATTCTTCTTGAATGTTATATGCCCCTCAATATTCAGGACCCAATCCTGGTCATCCTGCAGCCACGTTTCCATAATGGCAATCAGATCATATTTATTTACTTCAATGTGCGCTACCAGTTCATCTACTTTGTTATGAGTGCTACGTGCATTCAGATACAGAGCCTTTAGTTTTGTCTGTTAACTTTGTAACATCTAGTCATGACTGTTGGTGTGTTCTTAGGTTTTTTCCCTCTGTCCCTTCCTGCTATTCTCTGACTAATTTCCCATATCACTATTCTGCTCTACCTGTTGATTTACTACATCTACCCAAGCTTGATCTCTCACCCCTCTTATTTAGTTTAAAGCCCTCTCTACTTCCCTAGTTATACGGTTTGCTGGAACACTGGTTCCAGCACGGTTCAGGTGCAGACCGTCCCAACGGTATAGCCCCCACTTTCCCCACTACTGGTGCCAGTGCCCCACGAACCAAAACCCACTTCTCCCACACCAGTCTTTGAGCCACATATTCATTTCACTAACCTTATGTGCCCTTCTGCCAATTGGCCAGCGATTATTACCCTCAAGGTTCTGCTCTTCAATTTGGTGCCTAGCTCCTCATACTGTCTAAGCAGAACCTCTTTCCTCGTCCTACCTATGTCGTTGGTACCTACATGGACTATGACAACTGGATCCTTCCCCTCCCACTCCAAGTTTCTGCCTACCCCTGAGCAGATGTCCCGAACCCTGGCACCGGGTAGGCAATACATCCTTCTGGACTCATGCTCTTGGCTGCACAGAACAGTGTCAATCCCCTTCACTATACTATTCCTTATTACCATTACATTCTATTTTGCTCCTCCCACTTGAATGGCTTCCTGTACCACAGTGCAATGGCCAGTCTGCTCATTTTATTTTTATTTATTTAGAGTTACAGCACTGAAACAGGCCCTTCGGCCCACCGAGTCTGTGCCGACCAACAACCACCCATTTTTCCTAACACTATCCTACACTACCCCCATATTTTCTACCACATCCCCACCATTCTCCTACCACCTACCTACACTAAGGGCAATTTATAATGGCCAATTTACCTATCAACCTGCAAGTCTTTTGGAGGTGGGAGGAAACCGGAGCACCCGGCGTAAACCCACACAGACACAGGGAGAACTTGCAAACTCCGCACAGGCAGTACCCAGAATCGAACCCGGGTCGCTGGAGCTGTGAGGCTGCGGTGCTAACCACTGTGCCGCCCATCCACCTTGCAGACCTTGCTTTCGTCTACACAGGTTGAGAGCACCTCAAACCTGTTTGCAATTGCAAAGTCTGCTTGGTCCCATTACCTGCCTCACTCATGGCCACATCCTCCTGTCCCTCACTGCTGACCAAAACGGATGACCCTGTTTTAAGAGGTGTGACCTCTTGATATTTCTTTTCTTGAGGTCTATACTCATTCCTGTACTGAGCAATTCTTTATGTTTGGAGAATGCATTCTTTACCATTGCTATTCCAGCTCTGATTTCTTTATGGTTGTAACCATCTTCTGACAAGATGCTTCCCAGGTACTTAAGTGATACTTGCTTCAGCTGTTAACCATTTATCCCACCATTATTTCTTCCAATCTTCACAACTTTCAGCTTTTTTACATTCATTTTCATTCCGTAAGCTTTCACCACTGCATTGATCCTATCTATTAGTATCTGTAAATCTTCTGCTGTGCTCGCTATTAGGGCCTGGTTGTCTGCAAATCTCACTGCCTTCACCAATTAACCTCTTACTTTGACACCTTCCTATACTTCACATAGTGCTTCTTTTATCATGGCAATGGTTATAGTAGACAGCCTTGTCTCACCCTATGCCTGATTACACCATGTTCAGTTTCACCAAATACTGTCCTGATAGTTGCAGTCTGTCCCATGTGCAGAGCTACAGTCATTCATTTATCTCTCCAGACAGCTCTGATTGCTTCCAGCAATTTCAACAGCCTTTGCCAGTTCACTCAGTAGAGAGCTTTTTCATAATCCACAAAGCAGGTGTACACTTCTTGCTAGTATTCTATGCTTCTTTCACTTATCACTACTCTCGCCTCTCTTGTTCCACAACCCTTCCGAAAACTGAATTGATCACAGCAGATGTAATGGCTTGCTTTGGCTTCCAATCTATTTGCTAGGATCTTTAACATTACCTTGGTGCCTGTTAATTAAAGTTATGGTGTGGTGCTCTTCACGATTCGTGGTATTTGCCTTCTTCTCCAATGACGTCATTATGCTCCTCAAAAAGGCCATTCTCCCTCAGTGTACGTCTCTTTACACAAGTTAATCAGTTCCCTTGTGCCTTCTTTCCAAGTCCTTTTACCATTTCTGCAGGGATTCCATCACATCCTTCTGACTTTCCTGGCCTCAGACCTTTTATAGCTCTAATTATTTCAAACTCCAGAAGATCAGGTCCTAAGTCATCCTGGGAAATGTTGTCTTCTTTCTCTGGTTCTAGTTCTATTGGTTTGCCATCTTTGTCATATGGGCCTTCAATATACTCTTTCCATCTATTCTTTACTTCCTCAGATTTTATAAGCAGTGTACCATCTCTATTATCAGTTCCTCTTTAGAACCATAGAACCATAGAAAAGTTATGGCACAGAAAGAGGCCATTCAGCCCATCATGTCTGTGCGGCTCACTTTCCAGCCTTGGTCCGTAGCCTTACCGGTTACAGCACTTCAGGTGCAGGTCCAGGTATCTTTTAAATGAGTTCAGGGTTTTTTGCCTCCACCACCGATCTGGGTAGCAAATTCCAGACACCTACCACCCTCTGGATGAAAAGGTTTTTCCTCATGTCTCCTCTAATACTTCTACCAATCACCTTAAATCTGTACCTCCTGGTAATTGACCTCTCCACTAGGGGAAACAGGTCCTCCTGTTTACTCCATCTAGGCCCCTCATAATTTTGTACACCTCAATTAATTCACCTCTCAGCCTCCTCTGTTCGAAGGAAGACAACCCTAGCCTATCCAATCTTTCCTCATCACTGCAATTTTCAAACCCTGGCAATATTTTTGGTAATCTCCTCAGTACTCTCTCCAGAGCAATTATGTCCATCCTGTAATGTGGTGACAAGAACTATACGCAATACTCCAGCTGTGGCCTAATCAGCGTTTTATATAGTTCCAGCATTGCATCCCTGCTTTTGTATTCTACACCTCGGCCAATAAAGGAAGCATTCCATATGCCTTCTTCACTTTATCTACCTGTCCTGCCACCTTCAGTGAACTGTAGACATATACTCCAAGGTCTCTCACATCCTCTACCCCTCTCAATATCTTCCCCGTTTATTGTGTATTCCCTTGCTTTGTTTGCTCTCCCCAAATGCATTACCTCACACTCCTCCGAATTGAATTCCATTTGCCACTTTTCCACCCACTCAACCAAATCATTGATATCATTCTGGAGTCTATAGCTATCCTCTTCGCTGTCAACTATACGGCCAATTTTTGTGTCATCTACAAATTTCCCATTCATACCTCCCACATTTAAGTCCAGATCATTAATCTCTACCACAAACAGCAAGGAACTCAACACTGAGCCCTGTGAAATGCTGCTGGAAACCGCTTTCTATTTGCAAAAACATCTGTCGACCATTACTCTTTGTTTCCTGTCACTGAGCCGAATTTGGATCCAACTCACTGCATCCCCCTGTATCCCATTGGCTTTTACATTTCTGACCAGTCTGCCATGTGGGACCTTGTCAAATGCCTTACTAAGATCCATGTAGACAACATCCACTGCACTACCCTCTTCAATCCTCCTTGTTATTTCCTCAGAAAATTCAATTAAGTTGGTGAAACACAACCTTCCCTTAACAAATCCATGCTGGCTATCCCTGATTAATCTGTGCCTTTCCAAGTAACAGTTTATCCTATCTCTCAGAATTGATTGTAATAATTTGCCCACCACCGAGGTCAGACTGACCAGCCTATAATTATTTGGCCTATCCTTCGCAACATTTTTAAACAATGGTCAAACATTCGCAGACCTCCAATCCTCTGGTACCTCACCTGTATCTGATGAGCATTTGAAAATGATCCTCAGAGCATCCGCTATTTCCTCCCTGGCTCCCTTTAACAGCCTGGGATACAATCCATCTGGCCCTGGGGATTTATCCAGTAAAAGGATGTCGGACCCTCTAGTACTTCCTCTCTCATTATGCTTATTGTATCTAATATTTCACACTCCTCTTTAACTACAATATCTGCACCATCCCTCTCCTTTGTGAAGACAGAGACAAAGTACTCATTAAGAACCCTGCCCACATCTTCTGCATCCATGCATAAGTTACCTTGTACATCTCTGATAGGCCCTACCCTTCCCTTAGTTATCCTCTTGCTCTTATTGTACTGATAAAACATCCTTGGGTTGTCCTTGATTTTACCTGCCAATATTTTTTCATGTCCTCTCTTTGCTTTCCTAATTTCCTTTTTTACTTCACCCCTGCACTTTCCACACTCCTCTAGGCTTTATAAAGTATTAAGTTTTTTGTGACTGTCATTAGCTTTCTTTTTCTGCTTTATCTTACCCTAAATGCTTCTAGATAACCAGGGGGCTCTAGATTGGCGGTACCACCCATTTTCTTTGTGGGGACATGCCTACACTGCGCCCATAGAGTCTCGCTTTTGAATGCCTTCGCCCGGTTTGCCACTGATTTTCCTTCCAGTAGCTGTATCCAGTCCACTTTCGCCATATCACCTCTCAGCTTCGTAAAATGTGCCTTCCCCCAATTTAGGACTTTTACTCCTGTTCTCTCTTTGTCCTTTTCCAGAATAATGCTAAATGTAACTGTATTATGGTCACTATCTCCAAAATGGTCACCCCTGCCACTTCATCCACTTAGAGTCATAGTGTTATACAGCACAGAAACAGGCCCTTCGGCCCATCGTGTCCATGCTGACCATCAAGCACCTATCTAATCTAATCCCATTTTCTCACACTTGCCCCCTAGCCTTGTATGCTATGGCGTTTCAAGTGCTCATCTAAATACTTCTTAAATGTTGTGGGGGTTCCTGCCTCTACCCTGCTTCAGGCAGTGTGTTCCAGATTCCAACCACCCACTGGGTGAATTTTTTTTCCTCAAATCCCCTCTGAACCTCCCGCCCTTTACCTTAAATCCATGCCGCCTGGATATTGACACCTCTGCTAAGGGAAAAAGTTTCTTCCTATCTATCCTATCAATGCTCCTCATAATTTTGTATACCTCAATCAGGTCCTCCCTCAGCCTTCTCTGCTCCAAGGAAAACAACCCTAGCCTTTCCACTCTCTCTTCATAGCTGAAATGCTCCAGCCCAGGTGACATCCTAGTGAATCTCCTCTGCACCCTCTCCAGTGCAATCATATCCCTCCTGTAATGCGGTGACCAGAACTGTACACAGTACTCCAGCTGTGGCCTAACTAGCGTTTTCTACAGCTCCATCATAACCTCCATGCTCTTATATTCTATGCCTTAGCTAATAAAGGCAAGTTTCCCATATGCCTTCCTAACCACCTTATCCACCCATGCTGCTGCCTTCAGTGATCTATGGACAAGTACACCAAGGTCGCTCTGACCTTCTGTACTTCCTGGGGTCCTACCATACTTTGTATATTCCCTTGCCTTGTTAGCCCTCCCAAAATGCATCACCTCACATTTCTCAGGATTAAATTCCATTTGCCACTGCTCCACCCATCTTACGAGCCCAACTATATCATCCTGTAATCTAAGGCTTTCCTTCTCACTATTTACGACACCAACAATTTCCGTGTATTCTGCGAACTTACTGATCATACCTCCTATATACACGTCTAAATCATTAATGTACATTATAAACAGCATGGGTCCCAGCACCGATCCCTGCGGTACACCACAGGCTTCCAATTGCAAAAACAACCCTCGACCATCATCCTCTGTCTCCTGTCACTTAGCTAATTTTGGATCCAATTTGCCAAATTGCCCTGTATCCCATGGGCTCTTACCTTCTTAACCAATCTCCCATGGGGGATCTTATCAAAAGCCTTACTGAAGTCCATGTGGACTACATCAACTGCCTTACCCTCATCTACACATCTAGTCACCTCTTCGAAAAATTCAATCAAGTTTGTCAGACATGATCTCCCCCTGACAAAGCCATGCTGACTATCCCTGATTAATCCCTGCCTCTCCAAGTAGAGATTAATCCTATCTCTCAGAATTTTTTCCAATAGTTTCCCTACGACTAATGTTAGTCTCACTGACCTATAATTACCTGGTTTATCCCTGCTACCCTTCTTGAATAATGGTACCACATTCGCTGTCCTCCAGTCCTCTGGTACCTCTCCTGTGGCCAGAGAGGATTTGCAAATTTGTGTCAGAGCCCCTGCTATCTCCTCCCTTGCCTCACATAGCAGCCTGGGATACATCTCATCTGGGCCTGGGGGTTTATCCACTTTTAAGCCAATTAAAACAGCTAATTTCAATACTAATTTGTTCCAGTAAATCACAATCCCCCTTCCTGATCTCTACACCTATAATGTCCTTCTCCATAGTGAACACAGATGAAAAGTAATCATTTAAAACCTCACCTACGTCCTCTGGCTCCACACACAGATTGCTACTTTGGTCCCTAATGGGTCCTACCTTTTTCCTGGTTTTCCTCTTACCCTTAATATACTTAGAAAACGCCTTGGGATTCTCCTTTATCTTCCCTGCCAGTGTTTTTTCATGTCCCCTCTTCGCTCTCCCAATAACTTTTTTAAGTATCCCCCCTACACCTTCTATACTCCTCTAGGGCTTCTGTTTTCAGTCCTCTGAATCTGCCATAAGCCTTTTTTTTCCTTATCGAATCCTCTATATCCCTTGACATCCAGGATTCCCTGGACTTGTTGGTCCTACTCCTCACCTTTACATGTTGGACCTGAACTCTCACTATTTCCTTTCTGAATGAATCCCACTGGTCTGATGTAGACTTTCCTACAAGTAGCTACTCCCAGTCCACTTTGGCCAGATCCTGTTTTATCATATTGAAATCTGCCTTCCCCCAATTCAGTACTTTTATTTCCAGTCCCTCTTTGTCTTTTTCTATAACTACCTTAAATCTTACTATGGTCACTATCCCCAAAATGCTCCCCCACTGACACTTCTACCACTTGTCCGGCTTCATTCCCTAAGATGAGATCCAGTGCCGCCCCTCCTATTGTAGGACTTTCTATGTGCTGGCTCAAAAAGCTCTCCTGAATGCACTTTAAGATTTCTGCCCCCTTTAAACCTTTTGCACTAATACTATCCTCGCTAATGTTGGGGAAGTTGAAATCCCCTACTATTATTACCCTATTATTTTTACACCTGTCTGAGATTTGCCTACATATCTGCTTCTCTCTCTCTCCCTGACTGTTTGGAGGCCTGTAGTACACTCTCAGCCAAGTGATTGCCCCCCTTTTCTTTTTAAGTTCTAGCCTTATGGCCTCATTTGAGGAACTTTCTAAAATATCATCCCTCCTTACTGCAGTAATTGATCAACAGGGCAATGCCACCTCCTCTATTACACCCTCCCCTATTACTCCTGAAAATTCTATACTGTGGGATATTGTGCTGCCAGTCCTGCCCTTCCCTCAACCATGTCTCTGTGATAGCAGTAATATCATATTCCCATGTTTTAATCAATGCCCTCAATTCATCTGCCTTACTAGTAAGACTCCTTACGTTAAAATAGATAAAATCCAGCCTTGCATTATTCGCTTGTGCCCTAGCAAACCTCCCAGCAAGGATGTTGGTCCCGTTCCGGTTCAGGTGCAACCCGTCCAACTTGTACAGGTCCCACCTTCGCCAGAAACAGACCCAGTGATCCAGGAAACTAAAACCATCCCTCCTGCACCATCTCTTCAGCCACGCATTCATCTGCTCTGTCCATCTATTCCTATATTCACTCGCACGTGGCACCGGGAGTATTTCAGAGATTACAACCTTTGAGGTCCTGCTTTTTAATCTGCTACCTTGCTCCCTAAATTCTTGTTACAGGACCTCATCCGTCTTTCTACCTATGTTATTGGTACCAATGTGGACCACGACCTCACGCTGTGCACCCTCACCCTCTGGAATACTCTGTAGCTGCTCGGTGATAGCCATGACCCTTGCATCAGGCTACATATCATCCTGGAATCATGTCTGCGACCAGAAAAATGCCTATCTGTTCCTCTAACCATAGAATCACCCACTGCTATTGCTCTCTTGTCCCTTTTTCTCCATCCACTTTCCCAGCTTCATTTCCTAAGACTAAATCTAGAATTGCGCCCCTCTTGTTGGGCTTGTTAGTTGCTGGCTAAAAACATTCCCTTGAATGAAGTTCATGAATTTTGTGCCCTCTGTGCCCTTTACACTGTATGCCAGTTGATATTAGGGTAGTTGAAATCCCCAACTATTATTGCCCTATCGCTTTTGCACTCAGAAATTTGCCTACATTTCTGTTCTTATATCTCCCTCTCACTATTTGGGAGTCTATAGTACACGCCTCTTAGTGTGGCTGCCCCTTTTTTATTTCTGAGCTCAACCCTTATGGACTCATTTTATGATTCATTTAGCATATCATCCCTCCTCACAGCTGTAATTGATTCTTTAACCAATAATGCTACACACCCTGTCCTTTTTTTATCCCTTTCTCTATCCTGCCTGAAAACTCTATATCCAGAGATGTTGAGCTGCCATTTTTGCCTCTCTTTAAGCCAGGTTTTCATTATAGCAATGATATCATACTGCCATTTGTCTGTCTGTGTCCTCAGCTGATCAGCTTTATTTGTTATATTCCTTGCGTTTAAATAAATACCTTTTAACACTGCCAAATTCCTGTGCTGCACACTTTTTAACCTTTGCTTCTTCTGTCTTTCAGAGTCTCTCACTAATTTTCTGCCTTCCGTTCCCTGCTCTGAATTTGTCCTATCTGAAACTGCCCTCAGGTTCCCATTCCCCTGCCAAACTAGTTTAAACCATCCCCAACAGCACTAGCAATCTTCCTGCAAGGATATTCATCCCAGTCCTGTTCAGGTGTAGACCGTTCAACTTCTACAAGTCCCACCTTCCCCAGAATGCCCCAGAAATCTGAAGCCCTCCCTCCTGCACCATCTCTCCAGTAAAGCATTCATCTGGTGGATTCTCCTATTTCTGTACTTACCGGCGCATGGCTTGGGAGTAATCCAGAGATTACTACCTTTGAGGTCTTGCTTGCTAATCTCTTTCCTAACACCCTAATCTCAGCCTGTAGGACTTCATCCCTTTTTTTACCAATATCATTGGCTCCAATGTGGACCATGACCTCTGGCTGTACACCCTTGCTCTCCAGAATGCTCTGTAGCCACTTGATGATATCCTTGCACCAAGAAGGCAACATACCATCCTGGAATCACGTCTGCATCCACAGAAATGCCTGTCTGTTCCCCTAACTATAGAATCCCCTACCATTATTGCTTTCCTGTCTTTTCTCCTCCCTCCCTGCACATCTGAGAGATCATGGTCCTCTGGTCATGACTGTCACTGCACTCTACAGAGGAACCCTTTCTCCCATCGGTACTCAGAACTGATTACCGGTTAGAAAGTGGGATGCCCTCTGGGGACTCCTGCACTACTTGCTTTGCCCTTCTTGTCTATCTGGCAGCCACCCAGTCCCTCTCTACCTGCGCTGTCTTAAGCTGCGGGGTGACCACCTCCTGAAACGTGCTATCCACTTATCTTTCATCCTTACGAATGCACCTCAGTGACACCAACTGCTCCTTGAGTTCCAGGATTCAGCACTCAAGGTTTTGGTGGCACATCTTGCACTTGTAGTTGTCCAGGACATGGGTAGAGTCCTGGATTCCCCACATGGCACAGGATGTGCAATCGATGGGTGTGAGCAGCCCTGCCATGCCTTGAATTATTTATTTACTGCACTAAAATTGGAAGTTAAATAAATACAATAAAATGGTTATAAATAGAACAAACAAATGAGTAACCACCTACCAACTACTGGTATTTTAGCTTCTATTTAGTAGATAGGCTTAAATGTTAGAGAAAAAATAAAAATCAGCAGAAAGAAGAAAGTAAGAAAATACACACCAGCTACTCACCGACTAGCTTCCTTTGCCTCACCGCGCTCTTTCCCATTTCACGCTGTTTGTGGCTCCGAGGTCTCACCCAGTCAATCACCTCCCTCCTTCCCTGTGATGTCACACCTCGATTTTCCTTTCTGATTGCATGCTGTGCTGTTGGAGATGTGCTCTGCTGCTGTGTCTCTGCCGGTGGTTCCCACAATCTTTTTAAACTCCTCTCTCCCGATGTGCTCTGCTGCTTGCTTACCCCTCTTTCCTCCAGTCAATTCCTTTATTTTCTCATAGAGAGTGTTCGTTCCTCCTTTTTTTTGCAGTTCATCCAATTCTCTGAATTTCTCTCCCCACCAACTGTGTCTTGCCTGTTCAGTTTCTCTCCTTAGCTCATTGTTTAGTTTTCTATATATTCCTTTATCTTCTTTCATATTTTTGTTCTTCCACTTTCTTCTCTCATGCATTTTCTTCAGCAATTTCTTCTGAGACCTATGGCTTTTTAACTCTTTTCCCTTTAACCATGCCAATGTTTTCTTTAGCCCTTTCTAAGATGGTGCTTTCCAGTCTATCCCACTAACCTTGGCAATTGCTTTCTGAACTGTTGTTAACCTCTAACTTTTTCTCCACTGCTTCACGAAATTTGACCTTCTCAGAGCCCTGCATCCTCTCTCTATCCCGCCTAGGCTTTTGATTTCCCTTCTTGATTCTCTTCAGCTGAACTTTTACTATCATGGCCACTAGATTATGATCTGTGTCCACGTCTACTCTTGGGGAGGCACATGCATTCTTTATGCTGTTTTTATATCTCCGCTTGACAAGGGTGTAATCAATTTGGTACCTCTTCAGATCCCCAGGTGACTTACAAGTGTACTGTTTCCTCTGATTATGCGTAAAACAGGTATTGTTGATGCACAGCTTCCATCTTATACAGAGCTCAATCAGCATCTCTTCTCTGTTGTTTCTGACATCCAGTCTGTGACTTCCAACGTCGTTTCCATCTCTGCCTTCATCGACTACAGCATTCCAGTCTCCCATAATCACCAAGAAGTTGTTTCCTTTTTCCTTTCCTATCAGTTCTTACAGTTTCTGGTACTCTGTCTGCAATTCTTCATCCAGGTGCTCTGATGTGGGCATGTGCACTGCTATAATAACAACATCCACTGGATCAGCACAGAGCACCATCTTCAGCAGTCTGTCACTGTGTTGGGCCCTGCACTCAGGGTTATGAGCCATGGCCAACAATAGAACCAGTGCATTTTCAGTGGTGATGGCAGAAGAGCTAGAACCTCGAGGGACAAAAGCTGCTTTCACGTGGAGGATCCTTCGGGAAGAGGACTTGTGGTTCCTTTAAGCACACATGAGGAAGGCAATGGGAAGCCACCTCATGTATTCTTCTTCCTAGTTATATTGCTCATGGCTGACAGTCTTTTAATACTTGTTCGCTAATAGTGCTTGGAAGATACAGAGGTATCCTGTTGTATTAGTGTACATAATTGGCTACAGTTGATAAAATGAATCTTGGTGTGGCATAAAAATATATACTTGAGCAGTGTTATAAGTATTTTTGGAACTTCAGTTACTGTTACAAAGAATTTTTAGAAATTAATATCTGCAAAATTTTTCAAATAGTTTGCATCCATTAAAAACTGACCGTTTCTGAAAATTAATGGCCTGTAAATTATTATACTGTGACATCTGGTGGAGGTGAAGGAAGCCAACGTGGAATCATCGAATAGAATCATAGACTGGTTACAGCATAGAAAGAGGCCATTTGACCCGTCAAGCCCATACCAGCTCGTTGCAAGAGCAATTTAGCTAGTCCCACTCCACTGTCCTTTCCCCTCGGCCCTGCAATTTCTTCCCCCTCAGGTGCTTATCCAATTCCATTTTGAAAGCCATGATTGAATCTGCCTCCACCACCCTTTCAGGCAGTGCATTCCAGATCGTAACCATTCGCTGCATAAAAGAGTTTTTCCTCATGTCGCCTTTGGTTCTTTTGCCAGTCACCTTGAATCTGTATCCTCTTGTTCTCAACCCTTCTGCCAATCTATTTCTCTATCTGCTCTGTATTGACCCTTCAGGACTTTGAACACCCTGATCAAATCTTCCCTCACTCTTCTCTTCTCAACCTTCTCTTTAAGGAGAACAACATTCACTTCTCGAAATTTATCCTCATGACTGAAGTCCCTTACCCCTGGCACCATTCTCGTAAATCTTTTCTGCACCCTCTCTAAAGCCTTCACATCCTTCCTAAAGTGCAGTGCCCAGAATTAGACATAATACTCCAGTTGTGGCCAAACCAGCATTTTGGTTCATTATAATTTCTTTGCTTTTGTACTCTTTGTCTCTATTTATAAAGCCCAGGATCCTGTATGCCTTTTTAACCACTTTCTCAACCTGCCCTGCCACCTTCAATGATTTGTGCATACATACTCCCAGGTCTCTCTGCTCCTGCACCCTTTTAGAATTGTACTCTTTAATTTATATTGCCTCTCCTCATTCTTCCTACCAAAATGTATCACTTCATACTTCTCTGTGTTAAATTCCATCATCCTCCAATGCCTCTCCACTGTCATCTAGCTAGATGGGACTGCACTCACCTGTTTCCATTCTTATGGACCCAGCCATAGCAAATCAACTGTAATTGACTTCTCTTCCCACTCCCATATTGTTACCTCTAGTTTCCCCCTAGGATCTATCCTTAGCCCCCCCCCCCCCTTCTGTTTGTAGATATAGGACATAGGAACAGGAATAGGCCATTATTTCTTATTTGCATGCAACCCGTCGGCGACATCATCTGAAAGTACAGTGTTAGTTTTCAGATGTACGCTGATGACACCCAGTTCTACCTCACCACCACCTTTCTTGACTCCACCGTCTCTAAATTCTTAGACAGCTTATTCCACATCCAGCACTGATGAGCAGAAATTTCTTCCAACTAATTATTGGGAATACTGAAGCCACTGTCTTTGGCCCCCACCACTAACTCCTTTCCCTAGCCACTGACTCCATCACTCTCCCTGTCAACTGTCTGAGACTGAACCAGACTGTTCGCAACCTCAATGTCATATTTCATCCTGATTTGAGCTTCCGACGGCATATCTGTGCTATCACTAAGACCATCTATTGCCACCTCCGTAGCATTGCTAGACTCCACCCCTGCTTCAGCTCTTATGGTGCTGAGGCCCTCATCTATGACTTTACTATCTCTTGTTATGACCAGGTGAACAAGATGTCCAGGGGTCTCTTGCTGTCCTCACCTGGTCATATTGTAACAGTATTTAATTTTAGACACACTGTGTTTAAAGCTCCCCTTTTTGTGAATCCGTGTTCACAGTTTCCAATTATCAGGCAAACAACTAAGCACAAACAGACTTTCTTTGGTTTAAAGCAGAAAGATGAAATTTATTGAACCTTAAACTTAACTCTAATATGGTTCACGTCTGCGGATGTTCGATGCACTCACTCTAGCATGCACATGCTAACATGCAAGATAGGGACAGAAAAAAGTAGAAGAGATAAGTAAAACAGTTTGAGGCAATATCTTATTACTGTTTCTCGAGCTCGCTGTAGTCCTTGACTGAAGTTGTATTCGTGCGTTTCATAGAGGCCCAGTAATCTTCTTAAAAATTTATTCACATGGCAAATCTTCCTCTCTTTGAGTCTCACGTGTCTTCAATGCTTTCAATTCCCTGAGAGATAGGCAGGAGGTGTTCTTAGTTCCAGGAGAGCACACAGCATTCTGCCTGGCAATTCCTTTGTTTGGGAGTTCAAATTCAAAGAGCTCCCAGGGTGCTCAGCAGGTTAGTCATGTGACTAGTTCCTTATGTGGAACAGTCTCTTCACATCCCTTGCTGGAGGCTCAAATTTCTCTGCCCCGGCAAGTTAGCCGTGTGACTAAAACTAGTCTGACCACTTCTGTGTATTGGAGGGCAACTGCAAAGTCTCCATTGTTTCAACATTGTCTGTTACCATGGAAATGTCTTTCCAGTCAGAGCTTGCAATTTTAAGTTTTAATGTTCATGTGGTGAAATAATGTGTTCCTCAGTCTTAGTAGGTGGGGGTTTGCCTGACACTCTACACTGACCATTTTATCAGTCTCCTGGCTAGTCCACTTCCTACCTTTGGTAAACCTGAGGTCATCCTAAACTTTGTTGCCTATGTCCTAACTTGCACCAAGTCCCATTCACCCCTCATCCCTGTGCTCACTGACCAACATCAGCTCTCAGTTAAACAACTTTAATTTAGTAAAGCATCCCAAGGTGCTTCTCAGGAATGTAATCAAACAAAATTTGACACTAAACCACATAAGATTTTAGGGCAGACCGGCTTTCAAATTCTCATCCTCATTTTCAAATTTCTCCATGGTCGCTCCCCTCCCTATCTGTGTAACCTCTTCATACTGGGGCGGCACAGTGGCGCAGTGGTTAGCACCGCAGCCTCACAGCTCCAGCGACCCGGGTTCAATTCTGGGTACTGCCTGTGTGGAGTTTGCAAGTGCTCCCTGTGTCTGCGTGGGTTTCCTTCGGGTGCTCCGGTTTCCTCCCACATGCCAAAAGACTTGCAGGTTGATAGGTAAATTGGCCATTATAAAATTACCCCTAGGATAGGTAGGTGGTAGGGAAATATAGGGACTGGTGGGGATGTGGTAGGAATATGGAATTAGTATAGGATTAGTATAAATGGGTGGTTGATGGTCGGCACAGACTCGGTGGGCCGTAGGGCCTGTTTCAGTGCTGTATCTCTAAAAAAAAAATATCTGCGCTCCACTAATTCTAGCCTCTTGAGGATCCACCATTTGAATCAATCCACCATTGATGGCCGTGCCATCAGCTGCCAAGGTCCTAACTGCTGGAATTCTCCTTAAACCTCTCTACCTCCCTTCCTCTCTTACCTACTTTAAGGCACTTCTTAAAACCCACCTCTTTGACATCTGCCCTAAAATCTCCTTATGTGACTTAGTGTCAAATTTTGTTTGATTGCGCTCCTGTGAAGCACCTTGGGATGCCTTACTAAATTAAAGGCACTATATAAGTAATGTTGATGTTGTTGTTGTATTTTCCTTCCTCAGCTGATGACTCAGCTCTCCTCCATGCTGAACACCACTTAGAGGAAGTACTGAGAGTAGCAAAGGCAAAGGGTGCACTCTGGGTGGAGGACTTCAATGTCCATCATTAAGAATGGTGCGATAGCACCACTAGTCACCAAACTGACCTGAAGGCCTGGGATGGTGTCGGGACCCATAATCTTTGCTGTGTCCAGTATACTCAACTGTTTCTTAATATCATGTAGAGTGAATAAAATTGAAAACTGGAATCTGTAATAGTTGAGAACCTGAGAAGGAGGCAAGAGAAGGATCATCCACTCGTCACTTCTGGCTGAAGATGGTTGGAAATGTGTATCCTTGGCTTATCCGTTCAAATGCAGGAGTCTGCCATCGTTGAGGATACAGATGTTCATGTATCTTCCTTCATTCATTGGTTGCTTAATTGTCCACCACCATTCACAATTGGATGTTGTAAGGCTACAGAGGTTTGACCTGATCAGTTGGTTGTGGGATTGCTTAGTTCTGTCTATAGCATACTGTGTTCATTGTTCAGCCTGTATTGTAGCTTCACCAGATCCACATATTCTTCTACATTCTTAATTGAACCAGGGTTGGCAATCTGGCATAATGGTGATCGAGGTGTAAGGGATATGCTGGGCCATGAGTTTACAGGTTGTAGTGGTATGCAATTCTACTGCTGTTGACCTACAGCAACTCATGGATGTTTGATTTTGAGCTACTAAATCTGTTCTTAATCTATCCCATTTATCACGGTGGTAGTGCCATACAACAGAATGGAGGATGTTCTCAATATGAAGACAGAGTTTGGTCTCCAAAAGGACTATGCAGTGGTCACTCCTACCAATGTTCTCATGGACAAATGAATCTGCAACAGGTAGATTGGTGAGGACAAGGTCAAGTAGATTCTTCCCTCACGTTGGATCTCTCACCAGCTGCTAAAAGCTCAGTCTGGCAACTATATCCTTCAGGTCTCAGCCCGCTTGAGGCTCTCATCATATTTGCATTTAACACCACATTCTCCTCCTCTTGCTTCCCATTTCAGTTGGCTTTCTGTCCTTGAGCAGCAAGGTGAAACAGGCCAACCCAGTGTTACAAGAACCCATATTTTTTGTGGTAAAACTTGGGAATCGAAACTTTTAAAAACTAAAAAAAAGATTTCATGGACATTGAAACATCTGGAGATAGCTGAACTTTATGGATGCTTTTTTAAAAAAAGCAAGGCCAACAAGAGGTTCCTGGTTTTGACCAGTAAACAAATACTGGAAACCAGGTGATTTCAAGGAAACCACAGGGGGTTTTGACCAAAGAGCTACCCTTTGTTGTGACAAGAGAGAATTTATGACTTAGCATGAGACTTACTTGGAAAAGTACTTTCACTTTGAACTGTTAAAGATGCTGGTTTTAGGACTAAAAACAGGCAGTTGGGATCTGCATATGGACTTGCCAGGAGATCAGAACTGTTACCTGCATCTTTGAAGAATCCCTGCTCTGGAAAAGCAAATGCTTGTATGAAGTGGTACGGTTGCCTCCTGTAATTTTGAAGACATCCTGAATGCTTGCAGAAACCTTACATATTTAAAAAAGGATTTTAGCATTGAATGTGTGTGAGAACTGACACCTCTGTTGCTGCACACCAGATGGAAGACCAATGGAAGCCTTCGGCTGTTGAATTTCTTTGAACACCTCCCCAAACAGACTGTTCATCAACCTCACCTGGAAAAATTCCGTGTGGCTGCCAACTATTCGACTTTGGGCACCTTGCCAAAAAAAGGACTCCCATATCTTTTCAGTAAAAGTTTTTTTTATTCCTTCTACTTCTTTGTAACAGCTGTAAACAAAAATCCCCTTTTTTCCGGTTAACCAGTTTTTAGATGCATGTGAGTGTGCGTGGGGGGCTAGGAATAATACAAAGCTTTAATATTACAATTCACATATATATATATTTACTTCATTATTGGTTAAGACTTGGTTTTATAATAAACAGATAATTTTGTTGTTTATTGAAGAAACTTGGTTGGTGTGCTTTATTCTGGGGACAAATAGAGTATCTAATGGGCTGTTTCAGTAAGTAAGAACATTTATTGATATGTTGTGACCTGCGGAGATGTGCGACTGAATTAACAGTGCACTCAACAAAGAACAAAGAACAGTACAGCACAGGAACAGGCCATTCGGCCCTCCAAGCCTGCGCCGATCTTCATGCCAGTCTAAACTAAAACCTTCTGCACTTCCGTGGACCGTATCCCTCTATTCCCATCCTATTCATGTATTTCTCAAGATGCCTCTTAAACTTCGCTATCATACCTGCTTCCACCACCACCCCACCCCCCGGAAGCAAGTTCCAGGCACTCACCACCCTCTCTGTAAAGAACTTGCTTCGCACATCCCCTCTAAACTTTGCCCCTCGCACCTTAAACCTATGTCCCCTAGTAACTGACTCTTCCACCCTGGGAAAAAGCTTCTGACTATCCACTCTGTCCATGCCACTCATAATTTTGTAAACCTCTATCATGTCATCCCTCCACCTCCGTCGTTCCAGTGAAAACAATCCGAGTTTATCCAACCTCTCCTCATAGCTAATGCCCTCCAGACCAGGCAACATCCTGGTAAACCTTTTCTGTATCCTCTCCAAAGCCTCCACGTCCTTCTGGTAGTGTGGCGACCAGAATTGCACGCAATATTCTAAGTGTGGCCGAACTAAAGTTCTGTACAGCTGCAGCATGACTTGCCAATTTTTATACTCTATGCCCCGACCGATGAAGGCAAGCATGCCGTATGCCTTCTTGACTACCTTATCCACCTGCGTTACCACTTTCAGTGACCTGTGGACCTGTACGCCCAGATCTCTCTGCCTGTCAATACTCCTCAGGGTTCTGCCATTTACTGTATACTTCCCACCTGTATTAGATCTTCCAAATTGCATTACCTCAAACATTTGTCCGGATTAAACGCCATCTGCCATTTCTCCGCCCAAGTCTCCAACCGATCTATATCCTGCTGAATCCTCTGACAATCCTCATCACTATCTGCAACTCCACCAACTTTTGTGTCGTCCGCAAACTTACTAATCAGACCAGCTACATTTTCCTCCAAATCATTTATATATGCTACAAACAGCAAAGGTCCCAGCACTGATCCCTGTGGAACACCACTAGTCACAGCCCTCCATTCAGAAAAGCACCCTTCCACCGCTACCCTCTGTCTTCTATGACCGAGCCAGTTCTGTATCCAGCTTGCCAGCTCACCTCTGATCCCGTGTGACTTCACCTTTTGTACCAGTCTGCCATGAGGGACCTTGTAAAGGCTTTACTGAAGTCCATATAGACAACATCCACTGCCCTTCCTTCATCAATCATCTTCGTCACTTCCTCAAAAAACTCAATGAAGTTGGTGAGACAAACCTCCCCTTCACAAAACCATGCTGCCTCTCGCTAATAAGTTCATTTGTTTCCAAATGGGAGTAAATCCTATCCCAAAGAATCCTCTCTAATAATTTCCCTACCACTGACGTAAGGCTCACCGGCCTATAATTTCCTGGATTATCCTTGCTACCCTTCTTAAACAAAGGAACAACATTGGCTATTCTCCAGTCCTCTGGGACCTCACCTGTAGCCAATGAGGATACAAAGATTTCTGTCAAGGAATTTCTTCCCTTGCCTCCCTCAGTATTCTGGGGTAGATCCCATCAGGCCCTGGGAACTTATCTACCTTAATGCTTTGCAAGACGCCCAACGCCTCCTCCTTTTTGATGATGACATGACCCAGACTATCTACACTCCCTTCCCTAGACTCATCATCCACCAAGTCCTTCTCTGGTGAATACTGATGCACAGTACTCATTTAGTACCTCGCCCATTTCCTCTGGCTCCACACATAGATTCCCTCCTCTGTCCTTGAGTGGGCCAACCCTTTCCCTGGTTACCCTCTTGCTCTTTATATACGTATAAAAAGCCTTGGGATTCTCCTTAATCCTGTTTGCCAATGACTTTTCATAACCCCTTTTAGCCCTCCTGACTCCTTGCTTAAGTTCCTTCCTACTTTCTTTATATTCCTCAAGGGCTTCGTCTATTCCCAGCCTTCTGGCCCTTACGAATGCTTCCTTTTTCTTTTTGACTAGGCTCACAATATCCCTTGTTATCCAAGGTTCCCGAAACTTGCCAAACTTATCCTTCTTTCTCACTCCTCCTGCCTCGGTCTTAACACCAGGAACATCTTCACAGATGCTGGCAATTCTGTTTGTAATTTAAAGTTGCAGAATGTGGATTTCCCAGGCTCCCTCTGACCGGCCAAATATGAGTTACATTTTTTAATGGCACAGGCCATTGAGCTTTCAGGTATCTTCCTCAACGATTAAGCAGCAATATGCAGTTGATATATTGTGTAGTAAATTGTGCAGTAAAATGCTAAATTATCTTCCTATATTAAAGTTTACCTTCTTGCATTACAGGAGCATTGTGATAAGTCAAGTCTAGGAAGCAGCAGTGGAACAGCCAGTCTGAAGTGTGAGTCATCAGAAACAAGTGATAACCCATTAGATGGCACACATGTACTGCATGTTAAAGATGGGGATGATGTAGTATTTCTCGAGAAATTTAATTCTGCAGAGAGCACAGAAAAAGGTACAATTTAGGTTCTTAATAACATGGAATAAGTAGAAATGATGTACTGCAATAAATGTTATTTAATGTTATCTAAAATGTTAATTAATCCAGAATTTATGAGACATTCAGACTGACACAAATAATTTGGTTGAAATATATTTTACATTGTAATTTTTTTGACATTTTAAAAATGTGAATGGTCAAATAATATTACAGAAATTTTGTTTACAATTGGAATGTAATTTTTTATAACGATGTATTAGTGATCTGTTTTGATAATATCCTTAAGAATATAAGTTGTTAATTTTCAACTTGATCGTGTAAAATGGCTATCTAGTTTGGACATGAACATTTTTAAAATGATAACTGATACAAAACCAGTGAAACTGTAAAATGCTAATATGTATGTCTTCAGTTTAAAATGTGTCAGCTTTTCTTTCTATTGTACTGCAGATATGTGTCCAGAAATGGATGATGAGTTGAACATTTCAGATCACTCCAGCAGCTCCAGTCCTAGCCCCATAAAAGATTCTACCCTGAGTAAGTGTAATGGATTATAATAAAAGCGCTGCTATCTACACCAGTTTGCTGTAATCTTAAAGTGCTTGTGCACATCTATCAATCTGTAAAATAAATGGATCATGGAATTTATATCATTTTTGTAAAATAGTTCATGTATATAAAGCCACTGTAAGAAATGATTTCACAAATTTCTGCTCTTGGCTCAGAGGTTCTCCCGCTGGAAATATTGGGTGCAAAATTCAGTTGTGTAGCTTCTAGCATTGCTGTGGAGGCCTACCAGAGGTTTCCATCTGCATGTTGTGTTACTTGTCACTTCGTGCACAGTGTTATTGAATTGGGGTGGCGCATGTCGGTACATCCCCTGTGTGCGCCTGAAGACTTTGAATGCTATCATGATGTCAGTGATCCAAATGGCTGGAGGCAATGCCAGGATATCAAATTTGGTCAAGACGGTCAGCATCTTTATTAATCAATCCTGAAACAACATGTGTTATGAAGCAAGATGGGCCCTTCTGGAGCTATTTAAAGGTCCCTCAAGCAAAGTTTGTAGAAGCACTGTGGTGAGTTGCTGGAGCAATTTGGAGGTTTTTGCTGACCACAGGTATGGAGGCAGTAATTGCAGTACCACTTGGTCTACAGCATGTGTAGAAACTACAGAGGAGGAGGCAGAGAGGGAAAGCTGTGCAAGCTGAGAGGAGAAGGAGGGCTCTCCATAAAAGGGCCTACCCATAAAAGATGTTTCAGGGGCACTGCTCCTACTTAGCAATGAGCCACGAGTAGTACTTGAGGAAACTACAATTTACAAAGGAGGTGGTCACGAGTTATGCTGCCTCCTTCACATCAACCTGGATCTTCGAAGCAGGGTGAGGACCGCCCTCCCGGTTGCCATGAAGGTCACCATCGCCCTTATGTTCTACACCACTTCCAGGAGGGAGCAGATGACATTAGCCACAGATCAGAGTTTTTCATGCATAGATGTATCAGGGAAATCACAGAGGAACTGTATGTGAGGAGAGGGACTTCATCTTCTTCTCCCTGAGGAGGGAACACCAGGATGAAAGGGCACATGGATGCATCAGTATAGCGGGCTTCCCAGTGGTGCAGGGCACCATCGACTGCACGGACATGGCTCCCTACGTCAACGGGGAGAGGTACCGCAACTGCAAGGGCTACAACTCAGTCAAAGTGAAGTTGGTGTTTAACCACACCAAGATGTACACCTCGGTGAATGCCCACTAACCTGACAGCACCGGCAATGCTTTTAGCCTGCACCTGTCCACAATACCTACCTCTAAGATACACCGGAGGATGGCTGCTTGGCAGCAAAAGTTATCTCCTCCTCACGTGGCTCATGAACCCTTTCCGCCATCCCACCATGCGAGGTCAGAGAGCCTTCTATGAGAAACTTGGGGCCATGCACAATACCATGGAGCAAGCCATCGGCCTCCTTAAGCAGCACATCACTGCCTAGATTGGTCAGGGGCATCACTCCAGTATACGCCTGAGAGGGTGTCCATATTTGTGGTGGTGGTGTGCTACGTCCTCCACAATATTGCAGTTCTGAGGGCCCAGCCACTACCTTCTGGGATTGGGAGACCCCCTCAAGAAGAAGAGGAAAAGGAGGAGGGACATGTAGGAGACCACATCCACAATGAGTAACTCGATGGAGCAAGTGGAACCGCATTATGAGGCTCTGCTTCAGTTAACAGCCCAACATGGACCACCATTCCTAAACAGTACATCTTAGCAGACTCCCCATCACAAAGGTAGGTGGAAGGCTGCTGACCTCCACTTGGGTGAAACTGCAGATGGTCTTTTGAGCCACCCTCGAGTGGCTCTGGGTTTCGAGGCCCCAGCTGTGGAATGCATCACCTCGGCATGGGTGCCAGTAGTCTGAACTGGCTAGCTGAGACAACAGCAGGGGCACTGGTGGAGTGGCAGTGGTGGGAGCATGAATGTTGTCATTCTGAGAGAGGGCAGCAGGCTTGCACTTCACAGTGCCACTCCCACGGGAATCTATAATTTGCTGGAGTACAGATAGAATCATAGAAATTTGCAGCATAGAAGGAGGTCATTCAGCCCATCATGTCCACAATGGCCAACAAGTATCCATCCAGCCTAATCCCACTCCCCAACTCAAGGTCCATACCCTTGTAGGTTACAGCACTTCAAGTGCATATCCAAGTACTTAAAAAATGTTATGAAGGTTTCTGCTTCTCTCACTCTTTCAGGCAGTGCGTTCCAGATCCCCACCATCCTCTGGGTTAAAAAGTTTCCTCTCAAATCCCCTCTAAACCTCCTACCTCTTATGCTAAATCTATGCCTCCTGGTTATGAACCCCACAACCAAGGGGAATAGGGCCTTCCTATCCACCCTATCTACACCCCTCATAATTTTATACACTTCAATTAGGTCTCTCCTCAGCATTCTCTGCTCCAAAGAAAGCAACCCCAGCCTATTCAATCTTTCCTCATAGCTAAAATTCTCCAGTCCAGGTAACATCCTCGTAAATCTTCTCTGTACCCTCTCCAGTGCAATCAATTTTTCCTATAGTGCAGCAACCAAAACAGCATGCAGTACTCCAGCTGTGGCCTAACTAGTGTTTTATACAGTTCCAGCATAACCTCCCAGCTCTTAAATTCTATGCTTCAGCTAATAAAGGCAAGTATCCCATATGCCTTCTTGACTACCTTATCTACCGGTCCAGCAACATTCAGGGATCTGTGAACATGCACTCCAAGGTCCCTCTGTTCCTCTACCCTTCTCAGTATCACCATTTATTGTATATTCCCTTGCCTTGTTAGCCTTCCCCAAATACATTAACTCACACTATCTGGACTGAACTCCATTTGGCACCGATCTGTCCACCTTACTAGTCCATTGATTTGTCCTTCAGTCTTCAGCTTTCTTCTTCGTTATCAGCCACACAGCCAATTTTAGTATTGTCTGCAAACTTCTTAATCATACCCACTATATTCAAGTTCAAATCATTGATATGTACCACAAAAAGCAGTGACCTAGTACCAAGTGCTGCAGCACCCCACTGGAAGCAGCCTTCCAGTCGCAAAACACCCATCGATCATTACCCTTTGCTTCCTGCCTCTGAGCCAACTTTGGATCCAACTTGCCTCTTTGTCTTGGATTGCATTGACTTTTACTTTCATGACCACTCTGCCATGTGGGACCTTATCAAAAGCCTTGCTAAAATCCATATAAACTGCATCAAATTCACTGCCTTCATCGACCCTCCTTATTACAACCTCAAAAAACTCCATTATGTTAGTCAGACACGATCTTCCCTTAATAAATCCCTGCTGACTGTGTTTGACTGATCAGTATCTTTCTAATGAAAGATTTATCCTGTCCCTCAGAATTTTTCCAATAGTTTTTTCACCACTGAAGTTAGGCTGACTGGCCTATAATTACTGAGTCTCTCCCTTTCTCTTTTTTTAAACAATGGTGCAACATTAGCTGTCGTCCAGTCCTCTGGCACCACACCTGTAGCCAGAGAGGACTGGAAAATGATGGTCAGGGCCTCCGCTATTTCTTCTCTTGCTTCCCTTAACAGCCTAGGTTGTATTTTGTCCAGGCCTGGAGAATTAACCATTTTCAAAAATGTTAAACCCCTTAATATTTTCTCTCTCACTATGCTAATCAAATCTCATCTAATATTTCACACTCCTCCTCCCTAATTGCAATGTCTGTATTATCCCTCTCTTTTGTGAAAACAGATGCAACATATTGTTACGAGCAGGTGAGAAAGTTGTCTGGGATCTTTTGCTGTCTTCAACTGGTCTTATTGTAACAGGGTTTAATTTTTTAAACACTGTGTTTTGAGCTCCCTCTTTGTGAATCCTTGTGCACAGCTTTCCAATTTTAAGGCAAAAAAATGAGCATAAACAGGCTTCCTTAGGTTTAAAGAAAGAAAGTGAAATTTATTAAACCCTAAACTTAAACTTTAATATGGTTTACGCCTACGGATATACAATGCGCCCACGCTAGCATGCAAACACAATACACACATGCAAATAGGGACAGAAAAGAGCATGAGAAAAATAAAATGGAGAGATTTGAGGCAGTCTCTAAAGGGGGTTTCTTGTTACTGTTTCTCTGTTTCCAGCTCACCATTGAGTCCTTGATTGTAGACAGCTCTTACTTTTCGTTGGGGCCCAGTATTCTTCTTAAACCTTGTTCACTGTAGGAGACTTTTCTGTCTTGGGGTTCATTTGTCTTCAATGGTTTCCGAAGCTGCTGAGAGCAAGTTGAGAGCAGACAGGAGAGAGGTGTTCTCAGTGCAGGAGAAAAGTGCCTTCCGAGTTCAAATGTGCGGCATGTTAAAAAAACTGCCAGCTAGTCATGTGACAAACTGGTCTGACCACTTCTTCTGTGTATTGGGGAAGCAAAAGACTGGGTCCTTTTGTTCCGACACTGTCTGTTACTATGCAAAATGTCTTTCCAGTCAGGGGCTTGCACTTTTAAGTTTTATTGCTCATGTTACGAAATCATGTGTGCCTCAGTGTTGACAGGTGTGGGGTTTGCCTGACACCTCCATACCTAGGGATTTGTGGAGAAACGGCGCATTTCATTACAGGGTTGAGAGAAATATAAGGTACTGAAAGAAAAACCATGCATTTCTTTCATTCATTCACCAATCTTAAAGCCTATTAAAAATGGTCTTTTCTGGGTGCTAGGGCTGCTTTAATTTTCCCTTGTTTTTTCTCAGGAGATTAGTAATGGGTGGGTCTATCCTGAACTCTCTAAGTCATGCAAAGACTTCTGAATTCAGGGGATGGGTGGTTCCCTTTTCCTCTGACTGTGGGGGAGGAGTCTTTGTTACTCTCCCCTTTGTTCTCTGGGATACTGCTACCTGCAGGTATTTGTGCAGACTTAACTGCACTCTCCTTTGACTAGGTGAGGCATCACTCTCACAGTTTCTGTGCCCCCTAGAGGTCTCTCTTTGTCTCTGCAGGTACCTGTAAATGCTGTTAGCAACTCTGGTGAGGTGCTTCTAGAGTCTGCATTTACGTAGGAGGATGTGGGGTCTAACTTTTCACATTTTTCGGGGTTGGTTGACCGGATGGTAGGGGTTTCTTCCCAGACTTCCTTTAACCTACCCTTTTGGTTACTTTTTTCCCCTTCTCTTTCTAAACTTTTGCCAGCTGTGTGCCTGCCTGTCCCCTTTTGTTCTCAGCGGGGGTCCTTCACAGTTCACCAGCCCTCTGATGGAGAGTCCTGATAACACTGGTACAGGACTTAGGGGTGCAGGTTTCACTGTAGGCTGGGGTTTCGCCTCAACTTGTCACATGTGGCAACTCCTGAAGTACTCCACCACATCTTTATGGAGTTTTGGCCAGTCAAACTGCTGTCTTATGCAGACTTTGGTCTTCCGTATGCCGGCATGTGCAGCCACTGTAGTCTCGTGAGCCCTTCTTAATATTTCTCCCTGGTACCTCTGTGGCACCACTAACTGGTGAACTACTGTCCACTCCTTGCCCTCAGCTCTGTGAAGAGATCTCCATTTCCTCATCAGTATCTCATTCTTTAAATAGTATCAGTCAGGGGCTCCCTCTGCTTCACTTTCAGACTGGGCAGCCTATGCTAACTCTTGCAGTACTGGGTCGGCTCGCTGGAACTCAGCTAGGGAGAATCCATTTAATTAATTCCCTGGGTCTCCTAGCTTTCCAAAGAAAGTCTCGGCCAGGCAGACCTCATGGTCATTTGCCTGCCGTGCCAATGCAGTCTCCTCTGGGGGAGGTGGTTTGATCAGGGCCTGACCCACGACACACTCAGGGACTCTGCAGGGGACCATCCCCTGCCACTGCCCTGTCTCTCTGACCTCCTGTGGTCTTTCTTTCACTACTGGGAGTCTACCAACTTCACTCCTGCTAGATCATTACCTGGGAGCAGGTCAACCCCATCCACAGGCACACTAGGGACAATCCCTACAGTCACAAGTCCCGAAATTCCAATACCATTCGCCACCATTTTGGTGTTCACTGCACTCTCTGGGGGAAAAGTCAGGCCTTTTCCCAGTAAAAGGGTTCTGGTGGCCCCTGTGTCCCTGAGAATCACTATGGGCTTGCTTGCCCCACTTGAGAAATATAGGATTACATTTCCTTCAAATACAAAACCCTGAAACCTTCAGGAATCCGATTAACTTTTCCTGCAATGGCCATAGTAAGCTTCCTGGGTTGCAATCTTACTGCAGTTAAAGCCACATCTTGTTCTGTGTTTTGCCCTCGTCTTCACTGAGTGGGTGTGCCCTAATTAACCCTACCGGTTTCCCCTTTAGTTTCCAGCAGTCAGCTTTTAAATGCCCTGCCTTATTAGAATGAAGGCACACAGGTCTCCGTGTCTCACTCTTGCTCACAGCACCTTCCTTTTTGGCTGGAGGAGGGCCCCCTGTGTTTCCTGCTTTCTTTTCTCTTCCAGGACTGCCTGGGTGGATATCACCTTACCACCCTTTGTCCTTTTCGGATTTGTGGTGGTGATTAGGAAAGGTTCTCTCCTGGGAAACCGACTTATAAATGAAAGCAAACTCATGGTTGCTTGCCGGGCTTTCTGAACCCACTGCTCCTCTACATGGGTCTTTATTGAGAATGGGAGCGATTTTTAAATTCCTCTAACAGGATTACTTCTCTTAGAGTCTCGCTGAGCTGTATTTTTAAAGCACTGAGCCACTGATTAAAAGCCAGCTGCTTATTTCTTTCAAACTCCAGATAAGTTTGATTGACTTGCTTTTTGAGGGTTCTAAACTTTTGGTGATATGCTTCGGGTACTAATTCATATGCCCTGAGGATAGCATTTTTGGTCAGTTCATAATTTGATGAACTCTCATCTGGCAACAAGGAATAAACCTCATGTGCTTTTCTGGTTGGTTTGCTTTGCAATAAGAGAGACCAGGTCTCAGCTGACCATTTCAGCTGCCTTTCCAGTTTCTCAAAAGACACAAAAAATTCTCCACATCTTCCTCATTAAATTTTGGAATTAACTGAGTGAGTTTTAGCAATCTTGTACCCAGCCCTGAATTGTGCTCCTCCATATTGGCCATGCTTTCACTGGGTTTACTCTGTCGTCCTGTAGTTAACTCAAGCTGCTTCAGCTCTCTGTCTTCGGATTCTTTACGGAATATTCTGTCTCTCTCTCTGTCTCTTGCCTCTCTTTCTTTCTCCTGTCTTTCTGTTTCTTCATGTTCCTTTTGGAAGGCTCTCTCTTTCTCCCTCTCCTGCCTCTCTCTCTTTTTCCTGTATCTCCCTTTCTCTTTCTCTTTCCCGGTCTTCTAATTCAAGTTTCTTTTGTTCCAATTGTAACTTTGCTAGCACTACCCTGTCTGGGTCTGCTTCTAACACTGCTTCCACTTCTTCAGATTCAAGGGAAAAATGGTTGGACGCTAGCCTTAGGAGTTCAGACATCCTAGTCTTGCCACGTACAGTGATCCCACACTGTTCAGCCATTTTTATCATCTTCTCCATAGACAATGCTTTTAACTTATCCCAAGTTGTTTCACCCTGGCTTGGAGAGCTGCTAGTTTCAGTTGCAGTCATGCTAGTTTTCAATCACTCACAACCACAAGAAAACCTGGATTGAAATTTTGTTCTTTTCGATTGGGAACTATTTGGCTTTCCACTTCCAATTTCACTCGTTTGTCTGTGGGTAAAATCCTGGACAAGCCCCCAAATTTCTGTTACGACCAGGTGAGAAAGGTGTCTGGGGGTCTTTTGCTGTCTTCACCTGGTCTTATTGTAACAGGGTTTAATTTTTCAACACACTTAATTTTGAGCTCCCCTTTGTGAATCCTTGTTTTTTTTTATTCATTCATGGGATGTGGGTGCTGCTGGCCAGGCCAGCATTTATTGCCCATCCCTAATTGCCCTTGAGAAAGTGGTGGTGAGTTGCCTTCTTGATGACTGCAGTCCATTTGGGGTAGGTATACCCACAGTGCTGTTAGGAAGGGAGTTCCAGGATTTTGACCCAGCGACAGTGAAGGAACGGCGATATAGTTCCAAGTCAGGATGGTGTGTGACTCGGAGGGGAACTTGCAGGTGGTGGTGTTCCCATGCATTTGCTGCCCTTGTCCTTCTAGTTGGGAGAGGTCGCGGATTTGGAAGGTGCTGTCTAAGGAGCCTTGGTGCATTGCTACAGTGCATCTTGTAGATGGTACACACTGCTGCCACTGTGCGTTGGTGGTGGAGGGAGTGAATGTTTGTAGATGGGGTGCCAATCAAGCGGGCTGCTTTGTCCTGGACGGTATCGAGTTTCTTGAGTGTTGTTGGAGCTGCACCCATCCAGGCAAGTGGAGAGTATTCCATCACACTGCTGACTTGTGCCCTGTAGATGGTGGATAGGCTTTGGGGAGTCAGGAGGTGAGTTACTCACCTCAGGAATCCTAGCCTCTGACCTACTGTAGTAGCCACGGTACTTATATGGCTACTCCAGTTCAGTTTCTGGTCAATAGTAGCCCCTAGGATGTTGCTAGTGGGGGATTCAGCGATGGTAATGCCGTTGAATGTCAAGGGGAGATGGTTAGATTCTCTCTTGTTGGAGATGGTCATTGCCTTGCACGTGTGGCGCGAATGTTACTTGCCATTTATCAGCCCAAGCCTGGATATTGTCCAGGTCTTGCTGCATTTCTACACAGACTGCTTCAGTATCTGAGGAGTCACGAATGGTGCTGAACATTGTGCAATCATCAGCGAATATCCCCACTTCTGACCTTATGATTGAAGGAAAGTCATTGATGAAGCAGCTGAAGATGGTTGGGCCTAGGACACTACCTTGAGGAACTCCTGCAGTGATGTCCTGGAGCTGAGATGATTGACCTCCAACAACCACAACCATCTTCCTTTGCGCTAGGTATGACTCCAGCCAGCGTAGTGTTTTTCCCCCTGATTCCCATTGACCTCAGTTTTGCTAGGGCTCCTTGATGCCATACTCGGTCAAATGCTGCCTTGATGTCAAGGGCAGTCACGCACACCTCACCTCTTGAGTTCAGCTCTTTTGTCCTTGTTTGAACCAAGGCTGTAATGAGGTCAGGAGCTGAGTGGCCCTGGCAGAACCCAAACTGAGCATCACTGAGCAGGTTATTGCTAAGCAAGTGCCGTTTGGTGGCACTGTTGATACCTTCCATCGCTTTACTGATGATTGAGAGTAGGCTGATGGGGCGGTAATTGGCCGGGTTGGACTTGTCCTGCTTTTTGTGTACAGGACATACCTGGGCAATTTTCCACATTGCAGGGTAGATGCCAGTGTTGTAGCTGTACTGGAACAGCTTGGCTAGGGGCACAGCAAGTTCTGGAGCACAGGTCTTCAGTACTATTGCTGGAATATTGTCAGGGCCCATAGCCTTTGCACTATCCAGTGCTTCAGTCATTTCTTGATATCACGTGGAGTGAATCGAATTGGCTGAATTCTGGCATCTGTGATGCTGGGGACTTCAGGAGGAGGCCGAGATGGATCATCAACTCGGCACTTCTGGCTGAAGATCGTTGCAAATGCTTCAGCCTTATCTTTCGCACTGATGTGCTGGGCTCCCCCATCATTGAGGATGGGGATATTTGTGGAGCCATCTCCTCCAGTTAGTTGTTTAATTGTCCACCACCATTCATGGCTGGATGTGGCAGGACTGCAGAGCTTCGATCTGATCCGTTGGTTATGGGATCGCTTAGCTCTGTCTGTCGCCTGCTACTGACGCATATTGGCACGCAGATAGTCCTGTGTTGTAGCTTCACCAGGATGACACCTCATTTTGAGGTATGCCTGGTGCTGCTCCTGGCATGCCCTCCTGCACTCTTCATTGAACCAGGGTTGATCTCCTGGCTTGAGGGATGGTAATGGTAGAGTGGGGGATATGCCGGGCCATGAGGTTACAGATTGTGGTTGAGTACAATTCTGCTGCTGATGGCCCACAGCGCCTCATGGATGCCCAGTTTTGCGTTGCTAGATCTGTTCGAAATCTATCCCATTTTGCACAGTGGTAGTGCCACACAACACGATGAAGGGTATCCTCAATGTGAAGGCGGGACTTCGTCTCCACAAGGACTGTGTGGTGGTCACTCCTACCAATACTATCATGGACAGATGCATCTGCGGCAGGCATATTGGTGAGGATGAGGTCAAGTATGTTTTCTCCTCTTGTTGGTTCCCTCACCACCTGCCGCATACCCAGTCTAGCAGATATGTCCTTTAGGACTCGGCCAGCTCGGTCAGTACTGGTGCTGCCGAGCCACTCTTGGTGATGGACATTGAAGTCCCCCACCCAGAGTACATTTTGTGCCCTCGCCACCCTCTGTGCTTCCTCCAAGTGCAGTTCAACATGGAGGAGTACTGACTCATCAGCTGAGGGAGGGCGGTAGGTGGTAATCAGCAGGAGGTTTCCTTGTCCATGTTTGATCTGATGCCATGAAACTTCATGGGGTCCAGAGTCGATGTTGTGGACTCCCAGGGCAACTCCCTCCCTACTGTGTCACCACCTCTGGTGGGTCTGTCCTGCCGGTGGGACAGAACATACCCGGGGATGGTGATGGCAGTGTCTGGGACATTGTCTGTAAGGTATGATTATGTGAGTATGAGTATGTCAGGCTGTTGCTTGACTAGTCTGTGGGACAGCTCTCCCAACTTTGGCACAAGCCCCCAGATGTTAGTAAGGAGGACTTTGCAGGGTCGACAGGGCTGGGTTTGCCGTTGTCGTTTCTGGTGCCTCGGTCGATGCTGGGTGGTCAGTCCAGTTTCATTCCTTTTTATTGACTTTGTAGCGGTTAGATACAACTGAGTGGCTTGCTAGGCCATTTCAGAGGGCATGTAAGAGTCAACCACATTGCTGTGGGTCTGGAGTCACATGTAGGCCAGACCAGGTAAGGACAGCAGAATTTCTTCCCTGAAGGACATTAGTGAACCAGCTTTCCAATTATAAGGCAAAGAAATGAACATAAACAGGCTTCCTTAGGTTTAACGAATGAATGTGAAATTTATTAAACCTTAAACTCTAATACTGTTCACGCCTACGGACATACAACGTGCCCACGCTGGCATGCACACACAATACACACATGCAAATCGGCACAGAAAAGAGCAGGAGAAAAATAAAATGGAGAGGTTTGAGGCAGTCTGTAAAGGGCGTTTCTTGCTGCTGTTTCTGTGTTTCCAGCTCGCTGTAGAGTTCTTGATTGTAGACAGCTCTTATTTTTCATTGGGGCCAATATTCTTCTTAAACCTTGTTCACTGTAGGAGACTTTTCTCTCTTGGGGTTCATATGTCTTCAATGGTTTCCAAAGCTGGTGAGAGCGAGCTGAGAGCAGACAGGAGAGAGGTATTCTCAGTCCAGGAGAAAAGTGCCTTCTGATTTCAAATGTGTGGCATGTTCAAAAACCAACAGCCAGATAGTCATGTGACTAAAACTGGTCTGACCACCTCTTCTGTGAATTGGGGAAGCAAATGACTGGGTCCCTTTGTTCCAACACTGTCTGTTACTATGCAAATGTCTTTCCAGTCAGGGGCTTGCAGTTTTAAGTTTTAATGTTCATGTTACGAAATCATGTGTGCCTCAGTGTTGGCAGGTGGTGCTTTGCCTGACAATATTAAGAACAATGCCAACGCCTCCACATAGAGTTTACCCTTATGGTCCCTAATAGGCCCTGTTCTTTCTTTAGTTATCTTTTTGCTCTTTATGGGTTTCTCCGTCTTTTTCTTGATTTTACTTGCCAATATTTATTCATGGCCTCTCTTTGCTCTCCTTATTTCCTTTTTAATTTCACCCTTACACTTTTTGTACTCATGTAGGCTTTCAGCAGTACTGAGCCCTAGGTATCTGTCATAAGCTTCCTTTTTTTCTTTATCTTCTCATTTAAGCTCCTTGACATCCAGGGGCTCTGGATTTATTAATCCCACCCTTTTTCTTTAAGGGAACATACTTGCTGTGAACCCTTACTATCTCTTCCTTCAATGCCTCCCACTGATGTGGCACTGATTTACATTCAAGTCACTGCTTCGAGTTCACTTCAGCTAAATCACACCTCAACTTAGTAAAATCAGCTTTATCCCAGTTGAACATAGGAGCAGGAGTCGCTCAGCCCATTCAACCCATCGAGCCTGCCCCGCCATTCAATATGATCATGAGAACTTTTATTCCTGATCTATCTGTGTCCTTCTCCATAACTACCCTAAATCTAATTGAATTATGATTACATCCAGCAAAATGCATTCAGGAGAACTTCCTTGATAGTATGTTTGCAGCCCAACTAGAAAAGAGGCATTGCTGGATCTGGTGCTGGGAAATGAGGTGGGCTAATTGGACGAAGTGTCTATGGGGGAGCATGTGGGTAAGAGTGATCATCATATCTTAAGGTTTAGACTAGGAATGCAGAAAAGCAAGGAACAAAATAAGGTAGAATGTCTAGGTTGGAAGCAGGCTAATTTCAACGCAATGAGAAGGGATCTAGCCAGGGTAGAATGGAACCAAAGACTGGCAGGAAGAGCTGTATCAGAACAATGGGTCATCTTTAAGGAAGAAATGCTTCAGGTACAGGCTAGGACGGCACAGTGGCGCAGTGGTTAGCACCGCAGTCTCACAGCTCCAGGGACCCGGGTTCGATTCCAGGTACTGCCTGTGTGGAGTTTGCAAGTTCTCCCTGTGTCTGCGTGGGTTTTCTCCGGGTGCTCCGGTTTCCTCCCACAAGCCAAAAGACTTGCAGGTTGATAGGTAAATTGGCCATTATAAATTGTCACTAGTGTAGGTAGGTGGTAGGGAAATATAGGGACAGGTGGGATGTTTGGTAGGAATATGGGATTAGTGTAGGATTAGTATAAATGGGTGGTTGATGTTCGGCACAGACTCGGTGGGCCGAAGGGCCTGTTTCAGTGCTGTATCTCTAATCTAAAAAAAAAAATCTAATCTAGGAACATTCCAACAAGGATGAAAGGTAGGGGAACCAAGAACAGGGCTCCTTAGTTTATCGAGGGAGATAGATGATGATGAAACAAAAAAGAGGGTGTATGATGCATGCCAGGTGAACTCATCAGGTGGGAATCGGCCATATACAATAGGTTGAGAGGGGAGGTGACGATGAAAATAAGACTGGCAAAGAGAAAATATGAAAATAGAATGGCAGTCAACATAAAAGGGAACCCAAAGATCTTCTACCGGCATGTAAACAGTAAGCAAGTAGTAAGAGGAGGAGTGGGGCCTATTAGGGACAGAGAGGGTAATATATGCTTAGAGGTGCCGGGCAAGACTAATATACTTAATGAATATTTTGTAGCGGTGTTCACCAAGGAAATGGAGGCTGACAAAATATCAGTAGAAGCAGTGAGAGTAGAGGCAATGGACAGGATAAAAATTGAGAAGGGTGAGGTACTAAAAAGGCTGGCTATGCTTAGGGTAGATAAGTCACCTGGTCTTGATGGCTTGCATCCCAGGTTGCTAAAGGAAGTGGGGATGGAGATAGTGGAAGGGCTTGTCATAATCTTCAAATCTTCCCTGGATACGGGGGAGGTGCCAGAGGATTGGAGAGTGACACCCTTATTCCATAAAAGGTGTAAGGACAGTCCTAGCAACTACAGGCCAGTTAGTTTAACATCAGTGGTGGGTAAGGTTTCAAAACTATAATCAGGGAAAATATCAACGGACACTTAGAGAGGTTTGAGTTAATTAAGGCAAGCCAGCATGGATTTATAAAAGGCAGATCATGCTTGATAAATCTAATTGAATTTTTGATCAAGTAACAGAGAAGATTGATGAAGGGAATGTGTTGGATGTTGTTTATATGAATTTTAAGAAAGCATTTGATAAGGTACCACATAAAAAGCTGGTTAAGAAAATTGAAGCTCATGGAATAGGAGAGTCAGTGTCCAATTGGATAAAAAAAAAATTGGCTTATGGCCAGAAAACAGCGAGTCGTGGTAAAAGGTTACTTTTCAGACTGGAGGATGGTAGGCAGTGGTGTTTCCCAATGGTCAGTACTGGGACCACTGCGTTTTTGATATATATAAATGACTTGGATCTTGGAATACAGAGCAGAATCTTAAAATTTGCTGACAGCACCAAACTTGGAGGTGTGGCAAACAGTGAGGATGATATGAACAGCCTGCATGCAACAGGACATAGATAGGCTAGCAAAATGGGCAGAGAGGTGGCAGATGGAATTTAATACTGACAAATGTGAGGTGATGCTTTTTGGCAGAAGGAATAGGGAGAGGCAATATATACTTAATGACACAGTTCTAAAGAGTGTGCAGGAACAAAGGGATCTGGGGGTGCATGTGCATCAATCTTTGGCGGCAGGACATATTGAGAGAGTAGTTAGTAAAGCGTATGGGATCTTGGGATTCATAAATAGGGGCAATGAGTAGACAGTTTGAAAGTTTTGGGCAAAAGATGCAGGGGGAATATGAGGAAGCACCTTTTTATACAGTGGATGGTAATGACCTGGAACTTGCTGCCCATAATGGTGGTGGAAGCAAAAACGATCGATGACTTCAAGAGGAAGTTGGATGGACACCCGAGAGAAATAGACTTGCAGAGCAACGGGGATCAAGCTGGGGAGTGGGACCAGCTGCATTGCTCCGTGGAGAACCACCTGAACTCGATGGGTGGAATAGCTTGCTTCTGTGCTGTAACTAACTCTTTGGGCTGGATTATACCAAGCCCATGACGTTGGGCTCCGTGGCAAGTATGGGGAGGGGTGGTGGGTTGGGCGGGTGGTGGAAGATGTTCCGGCAGAGGCCTGCCACGGAGGCCGACACCGGGAGGGCCCGGCCCGATCCTCCTGGCGGCAGTGAGGCTCCATGGCGACCCCCCCACCCCCCCCCCCCCCCACCCGCTGCTGGGCGACAGGAACTGAATTACAATATTTAAATGAACAGGATGAATAAATTTACCCACAATCTTCCTGGTCCGCTGTGATCCTCAGTGCGGCGGCCAGTACCCCCGCGCCTTTAATTCCCCCGTCTGGGAAAGCCAGCGTGACACTGATGGGGGAGGAGGAGTTAATATTTCCAGTGCGGGGGTGGGCAATGGGGTCAAATAAATGTAATGGGTGTAGGGGATGATGGGAAGGGGTGAACTTTAAACTTTGTGCAGTCTGTGGGGGAAAGTCAAATTTAAAATGTATGTGTTTTTGGGGGGGGGGGGAGGGCAAATAGTTAATATAATTGCTATTTGGGGGTTGGAAAGGACGTTAGAAATTTATTTGACAAATTTTGGGGGGGCTGTATCTTTAAAAATTTAAATATGCCGGCAGGGCTGGCTGCTCTTTAAAAATGGCGCCAGCGCCTGCGCACGGGCAGCTGGCACCATTGCCGGCAACGGACAGCCCGCCCACTCCATGCGATTGGGGGTGGTGGGCCGCCCCGGCTATTTAAATGAGCCGCCACACAGGAGATTGCGGCGGTTCTTCAGCATTTGAGCTCTCTGCCATGATCAGCGGTGGGCTCTTAAAATCCAGCCCTATGACTCTAAAATGCTCCCCAACTGATACTACTTACATCTTCCCAGCTTCATTCCCTAAAACTAAGTCCAGAACTGCCGCCTATCTTGTTGGGGTTGCTACATACTGACTAAAAACAATCTCCTGAATGCATTTTAAGAATTCTGCTTCCTCTATGCCTTTCGCAACTATTCTGTCCTAGTTAATATTAGGGTAGTTGAAATCCCCCACTATACTGCGCTATTCTTTTTTTCACTTCTCAGAGATTTGCTGACATATTTGATCTTCTATCTCTCTCTGACTATTTGGGGTCTATAGTACACTCCCAGTAGTGTGATTGCCCCTTTTTTATTCTTCAGTTCAACCAATGTGGCCTCATTTGATGATCCTTCCACAATACCATCCCTCCTCAAAACTAAAATTGTTTCTTTAATCAATAT
This sequence comes from Heterodontus francisci, assembly GCF_036365525.1. Classification (NCBI taxonomy): domain Eukaryota; kingdom Metazoa; phylum Chordata; class Chondrichthyes; order Heterodontiformes; family Heterodontidae; genus Heterodontus; species Heterodontus francisci. The sequence goes on from NC_090372.1 coordinate 83,476,116, forward strand.
TGTGACCTCGCCCCCTCCTTTTTTTATCCTCCTCTCAATCTCGTCTGAAAACCCTGTGGCCAGGAATGTTGAGCTGCCATTCCTGGCCACCTTTCACCCATGTCTCGGTAATAGCTATAATATCATACTCCCATGCATCAATCTGTGCTCTCAGCTCATCTGCCTTATTTCCTGGACTTACACATACCATTTGTACCAATATATCATTTGGCACTATCAAACTCCCTTCTTGTCTATTTTCTAGCCTTTGTTTCCTCTGCCTTCCAAGCACACTTACTAATTTTTCTGCCTTTCATTTCCAACTTTTCTTTACTCCCTTCTGAATCTACTTTCAAGTCCCCATCCCCCTGCCAAGCTAGTTTAAACCCTACCTAAAAACAGCACTAGCAAAACCCCTGTGACGGTATTGGTCCCAGCCCTGTTGAGCTGTAGCCCGTCCAGCTTGCGCAGGCCCCATTTTCCCCTAGAAACGGTCCCAATGCCTCAGGATTCTAAAGCCCCCCTTCCTGCACCATCTCTCCAGCCACGTATTCATCAGCTCTATCTTCCTATTTCTGTACTCACTAGCATGAGGCACTGGGAGTATCCGGATATTACTATATTTGAGGTCCTACTTTTCACTCTCTTTCCTAGCTCACTGCCTTCAAGACTTCATCCCTCTTTCTGCCTATGTCATTGGTGCCAATATGGACCATGACCGTTGGCTGTTCACCCTCCACCCTCAGAATGTCCTGTAGCTGCTCAGTGACATCCTTGAGCCTGGAACCAGGGAGGCAACATACCATCCTGGAGTCATACCTGCGGCCATAGAAGCACCTGTCTGTTCCCCTCACTATCAAATCCCCTATCGCTGTTCCACTCTTCTTCCTCCCCCGCTGTGCAGCTGAGCCACCCATGGTGCCATGAACTTTGCTCTGCCTGCACTCCCCAGAGGAACCATCGCTCTAAGCAATATTCAGAACTGAATACCAGTTGGAGAGCAATATGCACTCATGGGATCCCTGCCTGCCTGCCTGGTCCTCTTTGTCCTTCTGGCAGTCACCCATTCCCTCTCTGCCTGCCTGTTGAACTGTGGGGTTACTACCTCCAGAAATGTGCAATCCACAAAGCTTTCAGCCTCACAGTTACCCCATAGTGACTCCAGCTGTCACTCAAGTTCCGCAACCCAGAACTTGAGCTGCACTAGCTGGCAACACGTCCTGCATATGTGCTCGTCCAGGCCACAAGAAGCATCCAGGACTTCCCACATGGTACAGGATGTGCATTCCCTGAGTTAAGTACTCTGTTGAAGAAGTACTCCATCAAGCTGGACTTTGTGCTACTTACTTCATGTGTAAGCAAACGCCTTCTGTATTTATACTAGCAAAAATTCCAAAGACCCTGTGTCAACTCTGCTGACCAGGTAACCAGTTTTAACTAGCCACCTAATTAATTATCAGCTGCCACTAGTAGGCAGCTTGTTTACTACTAACACTGTGAAAGAAACTAAAAGTTTAGGTTAAAGTTAAGTTAAATGCTAAATGCAAAACTTGACTAAATTTTAGAAAGAGATCAACCCTTAAAATTCCCCCACCCATCAAATTCCCCAAGTTAAATACTTTGTCGAAGCAGTACTCTGTCGAACTGGCTTCATGCTACTTACTTCCCTGCTGGACTGCTGCAAGAGCCTGCATGCCCCATTGAGCGCTGATATCCGCACCCACGATGCCAGCAGTCTGTGCCTGCATGTCAGCAGCCAGGAATCTCCTAACACTTGTCTGAGCTTCCACTAAAGCACTGAGAAATCAGGAGGCCTCTGCCTGTATTGTAGTGGAAGCTGAGACAGCAGCAAACAGACGCTCCATCATGGGTTGGTCAGGCAGTGCTGCCATGGAATGGATGGACTCCAAGCTCTATGTGATGCCTTGTGCCACATTGGAACCAGACTCCTACATGCACCAAGCCAGTGATTGAAGGCTCTCTGGCAGGCCTGCCAATGCGCCAAGCAACTCAGAGTACAACATCTTCAGTGTTTCCTGGAGTCTTCCCCAACAAGGTCCTCAACCAAGTATCCTGCAGCAGAACTCATCTGCGACCTCATGCTCTAGGGATTTCGCTGCAATGCACTTGTGCCCAGTGATTCACCGCGTGCTGATCCCAATTTTATTATAGCATCTTAAGTTCGCGGAGCACCAGTATCTGAGCTGGTGATTGCGAGTGTAAGGTCAAGTAACGGTGCCTCCTCTTCCTTTTCGTGCGCTTGCTGTTCCTCTTCCTCATGGCTGTTCGGAGGCTGAGCATCCATCAGTTCTTGACTATCTGAAAGCACAAAAGCATAATGGGAGGGCAGGAGTGTAGGGAGGAGGAAAGCAGGAGTTCCACGGTTACACCATCTGCAGTTTCCATTTCATGACACTTTCAGGATGAAGGTGGGAGTGAGTAGAGAGGTTGCATAAGACAGCAATTTACCATCATTCTCGATGGCCTCAGCAGTGCCCAGTGCCACTGGCTCTGTGGCATTTGTCCCAATGATTCATTGGACCCATCCCCTCAAGGGTGCTAAGGGGATTCAGGCGTGCTGGTCCTCTGTCGGTCCTCTGGCTTTCCCAACTGTTGTGGGCCAACTTCTCCTGCAAGAGAGGTGGCAGAATGTCTGTGACTGTGTGTCAGTGTGCATGGGTTATGTGCCCACCATAGCTGAATGGTGTGCAGGGCTGGCATGATTGGCGAATGAGTAATATAGAATTAGAGGTGAGTTCTGAGTGTCAGGGTGTGCTGCTGGGTGAGTGTTGGGGACATGGTGGATTGAGCAGTGTGAGAGGTGGGTAGAATGGTGGTCTGAGATATGTGCAGATTAATTCACTCATCTTGAGTGATGTCTTTAAACCTCTTTCTGCGCTAATGCCATGTCCTGGAAGCAACATTCTGGGTATTGACCGCCCTTGTCACCTGCTCCCATTCCTATCTGAGGCTCTATCTGGAAGGCTTCCTGCTCTCCATCAGAAACATGGCCTGCACCTGCCTGGCCAGTGTCTCCAGGCAGTGTCATTGAAATGGGGAGCCCTTTCCCTGGTGTGATGCAACATCTTCTTTGACCCTGAGTGTTCCAAAGTGATTATCCAGCAGCCTGCAGTGCATTGCTGCAGCTTCCCTTTTATAGAGACTGTGCCTTGAAAAAGGAAAGGCTGCCTGGAGCATGTGGTTAGTTCAGAATGCTACTTGGTCCTCTGCAGTGCACAGAGGACTCCAACCATGCAACGGAGGCCAATTCAGCGTGGGTGCCACTCGGGGCTACAATACAATCCTGGAAATGAGGTGGATGCACCAATTTTATATGCTGCCCACCTCTTTTGGAACTGGAGCAGCAGGTTGCAAAATGTGACCCCTGACCCCTGCGCCCAAAACACAGAGCTATCCAATTTCTAGCCCATCGATTAGGAACTCAAAACCATGCAGAATGTGCTAAATTCTTGAACACTTGGCAGGCAAACCTCTGCACCAGGAATTTGTAAAATTATCTCTGTGATGTTGAATGTCGAGATAAGTAACTGATAATTTATTGTGGACAGTCTTTTCCAGGTTAGTGAAACACTCTAATTTATGAAACACCATTTCCAGATCACACTACCAAACCTATTGTCACTACACACATTGCAGCTACAGATTTGAAATATATTTCCAAGCGTGAGTTAGAGTAATTTATTAAACTTACACCATCGTCAACTTCAGTTTGGATTAATTTCCGGGAGAGTACAAGAAATTCATCTGAAGCTGTCTAGTTGTGTCTGGTATCAGAAACTGCTGTTAGTGATTGACCTGCATGTACCAGCCTGCAGGGTGGACAACTATGTTTAAGTGTCCGTATAAATGTGTGATGTTTAAGGCTGGTGAGCTACAAACACAAATAATAGTGTGGAAATATAATGTAGTTGCAATAACAGAAATGTGGCATAAAAATGGTGAGGACTGAGTGCTTAATATACAAGGATATGAAGTGCTCAGAAAAGATAGAGAAGGAAAAAAGGTGGAGTGGCAGAACTGATTAGGGAAGACATTGTAGTTCTGACAGAGCAAGCACTGAATCCATTTGGTTAGAGTTGAGAAACAAAAAGAATATGATCACGTTACTGGGAGTATTTTATGGGCATCCAAATAGCAAGAGAGAGATAGAGGAGCAAATCTGCAGGGAAATTACACAGATCTACAAGAACTATGGAGTGATGGTGTTGGAGGACATTAATTACCCAAATATTGATTGGGATGATGTCAGAGTAAAGGATAATGAGGGGGAGGAATTTCTGAAAAATTTTCAGGAGAACTTTCTTGACCAGTATGTTCTCTGCCCAACTAGAAAGGAGGCATTACTGGATCTGGTGCTGGGAAATGAGGTCGGTCAAGTATCAGTGGGGGAGCACTTGGGTAAGAGTGATCATCGTATCATAAGAGAGCAAGAGAGAGGATCACGGCAGGAGCAAAGCTTTAAAAAGCGCGCCAAAAGCCCAGAGTCGGAGAGCGGAGACAGAGCAAAAGAGGGAGGAGCACATCGGGAGCAGAGAGTGAGAGAGGAGCATGGTGGGAGCAGAGAGTGAGAGAGGAGCATGGTGGGAGCAGAACAGGGAAAAAAAATCGAAAAGTGACATCAGAGTGATGTCACAATCAACAGAGAGAGCAGGGAAACAGTATACAGGTAAGCTTTTAATTTAATTTAAATCAAACATAGCATGAAATATCACAGGCGAGCAGGTAGGTGATTGGTTTGGGAAGAAACTACCTGTTTAGTGAATATCTGGTAAGTGATTAGGCCCATTCTAATCCTAACATTTAAAATAGTAAAGGAAGTAGTGATAAGCTTAATAAAATATATTTAAAAGAAAAGAAAATAAACAATTGAAAAAATAATTAAGTAGTTAATTAAAGCACATTAAGGATGGCAGGACAGGTGGTGTGTCACAGCTGCAGCATGTGGGAGCTCCTGGATGCCAATGTGATCCAGGGCAAATACGTCTGCAGTAAGTGTTTGCGGCTCGAAGAGCTTCGGCTCAGGGTCATTGAACTGGAGTCCCAGCTGCAGATACTGCGACACATCAGGAAAGGGGAAAGTTAACTGAACATTTTGTACCAGGAGGCGGTCACACCCCTTAGGATAGGATCTTCTGATTTGGTCAGTGGTCAGGGACAGGAGAGTGTGGCTGCAGCTGAGGCAGGTAAGGGGACCCAGAAGGCAAGAGTGCAGGAGCCTCAGTCTTTACGATTGTCCAACAGGTTTGAGGTTCTTTCAGCTTGTTTGAATGAGAGTGGGGGCTGCAGGGTGAATGAGCAACCTGACCATGGCACCATGATACAGGAAGCCATTCAAGTGGAGGGAGAAAGAAGGAATGTAGTGGTAATAGGGAACAGTATAGTTAGGGGGATTGACACTGTACTCTGCAGCTAACAGCGAGAGTCCAGACGACTATGTTGCCTACCCGGTGCCAGGGTACGGGACATCTACTAAGGGCTGGAGAGGAACATATGGTGGGAGAGGGAGCATCCAGTCGTTGTGGTCCATGTAGGTACCAATGGTATAGGCAGGACAAGGAAAGAGGTTCGACATAGTCAGTATAAGGAACTAGGTACCAAATTCAGAAGCAGAACCTCAAAGGTAATAATCTCTGGATTATTACCTGAGCCACGTGCAAATTGGCATAAGGCAAATAAGATTAGAGAAATTAATGCGTGGCTCAAGGACTGATGTGGTAGAAGTGGGTTCGTGGGGCACTGGCACCAGTACTGGGAAAAGTGGTGGCTGTACCATTGGGATGGTCTATACCTGAACTGTGTTGAGGCGGGCTCTGTATCTGAATGCACGTAGCATTCGAAACAAAACAGATGAACTGAGAGCACAAATAGAAATAAATAAGTACGATCTGATAGCCATTACAGAGACATGGCTGCAGGACGACATAGCTTGGGACCTGAATCTTGAAGGATACAGGGCATTTAGGAAGAACAGGAAGCTAGGAAAAGGCGGAGGGGTAGCTCTGGTAATTAATGATGGTATTAGCGCAATAGAGAGGGATGACTTAAGTTCAGGAGACAAGGTTGTAGAAGAAGTTTGGGTAGAGGTGAGAAATCATAAAGGCAAGAAGTCACTTGTGGGAGTAGTGTACAGGCCACCTAACGTTAACTAAACTGTAGGACGGGTATAAAGTAAGAAATAATGGCAGCTTGTCAGAAAGGTACAGCGTTAATTATGGGGGATTTTAATCGACATATAGACTGGAAAAATCAGATGGGCAGAAGTAGCCTAGATGAGGAGTACATAGAATGTTTTTGGGATAATTTCTTGGAACAATATGTTCTGGAGCCAACCAGAGAGCAGGCTATACTAGACCTGGTATTGTGCAATGAGATAGGATTAATTAATGACCTCATAGTTAAGGTGCCCCTAGGTAGCAGCGATTATAATATGATTGAATTTTACATTCAGTTTGAGGGAGAGAAGAGTGGATCCAAGACTAGTACTTTACACTTAAATAAGGGCAATTATGAGGGCGTGAAAGGAGAGCTAGCTAAAGTGAACTGGCAAAACAGGTTAAGGGATAGGTTAAGGGATGTGGTCTCCTCTACATTGGGGAGACTAAACTCAGACTGGGTGACTGCTTTGCGGAACACCTCCACTCAGTCCGCAATCAGGACCCCGAGCTTCCGGTGGCTTGCCATTTTAACAATCCCCCCTACTCTCATGCTCACATGTCTGTCCTGGGATTGCTGCAGTGTTCCAGTGAACATCAACACAAGCTCAAGGAACAGCATCTCATTTACCGATTAGGCACACGACAGCCTGCCAGACTGAACATTGAGTTCAATAATTTTAGAGCATGACGGGCCCCCCATTTAATTTTATTTTTAGCTATTTTTTTCTTTTTCCTTTTTTTTATATATATTTTTTGTGTTTATTTTATTTTATTTCAACTTAGTTTGTTCAGTTTGCCTTCCCACTGTTTTTTTCATGTTTGCACTTGAGGCTATTCAATTTTCAGTCCATTAACACCCTATCTGTACTAATGCTTTGTCTTTCAACACGCCATTAACATATCTTTGCTCCGTGACCTTCTGGTCAGCTATTCTGTGACCTTGTCCTATTTACACCTTCTCCTTTGTTATCTCTTGCCCCACCCCTACTTTACTTGCTTATCACCTTTTACATTTCTAATATTTGCCACTTCTGAAGAAGGGTCACTGACCTGAAACATTAACTCTGCTTCTCTCTCCACAGATGCTGCCAGACCTGCTGAGTGTTTCCAGCATTTCTTGTTTTTATTTCAGATTTCCAGCATTCGCAGTATTTTGCTTTTAATTAAGGGTTAGGTCAATGGAGATGCAGTGGCAGACATTGAACAGAATATAAAAAACAGCAAAGAATGACTAAAAGATTGATAGGGAAGGTAATATTAGAGTATGAGAGAAAGCTAGCTAGAAATACAAAGACAGATAGTAAGTGTTTCTATAGATATTTCAAAAAGAAAAGAGTTTACAAAGTGAGCGTTGATTCTATAGAAGGTCAGTCTGGGGACTTCATAATGGATAATAAGGAGATAGCAGTTGAATTGAACAGATATTTTGCATGGTCTTCACTTTAGAGGATACAAGTAACATCCTGGTATTAGCTGTAAGTCAGGGAATGGAAGGGAGGGAGGAACTCAAGAAAATTACATTCACCAGGGAAGTGGTACTGAACAAATTGTTGGAGCTGCAGGCTGACAAGTCCCTGGGTCTGATGAACTTCATCCTAGGGTGTTAAAAGAAGTGGCTTGTGAGATAGCTGATGTGTTAGTTTTCATTTTCCAAAATTCCCGAGATTCAGGGGAGGTTCCGTTAGATTGGAAAATAGCGAATGTAACTCCTTTATTCAAAAAGGGAGGGAGACAGAAAGCAGGAAACTACAGGCTAGTTAGCTTCACATCTGTCTTAGGGAAAATGTTAGAAGCTATTATTAAAGATGTTATAGCAGGGCATTTAGAAAAATTCAAGGTAATCAGGCAGAGCCAACATGGTTTTGTGAAAGGGAAATCATGTTTAACCACTTTATTGGAGTCCTTTGAGGGAGTTACATGTGCTGTGGATAAAGGGGAATCGGTGGATGTACAGTACTTAGATTTCCAGAAGACATTTGATAAGGTGCCACATCAAACGTCATTGTGAAAAATAAAAGCTCATGGTGTAAGGGGTAACATATTGGCATGGATAGAAGATTGGCTAGCTAACAGGAAACAGAATAGGCTTATATGGGTCATTTTCTGGTTGGCAAGATGTAACAATTGGTGTGCCACAGGGATCTGTGGTGGGGCGTCAACTTTTTACAATTTATGTAAATGACTTTGATGAAAGGACCGAAGGTATGGTTGCTAAATTTACTGATGACACAAAGCTAGTTAGGAAAGTTAATTGTGAAGAGGGCATAAGGGGGCTACAAAGGGATATAAATAGGTTAAGTGAGTGGGCAAAGACCTGGCAAATGGAGTATAATGTGGGAAATTGTCCACTTTGGCAGGAAGAATAAAAAAGAAGCATATTATCTAAATGGTGAGAGATTGCAGAGCTCTGAGATGCAGAGGGATCTGGGTGTCCTAGTGCATGAATCGCAAAAGGTTAGTATGCAGGTACAGCACATAATTTGGAAAGCTAATAGAATGTTAACGTTTATTGCCAGGGGAATTGAATGCAAAAGTAGGGAGGTTATGCTTCAGCTATACAGGGCATTGGTGAGACCACATCTGGAGTACTGTGTACAGTACTGATCTCCTTATTTAAGGAAGGATGTAAATGCATTGGAGGCAGTACAGAGAAGGTTTACTAGACTAATACCTGGAATGGGTGGGCTGTCTTACGAGGAAAGATTGGACAGGCTCGGTTTGTATCCGCTGGAATTTAGAAGAGTAAGAGGCGACTTGATTGAAACATATAAGATCCTGAGGGGTCTTGACAGGGTGGATGTGGAAAGAATGTTCCCCCTTGTGGGAGAATCTAGAACTATGGGTCACTGTTTAAAAATAAGGGGTCGCCCATTTAAGACAGATGAGGAGAATTTGTTTTCTCTCAGAGAGTTGTGAGTCTTTGGAATTCTCTTCCTCAAAAGGCAGTGGAAGCAGAGTCTTTGAATATTTTTAAGGCAAAGGTAGATAGATTCTTGATTAGCAAGGGAGTAGAAGGTTATCGGGGGTAGGTGGAAATGTGGATTAATCAGCTCAGCCATGAACTTATTGAATGGCGGAGCAAGCTCGAGATGCCGAGTGGCCTACTCCTGCTCCTAATTCATATGTTCATATAAGGTTTAGATTAGTAATGCAGAAATGCAAGGAATGATAAAAAGTATCACATCTATATTGGCTAATTTCAATGCGATGAGAATGGATCTAGCCGGGAGAAAATGGAACCAAAGACTGACAGGATAAACTGTAATGGAACAATGGGTTATCTTTAAGGAAGAAATGCATCAGGTATTGGCTAGGTACATTCCACAAGGATGAAAGGTAGGGGAACCAAAAACAGGGCTCCTTGGATGACAAAGGAGATAGAGATTATGATGAAACAAAACAAAAGGGTGTATGATGTATATCAAGTGAATTTGTTAAGTGAGAACCAGGTCAAATGTAATAGGTTGAGAGGGGATACAAGGGACAGGATTTCACAAAGCTGCTGGTATCGGGCTCAGTGGTGGTGGGGGGTTGGGGGGGGGTGGTCAGAAGCGTATTCCAGCAGTGGCCCACCACACAGCCCAACACTGGGCGGGCGTGGCCTGATCTTCCCGCCAGTGGCGGTGAAGCTCTGTGGCTGCTCCCCCGCCCCCCCCCCCCCCACTGCGGGACCACGGGACCTGGATTAAAATATTCAAATCAGCAGAATGCATACATTTAAATAAAACTGGCTCCCATCTGACCATTGGGCTGCGATCTTCTGAGTAGCGGCCAGCACTCACGGCCCTTCACTTCCCTGTCTGAGGAAAGCAGGTACTGCAGTGGCGGGGAAGGTGGAAACTTAAGATTTTTAGTGCGGGGTGGGGGTGGGGGCAATGGGGTCAAATTTACATCATTTGCATGGGGGATGATGGGAAGGGGTTCGGTTTGGGGGCAGAGGGAAGGTCAAGTGTGGAAGCTAAGTGCTATGGCGGGGGAGAGGGCAAATAATGAATTTTATTATTATTGGGGGTGGGAAAGGGGCGGCAGATTTTAAATCAGTACAGTTGGGGGGTATAACTTTATAAATTTAAATTAGCCAGCAAGGCTTTAAAAATGGCGCCACGCCTGCACACGGACAGCTGATGCTATTGCTGGCGTCGGAGAGCCCTCCCAACTTCACGTGATTGGCAAGGGAGGAGCGGCCTGATCGGCATATTACTGTGGGCCGCTGCAAGGAAGATTGTGGCGGCGTGCGCGCTTGCGGGCCGCTATTTTTTCACCTGCTACCGCTCCTTGCGGCGGGTGCACAAAATTCAGCCCAAGGTATTCAGGAAAGATAGGAAAGGGAAAAAAGGGGGAGGGCTGGCGGTATTGATTAAGGAGAACATTGCAGTGCTGGAGAATAAGGATGTCCCAGAGGGGTCGAGGACAGAATCAATTTGGCTAGAGCTAAGGAACAAAAAAGGTGCTGTTACATTGCTCGGTGTTGTCTAGAGGCCAACAACCAGTGGGAAGGACGTGGAGAAACAAATTTGCAAGGAAATTACAGGGAGGTAGAAATATTATAGGGTAGTTCGAATGGGCACTTTAATTATCCAAACATTGACTGGGATAGTAGTAGTGTAAAGGGCAGTGAGGGGCAAGAGCTCCTAGCGTGTGTTCAGGAAAATTTTCTACAGCGGTATGTTTCTAGTCCAACGAGAAAGGAGGCAGTGCGAGACCTGGTTCTTGGGAATGAGGTGAGCCAAGTGGATCAAGTATCAGTCAGAGATCATTTAGGGGACAGTGATCATTGTATCATAAGGTTTAGGCTGACTATGGAAAAGGACAAAAAACAATACAGAGTAAGAATAATTAACTGGGGGAAAGCCAACTTCAATGGGTTAAGAACGAAGCTGCGGCGAATAAATTGGAGTCAATTGGCAGAAACAGAATACTTTTTAAAAGGTGTGAAACTTGTAAGTGTCGATGTTCAAAGAGACTTGGGTGTGCTTGTACAAGGAATGCAGAAAGTGAACATGCAGGTACAGCAAGCAATTAGGAAGGCAAAAAGCCTTTTGGCGTTTATTGCAAGGGGATTGGAGTACAGGAATAAGGAAGTATTGCTACAATTGTACAGGGTTTTGGTAAGACCACATCTGGAATACTGTGTGCTGTTTTGGTCTCCACATTTAAGAAAGGATATACTTGCAATGGAGGCAGTGCAGTGAAGGTTCACTATTAGTCCTTGGGATGAGGGGGTAGTCCTATGATGAGAGACTAAGTAAATTGGGCCTGTATTCTCTGGAGTTTAGAAGAATGAGAGGTGATCTCATTGAAACGTATAAGATTCTAAAGGGGCTGGATAGGGTAGATACTGAGAGATTATTTCCGCTTGTTGGGGAATCTAAAACATGGGGGCACAGTTTCAGGATAAGGAGCCAATCATTTAGGACTGAGATGAGGAGAAATTACTTTATTCAAAGGGTTGTGAATCCTTGGAATTCTCTACCCCAAAGGGTTGTGGATACTCCATCGGTGAATACATTTAAGGCTGGGAGAGACAGATTTTTGGTCTCTCAAGGAATCAGAGGGTATGGCGAGCAGGTGGGAAAGTGGAGTTGAATCCTAAGATTAGCCATGATCATTTTGAATGGCGGAGCAGGCTCAATGAGCTATATCGTCTACTCCTGCTCCTATTTCTTGTGTTCTTGTAAAGGTTGGCAGGAAAAGAGGTAGCTGAACAATGGGCTACCTTCAAAAAAGAGATAATTCGGCACAGTCAAGGTATGTTCCCTCGAAGGGGAAAGGTAGGGTAAACAAATCCAGAGCTCCCTGAATGACAAAAGAGGTAGAAACTAAGATAAAGAAGATAAAGTGTGCTTATGACAGATCATGGGTAGAAAATACTATTGAGAACCATGCTGAATATAGAAGGTCCAGAGGGGAAGTGAAAAAGCAAATAAGAGAAGCAAAGAGAGAGCACGAAAGACTGGCCACTAACATTAAAGGGAAACCCAAAGTTTTCTATAGACATATAAATAGTAAAAGGGTGGTAAAAGGAGGAGTTGGGCTAATTAGGAACCGTAAATGGGATTTACGCATGGAGGCAGAGGGCATAGCTGAGGTATTAAATGAATACTTTGTATCTATCTTTACCAAGGAAGAAGATGCAACCCTGGCAATGGTGAAAGAGAAGGTAATTTAGACACTGGAGGGTTTTAAATTGATAAGCAGGACATGTTAGATAGGCTGTCAGTCCTTAAAGTGGATAAAGCACCAGGAGCAGATGAGATGCATCCAAGGATACTGAGGGTCGGAATTGCAGAGGTACTGGCCATAATTTTTCAGTGTTCCTTAGACTCAGGGGTGGTGCCAGAAGACTAGAGAATTGCAAATGTTACACCCTTGTTCAAAAAAGGGCATAAAGATAAACCCAGCAACTACAGGCCAGTCAGTTTAACTTTGGTGGTGGGGAAACTTCTAGAAAAATTCAGGACAGAATTAATAGTCACATGGGGAAATGCAGGTTAATTAAGGAAAGCCAACATGGATTTCTTAAGGGAAAATCAAGTTTGATGAACTTGCTGGAGTTTTTTGAGGAGGTAACAGAGAGGGTTGATAAGGGCAATGCAGTTGATGAGGTGGACATGGACTTTCAAAAGGCGTTTGATACAGTGCCACACAACATACGTGTGAGCAAAATTATAGCTCAGAGAATAAAAGGGATGGTAGTAACATGGATACGGAATATGGAGGAAGGTTTGTAGTGGAGTTCCTGATATATTAATGACCTAGACCTTGGTGTACAGGGCACAATTTCAAAGTTTGCGGATGATATGAAACTTGGAAGCATTGTGAACTGTGAGGAGGATGGTGTGGTACTGCAAATGGACATAGACAAGTTGGTAGAATGGGTGGGTAGGTGGCAGATGAAGTTCAATGCAGAGAAATGTGAAGTGATTCATTTTGGTGGAAGAACATGGAGAGACAATATAAAATAAAGGGTACAATTCTAAAGTGGCTGCAGGAGCAGAGGGACCTGGGTGTATATGTGCATAAGTCATTGAAGGTGGCAGGACAGATTGAGAGTGCGGTTAATAAGCATACAGTATCCTGGCTTTATTAATAGGGGCATAGAGTAAAAGAGCAAGGAAGTTATGTTGAACTTATATAAGACACTAGTTCGGCCTCAGCTGGAGTATTGCGTCCTGTTCTGGGAATCACACTTTAGGAAAGATGTGAGGGCATTGGTGAGTGTACAGAAAAGATTCATGAGAATGGTTCCAGGGATGAGGAACTTCAGTTATGAAGATAAATGGGAGGTTGGGACTGTTTTCCTTGCAGAAGAGAAGGCTGAGAGGTGATTTGATAGAGGTATTCAAAATCATGAGGGAGTTTGGACAGAGTAGATAGGGAGAAACTGTGCCCACCCGTGAAAGGATCGAGAACAAGAGGGCACAGATTTAAAGTAATGGGTAACAGAAGCAAAAGCGACATGAGGAAAACCTTTTTCACGCAGTGAGTGGTTAAGGTCTCTAATGTGCTGCCTGAGAGTGTGGAGGAGGCAGGTTCATTTGAAGCATTCTAAAGGGAATTAGACTATTACATGAAAAGGAAGAATGTGCAGGGTTACAGGGAGAAGGCGGTGGAATAGCACTAAATGAATTGCTCTTTCGGGGAGCTGGTGCAGACATGAAGGGCTGAATGGCCTCCTTCTGCACCGTAACAATTTTGTGATTCTGGGAGGTGATGAGGAAAATAAGACTGGCAAAGAGAGAATATGAGAATAGAATGGCAGTCAAAATAAAAGGGAACCCAAAAATCTTCTACCGGCATGTAAATAGTAAGAGGTGGAGTGGGTCCTATTAGAGACAAAGAGAGTAATATATGCTTAGAGGCACAGGGCAAGGCTGGAATACTTAATGACTATTTTGTATCGATGTTTACTGAGGAAGAGGAATCTGACAAAGTATCAGGAGAGGCAGAGAGAGTAGAGGCAATGGATAGGGTAAAAATTCAGAGGGATGAGGTACTGGAATGTCTGGCTATGCTTAGGTTAGATAAGTCACCTGGTATGGATGGCTTGCATCCAGGTTGCTAAACTCTGTGCCATGTTTTTTTTTTCCAAAATATACTTTATTCATAAAAATCTGTAAAAATTACATTGCCAAACAGTTTCCAAACAGCACGAAAAAATACAAACATTGCAAAAGAGATCAGTTTCTTTCAATAATGTCATGAGTTTCTTCCCAACCCTTCCGTTTCACAATTGTCATGTCAATTACAGTTTTACATTTGCAGCAATTGAGAATATTAACGATACAGTTCGAGGGGCTTCCCATGGTTCCAGCCCCTCAGTCCAGCTTGGTGGGGGAACCTTACACTGTGGTCTTTCCCCATTGAGCCTTTGCTGCGGCTGCCCCAAGCTTTAGTGCGTCCCTCAGCACGTAGTCCTGGACCTTGGAATGTGCCAGTCTGCAACATTTGGTGTTGGACAATTCTTTGCGCTGGGAGACCAGCAAGTTTCGGGCAGACCAAAGGGCGTCTTTCACCGAATTGATAGTCCTCCAGCAGCAGTTGATGTTTGTCTCGGTGTGCGTCCCTGGGAACAGCCCTTAGAGCACAGACTCCTGTGTTACAGAGCTGCTTGGGATGAACCTTGACAAAAACCACTGCATCTCTTTCCACACCTGCTTTGCAAAGGCACATTCCAGGAGGAGGTGGGCGACCGTCTCTTCCCCACCACAGCCAACGCGGGGGCACTGTGCGGAGGGGGCGAGACTTCGGGTGTGCATGAAGGATCTGACGGGGAGGGCCCTTCTCACCACCAGCCAAGCTACGTCTTGGTGCTTGTTTGAAAGTTCTGGTGATGAGGCATTCCGCCAAATGACTTTGACGGTCTGCTCGGGGAACCATCCGACAGGATCCACCGTTTCCTTTTCCCGTAGGGCCTTGAGGACATTCCGTGCAGACCACTGCCTGATGGACCGGTGGTCAAAGGTGTTTTTCCGCAGAAACTGCTCCACGAAGGATAGGTGGTACGGCGCCGCCCAACTGCATGGTGCGTTCCGCGGCAATGTGACCAGGCCCATCCTTCGCAACACCGGGGACAGATAGAACCTCAGCACGTAGTGACACTTGGAGTTTGCGTACTGGGGATCTACACATAGCTTGATGCAGCCGCCATGTTGTGCCATCATTTAGACTTCTTTTTGCTCACACCCTCTCATGCAAACAGTTCCAGAACCTGCTGCAGCCAGAATGCGCCTCACCTTTAAGTGGTGCTAACCTCTCACAATTTTGCATCTTCTTCTCAGGCAAGCAGCTACTCAGCAGTTCACTTAGCACTGGCTGCATGCAATAATCATTTAAATGAGCTGCCAGCATGATGATTGCGTGCTGCCTGCATCAAAAACAACGGGCGCAAGTTAATCACACAACATGATCCTTGTGCCCATTTGCGTGCCTTATCGAGTTTCGTGGCTGTTGTTTTTAAACAGGCATCATGACTTCCATGACTTGATTACCTGTTGCTGTTCAATGTCAAAAATATATCCTATGCATATAAGATAAAGACTAATAATTTCGAGACATGAGTTCAAATCTGACCATGGCAGCTGGGGAATTTAAATTCTGTTAATTAAATAAATCTTGAATAGTATCAGTAGTGGTGGCCATGCAACTCCTGGATTGTTGTACAAAACCTTCTGGTTCCCTAATGCCCTTTATGGAAGGTAATCTGTCATCCTTACCTGATGTGGCCTATATGTCACTCCAGACCCACAGCAATGTGATTGATTCTTAACTGCCCTCTGATGGCCTCGCAAGCCACTCTGTTGTTTCAAACCACTCCAAAAAGCAATTGGAATAAAACTGGAAGGATGACTGGGCATTGACCTAGAGGATACGACAAAGGCACACCCAGCCCAGTCGACCCTACATAGTCCTCCTCACTAACATCTGGGATTTATGCCAAAATTGGGAGAGCTGTCTGACAGACTAGTCAAGCAACAGCCTGACATAGTCATTGTCATAGATTCATGCCTTTCAACCAACATCCCAGACTCCTCCATCATGATTCCTGGATATGAAATGTCCCATTACCAGGACAGACCCTCCAGAGGTGGCAGCACAGTGGTATACAGTGGGGAAAGAGTCGCCTTGGGAGTCCTCAACATTGACTCCATGAAGTCTCATGGCTTCAGGTCAAACATGGGCAAGGAAACCTCCTGCTGATTACGGCTTACTGGCCTCCCCCAGCTGATGAATGAGTACTCCTCAATTTTGAACACTACTTGGAAGAAGCACTCAGTGTAGTAAGGGTGCAGAATGTACTCTGAATGGGGGACTTCAATGGCCATCACCAAGAATGGCCCAGTAGTACCACTACAACTGACCGAGCTGGCCAAGTCCTGACAGACATAGCTGCCTGGCTGGGCCTGAAGCAGGTGGTGAGAGAACCAACATGAGCAAAACCGTTACTTGTCCTCCCCAATCTACCTGACATAGATACATGTGTCCATGACAATATTGGTAGGAGTGACCACCAGATAGACCTGTGGGGATATGGAGACAAAGTCCCATCTTCACATTGAAGACAGGCTGCATGGTATTGTGTGGCATAACCACTGTACTAAATCAAATCGATTCAGAACAGATCTAGCAGCTCAAAACTGGGCATCCATGAGGTGCTGTGGGCCATCAGCAGCAGCAAAATTGTATACCACCGCAATCTGTAACCTGCTGATCCAGCATATCTCTCTCTCTAACCTGGTTTAATGAAGAGTGTAAAAGAACATGCCAGGAGCAGCACGTGCCAGACGTAACAATGAGGTGCCAACCTGGTGAAGCTACAACAGAAATACTACATCTGTGCTAAACAGTGGAAGCAACGTGCTATTTACAGAGCTAAGTGATCCCACATGGATGGTGCAGGACAATTAAACAACTAGTGAGAGGAGGAGGCTCCATGAACAACCCCGTCCTCAATGATGGCAGAGCCCAGCACTTGAATGCAAATGACAAGGCTGAAGCATTTGCAACCATCTTGAGGTCCCCAGCATCACAGATCCCAGTCTCCAAACAATGTAATTCACTCTACATGATATCAAGAAATGGTTGAGGATGCTGTGTACAACTAAGACTATGGGCCCTGACAACATCCTGACTAAAGTACTGAAGACTTGTGTTCATAACTAGCAGTGACCCTAGCCAAACTGTTCCAGTGCAGCTATACCACTGGCATCTACCGAACAATGTGGAAAATTGCCCAGGCATGTCCTGTCCACAAAAAAACCTACTCTCAATCATCAAGTGGCACTTACTCAGCAACAACATGGTCACCGATGCTCAGTTTGGGTTCTGCCAGGACCACCCGGCTCCAGACCTCATTAAAGCTTTGATCCAAACATGAGCAAATGAGAAGAATTCCAGAGGCAGCATTTAACTGCATGGCAGCAAGGAGCCCTACAAAAATTGAAGTTAATGGGAATCAAGGGGAAACTCTCCACTGCCTGGAGTCATACCTAGCACAAAGGAAGAAGCTTGTGGTTGTTGAGACCAGTCATCTCAGCCCAAGGGCATTATTTCAGGCATTCCTCAGGGCAGTGTCCTATGCCCAACCATCTTCAACTGCTTCATCAATGACCTTCCTTCCAACATAAGGTCAGAAGTGGGGATGTTTGCTGATAATTGCACAATGTTCAGTTCCATTCACAGCTCCTCAAATAATAAAGCAGTCATGTCCACATGCAACAAGACCTTGTCAAAATCCAGGCTTAGGCTTATAAGTGGAAAGTAACATTCGTGCCAGGCAGTGATCATATTCAACAAGAGAGAGTCTGAGCAACTTGGCTTGACATTCAATGACATTGCCATTGCTGAATCCCCTACCATCAGCATCCTGGGGCGGGTGGGAGGAGGGGGTGTTCACCATTGATTAGGAACTTAACTGAGCTTGCCACATAAATATTATGGCTACAGGAGCAGGTCAGAGGTTGGTTATTTTGCAGCCAGTGACTTACCTCTTGATTTCCCAAATTCCACCATCTCCAAAGCACTAGTCAGGATAGAATACTCTCCACTTGCCAGCACTCAAGATGCTCGGCACCATCCTGGAAGAAGCAGCCTGCTTGAATGGCCATCCATCACCTTGAACACTCACTCGCTCCACCACTGGCATAGTGTGGTTGCAGTGTGTACCATCTACAAGATGCACTGCAGCAACTCACCAAGGCTCCTTCGACAGCACCTTCCAAACCCGTGACCTCTACCAACTAGAAGAACAAGGGCAGCAGATGCATGGGAACACCACCACCTGCAAGTTCCCCTCCAAGCCACACACCGTCCTGACTTGGAAATATATTGCCGTTCTTTCAATGTCGCTGGGTCAAAATCCTGGAACTCCCAACCGAACAGCACTGTTGTAGTACCTTCACCACACAGATTGCAGTGGTTGAAGAGGGTGGCTCACCACCACCTTCTCAAGGTCAATTTGGAATGGGCAATAAATGCAGCCTTGCCAGCAAAGCCCACATCTCATGAATGAATAAAACAAAAGATACTTCAGGCGATAGAGAAAAGGACCTCAAAACAATACACTAAGACAGCGGAGTAGAGGACATAGCTTCAAGCTTTGAAGGGCAATTTAGGACAGGTGTCAAGAAGAACTTATTTACACAGAAGGTGATCAATGGCTAGTACAGGTTATGGGAGGAGCGGTTAACATTAGGACACTGCAGCATTTAACAACAACTAGATTTTTATAAAGAAATGACAATAGGATTGAAAAATCTACTTGACTTCATCCTCACCAATCTACCTGTCACAGATGCACCTGTCCATGACAGTATTGGTAGGAGTGACCACCGCACAGTCCTTGTGAAGACAAAGTCCCATCTTGATCTTAGATGCTGGAAGGTGGGATTAGATTGGGCGGCTCGTGTTTTCAGCCAGCACAGCCACGATGGGCAGAATGGCCTCCTTCTGTGCCATAACTTTTCTATGGTTTCTATGGTTTCATGCTAAGGGCACCGTCCATTGTGTTGTGTGGCACTATCATTGTGCTAAATAGAATAGATTAAGAATGGATCTAGGAGCTCAAAACTGGGCATCCATGAGGCATTATGGGCCATCAGCAGCAGCAGAATTGTATTCAACCACAATCTGTAACCTCTACCACCTAGAAGGACATGGGCAGCAGACCCCTCTCTTGACATTGTTCATCATTAATTACTTCTCTATGAACTAATTTTGGGTGTTTACTATGTTAAAACACAAAATAAATGCACACAGTTGCTAATATGAATGGGTTTGATAGAACATTGATTCCACTAGTCTAATCAAATGCATTATTTTCTTTAAAAATGTAGCTCTCAAAAAAAAGATTCTTCCAGGTATTCTATGCCCCAAAAGGCTCAAATATAATAGTGATGGCCTAAGGTCAATTATTTACTATTTTTATAATCTACAATGGGCTGTATACATGGCACTGCTGAATAACACTGTTAGCAATCAATTTTTGTTGAGTTATTAGTACAATCTATCCAAGGATTTCCAATATTATTTTAAAACTTGGAGCACAGTGTAACTTAATTTTGGCATACTCAACTAACTTGACAAAAATTCAAACAGAAGTAGCGATGGTCTTATCTACATTATTTTCTGACAACAGGTGCCAATGTTGTTTGAAAGTTTTCTCTTTAAAATCAATTTTTTGATAGACTTCAGCTGCAGCATAATGAATATTTCTGAGACATTGAAAATACAGTGAAAAATTACAGTTAATGGCAATGTTGAATAATTGGGTAAAAAAGGATTAAGTCAATATTTTTTCAACAGTTTAATGCATGTACACTGGGAACTAATAACAATATAGCTGAAATGTTAACCTTAAAGGAGTGATTTTCCTTAATTGTGTTGCTGATAGTGGAATAGCTAATGGACAAATATTTTTTTAAATCTTTTTCTTGCCAATATTCAACTCTTCCTTCCTAAAAACTTTGCTATATCTTTCTATGATGTCAATTACTCTCCAACAGCTCATCCAAATGAATATTATTCATGTCAGCAGTATGTTTTGGAAGGCTATATGACGATGGGTGGATGAAACAGTGGAGACAAGTCTGATCCTTTTGCCACCTAAGGTGCAGCAGGGGGTCACTGCATAAGAGAGCAGGGGCCATGACAGTTTTTCCCTTTTCCCCTCTCTAACCCATAGGCACTACTGCTGCCTCCACTGAGATCAACTAACACACACAATGGAACAAACCAGGATATTACGAGTTTGTATGGTCCAGCTACTCACTGAATAAATTGGCTGAGCTGTCAGAGCAGTCCCGTAAATTGATCTTTCATTCATCAAACTCTACTGTTCTGTCAGAATTTTTAGGGTTCTTTGCTTTCTAAGTGTTGTGAGCTGACTACAGTTACATACTGATGCACACTTGCAATCGCAGTACATTCAACAGACTGCCGTTGGAAATGTCACAACTGAAGTAAGTTCACCATTCGATCTATAATTCCAGCTAATCTGGAGTGCAATGTAACCTATTGTGTTAACATACAAAATTGGGCAAAGCTAAGTTCCACTGATGACCTCGTGATTAAAGGCAATTTGGTGCCAAGCTGTACTGATGAGAAATTCCCAGGTTCAGTTCCTACGCTGTGATGTGAGCTGACCTTAGCTAATTTGGCAGTAGGGAGCAAAACATTAGCCCTTGCACTGTAGAGAGGAAAAAATTACCCAATCTTGATCACTATGCAGTCTTACTGTGTCTTCGCACTTTCCTTTCTATAAGGCTACACATGCCTTGACATTATCATTGTATTTGATATGCAGTGACTAATGCTAAAAAGTGCCCATGTGTGAACATTAGTTAAGGACAGGATCTGGCACAATTTTGATGCCCTCTGTGGTTGTGTCCTGTAATCAGGCCTAGATTTTCATTTTTATTTTGAAATTAATGAGTCAATACCAGCATTGAAATAACAAGTCAGCAAATTTAAGAGTAACCACTTGGGTGAGGTACTGGAGCATGTAACAACATCAGTAATACTGTATAATAAATTCTCAATTTATTATATATAAATATATCAATCCTTTTTCATAAATAGCTTGAAATTATTTGATCTGTTAGCAGATACAGTTGAGAATTGTTAATCAAATCCACAATCTTATGTTTTACAGGTCATAGTTCTTCTAATTTGTTTAGCCATGGACAATTGCATCAATCACCATCCAGAGCAGAAGGAACGCAACTTAGCAACAGTCTTCAATCATATTCTCTTGAAAGCTCTGGCTGCCTTGATATAACAGGTGCTATTCTTTTGTGATGGTGTTTTCACAACTATCTATTACCATGATAAATAAAGTGTTCAGATTAAATTTGTCTCTTTGAGAACCAAGTCTTTTGTTGTGTTCAAAGAAGGAAAAATGTTTCAAACCAACTATTATCTTGGGAGTCACAAAGGTGACTTGAAATTTGGCACATGCACAATAGGTAGATTTCATCTTCCGACAGTGAAGACAATTTACTCTACTCACGTTTCCTTAGCCTTAAAATATATTCTCCAAATATAACTAGTTCACCAAATATAGGTATATCGTTGACATTTCCATCATACAACAGCCACCTATAACACTCATAGTAATCTCAGATATAAATCTTACTTGCAGCTGCTGTAAGTAGCATCATTTACAAACTGATACTTCGTTATTTAAAGAGTGTTCATGTTTACAATTATGCTTGAAAATTATTTACCTAGTTATCTCAGTTTATTTGCCCATTTTCTTCCCTCCTTTCATGACAGCACTAACACTTCAGAGGAAAAGGGTTGTAATTACACTGGTGCCTACGGCCCTTTGTTCCTTCATCTAAATAGCAATTCTTTATGTCTAAGCATAGACAGTGATTGGTCTCATATTTAAGCCACTGAAGTCTATACACTGTGCATTTTTCAGCAGGCATTGTTGGACAATGATTGCAGTGATCATTGGGTCATTTCTCATTGATCACAGATATTTGCTCTCTCCAGTCCAGGGGACTGAAGCCATTTGGTGTGGAAAAGAAGAATGTGGTTTCTTGTCAGGGTGGAGGGCTATAATGATGTCAGAACATAGGAATAGGCGAAGGCCATTTAGTCCATCGAGCCTGTTCGGCCATTCAGTAAGATCATGGCTGATCTGTGACCTAACTCCATATACCCTCCTTTGCCCGATATCCCTTAATACCTTTGGCTAACAGAAATCTATCAATCCCAATTTAAAAATTAACAATTGATCGAGCATCATTGACGTTTATGGAAGAGAGTTCCAAACTTCTACCACACTTTGTGTGAAGAAATGCTTCCTAATTTCACTCCTGAAAGGTCTGGCTCTAATTTTTAGACTATGCTGTCTAGTCCTAGCCTCCCCAGCTAGCAGAAATAGTTTCTCCCAATCTACCCTATCAATTCCCCCGCATATCTTGAAAACTTGGATCAAATCACCCCTTGTCCTACTAAATTTCTAAATTCCAGTGAATACAACTCTAGTTTGTTTACTCTCTCCTCGTAATTTAACGCTGGAATCCAGATATCATTCTAGTAAATCTACACTGTACTCCCTCCAAGACAAATATATCCTTCCTAAGGTGTGGTGCCCAGAACTGCTCGCACTACTCCAGGTGTGGTCTAAACAGGGCTTTGTATAGCTGAAGCATGACTTCTGGTCCTTGTATTCTGTTACTCTAGATATAAAGGCCAACATTCCATTAGCCTTTTTGATTATTTTCTGTACCTGTTCATGGCATTTTAATGATCTGTGTGCCAAGACTCCCAAGTCGCTTTGGACTTCTACTGTTTCTAGCTTTTCATCATTTAGAAAGTACTCTGTTCTATCCTTTTTAGTTTCAAAGTGAATGACCTCACATCTGCCAGTTGCCACAGTTTTACCCATTCACCTAATCTATTAACATCTCTTTGTAATTTTACACTTCCATTTACACTGTTTACAGTAGCACTTATATTTGTGTCATGGGCAAATTTGGGTATCTCTCTTTTTTATCCCATCATCTAAGTTGTTAATAAATACAGTGAATAGTTCAGGCCCCAACACAATCCTTGCGGGACACCATGGGCTGAATTTTGAAAGGTCACTGGGTGCAGGAGTGATTTTTTTTATTTTTTCATGGGATGTGGGCGTCACTGGCCAGGCCAGCATTTATTGCCCATCCCTAATTGCCCTTGCGAAGGTGGTGGTGAGCTGCCTTCTTGAATTGCTGCATTCCATGCGGGGTAGGTACACCCACAGTGCTGTTAGGAAGGGAGTTCCAGGATTTTGACCCAGTGACAGTGAAGGAACGGTGATATAGTTCCAAGTCAGGATGGTGTGTGGCTTGGAAAGGAACTTGCAGGTGGTGGTGTTCCCACCCATCTGATGCCCTTGCCCTTCTAGTTGGTAGAGATCGCAGATTTGGAAGGTGCTGCCTGAGTCGCCTTGGTGCGTTGCTGCAGTGCATCTTGTAGATTGTACACACTGCTGCCACTGTGCATCGGTGCTGAAGGGAGTGAATGTTTTTGGACTGGATGCCAATCAAGCGGGCTGCTTTGTCCTGGATGGTGTCGAGCTCCTTGAGTATCGTTGGAGCTGCACCCATCCAGGCAAGTGGAGAATATTCCATCACATTCCTGACTTGTGCCTTGTAGATGGTGGACAGGCTTTGGGGAATCAGGGGGTGAGTTCTTGCCGCAGGATTCCTAGCCTCTGACCTGCTTTTGTATCCAAGGTATTTATATGGCTACTCCAGTTCAGTTTCTAATCAATAACGCCCTGGATGTTAATAGTGTGGGATTCAGCAATTGTAATGCCGTTGAATGTCAAGGGGAGATGTTCAGATGGTCATTGCCTGGCACTTGTGTGGCGTGACTGTTATTTGCCACTTATCAGCCCACGCCTGGATATTGTCCAGGTCTTGCTGAATTTCTACATGGACTGCTTCAATATCTGGGGAGTTGTGAATGGTGCTGAACATGGTGCAATCATCAGCGAACATCCTCACTTCTGACCTTATGATTGAAGGAAGGTCATTGATGAAGCAGCTGAAGATGGTTGGGCCTAGGACACTACCCTGAGGAACTCCTGCAGTGATGACCTGGACTGAGATGGTTGACCTCCGACAACCACAATCATCTTCCTTTGCGCTAGGTACGATTCCAACCAGGGTATTGTTAATGCCATACTTGGTCAAATGCTGCCTCCATGTAAGGGCAGTCACTCTCACCTTACCTCTTGAGTTCAGCTCTTTTGTCCATGTTTGAACCAAGGCTGTAATGAGGTCAGGAGCCGAGTGGCACTGGTAGAACCCAAACTGAGTGTCACCGAGCAGGTTATTGCTAAGCAAGTGCCACTTGATAGCACTGTCAATGACACCTTCCATCACTTTACTGATGATCAAGAGTAGACTGATGGGGCGGTAATTGGCCGGGTTGGATTTGTCCTGCTTTTTGTGTACAGGACATATCTGGGCAATTTTCCACATTGCCAGGTAGATGCCAGTATTGTAGCTATACTGGAACAGCTTGGCTAGTGGCACGGCAAGTTCTGGAGCACAGGTCTTCAGTACTATTGCTGGAATGTTGTCAGGGCCCATAGCCTTTGCAGTATCCAGTGCCTTCATTCGTTTCTTGATATCACGTGGAGTGAATCGAATTGGCTGAAGACTGGCATCTGTGATGCTGGGGACTTCAGGGGGAGGCCAAGATGGATCATCCACTTGGCACTTCTGGCTGTAGATTGTTGCAAATGCTTCAGCCTTATCTCTTGCACTGATGTGCTGGTCTCTCCTATCATTGAGGATGGGGATATTTGTGGAGCCACCTCCTCCTGTTATTTGTTTAATTATCCACCCCATTCACAACTGGATGTGGCAGGACTGCAGAGCTTTGATCTAATCCGTTGCAAGTGCAAGTACGATTTAAAAATTGTGCTCTCGGAGGTCAGCGCTGGGTCCCATCACCTCCAGAACGCGAAGCAGTTTTGAAAGGGAGCGAGGGAACGGGAAGCCTACATGCCTCCAATTAATTGGATGTTGAACTCATTGAAGAGCTCGTTGAAAGGCTTGTCAGGAGCATGTGTGAGTTTCAATAGAAGCGCTCGGGAAAACGCAATATCTGGAATACACCAGGGTGTCGAAGTCGTGGACACTGAGGGAGGGCCATGAGGACTATTGGACGGGCTGTTTAACATATTGTCGAAGCCCAGAATAAAGCTCACATGCTAAAACTGTGCCATAGAATAGCCGTTGCTGCATTTGGCAGTGGTGAGTGGTAGGAATCTAGATAGAGACATGATGCCGCTGGCATCACTTGGGCAGTCGGCAACCTGGTGAGCGAAAGTGCACGAGGAGTTGAGAAGGGAACAGGCTACCCTGACCTTGGACAGAGCAGCCAGGATGAACTTCAACAGATGCACCCTCCTGTACAGGAGGAGCGTAGAGGAGCACCGCAGGGGAGGCTGCAGGAGGAAGAAGGTGCTACCCAAGACATCGGGTCTGCCAGCCAAGTGTCAGCTACCTGAAAATGACAGAGTGCCAGTGCTGCAGGAGGCTGTGCCTATCCAGACAGATGGGCTCAGACATTTGTGCTCTGATCCACAATGACCTGAGACTTCGCAGCCCCTATGGCAGTCCCTTCACTGCAGCTGTCAAAGTCACCGTCGCCCTGAATTTTTATGCAACCAGGTTGTTTCAGGGATCAACTGTGGGCATAGGTAGCATCTCGCAATCAGCAGCTCGTCCCGCCATCAGGTAGGTCACGGATGCCATATTCCAGAGGGCAGGGGACTATGTCCACTTTGACATGGTTGGGCCAGTGCAGGCACAGAATGCTTTGGGCTTTGCTGCCGTCGATGGATTCCCTCAGGTCCAGGGGGTCATCGCCTGCACCCACGTAAGCATTAAGGCACCGAAAGACCAGCCAGTCAGATTCCTGAACAGAAAGTGATACCACTCATTGAATGTCCAGCTGATCTGTGACCACAGAAAGTGAATCTTGCAGGTCTGTGCCTGGTTCCCAGGCAGCTGCCATGATTCCTTTATCCTGTGAAACTTCCAGGTGCCACACCTCTTTGGACCTACATTCAGACTCCGTGGGTGGCTGCTGGAAAATTAGGGTTATCCCCTAAAGAAATGGCTGCTGATGTCCATCTGCTACCCAGAAATGGATGGAGAGAGGTGCTACAACCAGAACCATCTCCTAGCACAGACATGCATTGAACAGGCCATTGGCCTCTTGAAGATGTGCTTACATTGTCTTGACCTGCAGGTTGTGCTTCTCATATCGTGGTCATTTGCTGTGCCTTGCACAACATGACAATACAAAGAGGTCTGGAGCTGGATAAAGAGGAGGACCTGGAGTGCCACTACACCTCAAAGGAGAACTGGGAGGAGGAAGAAGAGGATGAAGAGGAATTGGAAGGGATCACTCCAGAAGTGGCCAGCACCCAGGCATTGGAGGATGCCTGCAATACCGTCCCAGGATGACCTGCAGGCTGGCATGGCCACAATGGCCACGCTGATTCGGCAGTATTTTACCTGATCGCGTCTGAGCCCTTATGACCAATGATCCCAGAACACACCTTCCAGCATGGGGAGCTATCATTCTTCAATGACCCATATCTGTGAAATCCCATTGCCAGCCATGACCATGGAGAATGAGATTTCGACTGCCAACATTCTCCAACATCACAGCAATCCCAGGCCCCTATGGCCCCCATCCCACCCCACAAAAGTCCATCCCCTCTTTGACATGAACCATCAATCATACATATCAAATTGATAACATAACCAAGTGATATTGTAATGAAAACAAAAGAGCAGACAAATGTGGACAACAGCAGCAGCACCCAGGTGACCCAATAAGTGAAAGCACCTTCCTCTCCCTACCACTTCTATGGGGTGCTCCCCCATGGCAGAAGATGAGGTGGAGGCAGCCTACTCCCTAGTCTGTGCCTCTGGCTGAGATGCCCGTGGCTTCCGTCCTCGTCTTGGAGGTGCCCTTGGGAGATCCTTCACAAACTGCTGTGCCTGCATTGTGGCAGGGGCAGCCTCTGTCACAGGGCCTTGGCACACAGATGCTTCCTGAGTCGGAGGGGGTGAGGGGCCAATGGGTGATGCCGGTGCCCCCGAGGGGTGGCCCCTTCAGCTGCTGCTTCGACTGCCTCAGCCTTTTCTTGGAGCCCTTGGATCTCAGCGCAATCAGCGACACTGAGTGGTCTGTGCTACAGAGAGTCTCATTGTTTCTGTGTACATCAACACACTGCTCTTGCACCCACTCAGAGTGGTGCTGCATATGGCTGTCCAAGAGATTGCCCAATCTCCCAATGGAGGAGCTCATGCAGTTGAATCAATGAGTCATGACAGAGCACATTCACTGCATGGACTCCTCCATTGCCTGCCCATGGCTCCTCAAGGCCTCAGGGAACTCTGACAAAAGGGAACTTATCTGCCTCTGGTTCTCGAGGAAGACTTTCCTTCTTTGTAATACCTGAGGCCCAGCATCTTTACCCGGCACAGCATCACTGTGTTTGTCCTATGTTCTCCGAGGGTGACTGCCCACAGCTGACTCTGCCTCACCCTCCTCCTCCTATTCACGCATGATGAGATTCAGCTAGCGCTCCCCTTTCTCCACTACTTTGGAGCCCAACTGAAGTGATTGTATCCGCGCTGGTGGAAGGTGGCCGAGGTATGATGTGACGGTGCTGTTTCCATTGTGACTCCCCCCCCCCACCAAGGAAGGCGGCGATAATTGTGCTTATGCACTCTGCTTCCCCTTTGCAGCTGGTCCTGTGGGAAACACAAGAAGGTGAAAATGAGAACTCATCCTACTCAACAAGTGCCTCAGCACAACCATCCCCTTAGATGACAGTGGTCAAAGAGCCACAACACATATTCACCTCAGGTTAGAGCTATCAAATGACCCTGCTATTAGCAGCTTCCCATCTTGCCAACCCCACTGACTAGCATGTTGGCACCCTGGCAATCTCCAGCACTGCCTCCTCCATTGGGGTCAGAGTGTGGAGTTCAGCCACACCATCACCCGTTCAAGTAATTTCTGTGCGTTGTGGGCTCTTTTCCTGAAGGATGAGGGGAGAATGATTCATGAGTCAACTGCCCTCATAGAGATACAGCCCTTCAGCCCACCAAGTCTGTGCCGACCAATAACCACCCATTTATACTAATCCTACATTAATCCCATATTCCCTACCACATCCCCACCATTCTCTTACCACCTACCTACTCTAGGGGCAATTTACAATGGCCAATTTACCTATCAACCTGTAAGTCTTTGGCTGTGGGAGGAAACCAGAGTACCTGGCAGAAACCCACGCGGTCACAGGGAGAACTTGCAAACTCCGCACAGGTAATACCCAGAACCGAATCCGGGTTGCTGGAGCTGTGAGGCTGCAGTGCTAACCACTGCGCCACTGTGCTGCCTCTTCTAGCCTGACATACAAATGAACTGCTGTGCAGTGATGTCCCCTTCTGAAGAGTGTCCCATATCTGAGGATGTCTGCCATCTCAGTGATGCAACTGGACACTTGATCTGATAATGTTAGGGAGAACTGGGGACATTCTGTGAGGTCAGCTCGTTTGCATGCTGATGGTGACAGAGTTGGTGACCTGTCACCCAGGTGCCACTGGCCACTCACCTTTCCAGACCTTATCAGGTCATTGAATCACTTTCTGCACTTTCTGCACTGGACCCACGTCGTTCTAGTGACTCCCCGGCTGCTGACCTCTGTCGCCACCTCCATCCATACCCTCTTTGTTTCTCTGGGCAGATTTCTTCTGGATGGCGGGAGCAAAGCATCTTTCCTGTTGGACACTGCATCTGTTAAAGCCTCAAGGGAGGCATCTGAAAATCGTGGTGCCGCCTGCAGACGCCTGCGCATGTCAGCACTGGCCCTCTGAGGTCTCTGCTGCTCTATTGCTTCAGTGAATGGCAAGTCCAGACATCGAAGAGCCCTCCATTACTGGGTCCCACCTTCAGGCCACTCCCGTCACCACTGATTGGGTGCCAAACCCACCCCTCGGCCAATTCGATCCTTTGCATTTCAAAATAGCATTGTGTCAGCAATGCTGACACAGCACAGGGTCAGAACCTGAAAATGTTTTGAGCATCAGGTTCTTGACCCCAGAACAAAAATTCAGCTCCATTAGTCAGATCCTGCCAATTAGAGTACCCATTATCCCAACTCTCTGTCTCCTGTCGCTCAGCCAATTACCTAGCCAGGTCAATAATTTGCCTTCATTTCCACCTTAGTAAAAGGTCTTTTAAAAATAAATCTTGTAGAAGTTACAATGATAAGATAAAGAACAGTTACATCTTAAATCCAACTTGTGGAAAATACAAAAATAGAGGAAAATACTGCGGATGCTGGAACTTTGAAATGAGAACAGAAAGTGCCGGAAATGCCCAGCAGGTTTGGCAGCATCTGTGGGGAGAGAAACAGTTAATGTTTCAGAACTTCAGGGTTCTGATGAAGGGTCACAGACCTGAAACGTTAACTCTGTTTCTCTCTACACAGATGCTGCCAGATTTGCTGAGTATTTCTGGCACTTTCTGTTCTCATATCACAGTGGAAAATCCATTCGATGTTTCTTATAATATTCATTATAAGCTTTGCTATGGCATAGAAGCTTTCTGCTGTTACATTATTTCCTGTGTAGTTGCAGGTCACACTGTTTTGTAAGAGTAGTGTTATTTTCTGTAATTGTGTTTTGGTACTATGTGCTGTAATTATATTTATATACATTTAGAAATGCTTGGATTAATCAAGGACAGCCAGCGTGGATTTAGTAAAGGTAAGTTGTGTTTCTAGATTTAATGGATTTTTTTGAGGAACTGACCAATGGAATAGAGAAAGGGATTGCAGTAGATTGTATACATAAATTTTCCAAAGGCTTCTTCGAAAAATTCAGGCATTTGGTGTAAGAGGAAAGGTTGTAGCATGGATAGAAAGTTAGTTGATGGGTAAAGAGGTAGGGCTGTTGCTTGGACTGGAGAAGAGTTAAGAGTGGTGCCTCACAGGAGTCAGTACTGAGTCCAGTTTTGTTCCTGGTATTTATAGATAATTTGGACTTGGTTATAAGGAAGAAAATCTGGATATTTGCTGGTGATATAAAAGTGGCAATTAGGGAGATTGACTATAAAAAATAACTTCAAGAAGACATAGACGGGTTACCAGAATGGGCAGACAGGCAGCAGATGCAATTTATTGTGGATAAATTTGAGGTTTGGGAGAAAAAACAAGGAATTGGAGGAATGCACTTATAGAAAGGCACTAAAGTATGTAAATGAACAGAGATACCTAGGGGTTCAAACACATGATTCTCTCAAAATAGGTAAATAAAGCCTTTAAAAGGCCAATCAAATTTTGGGTTTTATAAAGAGAAATGGGCTAAAGAAATAATGATGAATTTTTGCAAAACATTTGTTAGGTTACAGTTAGATTTTCATGTGCAGTTTATGTAGAGAGTATGTCTGCAAAGGTTCAATAGGATGATGCCAGGAATGGGAAACATGGTTTTGAGGAGAGACTTGAGATACTGGGACTATTTCACTGGAGCAGAAAAGACTAAGAGATGATTTACTAGAGGTATTTAAAATTATGAACAGTTTTGATGAATAAGGAAAGACTATTTCTTTTAGCTAAGAAGTCATTGGCATAAAAATGCAGCACACCCATTTTTGCTGGGGATGCAGGGCATAATCCCTGGGTTTAAATGATGAGACCCGTGGTGCTCCCCAAACTGGACCTCAGGCCTTATTTCCATTGTGCCACTGAGGTGCAATGACCTCACCAGCGAAGGGTGAATGAAGATCAGGCCACTGCTGGTATTGTACCGGACCCTAGGTAAGTGAGGACCAAGTCAAAGTGGAGAGGAGGAGAGATATTGGAGGCTAGGTCGGGGCAGGTATCGAGGGCTGGGTTGGGGGATCGAGGGCTGGGTGAGGGGTATCGAGGGACGTGTCGGGGGATCAGCAGCCATGGGGGAAAGCGATTGGAAACTGGGTCTGGGGGAATAGCAGAAGCCCATGTTTCTTAATTTCCTGCTCCTCCTCCTCTCCAAGTTTAAATAAATATATTTCAAAAGCATATCTTGTTGGATGCAGCCTAACAAGCAGTCCCAAGGTCTGGCTTTCCTGAGCGCCGCTATCTCAGAGCAAACCAATCTTGCAGTGGAGAACTCAAACAACTCGTAGGCCCCTTTTTGCATATACAAAGGATCTAATGCCTGTTTCAGGTGTGTGCTCTGCAAAACAATTTTTTTTCCTTTGTCAATATGGTGGGCAACACACTTTGAGAATGAAATGTTAGTGTGCTTCCTGCTCGTCATATTGGCAACTTTGCAGGCCTGAAAAACAGGTGCTGCAAGGCCGAATTTATAGATCATTAACAAGAGGTCATCAACTTAAAATTATCTTTTGATTGTGAGGAGAGAGGTTAGGAAAAATTGCTCCTCACAGAGGATTGTTGGAGCATGAAATATTTTGTCACGGGAAATAGCTGAGGTAGAGACCATTGTATTTTCTGAGAGAAAATTGGATACATATTTGAAGCAGAGAAAGATATGGCTAAGGAGAGAAAGCATGGCAGAGATTAACTTGGATTGCTCTGGCAAAGAATCGGCACAGACACAATGGCCAAATAGCCTCCATCGGTGTTATAAACGTCTATGGTTCAATGTCCAATGTCAGCATTTGCCATGTGACTGGTGAGTAGTGGATAATGATAAGGGAGGGAGAAAAGGATAAACAGGCAATTATAGACCGTCAGTCTAACATCAATTATGGGCAAATGCTTAGAATTCATAGCTTGGAATAAAATTAATGAGCATTTAGAAATGCTATGGATCAATTTCCAATGTAATTGCAGGCTCTAGTCATTGAGGAGTGCTATGGAATAGTTGCTTATCATGATGTAGTTGCAGACTCTGGCTACTAAATGATGATGTGGAGCCAGTTTTTTATATCTATATCCAATTTGGCACCTATTTCCTCCTGCCAAAGTTTGGGAGTTTTCCCCAATTTATTGCGTGTTTAAAACCTGATTTCCAGGTAAATGAGGCACCTGTAAATTACTTGCTTATTTGTGGCTTCCTCATGTTAGTATCAACCTGGTTTTGTACTGCAGCCTATCTAAATCCGAGCTTTACTTCATGATATAGTGGCCCTATCTGCTATCCATACCCTCACACCTACCACCTTAGGCCTTGCAATCTATTAATTGGCCAGTACCCACTGTTTCATTAATTTATTAATTCTCTAATTCCTGCTTTACTATTAATTTATCAGTTTGCAGCTGACTTTAGCTCTATTTATCTATATGTCAAAAATCTTGTTTATCATGCACGCTTTCTGTGGAAACTTAATCTTGCATTCATATGTTGCACTTTTTGAATCATATTTTACTGCAGTGTCAGCCGGGGCTTAGTTGGTAGCACTCTCACCTCTGAGTTAGTAGGTTCTGGTTTCAAGTCCCACTTTAGGACCTGACCACAAAAATCAAGGTTGCCATACCAGTGTGGTACTGAGAGAGTGCTGCATTGCCGTCATTTGGATGAGATGTTAAACTGATGCCCCGTCTGCTTTGTCAGGTGGATGTAAAAGACCCCATGACACCATTTTAAAGAAGAGCAGGGGAGTTTTCATGTGTGCCCTGGCCAGTATTTATCCCTCAATCAACATCACAAAAAAAACAGATTATCTGGTCATTATCACATTGCTGTTTGTGGGAGCTTGCTGTGTGCATATTGGCTGCTGCGTTTCCTAAATTACAACAGTGACTACACTTCAAAAGTACTTCATTGGCTGTAAAGTTGTCATGAAAGGTGCTATGTAAATGCAAGTCTTTCTTTCATGCCACCATTTATAGAGTCATGGGGGCTGTTGGAACATGTGAGGTGAATAAACAAAATTACTTTAGGTAATTCTTTAGTATTAAACAGATGGGTTAATAAAGGGTTAACAGAATCATGGAAATAAGCTGTGGGTAGTTTTGTGAAAGATGAATGCTAGCCACCGGCAAGAATTTGGAATAGAGCTGAGCTAACTGTGTATAGGAACCAAGTAACTTTATTTAGAATGTTGTAAATAGGAGACGGGGGGCTGGTATTTCTGCAAAAGGCTGGGATAATGTGTATTTCACAGGGACCATTAACTATCAAGACAACATTACATCTCCAGTGTAAAAATATGTTCCTTTGTGTTACAAGTGTTACCTGATTACTGCCCTAATGGTCAAAATAGATGATGTAAGGGGGTCAGAAGATCGAAACCTGCACAAGCAGGGGCATTGTGTAAATGGAATCTCTGTAATTGGGTAGTGGATTTTGAGTGTAAGCCTGTGATTGATTTAGTAAGGCTCAACAGTTTTTGAATTGTCGTAAGGATATGAAAAAGGGGGGTGTGTGTGTGACTGAGATGTACAACTGCTTAGCATTTGTGTATACCTGTGCATCCTATGTAACAACTGTACTCTGATGAACAATCAAGATTGCACTTGAAAATGATGACCTTTCAAAGTCTTCCGTAACTATGCCCCACACATAAAAAAATCAAATCAAGAACAGGAGTTAAATTAGATAGCCCCCAAAAATGGGCACAGGGTTCACAATGCACAATTAACCTGTGCCCGTTGATTGCAATGCAAACAATACACCAACTTTGTGCTGGCTGCTCATTTGAATGATCGCTGCATCCAGCGAGCACTAACCGCACTGTTCATTGACTGGACGCAGCATCAGGGAGCCAGCATCCTAGCACTGCTTACAGTTGGCCTGCAACTCTTAAAAGGGAGATTCATTGTGGCTAGTTCAGGTGCTGACAATCGTGGGTGAAGAGAATCTGACCTGGGAAAGATTGAAGAATAGCACAACAGGGGAGAGAGCGGACTGCAAGATTTTTAAACGCTGTATTGGAGGTCTTGGTGGAGGCGATGGTAAGGAGGAAAGGTGTCCTATATGTGCGGGACAGGGGGGTGGTGAAGGATCTCCGGACACATGGTCAAAAGGCATTGGGAGCAAATAGCTGTTAAAGTCAATGCCAGGAGTCAAGTTCCGAGGACCTGAATGCAATGCCGCGAGATGTTCAGTGAGCTCACACAGTGGTCAATGTCAATGAATGCATCTTCTAATGCCATATCCCACCAACTGAACCCCTGGCCTCAGATACTGCTCCATTCATAACATCCTGATCACTCATCTACCAACAATATCTATCAATCTGGCCTCATGCCTAACATTCATTTGCTTCGCCTCACCCTCATACACTTAGCACTACTGCAACCCTCATACCCACATCCCACAGCTTGCAAATGCTGCCAGCTATTCAGTCATGACAGCCATGTCAGCCAAACAGATTGCGTGACATTCACTGACAAACTTCCCTCCCTCTTGCAGGACAAGGCTGTGCACAAACAGTGTCAGCAGGAGCTAAACGGAGGGGGACCAGAGCGCCTGCATATCCTAACCCCCACGGTGGAGATGGTGCTAGCCATTATTGGCCAGAAGCAGGTCTGAAACCATTGAAGATGACAATATCCTTGTACCTAATTCTCCTTCACACGTACCACGTCCACCTCATTCTACCCTCTATTCTGATTCACAAGCTGTAGGGGATGTAAGCATGCATCTCTTACTTCCCTCTCAACTCCATAACGCCACCTTACCCTTGTGCATTTTTCCTTTTTTTAATTCATTCATGGGATGTGAGCAACGCTAGCAAGACCAGCAGTATTAGTCTACTCTCGATGACCAGCAAAGTGATGGAAGGGGTCGTCGACAGTGCTATTAAGTGGCACTTGCTCAGCAATACCCTGCTCAGTCATGCTCAGTTTGGGTCCACCAGGGCCACTCAGCTCCTGACCTCATTACAGCCTTGGTCCAAACATGGATTAAAGCTCTAAACTCCAGAGGTGAGGTGAGAGTGACGGCTCTTGACATCAAGGTAGCATTTGACCGAGTATGACATCAAGGAGCCCAAGCAAAACTGGAGTCAGTGGGAATCAGGAGGAAAAATCTCCACTGGTTGGAGTCATACCTAGCACAAAGGAAGATGATTGTGGTTGTTGGAGGTCAATGATCTCAGTCCCAGGATATTACTGCAGGAGTTCCTCAGGGTAGTGTCCGAGGCCCAAACATCTTCAGCTGCTTCATCAATGATTTTCCCTCCATAAAGTCAGAAGTAGAGATGTTCACTAATGATTGCACAATGTTCAGCACCATTCGCGACTCCTCAGATACTGAAGCAGCCTGCGTCCAGATGCAGCAAGACCTGGACAACATCCAGGCTTGGGCTGATAAGTGGCAAGTAACATTCACACCACACATATGCCAGGCAATGACCAACTCAAACAAGAGAGAATCTAACCATCTCCCCTTGATATTCAATGGCATTACCATCACTGAATCCCCCACCATCAACATCCTAAGGGTTACCATTGACCAGAAATTTAACTGGACCAGCCACATAAATACTGTGGCTACAAGAGCAGGACAGAGGCTGGGAATTCTGTGGTGAGTAACTCATCTTCTGACTCCCCAATGCCTATCCATCATCTACAAGGCACAAGTCTTGAAATGATGCAGTCCATATGGTGTAGGTACACCCACAGTGTTGTTAGGAAGGGAGCTTCAGGATCTTGAACCAGTGACAGTAAAGGAACAGCGATATAGTTCCAATTCAGGATAGTGTGTTGCTTGGAGGGGAACATTGCAGGTAATGATGTCCCATGCGTCGGCTGCCCTTGTTCTTCCAGGTAGTGAAGGTCGCGGGTTTGGAAAGTGCTGTCGAAGGTCCTTTGGCGAGTTGCTGCAGTACATCTTTTGGATGGTACACACTGCTGCCACTGTGGCTGGTGGTGAAGGGAGTGAATGCTTAAGGTGGTGGATGGGGTGCCAATCAAGTGGGTTGCTTTGTCCTGGATGGCATTGAGCTTCCTGAGTGTCGTTGGAGCTGTACTCATCCAGGCAAGTGGAGAGTATTCCATCACACTCCTGACTTGTGCCTTGTAGATGGTGAACAGGCTTTGAGGAGTCAGGAGTTGTGTTACTTGCCACAGAATTCCCAGCCTCTGACCTACTCTTGCAGCCACAGTATTTATATGGCTGCTCCAGTTAAGTTTCTGGTCACTGGTAACCCCAAAGAATGTTGTTGTTGGGGGATTCAGCGATGGAAATGCCTTTGAACATAAGGAGGAGGTGGTTCGATTCTCTTTTGTTGGAGATGATCGTTACCTGGCACTTTTGTGGCACAAATATTACTTGCCACTTATCAGCCCAAGCCTGAATGTCGTCCAGGTCTTGATGCATGCGGGCACGGACTGCTTCAGTATCTGAGAAATTGTGAGTGTTACTGAACACTGTGCAATCATTAGCAAACATCCCCACTTCTGACCTTATGGTGGAGGAAAGGCCATCGATGAAGGAGCTGATGATGGGCCTCAGGAACTCCTACAGTGATGTCCTGGGGCTGAGATCATTGACCTCCAACAAGCATAACCACCTTCCTTTGTGCTAGCTAAGACTCCAACCAGTGGAGAATTTTGCCCCTGATTCCCATTGACTTCAATTTTATTAGGGCTGCTTCATTCCACACTCAGTCAAATGCTGCCTTGAATTCAGCAGCTCTTCTGTCCATGTTTGGACCAAAGCTGTAATGAGTTCTGGAGCTGAGTGGTCCTGGCAGAACCCAAACTGATCATCAGTGACCAGATTATTGCTGAGTAAATGCCACTTGATAGCACTATCGACAACACCTTCCATCACTTTGCTGATGATTGGAGTAGACTGATGGGGCGTTTATTGACCGGATTGGATTTGTCCTGTTTTTTTATGGACAGGACATACCTAGGCAATTTTCCACATTGCCAGATAGATGCCAGTGTTGTAGCTGTACTTGAACAGCTTGGCTGGGGCGCAGCTAGTTCTGGAGCACAAGTCTTCAGTATTGCAGCCGGGATGTTGTCGGGGCCCATAGCCTTTGCAGTATCCAATGTGTTCAGCTGTTTCTTGATATTACATGGAGTGAATCAAATTGGCTGTAAGACTGGCACATATGATGCTGGGGACCTCAGAAGGAGGCAGAGCTGAATCATCCACTCGGCACTTCTGGCTGAAGATGGTTGCATACGCTTCAGTCTTGTCTTTTGCACTGACATGCTGGGCTTCCCAACATTGAGGATGGTGATGTTTTTGGAGCCTCGTCCTCCTCCTCCAATTAGTTGTTTAATTGTCTACCACCATTCACAACTGGATGTGGCTGGCTGACAGAGCTTTGATCTGATCTGTTGGTTTTGGGATCACTTAGCTCTGTCTATCACATGTTGCTTCAGCTGTTTAGCATGCATGTAGTCCTGCATTGTAGCCTCACCAGGTTGTCACCTCATGGTTGGGTATGTCTGGTGCTGCTCCTGGCATGCTCTCCTGCACTCCTGATTGAACTAAGGTTGATTGCCTGGCATTATGATAATGGTAGAGTAAGGGATATGCCGGGCCAAGAGGCTTCCAATTGTAGTTGAATAGAGCTCTGCTGCTGCTGATGGCCCACAGTGAACGTAAGAAAAAGAAACAGGAGTAGGTCATTCAGCCCTTTGAGCCTGCTCCGCCATTCAATGAGATCATGGCTGATCTTCTACTTCAACACCATTTTCCTGCACTATCCCTGTATCCCTTGATGTTCTTAATATGTGGAAATCTATCGATCTCTTTGTACATCTTGATTTATTACCTGGGATATAAATGCTCTCCTTTGGATAAATACGTGCAGTCTTCATCCAATTGTGCTAGACCCATCCCCCACCACCCCACAGCCTCAATGTCAGACCATTTAACCCCCAATGAGAGTCTGTCCAAGTCAGTTGTTATCTCATTCCTTGTAAGTCACTGATAGATTCCACTACTTAATATGTTTGCCTCATGGATACCCAGTTTTGAGCTGCTAGTTTTGTTCTGAATCTATCCCATTTAACACGATGGTAGTGTCATATGACATAATGGAGGGTATCCTCAGTGTGAAGATGGGACTTCATCTCCACAAGGACTGTGCGGTGGTCCTCCTACCAATACTGTCATGGACAGATGAGGTCAAGTAGGTTTTCCCTCTTGTTGATTTTCTCACCACCTGCCAGAGGCCCAGTGTGGCAGATATGTTCCTCTGGACCCAGCCAGCTCAGTAAGTAGTGGTGTTACCAAGCCACTCTTGGTGATGAACATTGAAATCTCCCACCCAGAGTACATTCTGTGCCCTTGCTATCCTCAGTGCTTCTTCCAAGTGGTGTTCAACATGGAGGAATACTGATGTTGAGAGAGGACATTTGGTGGTAATCAGCAGGAGGTTTCCTTGCCCATGTTTGTCTTGATGCCATGAGACTTCATGGGGTCCAGATTCAATGTTGAGGACTCCCAGGGCCACTCCCTCCTGACTGTATACCAGTGTGCCACCACCTCTGGTGGGTCTGTCCTGCTGGTGGGACAGATCATACCCAGGAATGGTGATGGATGCGTCTGGGACACTGTTTGTAAGGTATGATTCTGTATGACTATGACTATATCAGGCTGTTGCTTGATTAGCCTGTGGGACAGCTCTCCCAATTTTGGCACAAGTCACTTGGTGTTCGTGAGGAAGACTTTGTAGGGTCGATTGGGCTGGGTGTGCCTTGTTAATGGCTGTGAGTATTAAATCAAGTGATGGTGTTTTGTCTTCATCATCACTCTCTACTTGGTGTTCCTCCACTGCCCATATCATAGAGTATAGATGAGAGGCAGATGGTGAGACACTGGGCACAAATGGGCTGCAGCCAGGACAGGGGGCAAGGGCAGCGCAGGTGCCAGCTTTCAGAGGTGAAGTTATATACGGATTCTGCTACAGAGTGCTTAGATGGGGCAGTCTGCAGAAGAATACTGATAACTGTGCACAATTGAATGCTTGTTTTATTGGGAAGCCTGCCAGAAAGCCTGTGTTCAATGTCAAGGAGCATAGAGGAGTCCAACACTAGTTTGGCACAGGTCTTTTTGTAGAACTTGGAGCCCATCTTTTCCTGGATGGAATTGGTAGCAAATTCCCTTTGCACACTGTGGATCCAACCATGATGCTGTGTCTGATAGCCATGCTGCAGCTTCCATTGCAGCACACACAGCTGCCACCCAAAGTCTGAGTTTTGCAGTGGAAGCTCAGACTACTGTCATGCAAGCTCAGAATGCTGGCTTCATGGCTGTAGATTACAGTGTTCAAAGGGACATGCAGATTACTAGGACTAGGATTACTAGGATTACTGTCCACTTTCAGGAAGACAGCATTCACCCTTCTACTCTGCTACTACACTTGCTGTTGCCTGTCAGCCAGCCAGCCTGGACTGCTGCTGCCCATGCCAAGATAGTGCAATCTGCAGCTGGGCCTTCTAGCCCCAGAACTGCTTGAGGTTATCCTCCAGGGCTATCTGCAGCCTCCTCTACTGAAAGTCAGCAGCCTTACACCAGCTGTAGTGCTGTCATTGTAGTATCACTAGGGTAGGCAAAGACACATGGAAGAATGGCACTTAGGGAATGCACAAGGGTGATTAGTTGACCTTTGCATACAATAGGGCATGATTTAATTTATAAATTTGGTTTGGAATGTTTATTTTGTGGCTTTGTTTTAGCATGGTGGCCAAGGGGACGCTATGAAGGTCAGTGACAGAGGGAAGGTAAGGTAGGGGACTGTTGGTGAATGGGGAATTGGAGTTGTGGTAATGGTATCGCGCTCAGTTGAGTTTTTCACGGACAGCCCAAGGTAAAAGGGGCTGTCCAGGTTTCCTCCTCTCTTTCTTTTCCTCTTCTTCTTCTTTCTCCTCCTGCTCCTCCTCATGGTTCCGGCTCCTTAGCTGCTCAGCTGATGGCAAGGGCTGTCCCCTCATGATGGGGAGTTTGTACAGGATGCAGCAGATCACCACAAGTCTTGACACGAGTACTGCAGTGCTCCCATGGAGTAGTCCAGGGACTGGAAGTTTTTTTTCAGTATGCCAATTGTCTGCTCTGTCATCTTCCTGTGGTAGCATGACCTTCATTGTATGCATGCTGCGCACTCATGTGTTGGTTGCACACATGTACATGGGTTGCGCCCAGTAGCCACCCTTTGATTTGTCTTGGTGGCTCAACTGCAGCTGGCACAGCACCTGCTGCAGAATGAAGGCATCATGACTGCTGCTAAGATACCTGGCAATGATCTGCTTGATTAACTGCCTATGTCCACACACCAGCTGGACGTTGAAGGACTGGAATTCCTTTCAGTTTCAGTAGAGGGCAGAGTTGACATGCACTGCCCACAAATTGATGTGTAAACTTAGCAAAGCCTTGTGCTCACTCCACTTGCTTGTTTCTGGCAGGAGAGAAAGAAGTGTTGTTAGCTGTCTTTGAATAGAGAGCCTCAGTAACCTCCCTTATGCAATAGTGGATGGCAGATTGCGAGATGTTGGAAATATCTGCAGCCCCAGCCTGGAAGGAACCAGATGCATAAATGTTCATTGCCTCACCTTCACAGTCACTGGTGATGCAGTCCTTGACCTGCTCTGAGGTTGCAATTGTGGCTGCAGCAGGTGGCAGATTTCAGTGAGGACGTCCTTACTGAAGTGCAAGACACATTTTTCCTTGCTGAGGTTCAGCTAGGGAAATTGCTCCCTGAACATCCTGGGCAGAATGACCTCCTGCTGAGAGCCCTTCTCCCTTCGCCCTTCAGCTTTTTCCAGAAGCTTGCCCTGATCTGTGTCATCTCTGCTCATTCTCCATGTCATGCTGTATTCCAATGTCTATTAGTGCACCCATGTCTGGGAACAACTGGTTTGTGCAGAAGCCTTGAAGTTAGCACCTATTACACCACTCCTTTTAGACTTTTGCAACACGAAACAGCAATAGAAAGCACCAAACATTTGTAGAATCGTAGCAACGACCAGAAGAAATCAACCAGCAACTAACAAGTAAGTAGTTGACGACCCTTTTAAATAGCGTGGGTGGGGGTCCTTCCTGCTGCTGAACATTTGTTCAGCTGTGTGAGTTTAAGAGAGGGTGTTAGCCAGAGCATTGAGCTCCAAAATGGCTGTGCTGGCATCAAGTCAACATTGCACACTGATTGACATCCTGATCTGCCTGCTCTGTGTACTTTCAGCGGATGTTCACTGTGCATGTGTGCTATTACCTGCACCAATATAGCGTCCAGCCCGGTTTACCTCACACATGTGCGCATACACCACAGACAGCATTTTGGAGCTCGAAGGGCATTCATAGCATCCAAAAAACAAAAGCTAATGAACCCAAATTCTTGTCTACAGCATCCTATCATTCGATGGGATGATACAGCACAGGTGGAGGCCATTCGACCCATTGTGCCTATGCCGGATCTTTGGTAGAGCTATCCAATTAATCCTAAACTGCTTCTTATTCCTCAATAGCTTGTACTTTTTTCCCTTCGAGCAATTATCTAAGTTCCTTTTGGAAGTTACTATTGAATCTGCTACCACCACCCATTCAAACAGTGCATTCGAGATCTTAACAGTCGAGATTACTGTGTAAAAAAATGTTTTCTCATGTCGCTTGTGATTCCATTGTTATCACCTTAAATCTGTGCCCTCTGGTTATCAACCCTTATGCCACTGGAATCAGTTCCTTGTTCTTGTTATTTACTCTACCAAAACAGTTCATGATTTTGAACACCTCTCTTAAATCTCCTCTTAACCTTCTCTGCTCTAAGGAGAACAAACCCAACTTTTCTAGTTGGTCCACATAACTGATGTCTTTCATCCCTAGTGTCATTCTAGTAAATCTCTTCTGCACCCTCTTTAAGGCCTTGATATCCTTCCTAAAGCCTGGTACCCAAAATTGAACATAATACTTCAGCTGAGGCCCAACCAGTGTTTTAAAAAGATTTAGTATAACTTCCTTGCTTTTGTACTTTTGCTTCTATTAATAAAGGCAAGGATCCAATATGCTTTCATAGAGGGAAACCCTATGTCAACATTTGCTGTCATAGTATCATTTAGAATTTATGATGGAGGAAACATAAGAATCAAAGCAAGGTAGGCAGCTAGAAAACTACCAATCAGAAACTACCAAGAATCTGTGAAAAAAACACACCCTACTGACCAGTTTGGAGAACTTGGAAACTCTGTTACATGATGAAATTTTATTTTTGTTTATTGCATTTTATATTTATGAAAGACTATATAAATCAGGAAGCAGACTATTAATGCATTAAGCCTTTTACGCCAGGAAAGTAAAAACAAGAAACATTTGCTAATGGGAAAGCAGTGGGAGGGTGCTTGGCTGTGCAGAAGTGACTCCAGATAGGTTGGCAGAGGAGACATGCAAGCACATGCTGCAGGGAATAGGAGCCCATTGTGTCCCACCTCCCCCAAAAGGCTTCTAAGCTCT
Organism: Heterodontus francisci; assembly: GCF_036365525.1. Lineage (NCBI taxonomy): Eukaryota > Metazoa > Chordata > Chondrichthyes > Heterodontiformes > Heterodontidae > Heterodontus > Heterodontus francisci. The sequence continues at coordinate 83,518,675 of NC_090372.1, forward strand.
GCCTCCTCTATGATGCCTCCAGCGCCCCCTCCCCCCCACAACAACCCCCACACAATAGGCTGGAATTCAGCTGACCAGTAGGAGCAGGATTGGAGGCGTGGGGCTGAAAAGTTGGGAGGGGAGGCACTCGCCCGGAAACCTGACGTCATGATGTCAGTTCCGGATTTTGTCAGTGGTGGGAAAATTCCAATGCGTTGTTGCCACTACGACGCGGGAGGACTGCAATTATAATTGTTGGAAAGGTATTTACCATGTATCTGCATAGGCCTGAATCAGATTTAATGGGGTTTTCCTATTTATTGAAAGGCGCATGGGGATCATGTGACTTCAGATCTCCAGCCGTTTAAAGGTGACAGTACCAAGGCAATGAAAGTGACCTCCATTTATTTAAACGTTCACAATACCCAATAACAACAGCAAGTTACACATACCCGTGAAATCCATCTATGTACTCTTCTTCATATACTTCTCTGTGCTTCTACAGTGTTCTCCCCCTGCACTGGCAGCTGAGGTGAAGGGAAGCTACTGCGCTGCCCCGTGGCCTAGGATGACTTTGACTGACATCCTCTAGCTGCCTGAGGCCTGGAAGGCCCCAGCTGGCTGAGGGTTTGGTGCACAGGTGCAACAGCCTCCTCAGTCATCGCAGCTACTGGCACTGGGATCACTGGTGGAGGGGCTGAGCAGCTGCTGTCCACACTCAGAGCACCCTGAGGGAAGTCCCCAGATGTGGCGATCAGCCTCTCCATCTTCCTTTAACTCCCTACTGACCATAGATGGAGGAGGACCTGAAACCAGGTGCCTCATCCCCCTCTCGCCTTGTCACTGATGAGTTCTCCAGGAGGGTCGCCAGCCTCTCAATGGAGGAAGCCATGCGCTCGCAAGCCTGAGACATGGCAGCATTCATGGCATGGATGGAGTCCTCCATCGTCAGCGCATGACTGTGCATTGCCTCTGGCAGCTTCGCCAGATATTCCCTTACCTCTCTGCAACTCCAGTATGTTCTTTTAATCACTTCTTTCCTTTGTTCATCATCAGCTGTGGGGGTCAGCATAGGACAGGCCTCCCACAGTCCTCCGACTGTCAATGGCCTTGCCAGTCGAGGCCTCTGTTAGCTGCTCGGACGTACGTGCTTTCAACCGCTTGTGATCCTCCATCTAAGCCCGAGCGCATACCCACCAAGGTGAGAGTATCTGTGCTCGTGGCTCTGTAAGATTTAGCATCTTACTTACAGTTTGTTCCCGGACCAGACAATAAGAATTCAGACAAGGCGGCATGTGATGTGGTGATATCAGGATGATTTATTAAGACAAAAAGCAATACTTAACAAATCCAAGGCAGTCGGTATCCTAGTTCGGGTGGCCTTTACTTTCCACCAGCTTGAGTGGCACAGTTGGCTCATGACTCCTCTTCTCTTGTCTCTCCCTTTGTCATTTTCAAATCTGTGCGCCGAACCTCTCCGGTCTGTTCCTTTATGCTTCGTGACCAATGGCTCCTCCTATGCACATATTGGTTGTTTCACACATATCACTGTTTCAATTGATCCTGCCATTTTGTTTATTAATGCTTCAGTTTATGCACTAATCATGATCACATGTATATGTAAAACAATGTGTCCTTGGTGCACAAACCTTGATGTCTATTAGATTATACATTTCTGGCGAGACTCATCCTGCTTTTCTGTTACATTTTGATCGCAGCTTGTTACATAGTTTTTGATATCTCTTCTTTTCTTTCCCTTTAACTGTTCCTGTTATTAGTCCGCATCACAATGTAATTCCTGTTGACTCAAACTGTATAGACAGCATTTTTTTTCTGTATATTACAGAGCTAAAATTAACTCTTCATTTACCAAAAGCTTATACAAAACATATATATGAAAGTAGATAAAACTCAATACAAAAGATATGAAAAGGCCAGAAAAATGACAATCAACATTTCTTACAGTCCCCACCTTGAGGGTGAAATGCTGCATGGCATTGATTCCTCACAATTAATTACTTTTCCCCCTAATAAGGTAATTTAGTTAAGCATTTGGCCTCTAAGGGTAAGTCTTTTGGTAACGCATTTTAAACAAAGCAATGCTAGAATAACAAGTACAATCAATATCACTTACACAAGCAAAAGAATTAGGGACAACATCATCACTCAAGGGTGCTGACTTACATTGCACTCCCACCAGTGACTTTCTCCCATCTTTTAATCACTTCTTCCCTTTGTTCATTTTTTTGCCTCATCTTAATTAAATATTTTTTTGATGTCTTCATTCTTTCTATTATAGATTTCAGAATTAGGGACAGAGGAGGTATGGGATGTCCAAACTGAGCTACTGCTTTCAATGCTTCCCCTTGCAATCGAGGTTCATTCTTAGTTCGGTGATGACCCTGCAAGCTGCCTTCCCTGGGTTCCTGATATTGCATCAACATGTATAGATTCCTGCTCTTTCTGAACAACACTCGAGTCTCGGACTATCCCAAATGTAATCTCGGCAGTTCAAGATGGTTGGGTGGAATGTATAGAATACATTAACATCTTGTTCCAGGATCCCTATTATCATGGGGACTGTTCCAGTGAGGGTGAGATATCCTGGAATTCTCATTCACCTTCCAGTCATCACCTGATAGGCTGAGATTCCTTTCATCTTGTGGGGAGTGTGGCCAAGAGACATATAGGCAGCATGTTAGCCCATCGAGTTGGGTGATCTGTACATAGCTTTTTAAGCATTGTTTTCAGCATCCTATTCCCCCTTTCCACTATACCAGAGGACTGTGGATGATATGAGATGTGTAGTCTATGGCGGATGCCCAACAATTCTTGCAATTGGGAAAAAAAACTCCCCCACCTGTAGATCACCTTGCTCAGTAACATTAAAATACCAGATAATGCATAGACTTAAAAGTTTCTCCAGTTCTCCCTTTACATGCATCCAACTTGTGGATAATTCTTACTAAATACTATTTCTTCCTAATCTTCAATTGTCCCAATCAAATTCTGTATCCCTTTTACTTTAATTTTACTCCCTCAGACTGTAAATACTGTGTTTGATTCGATCCTGATTATTTTAAAGTCAATTTCTCTATGCCAGAGCCCACTGAGTTAATTTGTCCAATTATATCTGTCAATTTAGAAGCTTAAAATTTAATAATGTCCAATATATAATTTTAGACTCAGCAATACAAAAGTTTTATGGTGAATTAAATGGAAAAAAAAACTGTTATCAGAAAGGGTTAACTTCTCAGCTTGCTTTCAAGGGGGCGGAGGAAACTTGTCATATGTACACATTTATATCACTTTACGTAACATGTTAAAAAAAAGCTTTCCCAATTAAAAAAGATCCAAACTCCAAACCAAACCTCATTTTAAGCAAATAAAAGCAAAATACTGCAGATGCTGGAAATCTGAAATAAAAATGAAAAATGCTGAAAATACTCAGCAGGTCTGGCAGCATCTCTGGAGAGAGAAACAGAGTTAACATTTCAGGTCAGTGACCTTTCATCAGACCTGAAACGTTAACCCCATTTTAAACGTTTTTTTTCCAATTCATTTTTGTATTTTTTTTTCAACTTTGCCCAAATTTATCCTTAGGGATTGAAAACAACAAAAATCATGAGTAACATTATCAACTTCAAAGGAAAACATTTTCATAAGGGAAGGCAGCATTTTAGATTAAACTCCAATTGTTTCCAAACTTTTTAATTTCTTTTTGTTAGAGGTTTCTAACCCAAGGATGTTTGCTTATTCATCTCGGTTGTACTCAAACAAACAGAATCACCTCAAATATCCCAAATTCCAATCCACGCCAATAAACATTTAAAATTCAAAACTGCCAATATGAGCGAGCCTTTTATCTGTAATTAAAGGCTCCCCCATACCTTTTCATAATAACTTGAAATTTCATTGTGGGCACAAATGAAATTCCAGTTTTCCCAACTTCACCGATTAGTTAACCTTACTTCAAACCAATACTTGTTAACTAAACGCAGAACAGAATAGCACATGCTTTTTAAAAAAAAAAAGATAAATTACCTCATTTGTTTTGTTCTTTCTTCGGGCGCCTTTCCAAATGACTAATTAAACAAAAGAAAAAGTTAGTTCTCACAGTTAAATAAAACTTTCAACATTCTTACAGCAAAAAAAGTTAAAGTCAGCACTGCAACCTTGCAGTCCTTTAACAGTAGAAAGGGGGGACAGAATCCTTCCCATATCTCCTTTATTTATCCTTTTTTTCTCTTAAACCAATTTCCAATTCCTGGTGAAAGGTCACAGACCTGAAACGATAACTCTGCTTCTCTCTACACAGATGTTGCCAGATCTGCTGAGTATTTCCAGCACTTTCTGTTTTTATTTCAGATTTCCAGCATCCGCAGTATTTTGCTTTTATTCCAATTCCTGATGTTTGCTACTTAGAGACAGTAAGACATGTCTTTAAACTACAAATAAGCAATAGCGTGAAGTAAGTTAATTGTATAAAAGATTGGATAATGTTAGTGCGAAAAAGTGAAATTGTTTTTTTTTTTCTTCCTGCAGCTACTTTACCAAGAAGTATCAGTTCTATTGGCACAGAGAGTCAATATCAGGCTGAGTAAGTATTCTGGATCTTGATACTTTCTTTATATTGTATAAGCTTTCCTAAATCTTCATTTCGATCTTAAGAACATTTTGTTGGTGCTCAGCTGGAGAACAGTGATAGATATCATTAGCAAATGTTTCTTTTGGCCTTGAAAATGTAATTTGTGAATTTGTCATGATCAACTATATTCCTGAAACACCTAGTAAAATGGTATTGGACACAATGAAATCTTCCAGCAGAGGCACAATAATTTTTCACATTTTACACAACAAAAAATATGTTATACTTAGGTTTCTTGCGAAAGCAGCAAATAGATTATTATGTCATCGCAGGTAAAAGAAATATAAACTTAACTTGGTCATTAACTAAAAATTATAGAATCTTTTGCTGGCTCACAATCCCTCAATGCATCATATTTAAAATTCTCATCCTCCTGTTTAATTCGCGTCGTGGCCTCACCCCTCCCTGTCTCTGTAACCTTCTCCAGTCCTACAAACCATTGAAAACTTTGCATTCCTCCAATCTGGTCCCTTGTGTAGCTTCCACTTCTTTCACCCTGCCATTGGCAGCTGTACCTCCAGCCATCTAGGTTTCCAGGTCACTATTCTCCATTAAGACCCTCGTGAATGACTCTATAATTCTATAAAATCCACCTCAATGGCAAAGCTTTCAGTCACTCCTCCTAATATCTTCTTCTTTGAGTTGCTGTCCATTTGTGTCTGATTACACTTCTGCGAAGTGCTTTTGAACAATTTTCTTCATTAAAGACCCTATATAAATGCAAGTTTGCTATTGTAGCTTTAAAGGTAACTAGTTAAAACTGGAGAAAACTTTTAACCCATTAGATTCAGAGAAAGGTTAGGTCCTGATATTAGATGTCATCTTGTTGTATACTTACCGTAAATGAATTGTGAAATTGTGCATCACTGATAGAATACTTTACTTTTTTAAACACGATTGGGCCATTAACAGTTCACTGCCTCCTGCAAAGAGTTCGATGGGAAGGAGCACATGAGTGCGATCACGGCATTTCCCACACTGTTGCCTCACATAATGATGGCTCCAGGAAAATGGTCAGGGCAATCATAGATGGGACAACAGGTCCGGAGAAGGTGTCATATTTATTGGATTGATTGGGTGTGTAAGTAAGGCTCATGTGAAACGTGCCTGTATTAGCTTGGCTCGAGCCTCTCTTGCATCTAATTGCACCTTGTCTGCTGTCTCTCAGGATCTTCATCCTGTTGCTCCTGGTCACCAACCCCCTCCATATCCTCAGAGGAGACATCACACTCCAGGATGTCCTCATTATTCAAAGCCTTTCCCCTCTGTAGCGCCAGCTTGTGCAGAGCACAGTACACCAGCATGATATGCGAGACCCTTGCTGGGGTATATTGAAGGGCCCCACCAGATCAATCCAGGCATCTGAACATCAAAATCAGAAGGCCTATGCCCTGCTCAATGGTCACTCATGTTGTCTCATTGAAGCTATTGTATCTGTCCCCTGCATGTCTGCTGGGGTTCTGCACAGGCGTCAGTAGCTATTTCTTTAGTGGGTTGCCCTTGTCACCCAGTATCCATCCTTGAAAGCACGTGGGGGGCCTGACAAGATTAGGCTCCTGGCATTGCCTTAGAATGTAGGTGTCATGGCAGCTTTTTGGGAGCCTTGCACAGACCTGAAGGATCCATCTACGGTGATCACAGACCAGTTGTACATTGAGCGAGTGGAAGCCCTTCCTGTTGATGAAGACCACTGCCTAGTCTGTAGAAGTCTTGATGGCCATATGTGTGCAATTGATGACACCCTCCACCTAGGGAAACCTCAGCAATGGCCACGAGTCCTACAGCCCTCTCAGCCTGACAGTCTAGATCGATGTGAAAGTGCACGTACTGGTTGGCCCTGTTGAAAATGGCATTGGTGTCCATCTTGATGCAGCGATGAGCCACAGATTGAAAGATCCCACAGATATTTCCAGAAGATCTCTGGAATGATCCTGAGGCATAGAAATTCAGTGCCACAATGACCTTTAACACAACAGGCATTGGATGCCCATCCATAGGGCTCAGCTCATCCGCCATCATGGCACCCAGCTCTGTGATGGTCTCCCTGGAGAAGCACAGTCTTCGCATCACTGCTACTCTGACATTTGTAGGAAGTTGATCCTTCGACGGTCGACTCTGTCTGGGGCGTATTGTCGTCTGCGCTCACAAGGCTGATTGCATGCCCCTCTGCACCCTCCTCCTCCTGGCCCCCTTCCAGGCTCATGATCCTGGTACTCCTCAGATTGCTGCTGTCCGCTGCCTGTGGCTGCAGCTCTGTCCCTTGCTGATGGTCCTCCTCGCTGGAGGTCTCAAAGCCTGAATGAATGAGGCCCATGGCAATTAGCTGCACTCCATTCTCTAGGCCTCCCGCCTGATTGCTCCGTACATACAGGTGCCAAGTCCAAGAGGGCACTCAAGTGGAATGCCCCCGCTGTGCTAGGCAAGTTTTTGTTGCTCCCAATTGCTACATCCCCTGTCCAACCAGCTCCACCCTCCCTTCCAAGCCACACAACCGCTCGCAAGGGCTGCCAACTGCAGCCAACACTGACATCTCGCTAAGTCCCCACCTTGTTATAGCTGGCGAGGCTCTGAAGCGCTGTTGATCCCATGCACCTGTCAAAAATTAGAAATAAAATGGTAAAATCGCTGTTAATTGCCTGTTTAACAGGCTTAATTACCTTCCCGCCTCATTCCAGTGCCATCTCCTCCCATCAGCCCGGTCCCCTTTCGTAAAATCTGCTTGTGATGTGAAGACGGCAGGCTTCCCTCCCGACACCTTCACTCCTTCCGCTTCCCAGCCTGTCTCCGATAGTCGGTAATATCCAGCCTGTTAATTCTGTTTCTCTCTCTAGGGATGCTGAGTATTTGCAGCATTTTGTTTCACATGGCAATAGGTTCTTACTTTCAGCAACCTCTCCAAGCTCATTTTGACTGCTGAGTATTTTTTCCTGTAGGACTTATTTTTTCTGGATTACAACGGACAAGTTTATTTTTAAAAGAAGAGTAAATAAGATACACATAAAAATGTTGTTTTCTTCCCCAATCCAGAAAAATACCCACCTGGTCTCCATTCAATTAGGGCACCTTGGTCTAAGTTCCAAATTTTCTAATTCTGTTTCAGTTTTTAATTGATTCATTTTGCTTAAGTGGTATAAATACTTATTTTGATATATCATTGTACTTCACATACAAGAAGTTTCTTTGAGGTGTGGCAACTGTATTGTGTAGGCAAATGATCTCACAATAGGCAAGGAAATTAATATCCGGTTAATCTGTTTTCTTGTGGAATTGATTGATGGAGGATTGTGGGTCAGGTCAAGGTGAGAACTCTCTATTCTTTTTTGAATAATGGCATGGGATTTTTAACAAAGACCTAAACTACCATATCAGGTCTCATTCAATATAGCGCACCCTCAGTACTTAACTGGAGTGTCATTTTAGTTTAAACCCCCAATTTTGTGACTCAGACATATATATGATTGTGTGTCCTATGGGGTAGGTTCATCTGCACTTGCAGTTCATTGGTGGGCTGCATAGAATTCTCAAAAGGGAGTCCCTCCGCCTAATTTGAATAGGAAAAACTGGTGTTTAGAATTGCCCAATGTACAATTCTTAATTGTTTTGAACACTAGACAATATATTTATTATTTCCTTCCTGCCAAATTACCTCTTCAGGTAACTGTATTCACTGATTTTTATACTGTCTCACTGACATGCTGGCACTGAATTTATGCTACAGTTCTTTAGGTATTGTTCAGCAGAATGACAATGACCCATATTTGCACTTTCAAACAAAGCAACAGCATATGTATGAGGTTCTAAAGCAGAAAATATGTTGACTGCAGTTTTATTTTGCAGACCTGGAGGAAAGCCAAGGCAATCAAATACCAAATATAGACCAGGTAATTAAGTATTGTTTGAAACCATAATTATTGTAATGCAAATGTACATTTGTCAATACTCACTTGTTTAGATGATGTCTCGGTCTTTTCTTTGTCTTGCTTGTTTAGATCTCCTACAACTAGGCTTACTTCTGCCATTACCTTCAGTTGGAATCAGAGCTTGCTCGAAGAGAACAGGAAATTCCATAAGTTCAGGGTGGCAGTGCCATAGTCTACCAGATATAGTGCTTCGAAGGCTGAAGGATCATGGTAGTTATGTGAAATTATAGCCAAGAGAAACTGTAGTAAAGGAAAATAAAAACAAAAACAATTCTAAACATTATTATATTCTGGAGAAAAAAATTATCTTGACAAAACTGGAGGTAGCTTGCAAGAAACAGTATTCAGCTTTTGAAGGCAATTACTGCTGTTAGTTTCATCTACTAGCTTATAAGAACCATATAAAAGATGTGGAAGGATAGGAAGTATTTAATAAAGTTCAGTACAAAAGTTTACTAGTTAAGCTTAAAGCTGTGGAGATTCAAGCAAAACTTAGGAATGGAAAAGAAATTGCCCTAAGGATGGAAAACAGTGGGTACTAGTTAGTGGAGTAATGTTGGAGTGGGAGAAGTACTGAGTAGGATGTCCCAGGGCTCAGTGTTGGAGCTAATACTATTTCTAATTTACATTTATGACTTGGATTCAGGAACTCAATGCAAAATGGTCACATTTGTAAGCGATATTAAATTAATAGGAGCAGTGGAATCGAATGGGGTAGTTCAGAATTTGCAGAACGAGTTAAACGAAGTATGTGAATAGGATAAACAATGACAGATGAAGTTTAACACAGACAAGTGTAAAGTATTGTACAAAGGAAGGAAAATGGGCAACATATGTCTGCAGAGAATGGGGTTGAAATAGCGAATCGTGAAGCCCCAATAGACTCAATGCTCAACATGTCCAACCAATACGGGCGGCACAGTGGCGCGCACCGCAGCCTCACAGTTCCAGGGACCCGGGTTCGATTCTGGGTACTGCCTGTGCGGAGTTTGCAAGTTCTCCCTGTGTTTGCGTGGGTTTTCGCCGGGTGCTCTGGTTTCCTCCCACATCCAAAAGACTTGCAGGTGATAGGTAAATTGGCTGTTGTAAATTGCCCCTATTGTTGGGAGGTGATAGGGAATATGGGATTACTGTAGGGTTAGTATAAATGGGTGATTGTTGGTCGGCACAGACTCGGTGGGCCGAAGGGCCTGTTTCAGTGCTGTATCTCTAAATAAAAAAATAAAATAAATAAATACAAGGCATCAATCAGCAAAGCAAAATAGAATGTTGAACTACATAAACAAAACAGGAGAATACAAGCCAGAGTAAGTTATGAAGTTATATAGTGCTCTGGTCAAACTGCACCTTCAGTACTGGTCACCAAGAAATAAGTGAAACATTGAAACGCTGCAGGCAGTGTAGAAAACAGGTGGGTTTGGTTTGGTGAGCAGTTAAGAATCTGAAACAGGAACCTAATCTACCTCGAACCCACCCACTTTCAGTTTTCACAGAGATGGGATGAGGGGCAGGCAACCAATCTGCTCTCAAGGGACAGGTCTGCCACTGACACCTTTTAAGGAGGCTGCATGCTTCTATTTTTATAAGGTTTCTATTTTTAACCGAGGTCAGCCGGGTTTCCGGGCCTCAGGAAACCCAAGAGGTAAAAGGAGGTGAGAAGGGTTGGATCCATAGTATCTTTATAGCTCTGCTTTTGGGGCAGGAGTAGCAGGAGTGGTTCCTCTAGGCTCAACACTCCCCACCTCCACAGCTACATGATGATCTCCCGACAACATCCCCATCACCGATTTTCCTCCCCCCAACCCCATATTCAGCAACCACTCTCATTACTGACCCTGATCTCTGACCCTCCATCCACTCTCTCCCCGCTCTGAAACCCCCATGATCATCCCAACCTTCCCAAACATGTGCTACCCACCAACCCACCACCCTCCTGCAAACTCTACCCTCAATCTCAGCCCCCAAACACCATGAAACTTACCTGATCCTTGGCTGCAACCTTTTCTAGAGTGTACCCCACCCAATAGTGCCAAGACAATACATCTGGCTGTTTTCTGTGCGAGGAATTGGTTTAAAAAAAAATCATGCATGCCGCGGTGTTAAAACTCCATGGCGTTTGGGGACCAACCAGAATTCCTCAACCTTCCCCTCCAAAACCTCATCACAGCCCTTTTTTGGCACCATGAGTGCCCTTAAAGCTCCAAAATAGCATCCGCAGCTCGTGTGCAGTGGACATCCACCGGAAGTATGCAGAGCAGGCAGATTGTGATGCCAATCAATGTACAAGGCTGATTTGACACCTGCGGTACCATTTTGGAGCTCAACATTCCGGTCAACTCCTATCTTAACCTTGCACAGCTGAAAACCCATTCAGAAACTGGAAAGACTATCCCCCCACCACCACCCCCCCCCCCCCCCCCCCCCCACCACCACCAGAGCTATTTACAGGGATTGTCCAACTACTTACAGATTAGTTGCTGATTGATTTATTTTGCCTGCTGCTTCGATTCTACAAGTCTTTGCTGCTTTGTATAGTTGCTTAAAGTTGCAGAAGTCTACAGGGAGTATTGTAGCAAGTGCAGAAATAATTTTTGCTGACTTCAAGTCTTCTCTACAACCAGTTGCTTCCAGACATGGGTACACTGTTAGATTCCCTTTGAACTACAACATGTCTTGGAGAATGAACAGAGGGCATACAGAGGAGCACAAGCTCCTGGTAGAGGAAGGAGGAGGAGGACAGGAAGAAGGGCTCTCAGGGAGCAATTCTTCTTTCTACCCGAAAGTCAGTGAGAAACAATGTGTGAGACATCTGCGCTTCTGTAAGGATGACCACACTGAAATCTGCCATCTGCTGCATCCACAGCTGCAGCCTCAGAGCAGCGCAATGACCACATTGCCAGTGACTGTGAAGGTGATCATGGCAATGAACTGTTATGAGTCTGGCTCCTTCCAGGCAGGACCTGGAGATAGTTGCAACATCTTCCAGTTTGCTGTTGATTATTGCATAAAGATCACTGAGGCTCTCTACTCAATGAGAGCTAACTATTTTATTTGGTCTTGCCAAACGTAAGCAGGCAGAGTGAGCTGGCGGCTTCACTAAGATTGCAGGCTTCCACATGGTGCAGGATGCCATTGACTGCACCGCATGCTAATTCTGCCCTATACCAGAACCAAAAGGGATTCTACTCCCTCGACTTCCAGCTGGTGTGTGACCATAGATAGCGTATCATGCAGGTCAATACCAGGCACCCTGATAGCAGTCACGATGCCTTCATTCTGAAACCGTCCGATGTGCTCGCTGTATTTGAGCCATCATGGCAAACCATGGACAGTCTGGGCTGAAAGGAGCTGTCTAAGTTGCCTCCCTGCTTCCTCTTCCTTCTCTTATTGGCTACTGGCCAATAAGGACAATCAGTTGACCACCTAACTGGTGATTCCAGTGCGCAACCCAGGCACACATGCGCAGCATGCATACAATGAAAGCCACGCTACCACAGGAAATGTGATAGAGCAGACCATACTGAAACAATGCTTCTGCTGCCTGGGCTGCTCTGGAGGAGCCCTGTAGTATTTGGCAGAGCGGGTGTCAAGATTTGTGGTGGTCTGTTGCATGCTGCACAACCTCAATCTCATGAGGGGATAGCCCTTGCTATACAGCAAACAGCTGAGGAGCAGGAGCATAAGTCGAAACAGCAGGACAAGGAAGAGGAAGCGGGGAGGCAACTTAGACAGCTCCTTTCAGCCCAGACTGTCCATGAAGAACTCATCCAAGTGTAATACCAGTAACAATAACCCCAATTCCCCATTCAACAACAGTCCCATACCTTACCTTCCCTCTGTCACTGACCATCACACTGTCTGCTCGGTCACAATACAAAAATAAAAACCAACAAAAAATAAACTTTCCGAATCAAATTTATAAATGAAATCATGCCAGATTACACACAAAAATCAACTTGTACTTTCCCTTAGTGCCAGTCTTCTGAGTGGCTTTGTCCTAGTGTTCCAATGCGGTGCTACCCCAGCGGCTGCAGCATGACCGGTGGAAGGCCGCTGACTTTCAATGGAGGAGACTGCAGATGGCCTTGCGGGATAACCTCAAGCAGCTTTGGGCCTAGGAGGCTCAGCATGGATGACAGCATCTCAGCAAGGGTGGCAGCAAGTCAGGGCCGGCTGGCAGGCAACAGCAAGGGCAATGGTGGACTGGTGGGATAGGAGAACTGAGAGAGAAAAACAGGCTTGTCCTGTATGGGGCCACTGCCACTCCTCTGGGGTTGCATCTCAGCTACCCTAGTAATATGTTGGAGGGCAGACTGCTGGACTGCGGTAACACCCTGCAAGTTCTTTTGCACACTGTAATCCACAGCCATGATGGCAGCATTCTGAGCTTGCCTGGCAGCAAGCTGACCTTGCATAACAGCAACCTGAGCTTCCACTGCAGCACTCGGACGTTAGGTGGCTGCTGCTTGTGCTGCAATGGAAGCTGCAGTATTGGCCATCAGTCACTGTATTATGATTGGTCCACAAACGTATGAATGGATTTGTCCACCACTTACATGCTGGAAAGGATGGGCTCCAAGCTCTGCACAAAATCTTGTGCCAAGTTGGTGCCAGACTCCTCCATGCTCCTTGATATTGACCACAGGCTTTCTGGCAGGCCTACCAATACAACAAGCATTTCATCGTACATACTCATCAGTGTTCTTCTGTATACTGCTCCATCGCAGACCTCATCTAAGTCCTTTGTAGCAGAAGTCGTGTGGAACCTCGTCCTCTGCTGAGCTGGCACTTGCGCTCCTTGCCCCCTGCCCTGGTTGCAACCCGCTCGTACCCAGTGCCTCACCATGTGCAGATGCTGTATATATGTCATCCTTTATATTAGGTTCAGTGCCTGTATTTAAAATGGTGGCTACAAGTGTGAAATTGAGTGACAGTACATCTTCATTATTATTGCCTTCTTGCTGTTTCTCTGCTGCCTGGCCTGTTTATACTTCTTGCGTATCTAAACGAGAAAGACACAAAGGTAAAGTTATGGTGCGGAAGGGTGGTGGGCTGGGGGGGATGTAAGAGTTACATGCTTACACCTTTTACAGCTTGTAAATCAGAAGAAACTGTGGGATCAAGGGAGATGGGATGTGACCAGAAAGATTAGGTATGAGGATACTGTCATCCTCAGTGGTTTCAGCCGCTTTGCTCATCACAGCCTCAGCAAAGGCCATCCCAATAATGGCGTCCATGAGGGTTAGGACATCCAGGCTTCCCTATCTCTACCCACCACCACCCCCCACCCCCACCCCTCTCCCTTAGCTCCTGCTGCTTCTGGTTGTGCACCATCTTGTCCTGCAAGAGAGAGGCAAGTGTGTCAGTGAGTGTTGTGCAATCTGTTTGGTTGGTGTGGCTGTCATGATTGAATACATACATGGCAGTGTGTGCAATGTGTGAGATATGGGTATGTGACTTGCAACAGTGTTAAGTGCATGAGGGTGCGGTGGCACATATGAATATCACGTATAAATCCTGATTGATAGAGGTTATGAGTAGCTGAGTGAGGCTAGTAGTGAAATTGGTAGGTTATGGCAATGAAAGATGCAGTCACTGATCTTGGCATTCATGTGAGATCATTGAACTTTTTGGAACATTGTATCCAGGTTCTCAGGGCTTGACTCCTGGTATTGACCTCTACGGCTAACTGCTTCCTATTGAAAAGGTTAATCCAGAATAATACTTTAAATTGAATGGTGACAGTAAAACAACAAGACCCAGGTTCAAACTAGTAAATGGTAAATTCAGGACTGATATCAGGAGGTTTTTCCTCACTTGGTGAGTGTTCAACACTTGGAATATGCTTCCAGGCTGAAAATGAAAACTCTGGAATCACTTAAGAAACAATTAAATGTAAATATAGGTGGAGTATAGGATTGTTTTGAATTGATGAGCTAAGATAAACCAAATGGTCTTCCTCATTCATACCAGTCTTGTGCATTGCATCCCACAAGTCTCTGAATGTTGGCCACATTGACACTTCATGCAGTGGTCCACTATGGACACCTTAAGTATAAGGGCCAGGCAGTGAATGGTTTTATGTATGGCATGACATTAGCAGCATTGTCAGATGGATAAGAACCTCTCTGTAAAGCATATCAAAGTTATGGTGGGAAGATTTAAAAAGAGCCAACAGGATATTCATTTCATCCCAAAAATGCCAATCAAAGCATAAGTCCAGAAGGATGAGTTGGACCTCCAAGCCAAAAAACAGTTGTAATTTTTGCCCTGTAGAAAATTTGGCTAACAGACAAAACATCCTGACAGAGGCCAGCAATAACCTAGAAAGAAAAATTCTGTTGCTGCCCCTCCCATCAAATGCTCATTTCATCTGATGCATGACTGGCAGGAATGGTAAGAAGGGCTATGCTCTCCATTTCTCCAGCTCCTGTCTCAGATGCAGGGCGATTGTTTCCTTAGGGCATTCAAAAGATTTACATGAATGTACAATTTATTTATTGGTTGTGATATCGAAGAGCTCCACTGTGGTCAGGAAAACAATTTGTAATCCTGAAAAGCACAAGGTTTCAGCCATTTAGATTTCTGAATCTTGATTGCTTTCATAGAACAGAGAACAGTACAGCACAGTACAGGCCCTTCGGCCCACGATGTTGTGCCGAACCTTTAACCTACTCTAAGATCAAACTACCTACATACCCTTCATTCTACTATCATCCATGTACCTATCCAAGAGTCGCTTAAATGTCCCTAATGTATCTGCTTCTACTACCACCGCTGGCAGCGCATTCCACGCACCCACCACTCTCTGTGTAAAGAACCTACCTCTGACATCTCCCCGAAACCTTCCTCCAATCACCTTAAAATTATGCCCCCTGGTGATAGCCCTTTCCACCCTGGGAAAAAGTCTCTGGCTATCCACTCTATCTATGCCTCTCATCATCTTGTACCCCTCTATCAAGTCACCTCTCATCCTTCTTCGCTCCAATGAGAAAAGCCCTAGCTCCCTCAATCTTTCTTCGTAGGACATGCCCTCCAGTCCAGGCAGCATCCTGGTAAATCTCCTCTGCACCCTCTCTAAAGCTTCCACATCCTTCCTATAATGAGGCGACCAGAACTGAATGCAATATTCCAAGTGTGGTTGAACCAGGGCCTTATAGAGCTGCAGCATAACCTCACAGCTCTTAAACTCAATCCCCCTGTTAATGAAAGCCAACACACCATAAGCCTTCTTAACAACCCGATCAACTTGGGTGGCAACTTTGAGCGATCTATGGACATGGACTCCAAGATCCCTCTGTTCCCCCACACTACCAAGAATCCTGTCTTTAAGCCTGTATTCTGCATTCAAATTTGACCTTCCAAAATGAATCACTTCACACTTTTCCAGGTTGAACTCCATCTGCCACTTCTCAGCCCAGCTCTGCATCCTGTCAATGTCCCGTTGCAACCTACAACAGCCTTCCACACTATCCACAACTCCAGCAACCTTCATGTCATTGGCAAACTTGCTAACCCAGCCTTCCACTTCCTCATCCAAGTCATTTATAAAAATCACAAAGAGCAGAGGTCCCAGAACAGATCCCTGCGGAACACCACTGATCACCGAGCTCCATGCTGAATACTTTCCATCTACTACCACCCTCTGTCTTCTATGGGCCAGCCAATTTTGTATCCAGACAGCCAACTTCCCCTGTATCCCATGCCTCCTCACTTTCTGAATGAGCCTACCATGGGGAACCTTATCAAACGCCTTGCTAAAATCCATATACACCACATCCACTGCTCTTCCTTCATCAATGTGTTTTGTCACATCTTCAAAGAATTCAATAAGGCTTGTGAGGCATGACCTGCCCCTCACAAAGCCATGCTGACTGTCTCTAATCAAACCATGCTTTTCCAAATAATCATAAATCCTGTCTCTCAGAATCCTCTCCAATAATTTGCCCACTACTGACGTAAAACTGACTGGTCTATAATTCCCAGGGTTATCCCTATTCCCTTTCTTGAACAATTCCCTTTTAATTTGAAAGAGGTGTTCAAGGTGGTCACCCTGATGATCCAACCAGCAGGGCTTGGGGACTGGGTGTCCACCATCAACCTGAAGGCTATACACTTTCACCCTGGAGTCAAGCATATCTACAGATCGCACATCAGCAGGGATAAGTACCAGAACAGCTGGCTGCCATTTGACCTCACAAGATTAATTCATGCAGCCTCTTTGAGATAGAAATAACTCCATGGAATCCTTATTGTAAGAATTTGTCCAAAGCTTACTAGACCTGCTGGTATGTTTGAGAAATGTAATCAAATAGAAGCAATTCTACCAGCTCCAGCATTTTTGTACTAAAATAATATCTTCCTGATTGTATGTAAAGTTGAACAAATAAGGAAGAATATTTACCATAGGCATACATCTTCCTAGATTTTTCTCTGAAGTCCATTCTTCATGTAAAATGCTCCCTCCGAATACACATTTCACTTTCCTTCTAATATGCTGTGGTTTGGAACTGTATCTTGCTATATTTTAATATTGCACTAGTTTTATCTAGTATTTACAATCATCATGAGCAGTTACTACCATTTTACTGACACTTGTTTTACACCATGTTTTATCATCGACATATTTTAGTGTGCTTTTTAGTCTCAAAGACATCATTGCTGCCTCTTCTGGGCAAAGAACTGACAAACTACATCTAAGAGAGGCTGTAATACAACACATCTGGAGTGGTGGGAAGAGAGAGATCACCTTACACCAAAGGGACATTTTTTGTACAGGGATCAGTGTTGTTGCCTCCCATTCCACCCCCAGTCAGATAACCAAAATATCTGATTGTACTTTGGGGTTCAACCTCAAACAAAAACACATGAATACTATGACTAAAGTAAATAAACTAACAAGCATATTCAAGATGTACAAAGGATATAAGACAGAATATAGAAACACGCATAACCAATTATGATATGAAGTCAAATAAAAGCAAAATACTGTAGATGCTGGAAATCTGAAATAAAAACAAGAAATGCTGGAAATACTCAGCAGGTCTGGCAGCATCTTTGGAAAGAGAAGCAGAGTTAACGTTTCAGGTCAGTGACCCTTCTTCAGAATGATATTAAGTCAATTTTCATATTTAAATTCATAAAATTAGAATGAATCATGGAATAGTTACCACACAGAAGGAGGCCATTTGGCCCATCGTACCCGTGCCAGCTCTCTGCAAGAGCATCTAAGCTAGTCCTACTCCCCTGCCCTTTCCCCATAGCCCTGCAATTTCTTTTCTCTTTAGGTGCTTATCCAGTTCCCTTTTGAAAGCCCGAATTGTATCTGTCTTCATCACACTGTCAGACAATGCATTCCAGATCCTAACCACTCGCTGCATAAAATTTATTTTCCTCTTGTTGGTTCTTTTGCTATTCACCTTAAATCAGTAATAAAAACAGAAAGTGTTGGAAATACTCAGCAGGTCTGGTGGCATCTGTGGAGAGAGAAGCAGAGTTAACATTTCAGGTCTGTGATCTTTCATCAGAACTGTTCTGATGAAAGATCACAGACCTGAAATGTTGAGCTGAATTTTACTGGCCCCCGACGCCGTGGGTCGCGTGTGGGGGCTGGTAAAATTCTGCAGGGAGAGGCCCACCTTAACCCAAGACGTCGAGAAGGGCCCGCCGCATATTACCAGCAGCAGGGGGACCTCGGTGCGGCCCCCCCACTGCGTGGTGGCGGGCACTTCATCTCCATATGTAAATTGACAGTAATGATATTCAAATTAACTTACCTGCCATCCCATGCCGATTTTACGGCCTCAGTTCAGCCTTCGCGCGACTTCAGAACTCCACATGGATGTTCTGAGGCAAGAACCTGGTAGGGAGGGGAGAGGAATAAAATTTACTTATCAGGAGGGGTGGAGGAGTGGGGAAAACAATTGTGATTGGATGTGGGGATGGCGGGAAGGGGTTGAACAGCAAATGTAAAGAGGTTCGGGGGTGGGGGGCAGTGCGGGTTGGTAATAAAGTTTAATTTTCTGCAATGTCCCATTAAAGAACATTGGGGGGCTGGTGGGAAAGGGCTTCCATTATGTATCTAATTTTTATTAAATAATCCTTCACAGTATTCCTTTAACAATGTAAATTTCTCCTAAGGGCTTGCAGCCCTTTAAAAGAGGCGCCGGCGACTGTGTGGCGGCGCCGGATGCCGTTGCCAGGAACGCGGAGGCCGCCCCCTTACATCATCGGGGGCGGCCGCTCCACCCTCTCTATCTAACTGAGCCCCTGCGCAAAATATCATGGGTGCTCGCCAGCAGCCGCTGAACGCGGGCATGCCACTGAGTTCAAAGGGCGCCGCCGCAAAGCACGGCGCCCGAATAAAGTACAGGCAGAAATCACAAACTCATGCATATTAGTCCTTTGTGTGTTGGTAGGCATGTTTTTGTAATTTTCTGTGGCAATCTATTTAGATGATTAGATATCTATTCAGATACTTATTCATAATTGATCTGAAGGCTTATTGACAGAGTTTACTGTTTTAATGTGATGCTGTGATGGTATTCCAGTTTAAAACAAGACTTCCTCAGAATGTATAGCAACTTAATTTCCTTCCTTTTAACTTAAAATAAGTATCTCTGTAACTACATCATCTCTTTAAAAATATCCTGGAATGCAGTTACATTTGAGTACTTTTATAATAGTGGTGTAATCATATAGTTATGATAGGAAATCCAAGTAGTCAGTTTTTCTGATTATGATATTCTCATCTATAGCATCTGCAGGAATAGCAGTATCTCAACGGAAAGTACGTCAAATCAGTGATCCAATCCAACAGATTCTCATTCAACTGCACAAAATCATCTATATTACACAGGTATGTGTTGCAATTAATTTGATTTATTGTATTTCTTTTATTATTAGTTCTTCTTATATTTACACACATTCAGCTTTGATTTTAAATAAATGCAATTTAACCCATGGATTTATTTTCTAAAAAGCACAACCTCCACTTAATGTGGTTAATAACCACACAATTTTATAAGGGCTGAATTTTAGCCTGCCAGGGCAGGTGGATTTCTGTGCAGGCGGCAGGTTAAAATGCCAGAAACTGCCAGCGTGCCAGGAAGTCAACAAGAACTTGCTGACTTTCACATTTAATTGGAGTGCATTTGTTAGTGTGCAGGAAACCCCTGTGGGACAGGCACACCTGATATTTACATGTCAAAAGGCAATTGAGCGGAGTTTTATCCCAGGATACTGTCTTTAGCTCTGAGCGCATGGGTTTCCCTGCCTGCCTGGAACTCAGCAGATTGAACAAGGCAAGAGAACAGTGGGGATTGATGAGGCTGAGCAATTGACAGGCAAGAAAGCCTTTAAATGCTGAGATTTTTTTTTTTAGAGAAATACAGCACTGAAACAGGCCCTTCGGCCCACCGAGTCTGTGCCGACCATTAACGACCCATTTATGCTAATCCTATACTAATCCCATATTCCTACTACATCCTCGCCTGTCCCTATATTCCCCTATCACCTACCTATACTAGTGGCAATTTATAATGGCCAATTTACCTATCAACCTGCAAGTCTTTTGGCTTGTGGGAGGAAACCGGAGCACCCGGAGGAAACCCACGCAGACACAGGGAGAACTTGCAAACTCCACACAGGCAGTACCCAGAATTGAACCCGGGTTGCTGGAGCTGTGAGGCTGCGGTGCTAACCACTGCGACACTGTGCCGCCCTATGACAGCTGCTTCCTATGACAGCTGCGTCCTCGCCTAAGAGAAAGGCTTTTGCACATAGGACTTGTTCTGAGAATGTGCATTTACTGCTTTGGAGGTGATTTCCAATAGTTTGGAGGTCATTTCTACTACCGTGGAGTTTTTTGCCTTTGATCTAGACTTCCCAGCTGTCAGTGTTCACAGCAGGATGGAAACTACTTATGCATCACTACCTTGGACCTCTGATGAGGAACAAAAGGAGAGCAGCAGCAGCAACACCACCAGCAGGGACAGCATCAGTCTTCTCCTCAACCACCCGCCAGTCCACAAGACAGATAGAACAAGCAAAGAGTCCAAGCTCATGGGAGGCGATACTCCCAACACAGAATAGACAGGCAGAGGATTAGCTTTCTGGACAAAGGCTCAAAAGTGCAGTTAGGCTGGATATTGTGCCACTATCGGATTTCTGATTGCATAAAATTTATGAAGTATATTGTAATTTAATGTACTATACAAATTAACAATAAAGTCTTGGAGCATTTCATCATAAATTGTTGTTTGAACCATAATATGATGAGATGTGCATTGGAGATTAATTTTCTTAAATTATTTGCATAAGCTGAAACTTTTGACAAGAATTAAAATCTTTAACAGTCCTAATATTCATACAATGAGCAGATAACAGAATGCAATTTTTATTTATCAAAATACTCTAACAATTCTAGTAAATCTCAATTTAATTATTTTATTTTGGTTGTAATTTCACAAGTTAAATCTGTTTAAAATGCCACAAGAGAAGCTGAATTGGTTGAATTATCACTCCTGCAAGCTTCATTTGTGCCAGGCAAAATCTTAATTTTTCATCATGGTTTCTAAGAAGAGAAACAATTCATTTTATTAGCACATTGAAATCTTTTCTTGAAAACATAAACAAACAGAAAGAATGCATGATGAAGTTATCAAGTAAAAATGCAGCTTTCATTTTCTTTGAAATAAAGGGTATTGGAATGCTGTCATTTCATGCAAGTATTAGCATCAGCCATTCTAAGGTCAGGTATAGCAGCCAGCTGCAATTCAAACTCTGTACACCACTTTAAATCCAATCTCTGAAAAACACCTTCTACTGGACCAGCCAATTTTACACACTAGCAATTCTATGGCCCCTCTGAGTGTGAGATTAACAGTAATGTTCAATAGGGCACCTTTGTGGCTGAACCAATAGAACCCCATTTGAGGCTACTCAAAAATATTTCACCATATCATTAGCAGTGGAGGCCTTCATATTATGTCCTTTTTTGATTCAAACCCAACTCCCAGAGTTGAAAAGAGCAGTATGTTAACCCACTGCAGCACCTAGTTACAGACAATTCATCTTAAGAAAAGCTTTTTTTAAACTTTGAAGAAAGGGGTAATTGAACATAAAAACAGTCTGTGGATGTATTTTGTTGTTCCTGATGTTCCCCAATGACAAGGATAAATGGAAATAAGTACAGAATGAGTAAATCTTCTGTACATTTCACATCATATGCATAAAGTAATGCCCCTTTGACATTCCTGCATTAACATTTTGTTTTGAAATTTAGGATGCATTCCATAATTACAAAATGTTTGGCACTTTTGGACTGTTTAGTGAGGCCACAATATATATTGCGCATAATTATGATGTATATAAATTGCTGAATACAGTATCTTCAGACTGCTATATTGACAACTACATTGATGTTTCTCTAATGTAATTATGAATTAATAAGGAGCTGTCATATTTGAAGTATTTCTGTCCTCTTTCCTCACAGCTTCCACCTACTTTACATCACAACTTTCGAAAAAGTGTTATTGAAAGGTTTAAAAAGTCATTATTCAGTCCACAGAGCAACCCCTGTAACTTGAAAGCTGAGCTTAAAAAGGTTTGTTGATATAACGCAGAGAAAGTTCAATATTTAGTAATTTTAAAGATGAATGTCCGAATATCTTCGCGATCTTCAAAGTGAAGGGATTATTGTCACGGTAATTTCACAAAACTCAAAAATCACAGGAAACATCTGCTCAAATTATTAATGTGCAAAAGATTAAATCCACATCTGAACCATTTGAAGAATGAATTAATGTAATTAAATATTCAGTAACTTTTCTTCATAACTAATTCCAAATAATATTGAGTTGGTGTAGAGTAGAAAGATAATCAATCGAGTATAGATTGCAAATATCTAACAAGTTATCTTATGTTGCATTTGTTCACTATTGCATTCTTTCATACCCTTTTGAGGTTCTCTGCAGCAAATTTGACTGCCCAAATCATGCGGCAAGCAGATCTATAACATATTCTAAAAGCATTCTTTCTATAGCTCCTTCAAGGATCCCCGGAACTGATTGAACTGAACTTTGTGACAGCGGATTGTAATTTAATGCGTCAGACATCAAGAGAGAATGCAGCATTCCCTGGAGACAGGGCAGGTAATAATCATTTAATAGATACCTGGCTTATCCCAAAAGGCATGTTAAACTCTGCAGTGATATTTATGAGTGAGGAAAACCGTACAACTTGTGAACAAAGACCTGCGTTTACATGTTAATACATTGTCTATACCTTGGAACCACCTAGTTCAACCAACTGTTTATTCTAAGTGAAATATCTTGTATAGATATTGATTAAAAATTACTTAACTACAAAAAAACAAATATTTTGCTTGTGAAGGAAATAAACGAAACAATTACTTGCATTTATTTGTAGCATCTTTAATGTAATGACTGAAAGTATGATGGAGAAGATACATTTTGAGGAAACTTTAAAGTGGGAGGGAAGGAGAAAGGCACAGGGGTTTAGGGATGGGGGGTCTGTAAAATAGGGCTGAGACAACACTGAGCAAAGACCCTTACCAACTAAAATCTCTGTTGCAAATGAAGGTTTCTGGTGATGATGTGAACATATAAACCAAAGATCATGTACATGGCTGAATAGTTTAACTGTTTAAAATAAGGGTGATCAGTTAACAAAATTGAATTATTTATATGAAAACAAATTTGCGTATTTCTGCTCTTAAATAATTTATGATTTCATATTAATTCCTACTCTCTTCGAGATCTTAGACTGGTTTTTTAAAAGAAGTTGGGATCCAGATGAGAGGAGGGGAAGGCCACATTTTGGCACCACCGACCTCTTTACTGATTCCCTGCCACAATCCCGACCCCAAGCCATTTTGAAAGAGGCCAGTTCGGGGTCAGATGGGTTGCCCGCCAGCAAATGGTGGGTAGCCAATTTAGGTTAATTAGATATGATTAAGGGGCCTATTAGGGCCCCGTTCTTGTACCGACTGGGATTTCCAGTCAGCACTATGGGCAGCCTGCATTGGCTTGGAGGTAATGTTGTGGGCTCAAGGTGGAAAGTTGGCGGGGAGGAGTTGGGGAACCATGGGTCAAGTGAGGGATCCCCCATATAACGGCCGCCGGGTCACAGCTGCGGTGTCCCATTGGCCCTTCAGCGTCGGAAGCCCGCCTGCTATCCCTGATTGGATGGCGTGCCTGCCCCTGGCTTTTAATTGGCTGAAGCTTTGAAAATTGCAGTGGTTGTGTCTAAAGTTGTGTGGGGTCAGGACCCGGAACTAGCCCCTATGTCACATTCCCGGGCCCGATTAATAATTTAGCCCCTTAGATTTATGAATAATCCTGCTTGCTACAGCTTTATTCATGGCACTATCTAACCTAGCTTATTCAAAAGGTAAAGAAGGAAAAACCTGAATTTATATAGCACCTTTCACAATATCAGGATGTCCCAAAGTGATTTACAGCCAATGAAGTACTTTTGAAATATATCACAGTTACATTGTAGGAAACACAGAAGCCAATTTGTGCACATCAACGTCCCATAAACAGTAATAATGTCCAGATAATCTGTTTTAGTGATATTGGTTAAAAGATAACAATTGTTCCCTCTAGGGTAATAGGTAGGAACAACAAGCCCAGAGAACCATGGATGACCAGAAACATTCAGGGTACGATGAGAAGGAAGAGAGCGGCTTTTAGCAAATACAAGGAGAGCAAATCAATGGAAGCATTAGTGGAGTACAGAAAGTGTAGGATGGAGCTTAAGAAAGCAATTAGGAGAACAAAGAGGGGACATGAGAAAGCTCTGGCTGGTAAAAGTAGGGAAAATCCCAAGATATTCTATAAGTATATCAATGGGAAGAGGATAACCAGGGAAAGAGTAGGACCCATTAGGGACCAAGGGGAAATCTGTGGGTGGAGCCAGAGGACATTGGTAAGGTGTTGAACAAATACTTCACATCTGTCTTCACCCAAGAGAATGAGGATGTAGATATGGAACTTAGAGAGAGAGACTGTGAGGTTCTTGAGCAAATTGTCATTGGGAGTGACAAGGTATTGGAGGTTTTGGAAGGCTTAAAAGTGGACAAATCTCCAGGTCCGGACGATTTGTGTCCCAGGATGCTGTGGGAGGTGAGGGTGGAGACTGCAGGGGCTCTGACCCAAATTTTTAATTCCTCTCTGGCCACGGGGGAAGTGCCAGAGGACTGGAGAACAGCTAATGTGGTCCCACTATTTAAGAAAGGTTGTAGAGACAAGAAAGGTTGTAGAGATAAGCCAGGGAACTACAGACCAGTGAGTCTCACGTCAGTGGTAGGGAAACTATTGGAGAAAATTCTGAAGGAGAGAATCTATGTCCACTTGGAGAGGCAAAATTTGATTAGGAATAGTCAGCATGGCTTTGTCAGAGGAAGGTCATGCCTAACAAATGTGATTGAATTTTTTGAGCATGTGACCAGGTGTGTAGATGAGGGTAGTGCAGTTGATGTAGTTTACATGGATTTCAGCAAAGCCTTTGACAAGGTCCCACATGGGAGACTTATCAAGAAAGCAAATGCACACGGGATACAAGATAACTTGATAAGGTGGATTCAAAATTGGCTTAGCTGTAGGAGACAGAGAGTGATGACAGACGGCTGTTTTAGTGACTGGAAGCCAGTGTCCAGTGGCATACCACAGGGATCTGTGCTGGGTCCCCTATTGTTTGTCATTTATATAAACGACATAGATGACTATGTGGGGGGTAGGATCAGTAAGTTCGCGGATGACACAAAGATTGGCCGAGTGGTTAACAGTGAGGTGGAGTGTCTTAGGTTACAGGAAGATATAGACGGGATGGTCAAATGGGCAGAAAAGTGGCAGATGGAATTTAACGCTGAAAAGTGTGAAGTGATACACTTTGGAAGGAGTAATGTGACACGGAAGTATTCAATGAATGGCCTGACACTGGGAAGTTCCGAGGAACAAAGGGACCTTGGCGTGTTTGTCCATAGATCTCTGAAGGCAGAAGGCAAGGTTAATAGGGCATATGGGACACTTGCCTTTATCAATCGAGGCATAGATTACAAAAGCAGGGAGGTCATGTTGGTAAGGCCACAACTGAAGTACTGTGTGCAATTCTGGTTGCCACATTATAGGAAGGATGTGATTGCATTGGAGGGGGTGCAGAGGCGATTCACCAGGATGTTGCCTGGGATGGAACATTTAAGCTATGAAGAGAGGTTGGATAGGCTTGGGTTGTTTTCGCTGGAGCAGAGGTGACCTGATCGAGGTGTACAAGATTATGAGGGGCATGGACAGGGTGGATAGGGGAGCAGCTGTTCCCCTTAGTTGAAGGGTCAGTTACGAGGGGTCACAAGTTTAAGGTGAGGGGCAGGAGGTTTAAGGGGGATTTGACGAAGAACTTTTTTATCCAGAGGGTGGTGACGGTCTGGAATGCCCTGCCTGGGAGGGTGATAGAGGCAGGTTGCCTCACATCCTTTAAAAAGTACCTGCATGAACACTTGGCACGTCATAACATTCAAGGCTATGGGCCAGGTGCTGGCAAATGGGATTAGGTCGACAGGTCAGGTGTCTTTAATGCATTTGTGCAGAATCGATGGGCTGAAGGGCCTCTTCTGCACTGTATTATTCTGTGATTCTGTGAATTGGCTTAGACATGGGGGGCATCTCCCTTTCTCTTCTTCAAAATAGTGCCATGGGATCTTTTACATCCACCTGAGAAGTCAGACGGGGTCTCAATTTAATGTCTAATTGGACAGATGTTACCTCTGTGAGTGCAGCATTCCCTCACTATTGCGCTGGAGTGTCAGCCTAGATTTTGTGCAAGTTCCTAGAGCAGGACTTGAACCCACAACCTTCTGACACAGAGGCGAATAAGGCTGACACCATAGAACAAATGCTTTCAGAATATATGAATCTCAAATTTTCCATAGGCACTGATATATGAAATAAGCGAGTTTTTTAATAACATACAGCAATAATGCAGAGTCTTTGGGATAGATTTCAAAGTCACCACCGTGTGATCTGGCAGACAGTGTATTGCCTATCTGTTATAGTACCCAACTGAAATCAATGGAGTGAAGATTGAATGGATTCTACAAAGGCAGGTGATCTGCTCCAACCAGGTAGTGAAGATGAAAACTGATGGGGTTTTGTTCAGACAGATATTGATGTTTTAAATGGAATGCTAAATAGTCATGCAGTAGTGGGCCAGGCATTTGTACAACTGTTACATCAACCTATATGTATTTGTTGTTCCATCATTTTTGATTATTCTTCTCTACCAAACTCTAGTGAATACCTACAGCTATGAATATGAGGAAGGAATAACATACGAGCAGATGCAGGTTTGTGTTTCATAATATACATGTTGAACTACAGTTATCTGTATTTAACAACAGTTAAACTTTGAACTAATTTTTAAAAATGTAGCCACACTGCATTTTATTTCTTTTGTTTCAAAAATTTGATGGGCTGGATTTTAAAGACTCTCCGATGCCGAGAACGGTGGCGGGGGTAGAGGGGGATGAAGATAGCAACGAAGGAGGCCCAACGCCAGTAGCCCCATACCGATCTCGGTGGTGGAGGCGAGGCTTCGTGGCGGCCATGCCGCCACACGGCAACAGGACCATGATTTCCATATTTAAATTAATTTACATACATGATTTAATGAAGGTCCCGTCGCCTCCTTTATCGCCACACCGATCTTCATTAGGGCGGCCGGCAATGCTGTGCCTTCGAATCCCCATTTGGGGAAACAAGGCTCGACTCCTGTGGGGAGCGGGGAGGAGGAACTTTTCTTAGTGCGGGAGGGGGACAGCAGATTGTTTGGGGGGGGTTGGGAAGGGCTAAAGGACAAAGTGTCAGAACTTTGGTAGGGGGAAAGGTCATTTAATGACGGTAGGTATTCTGGGGGGGAGGGGGGGGAGAAAAGGCAGACATGAAGTTTAATGCCGTGGTTGGGGGGGCGGGGGGTGGTGGGAGAGGGCATGGGAAGAGCTTTCAACTCAATTTACAATAACTGACCCTTTAAAAATGGTGCTGGCGCCTGCGCATAGGCGACGGACGCCATTGCCGGGGACGGCTCACCCGCCCTCTCCACATCTTTTAAAATGCAGCCCAGTGTATCAAGTAAGTTTTTTTTGTCCAATTCTCCTATTTCTACAATGTTCAGTACAATTTTAAGCAAAAATTTTTTATAAATATTTAATTTATAGAAATTATATATTATTAAAAGACAAGGAGTTAAAAATAACATTTGTTTGTCTGCACTTTTTCCTTTTGTTTCATATATAGACCATGATTGAAGACGTTCTGATTGAAAGTGGTTATTATGATATCCTGAACACTGTTAACAGGTAAGTTTATGATCAAAGGGGTTAATTACAACCCCGAAGACTTTGGGCCCGGTAGGAATTGAATATGTAAAAAATCTAAAACCCAAATCCATCCCACCTCAAACCAGCCCATTTTTGCTTTTAATGGAGGTGGGGCGGGGGTTGGGAATTGGGTCGCTTATTTAAATATTTTAATGAAGCTGCGTGCCTCATTTTTTTCTGTTTTTCAGGCTTAATGCTGGCTGGCCAGGATTCCCAGGCCTTTGGAAACCCAGCAACTAAAGGGAGATGAGGACTGCGGCATGAAAGAATTAAGTGCTTTTCAAGCACTGCTTGTGGGCCAGGAGGAGCAGAAGTGCTTCCTCCCCACCCACAAAACAAACCTGTTAATCTCCCTAGCGATCACATCCTCCCATGATCACTGTTCAGCGCCCCACCCTCCTCTGTAAGCACTGACCCCTTGCTCCTGACCTCCCCATTACCCAACCACCCCTCCCAGATCACTGACCTCACTGATTCCCCACACCTGCAATCACCAACTCTCCTCCTTCCCCATCTGTCCCTTCAGTATTTCTCTGACCCCTCCTAGATCTCTCCCTGACCCCGTCCATCTCTGCACCCAATCTCTTTCCAAACCCCTGTGATAACAACCCCTTGACCCTCCAAACTGTGCTGTATCCATAACCTCTCACAATCTCTATCCCAGCAGCAGGAAGCCTATCTACTTCTTGGCTGTGGCCCCTTCTGCAGTGTTCCCTGCCTAACATGGATCAGGCTGCCTTCAGGGAAGCTGTTTATAAAAAAACGCATGCCTTGGAATTAAATCTCAATGGCATTCGACCAGAACTCCTCACCACTGTTTGGAAATCCTGCCCCAGTAATTATCGGGGCCAAAGCTCCGCTGTTGGTTACTAATGATTTTGAAAGAACTCTTTTGTTGCTATTTCAGTTTTGTTTACAGTAATCATTAAAGATGCAGCTATAAAGATTTATTTTCAGTCACAGCGATAACCATCGTTAAAGCTACAGCAGTACAAAAAGGCAGTGGCCACTCCATAGTAAGGGTCGGGAAAAGGTACCGATATAAAATATCACACTTTGACCAAAGGCACTGTAGTGTACAATGTAACAAAGCCATAAACCATTATTTGTTGTGTAAGCTTTGTTAAGATCTGTAACTGTGATGCATTTCAGCCACATTTGCACCATTACCTCATTTACAAATATGCTTGAGCTGCTTTTCCTTGGGAATATTTATCAGTTAAACTTGCTTAACTCAAAAATACTGATCCATTGGGGTAATTCTATTGTTACAACCAGGCGAGAAAGGGATCGAGGGGTTCCCTCTTAGCCTTTTCCTGGTTTGGCAGTAACAGGGTTTAATTTTTAAAACACCATGTCTTTAGCTTCCCCTCAGCGAAGCCTTGTTCACTGCTCTCCAATTGTAATAGCAAAGAAATCAACGAGACAGGTTTTCTTAGATTTAAACAAAAAATGTGTAAGTTTATTAACCTTAAAACTCTACTACAGTTAAAACTAATAAAAATAAGCGATGCGCCTACACTAGCATGCATACGTGATAAACACCCATGCAGATAGAGACAGCAAAGGAGAAAGAATCAAGGGGAAAGGTTTGAAGCAATAGCTGGGGTTCATTTACTGTCTTTTGAGTTTGATGTAAACTCTTTGATTGCATTTCAATCTTGCTGTCTTGTTGGGGCCCAGTGCACTCTTTTAAACTTGTTTCGATGGTTTTCTGTCTTGGCTTAGTTACTTCTGTGGGTCCCTGTCTTTGCGTGAGAGGGAGAAAGAAAGAGAGAGAGGCCTTCCTTCCCTTTTGTCTTGAAATTGCAGTCTGACCCAAACTGTTCTGTGAGCACAATTCAAAACTCCAAGTTGGCCAGCAGGTTAGTCATGTGATAACCCCTTATTTGCAACAACCGCTCCCGCGGTTTGTGGCTTGTCCATCTTAGCAGGCACCCTCAGTGGGGTTGGGGGGCAGTGGGGGGATGGAATGCTGGCTTTCTACACATTCAGTGTCTGGTGATCAAAATCCTGGTTTAATTGAATCAGGGAGCAGTTCCATTGTCTTCTCCAGGCAACTGTCTCTTAGAATGCAAATGTTTCCAGCCACTGTCCTTTTAAAATGCAAGTACAGTCATATTTCAGTCCAGTAAGAGTTTAAAAATTAATGTTCCATAAATTAATATGCCTCATTCTTGGCAGGTGTGGTTTTCCTCACACTATGCACCCATGGTCCTGATGCACCCATAACTAGTAATTTAGCCAACTATTACAAATGGACCTGAACTCCTGAAATGCACTTCAGTAAGGCTGCACATTAGGAGCGCAATTTCATAAAATAGCCCTTATAATGTACAGAAGCTAATATGAAGCTAAATTTTGAGCACTGCTGTATTTTAAGATTTGTCAGCTTTTTCCATGGAGAGGATTTGGATAATATTAAGTTGTTGGTTTTAAATTTAAGGTATCAGGTTTCATTCACTGGTATGACTCTTGCCTCATAGTCATAAGGTCATGAGTTCAAGCCCCAATTTTAGCACAGGATCTAGGAGGAGTTGATGCATTGTCTGAAGATGAGATGGTAACCTGAGAACCTGTCTGCCTGCTCAAGTTAAATGTAATAGAACTGTGACACTATCTGAAGAACAACAAGGAACTTCTCCTAGTGTCCTATTGCCTTTGCTGTAAGATCAGGAATGGGGCTGTTCACTGGTAATTCCAGAGATGCTCTGATAATGATGCAGCCCATGCCTGCTTAAAGCAGAACTTGGATAGCATCTAGCCTGGGTAGGTAACATTTGCACCACTGATGTGATGGATAATGACCATCTCAAACAATAGGAAGCCCAGCCATCTCTTATTGTATCGTCATGTCCAGGTCCCCCATCACCAACATCTTGGGGGTTGTCATTGACCCGAAAATGAACTGGACCAGCCATATCAACACCATGGCTTCAAAGGCAGGGTAGAAACTGCAATGAGTATCTCAATTTCACAACCTTCAAAGCCTTTCCAGCATCTACACGGCTCATCAGGAGTATGATGAGATGTTTAATGCTCACCTACATGTGTGCAGCTGCAATAACAATGAAGAAGGTTGACACAGTCCAGCACAGACCAGTTTGCTTGATCGATGCTACTGCCATTGATTTCAATATCTACACCCCACCCCAACTAACGTACTGTGACTGCAGTTCTACATAATAATGTAGTGCAGTAACTTATCAAGGTTTCTA
Source organism: Heterodontus francisci (assembly GCF_036365525.1). NCBI lineage: Eukaryota > Metazoa > Chordata > Chondrichthyes > Heterodontiformes > Heterodontidae > Heterodontus > Heterodontus francisci. Next base: position 83,549,839 of record NC_090372.1, read on the forward strand.
TAGTATTAAAGCCTTCCCTATGACTTGCAACGTTGAAAAGAACTACAGAAACATGTCGTGGGAACACAAGCACCTCCAAGTGCCCCTCCAGGTCACATACCAAGCTGACTTATACTTTTACACTTGTTCCATCATCATCGCTGGGTTAAAAGCCAGGATTTTCCTACTTAGTTCCACTGTGGCAGCATGATCACCACAAGGGCTGTGATGGTTCAAGAGTAACCTTCTCGATGCAATTAGGGACAGACAACAAATGCGGCCTTGTCAGCATCACCCATATCATGAGAACAAACCAAAAATACCGACCAGTAAGGTTTGCGATTTTTTCTTGTTCATGAAGATGGAACTGAATTTAGTTGGAGTAGTTGAGATTGTTATGATCCCCTTTGAGATCACCAGCAAACCAAAAGAATTGAATCCACCAATTGACCCCAGTTTAGGAAACTAATCCAAACAGACCAGATTTCACTTTTATAAATTTTTATAAACATATATATATATGTTACAAATTACATCTTAACGATCAGATACAACAGATAGGTCTCACGGTTTCACTGGGCAGTCCACCCAGCATCTATGGCATCAAATTACAGACACACAGTTCTTCACAACTCTGAAGTTCCTCAGGCAGGTTTTCAGCTCCTTTCATCAAGGATTTAGCTGCTGTTCTTCTTCCGACAACAGTTCCCTCTTAATCCGAACTCCACGCGTGTGGTCTTCAGCACAGGGCGCACTTCTCCAGAAATTCCTGCGCTCTGCTCATAACAGTCTTGATGGCATGGATTTATCAGTCTACCCTTTATCTGAGTCCTTCAGTGACAACCTGTGCACTGTATAGCCGGGTCCGATTAGTCGGCTACTTTAAGTAACAGAAACAGCTCCTGGATTCAGTCTTCACTTTCTTTTGCTTGCCAGCGCTCCACTCCAGCCTGATGTGCCTCATCTGCCTTGTCTGCCTGATCTGGGGAGGACTCTCTCCTCTTATCTAACCAGTGTCAGTTTTCCTAGAAACCTTTTTTTATCAGCTTCTGTTTCAGTTTTGGTTTCCGATTCTGTTTCAGTTTTTAGGTTTTGTTTCTGTTTCAATTCTAGTTTCCCTTTCAGTTAGGGTCTGTCTCAAAAAAAACCAAGCTTTGCAACCATGGATTCCATCAAAAGATTTTGTTACAGCTGCTTCTCTGTATATTCACTTGTTGCCTGTAAATAAGGCACATACAAACAAATGAATTAAGAGCAAGAGTAGGCCACTTGGCCCTCGAGCCTGCTCCGCCATTCAATAAGTTCATGGTTGAACTGAATACTCCACATTCTCGCCTACCCCTGATAACCTTTCACCCCCTTGCTTATCAAGAATCTATCTACCTCTGCCTTGAAAATATTCAAAGACTCTGCTTCCACCGCCTTTTGAGGAAGAGAGTTCCAAAGACTCACGACCCTCAGAGTGAAAAAATTTCTTCTCACCTCTGTCTTAAATGGGCGACCACTTATTTGTAAATAGTGACCCCTAGTTCTAGATTCTCCCACAAGAGGAAACATTCGTTCCACATCCACCCTGTCAAGACCCCTCAGGATCTTCTTTGTTTCAATCAAGCCACCTCTTAGTCTTCTAAACTCCAGCGGATACAAGCCTAGCCTGTCTAACCTTTCCTCATAAGACAACCTGCCCATTCCAGGTATTAGTCTGGTAAATCTTCTCTGAACTACTTCCAATGCATCTACATCCTTCCTTAAATAAGGAGAACAATACTGTACACAGTACTCCAGATGTGGGGCTGAATTTTACCGGCCCCTCGATGCCGCAGGTCACGGCGCAGGGGCTGGTAAAATACTGTGGAGAGAGGCCCGCCTTGACCCGCAACATCGAGAAGGGCCCGTCGCATGTTATCGGCGGCAGGACCTTAGTGTGGCCCCCGCGCCGCACGGCGGTGGCACCATAATTAGCATATGGTAAACGATACTTACCTTTGCTGATTATGCAGCCCGCCGCCCCTCCATTGACACTTTTTGCTGAACGGGCAGCTGTCACGTGCCGTCCCGTTCACAATTTGAAAAGCCGGCTGGTCCTCAAAGGCAGAAGTTGTCGCCAGCGAAGGTAAGTGCTGTTATTCTGGGATCTCACTCTGCATTACAGAAGGGAGGAGGGAGGGGAGATATTCGGGGTCTAACTCTGCATTCTTAAAGGGAGGAGGGAGGGGCAATATTCAGGGGTCTCACTCTGCATTCTTAAAGGGAGGAGGGAGGGGGGATATTCAGGGGTCTTACTCTGCATTACTGAAGGGAGCCACTGCGATTCAGCCCTCTGTAATGGTTGGCAGTTCTGTGCCATTGACTGCCTCTGTCATTGAAGGAGCAATGGCGCTCGAGTCACCCTGTATGTGGGGAGAGTGCCAGAAATGGTAGGCATGTGAAACTTATATGTCTTGTGGGTCAATTTATGCAGCATGTTCAATCTTTATGTGGTCATGTTGTGCCACTCTTGGTGGGAGCTAAGATGGGCAATGTTATGTTATGCAAATACTTCAGCCTTATCTTTCGCACTGATGTGCTGGGCTCCCCCATCATTGAGGATGGGGATATTTGTGGAGCCACCTCCTCCAGTTAGTTGTTTAATTGTTCACCACCATTCACGGCTGGATGTGGCAGGACTGCAGAGCTTAGATCTGATCCATTGGTTTTGGGATCGCTTAGCTCTGTCTATCGCATGCTGCTTACGCAGTTTGGCATGCAAGTAGTCCTGGGTTGTAGCTTCACCAGGTTGACACCTCATTTTGAGGTATGCCTGGTGCTGCTCCTGGCATGCCCTCCTGCACTCTTCATTGAACCAGGGTTGGTCTCCTGGCTTGTTGGTAATGGTAGTTGGGGGATATGCCGGGCCATGAGGTTACAGATTGTGGTTGAGTACAATTCTGCTGCTGCTGATGGCCCACAGCGCCTCATGGATGCCCAGTTTTGCATTGCTAGATCTGTTCGAAATCTATCCCATTTAGCACGGTGATAGTGCCACACAACACGATGGACGGTATCCTCAATGTGAAGGCGGGACTTCGCCTCCACAAGGACTGTGTGGTGGTCACTCCTACCAATGCTATCATGGACAGATGCATCTGCGGCAGGCAGATTGGTGAGGACGAGGTCAAGTATGCTCTTCCCTTGTGTTGGTTCCCCCACCACCTGCCGCAGACCCAGTCTAGCAGCTATGTCCTTTAGGACTCGGCCAGCTCGGTCAGTAGTGGTGCTACCGAGCCACTCTTGGTGATGGACATTGAAGTCCCCCACCCAGTGTACATTTTGTGCCCTTGCCAGCCTCAGTGCTTCCTCCATGTGGTGTTCAACATGGAGGGGTACTGAGGCATCAGCTGAGGGAGGGCGCTAGGTGGTAATCAGTAGGAGGTTACCTTGCCCATGTTTGACCTGATGCCATGAGACTTCATGGGGTCCAGAGTCGATGTTGTGGACTCCCAGGGCAACTCCCTCCCTACTGTATACCACTGTGCCACCACCTCTGCTGGGTCTCTCCTGCCGGTGGGACAGGACATACCCGGGGTTGGTGATGGCAGTGTCTGGGACATTGTCTGTAAGGTATGATTCCGTGAGTATGACTATGTCAGGCTGTTGCTTGACCAGCCTGTGGGCCAGCTCTCCCAACTTTGGCACAAGCCCCCAGATGTTACTAGGGAGGACTTTGCAGGGTCGACCGGGCTGGGTTTGCCATTGTCGTTTCCAGGTCGATGCCAGGTGGTCCGTCCGGTTTCGTTCCTTTTTATTGACTTTGCAGCGGTGAGTGGCTTGCTGGGCCATTTCAGAGGGCATGTAAGAGTTAACCACATTGCTGTAGGTCTGGAGTCACATGTAGGCCAGACCAGGTAAGGACAGCAGATTCCTTCCCTAAAGGACATTAGTGAACCAGATGGGTTTTTACAACAATTGACAATGGTTTCATGGCCATCATTAGACTAGCTTTTAATTCCAGATTTATTAATTAAATTCAAATTCCACCTTCTGCTGTGGTGGGATTCGAACCCATGTCCCCAGAGGAATACCCTGGGTCTCTGGGTTACTAGTCCAGTGATAATATCATTACGCCACCGCCTACCCCTGTGCAAAATTAAGATTATTCAGCCAGGTGCGGCACACCTACAAGAAGGAATGTTACACTCGAGTGGAAGAAGAGGATCGCAACTTCATAGGACTCTGGACACAGCAGGGTAAGTATGTCACAGCAAAGCAGAAAGTGCTAGAGAAACCCAGAAAGTCAGGTCTCATCTGTGGAGAGAGAAGCAGAGTTAACTTTCAGGTCTGTGAACTTGGATAAGTTAACTCTGCTTCTCTCTCCACAGATGCTGCCTGACCTGCTGGGTTTCTATAGCACTTTCTGCTTTGCTGCCAGATTGACAGCAGCTCCACTCTTCAGCAGTCAGGTAAGTATTTCTTTGAGAACTGTCAGGAAGCAGGTGCTGGGACGCTTAAAATAGGGTTCCAGCACCTGCTACACAACTGTCAAAAACTCTCTCATTGCACTGAATGTCCCACCTCTCCCCACGTAATATGGGGAGGGCAGCGCCTGGCCTCTAAGGAAATGAACCCTCGCGATTAATATCGCGGGGGCTTGGCAGAGGCCGGAGAATGCGGGCGTGCTGCCGGGTTCAAAGGGTGCTGCGGCAGTGCGCAGCACCCCAATAAAATTCAGCCCATGGTCTCACCAATGCCCTGTTTAACTGAAGCATAACCTTCCTACTCAATTCCCCTTGCAATAAATGATAACATTCTATTTGCTTTCTTAATTACTTGCTGCACCTGCATACTAACCTTATGCAATTCCTGCACTAGGACACCCAGATCCTTCTGCATCTCAGAGCTCTGCAATCTCTCACCATTTAGATATATTCTTCTTTTTTATTCTTCCTGCCAAAATGGACAATTTCACATTTCCCACATTATACCCCATTTGCTAGATCTTTGTCCGCTCACTTAACCTATCTATATCCCTTTGTAGCCTCCTTATGTCCTCTTCACCACCTACATTCCTACCTATCTTTGTGTCATCAGCAAATTTAGCAGCCATACCTTTGGTTCCTTCATCCAAGTCATTTATATAAATTGTAAAAAGTTGAGGCCCCAGCACTGATCCCTGTGGCACACCACTTGTTACATTTTGCCAACCAGAAAATGACCCATTTATGCCTACTCTCTGTTTCCTGTTAGCTAGCCAACTTCTATCCATACCAATATGTTGCCCCCTACACCATTAGCTTTCATTTTTTGCAATAACCTTTAATGTGGCACCTTATCAAATGCCTTCTGGAAATCGACATCCACTGGTTCCCCTTCATCCACAGCACATGTTACTTCCTCAAAGAACTCCAATAAATTGGTTAAACATGATTTCCCTTTTACAAAACCATTTTGACTCTCCCTGATTACCTTGAATTTTTCTAAGTGCCCTGCTATAATGTCTTTAATAATAGCTTCTGAGATTGGTATTAAGCTAACTGGCCTGTAGTTTCCTGCATTCTGCCTCCCTCCCTTTTTGAATAAAGGAGTTACATTTGATATTTTCCAATCTCAATGGAACCTTCCCTGAATCTAAGGAATTTTGGAACATTGAAACTGACGCATCAACTATTTCACTAGCCATTTCTTTTAGGACCCTAGGATGAAGTCCATCAGGACCCGGGGACGTGTCAGCCTGCAGCTCCAACAATTTGCTCTGTACCACTTCCCTGGTGATTGTAATTTTCTTGAGTTCCTCCCTCCCTTCCATTTCCTGACTTACAGCTAATTTTGGGATGTTACTCGTTTCCTCTATAGTGAAGACTGATCCTCTTAGTAAAATACCTGTTCAATTCATCTGACATCTCCTTATTATCCATTATTAATTCCCCAGACTCACTTTCTATAGGACCAACACTCACTTTGTTAACTTTTCTTTTTTAAATATCTATAGAAACTCTTACTGTCTGTCTTTTTATTTCCAGCTAGCTTTCTCTCGTACTCTATTTTTTCCCTCCTTATCAATCTTTTAGTCCTTCTTTGCTGTTTTTATATTCTGTCCAGTCTTCTGACTTTCCACCCATCTTTGTGTAATTATATGCTTTTTCTTTAAGTTTGATATTATCTTTAACTTTTTTAGTTAACCATGGATCGTGGATCCTCCCCTTGGAATTTTTCTTTCTCGTTGGAATGTATCTTTTCTGTGTATTCTTATATATCCCCTTAAATGTCTGCCACTGCATCTCTATTGACCTATCCCTGAACCTAATTTGCCAGTTCACTTTAGCTAGCTCTGCTTTCAAGCCCTCATAATTGCTCTTATTTAAGTTTAAAATACTAGTCTTGGATCCACTCTTCTCTCCCTCAAACTGAATGTAAAATTCAATCATATTATGGTTGCTGCTACCCAGGGGCGCCTTAACTATGAAGTCATTATTAATCCTATCTCATTGCACAATACCAGGTCTAGTATAGCCTGCTCTCTGGTTGGCTCCAGAATGTGCTGATCCAAGAAACTATCCTAAAAACGTTCTATGAACTCCTCCTCTAGGCCACCTTTGCCTATCTGATTTTTCCAGTCTATATGTGGATTAAAATCTCTCATGATTATCGCTGTATCTTTCTGACAAGCTGCCATTATTTCTTCCTTTATACCCTGTCCTACAGTGTGGTTACTGTTAGGGGACCTGTAAATGACTCCGACAAGTGACTTCTTACCTTTATCATTTCTCATCTCTATTCAAACAGCTTCTCCATCCCGGTTTGCTGAACTTAGTTTATCCCTCTTTATTGCGTTAATACCACCGTTAATTACAGAGCCACCCTCCACCTTTTCCAAGCTTCCTGTCCTTCCTAAATGTCATGTAACCCTTCAATATTCAGATCCTAATGTATGTCATGCTGCAGCCATGTCTCTGTAGTGTTCGTATCAGTCTCACCTCACTAAAATGCCAAAGACTTGCAGGTTGATAGGTTAATTGGCCATTATAAATTGCCCCTAGTATAGGTAGGTGGTAGGGAAATATAGGGACAGGTGGGGATGTGGTAGGAATATGGGATTAGTGTAGGATTAGTATAAAATGGGTGGTTAATGGTCGGCACAGACTCGGTGGGCCGAAGGGCCTGTTTCAGTGCTGTATCTCTAAAACTAAACTAAAACTAAAAGCTCCTTGCAATAAAGTGTTAATCAGTTCTGTTACCAAAAGACAGAAAAAGTGTCTGTGTGGTCAAATATGAAGGATAAAATATCCAGTTGAGATGACTAGAGGGACCTATTGTTACACCTCTGGGTTACATTGTTATGTAATCGAATATTAGATAGTACAAAGAGCGCAGAAATCATTACCATAGCATCGCTGGAGGACCAATTGTTTGGGAATTGTTTGTACAATCTTAAATAGAAATAGTGCCTGGTTTCCTTTTGAAACAAACATGACAGATAATAATCCCATTTTCTTTTTGCTAGATCCACAATACAATGATTCTCTCACTCTCTCTGTTTCAGGAATCACACTTACCCATGGGCAATCAAGAATCATTTAACTGCAAGGCGATAATCTTCCTTTCAAAGTTTCATAAGAAATACACAACAGAACTGCCTGCACATGGGATTATAGGAAGCGATTATTGGATGCACATTTCTTTCTTGAAATGCACATTGAACTATATATATATGTGTAAAGCATGCAGTGAAAACAGGAACTGTATTTGCAAATACAATGCAGTATCTACCATAAATATTTCCTATCCAATGTATTCTTTATAGAACTGAACTGCTTCAAAATAATTTCTGCATTTATTGCTTAAAATGCACAAGAATTGAATTAATTTATTATTGTGTTATTTACATGAGTTCTTGTTTATTCAACATGGTAAAGGTTTAATATTGATATGCAACAAAATATTGTGGATATGGGCTCAGACTAGCACTGATGTCACAGCTAAAAAACAAGGTTTTCTCAGCTTTTTGCTTGAATTGCTCAATAGACTCAATATAAAGAATGGATTTTTGTAATTTATCATGTTGTCTGTAAATGAGACAATCTGATAAACTATGAGGAACCATATTAATGGACTGATTGTCATCATTTTTAGTAATGGGCAACATCTGGTAAATTTTCAGTTTAAATACATATTGTTGGCATAATTGTTTTTTATGCTTGAGTTCAAAATTGTTAAAAAAAAATGAGACTATTTATACAAGGAAGGTGGCATAAGACAATTCAGGTATGTTGTGTTGATTTGAAATCAGCAATGTTTCTTTTCCACCCATATAATACATATGAAAATAATTGACTTTTTTCAATTAGACCTTCAAAATTTTGAAGATGACTTTTTGATGAAGAAATTAGTCATATTTTGTGTTTAAAAGCAGTAGCAGTTTCTCTTCCAGTGCGAACAGAACAAAACGCAGTAGTAGTTTGTTTCATGAGGGTATCCCAGCTGTATTGAAGTATTCTCAGTGAAGAATGAAAGGATAATTATAAACCTATTAGAACACTGAATTCTCCATAGATATGATTAGATAATCAATGTAATAGACCAATATTGACCGATCAGATATTGTAACACTATCATTATTGCTTTCTATTTCAACTTGGAGCAAAATGAAAAACAGCTACAGAAAATTCCAATTGAAAATCAAAAATATTGATATTTTTCAATTTATCTTATTCATCTCCTGCTTTCTTATTAGGTTATCCTGTCTGATTTATCAATATCTTATTACGCTGCTGCCTGATGTGTATCTGCCAGAGCATATGCAATGAATGGTTTCAATGTACAGAAACATCAACCATTTCTTCATTATAGTTTATCTAAAAGTGTCAGCACATTAATCAAACTGCAGTAGAAAACAACATGTTTTGGGGGAAAGGGGTTCCTTCTGTAATTTTTCAGGCATATCACACTAGACGGCTCAATATAATGTAGCTGCAAATGTTGATTCAGATGTAACACCAGCACTGCTTGTGGCTATACCTGCATCCCTAAAGAAAGTAGCTATAGGGGGTGACTCTCTCCTCATTTTATTACAACTAATGTAATTCAAACACAAAAGTAGAACTCTTTAGTTTCGAAATACTTTGCTACTTTTTAATACAGCTAAATGGATTGAGCTCACAGCAGAAAATGCACTAATGTTGCTGAATGTTCATTAGTAATTGCTGCTCATATGTGGCTTACTTTCTGATTAAGCTGTACCTCATTGTGAATGTACCAGTATTACTAGTGCACAAAAGACTCGTAGATTTCTAGACCTGTCATCTTTGTAACTCAGTCATCATTTACAATTGTTACTAATGTTTCAATGTCTAATGCCTCCTGGGATTTGATAGTCCACATAGAAAATTGTGACTCAGGTACATAATTTTAGACAACAAAAAAGAGCTGGAAAAGTGTCACCTAGTTATTAATTTTTTGATTGTTAATGTAACAATAATGGTATGGTATTGCACTTAAATGGATCTTTAAAGAAATACATTTTAATGTAAACACAAATTTAAATACAAATGTTATTTGCCTGTGCAAATTGAGTAAATAAGTGTATTTAAAAATAAGTTTCTGTTCATATTTGCAACTTGTACAGTAATATGTTAAGAGGCATTTACAAAAGTTGGTATGTTCTATTTTTGTTATATCTAAAAATTCTCTATATTGAAATTCTCTATATTAAAATAAAATCTATAATGAACATTTCCTGTTTAGCATAATTTTCATTTTTAATTAAGAGATGAATTAAAGCAAAATAGTTGGTCAACTCACCAGTTAAATTGTATGATATCAAATTAAGAGTGCTATGATTTATATTAGCCAGCACCACTTTGCTTCTGTACCTGTTTATGCAGAAGGAAGTATGACAAAAAAAGTTTTAAAAGAAATAGCAACTCCTATTTTTCAAAAATGAAACCGCATTTTAAATACTTCAGTATGACAGCTAGTGTAATCTTGGCAATGGGCATATGGTTGCTGGCTTTCGATTAGTTATCAATTAAGCCAGATGCTTTGAATCGGGTGAATTGAATGTGTTTAATTTGTGTTGAATGGGAAAACCCTGCCAATGCATATTTATGGTCTTCATCAACACCCCATGTGGCCATTTATGAGTCAAGAGCCTGAATTATACGATCAGGGCCACCCACTTTACCAGTGTAAATCCAGGAACCTGGATCGGAATTATGGCCAGAATTGTGTTCAGATGGAGCTCTGCTCATTTTAATGCCTGCCCAATTTTCCACCATCATTGCCAATGACCAGGAAAGCACTCGACTATTGTTGTAAATCAGGCAACAATGATGTAGTGACATCATATGCCCCTTTTTCTGTCATCTCTGTCTCATTTGCACTACTTCATGCTCTTGTCAGTATTAAAGGGGTGCCCAGAATTGCTGGACTCTTTAGAAACTGCAAACTGAATTTAAAGAGCCCTGTAGATGTACCTGGAGGAATTGCAGGTCAGTCAAAGAAGCCTGCAGTGCAACATGAAGCCTGCAGTTACTGAGGCCTTTGACTTGGAAGGTGAAACTGACTCTGTGCAAACTCCAGAGAACTATCCTGCTGCTTCCAGTTGTCCATAGGAAAAGTGATGAAAGTGCTTGCTTTAATAAAAACATGGCATCAGTCACCTAATTGATGCAAGTATCAGCTATAGACTGACTGATGTTATTGATTCCCCTGTGGCAAGGAAGCAGAGGCAAAGAAGTGGTCTTGCCTGCAAAAAGGCAATGCTATGCTAACTGTGGCAGTTGATTGCAGGAGATGACACAACTATGTGACAACCTCCACAGAGAAGGGCAGCCTCTTTAGGCACTATTAATCAGAGAACTGTGAATATGTTGTCCTGGGTCTATAAGTCCTGTTGGGAGGTTGAGGATTCCTGCAAGCATGACTCTTCCTATTTTGCCACTCTTCTGCTACAGCTCTGATTGCTCTTTCCATTTGTTGCGGACCCTCCTCGCCCTGAAGCCAGAGTGGAGTTGCCAGAAGGACCAGTAAAGAAAAAATGTGCAGTCACAATAACTCCTAAAAATTCAGCAATTATCAGACACTAGATAGTGTGATGGAGTCCTAATGTGCAGACTGCTACCTGAACAGTTGAACTTTAAATGTACTGCTAGGCACTGACTTTGGGATTCAAAGCTTGTGTTTTTTTCTGGGACAGTCATTTACTAGAAAAGGAAACTGAAAGCTTCAGAGTTCTGGGGAACATAGGACTGGTTAGAACCAGTTAAAACAAACAGTGCTATGATCAGAAACATGTGACAGGAGCTCAGGTTTCAGTTTACAATTTCACTCTGCAATGTGTGGAAGAGGATCTGAAATACACTGAGTGTATCAGGGATGGCATTGTGAAAGATGGGATCTGGAGATTTACTTGAACAGTTCAAAGACCTAAAGAACATTGTGGCTGTAATTGGTGATATCTGTGCGAAGAGGTCTGCCAAAAAGACTCGTGAGATCTAACTTTGTTGCATCTGATAATTAATGTATAATCTTTAAGCTATTATATTATATACATACATATAAACACACATATTGACTGTGATTTAACTGTCAGTTCATGTTTGAGTTAGGGGGAGACAGTGGCGTAGTGGTAATGTCACTGTACGAGTAATCCAGAGGCCCAGGCTAATGCAACAGGGACAGGGGTTTAAATCCCACCATGGCCACTGGTGGAATATAAATTCAATTAATAAATAAAACATTCTGGAATTGAAAGTTACTCTCAGTAATGTTGCCATGAAACTATCATGGATTGTCATAAGAACCCATCTGGTTCACTAATGTTCTTTATGGAAGGAAATCTGCCATCTTACCTGGTCTGGCCTATATGTGACTCCAGACCCACAGTAATGTGGTTGAATCTTAACTGCCCTCTGCGAGCTACTCAGTTATCAAGGACTGGTCTTGTCAGTGATGCCCACATCCCATGAAAGAATAAAGAAAAACTTTTGTTGGTTTTGGTTTGAAAGTTTAAGCAAAATTTACAAAAAATGACATCTTGTCTGTTTTCTTCTCTAAATTGGGGTCGGTTGGTGGATTAGATTCTTTTGGTTTGTGATCTCCAAAAGGATTATAACAAAATTGGCTCATCCAGGATCTGATTCAGATTAGCCTGTGCAATGGGTTCACTGGAATATTCCAGAGTTTAAACAAACCAGATTTCACCTTTACTTTGGCTGTATTCAGTGCAAAATCACCATGAGTACTATTGGTGTCAAGCCTTTGTTAAGAGAGAAGTTTTGTCTCTCAGCATATTGCAAAAGCTGAGAAAGGTTGATTTGATTTCTATAGCAGAACATGTGGAGATTGATGTGAGTCCAAGGGCTAAGAAAGCAGAAAAAATCCAAGAATTCGCTCCTCACTTGAAGCTGGAGAAAGAAATGGAGGTTTCTGCTAAGGTTCAAATAGAACTAACCAAAATTGAGTTGGAGAAGATGAGATTGGAAAGAGACAAAGAAAGCGAATGAGCAGAAAGAGAAAGACAAGAAGGAGAAAAAGAGAAGGACAAAGACGACAGAGAAGATGAATTTCAAAAAAGAAACAAAAGTCGAAAACTGGAATAGACTTCGAATTGAGAAAGGAAAAGTTCAAAGTCAGTGGACATGAATTGGATGTGAAAGCTGAGGATGACCCAAAGAAAATTCCTCATAGTTTTGCTTTGGCAAAGAATATACACTTGGTACCTAAATTCAGTGAGATGGGAGTAGAAATGTACTTTGTGTCATTTAAGAAAATTGCCATGAATTTGGATTGGCCTAAATCATCTTGGACAATGATCCTACAGTGTGTTTTCATAGGGACAGCTTTGCACTCTTCCAGATGACCCCTCACAAGGCTGTGGTAAACTAAAGGCAGTTGTTCTCAATGCCTATGAGTTGGTACCACAGGCCTACAGACAAAAATTAAGAAATTTTAAAAAGATACAGGGCCAGACGTTTGTGGAATTTGCTAGAGAGAAGGAAATGGTGGCTGGAATTTTTGTTGGGCAGGAGACCCTGTCCACCGGCCAAAAAGTCGATGGGGAGCCAGACCAGGATTTTATGCTCCCCAGGCCCTTAAGTGGTCTTGGGCGGGACTTCCACCTCCTTGAGGCAGGAGGTCCCACCTAATAGAGCTACCAGCCAATCAGTGGGCCAGAAGCTCTTAGTCACAGCAGCGCCACAGGGAGCAGTGGCTACTGCTAGGACTGCACCCAGCCATGGCAAGGAAGGTGAAGGACGGAAGCCAGGAAAAAAAGTTTGATTCGAGGGGACGGACGCTATTTCTGTGGTAAGAAAGGAAATGTGAAGGCTGAGTGTTCGAAATGGAAAAACAAACCCATCACATGGCGTTCCCCAGGAAATAAAATACTGTCCTAGCAGTAAAGTTCACAACAAGCAAGTCGTTTCTCCCATTTTCACTGATGGAGTGAATCCGGTTACAGAAAACCATATAAGTTCTCTGTTTGAGGGTGAAATATCCCCAGTTCTGTCTGATAATACAAGCAAATCAATTGTTAGCCTTAGAGATACATGGACAGCACAGTCACTAATATTGTCAGGTGACATGAACTTTTTCCCAGTAGTTTGCTGAATGCAGAGGTATTAATCCAAGGGATTGATGGAATTTATTTACCCATTTCCTTATATAGGTTGATTTAAAATGTGACTTGGTCACTGGTCCTGTTGCCATCAATGTTCCTAGTTTGCCTATTCGGGGTGTCGATTTTCTGCTAGGAAATGACTTATCTGGGGATAATGGATTGGCATCTCTAGTGGTTTTGGAAAAGCCAATTGTTGAAACCGAGGCTTTGCAGGAAAAATTTCCTGGAATATTCTCAGATTTTGTTGTGACTGGGTCCCAGGCTCATAGGGTTAAACAAGATGAGAAGGATTAAGTTGTTGTGGAGAACAATTTGGGTGTTTGGTTGGCTGAAACTTTTTTCAAGGATTTGGATGGGGATGTTGGTGCTAAAGCTTCCAAAGCTAACAATGGTGAATTGTTCAGCAGATCTTTCTTGATTGAGGCAACACAGGCAGACCCTGACTTAAGAAGCTTGTCTCAGATGGCACGTTCTGAGCTGAAGCTGAAAAGGTCCCTGAGTGTTACGATGACATTCTGATGAGGAAGTGGAGACCTCCCCAGAGGCCCGCTGATGAGGATTGAGCTGTAGTTCATCAAATTGTTGTCTCTCCTTTCTACCACAGAGAAATTTTGAGAATTTCTTGAGATTCCAGTCGCAGATCCTTTAGGTATTTGGAAGACTCAGGCTAGGGTAATGACCCATTTTTACTGGCCGAAGCTGAACAGGGATGTGGTTGACCTGTAAGACGCATCACACATGTCAGGTGGTTGGGAAGCCACAGCCTTCAATTAAACCAGCCTCATTAATAACGATACCTGCATTTGATGAACCATTTAGTAGGGTCCTGTGGATTGTGGATTGTGTTGAACCCTTACCTAAGAATACGTTGGGCCATAAGTATCTCCTGACCATCGTGGATTTGTCCACTCTATTTCCAGAGGCAATTCCCCTGAAGAAGATCACAGTGATTGAGGGCGTTGATCGAGTTTTTCGTTAGGTTTGGGTTGCCAAAAGATATTCAGTTTGACCAGGGCTCAAATTTCATGTCAGGTATATTTCAGGAGGTCATGTGTACTTTGGGAGTGTAGCAGCTCAAGTCGTCTGCTTATCACCCACAGTCCCAAGGTGCATTGGAAAGACATCACTAAATCTTACAGAGTATAATTAGTGTTAAGACCAGGTGAGAAAGGTGTCTAGGGGTCTTTCTCAGCCTTCACCTGGTCTTATTGTAACATGGTTTAATTTTAAACACCCCATGTTCTTAGCTCCCCCTTGGTGAATCCTTGTTCACAGATTTCCAATTATAAGGCAAAGAAATGAGCACAAACAGGCCTTCTTAGGTTTAAAGTAGAAAGGTGAAATTTATTAAAATTTAAACTTAAACTCTAATCCGGTTAACGCCTATGGATACAAGCCATGCCCCATGCTAGCATGCATATGCGATACGTACATGCAAATAGAGACAGAAAAGAGCAGAAGAAAAAATAAAGTGGAAAGGTTTGAGGCAATATTAGAAGAGTTTCTTGTTACTGTGCTTTGAGCTCACTGTAGTCCTTTTGTAAGTAGTAGTTCTTGCTTGTAGGTAATTCTTGCTTTTCGTTGGGGCCCACTATTCTTCTTAAACCTTATTCACTGTAGGAGACTTTTATTTCCTGGGGTTCATGCATCTTCAATGGTTTCCGAAGCTGGTGAGAGCGAGATGAGAGCAGACAGGAGAGAGGTCTTTTCAGTCCAGGAGCAAACAGCTTTCTCAGTTCAAATTCAAAAAAACTCCAACAGCCAGTTAGTCATGTGACTAAACTAGTCTGACCATGTCTGTTTGTGTATTCGGCCATCTTAGTAGTTAACCTGGAATGCTAGCCTCTCCACCTTCAACCTCTGATAGTCAAAAGTCCATTGTGGATTAAATTGGAGCAGGGAGTGGCCCCTTTGTCCTTTCCAAGTACTGCCTGTTACTATCTTTCCAGGCCTTCTTTTTTTCCCAGCAACAATTTTAAGTTTTAATGTTCATGTGGCAAATAATGTGTGCCTCATTCTTGACAGGTGGGAGGCTGCATTACACCTCCACACCCAGGGAAATGAAATGCGATTTGAAAAAAAACGCGCATTTCATTAAAAGGTTTGAGAGAAATATACGATACAGAAAGAAAAACCATGTGTTTCTCGCATTCATTTCCATTCATTCATCAATCTTGAAGCTTATTAGAATTGTCTTTTCTGAGTGCCAGTGCTGCTTTAATTTCCCTTTTTTGGCATCCAGTAGCCATGTGGTTCATTGGGGAAGCTTTTCTTCAGTTTGCCCATTGCCATGACTGCCTAGGGTTTTGCTCCTGTTGAGGTAATTTTTTTTTCCCAGGAGAGTTAGTAGTGGGCAGGTCTATCCTGAACTTCTTTCAGTATTTTGCTGAATCATGCAATGACTTTTGACTTCAGGGGATGGGTGGTTCCCTTTTCCTGTGACTGTGGGGGAGGATTCTTTGTTAATATCCCCTTTGTTCTCTGGGACATTCCTACCTGCAGGTATTTGTGCAGACTTTACTGCATTCCCCTGTGGCACTTCAACTAGTTGAGGCATCATCCTCAAGGTTTTGGTGCCCCCTAGAGGCATCTCTTTGTCTCTTCAGGTTCCTGTAAATACTGTTAGCAACTCTGGTGGGGTGCTTCTAGTGTCTGCATTTACATAGCAAGATGTGGGGTCTAACTTTTCAAATTTTTTGGGGTTGGTTGCCCAGACAGCAGGGGTTTTCATCTGGGATTCCTCCATATTTCCTTTAACCTGCCCCCTTGGTCACTTCTTCCCCTTCTCTTTCTAAATCTTTGCCAGCCGTGTGCCTGCCTGTCCCCTTTTGTTCTCGGCGGTGATCGCTTACAGTTCACCAGCCATCTGCTGGAGGGTCCTCCAAACACTGGAACAGGACTTAGGGGTGCAGGTTTTACTGTAGGTTGGGGTTTCCCCTCAACCTGGCACATGTGGCAACTCCTGCAGTACTCCACCACGTCTTTGTCGAGTTTTGGCCAGTCAAACTGCTGTCTTTTGCGGGCTTTGGTATTTCGTATACAGGCATGTACAGCCACAGTAGTCTCGTGGGCCCTTCTTAATATTTCTCTCCGGTACCTCTGCAGCACCACTAACTGGTGAACTACTATCCACTCCTTGCTGTCAGGTCTGTGAGGAGAACTCCATTTCCTCATCAGTACCTCAATCTTTAAATAGTAGCAATCAGGGACTCACTCTGCTTCAATTTCAGACTGGGCAGCCTGTGCTAACTCTCTCAATACTGGGTCAGCTTGCTGAGCCTCAGCTAGGGAAAATCCATTTAATTCATTCCCTGGGTCTCCTAACTTTCCAATAAAAGTTTCGGACAGACAGATCTGTTCATCTGCCTGCAGTGCTAATTCAGTCTCCTCTGGGGGAGCTGGTTTGATCATGGCCTGATCCACTACATATTCAGGGGAACTGTCTCCTGCCACTGCCCTGTCTCTCTGACCTCCTAAAGTCTTTCTTTCACTACTGGTGGGGGGGTGGGGGGGTTACTACCTTCACCCTTGCCAGATCATTACCTAGGAGCAGGTCAACCCCGTCAACAGGCAAACTAGGGACAATCCCTATGGTCACCTGTCCCAAAACTAGGTCGCGCTCCAGGTGTACCCAATGTACAAGTACAGGCATACACTGCCCTCCAATACCATTCGCCACCATTTTGGTATTCACTGCACTCTCTGGGGGAAAGGTCAGGCCTTTTCCCAGTAAAAGGGATCTAGTGGCCCCTGTGTCGCTGAGAATCACTATAGGCTGGATGGCCCCACTCGAGGGGTATAGGGTTACTTTCCCTTCAGGCACAAAACCCTAATAGCCTTCAGGAATCTGATTAACTTTTCCAGCACTGGCTGTAGTAAGCTTCCTGGGTTTCACTACTGCTGCAGTTAAAGCCACAGCTTGTTCTGCTGTGCTTTGCATCAGATCCCATCTTCACGGAACAGGTGTGCCCTCATTAACCCCATTAGTTTCCAGCACTCAGCTTTTAAATGCCCTGCTTTATTACAATGGAAGCATAAAGGTCTCCGGGTCTCACACTTGCTCACAGCACCTTCCATTTTGGCTGGAGGAGGGTCCCCTGTGTCTCGTGTTTTCCTTTCACTCCCAGGACTGCCTACACGGAGATCACCTTACTACCTTTTCTCCTTTTCGGATTTGTGGCCGTGATTAGGAAAAGTTCTCTCCCGGGAAACCAACTTATAAATTAAAGCAAACTCATCAGCCAGAATGGCCACTTGCCGGACTCCCTGAACCCGCTGCTCCTTTACATGGGTCTTTCTTGAGAATGGGAGAGAGTTTCTAAATTCCTCTAACAGGATTATTTCTTTGAGAGTCTCATAACTGAGCTGTATTTTAAGAGCCCTCAGCCACTGGCCAAAAGCCAGCTGCTTACTTCTTTCAAACTCCAGATAAGTTTGATTGGCTTGCTTTTTGAGGGTTCTAAACTTTTGGCAATGGGCTTCGGGTACTAATTCATATGCCCCGACGATAGCATTTTTTGTCAGTTCATAATTTAATGAACTCTCATCTGGCAACAAGGAATAAACCTCATGGGCTTTTCCGGTTAGCTTGCTTTGCAATAAGAGAGACCAGGTCTCAGTTGGCCATTTTAGCTGCCTTGCCAGTTTCTCAAAAGGCACAAAAACGCTTCCACATCTTCCTCATTAAATTTTGGAATTAATTGAGCGAGTTTTAGCAATTCTGTACCCAGCCCTGAATTATGCTCCTCCATATTGGCCATGCTTTTACTGGGTTTACTCTGTCACCCCCTAGTTAACTCAAGCCGCCTCAACTCTTTTTCTTCACATTCTTTCTGGAATTTTCTTTCTTTCTCTCCTCTCTCTCTATTTCTTCCTATTCCTTCTGAAAGGCTCTCCTGCATCTCTCTCTCTTTTTCTCTTTCTTCTAATTCAAGTTTCCTCTGTTCTAATTGTATCTTTGCTAACAATACCCTATCAGATTCTACTTCTAACAATGCGTCTGCTTCTTCAGATTCAAGGGAAAGATGGTTGGCCACTAGCCTTAGGAGTTCAGACTTCCTAGCCTTGCCACGTACCGTGATCTCAGCCATTTTTCTCAATTCCTCCATAGACAGTGTTTTTCACTTATCCCAAGTTACTTCACCCTGGCTTGGAGAGCTACTCACTTCAGTTGCAGACATGTTAATATTCAATCACACACAACCACAAGAAAACCTGTATTAATCTTGCTCTTTTTTGATTGGGAGCAATTTGGCTTCCCACTTCCAATTTCTCTCATTCGTCTGTGAGTAAAATTCCAGATGCCAGCACCCAAATTTCTGTTACCACCATGTGAGAAAGGTGTCTAGGGGTCTTTCTCAGCCTTCACCTGGTCCTAATGTAACAGGGTTTAATTTTAAACACACCGTGTTCTTAGCTCCCCCTTGGTGAATCCTTGTTCACAGATTTCCAATTATAAGGCAAAGAAATGAGCACCAACAGGCCTTCTTAGGTTTAAAGAAGAAAACTGAAATTTATTAAAACTTAAACTTCAACTCTAATTTGGCTAACGCCTATGGATACACGCCGCACCCCACGCTAGCATGCATACATGATACACACATACAATAGAGACAGAAAAGAGCAGAAGAAAAAATAAAGTAAAGAGGTTTGAGGCAATATCAGAATAGTTTCTTGTTACTGTGCTTTGAGCTCACTGTAGTCCTTTTATAGGTAGTTCTTGCCTGTAGGTAATTCTTGCTTTTTGCTGGGGCCCACTATTCTTCTTAAACCTTGTTCACTGTGTAGGAGACTTTTCTCTCTTGGGGTTCATGTGTCTGCAATGGTTTCTGAAGCTGGTGAGAGAGAGATGAGAACAGACAGGAGAGAGGTCTTTCCAGTTCAGGAGCAAACAGCTTTCTCAGTTCAAATTCTCTATGGCAAGTTCAAATTCAAAAAACTCCAACAGCCAGTTAGTCATGTGACTAAACTGGTCTGACCACGTCTGTTTGTGCATTCAGCCATCTTAGTAGTTAATCTGGAATGATAGCCTCTCCACCTTCAACGTCTGGTAATCAAAAGTCCATTGTGGATTAAATTGGAGCAGGGAGTGGCCCCTTTGCCCTTTCCAAGTACTGTTTGTTACTATGTAAATGTCTTTCCAGTCAGGAGCTTGGAAACCCCTTGTAGTAGGCCTTCTTTTCTTCCCAGCAACAATTAAAAAATTTAATGATCATGTGATGAAATAATGTGTGCCTCATTCTTGACAGTTGGGGGCCTACATGACATTAGGCTTATTGTTTACAGTATCCTCAGGATTGTGATAAAAGGATATCATTTTTGATATTCACAATCAGGGACATACCAAATGAGTCTACTGGTTTCAGTTCCTTTGAATTGGTCTATGGCCATGACATTATGGGCCCCCTTAAGCTAGTTAAGGAGAGATTTTTGGCACAGGAGAAAGAAAACTACCCTCCTAGATTATCGGTCCGCGTTCCGGGAGAGACTCTGAAAAGCTTGTGAGATTGCCAAAGAACATCTCAAGGCATCTCAAGGTTTCTCAGCAGGTGATGAAATCCCAAGCAGATAGAACAGCTAAAGCACATAGTTTTCAACCCGGACGTAAGGTGCTAGACTGAGTTCGACATGAACAGAGAGAGTGCTGGGAGGTCGGTGCATTGAGGGACTCTTAATCACTTTCTAAAAATCTAATTTTGTTTGTATTTAGCATTTAATTGAAAGCTACTGTTTAAATTTTATATTTCATCCAGGGGCCTAAGCAGGGATAAACAAGCTACCCACTGGGGAGCAGCTGTAGTTAATCAATTAAGAAAACTAGCTTGAACTCGTGTCTCTGTACCTGGGGCTCAGCTAATCTCTATAGTTTCAGACCAGATAAATACAGGCATCTCAGTGTGACTTAGCACTGAGTGCGACTTGAACAAAGTGCTGGGAGTTCGGGGAGTTGGGGAAGGAGGTGCTCCTTTGCTTTTTCTAACTTTTTCACCCTGTAGGGTTTGTTTCTTACTCTACTACAGGGAAAGAAGCTAGCTGTTTGGTGGGTCAGTGGTTAAGGTCTAGTTTATTCCTAAAGTTTAAAATAGTACAGGAACTGTGGTAAGGTTAATAAAACATATAAAAAAGGAAAATAAATAATTGAATAAAATAACTAAGTAATGAGTTGAAAAAGATGGCAGGACAGGTGATGTGTCATGGTTTACAGAGTATGAGAGCTCCTAGATGCCAGTGTGATCCAGAGCAAACACATCATTGAGCTGGTGGCCGAGCTGCAGACACTGTGACACATCAGGGAGGAGGAAAGATACCCGGACACTTTGTACCAGGAGGCAGTCACACCCTTAGCATAGGGTCTTCTGATTTGGTCAGTGTTCAGGGACAGGAGGGTGGGGCTGCAGCTGAGGCAGGTAAGGGAACCTAGAGGGCAGGAGTGCAGGAGCCTCAGCCTGTGTGATTCTCCAAGCAGTTCAGAGAAGGTTTCCTAGACTAATACCTGGAATGGACAGGTTGTCTTATGAGGGAAGGTTGGATAGGCTAGGCATGTATCTGCTGGAGTTTAGAAGAGTAAGAGGTGACTTGATTGAAACATATAAGATCTAGAGGGGTCTTAATTGGGTGGATGTGGAAAGGATGTTTACCCTTTTGGGAGAATCTAGAACTGGGGTTCACTATTTAAAAATAAGGCGTTGCCCATTTAAGACAGAGATGAGGATAATTTTTTTCTCTCAGAGGATCGTGAGTCCAGGGAATTCTCTTCCTCAAAAGGCGGTGGAAGCAGAGTCTTTTAATATTTTTAAGGCAGAGGTAGATAGATTCTTGATAAGAAAGGGGGTGAAAGATTATTGGGGGTAGGCGGGATTGTGGAGTTGATGTTACAATCAGATCAGCCATGATCTTATTAAATGGCAGAGCAGGTTCTGGGGCTGAGTGGCCTACTCCTGCTCCTAATTCGTATGTTTGTATGTTCATATGTTGCTGCCTTTGCCTGTTGAACCATTGAAAACTAGCTTTAGTGGACCATATGGTATCGAAAGGAATTTCAGTGAGGTGAACTCTTTAGTTAGTACTCCAGGTCGATGGAAAAGGTAAAGGGTGTGTCATGTGAATTTGATGAATTGGTGCTATGACCACGAGCATAGTCAGCCAATTGATGGAGCACGGATGATAGGGAACGTAGATGGTGACACTGGTGTGCATGATGAACTAGATGATGTCTGATATGGAGTGTTCCCAAATTGAACCTCCTGCAGTGAAGAGGTGTTGGAGAGTCTGGATGAGGTGCTACAACATCTGCCTGAGCAACAGAGGAAAGACATAACCGACCTATTGAAGGAAGAGAAGCCAGTATGCACAGATAAGCCAGGTTGTACTTCTCTGGCTATTTATGAGGTTAATGTAGGGGAAGTTAAACCAATTAAACAAAACCCTGACAGATTCAATCGCAGTAAATTGGCCAAAGTCAGGGAGGAGGTTCAATACATGTTAAGTAATGATAGAATTGAACCCAGTCAAAGTAGTTGGAATTCTCATGTCGTTTTGGTACCAAAACCAGGCAGATTTCACAGATTCTGTATAGACTACTAAAGGGTTAATACGGACTCCTATCCGATCCCAATACCTGAGGATTGTATAGATTGGGTGGGGAACTCAGCCTTTGTTGGCAAGATTGATTTGCTTAAAGGATATTAGCATGTCCTGTTGTCTGACCAAGCCAAAGAAAGAACTGCTTTTGTGACACCAGATGGTCTGTTCTAGTGTAAAGTCATGCCATTTGATATGAAAAATGCACCGGCTACATTTCAAAGATTGACCAATCAAATGATTGCTGGGTTGAGCAATTGTGTTATGTATATCGATGACCTTGTGGTGTACAGCGACACGTGGAGTGATCATGTCTGACATTTAAGAGCATTATTTGACAGGTTGGCCAAAGCTAACCTTGTCGAAAACCTGGCAAAGAGTGAGTTTACCAAGGCCCAGGTCGCTTATTTAAGACATGTCGTGGGTTAAAGTCAAGTATTACCACAAGAGACCAAGGTTCAGGTGATAATAGATTTTCCAGTACCTAAAACAAAGAAGAAAGTGCTACGATTTCTGGGTCTGTTTGGGTTCTACAGGAAATTTGTCCCTATTTTCAGCACAGTGGTCACCCCATTGATGAATCTGTTAAAGAAGGATGTGAAGTTCGAATGGTCAGCATCATGCCAAACAGCATTTGAGAAGTTGAAGGCCATTTTAATAAAGGAACCAGTTCTTGCAGCCCCAGATTTTAATAAACTATTCAAGGTGGCTATCGACGCCAGTGACATAGGGGTTGGAGTGTTGCTGCTCCAAGATGATGATGCTGGTATGGAGCGGCCTGTTGACTACATCTCTAGGAAGCTTA
Organism: Heterodontus francisci; assembly: GCF_036365525.1. Taxonomy (NCBI): domain Eukaryota; kingdom Metazoa; phylum Chordata; class Chondrichthyes; order Heterodontiformes; family Heterodontidae; genus Heterodontus; species Heterodontus francisci. The sequence continues at coordinate 83,572,797 of NC_090372.1, forward strand.
ATAAACACCAAAGAAAGTGCCCGATCATCAAGATAGAAACGTTAAGACTTGTACTGGCTCTACAACAATTTGAGGTATATGTAACCAATGGTCAGGGGGAAATACTGGTTTATACAGATCACAACCCACTTGTGTTTCTAGAAATGTTCAGAACAAAGAACATCCGGCTGTTTTTCTGGAGTTTAATGTTACAGCCATTTACCCTAAAAACTGTACATGTTGCAGGGAAAAGCAAAGTAAAGATCTCTGTCCAGTGTTCTAAAGATGTGTAAGAGTAACGGACAGCTCCGTGATGTGAAAATTTTACAATGCTTGAATTCTACTAATCCTAATTTTGTTATTGGTTATATCATATGATATGTATATCTTGCATATAAGGGCACTTGGACAGAGATTAGGAGAAATTCCTTATCTCAAAGGGTCGTGAATCTTTGGAATTCTCTACCCTAGAGGGCTAGCTCAGCCATTGAGTATGTTTAAAGCAGAGATTGACAGATTTCTAAATACCAATGACATAAGGGGATATGAGGATAGTGTGGGAAAAAGCATCGAAGTGGATGATCAGCCATGATCGTATTGAATGGCGGGGCAGGCTCGATGGGCTGAATGGCCTTCCCCTCCTTCTATGTTCTTATGTTCCTCTGTGTAATTTTGGAATATAAAAATGTTACCCATACCATGTGTAATAAGCCATTTGTTAGAAATGTTTATGATATTAAGAACTTACTGTATTTTTGAATTGTTGTAAAGAAAACCTTACTACAATAACATTTTCTTTTCCCCAAGGGGGGAAGTATGATGGAGTCTGAGTGTGCAGACTGCTATTGGAACTGTTGAACGTACTGCTAGGCACTGACTTTGGGATTCAAAGCTTGTGTTTTTTCTCTGGAAGCTGGAAAAGGAAAGTGAAAACTTCAGAGTTCTCTGAGAGACAGGACTGGTTAGAACCAGTTAAAACAAACAGTTCTGTGACCAGAGACATGTGACTGGAACTCAGGTTTCCGTTTACAAGATCACTGTATGGAAGAAACACAGCAAGCTGGTGTTTTAAAAAAGAGACAAGCTGCTCTAATTGGAACCTGTTTTGTTGGAGCTGGCCCTTGGCAAATACAAGTTGCTACAGCTGTTTATGGTGACCTAAGGAGTTAGTTAAGGTGACACCAGTGGAACTATGCCATCATGAGGCATAGTTCATTGTGAGGAAACCATGGAAGTTCCAGAAGGGAGCGCAATTTTGGTGAAGTCGATATTGGTGAATTTTGGATTGGAGGGGAGTTGCTATCAAATGGAAATCAGCGATGGCATTATGGAAGATGGGATCTGGAGATCTATTTGAACAGTTCAAAGACCAGAAGGACTTTGTGTCTGTAATTGGTGATATCTGTGCTGAGAGGACTGCCAAAAAGACTCATGAGATCTATCTTTGTTGCATCTGATAACTAATGTGTAATTTTTAAGCTATATATATCTCGACCATGATTTAATGGTTAGTTCATGTTTAAGTTTTGTTAGTTTTGGTTTGAGTGTTAAAGCAAAATTTAAAGAAGGGAAGTCTTGTCTGTTTGGTTGTTTTTCTAAATTGGTGTCAGTCAGTGGATTAGATTCTTTTGGTTTGTGATCTCCACAGGAATCATAACAATAGTTTAAGTAGCAAAAGCTTGCAATGTAATACAAGCAAGAGGACTCCCAATATTTCCAGAATTTTGTCTGAGAGCAGGGGAGAGGCACAAATGGTATTGGGGTCTTATTTGCACTATTTGCTAATATTAATGAGCCCCCCACATTTGTTTCAAGCAGGAACTATGGCTTGCTAAATTGAGGTCTGCTCAAAAATTAGAATGGTTGGATTTCAAACAGCAAGTCAATCCTCCATGCAATTTTGGTCTCAGTACCATAAATAGGATGTTCCTGAAATGAAAATTGCTCCACTGCAAATTATTTTGGTAGGGTCCAGCTGGAAGAGTTTGAGATCCACTGAATATGACAGCTGTGTTCAATTTTTTGTGACGGACAATTGGCTTTTATATGATTTGAGCAAGGACAAGTGTGTGAGGAATGGTTGTGGGTACAGCATTTCTGTGGGCAGGCCTCCGGTGTTCCAACCATCAATTTCTCAGCGGTTGCCTTGTTGCAGAAATCAATTTTCAAGTAGGCGGGATAGAGGGGGATGTAAAAGGGGTGGGAGAGTTGCATTACTGGTTAAGGAGAATATCACAGCTGTACTGCGGGAGGACACCTCGGAGGGGTCATGCAGAGAGGCAATATGGGTGGAGCTCAGGAATAGGAAGGGTGCAGTCACGATGTTGGGGGTTTACTACAGGCCTCCCAACAGCCAGCGGGAGGTAGAGGAGCAGATATGTCAACAGATTTTGGAAAGATGTAAAGGTAACAGGGTTGTAGTGGTGGGTGATTTTAACTTCCCCAATATTGACTGGGACTCACTTAGTGCTAGGGGCTTGGATGGGGCAGAATTTGTAAGGAGCATCCAGGAGGGCTTCTTGAAACAATATGTAGATAGTCCAACTAGGGATGGGGCCGTACTGGACCTGGTATTGGGGAATGAGCCCGGCCAGGTGGTCGAAGTTTCAGTAGGGCAGCATTTTGGGAACAGTGACCATAATTCCATAAGTTTTAAGGTACTTGTGGATAAGGATAAGAGTAGTCCTCGGGTGAAGGTGCTAAATTGGGGGCAGGCTAATTATAACAATATTAGGCAGGAAGTGAAGAATTTAGATTGGGGGCGGCTGTTTGAGGGTAAATCAACATCTGACATGTGGGAGTCTTTCAAACGTCAGTTGATTAGAATCCAGGACCAGCATGTTCCTGTGAGGAAGAAGGATAAGTTTGGCAAGTTTCGGGAACCTTGGATAACGCGGGATATTGTGAGCCTCGTCAAAAAGAAAAAGGAAGCATTCGTAAGGGCTGGAAGGCTAGGAACAGACAAATCCCTTGAGGAATATAAAGACAATAGGAAGGAACTTAAGCAAGGAGTCAGGAGGGCTAAAAGGGGTCATGAAAAGTCATTGGCAAACAGGATTAAGGAAAATCCCAAGGCTTTTTATATGTATATAAAGAGCAAGAGGGTAACCAGGGAAAGGGTTGGCCCACTCAAGGACAAAGAAGGGACTCTATGGAGCCAGAGGAAATGGGCGAGGTACTAAATGAGTACTTTCCATCAGTATTCACCAAGGAGAAGGACTTGGTGGATGATGAGCCTAGGGAAGGGAGTGTAGATAGTCTCAGTCATCTCATTATCAAAAAGGAGGAGGTGTTGGGTGTCTTGCAAAGCATTAAGGTAGATAAGTCCCCAGGGCCTGATGGGATCTACCCCAGAATACTGAGGGAGGCAAGAGAAGAAATTGCTGGGGCCTTGACAGAAATCTTTGCATCCTCATTGGCTACAGGTGAGGTCCCAGAGGACTGGAGAATAGCCAATGTTGTTCCTTTGTTTAAGGAGGGTAGCAAGGATAATCCAGGAAATTATAGGCCGGTGAGCCTTACGTCAGTGGTAGGGAAATTATTAGAGAGGATTCTTTGGGACAGGATTTACTCCCATTTGGAAACAAATGAACTTATTAGCGAGAGGCAGCATGGTTTTGTGAAGGGGAGGTCGTGTCTCACTAATTTGATTGAGTTTTTTGAAGAAGTGACGAAGATGATTGATGAAGGAAGGGCAGTGGATGTTATCTATATGGACTTCAGTAAAGCCTTTGACAAGGTCCCTCATGGCAGACTGATACAAAAGGTGAAGTCACATGGGATCAGAGGGGAGCTGGCAAGATGGATACAGAACTGGCTCAGTCATAGAAGACAGAGGGTAGCAGTGGAAGGGTGCTTTTCTGAATGGAGGGCTGTGACTAGTGGTGTTCCGCAGGGATCAGTGCTGGGACCTTTGCTGTTTGCAGTATATATAAATGATTTGGAGGAAAATGTAGCTGGTCTGATTAGTAAGTTTGTGGACGACACAAAGGTTGGTGGAGCTGCGGACAGTGATGAGGATTGTCAGAGGATGCAGCAGGATATAGATCGGTTGGAGACTTGGGCGGAGAAATGGCAGATGGAGTTTAATTCGGACAAATATGAGGTAAAGCATTTTGGAAGGTCTAATGCAGGTGGGAGGTATACAGTAAATGGCAGAACCGTTAATAGTATTGACAGGCAGAGAGATCTGGGCGTACAGGTCACTGAAAGTGGCAATGCAGATGGATAAGGTAGTCAAGAAGGCATACGGCATGCTTGCCTTCATTGGTCAGGGCATAGAGTATAAAAATAGGCAAGCCATGCTGCAGCTGTACAGAACTTTAGTTAGGCCACACTTAGAATATTGCGTGCAATTCTGGTCACCACACTACCAGAAGGACGTGGAGGCTTTGGAGAGGGTACAGAAGCGGTTTACCAGGATGTTGCCTGGTCTGGAGGGCATTAGCTATGAGGAGAGGTTGGATAAACTCAGATTGTTTTCACTGGAACGACGGAGGTGGAGGGGCAACATGATAGAGGTTTACAAAGTTATAAGTGGCATGGACAGAGTGGATAGTCAGAAGCTTTTTCCCAGGGTGGAAGAGTCAGTTACTAGGGGACATAGGTTTAAGGTGAGAGGGGCAAAGTTTAGAGGGGATGTGCGAGCCAAGTTCTTTACACAGAGGGTGGTAAGTGCCTGGAACTTGTTGCCGGGGGAGGTGGTGGAAGCAGGTACCTTAGAGACGTTTAAGAGGCATCTTGACAAATACGTGAATAGGATGGGAATAGAGGGATACGGACCCCGGAAGTGCAGAAGGTTTTAGTTTAGGCAGGCATCAAGATCGGCGCAGGCTTGGAGGGCCGAATGGCCTGTTCCTTTGCTGTACTGTTCTTTGTTCTTTGTTCTTTGTAGTTAATGTGGCTGTGTGATACTGATTGTTCTATGAAAACCATAAATGAATGACCTTTATTTTATATATAATCCTTAATCAATATAGTTTATTTCCCAGACCAATTTTAAAGCTGATGGCTCACTGCAAGATTGTATGCAAGATGCACCAGTTGGAGATAGATACCTCCCAGAATCCATGGCTGCTCCAAACATGTTGGAGAAAAAATATCTTGTGCTGGAATTTGATCTGTGGCATATTTTTGGTGCCGGGTCATGATTTGGAGGTAAGCAACAAGCAAACTTGGTGCTGCCGTCTCATTTACCTGATTGTCGCATTGGGCTGAGTGGGTTCTGCATTACTGGCTGCCTTAGTGCTCAGCAGGGAGCCAAGCAGCATGTGTTAATAATACTTGGTGCAACCAGCCTTCTGTTCTGAAAGGCAGCCTGTCTCTCTTAAAGTTAAGCTGCACTGAATTACAGGAGCTGCTGCTGCTGAATACTATTTCTGCAATTAAAGCAAGGAAAATGGAACACCAAGGCAGAAATAGTGCTCTAGGGTCACGGCTGCAGTGCTGGAGACCTGAATGGTGGTGGGTGGACAAGAGGAGAAACATTATGGTTCTGCAGGTGGGGGGGAGGGGGGTGCAGGGGGAGTCTGCGGGAGGCCAGCAAGGACCGTCCTCAGAAAGGAGTGGGAGCAGGTGGCCAGTGAGGTCAACTCAGCATCTGAACCTGAGGACCTGGTAGCAGGGCCACAAGAAGTGGCCACATGGATGCCCAAGGTCAGTGACTGTATCATCACATGATATCTCCTACCCACCACACCACCAACCTCTCACACAGCCCAATGCATCACAGCACGATATTCAATCAACAGCACTCTCCGGCACTCATGCCTAACATCCAGATCTCACCCTTACACACCTACCAATGCTGCCAGCCACACACCCAGCTTCCTCTGCTTCCACATACCACCAGCTATTCAGCTGTGGCAGGCACATCATCCAAACACAGTGCTGAACAACCACTGACATTCTGCCCTCTCTCTTACAGGACAAGGTGGCACAGAATAAAAAGAAAGAGAGCAGAACCTGCAGGTGACAAGGACGCCTATATCTCCTGGGCCATACAGAGGAGATGACTTTCAACATAATGGGGCTGGCTGCAACAGAGCCCATGGCATCTGGCATTGCTGAAAATATTGATTATGACAGTATGTTCCAGCCTTATACCCCTTTCAAACTCCTAGCTCAGCTTCATCCTGCTAGCTAGAATGATGAGCAAACTGCTGATGGTGTGACCATGGTCCTCTTGCTTTCCAGCCCACACACCTTCCCTTCTGATTTTCTGCTTTCTGACTCCAAGATCTGCCAGCTGCCCATCCACAACACACCCAGGAGGAAGAGAGAGAGAGCAACATAAGAACATAAGAAATAGGAGCAGGAGAAGGTCATTCAGCCCCTCAAGCCTGCCCCGCCATTCAATAAGATCATGGCTGATCTGTCCCAGGCCTTAACTCCTCTTTCAGGCCTGCACTGCCTAACCCTTGACTCACCAAGATTTCAAAAATCTATCTACCTCCTGCTTCAATACATTTAGTGACCTAGCCTCCACAACTCTCTGAGGCAGAGAATTCCAGAGATTCACCACTCGCTGAGAGAAGAAATTCCTTTGCATCTCAGTTTTAAATGTTCGTCCCCTTATTCTGTAATTATGTCCCCTAGTTCGAGATTCCTCCACTAATGGAAACATCTTCTCAACATCTACCCTGTCAAGCTCCTTAAAATCTTATATGCTTCTATAAGATCACCTCTCAGTCTTCTAAACTAACCGTTTCTGAATTGCCTCCAATGCTAGTATATCCTTCTTTAAATACGGGGACCAAAACTGTATGCAGTACTCCAGGTGAGGCCTCACCAACACCCTGTACAGTTGTAAAAAGACTTCCCTATTTTTAAACTCTGTCTCCCTCCTTTCTTGAATAGGGGCATCACATTAGCGGTTTTGGTATATTATGACCAATGCTTCCACTATCTCTGCAGCCACTTCTTTTAAAACCTTTGGGTGCAGGCCATCAGGTCCTGGCGACTTGTCTGCCTTTAGTCCCATCAGTTTGTCAAGCACATTTTCCTTTGTGATAGAGATGGTTACAAGTTCCTCCCTCCCATTTACAACTTGTTCATCTATTATTGTTTATAGTGTCCTCCACTGTGAAGACCGATGCAAAATATTGGTTTAAATTTTCTTCCATTTCCCTGTTCCCTGTTATTAATTCCCCAGTCTCATCCTCTAAGGGTCCCACACAGCGACAAGACTGGCATCTACCCTGCAATGTGGAAAATTACCCAGGTATGTCCTGTACATAAAAAGCAGGACATGTCCAACCCGGCCAATTGCTGCCCCATCAGCCTACTCTCAATCGCCAGTAAAGTGATGGAAGGTGTCATCAACAGTGCCATCAAGCGGCACTTGCTTTGCAATAACCTGCTCAGTGGCGCTCAGTTTGGGTTCTGCCAGGGCCACTCAGCTCCTGACCTCATTACAGCCTTGGTTCAAACATGGACAAAAGAGCTGAACTCAAGAGGTGAGGTGAGAGTGACTGCCCTTGACATCAAGGCAGCATTTGACCGAGTATGGCATCAAGGAGCCCCAGCAAAACTGAGGTCAATGGGAATCAAGGGGAAAACCCTCCGCTGGCTGGAGTCATACCTAGCGCAAAGGAAGATGGTTGTGGTTGTTGGAGGTCAATCATCTGAGCTCCAGGACATCACTGAAGGAGTTCCTCAGGGTAGTGTCCTAGGCCCAACCATCTTCAGCTGTTTCATCAATGACCTTCCTTCAATCATAAGGTCAGAAGTGGGGATGTTTGCTGATGATTGCACAATGCTCAGCACCATTCGCGACTCCTCAGATACTGAAGCAGTCTGTGTAGGAATGCAGCAAGACCTGGACAATATCCAGGCTTGGACTGATAAGTGGCAAGTAACATTCGCGCCACACAAGTGCCAGGCAATGACCATCTCCAACAAGAGAGAATCTAAACATCTCCCCTTGACATTCAATGGCATGACCATCGCTGAATCCCCCACTATCAACATCCTAGGGGCTACCATTGACCAGAAACTGAACTGGAGTAGCCATATAAATACCGTGGCTACAAGAGCAGGTCAAAGGCTAGGAATTCTGAGGCGAGTAACTCACCTCCTGACTCCCCAAAGCCTGTCCACCATCTACAAGGCACAAGTCAGGAGTGTGATGGGTGCAGCTCCAACAACACTCAAGAAGCTCGATACCATCCAGGACAAAGCAGCCCACTTGATTGGAACCCCATCTACAAACATTCACTCCCTCCACCACCGACGCACAGTGGCAGCAGTGTGTACCATCTACAAGATGCACTGCAGCAATGCACCAAGGCTCCTTAGACAGCACCTTCCAAACCCGTGACCTCTACCAACTAGAAGGACAAGGGAACAAATGCATGGGAACATCACCACCTGAAAGTTCCCCTCCAAGTCATACATCATCCTGACTTGGAACTATATCGCTGTTCCTTCACTGTCGCTGGGTCAAAATCCTGGAACTCCCTTCCTAACAGCACTGTGGGTGTACTTACCCCAAATGGACTGCAGCGGTTCAAGAAGGCATCTCACCACCACCTTCTCAAGGGCAATTAGGGATGGGTAATAAATGCTGGCCTGGCCAGCGACGCCCACATCCCATGAATGAATAAAAAAAAACTTACTTTAGCTACTCTCTTTCTTTTAATATACCGGTAGAAGCTCTTACTGTTTGTTTTTATATATCTTGCCAATTTACTCTCATAATCAATTTTCTCCCTCTTTATTAATTTTTCAGTCATCCACTGCTGGTTTCTAAAAAATTCCCAATCCTCGTTTTCGCCACATTCTATGCCTTTGTTTTTGATTTGTTACTCTCCTTAACTTCCTTTGTTATCCACGGGTGGTTCATCGTTCTCTTCGAGTCCTTCCTTCTGACTGGAATAAATGTTTGCTGAGTGTTGTGAAATATCTGCTTAAAAGTCTGCCACTACTCATCTACTGACTTCCCCTGTAGTCTATCTTCTCAGCCCGCTTTAGACAACTCTTTCTTCATACCTCTGTAATTGCCCTTGTTTAAGTTGAAGACACTGGTTTGAGACCCGAGTTGCTCACCTTCAAACTGAATTTGAAATTCTACCATGTTATGATCGCTTCCCCCTAAAGGATCCTTAACTATAAGATCACTTATTAATCCTACCTCATTACACAATACCAAATCTAAAATAGCCTGTTCCCAGGTAGGTTCTGCAACATATTGCTCTAAGTAACAATCCCTGAGGCACTCTACAAATTCGTCTTCCATGCTACCCTTGCCAATTTGATTTGTCCAGTCTATATGCAGATTAAAATCACCCATGATAATTGCAGTGCCCTTCTTACATGCCTCCATTATTTCCTGATTAATAACTTGTCCTACAGAGAGGCAACTTTTTGGGGGCCTATAGACCACTCCCACCCGTGATTTTTTTCCCTTGCTATTCCTTATTTCCACCCAAACCGATTCTATATCACGATCTATTACACCTATATCATTACTCACAACTGCACTGCTCCCTTTCTTTAATAGTAAAACTATCCACCTCCTTTTCCTTTCTGCCTATTCTTCTGGAATGTCGAATATCCTTGAACATTAAGATTCCAGTCCTGGTCATCCTGCAACCACGTCTCAGTTGTAGCTATCAAATCATATTCATTTATTTCTATCTGTGCTGTCAGCTCATCTATCTTGTTATAAATGTTACGTGCATTCAGATAAAGAGCCTTAAGCTTTGACTTTTTACCATTTTTACCTACTCTGGTTCTAATTTCTGCTGGAGTCTTATGCTTGTATTCTCTGTCCCTTCCTGTCACACTCTGATTAATGTATGCTCCTTCACTGCCCTGCACCTTTGCTCTCTCGTTACCTTTCGACTTTTTAAACTTACTTTCAATTGAACCCTCCCCCCCACTATTTAGTTCAAAGTCTTATCTACAACCCTAGTTATACGATTCGCCAGGACACTGGTCCCAGCATGGTTCAAGTGCAGCCCATCCCAACGGAACAGCTCTCTCTTTCCCCAGTACTGTCGCCAGTGTCCCATGAATCAGAGCTTATTTCTCCCACACCAATCTTTGAGCCACACATTTACCTCTCTAAACTTATCTACCCTGTGCCAATTTGCACATGACTCAGGTAAGAATCCGGAGATTATTACCTTTGTGGTTCTGCTTTTTAATTTGGCCCCGAGCTGCTCATAGTCCCTCAGCAGAACCTCTTTCCTAGTCCTACCTATGACATTGTTACCTATGTGGACCACGACAACTGGATCTTTTCCCTCCCACTCCAAGTTCCTCTCCAGCACAGAAGAGATGTCCTTAACCTTGGCACCAGGTAGGCAACACAGCCTTCAGGAATCTCTATCTTTGCTGCAGAGAACAGTATCCATTCCCCTAACTATGCTATCCCCGATTACTACTACATTTCTCTTTTCTCCCCCCATCTGAATGGCGCTCAACCACGGTGCTGTGGTCAGTTCGCTCATCCTCCCTGCAGTCTGTGCCCTTGCCAACACTGGGAGCAAGAACCTTGTACCTATTGGATAAGGGCACTGGCTGAGACGCCTCCAAAGCTAAGTTCTGGATCCTCATACCTGCCTCACTCGCAGTCACACCCTCCTGTCCCTGACCACTGGCCAAATTCAAGGTAGTTAATCTAAGGGGTGTGACTGCCTCCTGAAACATAGTGTCTGCAGCTTGGACTCCAGCTCATCAACTCTGAGCCGAAGGTCCTCAATCAGCCAACACTTGCTGCAGAGATGGCCACCGTGGATCGCACCGGTGTCCACCAGCTCCCACATACTACAGCTGCAACACATCGCCTGCCCAGCCATCTCTATTTTATTTAATTAATTAATTTGGATCTCAGTATTTTAAAAAAAAAGAACTATTTAAGTGTACTCTTAACCTGTAACGACATCTCCTGATTTAAATCACTTGGCCAAAACTAAAAAAAAACACAAGAGACACGGAAGAAAGAAATACCCACCAATCACTTACCAGCTCTACTGCGACATCACACTTTGATTTTTGCTGGTGAAGCAGGTCCACAGAACAGAGCGTCTCTCACCACCACCGCGCTCACTGCTGCTTCTGGTCTCAGGCCTCAGCTCTTTTTATCTCCCAGCTCCTCTCGCCAGTTCCCATTCTTACCGCTGCTCTCGCAACAGCACAGCACTGATGAAGAGGTCCCATCACTTGATCGGACACTCGCAGCCACCAGCTTAGATACAGCATGTACCTTAAAGACTAGTATTGAGTCGGGATCTGCATAAGAACATAAGAACTAGGAGCAGGAGTGGGCAATTCAGACCCTCGAGCCGGCCTCGCCATTCAATACGATCATGGCTGATCTCATCTTGGCCTCAACTCCACTTTCCTGCCCGTTCTCCATAACCCTTCAACCCATTACTAATTAAAAATCTGTCTATCTCCTCCTTAAACTTACTCAATGTCCCAGCATCTACTGCACTCTGAGGTAGTGAATTCCACAGATTCACGACCCTTTGAGAGAAGTAATTTCTCCTCATCTCTATTTTAAATCTGCTCCCCCTTATCCTAAAACTGTGACCTCTTGTTCTAGATTGCCCCACAAGAGGAAACATCCTCTCTATGTCTACTTTGTCAATCCCCTTAAACATCATATATACCTCAATTAGATCTCCTCTCGTTCTTCTAAACTCCAGACAGTAAAGACCTAAACTGCTCAATCTCTCTTCATAAGACAAACCCCTCATCTCTGGAATCAATCCAGTGAACCTCCTCTGAATTGCCTCCAATGCAACTACATCCTTTATCAAGTAAGGGGACCAAAACTGTTCGCAATACTTCAGGTGCGGTCTCACCAATGCCTTGTACAGTTGCAGCAACACTTCCCTACTTTTATACTCTATTCCTTTAGCAATAAATGCTAAAATTTCATTTGCCTTCCTTATTACCTGCTGTACCTGCCAGCTAGTTTGCTGCAATTCATGCACGAGGACACCCAAATCCCTCTGCACCAAAGCACTCTGAAGTTTCTCTCCATTTAGATAATAATTTGCCTTTCTATTCTTCTGACCAAAATGGATAACCTCACATTTATCCACGTTAAACTCCATCTGCCAAATTTTGGCCCATTTATCTACTCTATCCATATCCATTTGTAGATTTCTTGCTTCTTTGTTGCAACTTACTGTCCCAACTATTTTAGTGTCACCTGCAAATTTGGCTATAGTACCTTCTATCCCTGCATCCAAGTCATTTATATAGATTGAAAATAGTTGGGGCCCGAAGACCGAACCCTGTGGCACCCCACTAGTTACATCTTGCCAACAGTGGCGCAGTGGTTAGCACCGCAGCCTCACAGCTCCAGTGACCCGGGTTCAATTCTGGGTACTGCCTGTGTGGAGTTTGCAAGCTCTCCCTGTGTTTGCGTGGGTTTCCTCCGGGTGCTCCGGTTTCCTCCCACATGTCAAAAACTTGCAGGTTGATAGGTAAATTGGCCATTAGCAATTGCCCCTAGTATAGGTAGGTGGTAGGGAAATATAGGGACAGGTGGGGATGTGGTAGGAATATGGAATTAGTGTAGGATTATTATAAATGGGTGGTTGATGGTCGGCACAGACTTGGTGGGCTGAAGGGCCTGTTTCAGTGGTGTATCTCTAAACTAAACAAAACTAAAACTAAACCAGAAAAAGACCCATGTGTCCCAACTCTCTGCTTTCTGTTGGTTAGCCAATCCTCTATCCAAGCGAATAAATTGCCCCTAACCCCATGTGAACTTACCTTGTGTATTAACCTTTTGTGCAGCACCTTATCAAATGCCTTCTGGAAGTCCAGATAAACTACATCTACAGGATCCCATTATCCATTTTGCTTGTTACAGCTTTGAAGAACTCTAGCAAATTAGTCAAACACGATTTACCCTTTATAAAACCATGCTGACTCTGATGGATTGCGTTTTGACTTTCTAAATGTCCTGTTATTACTTCCTTAATAATGGATTCTAACAATTTCCCAATGACAGATGTTAAACTAACTGGTCTATAGTTTCCTACTTTCTGCCTCCCTCCCTTTGTGAATAAGGGTGTTACATTAGCTTTTTTCCAGTCCACTGGAATCTTTCCCGTATCCAGAGAATCTTGGAATATTATAACCAATGGATGCATTATCTCCACTGCCACTTCCTTTAAGACCCTAGGATGTAGGCCATCAGGCCCTGGGGACTTGTCTGCCTTCAACCCCAATAGTTTGCTCAGTACTTTTTCCCTAGTGATGATGATTGTTCTAAGTTCCTCCCTTTCTGTAACCTCTGCATTACCTGTTACTATTGGAATGGTACTAGTGTCCTCCACCATGAAAATGGAGGCAAAATACTGATTTAGTGTCTCTGCCATTTCTGTGTTCCCTTCTATTAACTCCCCTGTCCCATCCTCCAAGGGACCAACATTCACTTTAGCTCTCTTCCCTTTTATATAGTTATAGAAGCTTTTGTTATCCGTTTTTATACTTTGCGCTAGTTTTCTTTCATAATTTACCTTTGCTCTTTTTATTACTTTTTTAGTAACCCTTTGTTGATCTTTAAACGTTTCCCAATCTTCCAGTCTGCCACTGGCCTTTGCAATATGGTATGCCTTAGTTTTTGTCTTTATGTTATCCTTAACTTCCTTGCTTAGCCATGGATGTTCTTTCCCCCTCCTAGAAACTTTCTTGCTCTCTGGAATATATTTTAGTTGGGATAAATTGAATATCTCCTTAAACATCTGTTACTGCTTGTCATCTGCCCTACCTTGTAGTCTTCCTGCCCAGTTCACTAGGGCCAAATCTGTCCTCATGCCTATATAATTACTTTTGTTTAACTCCAGAACGATCGTGTGGGACTCCAGCTTCTCGCCCTCAAACTGAATTTGTAATTCTAGCATGCTATGATCACTTTTCCCTAGAGGATCCTTAACTATGAGATCATTTATTAATCCCTGGTGAGTCATCAGGCACGAGTGCATTGCAGCCACGCCAAATGGAAAGGATAGTTCCTGTGCCAGCTCACCGGAGGTCAAGGTCGAGATGAGTTCTGCTGCAGAGGATTCAGATGAGGATCTCGATGGCGCAGCATTTGCTGGGTGCGTTAGCTGCCCTGCCAGACAGCTTCCTGTTACTGTCAAGGAGCGTGGAGGAGACCAACTCCAGGTTGGCAGAAGGCATTGAGTAGAGCTTGTCTCTCTGTAGCCTCTGCTCAATCTCCCTGTCATGCTGTAGACCCAGAGACACTGCAACTGCAACCCCCATATCTGTTGCAGCCTTTGTTTGAAAAGGTCAACAAACCCTCTGCTGTCCCTGTCAGGGTTCGGCAACACTCTCTGGAAAATGCAGGAACTCACCATAACACCCCCAAAACACTCCAGCATACTTGCAGAGACTTTGCAATAGCAGTAGTTATTCAATATTTCCTTCCTCACAAGTTGGGTGCCTAACCCTTTAAGTAATGCTAGTGCTGGGCCGCTGTTACCGCTAAATGCTTGTTCATTGGTGACTGACAAGCAAATTCATCCAATCAAGCTTCGTGGTCTAAATTTGGAAGTTTGGCGTCATGTCAGCTGGTCGGGCTGAGTGATGCCATGATAGTGTCACTTCACATGCTTCTGGCGCACGCAGGGAAGGCATGTGCGAGTGCCCTGCTTCCAGCATGGGGCACTGCACAGGCCATGCTGGAAGCAGTTGGAGTTGCAGTGTGCCGCACTAGGAGGGCATTCTGCTTTGGTAGCTCTGTCTTCAGTAACACTACAGATCCAAATTTCACATCGCTTGAGATTGGGTCGGATAAGCCAACCGTGCTATGTAATTCCAACAATACCTCTTGAAACAAAGAGGTTCATGAACAAAAGGCCATTTCATACATCAACATTGTTCTTGAGGATACATATCATATAACACTTCTACTTATCACCATGCTTTCCCTGGGTGCTTTCTTACTTCATACTTCTTACCTGTGAGCCAATGCCATATGAGATCTTTGACTGCACACATAGACCAGAAGGCTCTTGGGACTGTGCTGGGCATCAACTCATGACAGATGAGGCTTGGGAGGGACTGGCTGCAGGCTATATCCTTTGCAGTTGCTGGGGCAGACTACCTCCAGTGTTCAATTTGATTAGCTTGCTGAGGGGCTTTGTAGGAGGGCTGGTATCACTGCTACTTTGGGAGACCGCGATATAAGTTTGGAGAATTCCTGCCATATTAAACCCAGGGATAGGATAAGCAATCTCCTGGTACCTCTCCAATGGAAGTAGAAAGTTCCAAGCAAGCAAAATAACAAATATGAAGGATACTTTGACTGGTACCAAAGATGCAGAGTCACTTACAAGTTGTAACAAAATGAGATTTATTTATTTAATGTGGAATGTTCTAGATTAGTAGGGACTCAGTCATTGAAAATATATTAAGAACGTTTATTCAAGAAGCAAGTTTGAATTAGAGTAATGGATGATGGTGAGTGAGCTTTTGTGTTGTAATTTGCTTCGGAGTTCAGTTGAGGCCATGTTTTATAAACTTTCCATTTTTGCCACTATTCACTCACAAGCATTAGTGTCAATCCATAATGCAATTCAGATTCAACTCTTACTGCCTTGCAACATTGACAAGCAGGCGATGAATATTTTATTTTCTCTTTGTACCTCCCCAATATCCAAAGACCCTCTCGTAATGATTGTCAGTGCTTCACGAATCTCTTACGAACATACAAATTAGGAGCAGGAGTAGGCCACTTGGCCCTTTGAGCCTGCTCCGTCACCCAACAAGTTCATGGCTGAACTGATTACTCCACATTTCCACCTACCCCTGATAACCTTTCACCCCCTTTGCTTATCAAGAATCTATTTATCTCTGCCTTAAAATTATTCAAAGACTCTGCTTCCACCACCTGTTGAGAAAGAAAATTCCAAAGGCTCATGACCCTCTGAGAGAAAAAAAATTCTCCTCATCTCTGTCTTAAATGGGTGACCCCTTCATTTTTAACAGTGATCCCTAATTCTAGATTCTCCCAGAAGGGGAAACATCCTTTCCGCATCCACCCTGTCAAGACCCCTCAGGATCTTATATGTTTCAATCAAGTCGCCTCTTATTCTTCTAAATTCCAGCATTTACAAGCCTAGCCTGTCCAATCTTTCCTTTTAAGACAACCTGCCCATTCCAGGTATTAGTCTAGTAAACCTTCTCTGTACTGCCTCCAACACACTTACATCCTTCCTTAAATAAGGAGACCAGTAGTGTACACAGTACTCCAGATGTGGTCTCACCAATACCCTGTGTAGCTGAAGCATAACCTCCCTACTTTTGTATTCAATTCCCCTCTCAATGAACGATAACATTCTGTTAGCTTTCCTAATTACGTGCTGTACCTGCAGACTAACCTATTGCGATGCATGCACTCGGACACCCAGATCCCTCTGCATCTCAGAGCTCTGCAATCTCTCACCATTGAGATAATATGCTTCTTTTTTATTATTCCTGCCAAAGTGGACAAGTTCACACTTTCCCTTATTATACTCCATTTGCCAGCTCTTTGTCCACTCACTTAACTTACCTATATCCCTTTGTAGCCGCCTTATGACTTCTTCACAAGTTCCTTTCCTACCTATCTTTGTGTCATCAGTAAATTTAGCAACCTTTGGTCCCTTCATCTAAGTCATTTATATTGTCATGCAGGCCCTCACCTGCCAAGAATGAGGCACACATTATTTTGCTGCATGAATATTAAACTTAAGATTGCTGCTGGGAAGAAAAGGGGGCCTATCACAAGGAATTGCCAGGCCCCTCGCCGGAAAGACCTTTTTGCATACTAGCAGACAGTGTTGGAACTAAGGATCCAGTCCCTGCTTCCCCAATACACAGAAGACCTGGTCTGACCAGTTTAGTCACATGACTAACTGATGGTGGGAGTTTCTTGAATTTGAACTTGCCACAAAGTTTTAAAACTGAGAAAGCTGTTCGCTCCTGGACGGAGAACATCTCCCTCCTGTCTGCTCCCATCTCTTTCTCATGGAACTGAATACCCCTTGAAGTCACATGAACCCTAAGAGAGAAAAGTCTCCTACAGTGAACAAAGTTTAAGAAGAATACTGGGCGCCAATGAAAAGCAAGACTACCTACAAGCAAGGGCTACAGTGATCTCAAAGCACAGTAACAAGAAACTCTTCAGATGTTACATCAAACCTTTCTAATTTATTTTTTCTTCTGCTCTTTTCTGTCCCTATTTGCATGTGCATATCGTGTATGCATGCTAGCATGGGGCGCGGCGTGTATCCGTAGATGTTAACCGAATTAGAGTTTAAGTTTAAGGTTTAATAAATTTCACTTTTCTTCTTCAAACCTAATAAAGCCTGTTTATGCTCATTTCTTTGCCTTATAATTGGAAAGTGGTAAACAAGGATTCACCAAGGGGGAGCTCAAAATACAGTGTGTTTAAAATTAAACCTGTTCACAATAAGACCAGGTGAAGACAGTAAAAGACCTTTAGACAACTTTCTCACCTGGTCATAACAATATAAATTGTAAAAAGTTGAGGCCCCAGCACAGATTCCTGTGGCACACTACGTATTACACCTTACCAACCAGAAAATGACCCATTGATGCTTACTCTCTGTTTCCTGTTAGCTAGCCAATCTTCGAACCATGTCAATATGTTACGCCCGACACCATGAGCTTTTATTTTCTGCAATAACCTTTGATGTGGCACCTTATCAAATGCCTTCTGGAAATCTAAGTACAATACATCCACCAGTTCCCCTTTAACCACAGCACATGTAACTCCCTCAAAGAACTCCAATAAATTGGTTAAACATGATTTTCCTTTCACAAAACCATGTTGACTCTGCCTGATTAACTTGAATTTTTCTAAATGCCCTGCTATAACGTTTTTAATAATAGCTTCTAACATTTTCCCTGCGACAGATGTTAAGCTAACTGGCCTGTAGTTCCTGCTTTCTGTCTTCCTTCCTTTTTGAATAAAGGAGTTACATTCATTATTTTCCAATCTAACAGAATCTTCCCCGAATCTGGGGAATTTTGGAAAATTAAAATTAACGCATCAACTATCTCACTAGCCCCTTCTTTTAACACCCGTGGATGAAGTCCATCAGGACCTGGGGACTTGTCAGCCCACAGCTCCAACAATTTGCTCAGTACACTTCCCTGGTGATTGTAATTTTCTTGAGTTCCTCGCTCCCTTCCATTTCCTGACTTACAGCTAATACTGGGATGTTACTTGTATCCTCAATAGTGAAGACCAATGCAAAATATCTGTCCAATTCATCTGCCAGCTCCTTATTATCCGTTATTAATTCCGCAGGCTCACTTTCTATAGGACCAATGCTCACTTTGTTAACTCATCTTTTTAAAATATCTATAGAAACTCTTACTATCTGTCTTTATATTTCTAGCTAGCTTTCTCTCATACTCTAATTTTACCTTCCTCATCAATCTTTTAGTCATTCTTTGCTGTTTTTATATTCTGTCCAATCTTCTGACCTGCCTCCCATCTTTGCGCAATTATAGGCTTTAACTTTGAAACTACCTTTAACTGTTTTAGTTAACCACGGATGGGGGGTCCCACCCTTGGAATTTTTCTTTCTTGTTGAAATGTATCTGTGTATTCTGAAATATCCCCTTAAATGTCTGCCACTGCATCTCTATTGACCTATCCCTTAACTTGATTTGCCTGTTCACTTTCGCTAGCTCTGCTTTCATGCACTCATAATTGCCCTTATTTAAGTTTATAATACTAGTCTTGGATCCACTCTTCTCTCCCTCAAACTGAATGTAAAATTCAATCATATTATGATGGCCACTACCTAGGGGCGTCTGAACTATGAGGTCATTAATGAATCCTATCTCATTGCACAATACCAGGTCTAGTATAGCCTGCTCTCTGGTTGGCTCCAGAACGTAATGTTCCAAGAAATTATCCTGAAAACATTCTATGTACTCCTCATCTAGACTACCTCTGCCCATCTGATTTTTCCAGTCTATATGTCGATTAAAATCCCCCTTAATTATCGCTGTACCTTTCTGACAAGCTGCCATTATTTCTTCCTTTATACCCCGTCCTACACTGTGGTTAATGTTAGGTGGCCTGTACACCACTCCCACAAGTGACTTCTTGCCTTTATGATTTCTCATCTCTACCCAAACTGCTTCTACATCCTGGTCTGCTGAACTTAGGTCATCCCTCTCTATTGCACTACCATCATTAATTAACAGAGCTACCTCTCCACCTTTTCCTAACTTGCTGTCCTTTTTAAATGCCATGTATCCTTCAATATTCAAATCCCAATCTATATCGTCCTGCAGCCATGGCTCTGTAATGGCTATCAGATCGTACTTATTTATTTCTATTTGTGCTCTCAGTTCATCTGTTTTGTTTCAAATGCTTTGTGCATCCAGATACAGAGCCTTTAGTTTTGTCCTTTTATTATTTTTGTAACCTCGAGCCTTATCTGTTGATTTACTCTTAGATTTGTACGCTCTGTCCCTTCCTGCCACAGTCTATCATTTCCCATATTAATACCTTTCCCTCTTGCCTTGTCTCTGCTCCTTGATTTACTATATCTTCCCAAATTTGATCCCTTGCCACCACTATTCCATTTAAAACCCTCTCTACTTCCCTAGTTCTTCGGCTCGCTAGAACACCAACCCCAGCACGGTTCAGGTGTACACCGTCCCAATGGTACAGCCACCACTTTCGCCAGTATTGGTGCCAGTGCCCCACGAAGCAGAACCCACTTCTACCACACCAGTCTTTGAGCCATGCATTAATTTCTCAAATCTTATTTACCCTATGCCAATTTGCACGTGGCTCAGGCAATAATCCAGAGATTATTACCTTTGTGATTCTGCTTCTTCCGAGAGACGTGACCGCTACTGAGGCAGCAAGGGAAACGTGAGGATGCCTCCATTTTGAGGCGCCCTCAGAGTGGTGGCAGATAGTTGTTATTTTTGCTGGGGCCAAGCATACAGGGCCCGGCGATCAGAGGGGAAACCCTTCCAATGCCAGCAACAGGGCTGCAGGGGCATCCTTTGCCATGGCTCCAATGGGCAGGCTCCCAGCAAGCCACTGGGGGCTGCCTCCATGCAGCTGGTGGCCTTCCCATGCGGTGAGACTTTCACAGCTGCGTGTCTGCTTGGGAGAGCCGTCCCAATACCGGCCCCCAGCATTTTACCGGCTGACCCACCTCCCAGCCCATTGCCCCAGGTCCAATGAAATCCTGGCCATAGAATCATATAGCACAGAAGGAGGCCTTTTGGCCCATCATGACTGTGACTGTGCTGGCTCTTTGACAGAGCTATCCAATTAGTCCCACTCCCCTGCCCTTTTCCTATTGCCCCGGAGAACTGCAGAATTCTTTACAAGTATTTATCCAATTCCCTTTTGAAAGGTATTATTGAATCTTCTTCCGGTAATGCATTCCAGATCATAAAATCGAAATCGCTTATTAAAAATTTTCTCCTAAGTTCTCCAAGACTTTTTGACCATTTATCTTAAATCTGTACCCTCTGGCCACCAACACACCTGCCAGTGGAAACAATTTCTCCCTATCTAATCTATCAAAAATCCTCATGAGACTTCCATCTTATTTAAATCAAAGGCATTAGTTATGTTTGGGTTATCTTTGGAAAGGACATTTTGATAAATTCTTTCCTCGAGGAAGTAATCATTTCAGAATAGTTTATTATTTTGTATTTGTCCTCAGTTTTAAGACTATTTGCATCTGTTGTGTTTTCATTTTTCTCTGACTGGCTTCTTCCTGTTGGATGATTTTTTTTTTACTGTTATGTTTAGTCACAGCTGCTGTGCTTTTTCCAAGTTTCTTTGCATTTCTGATCAACTTTCTAACATGTTTCTTCAATTTGTTGTACTCTCTGGTGAGCCCCTTCTCCTTTCTACCTATAGGATTTATACATGGCATTTTTACTCTTTATCTTACTTTTAAATAATTTGCTGATCCGGTTAGGGTTATGTTTGTTTAGTCTGAACTTGCTTTTATCTTGAATTCTTAACATTATACCTTTAAATGTGTTCCATTTTTCTTATTGACGTGCTGTTGAACAACACCTGTAGGTAGGTGGTAGGAGAAGTGAGGGAAGGTGGGGATGTGATAGGGAATATGGGATTAATGTAGGATTGGTATAAATGGGTGGTTGATGGTCGGCACAGACTCAGTGGGCTGAAGGGCCTGTTTCAGTGCTGTATCTGTCTATGACTCTATGACTCTAATTTCCCCAATCTATTTGCTTTAGTTCTAACCTCATTTCATTGAATTTAACCCTTTAACAATATCTGGCTCCAGAATCCCAGATCATGCTAAACATTATCACTATGTGGTCCCTGTACCCGAGGATTCTTAAAGCTTCCATTTGCTGCCACTCATGACTTCATAGAACATAGAACATAGAACAGTACAGCACAGTACAGGCCCTTCGGCCCACGATGTTGTGACGAACCTTTAACCGACTCTAAGATCAAACTAACTACCTACCCTTCATTCTACTATCATCCATGTACCTATCCAAGAGTCGCTTAAATGCCCCTAATGTATCTGCTTCTACTACCACCGCTGGCAGCGCACCCACCACTCTCTGTGTAAAGAACCTACCTCTGACATCTCCCCGAAACCTTCCTCCAATCACCTTAAAATTATGCCCCCTGGTGATAGCCCTTTCCACCCTGGGAAAAAGTCTCTGACTATCCACTCTATCTATGCCTCTCATCATCATGTACCCCTCTATCAAGTCACCTCTCATCCTTCTTCGCTCCAATGAGAAAAGCCCTAGCTCCCTCAATCTTTCTTCGTAGGACATGCCCTCCAGTCCAGGCAGCATCCTGGTAAATCTCCTCTGCACCCTCTCTAAAGCTTCCACATCCTTCCTATAATGAGGCGACCAGAACTGAACACAATATTCCAAGTGTGGTCGAACCAGGGCCTTACAGAGCTGCAGCATAACCTCGCGACTCTTAAACTCAATCCCCCTGTTAATGAAAGCCAACACACCATAAGCCTTCTTAACAACCCTATCAACTTGGGTGGCAACTTTGAGCGATCTATGGACATGGACCCCAAGATCCCTCTCTTCCTCCACACTACCAAGAATCCTGTCTTTAAGCCTGTTTTCCGCATTCAAATTCGACCTTCCAAAATGAATCACTTCACACTTTTCCGGATTGAACTCCATCTGCCACTTCTCAGCCCAGCTCTGCATCCTGTCAATGTCCCGTTGCAACCTACAACAGTCTTCCACACTATCCACAACTCCAGCAACCTTCGTGTCATCGGCAAACTTGCTAACCCAGCCTTCCACTTCCTCATCCAAGTCATTTATAAAAATCACAAAGAGCAGAGGTCCCAGAACAGATCCTTGTGGAACACGACTGGTCACCGAGCTCCAGGCTGAATACTTTCCATCTACTACCACCCTCTGACTTCTATGGGCCAGCCAATTTTGTATCCAGACAGCCAACATTCCCTGAATCCCATGCCTCCTTACTTTCTGAATGAGCCTACCATGGGGAACCTTATCAAACGCATTGCTAAAATCCATATACACCACATTCACTGCTCTTCCTTCATCAATGTGTTTTGTCACATCTTCAAAGAATTCAATAAGGCTTGTGAGGCATGACCTGCCCCTCACAAAGCCATGCTGACTGTCTCTAATCAAACCATGCTTTTCCAAATAATCATAAATCCTGTCTCTCAGAATCCTCTCCAATAATTTGCCCACTACCGACGTAAGACTGACTGGTCTATAATTTCCAGGGTTATCCCTATTTCCTTTCTTGAACAAGGGAACAACATTTGCCACCCTCCAATCATCCGGTACTACTCCAGTGGACAGTGAAGACGCAAAGATCATCGCCAAAGGCGCGGCAATCTCTTCCCTCGCTTCCCATAATATCCTTGGGTATATCCCGTCTGGCCCCGGGGACTTATCTGTCCTCATATCATTCAAAATTTCCAGCACATCCTCCCTCTTAACCTCAACCTGTTCGAGCATATCAGCCTGTTCCACACTGTCCTCACAAACGACCAGGTCCCTCTCACTAGTGAATACTGAAGCAAAGTATTCATTTGGGACCTCCCCTACCTCCTCCGACTCCAGGCACAAGTTCCCTCCACTATCCCTGATCGGCCCTACCCTCACTCTGGCCATCCTCTTGTTCCTCACATAAGTGTAGAACGCCTTGGGATTTTCCTTAATCCTACCCGCCAAGACTTTTTCATGTCCCCTTCTAGCTCTCCTAAGTCCATTCTTCAGTTCCTTCCTGGCTACCTTGTAACCCTCTAGAGCCCTGTCTGATCCTTGCTTCCTCAACCTTATGTAAGCTTCCTTCTTCCTCTTGACTAGCTGTTCCACATCTCTTGTCATCCAAGGTTCCTTCACCCTACCATCCCTTCCCTGCCTCATCGGGACAAACCTATCCAGCAGTCGCAGCAAGTGCTCCCTAAACAACCTCCACATTTCTGTCGTGCATTTCCCTGAGAACATCTGTTCCCAATTTATGCTCCCCAGTTCCTGCCTAATAGCATTGTAATTCCCCCTCCCCCAATTAAATATTTTCCCATCCCGTCTGCTCCTGTCCCTCTCCATGACTATAGTAAAGGTCAGGGAGTTGTGATCACTATCACCGAAATGCTCTCCCACCGAGAGATCTGCCACCTGGCCTGGTTCGTTGCCAAGCACCAAGTCCAACATAGTCTCCCCTCTAGTCGGCCTATCTACATATTGAGTAAGGAAACACTTCCTGGACACACCTGACAAAAACTGCTCCATCCAAACTATTTGCACTAAGGAGGTTCCAATCAATATTAGGGAAGTTGAAGTCACCCATGACAACAACCCTGTTACTTCTGCACCTTTCCAAAATCTGCCTCCCAATCTGTTCCTTCATGTCTCTGTTGCTATTGGGGGGTCTATAGAAAACTCCCAACAAAGTGACTGCTCCTTTCCTGTTTCTGACTTCCACCCATAATGACTCAGTAGACAAACCCTCCTCGACGACCTCCCTTTCTGCAGCTGTGATACTATCCCTGATTAACAATGCCACTCCCCCACCTCTTTTACCTCCCTCCCTATTCCTTTTGAAACATCTAAACCCCAGAACATCCAACATCCATTCCTGCCCTTGTGATATCCACGTCTCCGTAATGGCCACAACATCGTAGCTCCAAGTACTGATCCATGCTCTAAGTTCATCACCCCTATTCCTGACACTTCTGGCGTTAAAATAGACTCACTTCAACCCATATAGACACACTTCAACCCATGATACATTCCGCTAAAGTGGAAGAAAGTTGTAACAGGACTTTCTCCGCAAAATAGATTTGCCGCTAAGTTTACTGACTTCTTTAAGAATGGTTATGTTGTAGTAATCCTAATTTTTTTTATATATATAGCAGCTTCAGAAAACAACATGCACATCATAAAAATCTAATCCAAAGTTGTTTGCACTATTTGATGGGATGGTTTTGTAATACTTGGTAGTTTGTGTATGGTAGCTTGGAAAAAAAGGAATAATTTGGTTTGTTGATTCTCCAGTGGTTGTTGGTTGTCTGTTGGCAGCTTTTCCCCCGCTGTCTGGTGAATCAAATTAGGTTTTGATTGGTTCATATGTAGTCACTTTTATATTTAAGCCAACCAGTAAGTTAATTTATCAAATAGTGGTTATTTGAACCAATCAGTATGTCTGTCCTCTGCATATGTGATTCCTTAAAGAGTTGTGATGCTATGGATGTATGCTGGATGCAAGTCTTTTAATTATTTACAAATAACAAAATAAGAAAAATAAAGATGATCCATCCAGTCATCATATCATAGATCTTAAATGTTCATAAGATAGATTTCTCTCAAGAATGTGCTTTGCCGAATTGATTTCACTTTTACAGAATATCAAACCTATCATCTACCTAGTAAATACTCTATTTGTTTCTTAATCAGTTCAGTATCTGGCTATAAATACTCTTAGATGGATATATTTACGTGCAATTTCAATGCTAAATAATATCACATTAAATATTTACCTCTAAATCACATCATGTCTAGTGCAACTAAATTACATCTGATCATTTCTTTGACCTTAAATCAAATGACTGATTACAAAATGAATATAATTTTAGTAACTAAAGATCATACATAACCATAAATTCAACATCTATGTCAGACTCCAGACATCATACATCAAATTGTCATATTTTATTAAAATGAAAGCCAGTTAGTGACCTGGAGCCTGAAATTTAGGGCTGAATTATATTAACTTTCTCGGGACAGGCAGGGTGGCATGGGGGCCTATAAAACAGTGAGGGAAGGTGGGGATGGAGTGCCCAATGCCTTTCAATTTTGTCAGGGACATCCTTGGCTTTGTTACCCAAGAGCGAATTGAAGTCCTTAACAGGCCAATTAATGGCCACTTAAGGGCCTCTTCTGACCGCTGCTGGTATTTTATCAGCAGCTGGTGGAAGCCCAGCAATAGGTGAAGATCGCCCAGTGAAACCAGGTGACCTCCCTGTGAGCTGCTTGGGCAATCTGTGACCCATGGAGGACCCCAGCGAAAAAGGTCGCCCCTGCGCCAACACCCATGCCTCTGCCCTTAACAACCCCCACCCCTTGCTGGGGCCTGCCTGCCTGACCCCTAGTAAGCACACACCTACTTACATGCTTCATGGCTGCTCCCGGTGACACTGCTGGGACTGCTGAGCTGCCAGCCCTCAGACTGACCAGCAGCTCTTGGAGCCGGGATCCCCATCCTTTAAGGGACAGAAAACCCGGGCGCCGGGCAGTTAACTACCTGACTGCCATTAAATGCAGCTGGGGGTCCCTCAGAACGGCCGAGGCAGGGTTCCCCTTGCTGTTCTGGCCTAGTGTCAGGTCCCCCGCTGCCTTCATAAAATCCAGCCTCTAAAATCAGTTACAAATACCCTCTGATTGGCCTGATATAAAATTTACCTATTAACATTTACAAAGGATGTTTACAGCTAAACATCACAAACTTGCTCCACACCCTTGAGTAAGGCTACTATGCTAAGATACAAATAAAATGTATTGATGTCAATGTTACAGTTTTGAATAGATACTGGTATTGAGAAAGCAGAAAATTTTACATAGTGAATAAAATTGGTATTCTGTTAACAAACAAGCAGATAGTCTAAAAGATATGAAGAAATGTTGAAATTTTCAATCACATGGTGTTCGAAAGCTAAAACCTGAAAGTACAAATGACACACCTTTGGTCCCAACTGATTGAAAAAAAATTGATTGGTACCTCCTGAAGACCTAAAACTAATTATAATGCTGCACATGACACAGTCAATCATCAGATCCTTGCACAGAAGTTATTCCAAAGACACCAGATTGCCAGAGCTGATAAGTAACATACTGGCCATCAAATGTTTCTTTGTTGATTTAAATGGCAAACAACGCAGATGGTGCAGACAGAAAAATGGCTTATTTCAAAGCAGTGCGCTCAAACCCTGGCTTTTCAATATTTATCCCAATGATCAGCTCCTTCATCCACATACTGGAAGTTTCCTCTATGACCTGTGCATATTGGGCTGAATTTTATTAGGGGGCCGCGTTTCGCGGCGGTGCACTGTGAGAGCGGCGGCCTTCCCACATGCAAAGTGCCGCCGCACAGCGCCCGTCATATTATGCGGTGGGGGGGTCGCCGCCACGGTCCCGGCAACGGCGTCCGGCACCACCGCACAGGCGCCGGTGCCATTTTTAAAGGGCTTCAAGCCCTGAAAGCTGATTTAAAATTTTAAAGGGACCAGCACTTTAAATGTCAATAAAAACATTAAATTCAACATAAAAGTGCTACTTCCAACCCACCCCAATGATCACACAATAAATGTATTTCCCTCTTCCCCCCAAAAAACCATTCTTGACAGTCCCGACCTTTAAACCCCAAACATTTCACTCTTTGCCCTTCAACCCCTTCCCACCATCCCCACAGCCAATAAACAGTATTTTCCCCACTCCTCCACCTCTCCCGCCCTGAAAATTTTATTCCTCCCCCCCCAACCAGGTTCTCATCTTGGAAATCCGTATGGAGTCCCTAAGGCGCGCGAAGTACGAACGGAGGCCGTAAAATCGGCATGGGACAGCCGCCGCCTGCAGGTAAGTACATTTATTTGGTCATTTGACTATTTAGATGAAGGCCCCGCTGAGGCCACACCCCCCCCCCCCTTGCCACTGGGAATATGCGGCGGGCTCTTCCCGACGTTGCGGGTCGAGGCGGGCCTCTCTCCGCAGAATTTTACCAGCCCCCAGCCACGACCCACGGCGTTGAGGGGTTGGTAAAATTCAGCCCAGCATCTCAGGACCAATCCTTTGACACATTAGAGAAGTCCATTGGCGATGCACTAACTGAGCTGACCAACTACTATGCAATTCATTAGGGGAAGACAGTGGCATAGTGGTAATGTCACTGGACTAGTAATCCAGAGACCCAGGCAAATACTCTGGAGACATGGGTTCAAAACCCACCACAGCATCTGGTGGAATTTAAATTCAATTAATTCATAAATTCAATGAATGAAAATCCAAAATTGAAAGCTAGTCAGCCAGTAATGGTGACTATGAAACTGCCATCGATTGTTGTAAAAACCCACCTGGTTCACTAATGCCCTTTAGGGAAGCATATCTGCTGTCCTTACATGGTCTGGCCTATATGTGACTCCAGACCCACAGCAATGTGGTTGACTCTCAACTGTCTTCTGAAATGACCTAACAAGCCACTTAATTGTGCAAAACCGCTACACAAAAGTTGAAAAGAAATAAAACTGGACGGAACACCTGGCATCGATCTCGACACCGGAAACGACAATGGCAAACCCAGCCATTGACCCTGAAAAGTCCTCCTGACTAACATCTGGGGGCCTGTGCCCAAATTGGGAGAGATGTCCCACAGACTAGTCAAGCAACACCCTGACATACTCACGGAAACATACCTTCCATCCAATGCCCTAGACACCACCATCACTGTCGCTGGGTATGTCTTGCCCCACTGGCAGGGCAGACCCACCAGAGGTAGAGGAGCATAGGAAATAGGAGCATAGGAGCAGGAGTAGGCCATTTTGCCCATCGAACCTGCTCCATCATTTAACTAGATCATGGATGATCATCTACCTCTACGCCACTTTTCCCCACTATCCCCATACCTCTTGATGTCATTAGTATCCAGAAATCTATTGATTTCTGTTTTGAACATGCTCAATGATTGAGCCTCCACAGCCCTCTGTGATAGAGAATTGCACAGATTCACCACCCTCTAATTAATGAAATTCCTCCTTATCTCAGTCTTAAATGGCCTGCCCCTTATTCTGAGACTGTGTCCCCAGGTTCTAGACTCACCAGCCAGAAGAACCATCCTATCCACATCTACCCTATAATGCCCTGTAAGAATTTTGTAAGTTTCAATGAGATCATCTCTCATTCTTCGAACTTCTGGAGAATACAGGCCCAGGTTCTGTAATCTCTCCTCATAAGACAATCCCGCCATGCCAGGGATTAGTCTGGTGAACCTCTGTTGCAAGTATATCCTTCCTTAGATAAGAAGACCAAAACTGTACACAACATCTAGGTGTTGTCTCACCAAGGCTCTATACAGTTGGTATACAATGGTATACAGTTGAGAGGGAGTTGCCATGGGAGTCCTTAATATTGACTCCGGACCCCATGATGTCTCATGGCATCAGGTCAAACATGGGCAAGGAAACCTCCAGCTGATTACCTCCCCCCACCCCTCCACCTCAGCTGATGAATCAGTACTCCTCCATGTTGAACACCACTTAGAAGAAGCACTAAGGGTGGAAATGGTACAGAATATACTTTGACTGGGGGACTTCAATGTCCATCATCACTACTGACCAAGCAGGCCAAGTCCTGAAGGACATATCAGCCAGACTGGGCCTGCAGCAGGTGGTGAGGGAACCAACAAGAGGGAAAAACCTACTAGACCTTGTCGTCACCAATCTACCTGTTGCTAAAACATCTGTCCATGACAGTATTGGTAGGAGTGACCACTGCACAATCCTTGTGAAAATGAAGTCCCATCTTCACACTGAGGATACCCTCCATCTTGTTGTGTGGCACTACCACCATGCTAAATAGGATAGATTCAGAACAGCTCTGGCAGCTCAAAACTGGGCATGAGGTGCTGCTGACCATCAGCAGCAGAATTGTATTCAAACACAATCTGTAACCTCATGACTTGGTATATCCCTCACTCTACCATTACCATCAAGCTAAGGGTTCAAAGAGGATTGCAGGAGAGCATGCCAGGAGCAGCACCGGGCATAGCTAAAAATGAGGTCTTAACCCGGTGAAGCTACACCACAGGACTACATGCATGCTAAATCACAGAAGCAACATAGAATAGACAGGCTAAGTAATCCCACAACCAACAGATCAGTCAAACTAGCCGTGCCCCTAGCCAAGCGGTTCCAGTACAGCTACAACACTGGCATCTCCCGACAATGTGGAAAATTGTCCAGGTATGTCCTATCCACAAAAAGCAGGACAAATCCAATCCGTCCAATTACCGCCTCATCAGTCTACTCTTGATCATCAGCAAAGTGATGAAAATTGTCGTTCACAGTGCTATCAATCACCACTTAAATAGCAATAACCTGTTCACTGATGGTCAGTTTGGGTTCCTCCAGGGCCACTCAGCTCCTGACCTAATTGCAGCCTTGGTTCAAACATGGACAAAAGAACTGAAGTATTAATGGGATTAGCATTCTTGAAAGTTGATAAATCACCAGGGCTGGATAAAATGTACCCCAGGCTGTTAAAAGAAGCAAGAGAGGAAATAGCAGAAGGTCTGACCATCATTTTCCAGTCCTCACTGGATACAGGTGTGGTGCCAGAGGATTGGAGAACTGCTAACGTTGTACCTCTGTTTAAAAAGGGAGCGAGGGATAGACCGAATAATTACAAGCCAGTCAGTCTAACCTCAGTAGTGGGCAAATTATCGGTGTCTATTCTGACAGACAGGATAAACTGTCACTTTGAAAAGCACAGGTTAATCAAGGATAGTCAGCATGGATTTGTTAAGGGAAGATCTTGTTTGATCAACTTGATCGAATTTTTTGAAGAAGTATCAAGGAAGATAGTTCAGTTGATGTGGTCTAATTGGATTTTAGCAAGGCTTTTGACAAGGTCCCACATGGAAGACTGGTTAAAAAAATAAAATTCCATGGGATCTGTAGAAATGCAGCAAGATGGATACAAAATTGGCTCAGTGGCAGGAAACAAAGGGTAATTGTTGAATTGTTGATGGGTGTTTTTGTGATTGGAGGGCTGTTCCTACAGGGCTCAGTATTGGGTCCCCTGCTTTTTGTGGTATATATTAACAATTTGCACGTAAATGTAGGAGGCATGATCAAGAAGTTTGCAGATGACACAAAGATTGGCCGTGTGGTAGATGGGGAGGAGGATAGCTGTAGGCTGCAGGAAGATATTGATGGTCTGGTCAGATGGGCAGAAAAGCGGCAAATGGAATTTAACCCAGAGAAGTGTGAGGTGATGCACTTGGGGAGGTTAAACAAGGCAAAGGAATACACGATTAATGGGAAAATACTGTGAAGTGCAGAGAAAGTGAGGGACCTTGGAGTGAATGTCCACAGATCTCTGAAGGCAGCAGGACAGGTTGATAAGGTGGTTAAAAAGGCATATGGAATCCTTTCCATTATTGGCTGAGGTATAGAATATAAGAGAAGGGAGGTTATGCTGGAACTGTATAACTCATTGCTTAGGCCACAACTTGAGTACTGTGTGCAGTTCTGGTCACCTCATTACATAAAATATGTAATTGCACTAGATAGGGTACAGAGGAGATTTATGAGGATGTTGCCAGGACTGGAAAAATACAGCTATGAGGAAAGATTGGATAGGCTGGGGTTGTTCTCCTTGGAACAGAGAAGGCTGAGGGGAGTTCTGATTGAAATGCACAAAATTTTGAGGGGCCTGGATAGAGTGGAGGTGAGGGGCTTAGCAGTGACTAGTGGGCATAGGTTTAAAGTGTTTGCGCAAAAAATTAGAGGGGAGCTGGGGAAACATTTTTTCACCCAGAGGGTGGTGGAAGTCTGAACTCACTGCCTGAAAGGGTAGTTGAGGCAGAAACCCTCAACCCATTCAAAAGGAGTCTGGATGTGCACCTCAAGAGCTGTAATCTGCAGGGCTACGGACCAAATGCTGGAAGGTGGGATTAGAATGGGTGGATCATTTTTTGGCCTGCACAGACATGATGGGCCAAGTGGCCTCTTTCTCTGCCTTAAACTTTCCATGATTCTATGATTCAAGAGGTGAGGCGAGAGTGACTACCCTTGACATCAAGGCAACATTTAACTGAGTATGGCATCAAGGAGCCCTAGCCAAACTGAAGTCAATGGGAATCAAGGGGGAAACTCTCCACTGGTTGAAGTCATACCTAGCACAAAAGAAGATGGTTGTGGTTGTTTGAGGCCAATCATCTCAGCTTCAGGACATCACTGCAGGGGTTCCTCAGGGTAGTGTCCTAGGCCCAACCATCTTCAGCTGCTTCATCAATGACCTTCCCTCCATCATAAGATCAGAACTGGATATGTTCACTGATGATTGTACAATATTCAGCACCATTCACAACTCAGAAACTAAAGCAGTATGTGTTCATATGTATCAAGACCTGGATAATATTCAGGCTTGGGCTAGTAAGTGGCAAGTAGCATTCGTGCTACACAAGTGCCAGGCAATGAAAATTTCCAATAAGAGAGAATCTAACCATCTCCTTTTGACATTCAATGGCATTACCATCACTGAATGCCCCACTATCAACATCCTGGGGGTCACCATTGACCAGAAACTGAGGTGGAGCAGCCATATAATTACTGTGCCATGCAGGCCCCCACCTGCCAAGAATGAGGCGCATTAATTTCGCCACATGGACATTAAATTTCAAATTGTTGCTGGGAAGAAGAGAAGGCCCGTTAAAAGGAATTGCCAGGCCCCTGGCCGGAAGGGCATTTTTGCATAGTAACAGACACTGCTTGGAACAATGGACCAGTCCCTGCTCCCAATACACGGAACAGATGTGGTCAGACCAGTTTAGTCACATGACTAGCTGGCTGTTGAACTGAGAGTTTTAAATTGGAAAAACAGTGTTTGAAGACAGAAAGCTCTTTGCTCCTTGATAGAACAGATCGTTTCTGGCTGGCTCGCCGCAGCCTCTCCTGTCTGCTCCTATCTGTCACCAGCTTTGGAATCCATTGAAGACACATGAACCCCAAGAGAGTAAAGTCTCCTACAGTGAACAAGGTTTAAGAAGAATACTGGGCCCCAACGAAAAGCAAGAATTATCTACAAGCAAGAACTACGTACAAAAGGACTCTACAGTGAGCTCGAGGAACCTTAATAAAGAAACTCTTCAGATATTGCCTCAAACCTCTCCGTTTTATTTTTCTTCTGCTCTTTCCTGTCTCTATTTGTATGTGTGTATCGTGTATGCAAGCTAGCATGGGCGCGTCATTTATCTGTAGGCGTCAACCAATAAGAGTTTAAGTTTAAGTTTTAATAAATTTCAATCTTTCTTCTCTAAACCTAAGAAAGTCTGTTTGTGCTCATTTCTTTGCCTTATAATTGGAAAGCAGTGAACATGGATTCACCAAGGCAGAGCTCAAAACACAGTGTGTTTATAATTAAAACGCTGTTACAGTAAGACCAGGTGAAGGCTGAGAGGGGC
Source organism: Heterodontus francisci (assembly GCF_036365525.1). NCBI lineage: Eukaryota > Metazoa > Chordata > Chondrichthyes > Heterodontiformes > Heterodontidae > Heterodontus > Heterodontus francisci. The sequence goes on from NC_090372.1 coordinate 83,605,492, forward strand.
GCCTGGACAACTTTCTCACCCGGTCGTAACAGCTGTGGCTACAACAGCAGCTCAGAAGTTGGGAATTCTGTCGCGAGTAACTCACTTCCTAACTCCCAAAAGCCTGTCCACCATCTACAAGGCACAAGTCAGGAGTGTGATGGAATAGTCTCCACTTGCCTGGATAGTGCAGCTCCAAAAACACTCAAGAAGCTTGACAACATCCAGGACAAAGCAGCCCGCTTGATCAGCATCCCATCCACCACCTTAAACATTCACTCCCTCCACCATGGCGCAGTGGTTAGCACTGCAGCCTCACAGCTCCAGCGACCTGGGTTCAATTCTGGGTACTGCCTATGTGGAGTTTGCAAGTTCTCCCTGTGTCTGCGTGGGTTTTCTCCGGGTGCTCCGGTTTCCTCCCACAAACCAAAAGACTTGCAGGTTGGTAGGTAAATTGGCCATTATAAATTGCCCCTAGTATAGGTAGGTGGTAGGGAAATATAGGGACAGGTGGGGATGTGGTAGGAATATGGGATTAGTGCAGGATTAGTATAAATGGGTGGTTGATGGTCTGCACAGACTCGGTGGGCCAAAGGGCCTGTTTCAGTGCTGTATCTCTAAAAACATTGACGCAAATTGGCAGCACTTTGTACCATCTACAAGATGCACTGCAGCAACTTACCACGGCTCCTTCGACAGCACCTTCCAAACCCGCAACCTCTTCCGCCTAGAAGAACAAGGACAGCAGATGCATGGGAACACCTGCAAGTTCCCCTCCAAGTCACACGCCGTCCTGACTTGGAAATATATCGCTGTTCCTTCACTGTTGCTGAATCAAAATCCTGGAACTCCCTTCCTAACAGCACTGTGGATGTACCCGCACCTGCAGCAGTTCAAGAAGGCAGTTCACTACCACCTTCTCAAGGACAATTAGGGATGGGTAAAAAATGATGGCCTTGCCAGTGACGCCCACATCCCATGAAAGAATAAGAAAAAATCTATGGGCCAATCTGGAAAATACACTGATCAGCTCTTTTCATCTTAGGAATAGAGTTGCAAAGTGAAAACTCAACACACTTTGGTATTGGAGAATACTAGCACACAACTTTGAGTAATGTTAGGTTACATCCTAAGCTTCAAAGATCATGGTCGGAATTTTAGGCACCCCGGGATCGAGCTCGAGATGGGGTGGGGGGAGACATAAAATTGAGTCGGAAGCGGGGGGGGGGGGGGGGCGGGGGTGTGTGTCATTCCTGTTGCCTACTTGCCCCCGCTGCCATTTTACCAGCAGTGGGGGAGGTTGAAAACGGCCTGCCATCCGAGGCCAGTTGAGGCCCTTAAGTGGCCAATTACTTGCTACTTAAGGACCTCCTCCCACCACTGCTGGGACCGGGGTGGGGAGCCCTGTGCCTCATTGAGGGCCCCCCCACCCCAGGAGCACAAGCCACTGCCAATAGAGCACCTCCCCCTCCCCTCCCCCCCCCCGAACAACCCCCACTCCCCTCGACAGGGTCCGGCTGATTGTCCCCTGCTAGGCCCAAAACCCCATTTACCTTTTTTGGGGCTGGCATTCATGATGCTGCTGTGGGCTGGGTGCAGTCCCAGTAGTGGCCATTGCTCCTGGTAGCGCTGCTGGGACTAAACTTCTGCTGGCCTGCTCAGAGGGGTAGAAGTCCCGCCTAAGGCCAATTAAGGGCCTAGGCCGCGCAAAATCATTGTGTGGCTTCTTGGCCTGGTGGAGGTGGGCTTGCCCCCGACTTTTATGCTAGTGGGCGGGGCCTCTGCCCCCAGGTAAAATTCCAGCCCATGTCATCAAAGTAAAGGCATAGGTGGCCGCCATAATAAGCATCTTAAGGAAGCTAGCCAACTCTAAATGGGGAACTGACCCGAGGACATTATGAACAAATGCCCCTGTTCTGTGTTACTCATGAGCTAAATATGACTTCCCAGTCTGGGACCACTGTCCCCATGCCATGAAGTTGGATCCTGTCCTCAACTCAACTTGCTGAGTTATTACTGGTTGCCTGAAACCTACTAAAGTGTACGTTCTGTACTTGCTTGCTGGTATTGCTCCACCTGCCTTAAGGAAGCCAGTTACATCAACGGCAGAATGAGCAAAGCAGACCAGTGACACTCATCATCATCCCTTCCAGAAAGAGCCAACAACAAAGAGGCTCAAATCGAAGGGCAGCTTCTTACACACTGTCCAGCCCAAGACAGTAACGCCACAGATGCTGCCTTGCTGATTAGTCAATACATCTACAGATTAAGGCACATGAGTTGCCTAATAACCCAGAGGAATCCCTCCAATCAGGAGCCAATGAAACATGGCCAACTTGGCTGTGTCTCAATCATCTCAGGGTTGGTTTCAGTCACTGCAAAGCCCTTATGCAGAAGTGGGGACACAGCCAAATGAATTCTGTTGACTGTGACTGCAGAGAGGCATCGCAAACAATAAAGCATCTCCTAGCATGCCCTCTACCACCAGAGCCATGCAGCCCTGAAGATCTGAAGGTCTTTAGCTCCTGAGCCAGAGCCTGCATAGAACCGTGACAAGGTAAGGTGTAGTGACACAACAAGAAGAAGAATCACAATGCTTATTATTCAAATATAAAATGGTTAATGTCCAATAGCATCCAAACCTCACGCTTTATAAAATGGTTAATGGAACATTTATATCTAGAGATTTATGCTAATCTCATGCTGATGATGTAAATTCCTGCCTTTTCCAAAGGACCATAGGCATCTCTCCCCATGAGAGACGGGGGAAGGCGAGGAGGCAGGCTTTCATGAACTACCACTGCTGGTATGGGAATTGAACCTGTGCTGTTGGCGTCTATTTTACATCACATTCTAGCCGTCTAAGCTAACCGACTCCCCTTTCTGATATTATAAGTACAGACTAAATATATATATTGCAATTACAAAGCATCATGATCCTAACAATGGAGAGCAAAGGAAAGAAATTGATTAAAAATGCTTATTGACAGCAGCCTAAGCACTGATAAAAGGATTACTGACAGGGAAAAGTTATTCACCTATCCTGAGATGTGACTTAATGTTTGTCAAGCACTTCCGAGCTCACTGTTCTATAATTAAGAAAGGAGATGGCTAGAACTTCCCAGTCAATAATTTTTTTTCTGAGTGGTCATTAATCAAGAAGCTGTAACACTATTCACCAATGTACTCATCAAAACAAAGCAAAGCCTCAAACTAAACTCTCAATCAATTCACTGTCAGTCAAGTTGTTGTTTTAAGACATGAAAGATCGATAAACTCATGGGATTAGATGTTACTTTTAAAATAATAATCCATGATAATAAAAACTCAAGTTCCAAAATTGTGGAATGATAACATTTCCGGGTTATCAGGGAGGGGGGAGAGTTACCTGGACACTTTGTTCCAGGAGTTAATCATAAACCTTAGGTTAAGTAGAACTTTAGAGCTGTCAATGGTAAGGGACAGGAGCAAGTGACTGTGAATCAGTAAGGTATGGGGATCCAAGATATTGTGATGGAGAAGCCACATCCCTTGACTTTGACCAACAGGTACGAGGAACGTGTTACTTGTGTGGATGAGAACAAGGACAGCAGGGTGTGTGGGTAAACTGACCATGGCACTATGGTGCAGGAGGCCATTCAAGTTGGGGGACTGAAAAGGAATGTGGTAGTGATAGATGCTATGTTTGAGGTCTTTGTCGTCAAACACTCTTTTCTTCAGACGACCGAAGGCTGCGCTGGCACTCTGGAGGCGATGCTGAGTTTCATCGTTGATGTATCAAGCTCATGGTCTACAGGGCCACAGTGTTACCTGCCCTCCTGTATGCATCGGAAATGTGGACACTGTACATCAGACATCTCAAAGCCCTGGAGAGATATCACCAGTTGTGCCTGCGCAGGATCCTGCAGGCAGGATCAGTGGCAGAACAGGTGCTCCAGTATCAGTGTCCTCTTTCAGGCCAACATCCCCAGTATCGAGACACTGGTCATGAGTAGACAGTTAGGTTGGGTGGGCCACATCGTCCGCATGCCTGACACAATACCCCCAAAACAAGCTTTCTACTTCAAGCTCCGTCATGGCAAGAAGCTACCAGGAGGGCAGAGGGAACGCTACAAGGATGTCCTTAAAGCCTCCCTGAAAAAATGTAACATCTCCATGTGGGGAGGCACAGTGGCGCAGCCTCACAGCTCCAGCAACCCGGGTTCGGTTCTGGGTACTACCTGTGCGGAGTTTGCAAGTTCTCCCTGTGACCGTGTGGGTTTCCTCCAGGTCCTCCGGTTTCCTCCCACATGCCAAAGACTTGTGGGTTGATAGGTCAATTGGCCATTGTAAAAAAAATTGCCCATAGTGTTGGTAGGTGGTAGGAGAATTGAGGGAAGGTGGGGATGTGAGAGGGAAAATGGGATTAATGTAGGATTAATATAAATGGGTGGTTGGCGGTCAGTGCAGACTCGGTGGGCCAAAGGGCCTGTTTCGGTGCTATATCTCTCTATGACTCCACTGATTCATGGGAATCTCCTGCCTGAGACCACCCAAAATGGAGAAGAAGCATCCACGAAGGTGCCAGCCAGTTCGAACAACATCAACTTGGAGTGGGAGAGGGGTGGTCCATGTAGGAACCAGTGCAACAGGTAAAACAAAAAATGATGTTCTACTGAGTGATTTTGAGGAGTTAGAGTCAAAATTTAAAAAAAAGATCCTCAAAGGTAATCTCTAGATTGTTACCTGAACAACATACCAATAGGCATAGAGATAAACAGATTAGAAGGCTAAATGTGTGGCTGAAAGTTTGGTGTGGGAGTCATGGGTTTTGCATTAGGGGCCACTGGCACCAATACTAGGGAAAGAGGGAGCTGTTCCTTTGGGATGGGCTCCACTTAAACCAGGATTGGGTCCAGTGTCCTGGTGAATTGAATAACTAGGCCAGCAGACAGGGCTTTAAACTATTAAAGGGGTGGGGTGGGGTGGTGGGAGGATTCAGGGAAGAGTAAATTCGAAAGCAGTGAGGAAAATGTCAAGGCTCTAGAGCAGAGCAGTGTTTTGGGTAAAAAATAAACAGAGTGGGTCAGGAATGGACAGTGAGTGTAACAAAGGTAATAGGGCATTAGTGAGTAAAGTGACATCCAGGGAAAATTAGAAAAAAGTCAACGCTAAAGGCACTATATCTGAATGTGAGAAGCATTCGTAATAAATGAGCTGAATTAACAGCACAGATAAAAATTAATAGGTTTGATTTAATAGGCGTTACCAAGATGTTGTTGCAAAGCAACCCAGGTTGGGAACTAAATATTCCAGGATACTTAACTTTTAGAAGAGATATGCAACTGGAAAAGGAGCAGAGGTAGCCCTGATACTAAAGAATGGGATAAAGACAATAGAAAGGAAAAGACATGAAACAAATACTTCGTCCTTGGCTTCACGGTAGAAGGCACAAAAAACATTCCAGAAGTAATGGTGAATCAAGGACCTAGCAACAATGAGGAACTTAAAGAAATCAGAATGAGTAAAGAAATAGTACTGAAGAAATTAGTGGGTCTAAGTGGCAGAAAATCCAAGAGGTAGAATCAGTTTTAGTGGAGCTAAAAAAAAAGCAAGGGGCAGAAAACCTTGGTAGGAGTGGTTGAGAGGCCCCTACTAGTAGTTCTAATGTAGAGCACAGTATAAATTAGGAAATTAGAGGCAGATATAATAAGGATAATACAGTAATCATGGGGGACTTCATTTAAACTGGGTAGACCAAATTTATAGTAATAGTGTGGAGGGCAAGTTCATGAAATGTATACAAGATAGTTTTCTAGATCAGTATGTAAAGGAACTAGCTAGAGAACAGGCTATTTTGTATCTAGTATTATGCAATGAGGAAGTGTTAATTAATAACCTTGTGGAATAGGGGTTCGGTGAAGAGTGACCACAATATAACAGAGTTTTACATTGAGTTTGAAAGTGATTTAGTTAGGTCCGAAACTAGGGACTTAAATCTAAACAAAACAAACTACATAGGTATGAGGGGCAAGTTGGGTAAGGTAGATTGGGAAATTATATCAAAAATATGACAGTAGACAAGCAGTGGCCCATGTTTAAAGAATTAATACATAATTTGTGACAAATATACTTTCCTTAAGGCACAAAAACCCCATAAAAAAAGTCCAACTGTGTCTAATGAGAGGAATTAAAGATACCATTAGATCAGAGGAAGAGGCTTATAATGTTACCAAAAATAGTAATAAGTTTGAAGGTTGGGAGGATTTTAGAAATCCGCAAAGGAAGATCACGAAAATTGTAAGGAAAGAGAAAAGAGAATATGAGAGTAACCTGACAAGAGACATAAAAACAGATTGTAAACATTTCCATAGGTACGTAAATAGGAAGAGATTAGTGAAAGTAAACATAGCTCCATTAGAGGCAGAGACAGTTGAAAATATAATGGGGAATAAGGAAATGGCAGAGACATGAAACAAATACTTCGTCCTTGGCTTCACAGTAGAAGGCACAGAAAACATTCCAGAAGCAAGGGTGAATCAAGGGCCTAGCGACAATCAGGAACTTAAAGAAATCATTATGAGTAAAGAAATAGAACTGAAGAAATTAATGGGTCTAAGTGGCAGAAAATCTCCTGGATCCCACTATTTGCACCGAGGAGTTTAAAAGAGGTAGCTGCAGAGAAAATGGGTGCATTGGTTTTGACCTTCCAGAATTCCTTAGACTCTAGAAAAGTTCCCAAGGACTGAATGAGAGTAAACATAACCCCGCTATGTTGGAACGAAGGAAGAGAGAAAACAGAGAACTATAAGCCAATTAGCCTAACATCAGATGTAGGCAAAATACTAGAATCTATTGTTAGTGATGAGGTAACAGGGGACTTAGAAAATAACAATATAATTAAGCAGAGTCAACATGGGGTTATGAAAGGGAAATTGTGCTGACAAATCTGTTAGAGATTTTTGAGGATGTATAAGGAATGAGCCAGTGGGTGTAGTATATTTTCAAAAAGCATTCGATAAAGTGCCACACAAAAGGTTATTATACAAAATTAGGACTCATGGGATTGAGGGTAATATATTAGCATGGATTAAGGATTGGTTAATGGACAGAAAACAGAGAGTCGGAATAAACGGGACGAGGCCTCACCGCTATCAGCAATATCAGGCCAGGCCCTCCTGGCATCGGGGTACGTGGTGGCCCTCTCCCAGAGGCGTTTTCCACCCCCCCTCCCCCCGCCATGAAACCCGACGTCAGGGGGTCTGTAAAATCCAGCCCTTAGTCTCCTCATCTGGGTCATTGGTATAAATTGTAAATAGCTGAGGCCTAAGCACTGATCCTTTGCATACCCCACTGGCTACAACCTGCATCTGCTGCTCTTGTCCTTCTGGGTGGTAGAGGTCACGGGTTTGGAAGGTGCTGTCTAAGGAGCCTTGGTGAGTTGCTGCAGTACATCTTGTAGATGGTACACACTGCTGCCATTGTGCTTTGGTGGTGGAGGAAGTGAATGTTGAAGGTGGTGGATGGGATGCCAATCAAGTGGGCTGCTTTATCCTGGATGGTGTTGAGTTTCTTGAGTGTTGTTGGAGCTGCACCCAATTAGGCAAGTGGAGAGTATTCCATCACACCCCTGACTTGTGCCTTGTAGATGGTGGACAGGTACTGTGAAGACAGGAGGTGAGTTACTTGCCACAGAATTCCAAGACTCTGATATGCTCTTGCAGCCACATATGTGGCTCGTCCTGTTCAGTTTCTTTTCAATGGTGATCGCCCCCCCCACCACCCCAGGATGTTGAGAGTGGGGGAATTCAGCAATGGAATGCCATTGAACATCGAAGGGAGATGGTTAGATTCTCTCTTGTTTGAGATGGTCATTGCCTGGCACTTGTGTGGCACAAATGTTACTTGCCACGAATCAGCCCAAGCCTGGATATTGTCCAGGTCTTGCTGCATATGGACATGGGCTATTTCAGCATCTGAGGAATCATGAATGGTGCTGAACATTGTGCAATCATCAGAGAACATCCCCACTTCTGGTCTTATGATGGAGGGAAGGTCATTGATGAAGCAGCTGAAGATAGTTGGGCCTAGGACACTATCCTGAGGAGCTCCTGCAGTGACGTCCTGGGACTCAGATGATTGACCTCCAACAACCACGAACATCTTCCTTTGTGCTGGTTATGACTCCAACCAGCAGAGAGTTTTCCCCCTGATTCCCATTGACTCCAGTTTTGTTAGTGCTCCTTGATGCCATATTCAGTCAAATGCTGCCTTGATGTCAAGGGCAGTCACTCTCACCTCACCTCTGGAGTTCTGCTCTTTTGTTCATGTTTGGACCAAGCTTGTAATGAGGTCAGGAGCTGAGTGGCCCTGGCGAACCCAAACTGAGTGTCAGAGCAGGTTATTGCTGAGCAAGTGCCGCTTGATCGATTGTTAACGATCCCCTTTATTACTTTGCTGATGATCAGGAATAGACTGATAGGGTTGTAATTGGCCAGGTTGGATTCGGAAGGCAAATGGTATGTTAGTTTTTGTTACAAAGAGTATAAGAGCAAAGAAGTCTTACTCCAATTGTACAGGGCTTTGGTAAGGCCATGCCTGGAGTTCTGTGTGCAGTTTTGGTCTCCTTACCTAAATAAGAACAATACTTGTCCTAGAGGGAGTACAATGAAGGTTCACTTCTGGGATGAGGGAATTGTCCTACAAGGAGAGATTGAGTATGCTAGGCCTATATTCCCTGGAGTTTAGAAGAATGAAAGGTGATCTAATCGAAACACATAAAATTCTTAAGGAGCTTGACAGGGCAGATGCTGATAAAATGTTTTCTCTGGCTGGGGAATATAGAACGCATGTCATAGTTCCAGAAAAAGGGGTCAGCCATTTAGTACTGAGATGAGGAGAAATTTCTTCAGTCAAAGAGTTGTTAATATTTGGAATTCTCTACCTCAGAGAGCTGAGAATGCTTAGTCATTGAGTATATTCAAGACAAAGGTTGATAAATTTTTAGCTACTGAGGGCATTAAGGGATATGGGGATAGTGTGGGAAGATGGAGTTGAGGTAGAATATCGACCATGATATTGAATGGCGGAGCAGGCTTGAAGGACTACTCCAGCTACCAATTCTTATGTCCTTACGTAAAACTAAAATGCTGGAAATACGCAGCCAATCTGACCAAGTGCTTCTACCCAAAATATTTTCCTTCATACAAATGCTCAGAGACCTACTGTGTACTTACAGCATTTTCTGGTTTTATGTGCAACAGTAATTTGATCTAACCAGATTGAAAATAACCTCTCCAATGAGGATGAGTAAGAATATTTGGTCTCAGTTTCTTAGTCAGCAGCATGCAGATGTTTTGCTCATATTTTTAATGGAGTTGAATGCTTACAGTAGTTTGTATGAGAAAATGGTTTTGACAGAGGCCATGCATAAAAACTCCAAGACATTTAACAGCATGGGCAGTATCAGCTACACCGGAGACAAGCATAGCTTGAGGCCTGGCTGCAATGTATTATTTTTCTTAGACCAATCCTTACACCCATATGAACCTCTGTGACTTTTTTTCCTAGAAAGCCACACACATATAAACAAAGCAAAACATGAACAGGAAAACAATGTTAAGAGTTTTCTCTAGTGGGTATCAAAGGCTGTTGATGTTTCTCAGTGCAAGTGGGATCACACTGCTGTTATATATTGGGAGGAACTAGTAAAGCAAGACAGACGCCAGATCACATGCTTAATGACATCACCACACACTGGACATGCTCATAACATCGGAATACATTACACTGCTGCTCTTTTTAAAAATAAACTATTTATAGGTTCACAACTTCAAAAACAAACAAATCCTTGAGAATATGCACACTTGGCAAAATAGCAACGGACTCTTTTTCTTTAAACAATACGTATAAATCAAGTCTAACAACTGGTTTACAAAGTCTTTCTGATCGTGTCACATGTTTTGGTGTAGAGGCAGGTTTTGGACTGTCTGGTTTCAGTTCAGGACTTACAGAAGGGCTTGTTTGTTTTTTTTTTGAAACTGGTACTTCAGACACCAGAGTCTGAACTGGTTCACACTCTGGCAAAAGCTCGTTATCAAGTAGGTTGTGCTCAGGTTTTGGATAACCCCTCACTGGGAGGATTGCACCTTCACAGCCTGCTTTTGAGTCTTCATGCGGCAAACACGACTTGGTCAGTGATAGCTATAGTCCTTTGAACTATGATATTCAATATTGTAGTCGTACTGTGAGAGAAGTACAGCCCACTGCTGTATCATTGACGCTGCCATTGTTGATATTGGAGATTTTGGACCCAGAACAGCTGCTAGGCGTTCATGATCTGTTGCTGGCGTAAGGTTTCTACCCAACAAAAACTTGTGAAACTTTCTAATTCCAATCATGATTCCAAGTGTTTCCTTTTCTATCTGGGTGTAGTTGCGTTCACTCTTGGTCAGGGTACGTGATGCCAATGCTACGGGCTTCTCTTGACCATCATCCATGGTGTGACTAATCATTGCTCCAACTCCATAGTTTGAAGCGTCACATGCTAGCTTCAGGTCACAATTTTTGCCATAATGAATGAGTAGTGCATCACTGAAAGCTTCTCTTGCATGCATTATAAGCATCTTGTTATGCTTTGGACCATTTCCATTTCACATCTTTCTTCAACAACTTATGTAATGGAGCTAACACCATTGCAAGCTCAGGCAGAAATCGTGAGTAGTATTGGACCCTGCCTAGAAAAGATTTAGATTCAGACACATCTTTTGGCTTTGCGGCATTGACAATTGCCTCTATCTTCTCTTTCACTGGCTGTAGTCCTCTTTCATTGATTTTCCAGGCCAAGGTACACTACCTCAAATTGCACAAAAGCACACTTGCTCTTTTTCAACTTCACATTGTGATCATTGAGCTTTTTAATGCTTCATCCAATACTTGCATATTCTCTTCCTCTGTTGCGGTCACTATCAACACGTCATCCTGATTGCACAAGTAATGCGGCACTTTTTGCAAAATCTTATCCATTGTAGCTTGGAAGATTTTTAAGAAGATTTCACACCATAGGGCAGCTTCATGTAGGTGTATAACCCCATCTGTATGTTTATCGTAAGATACTGCTGACTCTCTCAATCCACATTGAGTTGTGCATAATGTTTCAGACAGGTGGGAAATGATAGGGATAGTTTCCCTTTTTCACCTCTCAACTGACCAAAGACAAAGTTTTTATTAGAATTGTGTTTTAACTCCTGAGCATTTTAATGGTCAAAAAACAGGCAAATGACAGGTTTTTTCGTAGGTTAAGGAAAGGTAAATATTCATTAAATAACACCCAAAAATATTCACAACTTTACCACGCTCACACACACAGAGACACACACACAGACACATACACACACACAAGAAAAGATAGAGATTAAAAGATAACATGCATTTAGGTCTGATGGTTTTAAAAAGAGTTCACTGTAATCCTAGTATTATTCCCTGGGGTGTGAGGGAGGGGGTAAAGATTTTAAAAAATGGTGCAGGCTTGTTTTTCCTTGTTCACTGAAGACAAAACTAGGAAGGTTTGTGGAGGGCAAATGCACTGTTGGAGACTTTGTTTTGTTGTATCTCAGTCACAGTTCAATGTCAAAAACACTGGTACATTTTCTCAGGTAGGGAGTTCAAGGCCACTTCCAGTTACTGCCTACTTGTAGTTTAAAGATTGTGTTCTTCTTCTGCGGGAGCAGATAGAATATCTTCTCTGGCTCTCTGTCTTTGTCTGTCCAGCATATACTTTTATTAGACTCCTTATTAGACCCCTGGTTTCTGTCATGTGAACATGCTTTTTCTTTATCATTGTCCACATAAATGGTGTCTGATGGTGGGGCTATTGTTAGACAATGGAGTCTCGGTGTCACCTATCTTCATTCCATTTTGATAAAGTGGAGCTTTTTCACTGTAGTGTTCAATGGGTTAATTAATCTGAGTTTGATTGTCTGTTCACTGATCAGTGTTCACTGTGTTTAATTGCTTAAGCCTAGAGTTTATGAAACTGAAACTTGATATATGCTGGAAGGTTCTAGTAAACACGAGTGTTCTGAGAGAAAACAAGAAATGCTGAAAATGCACAGCAGGTCAGGCAGCAGCTGTAGATAGAGAAGCAGAGTTAACATTTCAGGTCAGTGACCTTTCATCAGAACTTGCAAAGGTTAGAAATGTAATAGGTTTTAAACAAATAAGGCTGGGGTAGGCAAGAGATAACAAAAGGGAAGGTGTTGATAGGACAGGGTCACAGAGATTAACTGATCAGAAGGTCATGGAGCAAAGGCAAACGGTATGTTAGTGGTGTGCTGAAAGACAAAGTGTTAGTGCAGAGAGGGTGGCAATTGACAGAAAAATGAACAGTCCTAGCCCAAAGCACAAACATGAAAAAAAAACAGTGAGCAGGCACATGGTAAAAATAAAATGAATGATGAAACAAATTAAATTAAATAAACAAATAAAAAGTAAAAGAAGAGAAAATAACAAAAAATAGAAAGGGGTGAACCTGTCATGCTCTGAAATTATTGAACTCAATGTTCAGTGTGGCAGGCTGTAGCATGCCTAATCGGTAAATGAGATGCTGTTCCTCGAGCTTGCATTGATGTTCACTGGAACACTGCAGAAAGCCCAGGACAGAGATGTGGGCATGAGAGCAGGGGTGTGTGTTGAAATGGCAAGCAACCAAAAGCTTGGGGTCATGCTTTTGGACTGAGCGGAAGTGTTCCACAAAGCGGTCACCCAATCTACGTTTGGTCTCCCCAATGTAGAGGAGACCACATTGTGAGCAGCGAATACAGTATACTAAATTGAAAGAAGTACAAGTACATGACTGGCTGATGGGGAGTTTTTAGTTTCTCTTTTGCAAGAAAGAAATAGTTTTGGCTGGAACCTGTTCTGGACAACTCTCTCTGAAAGAAATCAAAAGACCAGTTTGCTGCTCGAAGGAATAGGAAGACAGCCCAGAAGCTCTTTCTCTTGCAAAATAATTCCTGTATGAATGGAAATTCTAATCTCTTCATGAAGTTAAAAGAACTTTGAAGAAGTTGCAAATCGAAGGTATGGGAGCTAAAACTCTTGTTGCTGTTTATGCCTGAAGAGAGAGAAAAGAGCCAGGAAGAGGAGTTGCAAAACTCTGTGGAGAATCACTGCATTGGAGAAAGGCTCCTTTGCTGATAGGAAGCGTGCATTGCTGAAGGTAGTCTCCAGTCTCTGAAAAATCCCTATCTCAAGTGTGAATCCTGTTGCATTGTTGTACTTTTTGGAAGCTCCTGAAATCTCAAGAAAGTTTCTACTGTTGGACTGCCACTTAGAAATCCAAGTAGACCTGTTGCTACACCTTTTGCTGGGAAACCTGTGTGACACCTGCTGCAGATGAATTGCCTTGAATGCCTACCCACCACAGATTGTTTATTAACTTCACCTAGAAACTTTGAGTAGCATCAGACTATTTGACTCTGGGACACCTCACTGATCCGGAAATACTCTACCAGAAGTTACAACCCAGTTATTTTATTATTTCTAAGAAACCATTGTAACTTCAACCAATCCTTTAAAACCGGTTAACCGTTGGGTTTTGAATGTATGTGTGTGCAAGAGGATGAGGAAGAATAAAAAGTTATAAAATCTGTTCACACATATAGATTTATTTCATTATTGTTTAAAATTCAATTATTAATAAATAGCTAATTTTTTGTTTTTTTCAAAGAAACCTGATTTGGTGTGCTTTATTCCGGGGAATAAATATAATGTTTAATTTGGCTAATTTCCGGTAGGTGGGAAACTTTACTAATATGCTGTGACTGAATTAGCAGTGCATTACTCACACCTTGGTAGTAACATATTAATTGGGGGCTCTTGTTGGATTCAAATCCAATGCTAACTATGTGAATTATAAAGGGAGTAATTATTTGAAAGAGAAAAAAAGAGGAAACAGGTTTCTTATATAGGGTAAAGGCTATACTATCAGAATGGCATTAGCAGTTGCTGCAGAATTTTTGGGAAAGGAGAATGTGTCCCTCAGTGACTTGAAAACTTTAACTAAGGTTAAATTGATAGAATTAGCAACAAAATTGGGGTTAGAATTGAAAGCAGGTGCTAAAAAAGCAGAGATAATTGATGTAATAACCTAACATTTAAAATTGGAAGAAGAAGAAGATAATAAGTCAGAGGGTGATGCAGTTGAATTGGCTAAGATTCAGTTAGAAATGGAAAAACTTAGTCTTCAACAGGATAAAGAAAAAGAAATAGGATTAAGAAAACTTGAGGCTAAAAAGGAACTAAGAAAACTTGAATTGGAAAAAGAGGAAAGGGAAAAGAGAGAACAAATCAAAGAGAAGTAAGGGAATTCAGATTAAAAGAGATAGAACTAAGACAAAGGAGTGGTCTTGACTCCAGGGTAAATTCAGATCAGGAAGAATCTGAACTCAGCCCAGGATCAGTGAAAAGCTATTTAAATTTGTACAAGCTCTCCCTAAGTTTGAGCAAAGGGACACAGAGGCATTTTTCATATCTTTTGAAAAAATAGCCAAACAAATAAAATAGCCAAAGAAAAGCTGGACATTGCTTATGAAAATCAGGTTGATGGGCAGAGCTCATGAAGTTTGTGCCATGCTTCCTGAAGAGGCTTCTGCAGATTATGAGATAGCAAAAAAGGCTATTCTCGCTGCATATGAGTTAGTCCCCTGAAACTTACCATCAGGAGTTTCAGAACTTGGGGAGGTTGGCTGGGCAGACATATGTAGAATTTGAGAGGGTGAAACAAATTAATTTTGATCATTGTAAAGATGGAAGCCATTTATGAAAACCTTAGAGAACTGATTCTCTTGGAAGAGTTTAAAAATTCAATCCCTCCAGTCGTGAGAACTCATGTAGAGAATCTGAAAGTTTTAAAAGTCAGGCAAGCAATAGCAATTGCTGATGATTTTGCGCTTGTAAATAAGCCAAAACCTTTTGTCCATCACCCCCGAGAAGGACAGAAAATGGGAGAGTGAAAAGAAGGCAAGTAGCCCCAGGATCCCCTCCTCAGGCCAGAAAGGAAGGTGCTGAGGGTAGAAGTGAGGTCCACAAGCTGAAGTGTTATCATTCCCACAAGGTGGGATATCTTCATTCAGAAGTTGCAAGGTAAACCCATGCGACTTGTTGGGGTACACAACTTAATTGAAACTGGTCAAAGCAGCTGCAGCTCACCAATAGTATTAGTCCCTAAACCTGATGGGTCAACTTGACTTTGCATAGACTACAGAAAAGTCAATGTAGTAACGAAGGCAGATTCCTACCCAATTTCTCATTTAGAAGACTGCATTGACAGAGTGGGCAGCTCCTTTTGTCTTACAGAGATAAATTTGTTAAAGTGATACTGTCAAATTCTTTGACATCCCATGCTAAGGAAGAATTAGTTTTTGTTACACTGGGCCGGGTTTTTCAGTATCAATTGATAGCACACAGGTTAATGGGTACTCGAGAAACTTCTCAGAATAATGAACCTAGTAGTGAAAGTGTTCCTAACTATGCAGTTCACCTTGCTGAGATGATGGTCTATAGGGAGACTTGGAAGGAAAACATGAAACAACTGGGAGACTATGTTTGGAAGGTTGCAATTGGCTGATGGGAACAACATTTGTGAAAAAATTTCAAAACCGAAATGCCGGAATGTTCAGATGGAGTTTGTTGTTGCAGTCTTGTCATTTGAGGGTTGTGCACATTTCTAGAAGGAACAGTGTTGTTGCCAATGTTTTTTCACAAGTTTGGCCTTGTTGGGTTGCATGAGTGACAATGGTACAAAGCAAAATTGTGTTAATTACCAGTAGTGAAGGGGGCATAATGCGAAAATATGTTAATTTAAAAAAAAAATTGTTTTACATTGTAATGAAACATACTCAAGAATGGTGTTTCATTTCGCCAAAGACGGAGGTGTTACAAGTGCTTTGTTTTTAAAAAGACTATTTGTAGTTTTGTGTTCTGAAAGACTGAGAAAAAAATAATTTTTCTCTGAGAACATTGAATGCTGAACTGGGTAGGGCACAGCCTGCAAGGCAATCTGCTTTTCCAAGCCACTTAGCAGAGAGAAATGACTGTCACATGACTGGCTGATGGAGAGCTTTTAAATTTTTCCTTTGCAAGAAAAAAATAGTTTTGGCTGGAACCTGTTCTGGAGAACTCTCTCTGAAAGAAATCAAGACCAGTTTGCTGCTCGAAGGAATAGGAAGACAGCCCAGAAACTCTTTCTCTCGCAAAATAATTCCTGTATGAATGGAAATTCTAATCTCTTCATGAAGTTCAAAGTACTTTGAAGAAGTTGCAAGTCAAAAGTATGGGAGCTAAAACTCTTGTTGCTGTTTATGCCTGGGGAGAAAAGAGCCAGGAAGAGGAGTTGCAAAACTCTGTGGAGAATCACTGCTTTGGAAAAAGCCTCCTTTGCTGATAGGAAGCCTGCATTCTGAAGGTAGTCTCCAGTTTCTGAAAAATCCCTATCTCAAGTGTGAATCCTGTTGCATTGTTGTATTTTTTGGAAGCTCCTGAAATCTCAAGAAAGTTTCTACTGTTGGACTGCTACTTAGAAATCCAAGTAGACCTGTTGCTACACCTTTTGCTGGGAGATCTGTGTCGCCTGCTGCAAAAACTTTTTACCTTAGCGGAAAGGTCAATAACTAGGGGGCATAGATTTAAGGTAAGGGGCAGGAGGTTTAGAGGGGAGTTGAGGAGGAATTTTTTCACCCAGAGGGTGGTTGGAATCTGGAACACACTGCCTGAAGGAGTGGTAGAGGCAGGAACACTTACGACATTCAAGAAATATTTAGATGATCACTTGAAGTGCAATAACATACAAGGCTACGGGCCAAGTGCAGGGAAATGGGATTAGTTAAGTCAGATACTTGATGGCCGACATAGGCTCGTTGGGCCGAAGGGCCTGTTTCTGTGCTGTAAAACTCTATGACTCTATGAATTGCCTTGAATGCCTACCCACTACAGACTGTTCATTAACTTCACCTGGAAACTTTGAGTGGCATCTGACTATTCAACACTGGGACACCTCACTGATGTGGAAATATTCTACCAGAAGTTACAACCCAGTTATTTTATTATTCCTAAGAAACCATTGTAACTTCAACCAATCCTTTAAAACCGGTTAACAGTTTGATTTTGAATGTATGTGCGTGCGTGAGGGTTAGAAAGAATAAGAAGTTATAAAATCTGTTCATATATGGATTTATCTCATTATCATTTAAAATGGTTTATCAATAAATAGTTAATTTGTTGTCGTTTAAAGAAACCTGGTTTGGTGTATTTTATTCTGGGGAATAAATACGGTGTTTAATTTGGCTAATTTCCAGTAGGTGGGAAACTTTACTAATATGCTGTGACCTGTGGAATGGTGGGACTGAATTAACAGTGCATTACTCCCAGCTTGGTCGTAACAACTAGTACACCATTTCTCTCTAGCTTCTTTAGTTCATCTTGAACCTGGGTTTTGAGAGCATGAGAAATCAGCCTAGCCTTGCAATACGCTGGTTTTGCATCAGGCCCAGTTTGGATGTGCGCTTTCACACTGATTATACCTTCATAGCTGTCCTCAAAAATGTTGCTGTAACTATTCAATAGCTGATCAAGCTTCTTGTTTGTCTCAACTTGGAAAACATGCTTCCAGTCTAACTTCAGCTTACGAAGCCAGTCTTTGCTCATTAACATTGTTTTGTTCACATAGCTCACTAAGACAATGGATAACTTGAGGGATTGCCTTTATGTTGGACATTACACTCCATTTGTCTGCACATTTCTAACACCTCACCGGAGTAGGTTTTCAATTGAACTATACTCTCAGTTAGAGGTATGCCATTGAATTTGCTCGTGTACGTGTCTCTATTCATAATGGAGTAATCTGCAGCCTTATCAATGCACATGTTGACCTATTATTGATTTACCAACACCTTTGTACAAAGGTCTCTGTCATTTAAGTGATTGCAAGTGACCTAAATGCTGTACACCCTGAGCTCCTTTCTGCTTAGGCACTCTGGATTCACTTCAAAATTGTGAACTCCACCCTTGTTTCGTCATTGCTTTCCATTACTACTAGAAAGAGTTCATTTTCCTGCTTTAGCCTTTGCTCGGCTAGCAGTTGTAATATGCCCTTTCTTTCGGTAATTAAAGCCCTGTCTCTCTCTCTCTCTTTCTGCAGACATTGGCATTTCCACCTCTGATGGTGGGGCTGCTGATATGTTGTTGCTGAAGGGCCTCCTATTGGCTCTCTAGCCTCGGGAGCCAGCCCGCCATCCTTAATTGGATGGTGAGCGCGTTCCCTGGCTAGATTAATGACCATGCTGTTTTGGGTCAGGACCTGGAATTGATTCCAACATCAGTGTCCTAACCCCAAACGGAAAATCCAGCCCTTTATGACAACAAGTGCTAGTGCTCTTTTTGAATTTTCCAGTCTTGATTCTTGTCTTACTGTCTTTGTATCCCTCTCTCTGCTTCCATACAAATAATTATCTGTAGATTGCTTTTACTGTTAAATTTGTCTCAACAAAGACTCCAGATTCCATGCTTTATCTACTTTTGAGATTTTAGGAAATCACCGTCATAACTGTACTGCACTCATACTTCGAGTATAACACAACTTGCTTGATATGCAGATATACGATGGAATTTTTTCCACAGAAGCTTACACAGACTGACCATGGCCTGCTGGGAATACTGGGCACAAATTCTTGTGAAGAGTAGTAGTCATTTTTTTTCAGCTGGCAGTGAATGTTCTGGGTAACAATAAACTCAAGATCCAGGCATGTCAGAGAGGCACCAGCTTCTAATGGAGAAAGCAGTTAAATATTTTAAATATAGAAAATGCTATAGTATAGATGAATTTGATCTTTTTTTTTCAAATTTTGTAATCATTTTATTGTGATATTATAACCTTATTTTGAGTCATAGGGCTGAAAATTGGTTTGCTCCTGCTTTCGAGGTGGAGGTAGGTTCAAGCTCTGCCTGCATCCAGACACAAACTGCATGCTGCCTCCTCATTTCCACGATTGTAGCATTCAGCAGAGCATGACCAACTCTGCTGGCAGGCTGAACAGGCAGCCCTGCAGTGAGCAAGGCTAACAAGTCTTAAAGACAAACTGCCCCTCTTAAAGTTGAGAAATGTGGTGCATTGAGCAGTGTGAAAGGTAGGTGGTGTGGTGGGTAGGAGATGAGATGTGCAGATAAATTCACTCACCTTTACCCCTGACTGAGGTCATCAGACTTTTTGCAGCACTGCTGCCAGGCTCATGGTGCTGCCAGGCTCATGGTGCTGCCAGGCCCATGGTGCTGCCAGGCTCATGGTGCTGCACGCTAGCATTGATCACCCTCATCACCTGATCCCATTCCTTTCACAGAGTTAATCATGAGGGCTTCCTGCCCCCATTTCCAGAAATATGGCCTCCTTCCTGGCCTCGACCTCTTGATACATGTGTGTCCAGGGTGACATCACTAAATCAGAGAGCTATCGCTGTGTCAGCAGCATGCTCCGTAAATGAAAAAAATGGCACTAAAGACGTATTTTGGGACAATGGGGGAATTCAACCCTAACAAAGAGGACTGGTGTCATTATGAACGAAGGTTACACATTTTGCTGCAAGTTAATAAAATAGGGGATGAGGATAAAGTGAATGTTTTCCTCACCATGATGGGGTCAGGTGCTTTTGAGGTTGTGTTTAACTAATGTTGCCCACAAGACCCCAGTACTTTGGACTATTCTGAAATTAATGAGATTCTTGACTCATATCATGGCACGACAAAGAATGAAATTGCACTGCGAGTTGCATTTTGTGAGTGAGTCTATTGCTGATTATATTCCCAAATTAAAGAAATTATTTTGTCACTGTGGTTGTGGTGCAAACTTAGAAGCCAACCTTCGAGACACATTTGTTGGAAGTCTAAAGAACAGTACAATTCAGGCCAAGCTTTTGAGTAAAGGCAATAAGCTGATGTGGAAAGAGGCCTGCAGTGAGGCCACAGCAATGGAAATGGCAGGAAGAGATAGTTGCAGATTGCAAGGAAGTTCTTTTCTTAGCTGGCAAGGGAGGTCCACCGGATTTCGATAGGAACCAGGCCACGGCAGCCAAGTTCACAGACTCAAGATGTTAAAATTGCCATGGTAGACACCAACCATCTAGATGCTGCCGTTTCCAGTCAAAGCGCTATGCCTGTGGGTAAGTCAGTCATATCCAGATGGCATGCAGGAGTAGAGAAAACAGTAATGTTCCAGGTTGTGGTAAAGCTCCAGGTCGCAGTAATGCACCAGGTCAAGGTCATGGTAGACCTAAAGTTGGTTCAGGAGCCTGGAAATCCTTGAATGTGCACATGATAAATATGAAAACAGAAGTTGATGTTATTGAGCAGGAAGATCAAGAGTTGGATTCAGTCAGACAGCAAGGAAAACAGCACATGGAAGATGAGAGAAAAAGGGCTGAAGCTATAACTCCAGTGCCCATGAGATTCGGAGATTCATAATTACTTTCATCATTGATACAACTGCAGCAGTGTCTGTTATCTTGGAAGGAAAGTACAAGAAGTCCCTAAGTCATGCTCCCTTGGAAAAACTGGTGTGAAACTGACTAGTTATTCCAATAACTGTATTCCAGTGTTAGGCTGAGTTAATGTTAGGGTGGAATACAATGATGCTTCCTATTATTTGTCATTGGTAGTAGTAGGAGGGAGTAAAATCTCCTTGACAGGAAGAAATTAGCTTAAGAAAATACAGTTAAACTGGGTGAAGTAATTTACAGTAGGGATCAGTAAGAGTACGTCTGACATTGAGGAAGTGAAGACTGAAGAAAGTACTAGTCACAAAGAAACTGAAAGTTTGCTGGTATGATAGATTCTACCAGTAGAGGAAAGTGAGCCAGAGTCTTTGATTAAGACTAATCAATCAATTTCAGAGTCCCAACCATTAATTGGTGTTGGTAGTCAAAGTCAAAGTTCAGGGTTGACACAGTATGAGATGTTGAGAGAGCAGAATCAAGCTAATGAAAATGGAAGAAGATACCCAGACAGAAAGAGAAAGAAGTTAGATAGGTTAATTGAAACTATGTAGAATGGAAGAAGAAATAAGTTGTTCTTTTCATTACTTCTTGACAAATGATGATATTTTTGTTCAAGAAACACTGATGCTCAGTAAAAACAATTTTTTAACATGTAAATTACTCTGGAAATATTGGTCTTATATGTTTAATTGTGATTCCAGTAACAACAAGCATACAACCCAACCTGTTAAATTTCTGGGTATTGTTATTGTATGCTGGGAAATTATGTTCATGTACCATTTTACATATTAATGCATAAGTTGTTTTTTAAGTGGGGAGGGAGTGTAGTTTATTGTATTGAACTGTCTGAGCTCGTGTATTGTAATAGCTAAGCAGTTGTATACTGCCTCTCTGTTGCCCTCTCTGTTGGGGAGGCTTAAATAAAAGTTCCAAAATGGTTGCTTACGGTAAGACCTCATGTTAGACTTATGCAGTGAATACATTACACCATTATTTTTATGCAGTTGGAATGCTTAAAACCATCACTGGTGACATTTATTGCTTTAGTCTTCAGTTCATCAGTGTATAAAACAAATGAAAGTAATAATTCTGAGCACCAAAGAACAGATGTCCATGCAACAGCTGGAGCCTAGTGTGAAAATTCAGTTCCTGCTAGCATTTGCCTGGAGAATGGGTCTGATTGGATTGCTCTACAGGGAACCATTATAAGTCTATGACTAACATTGAATTCCATTTGCCACATTTTGCCTATTATCGTATCAATATTCTCTTGCAGCTTCCTTTGGTCCTCAGAATTATTTACTATGCCTCCTATCTTCATTTCGTTTGCAAATTTGAAGACCATTTCCCATGGCCCTTTATCCAAATCATCGATGTACACAGTGAACAGAAGCAATCCCAAATGGAACAAAACCCAATGGGGCACCACCCATTTCTAACCACTCTGAGAAACTACTTAAACGCCATTTTTTGTTTACTCTCTTTTAACCAGTTTTTAATCTAATTTACTCCCCGTTCCTTAATTCTCAACCCCTTAATCTTCTCAAATGTTCTCCTATCTGAAACCTTGTCAAAGATTTTCTATAAGTCCATGGACTAATGATGGAGGATTGGAAGCTCTATACAGAGCACCACACATCCACTGGACTCCAGTGAACTGTTAATGTTTGACCAGGCATTTCGTCCTGCTAGTGGGACCAGGGAGAGTAGACCTGTCACTGGAAACTGGTTAAAAACAGCTAATCTTCTACTCCAATGCTCTAATGGCTAGGTCAACTCTGGTTGGACAATGTCCATGTGTTAAGCTGCATAGATTTAGTTGGCTAAACCCTAGCAACTTTGGGTATCCTAATCTTTGGATTATTCGAAACATTTCCAAAGATCTTTGCACTTAAGTAAGTGGGATGTGCAGAGAGAGAGTGCAGTCAATATTGGGTAAACAGAAACTCTATCTGCATGCTTTTCTCAATAGCTTGATATGGTAACTCTTAAACATGGCAACTGGTTTCTGCATGTGTCAGGCACCTTTACATAAAGCCGATAAAAGATGTTACAGTTTACTGAATTGCTCCAAGATCCCTATATCTGAAGCTCTACATTATTTAGACAAATTGCTGAATTTTCACTATAGTTGCTTCCTTTTTGAGCTTTATGAAATGCAAAGTCAATGGTTTGACATTCTCTGAAAGTTCCAAAGGCTGGAAGCTGCTGTCCTGGTCTTTGTACTTGAGCTGGAAGAAGGCAACAGCCAGCTCATGCTGAAAAATTTAACTGACAGAATCAATTGCTTGTTCAAGCAGTTTGCTTCTGAATGCCAACCCACCTGAGGGGCAATTACCCGCATGCGTTGTACATGTTTTGGTAAACTGAAGTACACAAATGATAAGAAAAGCTGAACAGACTGCCAAGATGATGTTATAGGTGTCAGGGAGGAAAATAAAAAGGCCAAGGATAGAAGATAAATCAATACACTGCAGAACAACAAATTGTCTTAGTGATTCATTTTGTTTTAATACTTAGCATTGAGTGCAAAAATCTCATCTGTCTACTTTGATTGAGAGTCAAGCTGCTGTCAGTATTGCACCTATTGTTAGTTGTTTTTTTTTTGTGACTGAATATGAATGCTCCTTGGCTATGCAATCTGGACCTATAGCACTGTCTCCAGTGGAAGTTGGAGACCCTCTGAAAGGGGCGTGCAGCGCCTCCAGCACAGCCTTTGAGGCACCGCAAGCGTCTTCTACACGCACCAGAAGCCTCCCAACTGGAGCTGCCATGATGACAAGTAGCCCTACCTGCTGATTTGACACTCTATTTACAAACTTGGACCACGTGGATTCTTTTAACATCTTTGCTTGTCACTCACCAAGAACATGCTGCAACTGTTCACTATTCAAGAATCATCCTGGAATGCAAAGATAATCCCTGGCTTCTTTTCTCTGCTGCATAGCATCTTCTTAAACCACTCTATCCTGTCCCCCCACCACCCCCACCCCCATCCTCATCTCCAAAAATAAGTGTGAGGGGCTCATGGACTTCTTTGTCACCATGATCGAGACCATCTGATCAGCTGCCTCTGCCACGTCCCTCCCTTCCACTAGCCCACTTGACAAACTTCCAATAATGCACCGCCCTGCCCTAGCCCTGAACTTGCATCTTTCTCTAGTTTCTCTGCTATCTCCCTTTATACCCTCTCTCAATTCATCGTGCCCATGAAAACCACCTCCTCTTCCCTCAATCCTAATCTCACTAAACTGCTCATCACCCAACTTCTCCTCCTAGTTCCCTTGTTAGCCGGTATTGCCAATGGTTATCTCTCTTCAGGTGCTGTCTCTCTCTTCTTAAATCAGCCATCATCACCAGTCTTCTCAAAAAAAACCCTTGACCCCACCGTCCTTGCAAACTACCACCTCATCTCCAACCTCCCTTTCCTTTCCAAAGTCCTTGAACATGTTGGCACCTCCTAAATCTGTTCTCATCTTTCCTGAAACTCCATGTTTGAATCCCCCCAATCAGGTTTCCGCCCCTACCATTGTACTACAGCAGATTTGGTAACTCTTAAACACTGGTTTCTGCATGTGTCAGGCACCTTTACGTAAAGCCAATAAAAGCCGTTACAATTTATTGAATTTCTCTCAGATCCCTATCGCTGAAGCTCTACATTAGTTAGACAAATTGCTGAGTTTTTACTATGGTTGCTTCCTTTCTGAGCTTTGTGAAATGCAAACTCAACAGTTTGACATTCTCTGAAAGTTACAGATGACATCCTATGTGATCACGACAAAGTTAAACTTTTCCTCTTCATCCTTCTCGACCTGTCTGCAGCCTTTGACACGATTGACCACACCATCCTCCTCTAATGCCTCTCCACTATCGTCCAGCTGTGTGGGATTGTTCTCACCTGGTTCTATTCTTATCTATCTAATCATAGCCAAAGAATCACTTGCAGTGGCTTCTCATCCTGCTCCCGTACTGTTATCTCTGGTGTCCCGCAAGAATCTATCCTTGGCTGCCTCCTATTTCTTGTCTACATGCTGCCCCTTGGCGACATCATCAGAAAGCACAGTGTTAGTTTTCACCTGATGACATTCAGCTCGACCTCACCACCACGTCTCTCAATTCCTCCACTGTTGCTAAATTATCAGGCTGCCTATCCAACATCCAGGACTGGATTATCAGAAATTTCCTCCAATTAGTTATGAGGAATACTGAAGCTATTGTTTTCAGTCCCCGCTCCAAAGTACGTTCCTAAGCTACTGACTCCATCCCGTTCTCCGGCAACAGTCTGAGATTAAGCCAGTCTGTTCGCAACCTTTCCGTCACGTTTCACCCTGAGATGAGCTTCCAACCTCACATTTATGCCTTCACCAAGACTGCCTATTTCCAGCCCTATAACATTGCCTGACTTCATCCCTGTCTCAGCTCATCTACTGCTGAAACCCTCATTTATGCCTTTGTTACCTCTAGACTTGACTATTCCAATGCCTGGCTGGTCTGTCACATTCTCCTCTCTGTAAAATTGAGATTGTCCAAAACTCTGCTGCTTGTGACTTAACTTGCACCAAGTCCCATTCACCTATCACTCCTGTGGTCAATGACCTACATTAGCTCCAAGTCAAGCAATGTCTTGATTTTAAAAAACTCATACTTGTTTTCAAATCCCTCCATGACCTCGCCCCTCCCTATCTCTGTAATCTCCTCCAGCCCCATAATCCTCCGAGATATCCGTGCTCCTCTAATTTTGGTCTCTTGTGCATTCCCAATTTTAATTGCCCCACCACTAATGGCCTCATCTTCAATTGCCTAGGCCACAAGCTCTGGAATACCCTCTATGCACCTCTCCATCTCTCCACCTCTCATTCTACCTTTAAGACACTCCTTAAAACGTACCTCTTTGACCAAGATTTTGGTCATCTGACCTAATATCTCCTTTTATGGCTCAGTGTCACACTTTGTTTTAACAAAGTAATTCATGACAACGCTCCGTCATCGCCGACGTCATCAGTATGCGCCGCGGTGCGCACATGCGCAGACGGTCTCATGCCCTCTGCGCATGTGCTGCGGTCCTGCTTGCCAGGACCGCTTTGCACATGCGCAGATGACGTCATCGCGTTACATCGTCTTCCTCGGGCAACGCGCCAGGTTGGCCTCTGCGCATGTGTCAAAGCTTCGGCGCGACTTTTTGAAAGTGGAAGGAGGCGAGGTTTCGTCGGGCATTTTCTTGCATTTTATCTGAATTATTTATTCGTTTTGGAGACTTGCTTCATTTTTATTTGACACAGGAGATTGTTCCAAGGTAAGTTGCTCTGCCTTTGTAAGTTGCTTTGAAAACATTTCCATTGTCTGGGCCACTGCATGTTCTCCAGTCCCTGTTGTAAGCTGCTCTGAAAACAGTTCCATTGTCTGCGCCACCGCATGTTCTCCAGTCCCTGTTGTGAGTTGCTGTGTGAAGGCAGTGCATGTGCTGCAACCTACCGTCTTAACGGTCACTTTCGTTTTTGTAACGTTTTAGTGGAGTGCATTCTGTATTTCTTATCTCATCTCATGTTTCCCGTGAGGAGACTGGACTGGCAGCAAGGACTGGCTGATGAGATGGAGCCATTTACAATGCCCAACAATTGCCCAGAAGCACCTTCGGATGGAGGTGGCCACGCGCTGGACATCAGTCACGTGTTAGAAACCCTGGATCCTGAGCATCTCACCCCCCTGGCCTAATGATCTGATGGACCATACATATGCCTGCCAGTTCAAAGCTCCACTTCCCCTACCTGTGGTACCCTCTCCTTGCTGCTCAGTTACACAGTCACCTGTTCCTGCACCCATCAGAGCAGTGCACATAGGCACACAGCCACCTGTTTCCCCATCCTCCTTTGAAACAACCATGCAGAGCCTTGTGAGACTCCGCAATTGCCAGCTGTTGCCTGTCAAGCAGAGAGGGCGTCCAAAGGGGTCAAGCACTTGGGGAACATTCAGCAAGAAGAGACTGAGCACTAAAAGAAACAAGCATGCTGTGTCCAATGGTAGCACAAATGTGAATGCTCTTGCTGTGAACACAACTGGTGATAGTAGTAGGCAGGATTAAATGGGAATGGATGGGAAGACGCACGAGTAACATAACCACTAGCAGGGAACTGCTGGGCTAAATGGCCAGTTTTATGTTCATAGCCCAAAGGAAATGTGCTTCTTTTCCAGCACCCTCACATCATTCATGTTTTCCCTGAGAGCAGCATTGAACCATCACGAGATAGGGGCAGTAACATCATCCTGCCTCCTACAGCTGAGGTGGGTACTAAGTGATTCATTGGCGGTGTTATCAATACATGCCTTTACCGCAGAACACAAAGCATGCTCAACAGTAATTTCATTGGAGGGAGGGAAGCTCTGACACTGATGTTCTTTCCTTATTTCCTTTCATGTAAAACGTGCCCTTGAGAAAACAATCCTTGACACTTAAGGACAGCATTCAAGCAAAGGAGGTAGTGCAGGAGAGGACGCAAGGATGTGCTGATTCCTGCATCTGAGGTGGGTAATAAGTGCTTCATTGGCGATGTTATCAATTGGTGCCTTCACTGCAGAACTTAAAAAGGAGTGCACAACAGTAATTTCAGTGGATGGAGGGAGGCAAGCTCTGACTCTGATTTGCTTTATTTCTTTTCATGTAAAACATGCCGTCGAGAAAACAATCCTTGAGACTTAAGGTCAGCATTCAAGCAACGAAGGCAACTGGATCATGCTGCGGAGCTGGTCACGATGTGGAAAGGAACATTGCATTTATGGATGGATTGGGAGTGCACATTGGGATGCGTTTGGGGAACATTCAGCAAGAATAGACTGAGCTCAGACTCTTGTGGACTTTGCCTTCTTCACATGGACAATACAGTCGTGGAATAGAGAGCCAAGCGTTCATTCACCACAAGGCTCTCCAGGAACAATCTCTTTAGCTGTGCATAGCAGAGACTCGGCCTGTCTGTCTAACGGGAATGCTGGAAACACAACACTCATGTATCCATGTACAGCAGTTCCTTGGATGCTTAATGAACTTAATAAAACTTCTCAATAATTAACCCCAGAATTGTTGAGGCTTTGTTTTGTATGCTATTTCCCCGACTTTGCAACTGCACTTCAGATATTCAACTGTGGTGGAGGGGTGGAGGTAGGAGGGTAGAGGGAGGGGTGGAGGTAGGGGGGTAGAGGGAGGGGTGGAGGTAGGGGGGTAGAGGGAGGGGTGGAGGTAGGGGGTAGATGGAGAGGGGGGAGGGGTGGGGAGAGCAGGGAGGGGTGGGGAGAGGGAGCATGCAAAATGCAGGGACCAGACAGTTGCAATGCCTGAAGTACTGTGGAGAAGTAGGGGAGGAGCAACTGGATTGGGCATCCGCAGCTGGAGGGAACGGCTGAATGGAGAGGGCCGGATGCGAGAGGCCGTAGAGAGCTGTGGGGAGCGAGTGTGCGACGACCTCGGTGTCGCCGGGTCCAGGGACTGGTCGGTAAGTCTTTTGCTGTTGTGTTTCTGGCACATGCACAGAAAAAGGCACTCCTCTTCCGCTCCGCTGCTCCCCCCCACCCCTCTTTCCCACCCACCCCCTCTTTTCCTCCCCCCCTCTTTTCCCCCCTACCCTCTTTTCCTCCCCCCTCTTTTCCCCTCCTCCTCCGCTCTTTTCCTCCCCCCTCTTTCCCCCCCTCCCCCACTTTCCCCCTCCCCCCTTTTCCCCCCTCCCCCCTCTTTCCCTCCCCCCTCTTCCCCCCATCTTTTCTCCCCCCTTTTTTCTCCCCCTCCCCCCTCTTTTCCCCCTCCCCCCCTCTTCCCTTCCTCCCCCCTATTTCCCCTCCTCCTCCCCCCTCTTTCCCCCCTCTTTTTCCCCCTCCCCCCACTTTTCCCCTCCCTCCCCCCTCTTTTCCCCCTCCCCCCTCTTTCCCCCCCTCTTCCCCCCCTTCCCCCCTCTTTTCTCCCCCCCTCTTCCCCCCCCCTCTTTCCCCCGCTCTTTCCCCCCCTCCCCTCTGTTCCCCCCCTTCCCGACACCCTCAACGCTGCTCTCCCCGGCCCCTGCGCTGTTCTCTCACTCCAGCTATTGTATACTGTCACGTGTTCGTTAGGTTGCCTCTGTGTGATTCTTTGAGCAGCGCCATCTTTAGTCCTGGCAGCTGCTACAGTCGCAATCTGTGACGTTTACGTGGCACATGCTGTATTTGCGCATGTGCCAAAACAGCGCCACCTACCGTTCGCGTTGTCAACAAATGCGGTCTTGTTTTAAAACACTCCTGTGAAGCGCCTTGGGGCGTTTTGTTATGTTAAAGGTGCTATACAAATTTAAGCTGTTGTTGTTGCAAGAGGGGCACAGCACTAGTGTTATTTAAAGGGTCAGACACCCAATTTGCAGGTAAAATAATTTAGAATAATTTCTGCTTTTGCAAATTTTCTGGAAGTACTGTGGAGTGCTTTTGGCGTGTTGTGGTGGATTCCTGGATTTGGGAATGTTGCTGCATCCTCATAAGAATTGGTGACCGGTCCACACAAAGGCTTCAGAAGTATGGGGGCAGTACTTGCAATGCCTCTCAGTCGGCAACACTATAGGCAAATGGAGCATGTTATGTTTCATACCCCAAGCATAAAGAAACTAGACTCACGATTTCTGTGTGTGTAGGCTTTATTCAAGAAGGCTGCTGAAATCTATCTTAGTTCCACTTTTGGAATCACACCCCCTCAGGGTTGATTGACAGCATAGTGAGCAGTCTTACAAACACAGCACAGAGCAATCAATCACTGAGCAATCAAACGCAACATACTTACCCCCTTGTAGACCGAGCAGCTTATTTTGAATTAAACATTCATAAGCATCAAACAGGTGCACATTGAGTCATTTCTCAGAGTCTGTTTGGTCCTCTAAGTACACAAATAATCTTTGAGATATGGTGATGTGCTGCAATTGCAGCGTGTGGGAATCTGTGGAATGCACTGCAATCCCGGACAACCTTGTTTGCAGTAAGTGTCTTCAGCTTGCACGACTTCAGCTCAGAACTGCTGAGCTGGAGACTGAGTTGCAGACATTGCAGAGCATCAGGGAGGGGGAGAGTTACCTGGATACTTTGTTCCAGGAGGCAGACACATCCCTTAGAGTAGGGAGAACATTAGAGATGGCCAATGGTCAGGGACAGGAGGGTGTGACTGCGAGCGAGGCAGGTAGGGGGAATCAGCATGTAGTGATGGAGGAGCCTCAACCCCTGACCTTGTCCAACAGGTACGAGGTCCTTGCTATCTATGTGGATGAAGAGAAGGACTGCAAGGTGGATGAGCAGACTGACCATGGCACCATGGTGAAAGATGCCATTCCAGTGGGGGGAGTGAAGAGGCATGTGTTAGTGATAGGAGACTGTATAGTCAGGGGGATAGATACTATTCCCTGTAGCCGCGACTAGGAGCTCCAATGGCTGTGTTGCCTGGGTTAAGGACATCCCCTTGCAGCTGGAGAGGAACCTGGAGTGGGAGGGGGAGAATCCAGCTGTCGTGGTCCATGGGGGAACCAATGACATAGGTAGAACCAAAAATGCTTAGAGAATTTGAGGAGTTCGGTTCCAAACTAAAATGCAGAACATCAAAGGTAATCATCTCCGGATTGTTACCTGAGCTACGTGCAAATGGCACAGGGTCAAGCAGATTAGAGAACTAAATGCGTGACTCAAAGAGTGGTGTGGGAAGAAGGGGCTTCGATTCTTGGGGCACTGGCATCAGTACTCAGGGAAGAGGGAGCTTTTCTGTTGGGTTGGGCTTCACTTGAACTGGGGCTGGATTCAATGTCCTGGCCAATTGCATAACTAGGGCTGTGGACAAGACTTTAAACTAACAGAGTGGGGGGACGGTTTGGGTAAAGGGAAATTTAGAAATCCAAAGAGAGAGGTCAGGGCATCGGAGCAGGATTGTGATGTGGGTAACTCCCAACAGAATGGGACAGGAAGGGACAGAAAATTTAACAAAAATTGTACATTGGCAAATAAGGTTATTGTAGGGAATAGAGGTAAAAAAAATAAATTGAAGTTCCTTTATTTGAACACACGAAGCTTCTGTAATAAGATAGATGAACTAGTAACACGAATAGAGGAAAATGATCTAGATCTAATTGCCATTACCGAGACATGGTTACAAGGAGATCAAGGTTGGGAAATAAATATTCCAGGGTACACAATATTTCGGACAGACAGACAAAATGGCAAAGGAGGAGGGGTAGCCCTGATAGTAAAGGATGGCATAAGGACATTAGTAAGAAGGGATCTGGCCTCAGAAGATCATGAAGTAGAATCAGTTCGGGTGGAAATTAGGAATAGCAGGGGTCAGAAAACACGGGTGGGAGTAATTTGCAGGCCCCTTAACAGTAGTTATATTATTGGACAGAAGATTAAATAGGAAATTATTGGAGCATGGAAAAAAATGTATTAATTGTGGGGGACTTTAATCTGCATATAGACTGGAACAACCAATTTGGCAACAGTGGTCTTTTCTGAATGGAGGTGCTTTTCTGAATGGAGGGATGTGACTAGTGGTGTTCCGCAGGGATCAGTGCTGGGACCTTTGCTGTTTGTAGTATATATAAATGATTTGGAGGAAAATGTAGCTGGTCTGATTAGTAAGTTTGCGGACGACACAAAGGTTGGCGGAGTTGCGGACAGTGATGAAGATTGTCAGAGGATACAGCAGGATACAGATCGGTTGGAGACTTGGGCGGAGAAATGGCAGATGGAGTTTAATCCGGACAAATGTGAGGTAATGCATTTTGGAAGGTCTAATGCAGGTGGGAAGTATACAGTAAATGGCAGAACCCTTAGGAGTATTGACAGGCAGAGATATCTGGGCGTACAGGTCCACAGGTCACTGAAAGTGGCAACGCAGGTGGATAAGGTAGTCAAGAAGGCATACGGCATGCTTGCCTTCATTGGTCAGGGCATAGAGTATAAAAATTGGCAAGTCATGCTGCAGCTGTACAGAACTTTAGTTAGGCCACACTTAGAATATTGCGTGCAATTCTGGTCGCCACACTACCAGAAGGACGTGGAGGCTTTGGAGAGGGTACAGAAGAAGTTTACCAGGATGTTGCCTGGTCTGGAGGGCATTAGCTGTGAGGAGAGGTTGGATAGACTTGGATTGTTTTCACTGGAACGACGGAGGTGGAGGGGTGACATGATAGAGGTTTACAAAGTTATAAGTGGCATGGACAGAGTGGATAGTCAGAAGCTTTTTCCCAGGGTGGAAGAGTCAGTTACTAGGTGACATCGGTTTAAGGTGAGAGGGGCATAGTTTAGAGGGGATGTGCGAGGCAAGTTCTTTACACAGAGGGTGGTGAGTGCCTGGAACGTGTTGCCGGGGGAGGTACCATAGAGACGTTTGAGAGGCATCTTGACAAATACATGTATAGGATGAGAATAGAGGGATATGGACCCCAGAAGTGCAGAAGTTTTTAGTTTAGGCAGGCGTCAAGATCGGCGCAGGCTTGGAGGGCCGAATGGCCTGTTCCTGTGCTGTACTGTTCTTTGTTCTTTGTTAGAAGATGAATTTGCAGAATGCTTTCATGATAGTTTCTTGGAGCAATACATTGTAGAACCAATGAGGGATAAAGCTATCTTAGATCTCGTATTGTGTAATGAAGCAGGGTTAATAAGCAATGTCATAGTAACTGATCCACTGGGAAATAGTGATCATAATACCACTGAATATCATGTTAAGTTTGAAAGTGACACATTTCAATCACAAACAAGAATCTTAAACTTAAACAAAGCCAATTATGAAGGTATGAGGGGAGAACTGTCTAAGGTTACTTGGGTAAATAGACTGGAAGGTATGGCGGTAAATGAACAGTGAGAAACATTTAAAGAAATGATTCAAAGGGTTCAACAAAAGTACATTCCGATCAAAAACAAAAATTTATCCAGAAAGACCCATCTGTGGCTCATTCAAGAAGTTAAGGAGAGTATTAGACAAAAAGAAGAGGCTTAAAATGTTGCAAAAAATAGTAGCAAGTCTGAGGATTGGGAGTGTTTTTTTGGAAACCAGCAAAGGGCCACCAAAAAGTTGATAAAAAGGGAAAAAATAGAATGAGAGTAAACTAACCAGGAATATAAAAACAGATTGTAAGAGATTTTATAAGTACATAAAAAGGAAGAGAGTAGCTAAAGTAGACATTGGTCCCTTAGAGGCAGAGACAGGAGAAATCATCATGGGGAATGAGGAAATGGAAGAGGCATTGAACAAATATTTTGTGTCTGTCTTCACAGTAGAAGACACAAGTTCCATCCCAGAAACAGGCAGTAACCTGGGGGCTAACAAGCGTGAGGAAATTAAGGATATCGATATCAGAAGAGAAAAAGTATTGGAGAAACGTAAGGGACTAAAATCTGACAAGTCCCCGGGACCAGATGGCCTACATCCTGGGGTTCTAAAAGAGACAGCTGCAAAGATAGTGGATGTGCTGGCTATGATTTTGCAGAATTCCTTACATTCAGAATGGTCCCATCAGATTGGAAGTCAACAAATGTTACCCTGCTTTTCAAGAAAGGAGGTCGAGAGAAAACAGGGAATTACAGGCCAGTTAGCCTAACATCAGTTGTTGGAAAGATCCTGGAAGCTATTATTAAGGAAGTCTTGACATTACACTTGGAAAAGCATAGTATGATTAGAACAAGTCAGCATGGTTTTACTGAAGGGAGATCCTGTTTGACAAATTTATTAGAGTTTTTTGAGGATGCAACTAGATGTAGATAAAGGGGAACCAGTAGATGTAGTATACCTGGATTTTCAAAAGTCATTCGATAAGATGCCACCTAAAAGATTAATAGGGTAAGCGAAGGTTCACCAGATTGGTTCCTGAGATGAGAGGGTTGTCCTCTGATGAGAAGTTGAGCAAATTGGGCTCAGACTCTCTGGAGTTTAGAAGAATGAGAGGTGATCTCATTGAAACATACAAGATTCTGAAGGGGCTTGGCAGGGTAGACACTGAGAGGTTGTTTCCTTTGGCTGGGGAATCTAGAACATGGGGGCACAGCCTCAGGATAAGAGGTCGATCATTTAGGACTGAGATAAGGAGAAATTTCTTCACTCAGAGGGTTGTGAATCTTTGGCATTCTCTTTCCCAGTTTGGGGACAGAATAATATGGGGACATTTAAGGTGAAACAATTAATCAATCATGTACTACTAACAAACTAACCTCGGAGCTGCAGAGACAGCTTATCAGAATTGACTTCATAGTTTCAGGGCTGCACAGACAGCTTATCAGTAGAAGTAGACTAACAAGCAAAAACTAACAGGACAGCTGCAAGCTGCTTCATAGTAGCCTATTGTATAGCAATCAGCCTAATGGTCCAAGGAGATAGGGGGGATGAGAAACTGCTAGAGGGGAAGGTGACAAGGCAGTACCCCAATCAGGCCATGACACCAAGAAACTGCAAAGTTTGCAAACCAATTGGGAACATAAAGGGGGTGTCACTGATTTATATGAAGAACTATAAGAAAGGCTTGATTTCCCTGCTCAGGCAGGAGAGGAGCGAAGAGCCCAGGTGTTGTTGTTGTTTGCTTTGCTGATGATGTAACCAAGAAGTACTGCAATAAAGTTTCTTAAAGCTACAGTCAGACTTCGTATCTCTTTGTGTAACTAATGGGATCCAACACCCAGGGATTATGGATGCTCCATCAGTGAGTATGTTTAAGGCTGAGATAGAAAGATTTTTGATCTCTCAGGGAATCAAGTGATATGGGGAGCAGGCAGGAAATTGGAGTTGAGCCAAAGGATCAGCCATGATGGTGTTGAATAACAGAGCAGGCTCTTATGTTCTGATATAAAAGCAAAATACTGCGGATGCTGGAAATCTGAAATAAAAACAAGAAATGCTGGAACCACTCAGCAGGTCTGGCAGCATCTGTGGAAAGAGAAGCAGAGTTAACGTTTCGGGTCAGTGACCCTTCTTCGGAACCGAAGAAGGGTCACTGACCTGAAACTTTAACTCTGCTTCTCTTTCCACTGATGCTGCCAGACCTGCTGAGTGGTTCCAGCATTTCTTGTTTTTATTTCTTATGTTCTGATGGCAGGCTGGGGAATTGGCAGACACATGGCAGATGAAATTCAATGCAGAAAAGTGTGATACATTTCGGTAGGAAGAATGAGGAGAGACAACACATGCTAAATGGAAAATTTTAAAGGCCTGCAAGAAGAGAAAAACCCTGCGGGTGTTTCTGCATAAACGCTGGCTGGACAGGTTAACAAAGCAGCTAATAAAGCATATGGGATCCAGAGCTTTATAAATAGAGGCATAGAGTACAAATGCCAGGAAGTTATGCTAAACCTATACAAAACACTGGTTTGGTCCCAGCTGGAATATTGTATCCAATCCTGGTGCCACACTTTAGGAAGGATGTGAAGGCTTTTGAAAGGGTGCAGAAGAAATTTACTAGAATGGTTCCAGCAATGAGGAATTCTAGTTATTTGGATAGACTGGTGAAACTGTGCTGTGCTTCTTAGAGCAGACAAAGAGGAGATTTGATAGAGGTGTTTAAAATATGAAGGGATTAGACAGAGCAAATAAAGAGAAACTGCTGCCAATGGCTGAAGAGACGATAACCAAAGATTTAAGGTGATTGGCAAAAGAACCAGAGGCGACATAAGGAAAAGTTTTTTTAATGCAATGAGTGGTTAGGATTTGGAAGGCACTGCCTGATAGGATGATGGATACAGATTCAATAGTAGATGGAATTGGATAAGTTCTTGAAGGAGAGAAAAAGGAATATGGGGAAAGAGAGGGGGTGTTGAACGAACTGGATTGTTCTTCGAAAGAGCCGATGCAGATTCGATGGGCTGAATAGTCTCATTCTGTGCTGTACTATTATGTGATTCCATGGGCTGGATTTTTACTGACCTAACTGTCGGGAACAGGGAATGGCAGGAATCGATAAGGCACGGGGATCCCTGAAGTTGGGATTGCCCTGTACTTTGTGGAGATTTAACTCCACTTCCTGCGCATGATATCACGGATTAGCTCCCTACCCCTAGATGCCAGCTTGATTGACAGGTTTGGCTTTCAGTTGGATGGAGAGCTGGTTAATGAAGGCTGCAGGCCAGGTAATTCTGCGCCAGGGGCGGCAGGCGATTTTGGGGCTGTTACACTAGGGGAGGAGGGGCAGGGGATTGAATCCCAGGGTTTCGATCCTGGTTGGGGGAGTGGTCGTGGGGGGTGGGGAAAACTCAGGTAAAGAGATTTGATTGTTTTGGAAATGGTGCCTCAGAGCAAGAAGGTGTTATTGATTAACTTACCAACAAAGGACAACTTACTAACACAATACTATCTCCTTGAACTGTTAGGATGAGTACATCGTACAGAGTCTAGATAGGTAGGTGAATGTTGTTTGGACAGAAGACATGCACCATTTATATGAATGCTATATCTGGACAAAAAAATCCTGCCTTCTGCATTATCACCAAAGCTTCTCATGCTCTTTGAATGTTGCCTTGGGCAGCAATCCTTAAGTGTTTACAGAAGGTTTGTGCCTGATTTAACAACAATAATTAATATTTATATAATGCCTTTAATTTAATAAAATGTCCCATGGCATTTCATAGAGCAGTATAAAACAAGATATGTCACTGAGCCACATAAGGAGATATTAGAGCAGATGACCAAAAGCTTGGTCAAAGAGGTAGGTTTTAAGGAGTGTCTTAATGGAGGAAATGAGGTAGAGAGATGAAGAGTTTAGGAAGGGAATTCTAGAGCTTAGGGCCTGAGCAGCTGAAAGCACGGCCACCAATGGTGGAACGATTAATATTGGGAATGTTCAAGAGGCCAGAATTGGAGGAGAGCAGAGATCTTGTAGGATGCAGGGCTGGAGGAGGTTACAGAGATAGGAAAGGGTCATGCCATGGAGGGATTTGAAAACAAGGATGAGAATTTTAAAATCTAAGTGCTACTTAATTGGGAGACAATATCTTTCAGCAAGCCCAGGAGTGATGGATGAATGGTACTTGGTGCGAGTTAGGACGTGGGCAGTAGAGCTTTGGATGTCCTCAAGTTTATGGAGGGTAGAATGTGGGAGGTCAGTCAGCAATGTATTGACATAGTCAAGTATAGAGGTAACAATGG
Organism: Heterodontus francisci; assembly: GCF_036365525.1. Lineage (NCBI taxonomy): Eukaryota > Metazoa > Chordata > Chondrichthyes > Heterodontiformes > Heterodontidae > Heterodontus > Heterodontus francisci. Next base: position 83,642,092 of record NC_090372.1, read on the forward strand.
CAAGAGTGAGAGTTTCAGCAGCAGATAAACTGAGGCGGGGTGAAGTCGGGCAATGTTAGGAGGTGAAAATAAGTGATCTTAGTGATGGTGTGAATATGTGGTTGGAAGCTCATCTCTTGGTCAAATATAACACCAAGTTTGCAAACAGTGCTTGGTTCAGCCTCAGACAGATGTCAGGGAGAGGGATGGAGTAGATGGCTCGGAAGCAGAGGTTGTGGTGGGGATCGAAGGCAATGGCTTTGTTCTCCCCAATATTTAATTGGAGAAAATTTCTGCTCATCCAGTAATGGATGTCAGACAAGCAGTCTGATAATTTAGAGATAGTTCAAATTTAGAGACACAAGTTATGTATAAGTTATGAAGTCGCCAAAGTGAATGCATTGGGAATAAATTACCAGTCTTTATCCACTGTGTACTGCAACCCTACACTCTCTGGGCTTTCAGTAATACATTTGCCTTATCATTCATAGTTATGAATAAAATAGATTTGGAAAATGAGTAGGAGTATGTTTCGTTGAGATTGAACCTTTTAAAAAACTGTTGATAACATTTTATGACATAAGTACCACATGAACAAGGAATAAAGGTTAAAATAAGTTCAATCTAGCCCACAATACAATAAATTTACCCTGATGGAAACATCAGCATAACCTTATTGATTTTGCTCCACATTAGATGCTGTGGAAATATTATAATGTCTAATAGAACTTATGAGGTTTAAATGCCTCTTTCCCTAACATTGTTGTAATAGGACAAGTCAGAGAGCCCAATATTTCCATATAATAAATATTAATCACTAATATAATTAACATCTATACATCTTTTAACAAATTCATCTTTAGTTAAAAAAATTAAAACTATACAGTGTGAAATTCAAAAACCTAGCAGTGTTACACAGACTTACCTCCATTCTTCGGAGGGCAGGCAGTGCTTGGTATCAAAATAGTGAAAATGATGCTATCCTGATGTCACAGGGCCCAACCTGCTGATGTAACACCAGGATACCAAAATTTTATAATACAGGTCCTGAAAATGCCTGTGTTCTCCATTCTTAAAAAAAGAAACATGAGGAAACAACATTGGACCTGCAGCAGCGTTATTTAAAGGGTAAGATACCCAACATGCAGATAAATAAAATTTATTGAACTTCTTCCACTGACAAGTGTCTGAAAGTACTTGGGGGTGTTTTTGGAGGTGCTTTGGTGTGTTTGCTGCAGAGTGTTTCCGCATTCTTACTGGGATGGCAGAGAATTTGGTGACCTGTCCACACAAAGGCTGCAATAGGTATGGGGGCAACAGTGGTTGTGCCTCTGTGTTAGCAGCACCACAGAGAGATAGAGCAGAGGCTGTGGAGAGGGCACGCTTTGTGACATGCCCTCTATCAACTTGGAGCTAGGCTCCTCCATGCTCCTTGACAGTCATAGGAGGCTGTCAGGCAAGTCAGTCAATGCACCCACCATATTGGTGTGCATGTCCATCAGCCCTCTCCAATATGCACCCCATTGACACCCTCATCTGAATCATTGGCAGCAGAGCTCATCTGTCACCTCACTTTCTGGAGAGCTGGCCATTGAAACATTCCTTACCCCTCACCTGGCTGCTACCCATTCATTTCTGGATGCCTTAACACATGCCGATCCTAACTCTATGCTAACCTCCAAGTTACATGCAGTGCCAATATCTGAGTTGGTGGCTGCAAGTGTCAAATCAAGTGACACCCGTTCTTGGGTGTCAGGTAGCAGGATGAGGTTGTGCTGGGAGTTGAGTAAGCACATAGACAGGAACATACTGTCATCCTCAATGTTCTTAGTGATGCCAGATGCCATGGGCCCCGTCACAGCTGGCCCCTTGATGCTGCGAATCATCTCCTCCGTAGAGCTTAGGAGATGCAGCTCCCCACTTCTTCTACTCTGTTCCTTTCTAGGGAACTGGAGATATGTGTAGGCAGTGAGAGGTGAGTGTGAGACTGGCAGCATTGGCAGGTGTGTTAGGGTGAAGTGGAATGTCTGATGAATGTTAGGCATGAATCCTGAGTGCCAGGGACTGGTGCTGGGTGAGTGATGGGGGATGTGGTGCATTGAGCAGCGTGAGAGGTTGGTGGCGTGGTGGGTAGGAGATGTCATGTGAAGATGCATTCAATGATATTTAACCACCCATGTGAGGTCATTCAACTTCTTGTGGCACTGTTGCCAGCTCCTCAGGTCCTGACTCTGTGAGTTTACTATCTTGGCCAGCTGCTCCTACTCCCTCCTGAGGGTGACCCTTGAGGTCACTTGGTCCCCTGTGGGACCATGGAGTCTCTCCTCCTGCCGACCTGAAGCACTAATGCCTCCAGTGCCATATCCATTTGTCTGGATCCTTCCGTGTGCCGTGTTGTTCATTTTTCAACATTTTCCATTTTAGCAAACCTTCCTCCAACTTGCCTTTAACAGGCAGTCTGCCTTTGAGAGAAACCAGGCGGCCTGTACCATGTGACAGGGGAACAACACTGCCGGTGCTGCTTATTATGTACAAACCATGCAGGTTGCGAAGAGGAGACCAGTGTTGGAGGCCCAGATTCCTGTGCTGAATTCATTCAGATGAGATGGGGAGACCAATTTTGTGTGGGTGTGGCCTACTTGCGAACTGCAGCCCCTGTGCTCAAGAATTGTGATAGATGAATTTCTAGCCCATAATTTTTAACTGTAGAAGATGATTAAATTGAAAACAGTTTCATAGTCCTAACTCGTATTTAAAATACAATGTACACAGTTGAACTCCATCACAACCTTTTGATGCAAGCTGTTGATCATTTTTTAAGCAATCTTATTCAGAAAATCTGTTTATTAATTAGAATTTCTATCTATGCACAGTGATGTGTGTTGCTCTCCTCACTGAGGATTTGCAAATTCTGTTGTGAAGAGATAAATTTGTTCCACAGCATTTCCCCTCTGAATTAACTGAGCAAAATGGGAAAAGACTGCAGAGAGAGAGAAAGAAAGGGGAACCGGTCGTTGAAGGCTGCAAGTAAGTCCCCACCAGGGAGTTGAGGGGCGGAAAAGGGATGGCAAGGGGTGGGGGGACTGTACCTCAACAGCCATGCTGGATTCAGGAGGTAGATGTAAAGGCATTTAACTCCTGGATCTGCCACGTCCTCACTTCAATTAAGTTGCTGGTCTCCCCAATGCTCGGGAAACCAGATTTAAAGTTGAAAAACAAAATGACAATAAGGCTTGCAGGGTTGGCTGCCTGTACACCTTCCGGCCTCAGATAAAGCCAAATGTGGGTGGGTTGGAGGCGAGTTTGGGTCAGGAAACAGATTTTTCGGAATTTAACTGCTCTAAATCTGTCAGTTCTTTTAGGTTAAAATCCTCCCTTATGATTCTAACTCAAAATGAGGGGTTTGTCTTATAAAGAGAGATTGAGCAGTTTTGGTCTTTACTCTAGAGTTTAGAAGAATGAGAGGAGATCTAATTGAGGTATATAAGATGATAAAAGGGATTGACAAAGTAGACGTAGAGAGGATGTTTCCTCTTGTGGGGCAATCTCGAACGAGAGGTCATAGTTTTAGGATAAGGGTAGCAGATTTAAAACAGAGATGAGGAGAAATTACTTCTCTCAAAGAGTCATGAGTCTGTGGATTTCGCTACCCCAAAGTGCGGTAGATGCCGTGACATTGAGTAAATTTAAGGAGGAGATAGACAAGATTTTTAATTCGTAATGGGTTGAAGGGTTCTGGAGAACAGGCAGGAAAGTGGAGTTGAGGCCAAGATGAGATCGGCCATGATTGTATTGAATGGCGGGGCAGGCTCGAGGGGCTGAATTGCCTACTCCTGCTCCTAGTTCTTATGTTCTATGTATGTAAAAATTATAAAGCCATGAAGAGGTTATTGTCAACATCATAGAGATAGCCATTCTGTTGCAATACAATGAGAGAGACCACTTACCCATCTAGCTTCTCCTTACATAGAAAATTACAGTTTGCTAATCCACCCAGAAACCATGCCAGGCATCAAGATGTACTTCCTGACATCAGCCCCAGACTTGCTTTTTACAAGCTTTTGTTCCCTTGCTGTACAGTTATGGTGGTAACTTGAAATGGTGCTCAGAGTCACAGAGATGCTCAGAATCACAGAATCAGAGAGTTCTTATAGTGCAGAAGGAGGCCATTCAGCCCATCGTGTCTGCACTGGTCTTTGAATGAGTAATTCACTTAGTGCCATTTCCCCGCCTTCTTCCCATACCCCTGCACATTCTTCCTTTGCAGATAACAGTCTAATTCCCTTCTAATTGCTTCAATTGAACCTGCCTCCACTACACTCTCAGACAGTGCATTCCAGATCTTAACCACTCACTGCGTGAAAAAGTTTTTCCTCATGTCGCTTTTGCTCCTTTTACCAATTACTTTAAATCTATGCCCTCTCGTTCTCGATCCTTTCATGGGTGGCAACAGTTTCTCTCTATCTAATCTGTCCAGACTCCTCATGATTTTGAATACCTCTATCAAATCACCTCTCAGCCTTCTCTTCTCCAAGGAAAACAGTCCTAACTTTTCCAATTTATCTTCATAACTGAAGTTCCTCATCCCTGGAACCATTCTCGTGAATCTTTTCTGTACTCTCTCCAATGCCCTCACATCTTTCCTAAACTGCGGTGCCCAGAACTGGACGCAATACTCCAGCTGAGGCCGAACTAGTGTCTTATATAAGTTCAGCCTCCTTTCTTTTGTACTCTATGCCCCTATTAATAAAGCCTAGGATACTGTATGCATTATTAAAAGCTCTCTCAACCTGTCCTGTCACCTTCAATGACTTATGCACATATACACCCGGGTTCCTCTGCTCCTGCACCTCCTTCAGAATTGTACCCTTTATTTTACATTGTCTCTCCATACTCTTTCCACCAAAATGAATCACATCACATTTCGCTGCATTGAACTTCATCTGTCACCTGTCTGCCCATTCCATCAACTTGTCTATGTCCTTTTGAAGTTCTATACAATCCTCCTCACAGTTCACAATGCTTACAAGTTTCGTATCATCTGCAAACTTTGAAATTGTGCCCTGTACACCAAGGTCGAGTTCATTAATCTCTTTGGCCTCCTTATCTCGAGAGACAATGGTTAAGCGCCTGGAGGTGGTCAGTGGTGTGTGGAGCAGCGCCTGGAGTGGCTATAAAGGCCAATTCTAGAGTGACAGGCTCTTCCACAGGTGCTGCAGAAAAATGTGTTTGTCGGGGCGTTACACAGTTGGCTCTCCCCTTGCGCCTTGTCTTTTTTCCTGCCAACTACTAAGTCTCTTCGACTCGCCACACTTTAGCCTCACCTTTATGGCTGCCCGCCAGCTCTGGCGAACGCTGGCAACTGACTCCCACGACTTGTGATCAATGTCACAGGATTTCATGTTGCGTTTGCAGACGTCTTTAAAGCGGAGACATGGACGGCCGGTGGGTCTGATACCAGTGGCGAGCTCGCTGTACAATGTGTCTTTGGGGATCCTGCCATCTTCCATGTGGCTCACATGGCCAAGCCATCTCAAGCGCCGCTGACTCAGTAGACTGTATAAGCTGGGGATGTTGGCCGCCTCGAGGACTTCTGTGTTGGAGATAGAGCAAGGTACTGAGGACAGAGACTTGATACACTCGGTCTTTTGTGTTCCGTGTCAGTGCGCCATTTTCCCACACTCTCTTGGCCAGTCTGGACATAGCAGTGGAAGCCTTTCCCATGTGCTTGTTGATTTCTGCATCTAGAGACAGGTTACTGGTGATAGTTGAGCCTAGGTAGGTGAACTCTTGAACCACTTCCAGAGCGTGGTCGCCAATATTGATGGATGGAGCATTTTTGACGTCCTGCCCCATGATGTTCGTTTTCTTGAGGCTGATGGTTAGGCCAAATTCATTGCAGGCAGCCGCAAACCTGTCGATGAGACTCTGCAGGCACTCTTCAGTGTGAGATGTTAAAGCAGCATCGTCAGCAAAGAGGAGTTCCCTGATGAGGACTTTCTGTACTTTGGACTTCGCTCTTAGACGGGCAAGGTTGAACAACCTGCCCCCTGATCTTGTGTGGAGGAAAATTCCTTCTTCAGAGGACTTGAACGCATGTGAAAGCAGCAGGGAGAAGAAAATCCCAAAAAGCGTGGGTGCGAGAACACAGCCCTGTTTCACACCACTCAGGATAGGAAAGGGCTCTGATGAGGAGCCACCATGTTGAATTGTGCCTTTCATATTGTCATGGAATGAGGTGAGGATACTTAATATATATCAGTAAAAGCAAGGGTCCCAACACTGACCCCTGGGAAACTCCATGACAAACCTTCCTCCAGCCTGAAAAACATCCATTAACCACTACACTTTGTTTCCTGTCATACAGCCAATTCCATGTTGTTACTGTTCCTTTTAGTTCATGAGCTATAACTTTGCTCATAAGTCTGATATGTGGCACTGTATCAAATGCCTTTTGGAAGTAATCTTTTCGAAACTACTTAGTTTCTTGTATATGTCTATAAATTACCCTGTTATTTGCCTCTGTTCAAGGTTTAGGAGTGCAACTTTTTTTTCTAATATTTCATTTAACTCAGTCCTCTGACATTAAGAATCACCATGGCTCTTCTTGGCATTTAAAAAAAACTAAAGCAAACCCTGACTCGGGCTGCTGGGGATGTGGAAGAAACTAGAGCAAAATAAATCAAACTTCCTCGGATGAGTACTCGCAAACTACTTTATTAACTTGTGCACAAGGAGAACAAACACAGTAGAGCTCACATTGAGACTCAGTGCAAAGTTCTAAAGAATTACAGTCAAACAGTGGCAATTATACTATTCTGCAACCAATAATCTTACAACAATATTTCAATCCTTAATTTGCATTCTAAAGCACCAATAATATTACAATTTAATTTTTGCTCTAAACAAATAAGATACAGTAATTTTCAATCCTTCGTTTACATATCTATCTCACCATTGGCCTTGCAGCTGGTACAGCAGAACAACAGAAAGAGACATCAGGTTTCAACAACACTCTTCTTATCTCATCAGCCAGACATGGCACATTCCTAAGGAACAGTTTTCGTGAGAAACATACTGACCAAGCAAACTCACACCCCTAGTCCAAGGATGGCTCACCTCAGGTTCCACACTTCCCCCCTTTTGTCCTGGAAGGACAACTGCCAGGTCTCACTCAAGTTCTATATTTGCTAGCCGTTGGGCTTCATCCTTAGTGGGGTCATGATTCAGAAGGAGAGGGAGGAGATGGGTTGTTGGATTGCCACCGGTACCCTGGAGGCTCTGTGACCGGAAGACAGAGCGAATGAAACAAAGGAGAGTTCGGACAACAATATATATAATGAGGAGCAAGACAAGACCCAGGACAAGATATTTGAGGATCGTTTTAAAAAGGCTCCCAAACCACCCGCCAACATCGGGAAGCCACCCCCACCAGTCAAAGGGCTTTTCTTGAGCCACCGAGTCAAGAAGACGCACCCGGTCTTGAATGGCATGCACATCTGTCTCAATCCTCTGATCCTCATTGACGTAGAAACAACATGTCTCATTAATAGCTGCACAAACTCCCCCCTGCGCCGCCAATAAAAAATCAAGAGCCATTCGCGTTTGGAGCACTACCTTAGACAGAGATGTAACTTCCGACTGCAGACCCTGAATAGCATCCACAGTTTTATTCTCAATGAATTCCATGGTAGCGGAGATATTAACAATGGCCTTTTCCAGCTCTAACACCCCTAGGCCCGGGATGTATGCCCGGGCAAACTGGTGGAACCAGGAACTACGGGTAACTAATGGGTTCTGGACCGATCGTTCACGACGCTCCGCAGGTCCTAGGTGGTTATGACGGGAGGTGCTTATCTCCAAAGGCCTCAGGAACAATATTGCCAATGGTGCAGGTACCTGTCCAGTCGACGGGGAGGGTCTTGTACGCCCTGTCCCCGCAAAGCCAGAACGAGCCATTGCGTACAAGGGTTGGGTACCAGTACGTAAAATTCTGGCAAAAGTTAAGCCACTTCCAGACAAGAGAAGAGTTCACCTGGGCATACCAGTGGATGCGATAGGACTGGCTGAGTCGCAACGCCCTCAGCGCCAGCAAGTCGGGACACCCGGACTGGTTCTTGTAATTGCAAGGGCTAGACCCCCAAGCATAGTAGCCATTAGAGGTCCATGTGGAGGTGTAATTGTTTAAGGTGAGATTGTATGATCGCTGACAGTCACACCCCCTCTTACTAGAATATGTGAGATTGGCCTCAGAGCTAAGGGCTTGCGAGAGACATGTTAACTCATTACCCTTACACTCCCAAAAGGAGGCCATAGGGCCAGATTGATTGTGGAACCGGAACCGAGCTTCCCGGTCATCGTAATCTGCAAGGTAGGCACAGGAACTCAAAGGCAACTCACCCACCCAAGTACTACCCCTGGTGTAGTTCCTTCTGACACATAACCAGGCTGGTCCCCTAATGGCCACCGGAGTGGGCTGCTGCCTCCAAGTGGGCGCACGGCTAATGAGAGCTTCCGTATTACCTTGGGACCATGTGGAAGCTGAGGGGAGAGCCAGAAAATGCATCTCTGAAGAGGAGGGGTTAGTGGGGAAACGAGTACAAATCCAACATTCAGTCCGATTGCCCTGCGAGGCAACGGCCTGCATCCTTTGGACCGCAGAATTGTCAGTCCATGCTCTTACAAAGGACACGCAGAATAAGGTCAAGATCACAGTCCACATTCTGACGATGTAGTCAAAGTTCCTGCGCCCTCTCCTCCATCTGCAGTCGGCGCTCGCTTTACGTGTGAGGCATGGATCCACAAAGGTCGCCCCTCGACTTTCACGGCCATGTGCGTGGTCAGCAGTACTTGGTAAGGGCCTTCCCAACGCGGTTCCAGGCAGTTTTTCCTGCGAAAAGCCTTTACAAGGACCAAATCTCCTGGCTGGTACTGGTGGCACCCTTCAGTAGTAGTCCCCTTCTGTGCCGCAACAACCTGGGAATGCAAACCTTTGAGAGACTTAGTCAACGCTATGCAATAATCCAACATTCCCTCATCCATAGAGTGAATGTCCATTTGCTTAACAGTAAGAGGTGGAGAAACAGGGAGGCGCATGGGACGTCCCATAACTATCTCATGAGGTGACAGGGAGGTAATACGGTTGGGATGAGAGCGCATGGTCATGAGGGCCAAAGGTAGAGCCTCAGGCCACTTCAGACCTGTTTCTTCACACAGCTTAGCTAGCTTGTTCTTCAGTATCCCATTCTGTCTCTCCACTGCCCTCGTACACTGAGGATGGTAAGGGCAGGAGAGGTAGTGTGTACACTGTAATGCCTTCAATAATTCCTGTACCACCTTCCCCGTGAAATGGGGACCATTGTCACTCGACATGATTTCAGGAATTCCAAACCTAGGCACATATTCACGTAACAGCAACTTAGCTACAGTAACAGCATCATTTGTTCTGGTCGGGTATGCTTCTACCCAACGTGAAAACAAACACACAACAACAAGCACATAGTTGTATCCCATACATTTAGGCATTTGTATAAAGTCCATTTGTAAATACACAAAAGGGCCCCATGGCTGTGGGCCCGCTGCTGCAGTCATTGGAGGTACCTTTCCAGGATTATGGCGTTGGCAGAGCAGGCACTGAGCGGCCACCTGTTCTGCCATGGTGGAAAATCCTGGTGCAAACCAGGTCTGCTGCGCCATCCTGATCATCCCCCCCTTTGCCTGCATGGGTAAACGCATGTAAAATGCGGGCAAGCCAGGGCAGGAGTGAAACAGGGGCCACAGCACGCCCCTCCGGGGAACACCAGAGACCGTCGGAACGTTGGGCGCATTGAGCGCGCCGCCATGCATCCTGTTCCGAGCGGGAAGCTTGTGATTGTAAACGAATAACATCAGACAATTCAGTAAATGGAGTAGGGGTAGCAGCCTGATAACAAAGGGGAACCACGTACCCGGAAGGATCGGCCGCTGCTGCCCGTGCGGCACGGTCCGCCCGATCATTACCTTGAGAAATTAAGTCATTACCGTTGGTATGAGCCGCACATTTAATAACGGCGAGAGAAGATGGTAGCTGAACGGCTGAAAGGAGGTTAGCAATCAATTGTCCATGTCGAATCGGGGTACCAGACGAAGTAAGGAAGCCACGGAGCTTCCACAACTGTCCAAAGTCATGGGCGACTCCAAAAGCATAGCGAGGGTCAGTGTAGATATCAACAGATTGTCCCGAAGCCAGGACGCATGCTCGCGTGAGGGCAAATAGTTCGGCAGCTTGTGCAGAGCAAGTAGCTGGTAGTCTGGCAGATTCAACGACAGAGTAGGGGTCACAGACGGCATATCCCGTTTGGGGTTGACCATTTGGAGCTCGCATAGAGGAGCCATCAACGAAGAGGACAAATTCGGGGTTCGACAACGGGTGATCCTGCAAATCTGGCCGAGGGAGGGTGGAAAAGTGGACAACTGTGTCACAATCATGAGGGTCACCGTCATCCCCCGTTGGCAGGAGAGTCGCAGGGTTAAGAGTAGTGCAGCGGACAATGGTCAGAGAGGGGTCGCCCAAGAGCGCGGTCTCATATCTGGTGACCCTAGCGGCTGTCAAATGCTGAGTGGCAGAGCGATTTAAAAGGGCCGCGACTGTGTGGGGAACATAAAGTACAGTAGGATAGCCAAGTGTCAGGCCTTGTGCGGACGTGATGGCCAAATAGGCCGCCGCAATGGAGCGGATGCAAGAGGGATATCCACGGGCAACTGGCCGCTGAAGTCCCCCATGAAGCTGGGTGAGGACGGCTTGGGAAAACCCAGCTCGTTCATGGACATAAAGGTTAAAGGGCTTATGGTAGTCTGGCAGTCCTAAGGCAGGAGCGGAGGATAGAGCGGTCTTCAAGGAGGCAAAAGCGGCTTCCTTCCCGGGGTCCCAGATGAGATCTTCGGGGGCTGAGGGGAGGGCTAAGTCTTGAAGGGGTCGACTTATATCAGCGTAATTGGGAATCCATTGTCGGCAATAGCCAGTCATACCCAGGAAGTGGGTGAGTTCCCCTCTTAGTGCGGGGCCTTGGGAGTGAGATAATATTATCAACACGCTTTTGGGAGAGGAGACGGGTCTGTCCGTCCAGCACATGCCCCAAATACTCAACTCCAGAGCTGCAAAGTTGTAATTTATCCTTAGAAGCCTTGTGACCTTTGTGAGCTAGGGCTTGCAAAAGGACGCAGGAGTCGAGCAAGCAGGCCTCCGGGGATGGGGAACAGAGAAGGAGGTCGTCAACATACTGAAGGAGGGTAGAACCCCCAGGAAAGGAAACATCGGCCAAATCAGACTGGAGGGCGCGTGAAAAAATAGTTGGGCTCTCGGTATAGCCTTGGGGCAACCAAGTCCAAGTGTACTGCTGGCCCCTATAGGTAAAGGCGAAAAGAAACTGGGACTCTGGGTGAACGGGGATAGAGAAAAAGGCGCCACACAATCCACCACTGTGTAGTGAGTGGATTGGGGAGGGATGCAGGTGAGAATAGTAGTCGGATTAGCGACCACCGGATATGCGGGTATAACGCACACGTTCACCGCCCGCAAATCCTGGACAAAGCGCCAGGTACCCTGTCCTGGCTTTTTAACAGGGAGAATGGGGGTGTTACAAGGGCTAGCAGTCCTAACCACAACTCTAAGGCGCAGAAGTTCTTCTAGGACAGGGCGCACACCTTCCTCTGCCTCTGGATTAAGAGGGTATTGAGTTTTCCGTGGCAACGGTTTAGTTGGATCCAGCCGAACTCTAAAAGGCTCAGCCGATAGCACCCGACCTACGTCATTGGGTCCCCTAGCCCAAAGGGTATCAGGAATTCCCTGCAATAAATCAGAAGCCGGCGCAAAAGTTGGATGGGGCAACAAGACTCTATGCTGGAAAAATGCAGGGTACTCGAGAGGACAGCGGAAATGGAGCTGCACCCCTTGCTCATGGATGGCTAACACTCCTTCCCCCATTTCTGAGCTGGAGTGAGGGGTATTCCGTTGGAGGCGGGATACCATAAGGCCAAGATCCATGGCCTGGGATCCCTTTGCCACATAGAGTGTAACATGAGGGGCTACATCCCGCGGGGCCCGAAAGAGAGACATAGCAGAGGGTGGTAGAGCGACGGATGCAGCGACTCCATCGGGGCCAGCACAAAGAGAGGAGATTGTGAGGACATAGCACTCACCCAGCTGGGGAGATACCTTCTGGTCATATGGGAGGTCTGGGCCGTCTGCCGAGTAATGGGCTGTGCAGTGGAGGTGATCATGCCAATCCTGCAGGGGTTGAGAGTAGGCGCCCAGAGCTTCTTGGACCTGCTCGGTGGTCAATAAATGGAGAAACAGACCTTTAAAGCGAGGCGAGAGATCGACATTCCCGAAGTTCCACCACCACATGTGTGGGCAGACTGAATCCTCGGCCGCCTGTAGCAAAGCATAAATTGTTGAGTAAGTAGATTCTGGAACCTCGAGACGAACACCTTCAGGGGAACAAACCAGTGCGCATCCGAGCTTGCAGAGCAAGTCCCGTCCGAGGAGGTTAACGGGTACATCAGTGCCAAGAAGGAACCGATGTTCTCCTGTCCTACCCGAAAGGGAAAACGGCACCTCATCTGACAAGGGAAGTGAGAATGGTTGTTCCGACACGCCAACGACACCGACGCTCTGTTGCGATGGACGGATATTAGGAACTTCACTGGCACGGATAGTAGAATAGGTGGCCCCAGTATCAATCAGAAAATTCATCAAACAGCCGTTAACTACCAAAGGTATAATAGGCTCTTCAGCAGTAATGACGGGCAATTGGCGGGCGTGGCACCCCTATCGTTGTGGGCCCAATGGACCAAAAGGGTTATGCATGGTATAAGGAGCCGGCTGGAATGCAGGGGGTGGTGGAGGCGGAAATGGCACTGTCTCGGGGTCTTGTGCCTGCCTTTTCTGGGGGCAATTCCGGGACCAATGTCCGCTAATGCCACACGTGAAGCAAGCACCTGAATAACCGCCCCGATAGACCTGCTTGTTTCTACCGCATCCACCATTCCGTCCCCATCGCGGCTGACGCCTACCGGGCCCCGATGAACTGGCATATAAGATCGTGCCGGTGCCTTTATCTCCCGGCTTAGACTTCTGATACTGAAGTTGGCGCTCGCAATGCTGAAGAGCACTAACAACTTCAGTCAAATTCTGCTTGCCCTCCCACCCAACACAGGTCAGGGTGAAAATTTTTCTAAGGTCAGGCTGCAACCCCTGTACAAGAGCATTGACAAGTGCTGGCATACCAGCGTCAGTAGCAATACCGGAACATTTAATGAAAACCGAGTGAAAGCGTTCAACATAATCCCGCACACCTTCATCAGGCTTTTGAGTAGTACTGTGGATCTTATGCCAGTCCACAGCATCAGGGAATGACTTACGTAAAGTCTCACAAAGACGCACCCAGAGTTGGTCCAGACCGTCCGTATCAATGTCCCTTGCAGGCCACTGAGCCTGGTCACGGATCGGCCTCCACCTGTGCGTGCCCAAACACGCATCTAGAACAACATCCATATCATCTTTAGTAGGACTGTGACATTTCCTAAGAATTTCGAATTTCTGAATAAATCTTTCAACACCCTCCTTAGGGTCGGGGGTGGCCTCAACAATAGCCCGTAATTCTGAGGACGTCCAAGGACGATAAACATGCACGGGTTCTCCCTGAGGTCCAGGGAAGGCACGGAGGGGCAGTTGCCTAACATAAGCCTGAGACCTGGTGCCCTAGGAAGGCCCCGTGCTGCCTGAAGTACTGTCAGGGGAGGGCAAGTCCGATGAAGGGGCTGAGGGCAAAATGGGGTTTTCCGGGTGGTGATAAGGCGGTGGAGGGTGAGGTTGCGCTGCGAACTCTCCTACATGAGGGACCGGCGGAGGGGGATACAGTGGTGACCAATCCTCTTCCTCCTCCTCCTGATCAGCAAGAGGTTCAGACTTCTTGGGAACCGGCCTCTTTTGTGGTTGCGCGACCAGGATGCTGGCTTTGGGTGCCTGTCTCACTTCCTCAGACCTTCGTGCACTTTTCTGACTCTTCTTCCGCGACTCATCTAAACGCTTCTGCATTTCCCCCTGCCATATAAGATACGCAGACCAACCTATGCCCTTTTTGCCACCTTTCTCCATTTCCCCCAGAACGCATCTCAAACTCTCAATCTGGTCCTTATTAAAGGTACCGTCGGGCGGGAACATCTTCTCCCTACCCTGCGTCCACTTCACCCATCTTGGGACATATAGAATGCTTTCCGGCCCATAATGTATGTACATATATGCATTAGGTGTTCCCTTGGGGGGACCCCAGTCTCCTTCGTTAACGAATTTCCCATAATTACAACAGAAGCTAATTAGACTTTACCTTACCGGCCGACTTCCGAATTACCTACCAATCTCGTCGACCTAGTTTTAACGGGGCCTCTAACCCCGAGGGGGACTCAAACCACCCTCAAACTCCTCCGGATCCGGACGGGGACTCTAACCCCGAGGGGGACTCTAACCACCCTCTGAGGGGAACTCTAACCTCCCTCAACTTTTGACGTCAAACCGGGGACTCTAACCCCGAGGGGGACTCGAACCTCCCTCAAACTCTTCTGACTTACCCCGGTAGTGCTACACAGGTGAGCGTGTGCGTTTCCTCGGTCAGAACCTCGTATTGCCGAAATCAGGCAGCCGCGGTCATCAAGCCGTTGACCCGCGAGGCACCACGCTATTCTCCCGTGCTAGCACTCCGGGGGTTCGTCATCTTGGTGGAACCTCCAAGAAACTGTGGAAGAAACTAGAGCAAAATAAATCAAACTTCCTCGGATGAGTACTCGCAAACTACTTTATTAACTTGTGCACAAGGAGAACAAACACAGTAGAGCTCACATTGAGACTCAGTGCGATGTTCTAAAGAATTACAGTCAAACAGTGTCAATTATACTATTCTGCAACCAATAATCTTACAAAAATATTTCAATCCTTAATTTGCATTCTAAAGCTCCAATAATATTACAATTTAATTTTAGCTCTAAACGAATAAGATACAGTAATTTTCAATCCTTCGTTTACATATCTATCTCACCATTGGCCTCGCAGCTGGTACAGCGCAACAACAGAAAGAGACATCAGGCTTCAACAACACTCTTCTTATCTCATCAGCCAGACATGGCACATTCCTAAGGAACAGTTTTCGTGAGAAACATACTGACCAAGCAAACTCACACCCCTAGTCCAAGGATGGCTCACCTCAGGTTCCACAGGGAGAGGATGTGGAGCTCTTTGCGGAGAATCAGCACATCCTACTCTATCCCAGAAAGCTTTGCCTGGCATTTCCAGCCTATATGGCAGGAGGGCACTGCTGATGTGCCCCCTCTCCCACAACCAGACAAAGATCTGCTCTGCCTGGCTCCTCGCCACAATCCCATGCATTTTAGCAGGGTCAGCCAGAGTTCAACAGTTGGCCAAGATTGCACCCCTGAGGAACTTCCAGGCCCAACTCTTTCTGCACCTTCCCTCTTCTAAGCTTGAACTTATGTTCCCTGGTTCAAGAATTTGTGGCAATCTCAAACATATGATTAGGATTCAATTATCTGTTCCTTCAATGATCTTGAATAATGACTGAAGAGTTTCATGCAATGGCAAGTTTGGTGATGTATACCATCAACCTTGCCGTCTATTTCGCCAGTCTTGCTATTGCTAGATTGCTTCTAAATTTGCTGGTCTTCTGCAGTGAGCATAGTGGCAAAACAGGCACTTAGGACAATCTAACAGCTGAAGTGACTGCACATTCACCACCCAGAGCTGCAAGAGAGTTTTAAGTGAATGGAAGTGTAACCTCTCAATTAAATTTTAACGCACAATTAATTTAAGCTGTGGTATTTCTGTTTGGGTTTTGAGATGTTTGTCAGTTTAACTGTTATGTGTGATCTATGAATTAAGGCTACTTCAAGTCACTAGATTATAAATGAATAATTTAGGAAGAAAGTAATTATTGACTTTGATTTTCATGGATTACAAGGGTATAAAAAGAGCTAGGCAACTTGCCTTGAATTATTAATTCATTGAATAGTTCTAGGTTTGAACAAGACTGAGGATCACAAATCTTTGCAGAGAGCAAAAATTTGCACGATGGCATGCTGACTTTCCTCTGAGTAGATGGGCATGAAATGTTTTTAAGGTACATGTACATCAATTTGCCCATAGCTGATTGATATGTTTATGGTGTTTATGGCTTTAGTGATGTTAAGCATACTGGGAAAACAGAGGAGTCACTTAAATTCTGAAAACAATTTCAGAAATGGAAAGGGCTCCTGACATATAGGTTGGAATTTTATCTTGTACTGGAGTCGCCATCCATCAACAAAAAAGTTGGGAGCGAGTCCTCCTACGCTGGGCCTGGAAGTCACACAGCGATTTTGCGTGACCCAGGCCCTTAATAGCAAGAGGTTGGGCCTTCCGCCTCTCTGAGGCTGAAAGTCCTGCCTCCAAGAGCTGCTGATCGATCAGCGGGCCTAGCTCCTAAGTCCCTGCAGCGCAACCAGGACTGGGACTGCACCCAGCCAGGACCCGCAAGATAGAAGAGGCCCCGGAATAAAAGTAAGTGTCTGGGGCCTCACCTGGGACAATCGGCTGGGCCCTGGTGAAGGGAGTGGGGATCGAGAGGCCGGGGGGAGGTGTTCCAGTGGGGCAGCTTGTGCCATGGGTGGGGTGGGGGGGGCGACCTCTGTGGAGCGCATGGTGCCCAATCAGGAGCGGCCCCCCACAGCCTGCAAGGAAGCCATCAGGTTTAACTGAGCAGTCTCCCCAGCTGGCAAAGAGGCCGTCCACTGCTGGTAATATGCCATTGGCCACTTAAGGGCCTTAATTGGCCTGGGGCAGGCGGGCTGTTTGCCACCTCCCCCATCACTGGCAAAATTGCAGCGGGGGTGGGTAGGTGACAGGAATGGCAATCCCTGCCTCCCACTCAGTTTTATGCCTCCCCCCACCTCCAGCCCGCTCCTGGGTGGCGCGTAAAATTCCGGCCATTGTATAATAGTATTAAAATTAAAACTCCCAGGTGCAGTAAGTGGATACTCAAAGATATTATTTGATTAATGTTTGTAACAGTAATACATTTTTAATATATAAACCCAATGTTGGAATACTCAATCATGTCATTACCAGGTTACCAATATTATTATTTTTATGTCTAAGTGGTAGCAATGTGTAAACTGACTTAGATCAGCATTGATCTTAATGGGGGTACAGCTATGATAATTAACTTCTAACAGCATTCAGTAAAGGTAACACTGAAGCAGTACAAAAGTGCCGGAAAATATGGAAAGGCATAATTAATCTTGCAAGCCAATTGCTCCATTATTTTTTTACTATTGCACCTATAAAGGTTCCTTATGGTGTAGATGTGCCATTACAATAGCAGAAGTACCTAGTACAATCTGTGTCTATATCTGAAAGAAAAACAGAAAGTGCTGGAAATACTCAGCCGGTCAGGCAGCATCTGTGGAGAGAGAAGCAGAACTAACATTTCAGGTCTGTGACCTTTCATCAGAACTGTCAGATTCAGATTTCAGATTTCCAGCATCTGCAGTATTTTGCTTTTATTTCTGTGTCAGTAGCTCCCTTGAGCCGTCTCTTCTTCAGAGTAAACAATCCCAGACTCTTCATCTTCTCCTCAGAGCTTAGCTGCCTAAAGCTCAGTGGATGGCATTACCAGTGCCTGTTTAAGTGACTGTGCCACATGTAAGTTCAGAGATGAACTGCAGCCACAAAGGGTTTCACTCCCTCAAATGTCCAGCGACCACACTCAGCGCATCACATAGATCAATGCCTGGTATCCTGACAGCAGTCATGATGTCTTTTTTCTGTGCCAGTCTGTTGCACAATCAGCATTTCTACCACTGAGTCAAACTAGCGGGTGGCTACTGGCTGACAAGGGCTATCTGCTGAGCACTGGGCTCATGACTCCGTTGCACAACCCACTCACATGTCGGCAATATGCATATAATGAGAGCCATGCTGTGACATGAAATGCCATCAAGGAGACCATTGGGGTGCTTAAACAACACTTCTGCTGCCTGGACTGCTCTAGTGGAGCCCTGCCAAACTTTTCAGAGTGCATGTCACCATTGCTTATGGTCTACTGCATTTCAATTCATCATATTCTCTATCCTCTGTGTTCACTGCACTCCCATCCTCCCTTAATCTTACTCTCCCTGTAAACCTCCCCACCTATATTCATGGCCACTCACTTGACCTTGACATCTCACGTGACCTCACTGCTTCCATAGTGTCAATCACAGATCAGGTCATCTCGGATCACTTCCTTCTATTGCTCTCCATCCACATTCTGCTTCCCTATCCACACCCTAGATCCTTTTGCACATACCCTGGAAAAAGCTCTCCCCCAATTCACCTACAACTGCACTCTCAAAATCCCAACTGTCTAGGCTTTGGCCTTCCAGTCACCACAACATATCTGCAGCTACCGATCTGCTCATCAACACCCTCACCTCCACCTCCAATGCCTTCGGCCCTATTAAAATCATTACTCTCACCCTGGCTCTTCCCCCGCATCTCTGTTCCCTTAAGTCCAAGGGATGTAGACTTGAATGGATATGGCAGACAACTGGTTTAGCCAATCACCGCCAGATCTGGCTGGACCATATAATGCACGATCAGATACTGCTCTTGTCCGTCAAAACTGATCACTATTCCAGGATCAGTCTGGAATGCAAAGATAACCCCTGGGCTTCTTTTCTCTACTGCAAACCATCTTCTTAAACGCCCTCTCCCCTGTCTCCTCCACCCTCACCTCCAACAAGAAGTGCGAGAAGTCCATGGATATCTTTGTCATTATGATTGAGACCATCCGATCAGCTGCCTCTGCCACTTCCCTCCCTTCCACTAGTCCACTGGGCTGAACTTCCACTAAAGCTCCCCCCGCCCTAGCCCTGAACTCGCATCTTTCTCGAGTTTCTTTCCGATCTCCGCTCATGCCCTCTCCAAGCTCATCTTGTCCATGAGACCCACTTCCTGCTCCCTTGACCCTATTCCCACTAAACTGCTGATCATCCAACTTCCCTTCCTGGTACCCATGTTAGCTGACATTGTAATTGGTTCTCTCTCCTTAGGTTCTGTCCTCCTCTCCTTCAAATCTTCCGACATCACCCATCTCCTCAAAAAACCTCAGTCCTTGTAAACTACCGCCCCATCTCCAACCTCTCTTTCCTTTCCAAAGCCTTTGATGTGTTGTCACCTCCAAAATTTGTGCCCATCTTTCCCAGAACTCCATGTTTGGATCCTCCAATCAGGTTTCGGCCCCTGCCACAGCACTGAAATGGTTCTGATCAAAGTCACAAATGACACCCTATGTGACTGTAACAGAGTCAAACTATCCCGCCTCATCCTTCCCAACCTGTCTGCACCCATTGACACAGTTGATCGCACCATCCTTCTCCAACGCCTCCCCACTGTCGTCCAGCTGTGTGAGACTGGATTCACTTGGCTGATTCATTCTTATCTATTTAATTGTAACCAGAGAATCACCATTAATGGCTTCTCTTCCCATTCCCTCATATTTACCTTTGGTATCACCCAAGGATCTATCCGTGGCCCTGTCCTATTTCTCATATGCATACTTCCCCTTGGCGACATTATCCGAAAATACATTGTCACTTTCCACATGTATGTGATGACACCCAGCTCTACCTCACCACCCCTCCACTGCCTCTAAATTATCAGACTGCTTGCCTGGCATCTAGTACTGGATGAGCAGAAATTTCTTTCAATTAAATATTGGGAAGACTGAAGCCAGTCTTTGGTCCCTGCTGCAAATTCTGCCCCCTTGCAGCTGATTCCATCCCTCTCCCTGGCAGCTGTCTGGCAGTAACCAAACTGTTCGCAACCTTGGTGTCACATTTGACCCCAAGATGAGCTTTCAACCACTTATCCACGCCATTACTAAGACTGCCTATTTCCACCTCTGTAACATGGCCCGACTCCAACCCTGCCTCAGCTGATCTGATGCTGAAACTCTCATCCATGCCTTTGTTACCTCCAGAATTGACTATTCTAAAATGCACCTGGCCAACCTCCTACATTCTACCACATTCCACTTTCCACCCCACCAGCCTCCACATCCAAAGGACCATCCTCTGCCATTTCCACCACATCCAGCGTGATGCCACCTCCAAACGCATCTTCCCCTCCCTTTTCCTGTCAGCATTCCGAAGGGATCATTCCTTCCGCGACACCCTCGTCCACTCCTCTATTACCCCCACCACCTCGTCCCCTTCCCATGGCACCTTCCCCTGCAATCACAGGAGTTGTAATACCTGCCCTTTTACCTCCTCTCTCCTCACTATCCAAGGCCCCAAACACTCCTTTCACGTGAAGCAGCGATTTACTTGTACTTCTTTCAATTTAGTATACTGTATTCGCTGCTCACAATGTAGTCTCCTCTATACTGGGGTGACCAAAAGCAGATTGGGTGACCACTTTGCGGAACACTTCGCTCAGTCTGTAAGCATGACCACGAGCTTCCGGTTGCTTGCCATTTCAATGCTCCCCCCACTCTCATACTCACATCCCAGTCCTGGGATTGCTGCAGTGTTCCAGTGAACATCAACGCAAGCTCGAGGACCAGCACCTCATTTACCGACTAAGCATGCTACAGCCTGCCGGACTGAACATTCACAGAATCACAGAATAATACAGTGCAGAAGAGGCCCTTCGGCCCATCGAGTCTGCACCGATACATTAAAGACACCTGACCTGTCTACCTAATCCCATTTACCAGCACTTGGCCCATAGCCTTGAATGTTATGACGTGTCAAGTGCTCATCCAGGTACTTTTTAAAGGATGTGAGGCAACCACCTCTACCACCCTCCCAGGCAGTGCATTCCAGACCGTCACCACCCTCTGGGTAAAAAAGTTCTTCCTCAAATCCCCCTGAAACCTCCTGCCCCTCACCTTAAACTTGTGTCCCCTCGTAACTGACCCTTCAACTAAGGGGAACATCTGCTCCCTATCCACCCTGTCCATGCCCCTCATAATCTTACACCTCGATCAGGTCACTCCTCAGTCTTCTCTGCTCCAGCGAAAACAACCCAAGCCTATCCAACCTCCCTTCATAGCTTAAATGTTCCATCCCAGGCACCATCCTGGTGAATCGCCTCTGCACCCCCTCCAATGCAATCACATCCTTCCTATAATGTGGCGACCAGAATTGCACACAGTACTCCAGCTGTGGCCTTACCAAAGTTCTATACAACTCCAACATGACCTCCCTGCTTTTGTAATCTATGCCTCGACTGATAAAGGCAATTGTCCCATATGCCTTTTTCACCACCCTATTAACCTGCCCTTCTGCCTTCAGAGATCTATGGACAAACATGCCAAGGTCCATTTGTTCCTCAGAACTTCCCAGTGTCAGGCCATTCATTGAATACTTTCATGTCACATTACTCCTTTCAAAGTGTATCACCTCACACTTTTCAGGGTTAAATTCCATCTGCCACTTTTCTGCCCATTTGACCATCCCGTCTATATCTTCCTGTAACCCAAGACACTCAACCTCACTGTTAACCACTCAGCCAATCTTGGTGTCATCCGTGAACTTACTGATCCTACTCCCCACATAGTCATCTGTGTCATTTATATAAATGACAAACAATAGGGGATCCAGCACAGATCCCTGTGGTACGCCACTGTACACTGGCTTCCAGTCACTAAAACAACCATCTGTCATCACTCTCTGTCTCCTACAGCTAAGCCAATTTTGAATCCACCTTATCAGGTTACCCTGAATCCCATCTGCATTTGCTTTCTTGATAAGTCTCCCATGTGGGACCTTGTCAAAGGCTTTGCTGAAATCCATGTAAACTGCATCAACTGCACTACCCTCATCTGCACACCTGGTCACATGTTGAAAAAATTCAATCAAATTTGTTAGGCATGACCTCCCTCTGACAAAGCCATGCTGACTATTCCTAATCAAATTTTGCCTCTCCAAGTGGTGATAGATTCTCTCCTTCAGAATTTTCTCCAATAGTTTCCCTACCACTGACGTGAGACTCACTGGTCTGTAGTTCCCTGGCTTATCTCTACAACCTTTCTGAAATAGTGGGATCACATTAGCTGTTCTCCAGTCCTCTGGCAGCTCCCCCGTGGCCAGAGAGGAATTAAAAATTAGGGTCAGAGCCCTTGCAATCTCCACCCTCGCCTCCCACAGCATCCTGGGACACAAATCGTCCGGACCTGGAGATTTGTCCACTTTTAAGCCTTCCAAAACCTCCAATACCTTGTCACTCCCTATGACAATTTGCTCAAGAACCTCACAGTCTCTCTCTGAGTTCCATATCTACATCCTCATTCTCTTGGGTGAAGACAGATGTGAAGTATTTGTTCAACACCCTACCAATGTCCTCTGGCTCCACCCACAGATTTCCCCCTTGGTCCCTAATGGGTCCTACTCTTTCCCTGGTTATCCTCTTCCCATTGATATACTTATAGAATATCTTGGGATTTTCCCTACTTTTACCAGCCAGAGCTTTCTCATGTCCCCTCTTTGCTCTCCTAATTGCTTTCATCCTACACTTTCTGTACTCCACTAATGCTTCCATTGATTTGCTCTCCTTGTATTTGCTAAAAGCCTCTCTTTTCCTTCCCATCATACCCTGAATGTTTCTGGTCATCCATGGTTCTCTGGGCTTGTTGCTCCTACCTGTTACCCTAGAGAGAACATGTTGGGCCTGTACCCTCCGCATTTCCTTTTTGAATGCCCCCCACTGCTGTAGATTTCCCGACAAGTAACTCTTTCCAGTCTACCTTGGCCAGATCCTGCCTTATTTTACTTAAATTCGCTCTCCCCCAATCCAAAACCTTTTTTTGCGACTTGTCTATTTCTTTCTCCATAACAAGCTTAAATTGTACCATGTTGTGGTCGCTATCACCAAAATGCTCCCCCACCAACACATCAACCACCTGTCCGGCTTCATTCCTCAGAATTAGGTCCAGCACTACACCCACCCTTGTTGGATCCTCTACATATTGAGCTTAGAAGTTCTCCTATATACATTTTAAGAACTCCACCCCATCTAAGCCCTTAACACGATGACTATCCCAATTAATGTTGGGAAAGTTGAAATCACCTAATATAATTACCCTTTTACACACCTCTGTGAATTGCGCACATATTTGCTCCTCAATTTCCCGCTGACTATCTGGGAGTCTATAATAAACACCTATCAATGTGGCTGTCCCTTTTTTATTCCTAAACTCTACCCATAAAGCTTCAGTTGATGCCCCCTCCAAAATATCATCTCTCCTTACTGCAGTAACTGAGTCCTTAACTAATATTGCAATGCCCCTCCTCTTTTACCCCCTCCTCTGTCCCGCCTGAAGATTCGATATTCCGGGATATTGAGCTGCCAATCCTGCTCCTCCCTCAACCATGTCTCCGTGATGGCTACTGTATCACAATTCCACGTGTCAATCCTTGCCCTTAACTCATCAGTTTTACCTGTCATACTCCTGGCATTAAAGTAGAGGCCATCCATCCTGGTCTTACTCCTTTGAAACCTACTTCCGTTGTATTCCCTCTGACTTGTTTGCTTTCTTGTGTTTAGCTGTGTCCCTATTCTGCTAGGAGTCTGTGATCCCTCCCCCTGCCAAATTAGTTTCAACTCCTCCCAACAGCACTAGCAAACCCGCCAGCAAGGATGTTAGTCCCCCTCTGGTTCAGATGTAGACCGTCCCGCTTGTACAGGTCCCACCTTCCACAGAAACGGTCCCAGTGGTCCAGGAATCTAAAACCCTCCCTCCTGCACCAACTCTTAAGCCATGCATTCATCTGTGCTATTCTCCCATTTCTATACTCGCCAGCACGTGGCACTGGGAGTAATCCAGAGATTACAACCCGAAAGGTCCTGCTTTTTAGTCTGCTGCCTGGCTCCCTGAATTCTTATTGAGTTCAATCATTTCAGAGCATGATGGGCCCCCCTTTTATTCTTAGTTATTTTTTCTTTATTATTTGTTTATTTTATTTTAGTTTGTTTAGTTTGTTTCTACTTGCCTACCCACTGTTTTTTTCATGTTTTTGCTTGGGGCCAGGGCTGTTCATTTTACAGTCAGTTGACACCCTCTCTGTATTAATGCTTTGTCTTTCACCACACCATTAACATATCGTTTGCCTTTGTTCCATGGCCTTCTGGTCAGTTATTCTCTGTGACCTTGTCCTATTCACACCTCTTTTGTTATCTCTTGCCCCACCCCCACTTTACTTGCTTAAAACCTTTTACATTTCTAATATTTGTCAGTTCTGATAACGGGTCACTGACCTGAAACGTTAACTCTGCTTTTCGCTCTACAGATGCTGCCAGACCTGCTGAGTATTTCCAGCATTTCTTGTTTTTATCCCACATTCTACCCTCTATAAATTGAGGCCATCCAAAACTCTGCTGCCTGTGCCCTAACTCACACCAAGCCCCTGTGCTTGCTGAGCTACATTGGCTCTCAGTTAAGCAATGCCTCAATTTTAAAATTCTCATCATCGTTTTCAAATGCCTCCATGCCATGGCCTCACCCCTCCCTATCTCTGTAATCTCCTCACAATTCTCTGAGATATCTGCAATCCCCCACTTCTGGCCTCTTGTGCATTCCTGATTTGAATTGCTCCACCTCTGGTGGCCGTGCCTTCAGCTGCCTTGGCCCTACGCTCTGGAATTCCCGACCTAAACCTTGCCCTCTCTCTACCTCATTTTCCTCCTTTAAGACGTTCCTTAAAACCAACATCTTTGACTAAGCTTTTGGTCATCTGCCTTAATCTCTCCTTATGTGACTCAATGTCATATTTTGTTTTATAATGCCTCTGTAAAGCAACTTGGGACATTTTATTACATGAAAGCGCCATATAATTACAAATTGTTGCTGCAGCATACAAAACAGTGCCCTCATAAGCGCAGAGCTCTTGCCAGCAGGTATAGTGAGCAGCTGAGGAGGAGAGTGAGGAGGCATAAGTGGAGGAGGAAGAGGAGCAGGAAGAGGAGGAGCAAGGGAAGAGGCAGCCAACACATGCACTTTCCAGCTGGGTTATGATCAGCTCATCCGACTGCAGTACCAGTGAACAAAAGCCCAATTCCCCATTCAACAACAGTCCCACACCTTACCTTCTCTCTGTTACTATCTTCTTGGCCACAATGCTGAAATAAAAGCCACCCCAAAACAAACATTCGAAATCAAATTTATTCAACTCACCATTCAATATTCTATACAAAAGTCTACTCATCACCCTTGTGCATTCCCTTATTGCTTGTCTTCTGTTAGTCTTTGTCTGGCCTAGTGCTCCTACACAGTACTACCCCAGTGGCTGCAGCATGGTTGCTGGAAGGCTGCTGACTATCATTGGGAGAGACTGCAGATGGCCTTACAGGATGACCTCAAGCAGTTCTGGGCCTAAGAGGCCTGGCTTTGGACTGCACCACCTCAGCATGGGCGGCAGCGGTCTGGACTGGCTGGCAGACAGGCAACAGCAAGGGCATTGACAACGTAACAGTGGTGGGAGCACAAATGCTGTCATCCGGAGCAAGGCCAGTAGGTTTGTGCTCCACGATGCCACTGCCAGTCCGTCAGGGCAGCACCTCAGCAATCATAGGAATGTATTGGAGGACAGATTGCTGGACTGCTGTGAGGTCCTGCAAGTCCTTTTGAGCACTGGTATCCACAGCCATGATGGCAGCAGTCTGAGTCTGCATGGTACCAAGCTGAGCTTGCATGACTTCAGTTTGAACTTCTGCTTGTGCTGCAGTGAAAGCTGGAACATTGGCCATCAGACACTGCATCATGGCTATGTACAGAAGTGTGCTAATGGAGTTAGCCACCACTTCCATGCTGGAAAGGATGAACTCCAACTCTGCATGAACCCCTGTGCACAGTTGATGCTGGACTCCTCCATGCTCCTTGATATTGCACACAGGCTTTTTGCAGTCCTACCAAAGCACCAAACATTCCCTTGTGTATACCCGCCAGCCTTTTTCTGTACACTGCCCCATCAAAATCCTCATCTGAGTCCTCTGGAACAGAAACCATTTGCAATGTTGCCCTCCGGGGAGCTGGCACCTGTACTACCCTTTTCTCCTGTCTTGGCTGCAGGTCATTCATACTCAGTGACTCACCACCTGCAGATCCCTCCTCTATAGTACCCTCTAATATAGTGCCAGAATCTGAGCTGGCTGCTGTGAGTCTGAGGGTGAGTAATGGTGCTTCTTCCTCATCAGTCTCTTCTTACTCTTCCAAATCTTATTTCTCCACCATAGCCTGGTCAATATGCAGTTCGTAGGTATTTGAAAGGAGAAAGGCAGAAGAGTAAGGTTGTGGTCAGGGGAGGAGGAGAAAGCAAGAGGTACATATTTACACCATTTACAGTTTGTAAATCTGAAGATATATTGGGATGAGGGGAAGTGGACTGTGAGAAGAAGGATTAGATATACGACATCTCCTTCATTGAGGTAAGGACATGTAGCCCTGCTTGTCCCCTGCCAGTTAGGTGCTGCTGCCTCCAATTGTATGCCACCTTATCCTGCAAGACAGAGGGAAGTGTGTCAGTGAGTGTGATGTCGTGTGTTTGGGTGATGTGGCTGTCATGGTTGAATAGCTTCCAGTGTGCAAAAGCTGTGAGATTTGGGTATGAGGCTTGCTGCAGTGCTAAGTGTGTGAGGGTGAATCATATGAATGGGTGAAGCATATGAATGCCAGGTGTGAGCCATGGTTTATGGAGAGTGATGGCAGGTGAGTAATGGGACTCTGGTGCATTGAACAGTGTGTGAAGCTGGTGGTCCAGTTGGTAGGATATGGCATTTTGAAGATGTATTTACTGATCTTAATGGCTCGTGTGAGGTCATTGAACTTCTTACAGCACTGCATCCATTGCTTACGTTGATATTTTATCTCCCTTTTTCAGTTTCTTTGTCCTCCTTCGCTTTATTCTAAAATCCTCCCAATTCTCAGGTTTACTACTATTTCTGGCAACTTTATAGGCCTTTTCTTTTGATCTTATACAATCCCTAACTTCCTTTGTTATCCACAATTGACTGCCTTCATGTTTGGGGTTTTTGTGTCTTGAAGGAATGTATCGTTGCTGTAAACTATGTAATATTTCTTTAAAGTCTTGCTTATGTACTGTCATACCTTGTAATGTATTTTCTCAATCCGCCTCAGCCAATTTGCCCCACATACCATCATAATTTCCTTTATTCAAATTTAACACCCTGGCTTCAGATTGAACTACCTCACTTTCCAACATAATGTAAAATTCTATCAGATTATGGTCACTCATCCCTAAAGGTTCTTTTACAACAAGATTATTAATTAGCCCTTTCTCATTCCATAATATTAGATCTAAAATAGTCTGTTCTTGAGGCAGTTTCTCAACATACTGCTCTAGAAAACCATCCCGAACACGCTCCAGAAACTTGTCCTCCACAGCATTGATGTTCATTAGTTTATTATTCTATCATTAGTCTATATGCAGATTGAGGTCACCCATGGTTACTGTATTACCTATGCTACATGCTTCTCTAATCTCCTGATTAATACCATGCCCCACACTACCACTACAGTTTGGTGGTCTAAAACAACTCCTACCTGTTGGGGGAAGGCTAATTTCGACGGCATCAGACAGGAACTCTCAAAGGTTGAATAGGAGAGGCTGTTTACAGGTAAGAACAAAGAACAAAGAACAAAGAAAATTACAGTACAGGAACAGACCCTTCGGCCCTCCAAGCCTGCGCCGATCCAGATCCTCTATCTAAACATGTCGCCTATTTTCTAAGGGTCTGCATCTCTTTGCTTCCTGCCTATTCATGTATCTGTCTAGATACATCTTAAAAGACGCTATCGTGCCCGCGTCTACCACCTCCGCTGGCAACGCGTTCCAGGCACCCACCACCCTCTGCGTAAAGAACTTTCCACGCATATCCCCCCTAAACTTTTCCCCTCTCACTTTGAACTCGTGACCCCTAGTAATTGAATCCCCCACTCTGGGAAAAAGCTTCTTGCTTCCACCCTGTCTATACCTCTCATGATTTTGTACATCTCAATCAGGTCCCCCCTCAACCTCCGTCTTTCTAATGAAAATAATCCTAATCTACTCAACCTCTCTTCATAGCTAGTGCCCTCCATACCAGGCAACATCCTGGTGAACCTCCTCTGCACCCTCTCCAAAGCATCTACATCCTTTTGGTAATGTGGCGACCAGAACTGCACGCAGTATTCCAAATGTGGCCGAACCAAAGTCTTATACAACTGTAACATGACCTGCCAACCCTTGTACTCAATACCCCGTCCGATGAAGGAAAGCATGCCGTATGCCTTCTTGACCACTCTATTGACCTGCGTTGCCACCTTCAGGGAACAATGGACCTGAACACCCAAATCTCTCTGTACATCAATTTTCCCCAGGACTTTTCCATTTACTGTATCGTTCACTCTTGAATTGGATCTTCCAAAATGCATCACCTCGCATTTGCCCTGATTGAACTCCATCTGCCATTTCTCTGCCCAACTCTCCAATCTATCTATATTCTGCTGTATTCTCTGACAGTCCCCTTCACTATCTGCTACTCCACCAATCTTAGTGCCGTCTGCAAACTTGCTAATCAGACCACCTATACTTTCCTCCAAATCATTAATGTATATCACAAACAACAGTGGTCCCAGCACGGATCCCTGTGGAACACCACTGGTCACACGTCTCCATTTTGAGAAACTCCCTTCCACTGCTACTCTCTGTCTCCTGTTGCCCAGCCAGTTCTTTATCCATCTAGCTAGTACACCCTGGACCCCATGCGCCTTCACTTTCTCCATCAGCCTACCATGGGGAACCTTATCAAACGCCTTACTGAAGTCCATGTATATGACATCTACAGCCCTTCCCTCATCAATCAACTTTGTCACTTCCTCAAAGAATTCTATTAAGTTGGTAAGACATGACCTTCCCTGCACAAAACCATGTTGTAAAGGGACGTCTGGCACGTGGGAGGCTTTTAAAAGTGAGATAGGAAGAGTCCAGGGCCGGCATGTTCCTATTAAATGGAAGGGCAAGGCTGGCACGTTTAGGGAACCTTGGTTGACGAGAGATATTGAGGGTCTGGTCAGGACAAAGAAGGAGGCATATGTCAGGTATAGGCAGTTAGGATCGACGAGTCCCTCGAGGAGTATAGGGGATGTAGGACAACACTTAAGAAGTAAATTAGGAGGGCGAAAAGGGGCCATGAGATTTCCCTGGCAGATATGATAAAGGAGAATCCTAAAAGATTCTATAAGTATATTAAGAGTAAAAGGGTAGCTAGGGAGAGAGTAGGTCCCCTTAAGGATCAGTGTGGCATTATATGTGTGGAGCCACGGGAAATGGGTGAGGTCTTAAATGAATACTTCTCGTCCGTATTTACCGTGGAGAAGGTCATGGAAGCTAATGAGTTCAAGGGAGGGAACACCGATATCCTGGAGCATATGAACATTACAAAGGAGGAGGTGTTGGAGGTATTGAAGCACATTAAGGTAGATAAATCCCCAGGGCCTGACCAGATGTATCCTAGGATACTATGGGAAGCAAGGGAGGAGATTGCTGGGGCCCTGGCAGAGATTTTTGTATTATCGTTAGCCACGGGTGAGGTACCGGAAGACTGGAGCATAGCTAATGTTGTGCCTTTATTTAAGAAGGGCAGCAGGGATAAGCCAGGGAACTACAGGCTGGTGAGCCTTACATCAGTGATGGGAAAGTTATTGGAAGGGATTCTGAGAGACAGGATTTATATGCATCTGGAAAGGCATGGTCTAATTAGAGATAGTCAGCATGGTTTTGTGTGTGGGAAATCATGTCTCACAAATTTGATTGAGTTTTTGAGGAGGAGACCAAGAGGATTGACGAGAGCAGGGCGATGGACGTTGTCTACATGGACTTTAGCGAGGCCTTTGACAAGGTCCCACATCGTAGGCTGGTCCAGAAGGTTAGAACACATGGGATCCAGGGTGAGCTAGCAAATTGGATACAAAATTGGCTTTTTGAAAGGAGGCAGAGGGTGGTAGTGGAGAATTGTTTTTCAGATTGGAAGCCGGTGACCAGTGGTGTGCCACAGGGATCGGTGCTGGGCCCTCTGTTGTTTGTCATATATATTAATGACTTGGATGTGAATGCAGGGGGCATGATTAGTAAGTTTGCAGATGACACCAAAATTGGTGGTATAGTGGACCGTGAATAAGGTTGTCTAAGGTTACAACAGGATATAGATCAACTGGGAAAGTGGGCAAGGGAGTGGCAAATGGAATTTAATGTAGACAAGTGCGATGTGATGCATTTTGGGAAGTTAAACCAGGGCAGGACATATACAGTGAATGGCAGGGCCCTGGGGAGTATTGTTGAGCAGAGAGACCTTGGGGTGCAAGTACATAGCTCCCTGAAAGTGGCAACACAGGTGGACAGGGTGGCGAAGAAAGCATATGGCATGCTTGCCTTCATCGGCCGAGGCATTGAGTACAAGAGTTGGGACGTCATGTTACAGTTGTACATAACGTTGGTTAGGCCGCATTTGGAGTACTGTGTGCAGTTCTGGTCGCCGCACTACAGGAAAGATGTGATTAAGCTAGAGAGGGTGCAGAAAAGATTCACAAGGATGTTGCCTGGTTTGGAGGGCTTGAGTTATAAAGAGAGATTGGATAGGCTGGGTCTGTTTTTCCTGGAGCGAATGAGGCTGAGAGGGGACATGATAGAGGTATATAAAATTATGAAAGGCATAGATAGGTTAGATAGCCAGAGTCTGTTTCCCATGGTAGGGGTGACTAAAACTAGAGGGCATAGATTTAAGGTGAGAGGGAGGAGGTTTAAAGGAGATCAAAGGGGTAAATTCTTCACACAAAGAATAGTGGGTATCTGGAATGAGCTGCCTGAGGAGGTGGTGGAGGCAGGAACAGTAGCAACATTTAAGAGGCATCTGGACAGGTACTTGAATGAGCAAGGCATAGAGGGATATGGAATTAATGCAGGCAGGTGGGATTAGTATAGATAGGCATTATGGTTGACATGGACACGGTGGGCCGAAGGGCCTGTTTCTATGCTGTACGACTCTATGACTGTAATGTTTGCTGCCCCTTGCTGTTTCTTTTCCCCACACAAACAGATTCCACATTTTGTTCTTCTGATCTGAGATCCTCCCTTACTAATGTACTGATCCCATCCGTTATTTTCAGCGTAACACCACCTCCCTTTCCTTTTTGGCTGTCCTTCCTAAATTTCGAATATCCTTGAATATTCAGTTCACAGACTTGGTCACCCTGTAGCCAAGTTTCCATAATGGCAATTAGATCATACTCATTTACCTCTATTTGGGCCTTTAAATCATCTCCCTTGTTGCGAATGCTGCGTGCATTCAGGTAGAGTGCTCTTAATCTTATCTTCTGGTTGCTCGCCGTTGTTTCGCCTGCCTTCTAATGTCACTTGCTCCTTTTCTGCCTCCTGTTACCAGCTTTACTTCCTTCCAATTTGAGCCACCCCTCAGGTTCCCATCCCTCTGACAAGGTGGTTTAAACCCTCCCAACAGCACTAGCAAATCCCCCTGCAAGGATGTTAGTTCCAGTCCTGTTATGGCGTAGTCTGTCCATCTTATACAGGTCCCACCTGCCCCAGAACTGGTCCCAATGCCTCAGAAATCTGATGCCTTCCCTCCTACACCAATTCTCCAGCCACTTGTTGAATCTATCAATTCTCCTATTCCTATGCTCACTAGCATTTGGCAGTGGGAGTAATCCTGAGATTACTGCTTTGGAGGTCCTGCTTTTTAACTTCCTTCCTAACTCCCTAAAATCTGCATTCAGGACCTCATCCCTCTTCCTACCTATGTCATTGGTACCAACGTTGGCCATGACCTCTGGCTGTTCACCCTCTCCCAGAAGGATGTCCTGCAGCCATTCCATGACATTCTTGACCCTGGCACCAGGGAGGCAACACACCATCTTGGAGTCACATTTACTTCAGCAGAAATGCCTGTCTTGATTATCGAACCCTCTATCACTATTGCTCTTCCACTCTTCTTCCCCCCCTCCTGTTCAGCTGAGCCACCCGTAGTGCCACGGACTTTGCTCTGGCTGTACTCCTCTGCAGAACCATCGCTCTCACCAGCATCCAAAATGGAAAACCAATTAACAAGTAAGATAGACTCAGGGGATTCCTGCACTGCCTACCTGGTTCTCTTAGACTGCCTGGCGGTCACCCATTCCCTCTCTGCCTGCATGCTCCTACCCTGCGTTGTGACCACCTTCCTAAACATGCTATCCACGTAGTTCTCTGCCTCACGGATTCACCACAGTGACTCCAGCCACTGCTCGAGTTCCGAAACCCGGAGCTCAAGCTTCTGTAGCTGGTGTCACATCCTGCAGATATGTTCATTCAGGACACATGGTGCGTCCATGACTTTCCACATACCGCAGGATGTACATTCCACTTAGCCAAGCTGACCTGCCATAAAGTAACTTTAAAAACGTTTTATTACAATGAGAAGTAAAATAACTTACTAGTTACTCACCATTCAACCTCTTTACCTGTACTGAAGAGAGAGGCAGCTACAGGAGGCTGAAAAAAATTAGACGAAAGCAAGAAAGAAAGAAAGGAACACCTTCCTCCACGCACCAACCTCCCAATTTACACTGTGCACACAAATTTATTTTTTTCTTAATTTATAGTTCCCCTCCTTAGTGAACTCCTTCAGTTACCAAACTCCCTTCTTAACACTCTGTGCCCTCCAGCAGCATTCATTGCAGACAAGCAGTACTGAGAGTCCCTGCAATTTATACTCTGAAAACTATGCTGTGTCAGCTCTGCTAGAACTCTGCTAGAGCTCAGAAACCTACAGCTACTCTCAGAGTGTTTGTATACCCCTGCTTAAAACTGCAAGAAACCTAACTTAAAATAAAAGCAAAATACTGCAGATGCTGGAAATCTGAAATAAAAACAAAAAGTGCTGGAAATACTCAGCAGGTCTGGCAGCATTCGTGGAGAAAGAAGCAGAGTTAATGGGCTGGATTTTACCTTAGGTAGATGGGAATTCGGCACCGCGTAAAGGTCGGTGGCGAACTCGCTTCTGCCTAGCCTGGGGATCCGTCCCACATTTTACGGGTCCCTGGGCTTTAATTGTCCCGAGGCGGGACTTCCACCCGCTTGAGGGAGGCAGTCCAACCTCATTGAGCTGCCGGCCAATCAGCGGGCTGACAGCTCTTAGTCCCAGCAGTACCACTGGGAGCGGTGTCCACTGCTGGGACCGCAGTCCAGCCGACCACATGGAGCCAGGAGATGAGGTAAGTTGGGCATGCCTCACCAGGCAGATCAGTCCTTCCCTGGTGAGGCTGGAGTGGTCATTTGGGGGTAGGGGGGGGGGGCGTCTTGGGTCCTGGGGGTGGGTTGCGGGGGAGGTGGGGGGCGACCCTGAATCGGGCACCCTGTGCCTGACTGCCATGGCCCACGCCCCCCGGCGCGCGGAAAGGCAGCAGCAGTGAAAGGGTGGCCTTTCACGTCCTCAGCAAGCCCGTTTGCCACGGGTAAAATACGTGTGGAGGCGGGCGAGGGCCCTTAAGTGGCTGTTAAGTGGCCACTTAAAGGCCTTGATTAGCTTCGGGTGGGCGGGCCATCCCCCCCCCCCCCACCCCACCACCACCCGACCGCCGTAAAGTTGACCAGAGGTGGGAGTGGGGCGGGTAGGCCTCCTGGAGTCTCCCACTCAATTTTACACTGATCCTACGCTGCCATCCAACCCGCTCGGTGGCGTAAAATTCAGCCCAACGTTTCAGGTCAGCGAGCTTTCATCAGAACTGCCTTACCAGTTTTACCAGAACAACAGAAACCTAACTTACCTCTTAACTGAAACAGGAATTTTAATTAATTGCTAGATGTAAGCAAATCAAAACAAAAACTAGTCTTGAGAGATTAACTCTTAAAATTCACTCACTTACCAAACTCCCTACTTCACAATCAGTGTGGGTCTCCCAAATTTTACAGCTAGATGTCTTTTAAATTTTTCCATCAGATTTTCTGCCAAACAGCCAGCCAGATTGTCAGGCTGGATGCATGTCGCATGGAAAAGCAGCTGGAGAGCAGATGCCAGTTAAGCCTAACATCATGTAGGGGGAAGGACAGTTGGTGATTGCAGTGGGGGACAGACATCGAGCGGGGGGGATGTTACAGTGAGTGGGGGTTTGGACGTCATTATGCTGGGGGGGTTGGACATTGTGTCAGGGCATTGGACATTGTGTTGGGGGGGGGTTGGACATTGTGTCCGGGGGGTTGGACATTGTACCCGGGGGTTTAAACATTGTGCTGGGAATTTCGATATTGTGCCCAGAGGTGTTGAACATTACATCAGGGGTTTGGACATCACATGCTGGTGTTGAACCTGGTACCGGATGGTTGCTGATCGTGGCCTGAGCTCGGACATTGCACTGTGTATGGACATGTTGGGGGGGAGGGGTCATTCCCAAGTTTTACCAAGGACCTGTATAGAAGCCTGTTCTGCTGATTTGTTAACACTTTTGCCTCTGAGTCATAAACCTGTGGGTTCACTGCAGAGTTGAGCACATCATCAAGGCTGACATCACGGCACAGTATAAGGAGGTGAGATGCTAACCAAGGCTAACTGCTTGATAAGGTAGATATAAAAATCCCATGGCATTATTTGGAAAAAGTAGAGTTCTGCCAGTATTGTAAACCATCATTGTTCCCTCAACCAACTCTGCTAAAAACAGAGGATGTGGCATTCATTTGCTGTTTGTGAGACCTTACAGTGTGCACATTGGCTGCTGTGATTGTCTACATTACAATCCTGACTACATTTCAAAGTAATTCATTGCTTTTGAAGTACTTTGGGATGTTCTAAAGATATGACAAGGCACAATATAAATGCAAGTTCTCTCTGCTTGCATGTCTAACTTTAATAAAGGCTATCTGGATGTCTAACTACACCACATTATTGAGTTCTCCAACATCCACTTAAATTTTCAGGCATAATTTGCCCTTATGAGATTGTGTTAGTTACCATTTACTAAGTTCTTTTCTCATGAATAATCTTCAAAATTTGTTCCAATTTATCAATTCCATTATTTTGCCAGTCATAGATATTAGGTCTAATGAAATGAGTCTGCTCCTGCTGTGAGCCTCTGGAGAAAAACTTATGAATTGGA
Source organism: Heterodontus francisci (assembly GCF_036365525.1). Classification (NCBI taxonomy): domain Eukaryota; kingdom Metazoa; phylum Chordata; class Chondrichthyes; order Heterodontiformes; family Heterodontidae; genus Heterodontus; species Heterodontus francisci. The sequence goes on from NC_090372.1 coordinate 83,677,275, forward strand.
GCAAAATGCCTCCCTACTGTGATTTTCTATATATTAAAATGATGGAAAATCAGGAAGGGCATGCACCACAATTCCTGATATTTGCGCCTGGTGGGCAGGGCTCTGCACTGGGAACACAAACTCAGAAAATTAAATCTGTTAATAGCTTACCTAAAAATGTTGTACTTAACACCATCGCCTTGAACTTACACTGAAATTAGTTCATTGAGGCCTAAAATATGCATAAGAAATTCCTTTCATCAATATTTTAACACAGGTATTAATCTGTTTGTTTTTATATTGAGTTAATAGTTTGTTTAAAATAACAGAGATATTTCATAGACATGCATTAAGCATTTGTATGTTAGTATGGCACTGTATCATGTTAAGGCTCAGATGTTTCAAGTATATAGAATAATAGTAACAACAATTTATGAGTATGGACATTTAGGAAAAAAAATCGACATTCTTCACAGATGACACAAAATAATGCTGCAGTCCTCAAAAGGTTAAGCAAATAAGCATTTGTTTACAGAAAAGGCTGCAATTTCTGTTAGAACATCAGTATATCTCAAGTGATTTTTGAATGCCTCGAGGATACATTTTAAATTAGTTTTCATATTAATCTTATTTAACAATGACATGCATGATTGCATGATTTAATTTGGTCATGAGAGATCATAGTTTATTGGATGCTTCTAATGATTTCACTGGGATTAAATCTGTTTGCAGGAGTTTAAAGGAGAGCATTAAACATGACATTGAGGAACTTAATGAACAGGGTTACAAACTGCAACATGATTCTGCTGAATGACCTTGACAATTTTAGCATTGTCACTCTATCTCAAGAAAATATTATAGTCCATTTCATCATCGTACACACAATATAAGTCCATCCCTTTGAAAATATTCAATTTTCATACGTTCTTTGGTCAGGAGGTAAAAATATCATATCACAAGAATGATATCAAAACCTTATTGCTTCAGTTCATGCTATTCAGCAGAACAACCTCTCTCTCAATTTCCCATCAATGATCTAAATTTAACACAGCTGAAAATGTGTAATCAAGAATATGTCAGGATAACCAAACGAAGTGAAAATAAGTCCCTTGTTTCTATTGCACATGTTTTGTTTTACTCAGGGCTCGGAATAAATTTATGGGGATAAATTTATTATAACCTGCATTTTATTGTGGAAGTGTCAACAAAATAATTTTTACATGTCATCAAAGCTTCTTGATGACAAGAAGCAGCTTAATTGGCTTCAATGCTTAAAATTCAACACAAGTTATAGTAATTGATGAATTTAAAATTGGTTACTGAACACGCAGCATGTAGGACTATAAATAGATCTAGGAAGCAGTTTGATCATCATATAAAGCAACAGTGAAGTCACATGTGGAGTATTGTGTTCAGTTTTAGTCACTGTACTTACAAAAAGATATATTCCCAGACAACCTTAAAACCAAGCAGTAAGGGAATATTATGCTTTAGAAAAAATGCAGTTATACCAATTATTGGAAGGTGGAAGTTGTCTGTGGGCTAAGTATTCAAGTTCCAATAAAATAAAACAGCCACACAATTTGTATCAGACCTCAACTCACATCCCATTTCTTCCTCAAGCCACTAAAGGTCACTGCACAGCCACTCCATGTGGCTGCAATATCATCTCTCGGCCACACTCCACCTCACTGGAGGATTCAAACTCTGAATGCAGAATCCCCATTGGCCAATTAAGCCTTCACGATGATGAACCTCTCATGCCTTCAGTTGCTGCAGTGCACCTGGGAGATATCCTTCCACTAGAAGACCTTCACTCTGGCCTCACCCTCTGCACTGCCTCCAAACTCGATAGCCCTCGATTTTGTGCCACACAGCCTCCTTGTTTCAGTACACAACTGCAGGCAATGCCTTCCACTTCCCTCCAACACTCACTTGCTCCTGAGATCCCACCTCCTTTGAGGAGGCAAGGCGCTGACCCTCCGTGCATCCCATGCTGCTCTTGTAAAATCTCAATTCTGTAGGAAACTCACTGAAAATTGACTGATTAACAGTCTTAGTCATCTGCCTGCCACCGTTCTGTCTAAGACTGATCCATCTGGCCACCCGCATTTGATAAGATTGGCTGGCATTGGGACAATGTCAGGGAGCTAGCCCAACGTGGCACCACGCCTCCATTCCCACTGCCATGGGGCCAGTAATGTTCTGCCCTATAATTCTAAAAGCTATTCATTTGGTTTGAATTTCCAAGCCCTATGCACATTTTTATGTTATCTACAAATTTATGAAAGGTAACATTAGTTCCCTCAGCTAATTCATTTATAAAGATGATGTATGGCAACAGTTCCAAGAGCTATTAAGTATATAACCCATAATACATCTCTTATTCCCTTCAGTATTCTAGAGTAAATGGCATCAGGTCCAGCAGCCAGATTAGTTTTGAGTGCCTTATTCCTGCTTAAAACCACTTCTGCAGTTACTTCTATGGAATCAGATTTAAGAGTACCATTGGAACCTTAGCATCATTTTGAACAGTGAAAATGGATGAAAACATCCAATTAGTACTCCGGTTATATCCTGGTTTCCTAACTTTCTTGTTAAAGTTACTCAAAGGACCTGTGTGGTGCTTAATAGCATTTTGGTTTTGGACATAACTGGAAAAGTTCTAGCATAACTACTAAACATGCCTGAACGCATTTATTTCTAATGCGTTTTTTGACATTCCTAATAGTAACTTCAGTCATCATAGAATGATAGAATCATACAGCACAGCAGGAGGCCATTCGTCCCATCATGTCTGTGCTAAATCTTTGAAAGAGGTATCCAATTAGTCCCACGTCTTTGCTCTTTCCCCATAGCCTTTCAAAATTTTCCCCTTCAACTATTTATCCAATTCCCTTTTGAAAGTTACTATTGAATTTGCTTCCACCACCCTTTCAGAAAGTGCATTCCAGATCATAACAACTCACTGTGTAAAAGAATTTCTCCTCAGCTCCCCTCTGCTTCTTGTGCCAACCTGTGTATTCTGGTTACCAACTCTCCTGCCAGTGGAAACAGTTTCTCCTAATTTACTCTATCAAAACACCTCATCATTTTGAACACCTCTGTTAAATTTCCCCGTAACCTTCTCTGAACTAGGGAGAAAAATTCCAGCTTCTCTAATCTCGCCATGTAACCAAAGTCCTTCATCCCTAGTATCATCTAGTAAGCATTTGAGTTATACTCTAATGTACTGCATACCTGTCTCTGCTCTCTTGAAAATTATTCACTTTATCCCACTCCTGGAGGCACGGCACACTATATTATCCATCTTTCAGGTTCAGGCCTTGAATTGCCTTCCAACAAATCAAACAATATAGGTAACAGAAGACAATCTTGCCTCACTACTCTTACAAGAGAGATCACGGTAGGTTTTCACCTTTATCACCAGGGTGGTAATCTGGAGTGGATCACCCAACCATTATAGAAGCCATTTGATTTTCATTCGGGTTCTATAAGGACAGTTGATCCACTTTTGATGTAATGTAGATGAACATCTACCCCATAGATACTTTTCTACGCTTATTTGGATCTTGAAGGTGGAGTACATCAAGATAAAATGCAAGCTTTATCTTTGTACTCACATAGCTTTCAGTTTCTTCATAAGGGCTACATGAGGCAATAGTGTGAAACTCTTAGGAAAATCAAAGCATTTCAAGTGGGTTTTCCTGGACTGACAACAATCTGCAATCTCAAATAAAACCATAACCTGTCCTAAGCATTCATTGCTGAAGCAGCACCTAACCTGCTCCGGCCTTTCTGAGTGCTTTTTGGACCTCCAGAACATCCAATATAAATGCCATGGCAACCGACTTCAACATTTACTGATATCGGTGAGATTCCTCGATAGTTTTTGGGCTCACTAAAATCACAAGTGAAAGCAGCTGTGCTTTGGAGCATCAAGGGTATGTGTGCCTCAGACTCAGAAGGGTAGTCTCATGGGAATTCACAAGGCTATTGCTGTTCTTCCACCTTTTACCTGAAGCAGCTTTTAGGAATTCAGCATAAATATTGTTCAAGCATGCTGCCCTCCCATTAGCTAGATGCTACAATCTGATGTCCAATTTTTCACATCCAACATGTTCACTCAGGCATCTCGTTCTGGTAGCACACTCTCAACAGCTTCTTTGACCTCCATGAAGAATGTCCTCCCTATGACCTTTTAGGTCAGACACCAACTTGATATGGTGCTCTTTCCAGTTCCAAAGATACCTTTACAAGTACGTTGGCGATCACCAGAACTGTCAGTCACTGACACTAACCCAGAAAAAATATTGTGATCATAACTGACAACAGATCCTAGCCAAAGCAAAAGCACTTTAGGATAACTTTCATGGCACTGTGAGCCTTTGTGGAAGAGCACACTCCACTGACCCCACTTCATATCCTCATTGATTTTATTGGTCTGATAATATGCTACATCATAACTTTTTTAGAAATTTATTTTTGGATGTAGGTGTCACTGGCAAGGCTGGCATTTATTGCTTATCCATAGTTGCCCTGGATAATTACTAGGCCACTTCAAAAGGCTGTTAAGAGCCACGTATAGGCCAGACCATGTAAGGACAGCAGCTTTTGTTTAGGAACATAGGAGCAGGAGCAGGCCATTCAGCCCATCGAGCCTGCCCCACCATTCAATATGATCATGGCTGATCTTCCACTTCAATACCTTTTTCCCACACTATCCTCATACCCCTTTATGTCATTGGTATTTGGAAATCTGTCAATCTTTGATTTAAACATACCCAATGACTGAGCTTCCACAGGTCTCTGCGGCAGAAAATTCCAAAGATTCACAGCCCTCTGTGTAAAGAAATTTCTCCTCATCTCTGTCCTAAGTGGCTTCCCCCTTATTTTGAAATTGTGTCCCCTGGTTCTAGACTCCCCCAACCAGGGGAAACATCTTACCTACATCTACCCTGTCTATCCCTTTAAGTATTTTGTTGGTTTCAATGAGATCACTTCTCATTCTTCAAAACTCTAGAGAATACAGGCCCAGTTTCCCCAATCTCTCTTCATCGGACAGTCCCGCCAACCCGGGAACAAGTGTGGTGAACCTTCATTGCGCTCCCTCAATGGCAATAATATCCTTCCTAAGGTACGGGGACCAAACCTGCACACAGTACTCCGGGTGCGGTCTAACCAAGGTTCTATACAATTGAAGCAAGTCTTTGTTAGTCCTGTACTCAAATCCTCTTGCGATAAAGGCTAACATACCAATAACCTTCCAAATTGCTTGCTGCACCTGCATATTAGCTTTCAGTGACATATTGACAAGGACAAGCAGGTCCCTTTGTACATCTACACTTTCTAACCTCTTACCACTTAAGAAATACTCTGCACATCTATTCCTCCTACCAAAGTGGATAACCTCACATTTTTGCACATTATATTCCATCAGCCATGTTCTTGCCCACTCACTCAGCCTGTCCAAATACCCTTGAAGCCGCTTTGCATCTTTCTCATAACACATTCCCACCTAGTTTTGTGTCATCCGTGAACTTGGAAATACTACATTTGCTCCCCACATCCAAATCATTGATATATTTTGTGAACAGCTGGGGCCCAAGTACTAATCCTTGTGTACCCCACAAGTCACAGCCTGCCAACATGAGAATGATCCATTTATTCCTACTCTCTGTTTTCTGCCTGTTTCAATCAAGTTGCCTCTTACTCTTCTAAATTCCAGCGGATACAAACCTAGTCTGTCCAATCTTTCCTCATAAGACAGCCGGTCCATTCCAGGTATTAGTCTAGTAAACCTTCTCTGAACTGCCTCCAACGCATTTCCATCCTTCCTTAAATAAGGAGACCAGCACTGTACACAATACTCCAGATGTGGTCTCACCAATGCCCTGTATAACTGAAGCATAACCTCCCTATGTTTGTATTCAATTCCCCTCACTATAAATGATAACATTCTATTAGCTTTCCTAATTATGTTCTGTACCTGCATACCAACCTTTTGCGATTCATGCAATAGAACACCCAGATCCCTCTGCGTCTCAGATCTCTGCAATCTCTCACCATTTAGATAATATGCTTCTTTTTTATTCTTTCTGCCAAAATGGACAATTTCACATTTTCCCACATTGTACTCCATTTGCCTACTCATTTAACCTATCTATATCCCTTTGTATCCTCCTTATGTCCTCTTCACAACTTACTTTTCTACCTACCTTTGTGTCATCAGCAAATTTAGCAACCATACCTTTAGTCCCTTCACCTAAGTCATTTATATAAATTGTAAAAAGTTGAGGCCCCAGCACTGATCCCTGTGGCACACCACTCGTTACATTTTGCCAACCAGAAAATGACCCATTTATGCCTACTCTCTGTTTCCTGTTAGCTAACCAATATTCTATCCATGTCAATATGTTATCCTCTACACCATGAGCTTTTATTTTCTGCAACAACTTTTGATGTGGCATCTTACAAGGAATGTATAATTGCTGTAAACTATGTAATAATTCTTTAAAGCCTATCCATTGGCCATGTGCTGTCATACCTTTTAATGTATTTTCCCAATCCACCTCAGCCAATTTGTCCCGCATACCTTCATAATTTCCTTTGTTCAAATTTAACACCCTGGCTTCAGATTGAACTACCCCACTTTCAAACATAATGTAAAATTCTATCATATTATGGTCACCCATCTCTAAAGGTTCTTTTACAATAAGATTATGAATTAGCCCTTTCTTATTACGTAATACTAGATCTAAAATAGACTGTTCTCTATTCGATTCTTCAACATACTGCTCTAGAAAACCATCCCTAACACACTCCAGAAACTTGTCCTCCACAACATTAGTACTTGTTAGGTTTACCCAGTCCATATGATTAGTGAATTACCCATGCTACATGCTTCTCTATTTTCCTGATTAATACCATGCCCCACACTACCACTACTGTTTGGTGGCCCATAGACAACTCGTACCAATGTATTCTGCCCCCTGCTATTTCTTAGCTCCACCCAAACAGATTCCACATTTTGTTCTTGCAATCAGAATTCCTCCTTTACTAATGTACTGATCCCATCCCTTATTATCAGTGCAACACCTCCTTTTCCTTTTTGCCTGTCCTTCCAAAATGTCAAATATCTTTGAATATTCAGTTCCCAATCTTGGTCATCCTGTAGCCACATTTCCGTAATGGTAATTCGATCATTTACCTCTATTTGTGTCTTTAAATCATCTACCTTGTGGCCAATGCTGCATGCATTGAGGTAGAGTGCCCTTAATCTTGTCTTTTTGACATTATTCTGCACTCTAAGCCTAGTTGGTGTTCGCCTTTGTTTCGCCTGCCTTCTAATGTCACTTGCTACTTTTCTACCTCCTGTTACCAGCTTTACTTCCTTCCAATTTGAGCCACCCCTCAGGTTTCCATCCCCCTGACAAGCTAGTTTAAACCCTTCCAACAGCACTAGCAAATCTCCCTGCGAGGATATTAGTCCCAGTCCTGTTAAGGTCCATCTTGTACAGGTCCCACCTGCCCCAGAACCGGTCCCAATGCCTCAGATTTCTGAGGACCTCCCTTCTACACCAATTTTCCAGCCACGTGTTCAATCGATCAGTCGTCCTATTCCTATGCTCACTAGAATGTGGCACTGGGAGTAATCCTGAGATTACTGCTTTGGAGGTCCTGCTTTTTAATTTCCTTCCTAACCCCCTAAAATCTGCTTTCAGGACCTCATCCCTCTTCCTACCTATGTCATCGGTACCAATGTGGACCACAACCTCTGGCTGTTCACTCTCCCCCAGAAGGATGTCCTGCAGCCATTCTGTGACATCCTTGACCCTGGCACCAGGGAGGCAACAAACCATCCTGGAGTCACGTTTACTTCAGCAGAAATGCCTGTCTGATCCGTGACTAACACATCTCCTATCACAATTGCTCTTCCGCTCTTCGTACTGCTCTCCTTTGCAGCTGACCCATCCGTGGTGCCACGGACTTTGCTTTGGCTACACTCCCCTGAGGAACCATCGCCCTCATCAATATCCGAACGTAAAACTGATTAGCAAGCAAGATAAACTCAGGGGACTCCTGCACTACCTGCCTGGTTCTCTTAGACTGCCTGGCGGTCACCCATTCCCTCTCTGCCTGCATGCTCCTAACCTGCGGGGACCACCTCCCTAAACGTGCTCTCCACATAGTCCTCAGCCTTGTGGATGTACAACAGTGACTTCAGCCCCTGCTGAGTTCCGAAAACCGGAGCTCAAGCTTCTGCAGCCAGTGACACTGACACATCCTGCAGACGTGTTCATCTAGGACACATGCTGTGCCCATGACTTCCCACATACCGCAGGATGTACATTCCACTTGGCCAAGCTGACCTGCCATACCGTAACTTTAAAAAATATTTATTACAATTGGAATAAGTTTCCCAAAAGACATTAGTGAACCTGTTGGATTTTTATCACAATCCAGTAGCTCCATGGTACCAGCTTTCTATAGAATCGTAGAAACTTACATCACAGAAGGAGGCCATTTAGCCTGTCATGCCTTTGCTGGCTCTTTGAAAGAACCTTCATGTGTACTCCCACATCCCTACTTTTTGTCCATAACCCTGTGAGTTCCTCATCCTCAAGTACCTGTCAACTCCCTTTTAACATTACTCATGGAATCAGCTTCCAACACTTTTTCAAGTAGAGTGTTCCAGATGCTGACAACTGTCTGAGTAAAAAATTTCTCCTCGTGTCCTCTAGATCTTTCACCAATTATTTTCCATTTGACCTCGAGTTATTGGCCCACTCGCCAGAGGGAATAATTTTTCTCTACATATTCTATCAAAACCTCTCATCACCTTGAAAAGCTCTATTAGGTCACCTCTTAACCTTCTCTGTTCCAAGGACAACTGTCCTAACCTTCGCAACCTTTCCTCACAACTGAAGTCTCTGGTAACTTCTGGTAAACCAGGGGGGTGGTAGGGGGTTGGTTGTAAAATCCAGGGGAAAGGGGTCCTGGCAGGTGCATTGTTTCTCAGCCAGGGACTCCCTGGGCAAAATATTGGAAAGCCCCACCCAAGCTCACAGCGGGGGCACCTCGTTTTACAAGGTGTCCTTCCCCTGAGGTGGAGGCCGCCCCACCACTGGAGAAATCCTAGCGGCGTAGGGAAGAGGCACTTAAGTGGCTGTTAATAGGCCACTTAGGGCCCTCAAGCTCTGGGAGAGAAGGCCATTGGCGGCCTATCCCACCCCCTGGAAAATCGCTTGGCAATAGGGTGGAGATGGGCCCTCCGCTGTTCCCTCCCCACCACCCCCACTACCCGTCATGATTCTATGGGCGCCCCCCATCTCCGACCCTGCCTCAGGGGGGCCCATAAAATCCAGCCCATGATATCTTTTTGACATCTGGTACTCAAAATCCATGCAATTGAAAGTTTTCCTAACTTCAAAATAGGAAGAAATGAGGATTAAACAGATTGAAAATACGTAATGAAAACATATTCATGTGAAATTGGTTTGGTAAATCTGTTTATTTTATTTCAAACAGTTTAATGTAATTGTTAAAGTAACGAACAGGAATTTCATATGAGCAGTTTAACACATTTGTTACTAATATTGCACAACGTGATTTCAACCCATATGTAGTGCAGATTAAAACATTATTATAAATTCAGGTCTGCTAGGAATCCATTCTCGGGTACAGTGGTGTCAGTCACTCCCATGCACACTCTGGGAATTTTATGGGAATTGACATATATCAACTTACATATTACATATTAGTAAGATCTGGACTGGATATTTGTGTCTTTTGCAGGTCTGATTTTAATTGCTTCACCATTGGGGATGTGCCTTCAGCTGCTGAGGCCCTAAGTTCTGGAATTCCCTCTCTACCTCTCTTTGTTCCTTTTAAGACACTCCTTAACTCCTACCTCTTTGTACAAGCTTTTGGGGCGGTACAGTGGCACAGTGGTTAGTGGTGCAGTGGTTAGCACTGTAGCCTCACAGCTCCAGAGACCCGGGTTCAATTCTGGGTACTGCCTGTGTGGAGTTTGCAAGTTCTCCCTGTGACCGTGTGGGTTTTCGTCGGGTGCTCTGGTTTCCTCCCACAGCCAAAAGACTTGCAGGGTGATAGGTAAATTGGCCATTGTAAATTGCTCCTAGTATAGGTAGGGGAATATAGGGACAGGTGAGGATGTGGTAGGAATATGGGATTAGTGTAGGATTAGTATAAATGGATGGTTAGTGGTCGGCACAGACTCAGTGGGCTGCATCTCTAAATCAAAAAGTCAGGAGGCAGTGAATAGGCTATTTAAAAAGCCAATTTGCAGCTATTTAAAGGAGCTTTTTGAATTTTACCAGAGGCACAAGGGATCCACGGAGCTTTAGCTGCTCGCCTGCTGTAAGGAGGCGAGAGCTCAGTGGTAGTTGAGTGGTGGCTGGAAGTGGAAGCCATTGAGAGCAGCAGCATTGTAACACAGGAAGGGTGAGAAGCAGTAAAGGATATGAGGAAGAAGCTGGAGGCACTGCAAAGTGGGCTAATTCAACGGAGGCAGATTATGGGAAGGGTCTCTCCAAAGTGCTACTCATGCCTACAGAGTTAGGGAATTGAGAGGCTTTGAGACCTCAGTGCAGCAGTGGGTCTCATGCACTCAGATTCTGGCTGGTCCAGTGAGGAGGAGATTGAGACAGACAGACAGGTGCAGGCACAGGGAGCTGGGCCTTGACACCCAGTGGAGCAGCAGGTTCATGAGGGTGAAAGGGGAGACGGATGAGGAGGGCAGAGACTGCTACAATTGGAGGCTCATGTTCACAAATGGCACTACCCTGCCGAAAGGGTTGACCAGCCAAGATTCAGCTACATGGAGATGTGGGAGTATCGGTGTCTGAGAAGACTGCAACTGCCCAGGAATGTGGTGTCAGAGATGTGTGCAATGCAGAGGAACATATGAGGCCACTGGGATATGGTGGCCACCCATTGTCATTGGCAGTGAGAGTCACTGTGGCCCTCAAATTTTATGCATCATGATCATTCCAGGGATCCTCTAGAGAGAGCTGTGGAATCTCTCAGTCAGCAGCCCATCGCTGCATCAAGCTGGTCACAAATGCCTTGCACCAGAGGGTCGGCCAATATTTACGCTTTTGCACAGAGCAGGCCAGTTAGGCTGAGAGGGCGTTTGGATTCGGGGCTATTACTGAATTCCCCCAGATGCAAGGGAAATTGACTGCATGCATGTGGCTATCAAGCTCCCACAGAGCAGCTAGCAACCTTAGTGAACAGGAAGACTTTCCACTCACAGAATGTACAACTGGTATGCGGTCACTGCAAATGGATCCTGCAGGTGTGTGCAAGGTGCCCGGGGAAGCTCTCACGACTCTGACATCCTGGGACTGTCCCAAGTGCCTCAGCTTTACAGACCACGAATGACACTGTGGATGGATACTGGATGACAAGGACTATGCTGTGAAGACATGGTTCCTTATACCTGTGTGGTACCCCAACACAGAGGAAGAGGATACCTACGACCGATACGGCATGACAGCCATTGAGCATGCCATAGGCCTGCGGGAAATAAAGTATAGATGCCTGCATAGATCTGACATGACCCTGCAGTAAGTACCATCAAGGGTCTCATGAATCGTGGCTTTCTATGCTCTGCACAACCCGGCACTCCAGAGTGGAGTAGCTTGGAGAATGAGGATCTCTTTAAGTGCGTACCCTCCTCCTCCGTGGAGGGTGATTTGAAGGGGGCACCAGGCCAGGCAGCTAACGGCAATGCATCTGAGGGGCCAATCCCAACGGCCATTTACATGTGTGCCAGGGAGTCACACAAATCACTCATAGACACATTTCTCCTGAGATTACCTTAAATCTCCAGGTCTCCCTGTTCCTGCATATTCTTTAGAATTCTACTCCTTAATTTATATTGCCTCTCCTCGTTCTTCCTACCAAAATGTATCCCTTCACACTTCTCTGCTTTAAATTTCATTTGCCTTGTGTCTGTACATTTCACCAACCTGTCTATGTCCTCTCAAAGTCTATCACTATGCGCCTCACAGTTCACAATGATTCCAAGTTTTGTGTCCTCTGCTAATTTTGAGATTGTACACTGTACACAAAAGTCTAAGTCATTAATATATGTCAAGAAAGGTTGTGGTCCTAGTACTGATCCCTGGGGAGCCCCACTGTATACCTTTTTTCAGTCCAAAAAACAACTGTTCACCATTATAAACATAAAGTACTGGAAAAACTCAGCAGGTCTGGCAGCATCTGGGAGAGAGAAGCAGAGTTAATGTTTCAGGTCAGTGAGCCTTTATCAGAACTGGCAGATATAAGAAATGCAAAAGATTTTAAGCAAGTAAAGTGGGGGTGGGGCAAGCGATAACAACAGAGGTGTTGATAGGACAAGGTCACAGAATAGCTGACCAAGCAAAGGCAAACAATATGTTAATGGTATGCTGAAAGACAAAGCATTAGTACAGATAGGGTGTTAATGGACTGAAGCATGGACGAGCATGACAGACCCCCCATTTTACTTTTATCTTTAGTTATTTTTTCTTTTTTCTTTTCCTTTTTGTGTTCATTTTACTTTAGTTTGTTTAGTTTGTTTCTACTGTGCCTACCCACTGTTTTTTTCATGTTTGTGCTTGTGGCTGTTCAGTTTTCAGTCCAGTTTTTCTGTTTTTATTTCAGATTTCCAGCATCCGCAGTATTTTGCTTTTATTTTCCTGTTCACCGTTACTCTCTGTTTTCCGTCACTTAGCCAACTTCATGCTGCCACTGACCCTTTTATTCCATGAGTTTCAACTTTGCTGAGAAGCCTATTATGTGGCACTTTATCAAACACCTTTTGGAAGTCAATGTACAGCATATAAACCATATTACCCTCATCAACCCTCTCTGCAACCTCATGCAAAAGCTCAATCAAGTTGGTTAAACACAATTTGCCTTTAGGAAATCCATGCTGGCTTTCCTTAATTAATCTACAAGTTATCATTTTGGAAAGGCCTGTAGATGCTGGGTTTATCCTTACACCCTTTTTTGAACAAGGGTCTAAAATTTGCAATTTTCCAATCCTCTGCTCATATCTAAGGAGGATTGGAAGATTATGGCCAGTACGTCCGCAATTTCCACCCTTCCCTCAGCATCCTCAGATGCATCCCATCCGGTCCTGGTGGCTTATCAACTTCAAATACAGCCAGCCTTTCCAATATTGCCTCTTTATCAATTTTTAACCCATCCAGTATCTCAACTACCTCCTCATTCACTATGACTTAGGCAGCATCTTCTTTATTGGTAAAGACAAACGCAAATTATTCATTTAGCACCTGAGCCATGCCCTCTGCCTCCATGCATAGATCCTCTTTGTGGTCTCTAATTGGCTCCATCCCCTCTCTTACTGCTCTTTTACTATTTATATGCTTAAAGAAGACTTTTTTTTTTAGAATTAGAATTAGAACATTACAGCGCAGTACAGGCCCTTTGGCCCTCGATGTTGCGCTGATCATCTGACCTACACTATTCCATTTTCATCCATATGTCTATCCAATGACCACTTAAATGCCCTTAAAGTTGGCGAGTCTACTACTGTTGCAGGCAGGGCGTTCCACGCCCCTACTACTCTCTGCGTAAAGAAACTACCTCTGACATCTGTCCTATATCTTTCACCCCTCAACTTAAAGCTATGTCCCCTCGTGTTTGCCATCATCATCCGAGGAAAAAGACTCTCACTATCCACCCTATCTAACCCTCTGATTATCTTGTATGTCTCTATTAAGTCACCTCTCCTCTTCCTTCTCTCTAACGAAAACAACCCCAAGTCCCTCAGCCTTTCCTCGTAAGAACTTCCTTCCATACCAGGCAACATCCTAGTAAATCTCCTCTGCACCCTTTCCAAAGCTTCCACATCCTTCCTATAATGTGGTGACCAGAACTGCACGCAATACTCAAGGTGCGGCCTCACCAGAGTTTTGTACAGCTGCATCATGACCTCGTGGCTCCGAAACTCGATCCCCCTACTAATAAAAGCTAACACACCATATGCCTTCTTAATAGCCCTATTAACCTGGGTAGCAACTTTCAGGGATTTATGTACCTGGACACCAAGTCTGCTCATCTACACTACCAAGAATCTTCCCATTAGCCCAGTACTCTGCATTGCTGTTACTCCTTCCAAAGTGAATCACCTCACACTTCTCCACATTAAACTCCATTTGCCATCTCTCAGCCCAGCTCTGCAGCCTATCTATGTCCCTCTGTACCCTACAACACCCTTCGACACTATCCACAACTCCACCGACCTTCGTGTCATCTGCAAATTTACTAACCCACCCTTCTACACCCTCTTCCAGGTCATTTATAAAAATGACAAACAGCAGTGGCCCCAAAACAGAACCTTGCGGTACACCACTAGTAACTAAACTCCAGGATGAACATTTGCCATCAACCACCACCCTCTGTCTTCTTTCAGCTAGCCAATTTCTGATCCAAAGCTCTAAATCACCTTCAACCCCATACTTCCGTATTTTCTGCAATAGCCTACCGTGGGGAACCTTATCAAACGCCTTACTGAAATCCATATACACCACATCCACGGCTTTACCCTCATCCACCTGTTTGGTCACCTTCTCGAAAAACTCAATAAGGTTTGTGAGGCACGACCTACCTTTCACAAAACCGTGCTGACTATCGCAAATGAACTTATTCTTTTCAAGATGATTATAAATCCTATCTCTTATAACCCTTTCCAACATTTTACCCACAACCGAAGTAAGGCTCACATCTCTATAATTACCAGGGCTGTCTCTACTCCCCTTCTTGAACAAGGGGACAACATTTGCTATCCTCCAGTCTTCCGGCACTACTCCTGTCGACAATGACGGCATAAAGATCAACAACAACGGCTCTGCAATCTCCTCCCTGGCTTCCCAGAGAATCCTAGGATAAATCCCATCTGGCCCAGGGGACTTATCTATTTTCACACTTTCCAAAATTGCTAACACCTCCTCCTTGTGAATCTCAATCCCATCTAGCCTAGTAGGCTGTATCTCAGTAATCTCCTCGGCAACATTTTCTTTCTTTACTGTAAATACTGACGAAAAATATTCATTTCACGCTTCCCCTATCTCCTCTGATTCCGCACACAACTTCCCACTACTATCCTTGATTGGCCCTGTTCTAACTCTTATCATTCTTTTATTCCTGATAAACCTATAGAAAGCCTTAGGGTTTTCTTTGATCCTATCCGCCAATGACTTCTCGTGTCCTCTCCTTGCTCTTCTTAGCCCTCCCTTTAGATCCTTCCTGGCTAGCTTGTAACTCTCAAGCGCCCTAACTGAGCCTTCACGTCTCATCCTAACATAAGCCGCCCTCTTCCTCTTGACAAGCGCTTCAACTTCTTGAGTAAACCACGGCTCCCTCGCTCGACAACTTCCTCCCTGCCTGACAGGTACATACTTATCAAGGACACGCATTAGCTGCTCCTTGAATAAGCTCCACATTTCGTTTGTGCCCATCCCCTGCAGTTTCCTTCCCTTTTGGATTCCCTTTTATGTTAACTGACATTGTCTTCTCTTAATCTCCCTTTGCCTCTCTTAATTCCTTTCTCAATTCCCCTCTGAACTTTATATATACAACCTGGTTCTCACTTGTATTATCAACCTGACATCTGTCATATACACCCTTTTTCTGATTCATCTTACTCTCAATCTCTTTCACCATCCTGGGAGCTTTAGTTTATATGTCCTACCTGGGAATGTACCTCAATTGTATACCCAAACCATTTCCTCTTTAAAGGCAGCCCATTTTTCCACTACAGTTTTGCCTGGCAATCTTTCATTCCAATTTACCTGGGACTGATCTGTTCTCAACCCACTGAAATTGGCCCTCCTTCAATTGAGAATTTTTACTCTAGATTACTCCTTGTCATTTTCCATACCTAATCTAAACCTTATGATACTATGATCACTATCTTCTAAGTGTTCCCTTACTGACACTTGATCCACTTGACCCACCTCATTCCCCCAAAACCAGATCCAGCAATATGTCCTTCCTGATTGCACTGGAAATACACTGGTCAAGAAAATTCTCCTGAAAACACTTTAGAAACTCTTCTCCTTCTCTGCCCTTTATACTATTATTATCCCAGTTCAAGCTCGGACAAAGTCCCCCATTTTTAGTACTCTATAATTCTTGCAGCTCTCTGTAATTTCCCTGCAAATTTGCTCCTCTATTTCTTTCCCACAAATTGGTGGCCTATAGAATACACCAGTTTTGTAATGGGACCTCTATTATTTCTTAACTCTAACCAAATAGATGCTGCCATTGACCCCTCTAGGACACCCTCTGTCTCAAGCACTATGATATTCTCCTTAATCATACTGCCACCCCTCCTCCTTTCTTTGCTTCCCTATCTTTCATGAACATCTGTATCCAGGAATATTTAGTGCCCAGTCTTGCACTAGGTCTCCATTAATGCCACAACATCATATTCCATGTGCCTATATGTGCCTGAAACCTTATTTACCATGCTCTGCGCATTTACATACATGCACAGTAAACCTGAATTCGGTTTTATTGTATTCCCTCTTAATGTGACCCTATGTAATACCTTACTATTTCTTACACTAGTGCTATCTGTGTCTCCGAATCCTTTGTGCATCTTGTTTCTCTTTTCTAATGCTACATCTTGGTTCTCCTCCCCCCCCCAATTTAGTTGAAACCCTCTCCCACAGCACGAGCCACCGCCCCCCCCAAAACCCCATGAGGACATTGGTCCCGACCCTGTTACAATGCAACCTGTCTGATCTGTACAGGTCTCATTTCCTCCAGAACTGGTCCCAATGTGTCAGGAATCTAAAGCCCTTCAACCTGCACCATCTCTCCAGCCATGCATTCATCTGCATTATCCTCCCATTTCTATACTCACTGGCGCGTTGCACCAGGAATAATCCAGAGATTACTATCTTTTTAAGGTCCTGCTTCTTATTCTCATCCCTAGCTTCCAAAAATCTACCTGCAGAACATCATCCCTATTTCTACCTATGTTGTTGGTACTGATATTGTCCACAACCTCTGACTGCTCACCCCTTACATTGCTTCGCTCCGCTGTCAGCCTCGCCCTTTATGTTGCTTCACTCCGCTCTCAGCCTGTCTTTATGTTGCTTCACTCCGCTCTCAGCGGCAGTCTTTATGTTGCTTCACTCCTCTCTCAGCCTGTCTTTATGTTGCTTCACTCTGTTCTCAGCCTGTCTTTATGTTGCTTCACTCCGCTCTCAGCTTCAGTCTTTATGTTGCTTCACTCCGCTCTCAGCTTCAGTCTTTATGTTGCTTCACTCCGCTCTCATCTTCAGTCTTTATGCTGCTTCACTCCGCTCTCATCTTCAGTCTTTATGCTGCTGCACTCCGCTCTCAGCCTGTCTTTATGTTGCTTCACTCCGCTCTCAGCCTGTCTTTATGTTGTTTCACTCCGCTCTCATCTTCAGTCTTTATGTTGCTTCACTCCGCTCTCAGCTTCAGTCTTTATGTTGCTACACTCCGCTCTCAGCCTCAGTCTTTATGTTGCTTCACTCCGCTCTCAGCTTCAGTCTTTATGTTGCTTCACTCCGCTCTCAGCCTGTCTTTATGTTGCTTCACTCCGTTCTCAGGCTTGTCCTTTATGTTGCTTCACTCTGCTCTCAGGCTTGTCCTTTATGTTGCTTCACTCCGCTCTCAGCCTGTCTTTATGCTGCTGCACTCCGCTCTCAGCCTGTCTTTATGTTGCTTCACTCTGCTCTCAGCCTGTCTTTATGTTGCTTCACTCCACTCTCAGCCTGTCTTTATGTTGCTTCACTCCGCTCTCAGCCTGTCTTTATGCTGCTGCACTCCGCTCTCAGCCTGTCTTTATGTTGCTTCACTCTGCTCTCAGCCTGTCTTTATGCTGCTGCACTCCGCTCTCAGCCTGTCTTTATGTTGCTTCACTCTGCTCTCAGCCTGTCTTTATGCTGCTGCACCCCGCTCTCAGCCTGTCTTTATGTTGCTTCACTCTGCTCTCAGCCTGTCTTTATGTTGCTTCACTCTGCTCTCAGCCTGTCTTTATGTTGCTTCACTCTGCTCTCAGCCTGTCTTTATGCTGCTGCACTCTGCTCTCAGCCTGTCTTTATGTTGCTTCATTCTGCTCTCAGCCTGTCTTTATGTTGCTTCACTCTGCTCTCAGCCTGTCTTTATGCTGCTGCACTCTGCTCTCAGCCTGTCTTTATGTTGCTTCACTCTGCTCTCAGCCTGTCTTTATGCTGCTTCATTCTGCTCTCAGCCTGTCTTTATGTTGCTTCACTCTGCTCTCAGCCTGTCTTTATGTTGCTTCACTCTGCTCTCAGCCTGTCTTTATGCTGCTTCATTCTGCTCTCAGCCTGTCTTTATGTTGCTTCACTCTGCTCTCAGCCTGTCTTTATGCTGCTGCACTCTGCTCTCAGCCTGTCTTTATGTTGCTTCACTCTGCTCTCAGCCTGTCTTTATGCTGCTGCACTCTGCTCTCAGCCTGTCTTTATGTTGCTCCACTCTGCTCTCAGCCTGTCTTTGTGTTGCTTCACTCTGCTCTCAGCCTGTCTTTATGTTGCTTCACTCTGCTCTCAGCCTGTCTTTATGTTGCTTCACTCTGCTCTCAGCCTGCCTTTACGCTGCTGCACTCTGCTCTCAGCCTGTCTTTATGTTGCTTCACTCTGCTCTCAGCCTGTCTTTATGCTGCTGCACTCTGCTCTCAGCCTGTCTTTATGTTGCTCTACTCTGCTCTCAGCCTGTCTTTGTGTTGCTTCACTCTGCTCTCAGCCTGTCTTTATGTTGCTTCACTCCGCTCTCAGCCTGTCTTTATGCTGCTGCACTCCGCTCTCAGCCTGTCTTTATGTTGCTTCACTCTGCTCTCAGCCTGTCTTTATGCTGCTTCAGTCTGCACTCAGCCTGTCTTTATGTTGCTTCACTCTGCTCTCAGCCTGTCTTTATGCTGCTGCACTCTGCTCTCAGCCTGTCTTTATGTTGCTTCACTCTGCTCTCAGCCTGTCTTTATGTTGCTTCACTCTGCTCTCAGCCTGTCTTTATGCTGCTGCACTCCGCTCTCAGCCTGTCTTTATGTTGCTTCACTCTGCTCTCAGCCTGTCTTTATGTTGCTTCACTCTGCTCTCAGCCTGTCTTTATGTTGCTTCACTCTGCTCTCAGCCTGTCTTTATGCTGCTTCATTCTGCTCTCAGCCTGTCTTTATGTTGCTTCACTCTGCTCTCAGCCTGTCTTTATGTTGCTTCACTCTGCTCTCAGCCTGTCTTTATGCTGCTGCACTCCGCTCTCAGCCTGTCTTTATGCTGCTGCACTCCGCTCTCAGCCTGTCTTTATGCTGCTTCACTCTGCTCTCAGCCTGTCTTTATGTTGCTTCACTCTGCTCTCAGCCTGTCTTTATGTTGCTTCACTCTGCTCTCAGCCTGTCTTTATGCTGCTTCATTCTGCTCTCAGCCTGTCTTTATGTTGCTTCACTCTGCTCTCAGCCTGTCTTTATGTTGCTTCACTCTGCTCTCAGCCTGTCTTTATGTTGCTGCACTCCGCTCTCAGCCTGTCTTTATGCTGCTGCACTCCGCTCTCAGCCTGTCTTTATGCTGCTTCACTCTGCTCTCAGCCTGTCTTTATGTTGCTTCACTCTGCTCTCAGCCTGTCTTTATGTTGCTTCACTCTGCTCTCAGCCTGTCTTTATGCTGCTTCATTCTGCTCTCAGCCTGTCTTTATGTTGCTTCACTCTGCTCTCAGCCTGTCTTTATGCTGCTTCATTCTGCTCTCAGCCTGTCTTTATGTTGCTTCACTCTGCTCTCAGCCTGTCTTTATGTTGCTTCACTCTGCTCTCAGCCTGTCTTTATGTTGCTTCACTCTGCTCTCAGCCTGTCTTTATGCTGCTTCATTCAGCTCTCAGCCTGTCTTTATGCTGCTGCACTCTGCTCTCAGCCTGTCTTTATGTTGCTGCACTCTGCTCTCAGCCTGTCTTTATGTTGCTTCACTCTGCTCTCAGCCTGTCTTTATGCTGCTTCACTCTGCTCTCAGCCTGTCTTTATGTTGCTTCACTCTGCTCTCAGCCTGTCTTTATGTTGCTTCACTTCGCTCTCAACCTGTCTTTATGCTGCTGCACTCCGCTTTCAGCCTTGCCCTTTATGCTGCTCCAAATTTTACAAATATTGGGGGTAATTTTCAACTTCAAATCAATGAAAAGGAAAGTCAAACGCTTTCTATAACAGGGATCTGTCCCACTGGTTGGATGCTCTAACAATATGTTGAACATTATCCTCTTTGGTCCAGCTTATCCCATGTTGACACTAAATTTACTTTGTCTCAAACTGTCACAACACTGGAACGACTTCCTCAAACGTCAATTGCATGCGATATTACCTCAGCATTATTTAAATTGACATTAAATTATAACTGGAGCTGTGATTCTGCAATTTGACACCCTCAACAGGGTACCCAGAAGGAAAATTGGGGTTACAACGTTGTAGTCCTATCTCTACTCACACTTTCTATGAGCCCAGGTCAAAGTTTGGGTTATAACATTATAACTGGGAGCATGGGGAGTGAAGATGAACCATTATATTTCTGGAGTACTGTCAACCACTCTATAAGTAGCAAATAACGACAAGATTTTAGGATGCTACATGCAATATCCTGATTTCATGATATAAAATAGCAGTAAAATACCACAAACAGCAAATGTGTATTATTTCCCTTATTGTGAATGACAGCAACAGAGCACTACTGCAAGACTTGAGTGAGGTGAACAGATCAGTTTCCCAAGGGAGCAGGCCAGCAAAAACACGATACTTAGTTTTGCACCTTGTACTGTTTGGACTATCACTGGCTGGGATGAAGCCAGTTAGAAGATAGTTGTTTCTCTTCCATGGCAGAAATAATAAATTCCCTGCATGGTGGAAAAACTCCAACTACAAATGTCATTTTGTCTTCAGTGTGCTCGATTCCAGCTTTACTGCTATGACTTTGCTTTATCCAACATAAGGTGAGAGAAATATTTGAAAGTCTAACAAGGGCTACAAACCCCTTGGGTATCTACATTGGCCATTACACCTTGGCAGTGATGGATGAAATTGGCTGCTGCAATATATAAAGTCTAATGGCCAGCCATCTGAATATTTCTGGTGCATTGCCGCAATGCCAGAATTGTCCCTTACCAGATTTCTCGATTAAAGTTTACCCTTGGAAGTGGGTTTATATTTTTTGTTAAATCAGTGTTTGACACTGTGTTCTCTCTATAGCCATGCACTACAGTTGATCTGTTTCTCTAGTCACTGGTCAGTTGCTTCCACAATATTTGCCTCTCTTTAATCTGTAGATTTTTTAATAGAGGCAGCCTGAATTTTCACACAATGGCTGGATGTAAAGGAAAATACTCTCCATAATTATGGAATTGATGCAGTGATTGTATTTTGATTTTCTTCATAAAATTCAGACTTACAAAGTATACTACACTTTTCAAGAAATTGTACTGAGTCACAAAGCTAAAACCTTATCCTTATTCTTGAATTTAGTGGAGGATTTTTTTTTTTGGCTGAGATTCATGTTAGTTAATCTCGAGTGTTTATGGTGGCGGAGGCAAGCAAGAAACAAGTCACAAACATTAAGGTATTAAAATATTAAAGACTGAACTCATCTGCATTAGAATATGAAGAGACTGCATGGATTATCTCATGGTCTGTAGCATTTATTATTACTTACAATAATAATCAATAACATTATCACAGCTAAATAAATGTACGCTTTAGTGTACACAGATTATAATCGTACATTGCAGCTGTCCGATATACCGACAAATTCCAGGTCAGAGGAACAATAAGGGAACTAATACAGAAGCAAAATACTACAGATCCTGGAAATCGGAAATAAAAATAGAAAATGTTGCAAATACTCAGCAGGTTAGGCAGCATCTGTGGAGAAAGAAGCAGAGTTAACTTGTCCAAGTTCACAGACCTGAAAGTTAACTCTGCTTCTCTCTCCACAGATGCTACCTGACCTACTGAGTGACCCCAGCACTTTCTGCTTTGCCACCCTGCTGTGTCCCAGTGTCCTGTGAAGTTGCGATCCTCTTCTCCCACTCAAGTGTAACATTCCTTCCTGTAGGCATGCCGCACCTGGGTGAATAATCTTAATTTTGCACATTCCAAGACGCCAGACTTAAATAGACCATAAAAGGTATTACCGAGGTTTGCAGAGAACACGTTGACACAAATGGGAATGCACGGGTGTTACAGCAATGTAAATACGTCTTTCACTAAATATTCCTCACCAACATGTGTGTCCTTTTCTCTGTGTGAATGATGTGTGTCAGCATGTGGCACCAATGTCACATCCCTTTGCACCGTTGGCCCTTCAGGAGAGCCAACGTATGCAATAACATCATTGCCGTGCCACCATTACTCATGAGCGTCTCCACGGACTCAGTGACATGGACATTGACCCAGTCAGCTGCTGCCTCTAATGGTTTACACAGGGATGCTGCAGATGTGGACTGGTGCACAGCAGGTGAGCGAGGGTGATGTGTGGCTTGCAGAGCTCATGTCAGTTCCTATGGAGCAGACAGCCTTTGTCTGATAAGCCACTCCCATACCTCCCTAGCTCACTGCTAGCCCTGCGTGCAGAGCCTGGGTGCCATCTGCTCTCCCATGCGTTTTTCATGTTGTAGGTCTTCAGCGTCCTCAGTCCGAGGAGGAATCCTGTTGATGTCTCTCCTCGTCATGTCAGGTCTGGCCCCTATTGGGTGCTTGGTTATGCAGAGCAGCAAAGAAAGGAGCTGGCCTTTTCGGCCCGTAGTACAGGGCATCACCCTATCCATCCAGGCATTGGAAGCGTTCTTTCAGCATGCCAATCTCCTGCTCAATGGTGGCTCTTTTAGCTCAGTGCTAGGCGTTGTATCTCTCCTTTTCACCAGTGGTGGGGTCTCTCACTGGTGTCGGGAGCTATGTCTGCAAGGGATAGCCCTTATCCCCAAGAAGCCACCCCTCCATCTGAGCCAGTTCAGTGGACAACGGTGGCAGCTGGGACTGGCACAGGTCCCAGGTGTCATGACAGATGTCTAAGATGTGGTAACAGATTTGCATGAAGCATCTCCGGTGGTCACATACCAGCTTCACCTATATTGACAGGATTCCTTTAATAGTGATGTCTGCAGGTGGTAGCCTGGCGGGAGGCCTGATGGCCACATGAGTATAGTCTATGAACATTACAACCTATGATTTTCTGGCAATGGTGCCGAAACGGATGGCCCCCGGGCCTGGTTGTGAGAATCCGTCCTGAAGTGGACTGACTCACTGGCCCTCCGGTGCAGGGCATCGGTGACCTCCCTAATGCAGCGGTGCACTGCTGACTGTGTGACCCCACAAAGGTCTCTGGTGGGCCCCTGAAAAGCTGCATAGGGGTCAAACTTGAGAACCGCTGCTACTATGAGGACCAAAGGCATAGGATGTCCACCGAAGCCCATGGGCTCGTCATCTTTGAGCAGGGCACAGAGACGTGTCACCACCCTCTCTATATGCACAATTGCCTCTGACACTGGTGCTCTGACATCTGATGGTATGTCATGTGGGCCTATAGATGCACGGCAATCGTAATCGCGAGCTCCTGTTGGGGGCTGATGCACACGACCGGGGGCCTCTATGTGGAGCGCACCTGCCTGTCGGTATTGCCTCTGGCACATACGGATCCTTATGTGCAGAGGATCACACAATGTAGGATGAGCCATACTTATTTCCATGTGATAAATAAAGTTGAACCCTTCATGTATTTGAAGGTTGCTAACAGGGCAGGACGTGTTGACGGGTACATCAGCCCCTTTTATGGATCAACTATATGGTGTGCCATGGCATTGCCCATCTTGGCTAATGCTCAGAGTGGCACAGCATGACCACATCAAGATCCGACTAGCTGAATAGATTGCCTCCACCATCCATATAACCTTAATGCTCCTACCCTTTTAGGCACCCTCCCAACACACAGGGTGCCTAGTGTGCCATTGTTCCTTTACAAACACGAATAAATACAGAGCACACACTGTTTATGGAGAGTAGGTACACAGTACCTCCCTTCATGCCTGCAGAACTTTCCCTCCAGTAATCCCAGATCCCCTTTAAGAATGTAGAGTGAGACCCCATTGGATCCCCCCCCCCTCCCTCCTCCCTTTAAGAATGCAAAGTGAGACCCCTGAAAAGGAACTTACCTTTTGCTGCGAAACCTTCTGCCTCTGAGGACCTGCCGGCTTTTCAAATCATGAACGCTTCGGCACGTGACGGCTGCCCGTTCATCGAAAAATCCGGAGGTGTCCATGGAGAGGCAATGGGCTGATGGGCTGCATAATCCGCAGAGGTAAGTGCTGTTTAATGTATTGTAATTGGGGTGCCTCCACTGTGCGGTGGGGGTCCGCACTGAGGTCACCCCGCCGGCGGTAATTTGTGGTGGGCCCTTCTTGATGTTGCATGTTGAGGCGGGCCTCTCTCTGCAGAATTATACCGGTCTTCGTGCCGCGATCCACGGAGTCGAGGGGCCGGTAAAATTCAGCCCAATATTTCAGGTCAATGTTTCACTTTTAACACAAAGGGCTGGATTTTACCAAGCCCCCGAGGTCGGGCTCTGTGGTGGTGGGGGTGCTGGCAGATGGTTCTGGCAGAGGCCCGCCACAGAGCTCGACGTTGGGAGGGCCCGGCCCGATCCTCCCGGTGGGGGCGAAACTTTGTGGCGGCCTGCCCCGCCGCTGGGCAATGGAACCTGCATCGATATATTTAAATCAACGAAATGAATAAATTTAAATGAACTTAACCATGATTTTCCAGGCCTGCCGCGATCTTTAGTGCGGCGGCTGGCACTCCCCTGCCTTCAATTGCCCGTCAGGGGAAAGCCAGCGTGACACTGGTGGGGAGGGGGGAGAAGAGAAGCTTTCCAGTGCATGAGGTGGGGGGTGGAGAATGGGGTCAAATAAACGTAATGAGTGTCGGGGATGGTGGGAAGGGGTGAACTTTAAACTTTGTGCAGTTTGCGGGAGGAAGGTCAGATATAACAGGTAAGTGTTTTGGGCAGGGAAAGGGCAAATAGTTAATATAATTGTTATTGGGGGATGGGAAAAGGCATTAGAATATTATTTGATAAATTTTGAGGGTGTATCTTTAAAAATTTAAATTTGACGGCAGGATGGATGCCCTTTAAAAATGGTGCCAGTGCCTGCGCACCGGCAGCTGACGCCATTGATGGCATTGGACAGCCCACCCCCTGCACGTGATTAGGGGGGGCGGGCCTCCACAGCTATTTAAATGAGCCGCTGCGTGGGAGATCGCAGCAGCTCTTCAGCGTGGGCCTGCATGTGCTGGCTGCCAATTTTTGAACTTGTCGCCGGGAGCGATGGCAAGCTCTTAAAATCCAGCCCAAAGTTTCAATTCAATGTCAATACAACCCTCTCCCCAAAAGAGACCAACCCTTCCCATAAGAGCATTTAATCAACATTAAATAATAACTTTTCTAGTGTGAACAGTTCAAATAATCATCAAGCTACTAGTACATGAAGTCATTGTTATGTTTTTTTGGACTACTGTGGTTGTTATAGTAGGGACTTATTTTTTGTGGTGCTGATGTGAGCCTCTTTGCTCTGGGTTTTTTAATTTTGTGCTGGTTTCAGTTCTGCCTCACAGTTTTACTATTGACCAGCCACAAGCTATTCCTCTGCTGTGCTTTGTTGTTGTGGTTTTTTGACTGTGGACTGTCTGGATCGACCCACTTGCATTATGGGGTATGTAACCTGATTCTGAGGTTTAGTCACAAATCGTGACTCTGCTGTTTTCGAAAAGTGTGTGTTACTTCTTAAATGTTTTCCTATTTTTGGCATGGCCGTACCTGCCATTCGCTTGCTGTTGTATTTTTCCATTTGCCCGTTGACTGAATTTTAACAACCTCCCTTTCTCCATGCTTATCAACTTCTTTAACATAATTTGTTGAGCCAAGCTGGCTTGCTTTTTCTCAGATAAAGCTTTTCTTTTACATTACTTCAGAAATCATCCTGGTGTAGAGAGGAATATTTTGGTCCCTCTGTCAATTCATCTTTGAGCTGGTGAGCAGTCCAATATCTCACTCGATGTACTATACCAGTCAAGATTAGGCCAGCTTCGTGCACTTTTGCCAGAAGTGCCATTATATTTTTTACAGTATCTTCAGCCTTGACATTTGATTCTGGTAATAACTTGGTGAGCTGATAACATGAGCTCATATTTCTATATGAATTCCTGGGATTCCCTTGATGATGATTCATTAACTGATATGACCTCATTTGGACTGACATGGGGCCGGATTTTATTGTGGAGAAGGGGCCCCAGTGGCGGGCCAGAAAGCAGAAGGAGACCCTGCCTCAGCCCGCCATCGGAACCCCGTTGCTATTTAATGGTAGGCAGCCAATTAACTGCCCGCTGTCAGGTATGCCGTCCCTTTAAGGGACAAGATCCCACCTCCAGAGCTTAATCGGAAGGCCAGCAACTCTGCAGTACTGGCAGCATCACTGGGAGCCATGGCCACTGCTGGTACTGCAGGAGGCCCTGCAGAACTGAGGAATGGAGGAGCCCCTGTAAGAAGTGAGTGGAGTTGGGGGCACCAAAGCCATTCAGACAGGCCCCGGTGACAGGGCGGGTGGGGGTTGTGTTGGTGAGGGGGGTCTTTCTGGGGGTCGGGGGTGTGACCATCGTCGATGGGGGGGGGGAGATCCAGATTGTCCCCAAAGGAGGGAAACCCCCCCCCCCCCGAAACTGCAATGACGCCACCAGGCTTTACCTGACAGCATCTCCATGTGACGGTGGGCCCTTCTGCCTTCAATAAAATTGAAGTGGAGGTGGGGAGGGTTCCTTAAGTGGCTATTAATTGGCCTGGGGCGGGAAGGCTGTCCTCGGCCTTCCTGCCCCGGAGCAAATGGCAGGGGACCCGGGTGATGTCATGAATGCACCTCCTGCCATTTTGTTTGCCCGCCTCTGTGTCCATCTCCAAGGGCAGAATAAAATCCTTCCCAAAATCAACAAAATAAATATTCAGCTTAACTATAAACTCTTTCCCCCTTTTCTCAGTCTGTCAGTTTCAAAGATATCAAAATAGTATTGACAACATTGGAGATAATCTCTTCAAACAGATTATATCCTATTTTCTTCTGTGGCCTTTCAGGTATTTGGTGGTTATGTTGAAACTACTTGCATGTATCATCCTTGGTATATATCTCTTTAGACTTTGCCTATCAGATAACAATAAATCACTCTCTGGACCTCAAAGACAACATTGGATTGCAGTGTGGCTGGAATGAACTCTCCACTTCATGTCTCACACACTGTAGTATAACTACAGGCCATCCTTTATATTCAGTTCATCTCCAATGCCTGTGTTCACAGCCTCCCCCCCACACCCCACGTACCACCCCACCACCCCACCACCCCACCAAAGATGCCTCTCTCCAATCCTGGTTTTATCTGTTGCTCTTGTCATTCCTACTGGTCAATCTTGTTCCCCTCATTCCCTGCCCCCCCCCCCCCAAACCCCCAACAAATGAGCTGTCACTGGGAAAATGAACAAATCACAATGCAATTCACTTTCTAGTGCTGTTATTGTTAATGCAGCCTTTTGGATCAATAAAAAGTACTCATTTATTTTCACATTAACCCCCTATGGATCTGCATTGCACAATTCCAAACATCATTAAAATGATTTTGACAGTCATATGAACACCAATCTAAATATCATTGCTGTCATGCATTTCAGTGTGTGATTGCTGTGACAGTAATGAAACACAAATACAGGGTAACCAGAGTTTGTAAATGCACTAACTTTATTGACCCAATCTAACCTGCCCACACTCCATGATGTACATTGTTTTTGTCACCACATGGTGGTAATCTGGCTGGAGTAGATCTCCCGCCCATTAAAGAAACAATCCAATTTTCATTATGCTGTGTGGTGAAGATGAAAATTTACCCCCAAATATTACAGTGTCCAGAGTCATCACATTGCACTAAATAAACATTAAAAGCGTGTTGCCATAAACATCACAGTAAGCTTGTTTTGAGTTGGGTTAGAATGGGCTTTACAAGGAAGAGCTGGATGGCAAAGTGGATGAGAACATAATTCTTTGTCCTTTAAGAACTGTGTTTAAATCTAGCTGAGAGACCACAAGATGGGTTGACACTGGTACAGTACCCAGAGTTCTTCTGTGGTTGGGGTGAAGGTGCAATATTAGGCAGAGTAAAGGAATCTTTGCCTTGCATCTCAACATGCTGTATCTTACCTAGGAATACTGACACTCATTCTGAGTGCAAAAAATGGGCAAATATTCTATTCTTCAGCATCATCCCAGTAATCAAAAAAAAAATCCAGAAAATGCTGGAAATACTCAGCAGGTCAGGCAGCATCTGTGGAGAGAAAAACAGAGTTAATGTTTCAGGTCTCTGTAACCTTTCATCAGAACTGTCAAAAGTTAGAAATGTAACAGGTTTTCAGCAAGTGAAAGGGGGAGGGGCGGTGGTATTAGAAAGCTCAGAGTTGGCGGAGGTTCAGTCTGCAAGCACAACCCCGAGCTTGCTGTTGCTTGTCATTTTAATTTTCCACCTTGCTCCCACTCTGACCTTTCTGTCCTTGGCCTCCTGCAGTGTTCAAATGAAGCTCAACGCAAGCTCGAGGTACAGTACCTCATCTTTTGACTGAGCACTTTACAGCCTTCCAGAATCAACATTGAGTTCAATAATTTTAGTTCATAACCTTCCCCCCACCCCTCCACTTTTCTTTTTGCTTTTTTTTTGTTGGTTCATTTTTCTCCCTCTTTCTTTCTTGATCCCCTTACTTTGTGTTCGGACGGCTGCTATCCTGCCTCACTATTCACACCTCATCCAGACAAATCTTTTTTTTCTTTACTTGTCCCATTACCACTCCCTTTGGCTTTGTATGATAAAACTTCTTGTCACTTAATCTCTCCTGCCCTCCACCCTATCACGGACCTTTCCTTTAGTTCTTCTTCCCCCACCCCCATTTCACTTGCTGAAAACCTGCTACATTTCTAACTTTTGCCAGTTCTGATGAAAAGTTATCGACCTGAAATGTTAATTCTGTATTTCTCTCCACAGATGCTGCCTGACCTGGTAAGTATTTTCTGTTCTTCTGTTTTTGTTTCAGATTTCCAGCATCCAGAGTATTTTGCTTTTCAATCAAACAAATCGCTCTTTCCTTCTTACAAAATAGCACCAAATTAAATTAAATTAATCTCAGTTTTGAAGTGAGTCAAAGAGGTAGTTGATTAAACAGAGTTACCAGAATTCCAACAGAAGTATTGTTAAATATAACTTATTCCAATATATCAGGTGTAAATCAATACAACGGGAGCATGTTTTCAGTTCCTACCTTTTGGGACTGAGTGAATCATTGCGTTTTGTACAGGTTAACAAGATCTAGAATGAACTTAGATAAAATGAACAGATAGATATAGACTGGCAGCTGTAGTCACTGCAGAGCATCATGGAGGCTAAGAGTTTCCTGGATCATGCATTCCAGGAAGTGGCCACCACACAGGCAGAGAGAGTTCAGGATAGTAGTTGGGTGGCCATCTGAAAGAGAAGGAAGAGGCAGGAAGTGCAGGAGTCTTCGGGGTGTGTGCCACTCTCAAACTTGTACTCAGCATTGGAGACTGCTGGGAGTGACGACACCTTGAAGAAGTGCAGTCCAGACCATGGCATCAAAGGGCAAGGGATTGCACAGGAGGGAAAAGCAAAGAGTAGAAAGGCATTCGTTATAGGAGATACCATAGTTAGGGGACAGAAAGGCATTTCTGTAACTGTCACCATGAGCCCCGCATGGTGTGTTGCCACCCTGATGCCAGTGTAAAGGACATCATACAAACATACAAATTACAAGCTGGAGTAGGCCACTCGACCCCTCGAGCCTCCGCCACCATTCAATAAGTTCATGGTTGAACTGATGACTCCACATTTCCACCTAACCCGATAACCTTCCACCCCCTTGCTTATCAAGAATCTATCTACCTCTGCCTTAAAAATATTCAAAGACTCTGCTTCCACTGCCTTTTGAGGAAGAGGATTCCAAAGACTCACGACCCTCTGAGAGAAAAAATTTCTCCTCATCTCTGTCTTAAATGGGCTACCCCTTATTTTTAAACAGTGACCCCAAGTTCGAGATTCTCCCACAAGGGGAAACATCCTTTCTACATCCATCCCGTCAAGACCCCTCAGGATCTTATATGTTTCAATAAAGTTGCCTCTTACTCTTCTAAATTCCAGCGGATACAAACCTAGCCTGTCCAATCTTTCCTTGTAAGACAGGCCACCCATTCCAGGTATTAGTCTAGTAAACCTTCTCTGAACTGCCTCCAATGCATTTACATCCTTCCTTAAATAAGGAAACCAATACTCTACACAGTACTCCAGATATGGTCTCACCAATGCCCTGTATAGCTGAAGCATAATCTCCCTACTTTTGTATTCAATTCCCCTCGCGATAAATGATAACATTCTATTAGCTTTCCTAATTATGTGCTGTACTTGCAGACTAACCTTTTGCGATTCATGCACTAGGACACCCAGATCCCTCTGCATCTCAGAGTTCTGCAATTTCTCACCATTTAGATAATATGCTTCTTTTTTATTATTTTTGCCAAAGTGGACAATTTCCCACTTTGCCACATTATACTCCATTTGCCAGGTCTTTGCCCACTCACTTAACCTATCTATATCCCTTTGTAGCCTCCTTATGTCCTCTTCACAAGTTACTTTCCTACTTATCTTTGTGTCATCAGCAAATTTAGCAACCATACCATCGGTTCCTTCATCGAGGTCATTTATATAAATTGTAAAAAGTTGAGGCCCCAGCACAGATCCCTGTTACATCTTGCCAACCAGAAAATGATCTATTTATGCCTACTCTCTGTTTCCTGTTAGTTAACCAATCTTCTATCCAAGCCAATATGTTACCCCCTACACCATGAGCTTTTATTTTCGGCAATAACCTTTGATGTGGCACCTTATCAAATGTCTTCTGGAAATCTAAGTACAATACATCCACCGGTTCCCCTTTAACCACAGCACATGTAACTCCCTCAAAGAACTCCAAAACATTGGTTAAACATGATTTCCCTTTCACAAAACCATGTTGACTATGCCTGATTACCTTGAATTTTTCTAAATGCCCTGCTATAACATCTTTAATAATATCTTCTAACATTTTCCCCAAGACAGATGTTAAGCTAACCGGCCTGTAGTTTCCTGCCTTCGGTCTCCCTCCCTTTTTGAATAAAGGAATTACATTTGCTGTTTTCCAATCTAAAGGAACCTTCCCCAAATCTAGGGAATTTTGGAAAATTAAAATTAACGCATTAACTATCTCACGAGCCACTTCTTTTAACACGCTAGAATGAAGTCCATCAGGACCCGGGGACTTGTCAGCCTGCAGCTCCAACAATTACTTCTGTACCACTTCCCTGGCGATTGTAATTTTCTTGAGTTCCTCCCTCCCTTCCATTTCCTGACTTATAGCTAATACTGGGATGTTACTTATATCCTCAATAGTGAAGACCAATGCAAAATATCTGTTCAATTCATCTGCCATCTCCTTATTATCCATTATTAATTCCCCAGACTCACTTTTTATAGGACCAACGCTCACTTTATTAACTTTTCTTTTTTAAATATCTATAGAAACTCTTGCTATCTGTCTTTATATTTCTAGCTAGCCTTCTCTCGTACTCTAATTTTACCTTCTTTATCAATCTTTTAGCCCTTCTTTGCTGTTTTTTATATTCTGTCCAATCTTCTGACCTGCCTCCCACCTTTGCACAATTATAGGCTATTTCTTTCAGTTTGATACTATCTTTAACTATTTTAGTTAACCACGGATGGCGGGTCACACCCTTTGAATTTTTCTTTCTCATTGAAATGTATCTATTCTGTGTATTCTGAAATATCCCCTTAAATGTCTGCCACTGCATTTCTATTGACCTAGCCCTTAATCTGATTTGCCAATTCACTTTAGTGAATTACTCTGCTTTCATGTCCTCATAATTGCCCTTATTTAAGTTTAAAATACTCTCCCTCAATTCTCTCCCTGAAACTGAATGTAAAATTCAATCATATTATGGTCGCTGCTACCTAGGGGTGCCTTAACTATGAGGTCATTAATTAATCCTATCTTGTTGCACAATACCAGGTCTAGTATAGCCTGCTCTCTGGTTGGCTGCAGAATGTATTGTTCCAAGAAATTATCCCGAAAACATTATATGTACTCTTCATCTAAGCTACCTCTGCCCATCTGATTTTTCCAGTCTATATGTAGGTTAAAATCCCCCAAAATTATCGCTGTACCTTTCTGACAAGCTGCCATTATTGCTTCCTTTATACCCCATCCCACAGTGTGGTTAATGTTAGGTGGCCTGTACACACTCCCACAAGTGACTTCTTGCCTTTATGATTTCTCATCTCTACCCAAACAGCTTGTACATCCTGGTCTCCGGAACTTAGGTCATCCCTCTCTATTACACTAATACCATCATTAATTAACAGAGCTACCCCTCCACCTTTTCCTAGCTCCCTGTCCTTCCTAAATGCTATATATCCTTCAATATTCAGGTCCCAATCTATGTCGCACTGCAGCCATGTCTCTGTAATGGCTGTCAGATTGTACTTATTTCTTTTTATTTGTGCTCTCAATTCATCTGTTTTGTTTCGAATACTACGTGCATTCAGATACAGCGCCGTTAGTTGTGTCCTTTTATTATTTTTATAACCTCTTGCCTTATCTGTTGATTTACTGTTAGATTTGTACGCTCTGTCCCTTCCTGTCACAGTCTATCATTTCCCATATTAATACCCATCTCTCTTGCCTTGTCTCTACTCCTTGATTTACCATATCTTCCCAAATTTGATCCCTTGCCCCCACTACTCAGTTTAAAACCCTCTCTACTTCCCTAGTTATGTGGCTCACGAGAACACCGGCCCCAGCACGGTTCAGGTGTAGACCATCCTAACGGTACAGCTACAACTTTCCCCAGTACTGGTGCCAGTGCCCCACGAACCGGAAGCCACTTCTACCACACCAGTCTTTCAGCCATGCATTAATTTCTCTAATCTTATTTGCCCTATGCCAATTTTCATGTGGCCATCCAAAGATTATTACTTTTGAGGTTCTGCTTCTTCATTTGGCACCTAGTTCCTCATACTGACTATGCAGAACCACTTTCCCTGTCCTGCCTATGTCTTTGGTACCTACACGGACCACGATGACTGGATTTTCCCCCTCCCACAGTAAGTTCCTCTCCAGCCCTGAGCAGATGGCCCAAACCCTGGCACTGGGCAGGCAACACAGCCATCTGGACTCTTGCTCTTTGCTGCAGAGAACAGTGTCAATCCCCCTAACTATACTGTCCCCTACTACCACTACATTTGTTTTTTCTCCCTCCACTTGAATGGCTTCCTGTACCATGGTGCCACAGTCAGGTTGCTCATGCACACTGCAGCTCCCACTCTCATCCAAACAAGCTGAAAAAACCTCAAACCTGTTGGACAATCGTAAAGGCTGAGGCTCCTGCACTCCTACCCTCTGGGTCCCCTTACCTGCCTCAGCTGCATCCACACTCTCCTGTGCCTGACCACTGACCAAATCAGAAGACCCTATCCTAAGGGGTGTGACCACCTCCTGGTACAAAATGTCCAGGTAACTTTCCCCCTCCCTGATATGTCACAGTGGCTGCAGCTCGGACTCCAGTTCAATGACTCTGAGCCGAAGCTCTTCGAGCCACAAATACTTACTGCAGGCGTGTTTGCCCTGGATCACACTGACATCCAGGAGCTCCCACATGCTGCAGCCGTGACACATCACCTGTCCTGCCATCCTTAATGTGTTTTAATTGACTACTTAATTATTTTATTCAGTTATTTATTTTATTTTCCTCTTTTTAATATAGTTTATTAAGCTTACCACTAGTTCCTTTACTATTTTAAATGTTAGAATTAGAATGGACCTTAATCACTTACCAGATACTCACCAAACAGGTAGCTTCTTCCCTGCTCTTGCTGTTGATTGTGACGTCACTCTGATGTCACTTTTCGTTTTTTCCCCTGCTCTGCTCCTCGGGCTGTGCTCCTCGCACTCTGTCTCTGGTCTCCGACTCTGTGATTTGGTGCACTTTTTAAACCTCCGCTCCTCGGGCTGTGCTCCTCTCTCTCTCTTATGGAGAGTGTACAGAATAGTCTGCAGGAGGAAGTGAGTGAGCCAGAAGTTTTGATGCACATCAGTACTAACAACATAGGGAGAGTAGGTATTCAGGTCCTATGGTTAGACTTTCAGGTGCTAGGGAGGAAGTTAGAAAGTAGTTCCTCGAAGTTTGCAAGCTTTAGATTACTCCCAGTGCCATATGCTAGCAAGAGTAGGGGACGGTTTGCACCTCAACAGGACTGGGACCAATGTCCTCGCAGGGAGGTTCACTAGTGTGGTTGGGGAGTTTTTAAATTAAATTGGCAGGGGGATGGGCACCAGCATTATAGAAGTAGAAAAGAGGAATAAGGTGCATAAAGGAGTAAGAGTGAGAGTAATAGAGAAGGAAGTAGTACCATATTAGATAGGAGCAGACAAAGAAGGACTATGAGGAATACAAAGACAGGATTAGAAGGTATGTATGTAAATGCACAAAGTGTGGTGAATAGGGTTGGTGAGCTACAAACACATATAACTGTGTGGGAATATGATGTAGTGGCAATAATGGAAATGTGGCTTAAAAATGGTGAGGACTGGGTGCTTAATATTCAAGGATAAAAAGGGAGGTGGGGTGGCAGTACTGATTAGGGAAGACATTGTAGTGTTGGAAAGGGAGGATGTTCTTGAGGGGGCAAGGACAGGATCTGTTAATTTAGAGCTGAGAAGCAAAAAAGTGCAGGATCACGTTACTGGGGGCATTCTGTAGGCCTCCAAATAGTGAGAGAGAGAGGAGCAAATCTGCAGGGAAATCACAGAAATGTGCAAGAACTATAGAGTGGTGATATTGGGAATAAAGCCTGCCTACCTGACCCAAATCCGACTAGACCCGACTACATGAGTCGGGCTCGGGTCGGGTCGAAATTCCGAGTCCAGCATTCAGGCTCGGGTCGGGTCGAGCAGGACATTGCTTCTGGGAAGTCACGGGATCAGGCTTACCCATGATTCCCCACAACTCCAGCTGCAGGAATAGCCTGCTGCCGGAACAGATGAAGGATATTCGTATCGGGTTGGGTGTGAAAAAAAATTAAAGGGCTTAGGCTCGGGTCGGGTTCGGGCTGGCTGTGGTTGGGTTGGACCCGGGTCGGGTTTTAATTTTATACCCGAGCCAGGCTTTAATTGGGAACTTCAATTCCCCAAATATCGATTGAGACAATTTTCAGAGTAAAAGGTAAGGAGGGGGAGATGTTTCTGAAATATTTTCAGGAGAACTTCCTTGCCCAATATGTTCTCACTCCAATTAGGAAAGAGACATTGCTGGATCTGGTGCTGGGGAATGAGGTTTGCCAAATGGACCAAGTGTCTGTGGGGGAACATTGTGTATCATAAGATTTAGATTAGTAATGGAGAAGAGCAAGATACAATCTAAAGTAAAACTTCTAAATTGGAAGAGGACAAACTTCAATGGGATGCAAGGGGATCTAGCCAGGGTAAAATGGAACCAAAAACTGACAGGAAAAACTGTAATGGAACAATGGTTATCTTTAAGTTGGAGATGTTTCAGGTACAGGCTAGGTACATTCCAACAAGGGGAATATGTAGGGGAACCAATGTCAGGGCTCCTTGGATGACGATGGAGATACAGAATATGATGGAACAAAAAAAGAGGGTGTATGATACATATCAGGTGAATTCTTCAAGCGAGACCCAGGCCAAATACAAAAAGTTGAGAGGGGAAGTGAAGAGGAAAATAAACTGGCAAAGAGAGAATATGAGAGTAGAATGGCAATTAACATAAAAGGAAACCCAATGATCTTCTACCGGTATGTAAATAGTAAGCGGGTAGTAAGGGCATATTAGCAACAAAGAGAGTGATATATGATTAGAGGTGCAGGACAAGGCTAGAATAGTAAATGAGCACTTTTTACAGGTGTTTACTAAGGAAGAGGATGCTGACAATATATTGGTAGAAGAGGAGATATTAGAGGGAATAATGGATGGGATGAAAATTGATAGACTGGCTATGCTTAGAGTGGATAAGTTGCCTGGTCCAGGTGGTTTGCATCCCATTTTGCTAAGGGAAGTGAGAGTTTAGATAACAGAAGCGCTTGCTATAATCTTCCAATCTTCCCTAGATACAGGGAAGGTGCCAGAAGATTGCAGAGTGGCAAATGTGACACCCTTATTCAAAAAAGGCTGTATGGACTATCCTACCAACCACAGGCTGGTCAGTTTAACATCAGTGGTGGTTAAGTTTTCAGAAAGAATAATCAGGGAAAAAATTAACAGGCACTTGGAGAGGTTTGAGTTCATTAAGGAGAACCAGCATGGATTTGTAAAAGGCAGATTGTGCTAGACTAATCTACTTGAATTTTTTAAACAAGTAACAGAGAAGGTTGATGAGGGGATTTCAGTGGATGTTGTCTCTTTGGATTTTGATAAAGCATTTGACAAAGTACCACATAAAATGCTGATTAACAAATTTAAGGCTATTAGAATAGGAGGGTCAGTGTCAGTTTGGATAAAAGATTGGTTTAAGGACAGAAAATAGTGAGTCATAGTAAATTAAAAGCAAAATACTGCGGATGCTGGAAATCTGAAACAAAAACAAGAAATGCTGGAATCACTCAGCAGGTCTGGCAGCATCTGTGGAAAGAGAAGCAGAGTTAACGTTTCGGGTCAGTGACCCTTCTTCGGAACTGACAAATATTAGAAAAGTCACAGATTATAAGCAAGTGAGGTGGGGGTGGGGCAAGAGATAACAAAGGAGAAGGTGCAGATTGGACCAGGCCACATAGCTGACCAAAAGGTCACGGAGCAAAGGCAAACAATATGTTAATGGTGTGTTGAAAGACAAAGCATTAGTACAGATTAGGTGTAAATACACTGATTATTGAACAGCAGCAAGTGCAAACCTGAAAAAAACCTGAAATACCTGAGTCATAGTAAATGGCTGTTTTTCAGAGTGGAGGATGGTAGACAGTGGTGTTCCCCAACATTCAGTGCGCAGACCACTACTTTTATGAGCTATATAAATGACTTGAATATTGGAATACAGAGTAATATTTCAAAATTTGCCAATACCAAGCTTGGATGTGTGCCAAACAGTGAAGATGACACCAATCAACTGAAAAGGGATTGAAACAGGCTAGCAGAATAGGCAGACAATTGGCAGATGGGATTTAATACAGAGAAGTGTGAGGCGATGCATTTTGGCAGAAGGGACAAGGAAAAGCAATATAAACTAAAGGCACAGTTCTAAAGATTGTTCAGGGACAGAGGGACCTAGGGGTTCATATGAATAGATCTTTGAATGTGGTGGACATACTGAGAGAACACTTAGCAAAGCATATTGAGAGAGTCGTCAGTAAAGCATTTGAGATCTTGGGCTTCATAAATAGAGGTATTGAGGACAAAAGCAGGGAGATTATGCTGAACCGTTATAAAACTCTGGTTAGTCCGTAACTAGAGTATTGTGTCCTGTTCTGGTCACCACACTGTAGGAAGGATGTGAGGGTCCTTGAGAGGCTGCAGAGAGGATTTACCAGAACGGTTCCAGGGATGGGGGATTTTAGTTACAAGGTTAGGTTGGAGAAGCTGTGATTGTTCTCCTTGGAGCAAAGGAGATTGAGGGGAGATTTGATAGAGGTGTACAAGAGTATGACAGGTTTAAATAAGGTAGACAAAGATAAGCTGTTCCCATTAGCTGACGGTACAAGGACTAGGGTTTTGGGCAAGAGATCCTGGGGCGATGTAGCGGGGGAAAGGGACTGACTGGAATGCCCTACAGAGAGCTGGCATAGACTCAATGGGCCAAGTGGCCATCTCTGTGCTGGAATGACTTTATGGGTTGGATTTTGTGGAGCCGGCGGGACTCCTGGTATTGAGCGAAAATGCGAGGGGAGCCCCGCCTTGCCTTTTTCTTGCCTCCCCGAGGCGATCCTTAGTTGTTCTGGAACCTAAGTATCCGGGCGCCAGGATTTCTGCCCCTTTAAAGATGGGCATCCTGCCTTCAAGAGCTGTCAGTCAATCACAGAGCCAGCAGCTCAGCTGTGTAGGCAGCGCCACCGGGAGCAGTGGCCACTGCCGGCACTGCAGAGGACATTGGACCCAGGCCCAGCATTGGAGACCCAGACTTCAGGTAAGTGAGCTGGTGTTCCTGCGGCCAGTCTAGAAGGCCCTGGCCGGGGGGGTGGGGAGGGCTGATGTGGGAGGGTGGATGTGAAGTACAGGGGCGAGGATCCAGGGAGGTGGAGGTTTTGCTGACAAGTTCCTATGTGGGCCACAGATTGCCCATGGAGGAAGGATTCTCCCCCCCACCACAAGCCTACCGGGATGGTGCATCGTATTATTAGGCACCCTCTCTGTGTGGTGGAGGCCCTCCCTCCGCTAGTTAAATCCCAGCAATGAGTGGGGGGGGGGGGGAAGATGCCCTTAAGTGGCTGTTAATAGTCATTTAAGGGTCTCAATTGGCTTCTGGGTATGACTGTCATTAGCCTATCCTGCCCTGGGCAAAATTGCTTGGCGATGGGGTGGCAACGGGCTCTCCATGCTTCACCTCCCGTGGCAATTCTATGACCCCACCGCCTCCGACCTCCTGGGGGGCCCATAATATCCAGCCCTATGACTCTATGAATAAAAATGCAGTGGTGTGTGAATGTGACACAGCAGTGAAGATGCATTGCAACAGTTAGTTGTCAAGTATGAAAAACACATAAGTCAGCTGTGCTGGAGACCTAAATGAGTTATGGTGCTTCATATCAAACTTTCGTAATCATGCAATGCTCCATTCAAAATTTGGTGCGCTAAATGATAATTAATTGCAGCTAGTCATTGATATTATTTTCACTTAAACTATCTGTCATGTTCTTGTGGTTTGAAATTATAGCCACAGAATCTTTTAAAATCTCATCATTAAATTGCATGCTGCAATAAAACTAATGGAATGCTCATTCACGGGATTACACAGTGAGACGTTTGATAGCAAAACAGGCCTCAAATATGCCAAGATTTGGACCTGCCACATCAGTGCCTCTGCTTCATACAGGCATATATGAAGGTGGCAAGAAAGGTAAGCTGGCAGAATTTCTGGTGACTGATGTTATATCAACATAGTCTCGCCTACAACATCTGCATGTAAGGGGATGAACACGAGCTGCACCTGAAATCAAAAGAGTGGGAAGAGGCTAAAAAGCTAACAATTAGAAACCACTAAATACGTATGAAACAACCAATCCTGAATGATCAGTTAGGAGAAATTAATATAAAAACTAAGCCAAATCAGATTGCTTTGTTTGAATTACCAGAGTAGATTTTAGTTTAAATATGCCCTCAAAATGTGCATGAACAGGCCAGAACAGACAGTTCAAAAGCAGGGAGATCCTCCTTGTCATCTCTCCAGCTATTTTTCATATCACTGGAGCTGCTAGTGTGGTTGGGATGTGTGACAGAACCAAAATAGGCACGAGCTTAAAATATTTTAATGATGCAGGAGTGACATGTTAGCTCATCCTACATCATTTTCCAGTCAAAGGAAACTCCCCTGCTCAGCTTTGAAAACTGGCATGGGATCGTGTACGTCCATCCGAGAGAGCAGACAGAACCTTGATTTAATGACTCATACTAAAGACTGTGGTCAAAATTTTACGTCCCGCCAAAGAGTGGGCTGGTGGCGGGAGGTCGGGCGGAGGGGGGGGGGGTGTGGGGGGGTGGGAGGGTGGGCCCTTCCTCACCCGCTCCCGCCTCTGCCACTATTTTACGTGGGACAGCGGTGGCAGGAAATGGCCTGCCCGCTACAGGCCAACCAAGGCCCTTAAATGGCCAGCTGACGGTACTTAAGGGCCTCCACCCACCGCCACAGGGATTTTACCATTGGCAGGCGGGCAGCCCAGACCTGAGAAAAGCCGCCTGACAAAGGCAGATGACCTTTTGGCAGCCTGGGGAGGGGGGGGGGCCCTTCTGATTGGGCACCCTATGCCTGATGGAGGGCCGTGCCTTATGCACCAACCACCCCCAACGCCCATCACGCCCCCCCCCAACTCTGCCCTCCAATGGACCCCCCCCTTGCCTCGCCAGGGCCCAACTGATTACCCCCGGCGAGGCCCCGAAAACCTACCTCTTTTCTGGGCCACCCTTCCACTTCATCTTGACGCTGGGTGTAGTCCCATCAGTGGCAACAGCCCCCGATGGCGCTGCTGGGACTAAGAGCTGCTGGCCCGCTGATTGGTCGGCAGCTCCATTAGGTGGGACTTGCTGCCTCAATGAGGTGGAAGGCTCGCCTAAGACCAATTAAGGGCCTGGGGACCGTAAAATCTGGATTAGATCCCCAGACCCGGCGAAGGCGGGTTTAGCTACCAATTTTTCGGTCGGTGGATGGCTCCTGTCCACCACGCAAAAAAGTCCGGCTTGTGCCTCTAATGGTGCAGCACTCCCTAAGTACTGCATTGGAGTGTCGGCATAGATTATGTGCTCAACTCACTGGAATGAGGCTTGAACTCACAACCTTCTGACTCACAGGTGAGATTGCCAGATGAAGGGACTCAACAAGAGTCCCCTCCAATAAAAAAACTCCAGGGAACAAGCAGGATGACACTGGGGAATTAATCATGGTAAACAAGGAAATGGCAGATACATTTAACAAATATTTTGTATCCGTCTTCACAGTAGAAGGCACAAAAAGCACCCCAAGAATAGCAGAAAATCAAGAGGCAAAAGGGGGGGAGGAACTTAAAACAATCACTATCACTAGAGAAATAGTATGAGGAAAACTAATGGGACTAAAGGCTGACAAGTCCCCTGGACCTAATGGACTGCATCCTAGGGTCTTAAAAGAAGTGGCAGCAGAGATAGTGGATGCATTGGTTGTAGGAACAAAAGCAAGTTGTGAGGAGGACACAAAGGGGGGAATTTTATGAGTTCCCGGCCGGAGGGACAAGAAGTTGTTGCAACTTCTGCTTCTGCCGTAATTCCCGCTTCCCACGCAATTTTTGTATGTAAATGAGCCATGCGGCGACGAGCGTGGGAGACATGTGGGATCGTGCAGCAGGGGCGGCCTTTCATTGGTAGAACCCGCTGTCACTGTCCCAAGCACCATGATCATCACAGATGTGAAACTTTCTGTGCTTGCAGCCTCAAGGATCAGCGGCCCTCCTTTCATGTAAATACCTCTGACTACTTAAAATGAAGCTTTTACTTAAATCAAAATGTTTTTACCTCTCTTATTTTGTGAAAGTCACCACCAATTTCACATCATTTATTTTACCTGCAGCCAAAGTGAATCACTTGACAACCAGCAGGCAGTGCCCCACCCTACAGTTCAGTGATGCCTCTCTGCAGTTCTCCTCCAGCCCATCAGGAAAGGCAGGAGGTCCTCTACCCTGCAGATGGACCCTCCCACTACACCAAAGTGGCCTGGATGGAGGTAGCAGAGGAGGTCTCGAACCATGGGGTCACTCGTAGAACATGGGTGCAGTGCTGCAAGCGCAACAATGACTTGCTCAGATCAGCGAGGGTAAGTGGTCCTGGTGAAGTTGCTGCATTATTTTTTCCATGGCTCTGTGTCTTTAAGGCAGAGGGTACGCAAGGAATGCAGTGGAATGCGTGAGCAGCCATGGTGCCAATCAGGAAATGATTTTCCGCCAAGATGAAGATTGGCATTGTTTATGTGTTTGGATGTGTTGTGCAAAAGCCAATGCAGAATGAGTGATGTTGATGCAAGTATGCAATAGTTGTGATGCATCATTTTTCATGTCATTAAATCTGCATTATCTGGTACAGGATAAACAAAAGCCACAACCTGTGAATGTGCTAGAACAGTTGGAGGGGTCCCTGACAACAGGCTGCTGACCACGGCTGAGGAGGAGGCATCAGAGATTGCGAGAGAGGAGGGAGGCAGGGCGAGCGGAAATGGTGAGGCAGGAGCCATGAGGTGTGAGGATGAAGTGTTATCTCTGCTCTTGCAGCCATATGTGGAAACTGAAGGAAATTGTGTAAACTCACGTGAAGCAGATGCTTAAAGTGTTTGTTTGTGTCTCCACTGCAGGTGCCCGCACTCAAGTAGCAATACACCGTATGGCCCAAGAATCCTCCTCTGGGGAGGAAGAAGCCAATGTCCCAGAGGGTGCACCATCACCTGCCTCTTCTTCCACTTCCGCCAGTGCAGAAACATCCACATGGGCCGCAGGGGTTTAAGATTAGAATCTGGGTCACAAGCTAGTGTGCACGACACAGACACGTCCCAGCAATTGAGGAAGCATGTGCCAGTCATGTCCCCTAACAATCGGAGGACTGCTGCAAACCAGTCCCCTGCTCAGCCCCACGCTCATGCTGACCCTGTTTGTTGCTATGAAAAGTCTGCTGGATGTGCAGCAAAGCCATGTGGAAAATATTTCAGAGATGCATCAGAGTGGTCCTAAAGGAAGAGTGCTAAATTGGGGGAAGGCCAAC
This sequence comes from Heterodontus francisci, assembly GCF_036365525.1. Classification (NCBI taxonomy): domain Eukaryota; kingdom Metazoa; phylum Chordata; class Chondrichthyes; order Heterodontiformes; family Heterodontidae; genus Heterodontus; species Heterodontus francisci. The sequence goes on from NC_090372.1 coordinate 83,719,881, forward strand.
TATACCAAAATTCGGCAGGAGCTGGGGAATGCAGATTGGGAGCAGCTGTTTGAAGGTAAATCCACTTTTGATATGTGGGAGGCTTTTAAAGAGAGGTTGATTAGCGTGCAGGAGAGACATGTTCCTGTGAAAATGAGGGGTAGAAATGGCAAGATTAGGGAACCATGGATGACAGGTGAAATTGTGAGACTAGCTAAGAGGAAAAAGGAAGCACACATAAGGTCTAGGCGGCTGAAGAAAGACGAAGCTTTGAAAGAATATCGGGATTGTAGGCGCAATCTGAAACGAGGAATTAAGAGGGCTAAAAGGGGTCTGAAATATCTTTAGCAAACAGGGTTAAGGAAAATCCCAAAGCCTTTTATTCATATATAAGGAGAAAGAGGGTAACTAGAGAAAGGATTGGCCCACTCAAGGACAAAGGAGGAAAGTTATGCGTGGAGTCAGAGAAAATGGGTGAGATTCTAAACGAGTACTTTGCATCGGTATTCACCGAGGAGAGGGACATGACGGGTGTTGAGGTTAGGGACAGATGTTTGATTACTGTTGTTTGTGATATACATAAATGATTTGGAGGAAAGTATAGGTGGTCTGATTAGCAAGTTTGCAGACGACACTAAGATTGGTGGAGTAGCAGATAGTGAAGGGGACTGTCAGAGAATACAGCAGAATATAGATAGACTGGAGAGTTGGGCAGAGAAATGGCAGATGGAGTTCAATCAGGGCAAATGCGAGGTGATGCATTTTGGAAGATCCAATTCAAGAGTGAACTATACAGTAAATGGAAAAGTCCTGGGGAAAATTGATGTACAGAGAGATTTGGGTGTTCAGGTCCATTGTTCCCTGAAGGTGGCAACGCAGGTCAATAGAGTGGTCAAGAAGGCATATGGCATGCTTTCCTTCATCGGACGGGGTATTGAGTACAAGAGTTGGCAGGTCATGTTACAGTTGTATAGGACTTTGGTTCGGCCACATTTGGAATACAGCGTGCAGTTCTGGTCGCCACATTACCAAAAGGATGTGGATGCTTTGGAGAGGGTGCAGAGGAGGTTCACCAGGATCAAAAACAAGAAATGCTGGATTCACTCAGCAGGTCTGGCAGCATCTGTGGAAAGAGAAGCAGAGTTAACGTTTCGGGTCAGTGACCCTTCTTCGGAAGGGTCACTGACCCGAAACGTTAACTCTGCTTCTCTTTCCACAGATGCTGCCAGACCTGCTGAGTGAATCCAGCATTTCTTGTTTTTGTTTCAGATTTCCAGCATCCGCAGTATTTTGCTTTTATTTTAGGTTCACCAGGATGTTGCCTGGTATGGAGGGCGCTAGCTATGAAGAGAGGTTGAGTAGATTAGGATTATTTTCATTAGAAAGGCGCAGGTTGAGGGGGGACCTGATTGAGGTGTACAAAATCATGAGAGGTATAGACAGGGTGGATAGCAAGAAGCTTTTTCCCAGAGTGGGGGATTCAATTACAAGGGGACACGAGTTCAAAGTGAAAGGGGAAAAGTTTAGGGGGGATATGTGTGGAAAGTTCTTTACGCAGAGGGTGGTGGGTGCATGGAACGCATTACCAGCGGAGGTGGTAGACGCGGGCACGATAGCATCTTTTAAGATGTATCTAGACAGATACATGAATGGGCAGGAAGTAAAGAGATACAGACCCTTAGAAAATAGGCGACAGGTTTAGATAGAGGATTTGGATCGGCGTAGGCTTGGAGGGCCGAAGGGCCTGTTCCTGTGCTGTAATTTTCTTTGTTCTTTGTTCTTTGTTCTATGCCTGAGGTCATGTGTGGCTTTGGGCATGCCATGGAGGAGTCCATGCAAGCCATGACGTCTGCCCTGTCCCAGGCATTTGAGCATATGGCTTCCTCAGTCGAGAGTTTGACGAGCTCTGTGTCAAATCTGATTGAGCATTCGAATCATATGCAATCTAGTCTGCTATTGCTGTTGGTTCCATGCAGCAGAGTCAAAATGAAAGGGTGACGAGTAAGTTGGACCTCCCTCCCGGTGACCCTTCCCCTCAGGGAAACAGGCAAGTGCCATTGTGCACACAGATGGGGGACACGTGTGTGCCAGCTACCCTGGGGCCTTCCTCTCAGGACACCTCCAGGGTAAGCAGAGTCTCATCCTCCCGCTCAACATTGACCCCCTTACCTCCAGCAGGCAAGCACACGGGGGATACTCAAGCACCATTGCTGCACACCCCCGGTAGGATGGAGACATCAAGGCTCTGTTCCTCCAGTTATGGTCATCCACAGCAACAGGGCAGTGTACTGAGAAGACTGCCTCCACCTCAGCTGCTAATGTAGGGTCGCACCTAGACGTAATGGGAGAAAGAAGGAATTGAAACAGTTTTGAGCATGAAGGTGGCATGGGTAATGTACATATTGTGAGAAAAGAAAATATTTAATAATAAAGTTTTATTTCATGCAAAATTTGATCCACTCTCAGTAATGTTTTGCTTAGTTACAGATGGTTACAAAGATGTTTTTTGGAGGCCTATGGCAGGAATGCAATGATGTTTGTAAAGCATCTCAGGAAATGTCCAGTGTCCATATCTCATTGGAATTTGAGCCTTCACTCTTCAATAATGGCTGTTTTCCTATTGATGATTATTAACATTTTCCAATACTGTCCTGATTTACTTTGTGTTTGACTTAACGTTGCTTGCAGTGCTGTGTAGTCGCATTCATCGTAGCCCATGGATGATTTCAAATGCCAATCACATGAAAGTGCAGCCATGCTTTGTTAAGACTGTAGAGATGAATAAGACCTCATGCAAAAGGGAATTTCTGTGAGGAATTGTTATGTTTCTCCTCCCAACATTCCTTAATGATGTGGCTTATTGTTGGCTGAAACGTGCATAAATTAGGTTCTCCCTGATGTCCCTTGCATGTCTCTCCATGGCCCACATATCGATGATGTAATCGGTGTCATTGTTGTCCTCCTCTTCATAGTCATCCTCATCTGAGGAGGGACTGGTGCTCCTCCTGTTGCTCTGCCTGCAGAATGTTGCCGTGTCTAATTGTAAGGTTGTACAAGACACAGCAGACAACGATTATTTGTGACACCCTCTCTGGCACGTACTGAAGAGCCCCTCCAGACCGGTCAAGGCAATGGAATCGCATTTTCAGCATGTCAATGGTGTGCTCAATGATGGCTCTTGTGGATGCGTGTGCAGCATTGTACATCTCTTCAGTAGTGCTTTGGGGATGAATTACTGGTGTCATCAACCATGTACAAAGTGGGTAACCCTTGTCACCCAGGATCCATCCGTCCACTTCAGCTGGTTCCTTGAAAACTGCTGGCAGCTGAGAGTTCCTCAAAATGTAGGAGTCATGACCTCTCCCTGGGAAACGTGCGCAAACATACTTGATTCTTCTCCTGTGGTTGCAAACCAGCTATACGTTTAAAGAGTGAAGCCTTTGCGATTCGCAAAACAGCAGGCTGGTCCCAGGGAGCTCTAATGGCCACATGAGTACAGTCGATCACCCCTTGCACTCTAGGGAACCCAGTGATGGTGCCGAAGGCCGCAAACCTTGCTGCCTGGCTGTCCTCGTCCACAGGTAAGTAGATGAAATCATTGGCACATTGAAAAAGAGCATTGGCCACCCATTAATGCACCTGTGGGATGCAGACTGTGAGATGCCATGTATGTCGCCCGTGGATCCCTGGAAGGAGCCGCTGGAGAAAAAATTGAGTTCAGCAGTCACCTTGAGGGCAACTGGCATGGATTCCCACCGAAGCTGAGCGGCTGCAGGATCCTACAAATTTCTGTGATTATTTCACGTGACATCATTAGGCATTTCTGACATTACCACTGACATTTGAAGGTAATTTGTCCTTGTCCTGAGGATGTGATGATGTGTCAGTGCCCGTTTTCGATAATGCCATTTCTGGATGTTATCATTCGGAGCATCCTCACCTTCCTGTTCTGCCTGTTGTTGGCGCTCAGGCACCATGAGTTGAGGAAAAAGAGCCCTCCTTTGTCTCTCTCTTATTTTTTCTTCTTGTGGTACTAAACAAATTGAATGTAAGAGACCATGTCGCTGTGGCTTTTCTGAACAACAAATAAGCAGAACATCGTGATTCAGCCCTCTGTTGCTCGTGAGCTGAAACATCGAGGCAATGAACAGCTCCCTTATATCTGCCTTCAAATTGCAGTCATGTAGAAGACACGCCCAATGTTGTTTGCCTCCTCCCACTCTCCTTGCAATCCTTGAGTGTCTATATGCTTTCCATTATCATTGGAGAAGATGGTGCACGTGGAATTCACGACAAGTCTCCCCACCTTCCAACCTTCTCCTGCAACCTTCCAGCTTGTACCCATCACCCTTGACCCATCCAATGTCACCTTTACCCTTCCCTCTACCATTGAGCCTCCCCCCATTACCGTGCACAGTGTAATCATCAATATATACATACTATCCTTCCTCCCTGTTCCTACTCCTGTTACTATCGACATGCTGATTCTTATCCTTGACCCTCCTCATATCGAACTGAGCATTGTTGCCGAGTCCTGTTCCCCTCCGTATGATGCTGTCGAATACCCACCCATTAGTCTTGATCATCCCCCCTACAGAATCCATTTGCCCCATTGGACTGTGACCTTTCTCTCTGCTAGCCAGTACCCTCAACTTATCCCACAGCTCGTTGACAGCACTCATCCCTCCCTTTAGGCCCTTGCCAAATATCTTCACATTGTACTGATCCAATCCATCCACCAGCCACCTGGACGCTCCACTCCACCCGCCCTGCTCTTCCATGCAACTAATCACCCCACCCTTCCCGACTACCGTCCCTGCTCCTCTATGTAGCCCCCGCCCATGCCTTCGCTGTCATCCCGAGATGATTCATGCTTGCTGGTGCCGAGCCCGGAGGCAAACATTTATTCCAATGCTGGTGTTAGTTTCGCGGATGAGTTAAACAGAGAAGAGCACAGACCTGAGACTCAACTGCACAAATTGAAACATTCATGAACCAGGTGGCATGGGAATATCGCTCGCCACTCAATTAATCTGGCAGGTAGGACTAAATTGTAACTATGCGTGTGGTAATGAGTATTCATGTTATTTAAATGAATGCAAAGCTGCAATCCGCCAGCACGCTGGGGAAACCTTGGAATGCCGTAAAACCGCCGCCGACTTAATTCCTCTAAAATAGCCCGTTGATGGGAATCTGAAAAAACACCTCCCACCTAATTATATCACCCTGCAGGTCACCAAATCTGCCATGGTGGACAGCATAAAATTTTCCCCGTGGCATCTCTCCCCCTGCCCACCTCCACCATTAATGCCTCTAGTGCCACATCGGGCACCCTAAAACCCTATCCTCTGCCATGGTGTTCTATTTGTTATGTTTTAAATTGCAGCAATATTATTCAGTGCAGCTTCCCCTTAAGAGAGACAGACTGCCTTTAAGAACAAAGTGCTGGCTGCACCAAGTGCTCTCAACACAAAGTGATTCGGCCCCTTACTGAGTGCAAAGGCAGCCAACAGTGTGTAGAGGCAATCAGCAGTGCTGAACCTTGGCCCTATACTACAATCATGGTAATGGGGTGCGAGTAACAAATCTATGTGCTGTTCACCTCCAAAGGAACTGGCTTGTCATGAATTGCGACCAGTATGCCTGAAAAACAAGGCAAAAACAATTTTTAGCCTCAGGTGACCCAATGGTAATGCAGGGCCTAGGTTCTTATGTTGCACTAAGTACAGCTGCAGAGATATTTTATAATGATATTGCATTTTTTTTCTTGAAAGTGGAGTCATATAACCCCAGACAAACAGTGTAGCTGTTGTGTACACCATTTTTCTAGGTTTCTGTGGCTCTTCCACCAAATGTACAGCAGATGAAAGGAAGAATTACAGCAGAAATTCACTCCCAAAAAGTCTAAAATGATATGATGAAACTTATTTATAAATAATAATATTAAACTTACTTGTAAAATTGCTTTTGTGTTTTTTTCTTTGGCTTCCCTATCTCGAGAGACAATGGGTAAGCGCCTGGAGGTGGTCAGTGGTTTGTGAAGCAGCGCCTGGAGTGGCTATAAAGGCCAATTCTAGAGTGACAGGCTTTTCCACAGGTGCTGCAGAGAAATTTGTTTGTCGGGGCTGTTACACAGTTGGCTCTCCCCTTGCGCCTCTGTCTTTTTTCCTGCCAACTACTAAGTCTCTTCGACTCGCCACACTTTAGCCCCGCCTTTATGGCTGCCCGCCAGCTCTGGCGGACGCTGGCAACTGACTCCCACGACTTATGATCAATGTCACAGGATTTCATGTCGCGTTTGCAGACGTCTTTAAAGCGGAGACATGGACGGCCGGTGGGTCTGATACCAGTGGCGAGCTCGCTGTACAATGTGTCTTTGGGGATCCTGCCATCTTCCATGCGGCTCACATGGCCAAGCCATCTCAAGCGCCGCTGACTCAGTAGTGTGTATAAGCTGGGGATGTTGGCCGTCTCGAGGACTTCTGTGTTGGAGATACGGTCCTGCCACCTGATGCCAAGTATTCTCCGGAGGCAGCGAAGATGGAATGAATTGAGACGTCGCTCTTGGCTGACATACGTTGTCCAGGCCTCGCTGCCATACAGCAAGGTACTGAGGACACAGGCTTGATACACTCGGACTTTTGTGTTCCGTGTCAGTGCGCCATTTTCCCACATTATCTTGGCCAGTCTGGACATAGCAGTGGAAGCCTTTCCCATGAGCTTGTTGATTTCTGCATCTAGAGACAGGTTACTGGTGATAGTTGAGCCTAGGTAGGTGAACTCTTGAACCACTTCCAGAGCGTGGTCGCCAATATTGATGGATGGAGCATTTCTGACGTCCTGCCCCATGATGTTCGTTTTCTTGAGGCTGATGTTTTTAGAATACTTTAATTGATGTTTTTCCTCAGAAGCTAATAGAAGCCTGCCTTTAAATTGATAATCTTCCCAGAATTGACACTCTGTTTGCTGAAGATAATTGCCAATTACACCTGTGACTGACATTCCCAGGATGCTACATTCTGAGCACGTGCAGATGGAAAACAAGCTGAAGCATGAACTTTAGAATCATTTTGTGGTCATGTTCAATTGAACTTGCACCTTCTCTCTTCCTCAGGATGCTCCCACAACATCCCAAAATGCTTCACATCCAATAGATACTTTTGTATTATAGACAAACATAGCAGCCAATTTGCACATAAGCCCTGTTCAAACATGGAAATGTATTTTCCAGGAACCGTTCAAAAAACCCCTTGCTTCATTGTCCTTTTGTAAATACTTTCCTTTGAAATATGCATACCTCCATTATGTCCACACAAGCACAATGTGACTGTATGTAGCTGATTGCTGAAGATCGTTATCAAAGCTCCAATATAGATATCATTTCCCCTCAACAATACAAATCTAGCACAACACATACAATCACATATTTAGTTGTACTGATCCTGATGCAAAGGAATGTTGTCACACGCCCTCAATTCATATTTTTCATACAGATTCCTCAGATTATAGCATAACAGCTTTATATCAATTCATGGCAATTTAAATCCTGACCGTGACATGTTTTCATGATAAGTTATATTGGCTTTGTCTATTTTCCTAAGCTAGGTTCTTTGGGGGTGAAATTTGTTTTGGTTGATGCTACGAATTGGCTGATAGAAAATCAGCAGCCTATTTTAAACTGCACATTGAAGCCAGTGGAAAAGGAAAGCAGTCTGAGTGTAAACCGAGCTGCTGATTTGTTCTGTCCATATTGTGTTACCACCAAAGACAAATTTTGTCCCGATTGTTTCTGAATTAATCACCATAGGTTGAGTTGATGGCTTAAGCAGACTGATTATTTTAAGAATCCTTTATTGATGACCTTTAATCTAACCACTGTGATTACTGTTTATTTAGCCTAAAATTGAAGAATCTACCTAATAATCCAATCGGGCAGTATTTCACGACTGAGGGTTAGGAGTTTCAAGATATCGTATAATTATTGTCTATGCTCCTGAGATCCCCAACGCTTTAGCTTTCTTTCAGTTAAATGGAGCAATGGAATCATTTCTGTTTAAGTTCTTAAATCTTTCCTTTTAATGGAAAAGGGCATTATTAAATTTGATTCAGAGTTGTCATTGCAGCAGTAGAAGAAATGTGATCTGGAACAGTCCAAGTTAGCACTTGAGACAGTGGGAAGCTGGGACAAATGTATAGGATGATGAGGAGCGTGGAAAGTGCCATAGGCAAATAACCAGAGGTGACATGAGGAAAATGTTTTAATGAAATGAGTTGTTAGGATCTGGACTGCACTGCCTGAAAGGGTGGTAGAGGCAGATTCAATAGTAATTTTCAAAAGGGAATCGGATAAATACTTGAAGGAAATAATTTTCAGGACTATGGAGAATAAACAGGGAGTGGGACTAATTTGATAGCTGTTTCAAAGAGCTAGAATAGGCACAATGGCCAAATGACTGAAGAGCATAAGAAATAGAGGCAAGAATAGGCCATACAGCTCCTCAAGCCTGCTTTGTCTTTCAATAAGATTGTGGCTGAGCTTTGACCTTAAGTACACTTTCCTGCTCTATCTCCATATCCTTTGATTCCCTATATATTGATCTCTGTCTTGAATATACTGAACAACTGAGCATCCACAACCCTCTGGGGTAGAGAAGAAATTTCTCCTTATCTCAGTCCTAAATGGCTGACCCCTTATCCTGAGACTATGACCCCTAGTTCTAGACTCCCCAGTCTGGGGAAACAGCCACTCAGTATTTACTCTCTAAGATTTTATACATTTCAATGAGATCACCTCTCTATTTTTCTAAACTCTGGAAAATATGGGTCCATTCTACTCAATCTCTGCTCATAGGATAATTCTCTTATCCTGGAATCAATTCAGTGAACTTTTGGTGCACCCCCTTTTCGCCAAGAATCATACAGACTCCCGCCTGCCAAGAATGAGTCATATTAATTTCATCATATGACCATTAATTTTAAACTGTTGCTGGAGTGAAGAAATGTGTTGTTAAAGAGATCACCAGACATTTGGGCTGGAAGGACTTTTGCATGCTAAGAGACATTGCTTGAGGAGACAAAGGACTATTCCCTGATCCAATTAATCGAAATGGATTTTGATCACCAGACATTGAAGGTGTAAGGAAGCGCATTCCAGGGCCTGCTAAAATAATACAATCCACAAACGCAGAAGTGGTTAAGCCAGTTAGGGTCACATGACTGACCTGCTGGTCAACTTATTTTTTTTTTATTTGTGCCACACAGAAAGGAACAGAAGGCAGTTTTGCAATTGAAGCTGGAACAAGCAAGCCTCTCTCCTGGCTCTCTCTCTCTCCTCCCAAGCCTCCGGACCCATGGAAGACACGCACATCTCAAGAGAGAAAAGACTCCAACATCGAAACAAGTTGAAGCATGAATTGGGCCCAAACGAATAGCAGGACTAACCGGCAACCAAAGCCTCCACATCGAACTCAAAGGACAGAAAATAAGTAACAGATATTGCCTCAAACTTTTCCCCTTTATTCTTTTCTACTTTTCTATCTCTATCTGCATACATGTTTATCGCGTATGCATGTTAACGTGGTCGCATCGCATATTCGTCGTCATTAATTGGATTAGAGTTTAAGATTCATAAACTTCTACCTTTCTTGTTTAAATCTAAGGAAACCTGTCTGATTTCTTTGCCTTACAATTGGAGCAGTGAACAAGGATTCACTGAAGGGGGAGCTAAAAACACAGTATTTCTAAAATTAAACCCTGTTATGGTTAAAGCAGGCAAAGGCTGAAATGGAACCCCTAGACCCCTTCTCACTTGGTTGTAACAGAAATTTGGGGGCTCGTCTGGGATTTGACCCACAGACAAATGAGGAAATTGGAAGTGGGGAGTCAAATTGATCCCAATCAAAGAAGAGAAATATTTCAATACAGGTTTTCTTGTGGTTGTGTGTTCTTGAATACTACCATGTTTGTGACTGAAGCTAGTAGCTCCCCAAGCTAGGGTAAAGTAATTTGGGATAAGTTAAAAGCACTGTCTATGGAGGAGTTGAGGAAAATGGCTGAGCAGTGTGGGATCACTGTATGTGGCATGGCTCGGGAAGTCTGAACTCCGAAGACTAGTGGCCAACCATTTTTTCCTTAAATCTGAAGAAGCAGAAACAGGGTTAATAATAGACCCCAACAGCATATTGCTAGCAAAGATACAATTGGAACAGAGGAAACTTGAATTAGAAGACAGGGAAAGAGAAAGAGAAAGAGAGAAACAGGGAAAGAGAAAGAGAAAGAGAGAAACAGGAGAGAGAGAAATAAAGCCTTCCAGAAGGAACATGAAGACAAAGAGAGGAGAGGGAAAGAGAAAGAACCTTCCAAAAAGAATGTTGCAGAGAGAGAGAGAGCTAAGGCGGCTTGAGTTAACTAGGGGAGACAGAGTAACCCCAGTGAAAGCATGGCAAATATGAAGGAGCGCAATTCAAGGCTGGGTACAGAATTGTTAAAATTCTCCCAACTGAACCCAACATTCAATGAGGGAGGCGTGGAAGTGCCCATGAGGTTTATTCCATATTGCTAGATGAGAGTTCACCACATTATGAACTGACAAAAAATGCTATCCTCGGGGCATATGAGCTAGTACCGGAAGCCTATCGACAAAACTTTAGAACCCTCAAGAAGCAAGCTGATCAAACTTACCTGGAGTTTGAGAGAAATAAGCAGCTGTCTTTTGACCAGTGGCTGAGGGCTCTTAAAGTGCAGCTCAGCTATGAAAATCTCAGAGAAGTAATTTTGTTAGAGGAATTTAAAAACTTTCTCCCACTCTCCTTAAAGACACATGTGGTGGAACAAAAGGTTCATAGAGCACAGCAGGCAGCAGTTCTGGCTGATGAGTTTGCTCTCAATTATAAGTTGGTTTCCCAGGGGAAAACCTTTCCTAATCACCCCCACAAATCTGAAAAGGGCAAAGGGTGGGAAGGTGATAGAAGCCCAAGAAGTCCTGGAAGGGAAAGAAAAGCAGAAGACACAGGGGACCCTCCTCCAGCCAAAAAGGAAGGTGCTTGTAAGTAGGAGTGAGACCCGGAGACCATTGTAATAAAGCAGGGCATTTAAGAGCTAACTGCTGGAAACTAAAGGGGAAACCTGTAGGATTAATCGGGGCACACCCGCTCAGTGAAAACGAGAACTTGATGGAAAGCACAGCAGAACAAGCTGTGTCTTTAACTGCAGTGAAAGTGAAACCCAGGAAGTCTACTACTGCAAGTGCAGGAACATTTAATAGGATTCCTGAAGGCTATCAGGGTTTTGTGTTGAAGGGAAAGTAACCCCATAGCCCTCGAGTGGGGCAAGCAAGCCCATAGTAATTCTCAGGGACACAAGGGCCACTAGATCCCTTTTACTGGGAAAAGGCCAGACCTTGCCCCCAGCGAGTGCAGTAAACACCAGAATGGTGGTGAATGGTATTGGAGGGCAGAGTATGCCTGTATCTTTACACCGAGTGCATTTGGAGTGTGACCTAGTTTCGGGACCGGTGACCGTAGGGATTGTCCCTAGTTTGCCTGTCGATGGGGTTGACCTGTACCTAGGTAATGATCTGATGGGGATGAAGGTGGTAGCTTCCCCAGTAGTGACGGAGAGACCGTATGAGGTCAGAGAAACAGGGCAGTGGCTGCAGACGGTCCCCTGCAGTTTCCCTGAGTGTGTTATGAATGAGGCCATGATCAAACCAGCTCCCCCAAAGGAGACTGAATTGGCACTGCTGGCAGATGACCATGAGGTCTGTCTGTCTGACACTTTCTTTGGAAAGTTAGAAGACCCAGGGATTGAGTTAAATGAATTTTCCCTAGCTGAGGCTCAGCGAGCTGACCCAGTATTGCGAGTATTTTATATATAATTTAACTAATTAGTGATAGAAATGTCAGTTAGAGTGGTGAAGTGGTGGAGTGCTTCACCTGTGAGATGTGGGAGGTCCGTGACGCTTCCAGCGTTCCGGGCGACTACATCTGCAGGAAGTGTACCCAGCTGCAGCTCCTCACAGACCGCATGGATCGGTTGGAGCGGCAACTGGATGCACTTAGGAGCATACAGGTGGCGGAAAGCATCATAGACAGGAGTTTTAGAGAAGTGGTTACACCCAAGGTGCAGGCAGATAGATGGGTGACCGCTAGAAGGGGCAGGCAGTCAGTGCAGGAATCCCCTGTGGCTATCCCCCTCTCTAACAAGTATACTGTTTTGGATACTGTTGGGGGGGATGACCTATCAGGGGAAAACAGCAGCAGCCAGAGCAGTGGCACCACGGCTGGCACTGTTGTTCAGCAGGGAGGGACAAAGCGCAGAAGAGCAATAGTTATAGGGGACTCTATAGTCAGGGGCACAGATAGGCGCGTCTGTGGACGTGAAAGAGACTCCAGGAAGGTATGTTGCCTCCCTGGTGCCAGGGTCAAGGATGTCTCTGAACGGACAGAGGGCATTCTGAAGGGGGAGGGTGAACAGTCAGAGGTTGTGGTACACATCGGTACCAATGACATAGGCAGGAAGAGTGATGAGGTCCTGCAGGGGGAGTTTAGGGAGTTAGGTAGTAAGTTAAAAAACAGGACCTCTAGGGTTGTAATCTCTGGATTACTCCCTGTGCCACGTGCCAGTGAGGCTAGAAATAGGAAGATAGTGCAGCTAAACACGTGGCTGAGCAGCTGGTGTAGAAGGGAGGGTTTCAGATATCTGGACCATTGGGCTCTATTCAGGGACAGATGGGACCTGGACAAGAAGGATGGGTTGCCTCTAAACTGATAGGGCACTAATATCCTGGCTGCAAGGTTTGCTAGCGTCACTTGGGAGGATTTAAACTAGTGTGGCAGGGGGGTGGGAACCAGAGCAGTAGGACAACTAGTGAAGTAAATGAGGAGGACATAGTAAATAAGGCCAGTAGGACTAAGAGGAAGAGCAGGCAGGGAGATGTTGCTGAGCACAGCGGGACTGGTGGTCTGAAGTGCATTTGTTTCAATGCGAGAAGTATAACAGGTAAGGCATATGAACTTAGAGCTTGGATTAGTACTTGGAAATATGATGTTGTTGCTATCACAGAGACTTGGTTGAGGGAAGGACAGGATTGGCAGCTAAATATTCCAGGCTTTAGAAGCTTCAGGCGGGATAGAGGGGGATGTAAAAGGGGTGGGGGAGTTGCATTACTGGTTAAGGAGAATATCACAGCTGTACTGCGGGAGGACACCTCAGAGGGGTTATGCAGCGAGGCAATATGGGTGGAGCTCAGGAATAGGAAGGGTGCAGTCACGATGTTGGGGGTTTACTACAGGCCTCCCAACAGCCAGTGGGAGGTAGAGGAGCAGATATGTAGACAGATTTTGGAAAGATGTAAAGGTAACAGGGTTGTAGTGGTGGGTGATTTTAACTTCCCCAATATTGACTGGGACTCACTTAGTGCTAGGGGCTTGGATGGGGCAGAATTTGTGAGGAGCATCCAGGAGGGCTTCTTGAAACAGTATGCAGATAGTCCAACAAGGGATGGGGCCATTCTGGACCTGGTATTGGGGAATGAGCCCGGCCAGGTGGTCGAAGTTTCAGTGGGGAAGCATTTCGGGAGCAGTGACCATAATTCCATAAGTTTTAAGGTACTTGTGGATAAGGATAAGAGTAGTCCTCGGGCGAAGGTGCTAAATTGGGGGAAGGCTAATTATAACAATATTAGGCAGGAACTGGTGAATTTAGATTGGGGGCGGCTGTTTGAGGGTAAATCAACATCTGACATGTGGGAGTCTTTCAAACGTCAGCTGATTAGAATCCAGGATCAGCATGTTCCTGTGAGGAAGAAAGACAAGTTTGGCAAGTTTCAGGAAGCTTGGATAACACGGGATATTGTGAGCCTAGACAAAAAGAAAAAGGAAGCATTTGTAAGGGCTGGAAGGCTAGGAACAGATGAAGCACTTGAGGAATATAAAGACAGTAGGAAGGAACTTAAGCAAGGAGTTAGGAGGGCTAAAAGGAGTCATGAAAAGTCATTGGCAAACAGGATTAAGGAAAATCCCAAGGCTTTTTATACATATATAAAGAGCAAGAGGGTAACCAGGGAAAGGGTTGGCCCACTCAAGGACAGAGATGGGAATCTATGCGTGGAGCCAGAGGAAATGGGTGAGGTGCTAAATGAGTACTTTGCATCAGTATTCACCAAAGAGAAGGACTTGGTGGATGATGAGCCTAGGGAAGGGAATGCAGATAGTCTCAGTCATCTCATTATCAAAAAGGAGGAGGTGTTAGGTGTCTTGCAAAGCATTAAGGTAGATAAGTCCCCAGGGCCTGATGGGATCTACCCTAGAATACTGAGGGAGGCAAGGGAAGAAATTGCTGGGGCCTTGACAGAAATCTTTGCATCCTCATTGGCTACAGGTGTGGTCCCAGAGGACTGGAGAATAGCCAATGTTGTTCCTTTGTTTGAGAAGGGTGGCAAGGATAATCCAGGAAATTATAGGTCGGTGAGCCTTACGTCAGTGGTAGGGAAACTATTAGAGAGGATTCTTCGGGACAGGATTTACTCCCATTTGGAAACAAACGAATTTATTAGCGAGAGACAGCATGGTTTTGTGAAGGGGAGGTTGTGTCTTACTAATTTGATTGAGTTTTTTCAGGAAGTGACGAAGATGATTGATGAGGGAAGGGCGGTGGATGTTGTCTATATGGACTTTAGTAAAGCCTTTGACAAGGTCCTGCATGGCAGACTGCTGCAAAAGGTGAAGTCACATGGGATCAGAGGTGAGCTGGCAAGATGGATACAGAACTGGCTCAGTCACAGAAGGCAGAGGGTAACAGTGGATGGGTGTTTTTCTGAATGGAGGGATGTGACTAGTGGTGTTCCGCAGGGATCAGTGTTGGGACCTTTGCTGTTTGTAGTATATATAAATGATTTGGAGGAAAATGTAGATGGTCTGATTAGTAAGTTTGCGGACGACACAAAGGTTGGTGGAGTTGAGGATAATGATGAGGATTGTCAGAGGATACAGCAGGATATAGATCGGTTGGAGACTTGGGCGGAGAAATGGCAGATGGAGTTTAATCCGGACAAATGTGAGGTAATGCATTTTGGAAGGTCTAATGCAGGTGGGAGGTATACAGTAAATGGCAGAACCCTTAGGAGTATTGACAGGCAGAGAGATCTGGGCGTACAGGTCCACAGGTCACTGAAAGTGGCAACGCAGGTGGATAAGGTAGTCAAGAAGGTATACGGCATGCTTGCCTTCATCGGTCGGGGCATAGAGTATAAAATATGGCAAGTCATGTTGCAGCTGTACAGAACGTTAGTTAGGCCACACTTAGACTATTGCATGCAATTCTGGTCGCCACACTACCAGAAGGACGTGGAGGCTTTGGAGAGGGTACAGAGGAGGTTTACCAGGATGTTGCCTGGTCTGGAGGGCATTAGCTATGAGGAGAGGTTGGAAAAACTCAGATTGTTTTCACTGGAACGACGGAGGTGGAGGGCCGACATGATAGAGGTTTACAAAGTTATGAGCGGCATGGACAGAATGGATAGTCAGAAGCTTTTTCCCAGGGTGGAAGAGTCAGTTACTAGGGGACATAGGTTTAAGGTGCGAGGGGCAAAGTTTAGAGGGGATGTGCGAGACAAGTTTTTTACACAGAGGATGGTGAGTGCCTGGAACTTGCTGCCAGGGGAGGTGGTGGAAGCAGATACGATAGCGACGTTTAAGAGACATCTTGACAAATATATGAATAGGAAGGGAATAGAGGGATATGGGCCCCGGAAGTGCAGATGGTGTTAGTTTCGGCAGGCATCAAGATCGGCGCAGGCTTGGAGGGCCGAATGGCCTGTTCCTGTGCTGTACTGTTCTTTGTTCTTTGAGAGTTATCACAGGCTGCCCAGCCTGAAATTGAAGCAGACGGAGTCCCTCATTGCTACTATTTAAAGAATGAGGTACTGATGAGGAAATGGAGTTCTCCTCACAGACCTGAGAGCAAGGAGTGGATAGTAGTTCACCAGTTAGTGGTGCCGCAGAGGTACTAGAGAGAAATAGTAAGAATGTCCCGTGAGACCACAGTGGCTGTACATGTCGATATACGAAAAACCAAAGCACGCATAAGACAACAGTTTGACTGGCCAAAATGCCACAAAGATGTGGTGGAGTACAGCAAGAGTTGCTACATGTGCCAGTTTGAGGGAAAACCCCAATGTACAGTGAAATCTGCATCCCTAAGTCCTGTATCGGTGTTTGGAGGATGCTCCAGCAGAGGACTGGTGAACTATCAGGGACCCCTGCTGAGAACAAAAAGGGACAGACAGGCACAAGGCTGGCAACAGGTTAGAAAGAGAAGAGGAAAAAGTGACCAAGAGGGGAGGTTAGAGGAAGGCCGGGAAGAATCCCAGATGAAAATCCCTACTGTTCATTCAGACAACCCTGAAATATTTGAAAGATTAGACCCCACATCCTCCTATGTAAATTCAGACACTACTTGTACAACACCAGAGTTGCTAACAGCACTTACAGGAATCTGCAGAGACAAAGAAAGTCCTCAAGAGGGCAGAGTAACTGTAAGGGTGATTCCTCATCTAGTTGAAGTGCCACAGGGGAGTGCAGTAGAATCTGGTCAAATACCTGCAAGCAGGCGTGTCCCAGAGGAAAAGGGAAGATTAGCAACGAATACTCCCCACAGTCAGGAAAAAAGGGAATCAGTCATCCCCTGAGGTGAAAAGCCCTTGCATGACTCATCAAAGCACTGAAAGAGAGTTCAGTGTGGAACCGCCCACTGTCGCTGCCACTGAGCAGAACTCCAACCTTGGGATAATTAAATCTAACCCTCGCCCTGTAGACCTCAACAAGAACAAAGAGACCCTAGGCAGTCATGGAAATGTGCAAACTGAAAAAGAACTTCCCCAAAAACTACATGTTTATTAGGATGCCAAAAAGGGCTGTTTAAAGCAACACTGCTACCCATAAAAGACAGGCTGCAACAATTGTTCGGGTTCTGAATGAATGAGAGGGATGCATGTGTGTTTTCCTGTCCTTATCTTCTCTCCAGTCCCTTTTAATGAAATGCTCTTTTTTTAAAATCGCATTTCATTCCATTGGGTGTGGAGGTGTCATGCAGACCCCTACCTGCCAAGAATAAGGCATATTAATTTCATCATATGAACATTAATTTTAAACTGTTGCTGGAGTGAAGAAATGACTTGTTGAAGAGATGACCAGGCATTTGGGCTGGAAGGACTTTTGCGTACTAAGAGACACTGCTTGTGGATACAAAGGACTATTCCCTGATCCAATTAACCCAAATGGTTTTTGATCACCAGACATTGAAGGTGTAAGGAAGCGCATTCCAGGGCCTGCTAAGATAATGCAATCCACAAACGCAGAAATGGTTAAGCCAGTTAGTCACATGACTGACCTGCTGGCCAACTTTTTTTTTTATTTGTGCCACACAGAAAGGAACAGAAGGCAGTTTTGCAATTGAAGCTAGAACAAGCAAGCCTCTCTCCTGGCTCTCTCTCTCTCTCGCCTTCTCCCAAGCCATCGGATCCACGGAAGACACGTACACCTCAAGAGAGAAAAAACTCCAACATCAAAACCATTTGAAGCATGAACTGGGCCCCAAAGAAAACCAGGACTTACCGGCAACCAAAGACTCCACGTTGGACTCAAAGGACAGTAAATAACTAACAGATACTGCCTCAAACGTTTCCCTTTTATTCTTTTCTACTTTTCTGTCTCCATCTGCATATGTGTTTATCGCGTATGCATGCTAACGTGGTCGCATTGCATATTCGTAGTTGTTAACTGGATTAGAGTTTAAGATTAATAAACTTCTACCTTTCTTGTTTAAATCTAAGGAAACATGTCTGATTTCTTTGCCTTACAATTGAAGGGGGAGGGGTGGCTAAAAACACAGTATTTCTAAAATTAAACCCTGTTACGGATAAACTGGGCAAAGGCTGAGAGGGAACCCCTAGATCCCTTCTCACTTGGTCATAACACAAGTATATCCTTCCTTAGGTAAGGAGACCAAAACTATACATCAGATATGGGGCTGGATTTTAACAGGCCCCGACATTGGGGGTCATAGCTGGGGGCCCGGAAAATACTTTCAGGAGAGGCCCGCCATGGGCCTCGATGCCAGGAAGGTCCCGCCCCATATTCCTGGCGGTCGTGATGCGACATGGCAGCATCCCCTCACCGCTCAGCAAAGACACCTTAATTTGAATATTTAAATACATGTTAATTACTGCATAATCACTTACCTCATCCTGGCGGCCATCCCACGCCAATATTCCGGCTGGTTGCCAGAACTCCCTTGCCTTCGGATCTCTGATCGGAGATTCGAGGCGGAACACTGGTGCGGAGGGGGGGGAGGAGTGAAGTTTTCAGGGTGTGGTGGGGGGATGGGGGAAAACACTTGCTATTGGTTGCAAGGATGGTAGGAAGGGGTTGCGGGTCAAAGTTTATGAAGTTCAGGGGGGAAAGCTCGGGATCGGAATAAAAGGTTTTTGGGAGCAGACGGCAATCTATAGATTGATTACTCAATCGGGAGGGAGGTGGTAGGAGAGGAGCTTCAAGGTGTTATTAAAATTTTACTTTTACTTTGTGCAGATCGGGTCCTTTAAAAATTTAAATGGCCTTGAAGGGTTTGAAGCCCTTTAAAAATGGCGCCGGAGCCAGCGTGATGGTGCTGAATGCCATTGCTGGGAATGCAGCACCCGTCCCCTCTACGTTATCGTGGGTGGGCGTTCCACCCCCACCATATAAATGAGCGGCCGTGCTAAATATTGTGGTGGCTCAGCGGCGCTGAGATTAGCGGCAAGCTGTAAAAATTCAGCCGATGGTCTCACCAATGCCCAATATAATTACAGCAAGACTTCCTTACTCTTATACTCCAATTTCCTTGTAATAAAGGCCAACATATAATTTACTTTCCTATTGCTTGATGTACATGCAATGATTTGAACACTCAAATTTCTCTGCATGCCAATATTTATTCGTGTCTCACTTTTTAAAAAATATTATACTTTTCTAGTCCTCTTACCAAAGTGGGTAATTTCACATTTCCCCATATTATACTCTATTTATATCTTCTTGCCCCCTCATTTAACCTGCCCCTATGATGCTATAAGCTTTTCAGATGGGTAAGTATTCCATAGGACATAAACATCCTCAAGTGGGTGCCTAGGATCTATGTTCCCATTGACAGCAAGGTCACCAACCATCTTACTATGATACAGCATATGTGCGCTTGTAGGGACAGAAAAATGGTAGCACAAAATTCTATTCAAGTGCGAACTTTGCATTATGAATGATTATGTACTCAGGAAGCAAGTTAATAACAGACTTTTTACTATACCTGGCGACGTTCAACCGGCTATTAAAATTGTATGATTGAATTTGAATTTTTAATGTTGTATAGGCAGTCAAACAAGCAACAAGCTGTGCTAGCACAGGCATATTTATAGAGCACAAGAACTAGGAGCAGGAGTAGACCATATGGCCCATCGAGCCTGCTCCATCATTCAATATGATCATGGTTGATCTTAGGCTTCAGCTCCACTTTCCTGCCATTCGCCATATCCCTTGATTCCCTGACAGACCAAAAACTGTCTATCCCAGCTGTAAGTATATTTAATGATGGAGCATCCATAACCCTCTGAGGTAGAGAATTCCAAAGATTCACAACCATTTGAGTGAAGTAATTTCTCCTCACCTTTGTCCTAAATGGTGTCCATGCCACTTGCAACTAACCTGAAAGTAGTTAGGTTGCACTGTTAGGTTGAACTGAGCCCAAGACTTGGTGACTGTTACTGCCCTTTTGGAAATGTTCACTTTTCCAATACTTCTAGTTTAAAGCAAAGACAAGATTACAAATATTATAGCTGGGGATTTCCTTGGATTTTTCTCCCGATTGGTCAACATAACTGTTTCTGGGTTTTCCACCAATCTTCTGTCAGATTTATGGAGGAAATTAGGAGAACCCCTGAGGAAATTCCTGGCACTTAAATCTATAAATCATCCTCATAGGATAGCCACTAATAAGTAGTGAAAATGAAAGCAGAAAGTGCTGAAAATTAACAAGAAGTTCATCAGCATCTGAAACGAGAAAATTTAGGTTGCCATCGGGGTGAACATTCTTCAGAATGAATGAAAGGGCTTTATACAAAATGCTAACCTATGGTAACAGATTTGTATTTTAGTATTTTAAAAACCCATTGCATTTCCTAAGTTGGAAGGATATAGGCCACAAAATTTGGTTGCCTAGCACCTGTACTTTCAGTGCTATGGGTGCTATTTTGGGTTCAAAATGGTGTCCATGCCAATGTACACTTCTGCAGCTGAACAAGCCAGATGCCATTTTTGTAAGGGTGTTAGCACAGGCAGAGGGACCGTGCACTAGACGTATGCAGAGTAGGCAGATGGTGACATCAGTCAGCATGTAATGCTGATTTGACACCAACAGTGCCATTTTTGACCTGAATGATCTTGCTTAACCTCTCACAGCTGAACATGTGTTCAGCAGCAGGAAGGACCCTCCACTAACACTATTTCAAAGAATCATCAACTACTTTCAGGTTAGTTGTTGATTGATTTCTACTGGCTGCTGCTGAGTTAGTATAAGTACTTGGTGTGGCATGGGGTGAAGGCATTGGATCTGATTGCAAGGGTTCTACTCAGACCATTTGCTCCCAGTCATGGGTGCAGTAGTGTCTATTCCCCTTGGCCTGCAGCATAACAGAGAATGATCAGCAGTGACACAGAGGAGGACAAGCTACTCAAAGAAGGAGGAGGAAGGGGAGGGGGAAGGAGGGCTCTCACCCCCAGGTTATATCTACCTAGGGTTTTCAGGGAGTAAATCTCCTATATCAACCTCAGTGAGGCACAGTGTGTGCAACTTCTCTGTTTCACTAAGGAGGTGCTCACAGAAATCAACCACCTATTGCAGTCAGAACTGCAGTCTCGGAGCAGGGCAAGGACAGTATTGCCAATGCCTGTAAAGGTGACTGTGGCCATGAATTTTTCTGCATCTGTCTCCTTTCAGGTTGGAACAGGTGATATTTGCAACACCTCCCAGTTTGCTATCCAATGTTGTAGAAGGGAGCTCATTGAGACTTTGTATTCCAAGACAGCTGAATATATTTCATTGTCTCTTGCCAGAGAGAAGCAGGCAAAGCGAGCACATGGTTTTGTGAGGATTGCAGACTTCCCCATGGTGCAGGCTGCCATTGACTGTACACATTTTTCTTTGTGTGTGCTGCATGTCAACTCTGAGATGCACTGCAACCAGATGGGATTCCACTCCCTCAATGTCCAGCTGGTGTGTGACCATACTCAGCGCATCATGCGGCTCAATGTCTGGTATCCTGGCAACATTTTTGATGCCTTCATTCTATGGCAATCTATTGTACCATCTGCATTTCAGTCACCACAACAATCCATAGGATGGCTACTGGGCGACAAGGGCTACCTGCTGACCACCTGGCTCATGACTTTGGTGTGCAATCCGAGCACACGTGGGTAGCTTGTATATAATGAAAGCCACGCTGCCACACAAAATGTCATTGAGCAGCTTCCACTGCCTGGACTGCTCTGGAGGAGCCCTGCTGTACTCGCTGGAGTGTGTGCCATGATTCGTTGTGGTCTGTTCCATGCTGCACAAGCTCATTATCTTGAGGGCACAGCCCTTGCCACCAGGTATATGGCTGAGGAGGAGAAGGAAGAAGAAGTGTAAGAAGAGGAGGAGGAAGAGGACACAGAGCAAGAGGAGAGGGAAGTGAGGAGGCAACTAACATATCCCCTATCTGGCCGGGCTGTCCATGATTGCAGTACCAGTGAACGCAACCCCAATTCCCCATTCACCAACAGTTCCAGATCTTACCTTCCCTCTGTTACTGACAGCATTCCCTTGGCTACAATGCTGAAGTAAAAGCCATCACCACATAAACAATCTAAACCAACTTTACAAATCAAACCATCCAATATTCTATACAAAAGTCAATTCGTTAGCCTTGTGCATTCCTTAGTGCCTGTCTTCCATCTGCCTTTGCCTTTCCCAGTGCTCCTATGCAGTGCTACACCATAGCTGGTGGAAGGCTGCTGACTTTCAGTGGGGGAGACTGCAGATGACCTTGCAGGATGACCTCAAGCAGCTCTGCCCTAGAAGGCCTGGCTTTGGACTGCACTATCTCAGCAAGGGAGGCAGCAGTCTGGGCTTGCTGACAGGCAACTGCAAGGGCACTGGTGGAGTGGCAATGGTGGGAGGATGAATGTTGTCACCCTGAAAGAGGACAGCAGGTTCGTAATCCACGGAGCCTCAGCGATCCTAGAAATGGGTTGGAGGACAGATTGCTGCTGGACTGCTGTGAGACCCTGCAAGCCCCTTTGCACTCTGGTAACCACAGCCATGACAGCAGCAGTCTGAGCCTGCATGGTAGCAAGCTGACCTTGCACGACTTCAGTCTGAGCTTCCACTGTAGCAACCAGACATTGGGTGGTTTCTGCTTAAACAGCAATGGAAGCTGGGACATCAGCCACATGATGGTACTTGATGGTTGGGTCCACAAGTGTGCTAATGTAGTTGTCCATCACTTCCACATTGCAAAAGATGGGCTCCAAGCTCTGTGCAAAACTATGTGCAAGTTTGGAGCTGGACTTCTCTACTGACAGTCACAGCAGAGTTTCTGACAGACCTGCCAACGCAGTAAGCATTTCAGTATGCATGCTCACCAGCCTTTTGTGTACGCCGCCCAATTGAAGTCCTCATCTAAGGCCTCCGATACAGATTTGTGTGTGGCCTTACCCTCTGGTAAGCTGGCACCTGCACTACTATACCCTGGCTACAGGCCACTTGTGCCTGTACAGATCCTGCCTTAAAGCTACCTTTTAAAGTACCCACAATGTCAGGATCTGAGCCGGTGACTGTGAATGTGAGAGCAAGTGACATGGTGAATTAAGCTGTATGTGAGGCTAATGATACAGTTGGTGGGATATGTCGTGTGAAGATTCATTTACTGACCTTGACCACTCATGTGAAGTCATTGAACTTCTTGAAACACTGCATCCAGGTCCTCAGTGCTAAACTCCTGGCATTGACTGTCACAGCTATCTGCTCCCATTGCCTTCTGAGAGTTTGTCTGGGCGCCCTCTGTGGATAGATGACATTTCTTCTCCTCTGCACACCTGCACCAAGGCCTCCAGTGCAGCGTTGGAAAATCTTGGAGCCCGCTTTCTACCATGTTGTGCCATCATTCTATGGTCTTCTTGTTCACACTCTCTTCTGTAACCAGTTCCAGTAACTATTGCAGTCAAAATGCACTTCTTTTTAAGAGGTGCAGGCTGGCTTTAAGTAGTGCAAGCTAGCTTTAAATGGTGCTAGCCTCTCACAATTTTGCATCCCCTGCTCAGGTGTGCAGCCATTCAACAGCATGCTTAGTGCTGGCTGCATGCAGCAATCATTTCAGTGTGCAGGCATCACAAAGTTTGCATGCTGCCTGCATTGAAAGTAACAGGCATGGGTTAATCATTCATCGTGATCTCTATGCCCATTTTCATATCTTTTCAAATTTCATGGCCATAGCTTTTCATGTAGCACAAACCTCCTATTAAGGCACAAGTTGTGATTTTATCCTCGCAGTTTATTGTCCCAAGAATGAGGTTGTATGTATTTTTTGAAATTGCTCATTAAACTAGATGAAGAGGTCCGGAAAATAATTAATTCAATGCAAGCCTATTTTGTTAATGAATGAAAAATGGACAATGGTTGCTATTATAAGCATTGAGCTTCCTGCACATTAACCTAACCTCATCAGAACTAAATGCAATATAAAGAGAATTTGACAGCCTTTGCTGGTTTGGGCTAATTAAGTGCTTGGTTAGTAACTCAGGAAGTGGCTTGGCAGAATTATTGTATGCGTTTTCTAATCAGACCTTCAATTGGACCTTATTATTGATGCAACATTTAATCAAGAATCGTTGCTAGATCTGCCAGTGCATGAAAACAAAGGTGGTAAAGTGAACACTTGTTCAAAACAATCAAAGTAAATTCAATCCCCTACGGTTTAGTACTGTGCAACATTAGAAGAGGTTAGGGAATGAGTGCATGAACACCATACCTTGCAATGCTTTTCCAGTGCTGCTTTTATTCAATCCTGGGAATAGACTGATTCCCAGAGCAGGGGTGTTTAGCCAGTTGTCAACTCATGCACTGCGTGCTTGACAAACTTAATTATTACATTAATGAAGATGTTCAAATGTGAGAAGTCATCACCCTGATATGATAAGGTCAAAGCCCAATACTGCTGTTGATGAGCATACTTGTTAGCCTCACAGCACAAGGAGAGGTAATTAGAGGATTAAGCGGACTTCTACCAAAGACGTGCAATGTGCTGCATAATTTAAATGCATGAAATAGAGGCACTGAAATTCCAGGGATTCCATTAGCCTTCTGCCCACTGAAGGAACTAGGAGACTGAAGGAGCCATCTGCTGTTTCCCAGGGTTCTGCCAATCTCCCACTGGAGTTAGGATGGGAGAGACCCCGCAGATTTTTAGGGTCAGAAACTTTACTTTTGTCCAAAATATTGCAATTAAATTTAGGCCCTCATATCACATATACAATGTATTCATTTATTATTTAAATCAGTAAAACCCTTTAGTTACTCATGGGTTACTTTTCTTGCATTCATAACAAATCGAAAAGTAGAACAAAGTCTGCATTTGTTCATACATACGCAACAAATTATCCATCAAAATGGATTCAGATAAGAAATACACTTATGGTGTAAATACTGAAATTCTTCATCTGTGTTACAGTCCAGTAGCTTTCTCCAGCTTTCATACTGTGTTAGAAATAATCTCATCTTTGGAAGCCCCATAAAAATCAAAAAAATTAGCCCCTGCTTTCATATTCTTTTATTTGTACTTTTTTGCCCAATGCATCATTCTTTTGGTATCAGAGTCATAGAGTCATAGAGTTGTACAGCATAGAAACAGGCCCTTCGGCCAACCGCGTCCATGCCGACCATAATGCCTATCTATACTAATCCCACCTGCCTGCATTAATTCCATATCCCTCTATGCCTTGCTCATTCAAATACCTATCCAGATGCCTCTTAAATGTTGCTACTGTTCCTGCCTCCACCACCACCTCAGGCAGCTCATTCCAGATACCCACTTTTCTTTGTGTGAAAAATGTACCCCTTTGATCCCCTTTAAACCTCCTCCCTCTCACCTTAAATTAATGCCCTCTAGTTTTAGTCAGCCCTACCATGGGAAACAGACTCTGGCTATCTACCCTATCTATGCCTTTCATAATTTTATATACCTCTATCATGTCCCCTCTCAGCCTCATTCGCTCCAGGAAAAACAGACCCAGCCTATCCAATCTCTCTTTATAACTCAAGCCCTCCAAACCAGGCAACATCCTTGTGAATCTTTTCTGCACCCTCTCTAGCTTAATCACATCTTTCCTGTAGTGCGGCGACCAGAACTGCACACAGTACTCCAAATGCGGCCTAACCAACGTTATGTACAACTGTAACATGACGTCCCAACTCTTGTACTCAATGCCTCGGCCGATGAAGGCAAGCATGCCATATGCCTTCTTCGCCACCCTGTCCACCTGTGTTGCCACTTTCAGGGAACTATGTACTTGCACCCCAAGGTCTCTCTGCTCAACAACACTCCCCAGGGCCCTGCCATTCACTGTAGATGTCCTGCACTGGTTTAACTTCCCAAAATGCATCACTTCGCATTTGTCTGCATTAAATTCCATTTGTCAATCCCTTGCCCACTTTCCCAGTTGATCTATATCCAGTTGTAACCTTATACAACCTTCTTCACTGTCCACTATACCACCAATTTTGGTATCATCTGCAAATTTACTAATCATGCCCCTTACAGTCACATCCAAATCATTAATATATATGACAAACAACAGAGGGCCCAGCACCAATCCCTGCGGCACACCACTGGTCACCGGTCTCCAATCTGAAAAACAACCCTCCACTACCACGCTCTGCCTCCTATCACCAAGCCAATTTTGTATCCAATTGGCTAGCTCACCCTGGATCCCATGTGTTTGAACCTTCTGGAGCAGCCTACCTTTGACTTTGTCAAAGGCCTTGCTAAAGTCCATGTAGACAATGTCCACCGTCCTGCCCTCGTCAATCCTCTTGGTCACCTCCTCAAAAAACTCAATCAAATTCGTGAGACATTATTTCCCATGCACAAAGCCATGCTGACTATCCCTAATCAGACCTTGCCTTTCCAAATGCATATAAATCCTGTCTCTCAGAATCCCTTCCAATAACTTTCCCGCCGCTGATGTAAGGCTCACCGGCCTGTAGTTCCCTGGCTTATCCCTGCTGCCCTACTTAAATAAAGGCACAACATTAGCTATCCTCTAGTCTTCTGGTACCTTGCTGTGGCTAACGATGATACAAAAATCTCTGCCAGGGCCCCAGCAATCTCCTCCCTTGCTTCCCATAGCATCCTAAGATACATCTGGTCAAGCCCTGGGGATTTATCCACCTTAATGTGCTTCAAAACCTCCAACACCTCCTCCTTTGTAATGTTGATATGCTCCAGGATATCACTGTTCCCTCCCTTGAACTCACTGGCTTCCATGACCTTCTCCACGGTAAATACAGACGAGAAGTATTCATTTAAGACCTCGCCCTTTTCCCGTGGCTCCACACGTAGATTACCACACTGATCCTTAAGGGGACCTAATCTCTCCCTAGCTACCCTTTTACTCTTAATATACTTATAGAATCTTTTAGGATTCTCCTTTATCTTATCTGCCAGGGAAATCTCATGGCCCCTTTTCGGCCTCCTAATTTCCTTCTTAAGTGTACTCCTACATCACTTATACTCCTCGAGGGACTCGCTTAATCCCAGCTGCCTATACCTGACATATGCCTCCTTCTTTGTCCTGACCAGACCCTCAATATCCCTTGTCAACCAAGGTTTCCTAAACTTGCCAGCCTTGCCCTTCAATCTAACAGGAACATGCCGGCCCTGAAATCTTCCTATCTCACTTTTAAAAGCCTCCCACTTGCCAGACATCCCTTTACCTGTAAGCAGCCTCTCTCTTCAACTTTTGAGAGTTCCTGTCTGATGCCATCAAAATTAGTCTTCCCCCAATTTAGGACTTCAACTTGAGGACCAGTCCTATCCTTTACCATAACTATCTTGAAGCTAATAGAGTTATGGTCACTGGTCCCAAAGTGCTCCCCCACTGACACATCAACCACCTGCCCGGCCTCATTTCCTAAAAGGAGGTCGAGTGTAGCCCCTTCTCTAGTAGGGCCATCCACATACTGCTTCAGAAAACTATCCTGGACACACTTAAAAAATTCTTCCCCATCTGATCCCTGAACACTAAGGCAGTCCCAGTCAATATTAGGGAAGTTAAAATCACCTACTATTACAACCCTATAATTCCTACATCTATCTGTGATTACCCTACATATATGCTCCTCCAATTCCCCCTGACTATTGGGGGGTCTATAGTATAATCCCATCAAAGTGATCACTCCTTTCTTATTTCTAAGTTCTACCCATATGGCCTCGCTGGATGTTCCCCCTGGGATATCCTCTCTAAGTAGTGCCGTGATGTCCTCCCTAATCAATAGTGCAACTCCCCCTCCTCTCTTACCTCCACCTCTGTCAGGCCAGAAGCATCGGCACCCCGGACCATTGAGCTGCCAGTCCTGCCCATCCCTCAACCATGTTTCCGTAATAGCTTTAATATCACAATCCCATGTACCGATCCATACTCTGAGTTCATCTGCCTTACCTGTAAGGCTTCTTGCACTAAAGTAAATGCAGTTTAGCCTACCAGACCTTCCACACTCCCTGTCTTGCCCCTGCCCGGCCAGCCTACTGGACTTGCTTGCTTTAACCTCTACATTTGCCTCAACTATCTCATCGGAGAGACTACTACTTTGGGTCCCACCCCCCTGCCAGACTAGCTTAAACCCTCCCGAGTAGTACTAGCAAAACTCCCCGCAAGGATATTTGTCCCTTTCCAGTTCAGATGCAACCCGTCCCTCTTGTACAGGTCGCCTCTGCACCAGAAGAGATCCCAATGATCCAAGTAGCTGAAGCCCTCTCGCCTACACCAGCTCTTCCTTTATTTAAACAAAAAACGTGATGGCATTGGTGAGAATTATGGGTGGTGTGGTTGGATGAGAGGTTTTTTTTATTTGTTCATGGGACATGGGTGTCGCTGGCTAGGCCAGCATTTATTGCCCATCCCTAATTGCCCTTGAGGAGGTGATGGTGAGCCGCCTTCTTGAACCGCTGCAGTCCATGCAGGGTAGGTACACCCACAGTGCTGTTAGGAAGAGAGTTCCAGGATTTTGACCCACTGACAGTGAAGGAATGGCAATATGGTTCCAAGTCAGGATGGTGTGTGACTTGGAGGGAAACTTGCAGATGGTGGTGTTCCCATTCAACTGCTGCCCTTGTCCTTCCAGGTGGTAGAGGTCGTGGGTTTGGAAGGTGCCATCTAAGGATCCTTGGTGTGTTGCTGCAGATGGTACACACTGCTGCCACCGTGCGTCAGTGGTGGAGGGAGTGAATGTTTGTGAATGGGGTGCCAATCAAGTGGGCTGCTTTGTCCTGGATGGTGTTGCGCATCTTGAGTGTCGTTGGAGCTGCACCCATCCAGGCAAGTGGAGAATATTCCATCACACTCCTGACTTGTGCCTTGTAGATGGTGGACAGGCTTTGGGGAGTCAGGAGGTGAGTTACT
This sequence comes from Heterodontus francisci, assembly GCF_036365525.1. Lineage (NCBI taxonomy): Eukaryota > Metazoa > Chordata > Chondrichthyes > Heterodontiformes > Heterodontidae > Heterodontus > Heterodontus francisci. The sequence continues at coordinate 83,748,599 of NC_090372.1, forward strand.
CGCAGCAGGATTGCTAGCCTCTGACCTGCTCTTGGAGCCACAGTTCAGTTTCTGGTCAATGGTGACACCCAGGATGTTGATAGTGGGGGATTCAGCGATTGTAATGCCATTGAATGTCAAGGGGAGATGGTTAGATTCTCTCTTGGAGATAGTTATTGCCTGGCACTTGTGTGGTGCAAATGATACTTGCCAGTTATCAGCCCAAGCCTGGATATTGTCCAGGTCTTGCCGCATTTCTACACAGACTGCTTCAGTATCTGAGGTGTCGCGAATGGTGCTGAACATTGTGAATCATCAGCGAACATCCTCACTTCTGACCTTATGATTGAAGGAAGATCATTGACGAAGCAGCTGAAGATGATTGGGCTTAGGACACTACTCTGAGGAACTCCTGCAGTGATGTTCTGGACCTGAGATGATTGACCTCCAACAACCACAACCATCTTCCTTTGCGCTAAGTATGACTCTAACCAGTGGAGGGTTTTCCCCCTGATTCCCATTGACTCCAGTTTTGCTGTGGTTCCTTGGTGCTATACTCGGTCAAATGCTGCCTTGATGTCAAGGGCAGTCACTCTCACCTCACCTCTGGAGTTTAGCTCTTTTGTCCATGTTTGAACTGTAATGAGGTCAGGAGCTGAGTGGCCCTGGCGGAACCCAAACTGAGCATCACTGAGGAGGTGATTGCTAAGCAAGTGCCGCTTGATAGCACTGTCTGCAACACCTTCCATCATTTTACTGATGATTGAGAGTAGACTGATGGGGCGGTAATTGGCCGGGTTGGATTTGTCTTGATTTTTGTGTACGGACATATCTGGATAATTTTCCACATTGCTGGGTAGATGCCGGTGTTGCAGCTGTACTGGAACAGCTTGGCTAGAGGCGCGGCTAGTTCTGGAGCACAGGTCCTCAGTACTATTGCTGGAATGTTGTCAGGGCCCATAGCCTTTGCAGTATCCAGTGCCTTCAGTCATTTCTTGATATCATGCGGAGTGAATCGAATTGGTTGAAGACTGGCATCTGTGATGCTGGGGAGTTCAGGACAAGACCGCGATGGATCATTCACTCGGCACTTCTGGCTGAAGATTGTTGAAAATACTTCAGCCTTATCTTTTGCACTGATGTGTTGGGCTACCCCATCATTGAGGATGGGGATATTTGTGGAGCCTCCTCCTCCTGTTCGTTGTTTAATTGTCCACCACCCACTGAGCTGATATAAACAAAAGACTTTGCATTATTTTTGAATCATCTTGTGTAACCTATACCTGTATTTACAAGGAACTCCTCCATGGCAAAGTTTTCAGTCTCAGGAGCTCAACTCATAAAGCAGTTGAAAAGTGTGTTTCACTTCATGGTGATTCACAATGTGCAGTATAACTGCAGTCAGATTGATATGAGTGAGGGATTTGGGCTTGAGTGTGGACCAACTCTGGATGATAGCCTTACACTACAGCAACCTCATGTCAGATCAATATATAACTGCAACTGCAGTGAACTTCTTAAACTTTACAATTAAGGCTTGAAAATTTCTCATTGCTTTTACGATCAGAATGTGAGGAAAGAACCAAAAGATAAATCAGCTCGTTCATATTAATAAAATCAATGGCACTTGAGCACTGGGGAGTTGAAATCTTTATATGTATTTGAGTACGGTGGGGGGTGGGAGGGGGTAGCGGGGAGTTTTAACAAGGTGCAGCACTTGTGTTTGGTGCAGGTGGGTGGGGAGAGGGTGGTATTAAAGCCAGTCAAATTGACAGCGTGTCGGGAAGCTGGCTCAATCAGCTGACTTCCAGGTTACACTCTGGTTTGTTAAACTGCTTGCGTGCAACACTCTCCAGAGAGGCGGATTGGCAACTAACATATTGTTACACTCAGGTAAAGTGCAGCAATTGAAAATACAAGAACTCAACGTGAAGTGCTGCCGAAGGTCAAAAGACCTGGCCTGGCATATTCAAACTGTCTACTGTTTGGTAAGGACAGAAGATACATTTCAAAGCTAAGAGGTGTCAATTACATTCATCCTGAACCAATTAAGAGACATTTTTTAATTGAATGGGTTCTTCTGAAACAAAGAAGGTGTGAAGTAGCCACATCCTGGGCCATTGTCAGTCACCACCGGGAGGTAGATCTGTGTCTCCCAACAGAAACAAGATGTGAGAAACTTTTAGCTTAAAAGATAACTCTTTGGGGAGAGAGAGACACCCAGGAAAAAGCATCACCAAAGCTTGTCCAGCTGAGAGTTGGGAGAAAATCCAGCAAGCCAAAAGGATGGCATCCTGCTGTGAATTCTTTATTTCAACTTGTGCAGCAAAGAACTGGAAATGATCCCCTGTCTTCAAACTGAACTTTCAAACAACAGAGAAATCTACAAACACATCAGGCCTGCAACTAAAGAGAACTTGACCTTTGAGAAAATTCAACAGGTTTACCGTGAACCCCGAAACCCTACCTTACTTCAAACCACTTACCCCTTTTCCTCTCTATCTGTCGTTTGTGTGTGTGTGTGTGTGTGTGAGTGAATGCGTGAGTGGGTGTGGTTGTAAAGGCCTGCTACCCGACTCAAAGCCGACGGGACCCGACGACATGTGTCGGGTTTGGGTGGGATCGGGCCCATCTTCCGTCTCCAGCTTTCGGGCTTGGGTCGGGTTGGGCCGGACACACACGGTAAGTGCTCTCCTGGTAAGTATTGAAATTAAAAAACTTACCTGAGATGGGAGTGCAGGACGAAACTGAGTCTGTGCAGTGAGTGAGTGACATCACTATGATGCCATCATGCAGGCGCTGCAGCTTCGTGGACCTTTCCAGTCGGAAGGTAAGTAAAGGGATGGTTGGATTGGGCTCGGGTCGGGTCGAGTGGGGTCGGGCTCAGGGCGAAATTGGAGTGACTCGGGCTGGGTCAGGCTCGGGTCTGCTGTGGATCGCTCAGGTTCGGGTCAGGTTCTTTTTCCCGACCTAAGCAGGCCTTTATGCGGTTGTGACAGTTTTGGAAAAAGGTAGATTGCTCAATAAATAACTAATCTTCTATTTTAAACCTGCAAGAAAACCTGTCGCTGCCTGTTTATTTGACAAATAAAATACAAATAAGTTGAACAGTGGGAACCACACACATCCTTCACCACGTGGCCGAACAATATGCTAATCGCTTGGTTAGAATGATATTGATAGTTTAATGTGTGATCCACTGGTTTCTTAGGCTTTCTGAAACTCAGCAGTGAAAGCAGGGAGAGGACATAACGGCAGTTGAGAGGGTCAATCAGTCTCTGTGAATTATGAGACTACATACTCAGTACACACAGCAGCTTTCACAGTACTTGTGCTGAGAGTTGACTTTCTATATGTTGGAGGTTTCTTCTATACTTTGAAGGTTTAATCTGAGATCAGGGTGGGCGGCACTTATACTTCTTTATATTGGACCTCAGATGAGCACGAAGATGACCAGCAACAACACCAGCAGCAGCCTGCTGCTTATAGACCACAGGAGAGAGGTGTAGCTCACAAGAAGCACTACTCACCCACAGGGTCTACAGGCAGTGGATCAACTTCCTCAACATGTCTGAACACCAGTGTCTCAGGAGGCTCAGAGTATCACATCAGGTAGTGGCAGACATTTGCAACCTGCTGGAACAAGACCTACTGCCAGCTGGACCTGGTGGCCAATCTTTACCAGTGGCTGTCAAAATCACCACTACCTTCAAACCTTTTGCCTTGGGACTTTGTCACTGAAGGAAAGGTAAGAGAATGGGTCCCTAAAAGTTTTGGTGGATATGGCCTCCTGCCGAGTCCTTTAGCGACAACAAATGCTTGAGGTTCCTTTGCTTCACAAAAATGGTTGTGACTGAAATCTGCCAACTGTTGCAGTCACAATTGCAGCCTCAAAGCAGGGCAAGGACAGCCTTGCCTGTGGATATGAAGGTAACCATGGCTCTTAACCTTTATGTGCCTGGCTTCTTCGAGGCTGCTGGTGGAGATAGAAGCGACATCTCACATCACCTCTGTGATGAAGAAGAAATCTGTTGAGTGAGCCCAAGAGGGCATGGTTGAAGGTGGCCACAGAGGTCAACAGTCAGGGACTACCATAAGGACTTGGTTCAGTGCAGCCCCTTGCTTCATCGATGCCCACCTGGATCTGATGCTGGAGCCCGTGAGTGAGAGGAGGGAAGTCCTTTTCCCACAGGGTGGCAAGAGGAGTGTACCTTGTTGTGCAGCAGGGGCACCTCTCTGTGCAATGTTAATACCCTCCACCCCTTCTTCCTCCTACTCTCTTAACTCCTGTAGTGTGTGCTGTGTTCTTAAGTCTTCCTTAAAAAATAACCACAGGCTTTATATTTGGATTCAACACAAACATTATTTATTGTCTTACTTACTTGCATTGCATGATCTCAGGTCCAAGTCTTTTCACTTTTTGGTCTGTGTCTGCTCTCCGGAAAGCCATGTGCTGAGTGTGTCTCTCAAAATGGTGTCTCCTTCCTTATATATATCTGATGATGTCATCAGTTGCATTAGTGGCCTGGTCTCTTAAAGGTATGGTTTCTTAAAGTTGAAGTCACCACTACACTACATTACATGACCCCCTTCTTTTAAGTTTAAAATTTCCCCCTTTTCTTTAAAGATTAACAATTGCAATCTAACTGCTCAATCATGTAAAATTATTTTGAACAAAACTTGGTTTTATAAGAACATAAGAAACAGGAGCAGGAGTAGGCCCTTCGGCCCCTCAAGCCTGCCCTGTCATGCAATAAGATCATGGCTGATCTGCCCCAGAAGTCAACTCCTCTTTCGTGCCAGCTCCTCATAGCCCTCAACTCTCTGATATTTCAAAAATCTATCTACCTCCTCTAAATATTTTCAGTGATCTAGCCTCCACAACTCTCTGGGGTAGAGAATTCCAGACATTCACTATCCTCTGAGGGAAGAGATTCCTTCCTTCCTGGTTAGACTGAAGGTTGAAAACTTGGAGTGGTAGGTTTCAGGCACATCACCCTCAATATCAAACTTTTTCCCCACCAGGCTCCCTTCAGCATCAATGCATGACATCGTCTTTAAATTGAACAGGTAATTGGTGAGGTCTCAATGATCTTCTCTGTGGATCTTACTGTATCTATCTCGACTGTGCTTGATTTGGCTGAACTGTTTCTTGAGTTGTCGCAGGCGCGAATTCATCAAAGTCATCTTTGTCCCTTTTTTCTGAATTGTTTTAGTATTCACTCTTTTGAAGAAAGTTACGTTTCTCTTCACAATGTAGCTGCCTCTCTTCGCCATAATAATGTTTCCTTTTCTTTGAACTACCATAACCACTCTTGGGTCTAATGTTGAGCCAATTTTCAATGTTTTTTCTTACCAAACTAAGACTTTGTCTGATTTTATCTCTCTATCTTTTGCGTGTATCTGTCGGTCTGCATGCGACGTTAGCCTTTGTTTTTGACTCTTTTCTCTATCCCTCAAGCTTTCTGTTGAGTACCTGTTTGGTTGTGCAGGTGTGAATTGTGGCAGTGGATACAGTTGTATGTAGCCATGTGACTAGAAGCCATTGTCTCTCTGCCCTGTAACACCCTGGATAAAGGTTCTGTAGATAGTTTGATCTGTGTTGTACGTACTAGTTTAGCAGTTAATAAACTTTCTAGAGATCTTCAAGGAACTGGAATCCACATACCTCATTATGTTGCTTAAGATAACACAAAGAAATTCATGATATGGTGGCAGCAGTGGTGAAAAGACAAGCCATAAGCTTGAAGACCATGGGTAAAACACCAAACAAAATTTAGAAACAGTACAGAAAACAGAAGAGAAAATTTGAAGCAACAAGTGAAGAAACTTTAAAAGAAGTACCTGAAAAGAGTGAAATAAATCCACATACCTTAGAAGGCTAAGCAAAACTCCATTGAATGGAAGCTTGGCTGAAAAGCAAGTGATTGGGTGAGTCATTGTGCTGACAATCGAGCAATCCAGGTTTAAAAAAATCCTATGAAGAGTTTTTTAAAAATTCATTTTCTAAAGGCTCTGTGTGAGCAGGAGAAAAAAAAAGGGAAAACACTGAAAAGGGCACAAACTAAAAAAAAGTCCGATAGTGGAAAAAAAAATAGAAACTCCCCTGAGTCTCCATTAAAGCAATCAAGCTGAAAAAATTATTAAACCAGTCAAGCATGAAGAAGATAAATAAACTCTAGCTAAAAAAAAGCAAAGTGGAAAGCCCTTGAACTGCCTATCGAACAGCTGTGTAAACATACAAGTAAAGTGCTGAAAGAGAAAAAATAGAGAACACTGTCAAGCACCTGTTACACTCTATCAAAGTAGCTAGCCGGAAAAAAATAATTTCTTAACAGGGGAACAGCGCAGAGCTAATAAAACAAGTTTTAAGGCACAAATAGAAAAGGCATAATAAGTACAGTACTGAAGGCACACACAGAGCTGAACAAAGTTAAATATAGAACAGAGCGCAAAGGAACAGCAGAAGGATGGATATCAAATTTCCCAGCATGAACTGGAAGGCCATTGATAATATATCTGAGTTCAAACTTTTTAAACAAAGAATGCAGTTATGCTTCATAGGTCAAGTGGTTGCAGAACCAGAGAAGCAGGCTGTGAAAATACTGATAGCAGTTGGAAATGAGGGGTTATACAGAATCAATACCTCTGGCTTATCTGAAGAGGACCAGAAAGATCGCGCAAAGATATGGAAAGTGCTAGAAGATCAACTTTGGGTGAGAGTGAATTTTAGAAGTCATCACCTGGAATTTATGTCTTACAGGCAACAGCCACAGAAATCAATAGACCAGGTCATCAGTAGATGCCGTAGTAAGGGCAACGAATGCGATTTTTCAGAAACTGAGCTGTCAGAGCGAATAATGGAAATGGTGACTTTCTCAACATCTATTGAAACGTTTCAAAAAGACCTCTTGGGAAAAAAGGTCACTGGATTGATGCATTGCTAGAAGATGGCAGGAAATATGAAGTCCTTGTAGCTGGACAACAGCATCTGCAAGCACTAGGTGCAGCCTGTTGTGTGTTTGCCTTTAAGAGTGATATCCCTTTCAGATCTTAGTATGTTCTCAGCTACATGTCAGGGTCATACACCTCACAATGACAACATGGTTGCCTCCAGAGGTGTCCAGAGTGTGCAGTGAGCCTAGGTCTATGAAATTACAACATCTAGTGAAGCAATGTTGAGAAGGAACCAAAGCCAACTGAAAGAAGTGTGCAGTACTCCAATTGCGCATGGCGGACTCGAGGGAACATGTTCCAACGATTAACAGGATGGCAGCCAACACATTGACAACATGCTTGCAAACCCAGGACAGCCAAAAGTGAAATCCATATCCCAGAAGGTTATACCATAATCAGATTTAGAAGAGTTGTCAAACCACCGAAACGATATATGGACTCCTGAGCCTCTATAGTTGTAAAATTTCACAATCCCTATCCATGTGTAAATAAGTTTGATGTTATCTAATTTTATATGTTTTTGCTTTTAGCATACTAGACTTTTCTTTGTAAAGAAGGGGGATGTTGTGTGATTGCCTTGAAGAGTGATGTCCCTTTAAGATCTTAGAATGTTAATGAGTCAAGTACCAGGATGCAGTCATGTGATTCAGAGCCATAGTCACTCCGCTATTGTACCACCTAGAGGCAGGTCTTGTAAATAGTTAGCTCTGTACTGTATAATAGTTTAATAAACCTGTTTGAAATCTTCAATAACCTGAACTCCACGTATCTCATTTATGTTGCATCAGACAACCCAAAAAGTTTCTCATTGCACAGCTGACAGTATCAGCACAGTAACCAGGTCACAAAAAGCAAGCACGTTGTGTGGTAAGTGTAATTTTCCCACTCATCCCAAAGTTGTCCTGCATTTCAAGAGCTATGCAGGGTGTGTGGTGCAAAAGGACAACTGGCCCGCCTATGCAAGAAATCTGGCTCCAAAGACGCAGCCAGAAGTCACAATAGGACGCAAACAAACAGAAAACAGGCACAGCAGCAAGGAGAGTGCCTGAGACCTGCGTAAACGCAAGCCGAAACATGAAGTCCACAGTGAAATAGACATGAGACAAGAGTCAGAGTGGAATGATTCTCAGCCAGAAGACGAGCAGGCATTGTGAACCTGATACATTATGTTGATGAAATCAAACAACTGGAAGCTTTCGCTACTATTAATATCATGTGCCCAAAGAAAGTTGGCAAATACGCAGTCAGGACTATGACACGGGAGCTAGTGCAAATATCCTACCTGTCCAAATCCTGAAGGATATGTACTGGGGTCATTGGAAATTAATGATACAACTGACAACTGCAAAGTTAACTGCATACAATGGGTCACCCATCCCTTGCCGTGGCACACTAAAAATACAATGCAGCTATGGCAAGTTGGCATGGAAACCACAAATATTTTACCTGGTAGACACGAGCGGACCAGCAATGGCAGGACTGCCAGCATGTAAGGACCTCAACATCATGACTATCCATGAGATCACCGAGGTACCCATTACAGCAGAGGAGACCAAAGGTACCCGCATTGAGTCAGTCCAGGATTTACAACAAATGTACCTGAACCGGTTCAATGCCATGGGAGACTCCAATGTCGATGCCATACTGCATCTCCGAGAAGATGCACTCCCTGTGTCCAGCCCCCTGATGCCTGAGATTGAGTCACAGTTCTTCCAGAATCTCCGTGGTTCTAGTTTGGAGAGTATCAGCTCCTTCTCAGAGACACCACACCAAGAGAATGAAGATCCAAATTCAGGTGGTGAAAGTTCTTTGTCGACAGGCAGCATTTCTTCGCGCTCCAGTGACTCAGAAGAAGACATTGATGTTGTAACCATTGAGAAGCAAAGGCTGGCAGTGGGAAGCATTGCCAAAGGTAAATCTCCAAGGACAAGAACCCACTCATAGACTCTGGCCAGCCTCAAACGAAGCAGCACAACTATGCTGCGTCCTCAATTCTGCTCTCTAGAGAACTGCCGGCACCAAAATGAGACAGAACGGAGAGGTACCTCTATCATACCAAGTACTCCTCTCCCAACAAGTCCTCGACCTTGAGCCCCAGGCCTTCAGACACAGAGGATGAGGAGAGGCGAAGGACACACAATGTCCTGAAGAGGCAGAGGAGGAATGAGTTGAAACATTGTCTGTTGGCTCTTCGAGATGAGGTGCCGGAAATTCTCAAGAATGACGAGGCCTCAAAAGTTGTCATCCTGAGAAAAGCAACAGAGTACCTTAGCAGGCTGACGGCAGAGCAACAGAAACTGAATGCAGAGAGGGAGAAATTTCAGAAAAAACAGCAACAGCGTAGACACAAATTCTCTGAGATGCAGGAGACACTGCTCGAAAAACAAGGGAGAATGAAGATGGTGCATAACCGACATGCAGTGACAGAACAATAGGACAACAACCAACATATTGACAACATGTTTACAAACCAAAAACAGCCAAGGGTGAAATCCATATCCGCAGAATGTTACCCTGTAACAAGATCTGGAAGAGTTGTCAAACCACAAAAACGATATATGGACTCTTCAGCCCCTGCATTCGTAAATTTCACAATCCCTATCTTTATACTTGTAAATATGTGTTTTTACTTGTAGTGTATGTGACATCTTTGGAAAGAAAGGGAATGTTGTATGATTGTTTTAAGAGTAATGTCCCTTTAAGAACTCAGTACGCTAATGAGCTAAATACTAGGATATAGCCATGTGACTAGAAGCCATAATCACTCTGCAGTGTAACACCATGGACAGAGGTTCTGTAGATAGTTTGTTCTGTATTGTATATACTAGTTTAGCCATTAATAAACCTTCTAGAGATCTTCAAGGAACTGGAATCGATGTATCTCATTGTGTTGCTTAAGATAACACAAAGAAACTAATGACAGATACTTCTTGAAGATGTCTTCTTTCATCAGGTAGTTCAGTCCTCTGACAGTGTTGATCGTGAACAGCTTCAATGTGCTGGCAGTTTCGAAACATAGCAAATTTCCCATGCTTTAGCCTATAACATGGAACTCAGTCTGACATGTGGATCCATGGGAAATTTTGAGAGTAACTTGGATCATCCCTAGGATCGGCAGACTGGTCAGTAGGTCTGATCAGTAGGAGAAGATTTTAGATACCAGCTTGTTCAATTGCAGTTTCTGTTTTCTTTGTAACTCGTGGAATGTCGGGGCATCCATAGTCTTACATTGTCTTACTTATCTACATTGCATGATCTCAGGTCCAAATCTTTTTCTCTTTGGTGTGTCTGCTCTCTATAAAGCCATGTGCTGTATGTATCTCTCAAAATGTTGTCTCCTCCTTATATATATATCTGATGATGTCATCAGTTACATCAGGTCTCTTAAAGGTACGGTTTCTTAAAGGTGAAGCTACCACTACACTACATTACATCTCCTCTCCCAAATGTTGCTTTAAGAGTAATGTCCCATTAAGATCTTTGTATGCTAATGAGCTAAGTACCAGGATGCAGTCATGTGACTACAAGCTGGAGTCACTCTGTAACTGTAACCCCTAGAGGCCAATCCTGTAGATAGTTAACTCTATATGTACTGTATATAATAGTGTAGCTGTAAATAAACCTGTTTGAGATCTTCAACCAACTGGACTCCACGCATCTCATTTAGGTTGCATCACACATGGTGGCAGGTGTGGTGAGAAGACAGAAGCTAAGATTGAAGACCACAGGGAAGACAGCTTTAAAAACTACCTTCCTACAGTTAAAAGAGAGAAAGTAAAAAAAAATACTGTCCCAGACAGGGAAAGAAGAAAAAACTTACTTCAAGCTGTAGCAGACAGAGCTCAGAATGACAGGCTGCAAGTCAATTGGGTGAGTCATTGTGCTGACGATTGAAAGATACTGTTTATATATAAAAAAAACAAGCCTTGAAGTGCTTGAAAAAAATTATTCTTTTCAAAGACTCCATGGACAAAAAAATGGGGAAGATCTAATTCCTTTCCCTTGCTGACTGGGGCGGCACCATTACAGGATCCAACAGCATCTACAAGCACTAGATGAAACCGACAGTATCAGCACGATAACCAGGCCAAAAAGAGCAAGCAAGCTGTGTGGTAAGTGTGGTTGGTCCCAATCACGGTGAAGTTGCCCTGCATTTCAAGACCTGTGCAAGGTGTGCGGTGCAAAAGTACCAGGATGCAGTCATGTAACTACAAGCCGGTGTCACTCTGTAACTGTAACACCTAGAGGCAGGTCCTGTAAATAGTTAGCTCTGCACTGTAGCTAATAGTGTAGCTGTAAATAAACCTGTTTGAGATCTTCAACCAACTGGACTCCACACATCTCATTGATGTTGCATCAGACAGCATAAAAAGAACTCATTACACCAATGAGCTGTCTCCTTCCAGGGCCTCACTGTCTTCAAGGGCCGCACCCCTCTGAAGGGCCATGTTATGGAGTGCGCAGCAGACCACCACAATGACAGAGACAATTGCAGGAGAGTATTGGAGGAAACCACCTGACCGTTTCAGGCATCTGAATTGCATCTTTAGAACCCTGATGGCCTGCTCCATGGTTGGCCTGCTGAGCAGGTGGCATTGGTTATTCCACCTCTGTGCCTCTGTTTGGGGCTCCCATAGAGGGGTTAGTAGCCATCTCTTCAAGGGATTTCCCTTGTCCCCTTTGATGCATTCAAGCACTTTGGGGGTTGGAGTGAAAATCTGAGGCAGCCTGGACTGACGGAGGATGAAGCAATCATGGTAGCTGCCAGGAACACGAGCGCACACATGGAGGAAGCTCTTGTTGTGGTCACAGACCAGTTGAACGTTGAGGGAATGGAATCCTTTCCTGTAGATGGATCTCACTGACGGGTCACTTGGGTGACTTGATGGCCACATGGGCACTAGCAGTGATGTCCTGTATCTGGGGGAATCCAGCGATGGAAGTGAAACTTACTTCCCTCTGTCCCTGCATAGGCCCATCTGTGTGAAAGTGGATGTAGGCCCACGCCCTCCTGAATATGGCATCCATGACCTGCCTGATGGCGTGATTAGCTGCCGACTGTGAGATGCCACCTAGCTCCGCAGAAGATCCCTGGATGATGGTAATCTTGATGGCTGTAGGTAAGGGACTGCCATGGGGGTCATGAGGCCTCAGGATATTGTGTATCAGAACACAAAGGTCCAAGACCAGTTGCCTGGATAGGCACAGCCTCCTAATGCACTGGCGCTCCATCATTTGCAAGTGGCTGACTCTTGGGCGGTAGACCCGATGTCTTGGGTTGTGCCTTCCTCCCCTTGCAGTCCCCCGCAGAGCTCCTCTGGCCTCTTACTGTTCAGGAGGTTGCATCTGCTGCAGCTCATACTAGCTGCTCTGTCCAATGTCTGAGTAGCCTGTTCCCATCTCAATTCCCTCATCTGGGCTCTGTGCATTAAGCAGGCCTTTCCCTGCCAACCTCAACTGCTCAAGTGATGCCAACAGCATCACATCCATCTCCAGATTTCAACCACTTACAGCTATAGCAATGGCTACTCTGGCATTTTTGGAGCTACTGAGCTTTATTTTGGACCTCTGCATTATGTTAATCAGCCCTTCTCATTGTTCACATATGTCACATCTCAGGCTAAAGATTCACACTTGAAGTCACAGAATTAACTTTAACAAACATTTACCAAGCTTTAATAAAAGGACTTCTAGAGAGTTCTCGCTTACCTCTACTTACTGTGGCTACAAAGCCTCTCTGACCTTACAACAACCCCAGGTTTGGTGTTTTTCTCAAAACACAAAGCTACCTTCAATTTCCCTTCCAAGTACCATATAATCTCTAATATACAAATCCAAACATACAATCATGGCATTCCTCCCTTATTGGACTAAAATATGCCCATGATTTTTGAACATAATCAACACAAAATCTTCACATCGTTTTGGTGGTCTCCTCTTGTGCCGTGGTCTTTCTGTTGTCTCAGGAACTCTGGTCACCATGTCAGGATTAGAAAATATCAGCCCCTCTGGAAGCAATGTTTCTTCCTCTGGATAGCAAACTGTCTGCCTTCCAACAGCATCATTGGCTTGGACATCTGAATGTCAGCTTCGCCTCAGCTCCTACAACTGGTTCATCTGCTGTTGTGTCTTTGTCACCATGATACTTTCTAACACATGAAGAATTTCTGTCATACAGTACTCCTTCTGGAGACTGCACAGTCGCACTGTTTCCGTTTTTAGCAATAACTGTGCACGGCTTGGGATAATATGGTGTATCCATCTTACTCGGACTCTCCTGTCTCAGCAATACTTCATCGCCTGGCATCACATTAGCTCTCCTTGTGTGGTCTGCATAAAACTTTGCAGCACCCTTTTTCTCAGCATCATGATCTCGAACCTCCTGATAAACCTGAATGTGCTTCAGCTCTGGTATCTTGATGCGTATTTTGCATCCAAATAACAACTCAGCAGGGCTCTTTCCCATCATTGTGTGTGGTTGCTCTGTACAGGCCACATATGACAACAACATCCCCTTCCAGTCTTTACCCTCAGCCTGAGCCATCCACATCAGTTTCTCTAAGGCTTGCTTTTGACTTTCCACTCCCCCATTTGCCTGTGACTTGCATGTAATCTGCAAAGATCTGTGAAATGAATTGTGGCCCATTGTCTGAATACAGAGTGACTGGTAGACCATGCCTTGCAAATATTTCAGTCAATGCAAACAGCGTTTTCTCTGCCGTTGTAGACTTCATTATCACAGACTCAAATAATGGCTGTAATAGTCAATCACCACTATTCTGGACTCTCCTGATGAAAATGGACCTAAGAAGTCGACTGCTACATCCTCCCATGGTGCAGCCAGTAACAGTGTGCTGCATACTAGTTCTTGTGGATTGGGTCTACTGATCGGTTGACACACATGACATGTTTTGACAAACTGTTCCACATCTTTCTCCATCTCTGACCACCATACTTTGGTTCATATGTTTTGCTTAGTACCAACCACTCCCAAGTGAATCTCATGAACCAGCATCACCAGTCTAGTCCTAAGCTTTTGTAGCATTATAAGTCTGTTACCTCTGAGAATACACTTCCCAATTGTGCACAGTTCATCTCATATAATGATATATGTCTTGAATGGGCAATTCTCGCAATTTTCAGCTTGGGTTCTGATTTTCTTTATTCGTTCATGGGATGTGGGTGTCGCTGGCTAGGCCAGCATTTATTGCCCATCCCTAACTGTCCTTGAGAAGGTCGTGGTGAGCTGCCTTCTTGAATCGCTGCAGTCCTTAGGGTGTAGGTTGGCGTTATGATGGCTGAATCCCCCACTATCAATGTTCTGGGGGTTACCATTGACCAGAAACTGAACTGGAGTAGCCAAATAAATACCATGGCTACAAGAGCAGGTCAGACGCTAGGAATCCTGCAGCAAGTAACTCACCTACGGACTCCCCAAAGCCTGTCCACCATCTACAAGGCACAAATCAGGATTGTGATGGAATACTCTCTAGTTGCCTGGATGGGTGCAGCTCCAGCAACACTCAAGAAGCTCAATACCAGCCAAGACAAAGCAGCCTGCTTGATTGGCACCCCATCCACAAACATTCACTCCCTCCACCACCGATGCACAGGGGCAGCAGTGTGTACCATCTACAAGATGCACTGCAGCAATGCACCAAGGCTCCCTAGACAGCACCTTCGAAACCTGCAACCTTTATCACCTAGAAGGACAAAGGCAGTAGAAGTTCCCCTCAAAGCCACACACCATCCTGACCTGGAACTATATCACCGTTCCTTCACTGTCACTGGGTCAAAATCCTGGGACTCCCTACCTCCGTACTCTACACCTTGCTACGGTCCAGACATGGCGTGCCCCCATGGCCTTCCAGTAAAAATCCCCAAATGCTCCTGATGAGCCTGTTAATGAGCTCCACAATGAGCTCCACAGGCAATTAATAGGAGGTGTGCGGGGTTGCCATTTCCCCCCCTGCCCACAGGTGCCTCTGCCTCTCTCACCTCCTCTTGCACACTTGTGACGTGCTAATCACCCAGTGCCACCCAATCTGCGTCCATTTAAAAATGATTTTGCGTTGCAGAGGTGGTAGGACCCAGTGCCGACCTCTGACTCCCTCACCTCTTTGATGACAGCCTCAGCCCTAGGCTCACACTCCGGATGGCTGGAGGGGAGCACCAGTTGGGGCACAACTGTCATCCCCTCTAGACATCTCTGTGCTATCTGCACCACTGACTAGTCAAAGCTACATAGTGTGGCATGCATTCTGTGAATGACAGTGTGCAGTTCCTGCATCCACTCCAAATGCTGCCACATATGGCTCTCCATGAGGTTGCCCATTCTCTCAGTGGAAGAGCTCATGCACTCATAGCTCTGAGCCATGGTGGCACACATAAGCTGGATGGATTCCTCCATTCTCAGTCCATGACCCCGCACTGCCTCAGTGAACACTGACATGTTGCAGCATATCTGTTGCTGCTGGTCTAGGTACAGCCTCCTTTCCTCTGACTCCTGAGGCCCTGCATCTGTACCAGCTGATCAGGGCTGTATTCAGCTTCCATCCTCTGAAGGGGACTGCCCACAGGTGCCTCTGCCTCTCTCACCTCCTCTTGCACACTTGTGACGTGCTAATCACCCAGGGCCAGTGTACAATTCAATAAAAAAAAATTGGCTCAAGGACAGAAAAAACAGCGAGTCATGCTAGAATTTCAAAATTTGACAATGATACCAAACTTGGAGGAGTGGCAAACAGTGAGGATGTTATGAACTGCCTGCAACAGGACTAAGATAGGCTAGCAGAATGGGCATTCAAGCGGCAGGTGGAATTTAATACAGTCAAGTATGAGGTGATGCATTTTGACAGAAGGGATAGGGTGAGGCAATGTAGACTTAATGAAGCATTCCTAAAGCATGTGCAGGAAAAGAGGGACCGGGGGGTGCACGAACATCGATCTTTGAAGATGGCAGGACATGTTGAAAGAGTGGTTAGCAAAGCATATGCGATCGTGGATTCATAAATAGAGGCACAGAGTACAAAAGCAGGGAAGTTATGCTGAGCCAACTAGAGTATTGCATCCAGTTCTGGTCACCACACTTTAGGAAGGATGTGAGGGTCCTTGAGAGGGTGCAGAGGAGATTTACCAGAATGATTCCAGGGATGGAGGATTTTAGTTACAAGGTTAGGTTGGAAAAGCTAGGGTTGTTCTCCCTGGAGAAAAGGAGATTGAGGGGAGATTTGATAGAAGTGGAGCAGATTTTGACAGACTTAGACAAGTTAGACAAGGAAAAACTGTTCCCATTAGCTGATGGTACAAAGACTAGAGGACATAGATTGAAAGATTTCAGCAAGAGCTGCAGGGGGAATGTGAGAAAAAACCTTTTTTACGCAGCGAGTGGTAATGACCTGGAACTCGCTGTCCATGAGGATGGTGAAAGCAGAGACTCCTTGCACCTGTGGGAATCCCTCAATGGCCCCAAATACAATGGCTCTCTCAGGGTCCATCCTGAAATGCACATAGTCGCCGGCCCTCCTGAACAGAGCATCAGTAACCTCCCTGATACCGCAGTGTACTGTGGATTGAGAAACCCCGCACAAGTTGCTGGTGGACCCCTGGAATGATCCAGAGGCATAGAAGTTTAGGGCCATCATAACTTTGAGGGCCACAGGCATAGGGTGACCACAAAAGCCCATTGGTCGCAGATCATCATTCAGCAGTGCGCAGAGGTATGTGATAGCCTCTCTGGTCATTCGCAGTCGTTTCTGGCACTGGCGCTCCGACACGTGCAGGTATGTCATCCGAGTCCTATACACCCGCTGGTGTATCTGGGCTACTCTGTGCCTTGGTGGCTGCTGCTGCACGCGTCTGGGAGCTTCCTCGTCGTCTGCATCTGCCCCTTAGTCCCGCCTCCAGTGGAGATACCTCATCACAGCAAAAGGATCCAGGAAGACAGGGTGTATCATACCCATCTCTCTGCTCCTGATAAATTCGGGTTCCTTCACAAGATCAATGATACCTATCTGGGCAGAGAGTTGTGTTCATTCTTTCTTCAGCAGTGCCCCAGCATGATCTGTATGGTATGGCATGATGTTGCCCGCACAAAGGTTAGGTAAGTGTAAGCCAGCCTGAGCACTGTTATATCCTTCAAGTTGTCTGCACTGGACCACTGACAACAGGAACGTATACACTTTCTCAGCTGTTCACCACCCCCCGCCCCGCCCAAAACAGTTAACCCACTTCCAGTGTTGCCTCGGTGGTGCCAGCTTTTCAAGGATGGGAAAGTGAAGGCACGTCAGTGCGTACATTGAGCTCAAGATAGGAAGCTTCTGGTAGGAGCGCAGAGGATTACATTTAAATATATGCAAAGAGCTATTCAATATATTTAATGTAGGGTCCCATTGCAGAACGACGGAGGTGTCACCACGGAGCCTCGCTGCCGCCAGGAAAATCAGAACCAGCAATAAGAAAAAAATGGCAAGGAATCTGAGGTAAATTAGCCAACCCTCAAAGATTGTCCTGCACGCTCCAGGAACTGAAGACTAATCTCCAGGACATTGTCACAAACAACCTATGAGAAAAATCAGAGGGGCATTAAAAAAAATTTATGTCCTCTGAATATAGCGCCAAGTGAATTTATCTTCACTAAAACTACCACCATAAAAATGAATGGCAGTTTTAGTGAACTGAAAGCTTGTAACTCTCAGAAAAGGCTGACCAGGCTGCGGCTCTTTTATCTAGAAAAGAGAAGACTGAAGGGTCACCTAATATTGTTCTTCAAGATTATGAAAGGATTTGATATAAGAGAAGATGTTTCCACTTGTGGGGGAGTCCAAAACTAGAGGTCAAATTATGATACTAATAAAATCAAAAATAAATTCAGTTGAAATTTCTTTGCTGAGTGCTTAGAATGTGGAACTTACAACACATGGAGCAGTTGAGGTGAATAGCATAGATGCGTTCAGGGAGAAGCTAGATAAGTACATGAGGGAGAAAGAAATAGAGGATATGCTGATAGGGTTAGCTGAAGTAAGGTGAGGAGCCTTATATGGAGCGTAAACACTGGCATAGACCCATTGGGCTGATAGAATTGTAACACAGCAATAAGTTAATGTTTAAAAAACGTTTTCCTTTTTTTGAACACTTTCAGTTATTGATTACAAAAATATTGGAGATGGGGAAAACAAGGCTGTTTCACTAACAGTCGAGATTAATCTAATTGGGTAGCAAAGAGTTTCTTCCCTTGGGAAGGTAATGCACCTGGAGGATGACTAATGGTAGGAGTGTAGGGGCAGGGTGATTTGAGGTGGAAGGTCATAAGAGTCATAGAGTCATTTACGGCACAGAAGGAGGCCATTAGGTCCATCGAGTCCATGTTGGCTCTCCACAGAGCTATCCAATCAGTCCCACTCCCCCACTCGATCCCCATAGCCCTGCAAGTTTATTTCCTTCAAGTGCCCATCCAATTTACTTTTGAAGTCATTGATTGTCTCCGCTTCCAACACCCTCGTGGGCAGCGAGTTCCAGGTCATTATCATTCACTGCATAAAAAAGTTCATGTGAAGCAACCTCCAGGAATACACCCAACCAGAATTGGCAAATTAACTTGGGGGACATATTCATCAATAACTGGAAGACGTGTTTTCATTACCAGTAATTGAAAAGGAGGGTATAAAATGGAAACTTTCTAGAGTTAGTGATGGTAGTGAACTCATGTAGAATCACTGCAGTCCTGTAATGGAGTAGAAGTCTACTATTACTACTAGGCACCATTTGTACATATCACACCAGGAATTGTGTTAAACTCTTGTCCCTGATAGAACTTTGTACAATATTATGTTAGGATGTTAGAGACGAATTAGCAGGGAGTCTAGTTTGACTACACCTCAATTAAATTCATAACTTTCATTCTCCTCATTGGCAACAACTCATTCCAATGTAGCAGTAATTTGTAATTATATCAAGCGTCCTGACATATTAACAGATTGCAGTTTCCAGCAGTGTGGAAGACTCGGCTTCAATCTTTTGCTGCAGAAAGAGATATCCAGCAGTGGCTCTTGTGCCCATGCTATGGAGTCAGAAATGTTTGTATACAATGCATTTTTGTCAGTACTGGGTGATACTTCCCAATCTTAAACTTCACCAGAGTGAGTAACTGGGTCTGACAGAGTCAATAGTTATTTTTAGAACATTTCACTTCAGCTTAAATTTGCACAAGTTCCTCTTGACTGGTTTTTAACAAGCTCTAAACAAGCAAAATTATTTGGCTGCATAATTTGGCTCAATAGCGCTGGTAGTTTCAGCTCTACAGGTGCCAGTTTAGGAGAAAAGTGGCATTTGTGCCACTGATGCCCATTTCATTTACAGAATTCATATAAAGCCATTTCCATTACATTTTATCTACAGAAGTGTAAAATGATATTGATTGAAATAAAAGCCTAATAGTATCAACAAAGATCTAGGATAATTGAATACATTTCTTTCAAAACATTAGCACTATTTGCCCAATGTAAGCCATTGCCTGGGATAAGCATGGAGAAGTAAGTGGTGGGGACCGTACATCAAAATGCACTGTGCAATAATTATATGATACTGCATGAAATTATAAGAAAATGTTATTTAAAAAGCAAAGTAGTGTTTATAAAAATCACATTCACTGAGCTCCGTTCAAAGGATATCTTTTTCTAAGATAATAGTTGAGCATTTCTAGTTTTATTATCATGTATGCTACATTCCTCCAAGATTTCTGTGTTCCTCCAATTCTGGCCTTTTACGCACCCCGACTTTAATTGCTTCACCATTTGTGTCGTGCCTTCAACTGCCTAGGACCTAAGTTCTGGAATTTCCTCCATAAACCTCTCTGTCTCTCTATCCTCCTTTAAGATGCTCCTTAAAATCTATTTCACCTGATCTAATATCTCCTTTTGTGGCTCAATTTTGATAATGCGCCTGTGAAGCACCTTGAGATGTTTTACATGTCAAAGGTTCTATTTAATTGCAGGTTGTTGTTATTGTAACTTCTCACCGTTCATTTAATATCAACAATCCTTCAGTTTTCAATACTTCAAATAGTCACTGTAGTGTGGGCCACACAGCCTATTTTCTTATAACAGCTTATCCAAGGGATTACTCTTTATTTCCATATATCTGCAGCCTATACATCTGGCTCTTTGCCAGTACATCCTATAGCATCACCATCAGCAACTATGTTATGTTTCTTAACTCCAGAATGAAACTAGTTTGTTTATTTCTTTTCTCCATGGCCATATTATCTATCCTGTTTATATAACATGTGCTATGGGTGCAGGTTTCCACGTGTATCAGTGTTGTCAGATAAGTCAGCCATAGAATGTGTAGCCCATAGCCCAGCACACATATGCTTACATGAAGCTATCATTTTTATCTGTAATTAAAAGGAATGGCCTCAAGAAAGCCAAACATGGACACGTTTAAAGGACAGTTCATGCTGATTAAAAAGAAAACACTACACCCCTGCTGAAAATGTTTCTTTTTCTTAGGCAGTCCCTCAGGACGAAGGCTGACTTGCTTCCACTCTGGTTCAGTGTGTTCTAACATGGTTAACGAGTCCGGTGCCCAATCCGCAGACTCTACCACATGTGGGTCAGGTGTGTTTGAAGAGTTGGATAGGCGAGTTAATTTGGGGGGGGGGGAGGAGGGGGCAGGAGAGAAGAGGGTTGCTGTGTGCTTCTTCCACTGCCTGGACTTGCCTTCCGTGTACTCCTGTTAAAATCTCATGAGGTGCTCGGAACCTTCCTGAATGCACCTTCTCCATTTTGAGCGGACGAGGACAGGGACTCCCATGAGTTGGTGGGTATGTTGAATTTCTTCAGGAATGCCTTGAGAACATCCCTAAAGCATTTCCTCTGTCCTCCTGGGAGTCTGCTGCCATGGCAAAGCTCAGAGCAGAGCAGTTGCTTTGGGGCCTGGTGTCAGGCATGTGAGTGATGAGGCCTGTCCAACAAAGCTGGTTTTGGGTGATTATCACCTTGATGCTAGGAATGTTGGCTTGGGAGAGGATGCTGACATTAGACTGCCTATCCTGCCAATGAATATGAAGGATTTTGTGGGGTCAGTGTTGGTGGTATTTCTCCAATGCCTTGAGCTGCCTGCTGTCGATTGTCCAGGTCTCCAAAATATATAGGAGCACAGCGATCATTGCTGCCCAGTATGCCATGATATTAGTCCAGGATTTGAGGTCTTGGTTCTCAAATACTCTCTTCCTCAGTCAGTTGAAGGCAGAGCTGGCACATTGAAGGCAGTGGTGGACTTCATCATCTACGTATGCTGTTATGATCATCTATGTCTGCTGTTATGACCGAGGCTGGAGGAGTGCACTGTCTAATCTAGTCCCACTTCTCCGCAGGTCACAACATTTATTTAAATTTTCCCATTTACCAATACGGCCAATACTCTATTTTTCCCAGAATAAAACACACCAACCAGGTTTCTTTAATACACAATACAACTATCAGTTTATTGTAAAACAAGTCTTAACCAAGAATGAAGTAAAACATACTCACACAAATCTAAATATCAAAGCCCCTTCACTCACTCACTCACTCACTCACTCACTCACTCACTCACTCACTCACTCACCCACTCACTCACACACACACACATCTGTTAACCAGAAAAAAAGGATTTTTCTTTACAGTGCTGTTATAAAGAAAACAAAACAAAAACACTTAGGCAGAATACTTGTCTTTGGTTTTGGTTTGGCATCCCAAATGCGAATAGACAGCTGTCAAGAGGATCTTCCTAGAACAGTTCTTTCCAGGCAACGTTGAAGATCAGTTTGGGTAGGCTTTAAAAGAAATGCAGCAACAAGGGTTTTCAGTTCCTGCACATTCAATATGCAGGGTTGCTTCAAATACAGTTGGAAATAGGAAAAAATTACACACTGGATGCAGGGTTCCATTTCAAGAGAGAGAGCGGTAGATGGCTCTTCTTGGGCAGGCAAAAAACAACAGTCTTTAGTAACAGTTCAAATTGAAACTAAAAACATTTCAGAAGTCTCCTGACCTCTATACATCTTGACCTGTCACTTCTTTGTAAACATCTCCCCAAGTCAAAAACAACCCCTGCTGGGTGATTATCCACTGACAGGTGCCTGCCAGTTAGACTTGTTTACAAGCCAAATCCAGGAACCTTCTGGTGACCTCTTACAAAAAATACACAAAGTTCAGCATCGCTTATTGATTCCAGATGAATCAATGTCCACAATTAAACTATGTCCTTAAAACATATTTTACAAAAAAGTAGAAGTACTCTCATAACACTGCCTTCATTAAGAGGAGACTCCAGAGATATGGAAAATGTTCCCTGTTTTCCAGGGTCTCGCTGTGCATCAGGATTGCTGGAGAATGATGTGCTGCGGGAGTGGGTTGGAAGAGGACTTTAGTTTTCCGGAAGTTTAAATTAAGGCCCATCTTCTTGTATGTTTCAGTGAAAGAGTCAAGATGACTTGGAGCTCAGTCAACGAGTGAGCACATACACAAGAGTTATCTGCGTACTGAAGCTCAATGACTGAGGTTGGAGTGACTTTTGTTTTAGAGTCGAGGCGATGGAGGTTGAATAATTTCCCATCTGTCCTGTAGGTTATCTCCACTCCTGTGGGGAGCTTGCGGGAGGTGAGGTGCAACATTGTGGCAAGGAAGATGGAGAAGAGGGTTGGTGCGATGACACAGCTTTGTTTAACACCAGTCTTTACTGAGATAGGGTCTGTGGTGGTCCCATTGATAAGGATTATGGCTTGCATGTCATCATGTAGTAGGTGAAAGATGGTGACAAAGTTCTGAGGGCAGCAAAACTTGAGGAGTACTCTCCATAAACCCTCATGATAGACAGAGTCAAAGGCTTTTGTGAGGTCAAAAAAGGACATGCACAGCAGTTGGTGCTGCTCCCTACATTTTTCTTGGTTTTGTCATGCAAAATTGTTTAGCCTCAAAATCAACAACGGCTGGATTACGTGTCCTGGGACTCATTGTGCAGTGCACCTATTTCCTACATAGGTAACTGAGCAGTAATGGCGATCAGAGCAAACTGCAGCCCTGCTTTAATTTGTAGTGCTCTCTATGGTAACAAAGCTCTGTTGAAATCTCTGACCTTTCACATGCTTCCAGTTGGTCCAAATGACTAAGTCTGCATCTCTGGATCGTCATCTCTGATGGCTAATGGCAAATGGCCAATCCATAATGTGGCCGGGAAAGGAACTCTGACGTCTGTGTTTTTCATATATCTTTTAATAGTTTTTCCAGCCGAGCCTTAGATGTTCAGCATACCTTCCTCAAATTCCTTTGATACAAGAATGTAAAATAGCATGTTCGGGCTTTTGAAGCTTTTCTACTCTGCATATGTTGGGCAGAATTTAGTGGTGCTGGCAGGGCTCTCAGCACTGGGCTAAAAAAGCAGTGGGAACCCTTCCTCGGCCGTTCAGAGCCCCTCGCACAACCACCCCCTTGCTGCTGACTTTATTCCAGCAGTCTGGAAGAGCCCTTTAAGGAGATGATAATAGGTCTCTTAAGGGCCTCAATTGGCCTCTGTTAGGAAGGCTGTCATCAGCCTAAACTGCCCCCAACTAAATTCTGGTCCGACGAGAAGGCGACAGTTCCTCCACCGCCCCCACCCCCCGCAATTCTATAGCGCACCCCTTCCCCATCTCCAGGGGCCCATTAAATCCAGCCTGTTGTCATAGAGTGATACAGCACCAAAACAGGCCCTTTGGCCCAACGTGTCCACGCTGAGCAGCAACCACCCATTTATACTAATCCTACATTAATCCCATTTTTCCCTTTTATATCCCCACATTCCCTCAATTCTCCTACCACCTACCTACACGAGGGGCAATTTTTTTTTTTACAATGGCCAATTGACCTATCAACCCACAAGTCTTTGGCATGTGGGAGGAAACCAGAGCACCCAGAGGAAACCCACGCGGTCACAGGGAGAACTTGCAAATTCCACACAGGCAGTACCCAGAACCGAACCCAGGTTGCTGGAGCTGTGAGGATGCGGTGCTAACCACTGCGCCAATGTGACACCAGCATAGTATTTAAATTTTAATTGATGCTATCTTCTCATTTATTGATATACAACTGAAACACATTTGAAAAGAGCAATATTATACTGTAATTTGCAACATGGCAGAAAATCCTGCATTGTACTTTTCCTCGTGTGTTCAGAGTTGGTGCTAGGATTTTGCTAAAATGTAATGGTGGGTATCACAATCTGGGATATGAAATATTTGCTTTTCTTCCTTTTTGCTTGCTGTATTTCCCTTACCTATCTCTTTCCCATTGCCTCTAGAGATTTAAAGAGAGTCAATATGGCTTGTTACAACAATGATCAGTGTATTTACAACTGAAGCATTGGAGAGCTCAAATGCAGCTTTTTAAAACAAAGGTACAATGGATTTTATTTTTCCCAATGGAGCAATGGGATGTAAGTGAACACACACCTTAGAATTAAGCTCATGATCTTATCAAATACGATATCTTTTACCTGAAACTCTCGATGGGAAAAATGTTAAAAGTGAGGTTTATGATACAAAAAAATCAAAAACATTTAAACATATAGAGGTATGCTTTTTTTTTTAAATGAGATGCATCAAAGTAGACAGCATCTGTAACCAAAGTGAATGAATTTCAGTCCAAATAGTAAAAAGTGATAGGTGTTGCAACTATATTTTGCAGCAATCTTACAAACCAATCTGTTCGAAAGAAAAAAATAAAGCATTCCTTCTGGAGGACAAATGTTAGTTCATCCATCAAATTCACAGCTGCTGCACTTTGGTCCACAACAATCTGACATTATTCAACTGCTACAAATTACTTGCAGCACTGGATGAGGGCATAGCCTGTTAAACAGACCAAAAGGAATAGAAGCAGCACCTGCAGTTTAAAATAACAAAGTTAATTATACCATAGGCTATATTTCCAGCTTACATAAAATACAATTTACAGTGCCATATCCGTTAATGGAAGATATCACTTCTTCCCACTCTCTCCACGCTTGGGATTACTTTACTGGGAAGTTTGCCACTCATACCTAGTACAAAGGAAGATAATTGTGGTTGTTGGAGATCAATCAGACACAGGACGTCACTGCAGGAGTTCCTCAGGGTAGTGTCCTAGGCCCAATCATCTTCAGCTGCTTCATCAATGACCTTCCCTCCATCATAAGGTCAGAAGTGGGGATGTTCACTGATGATTGTATGATGTTCAGTACATTCACAACTCCTCAGATACTGAAGCAGCCCATGGTCATATGCAACAAGACTTGGACGATATTCAGGCTCCAGCTGATAAGTGGCAAATAACATTCACGTCATACAAGTACCAGACAATTACCACCTTCAACAAGAGAGAACCTAACCATCTCCTCTTGATGTTTAATGATATTGCCATTGTTGAATCCCCCACCATCAACATCCTGGGGGTTATCATTGACCAGAAACTGAACTGGACTAGCCATATAAATACTGTGGCTACAAGAGCAGGTCAGAGGCTAGGAATCCTGCGGTGAGTAACTAATCTCCTAACTTCCCAAAGCCTGTCCATCATCTACAAGGCACAAGTCAGGAGTGTGATGGAACACTCTCCATTTGCCTGGATGGGTGCAGTTCCAACAACACTCAAGAATCTCAACACCATCCAGGACAAAGCAACCTGCTTGATCTGCACTCCATTTACCACCTTCAACATTCACTCACTCCACCACCCATGCACAGTGGCAGCAGTGTGTACCATCTACAAGATGCACTGCAGCAATTCACCAAGGCTCCTTCAACAGCACCTTCCAAACCCGCGACATTTACCACCTAGAAGGATAAGGGCAGCAGACGCATGGGAACACCACAAAATGCAAGTTCCCCTCCAAGTCTCACGCCATCCTAACTTGGAGGTATATTGTCGTTCCTTCACTGTAGCTGGGTCAAAAATGTAAAACTCCCATCCTAACAGCACAATGGGTGCACCTACACTTCATGGACTGCAGTGGTTCAAGAAGGCAGCTCCCCACAACCATCTCAAGGGCAATTAGGAATGGGCAATAAATTTGGGCCTTGCCAGTGATGGTCCCATGAAAGAATTAAAAAAATCCTATATTTTAAACTGATTGATTGTTTTCCCCTCTTTGGTAGTCTCCTGCATTATCCCTGACTGAGAAGGCAGGTGACCCTTTCTTAAAAAAACACTTGAATTTATATAAGAACATAAGAACTAGGAGCAGGAGTAGGCAATTCAGCCCCTCGAGCCTGCCCCGCCATTCAATACGATCATGGCTGATCTCATCTCGGCCTCAACTCCACTTTCCTGCCCGTTCTCCGTAACCCTTCAACCCATTACTAATTAAAAATCTGTCTATCTCCTCCTTAAATTTAGTCAATGTCCTAGCATCCACCGCACTCTGGGATAGTGAATGCCACAGACTCACGACCCTTTGAGAGAAGTAATTTCTCCTCATCTCTGTTTTAAATCTGCTACCCATTATCCTAAAACTATGAACTCTCGTTCTAGATTGCCCCACAAGAGGAAACATCCTCTCTATGTCTACTTTGTCAATCCCCTGAATCATCTTATATACCTCAATTAGATCTCATCTCATTCTTCTAAACTCTGGAGAGTAAAGGCCTAAACAGCTCAATCTCTCTTCATAAGACAAACCCCTCATTGCTGGAATCAATCTAGTGAACCTCCTCTGAACTGCCTCCAATGCAATCACATCCCTCCTCAAGTAAGGGGACCAAAAATGTACGCAATACTCCAGGTGCGGTCTCACTAATGTCTTGTACAGTTACAGCAACACTTCCCTACTTTTATACTCTATTCCTTTAGCAATAATAGCCAAAATTCCATTTGCTTTCCTTATTACCTGCTGTACCTGCATACTAGTTTTCTGCGATTCATGCACGAGGACACCCAGATCCCTCTGCACCAAAGCACTCTGAAGTTTCTCTCCATTTAGATAATAATTTCCCTTTCAATTCTTTTGACCAAAATTGATAACCTTACACTTAAACTCCATCTGCCAAATTTTGGCCCATTCACTTATTCTATCCATATCCATTCGTAAATTTCTTATTTCTTTATTGCAATTTACTATCCCACCTATTTTAGTGTCATCTGCAAATTTGGCTATAGTACCTTCTATCCCTGCATCCAAGTCATTAATATAGATTGTAAATAGTTGGGGCCCGAGGACCGAGCCCCATGGCACCCCACCAGTTACAGCTTGCCAACCAGAAAAAGAACCATTTATCCCGACTCTCTTTTCTCTTGGTTAGACAACTACATGATATCCCAAAGCATTTTACAGCAAATGAAATAAATTTTTTTGAAGTGTTGGAATGTAGGAAACACAGCAGCCAATTTGTGCACAGCAAACTCCCACTAGTAACAATGTGATAATAACAAGATAATCTGTTTTTCGGATATTGATTGAGGGATAAATATTTGAGAAGATAGCAGGGATAACTCCCCTGCTGTTCATCAAAGTAGTGGCATGGGATTCTTTATATCCACCTAAGAGAGCAGAAGAGACCTCGGTTTAACGTCTTGTCCGAAAGGTAGCACTTCCTCAGTACAACACCAGAATGTCAGCCTAGAATTTTGTGCTCAAGTCTTCATATCCCTTAATAATCTCGCTTCCCAAATAAGCCTCAGTAATTTCGTAGGTAATCTCCCACCATAACTGGAGAATCCCCTCATAAACAGTCTGAATGGCCATTTTTAGCCTAAGAACGCATCTCACCATGAAACACTTCAATTTATTCTGCATCTATGGCCTTTTCATATCCTTACAACCATTAATGTGAGGATATTTTCCCCAAATTTGCTGTTAACAAGCTTAGTTCTAAATTGAAGATTATGTCTCCTCGCTCTGTATTCCTCTACCAAAGAAAAATGTCTTTTCTTATTCATCTTGTGAATTCTCATCATTACTTCAAGTGCTTCATCTAGATTACCCTTTAAAGTTGGAAACATAATCCATGTTTAGTCAACGTCTCACCATAGCTATGCATCTTTGTCTAGAGTCTTACCCTGGTCAACTGTTGATGGATTTCCTTTAAGGGTAATATATCTTTCCTAAGATGGAGTGTTAACAATTGAAAATACTTCCCCAATTGAGATCTGAAAAGTGGTTTGTATGGTTGCTTTTATACTGGTACCTATTTAGCTCAAATTCTGCAAAATGTCACAACCCCGAGGTGGGAGGAGTGCACTGTTTATTCTGGTTCCACTTCTACACTAGTCACAACAGACCTGATTCCTGGAAGGGACGTCTGTAGTCATGTATTCATGAATCTATGATTCTGCCACTGGGATAAGGAAGACATAGGGCTGAATTTTATTAGCACGCCGCACATCTGGGTGGCGTTTTGGAGTCAGCGGCCTGCAAGCACGGTGCACTGTCGCTGAGCCCCCGTGATATTTTGCATGGGGGCTCATTTAAATGGAGGGGACGGAGTGGCCTGCCCCAATGACAGAGGGGGCAGCTGTTCCGTCCCTAGCAACGGTGCCTGGTGCCAGCGTCTGCACGCTGGCACCATTTTTAAAGGGCTTCAAGCCATTTAAATGTTTAAAGGGACAGGGTTGTGAAAAATGAAATAAAATGTTATTAACAGTTCCAATCCCCTCTCCCACCCCCCAATGAATAATCAGTTGATTTTTTTCTCCTATCCCCCACCCCCCCAAAAAAAGTAAGTTTTCACTCACAACCCTTTCCCCCTGAACTTTATTCCCTTTGACCCTAAACCCCTTCCCACCAGCCCCACAACAAATCGGAGTGGTTTTCACTGCTCCCCCCAGCCCTGAAATTTTAACTCCTCCCCCTTCCAAATGGAGTTCCGAAGGCGCGCAAGTTGCGGCCAGCAGCCAGAAAATTGGTGTGGGTTGGCTGTCTGGACCAGGTAAGTTTATTTGTATGCATTAAACTTTAGTAACAAATTTAAATGAAGGCCCCACTGCTCGTCAGCAGGGGGGGGGCCACACCAAGACCTCGATGCAGCCAGTAAAATGCGGCAGGGCTTTCTCGGCCTCGGGGGTCCTATCCTGGAAGAATTTTCTGGGCCCCCCCCACCACGGCCCCCAACGCCGAAGGCCTCATAAAATTCACCCCATAGAGTCTTTGACTCATTTACGGCACAGAATGAGACCACTCGGCTCATCGAGTCCATGCTGGCTCTCCACAGAGCTATCCAGTCAGTCCCTCTCCCCCTCTTGATCCCCGTAGCCCTGCAGGTCTATTTCCCTCAAACAGCCATCCAACTTCCCCTTGAAGTCATTGATTATCTCTGCTTTCATCACCATTGTGGGCAGCGAGTTCCAGGTCATTACCACCCGCTGCGTAAAAAAGTGTTTCCTCATATTCCCCCTGCATCCCTTGTCCACAACTTTCAATGTGTCCCCTAGTCTTTGTACCATTAGTTAATGGGAACAGTTTTTCCTTATCTAATGTATCTAAGCCTGCCATAATTTTGTACAATTCTATTAAATCTCCCCTCAATCTCGTTTGTTCGAATGAGAACAAACCCAGCTTTTCCAACCTAGCCTTGTAACTAAAATCGTCCATCCCTGGAACCATTGTGGTAAATCTCCTCTGCGCTCTCTCAAGGACACTCACATCCTTCCCGAAGTGTGGTGACCAGAACTAGATGCAATACTCCATTTGGGGCCTAACCAGAGCTTTATAAAGGTTCAGCATAACTTCCCTGCTTTTGTACTCAATGCTTCTATTTATGAAGCCCAAGATCTCAAATGCTTTACTGACGACTCTCTCAATATGCCTGCTACCTTCAAAGATCTATGCACATGCACCCCCAGGTCATCAGATTTTGAAACAGAATGTTGTGGCCTACGTACCATTTTTAATATATGATTAATTAGACTAATTAATGAGTGCACGTTCTTTAGAACTATGTCATTAGGTATATATTGCCTCTCCCTATTCCTTCTGCCCAAATGCATCATCTCACACTTGTCAGTATTAAATTCCACCTGCCACCTGTCTGCCCACTCCACCAGCCTATGCCCTGTTGCAGGTGGCTCATATCATACTCACTGTTTGCCGCACCTCCAAGTTTGGTGTCATTGGCGAATTTTGAGATTCTACACTGTCTGCCATTCTCCAGTCTGAAAAGCAACCATTTACTGCAACTCGCTGGTTTCCATCTTTAAGCTATTTTTTTGTCCACTTGGACACTCACCCTCCTATTCCATGAGTCTCAATTTTGTTAACCAGCCTTTTATGTGGTTTCTCACCAAACACTTTCTTAAAATTCATATAAACAACATTCCCTTCATCAAACTTCTGTTATTTCATCAAAAAATTCAGTTAGATTAGTGAAGGATGATCTGCCTTTTATTGTAAATGGAGGAATCCAGCTAATGGACATAAGTTTCCCACACTAAACAGATACCAATCTAATAGTGGCTTATGAACTGTAGAACCCCTCGTGATGAAGCTCAGCATCATTATAAAGAAAGAAAGAATATGCATTTATATAGCTCCTTTCACTATCTTAGGACATTCCAAAGCATTGGAGAGCAAAATGTACTTCATGGGGGAGGTTGATAAGTACCTCAATGAGGTGGGGGAAGTACTTCAGTATGATAGAGTTGAAAAACTGCCTCAGTAGTAAGGGTTCAAAACAGTGGGAAGAGTCTACAACTTCTTAATGAGTGTAGGGAGTACAATTTATCTAACGGCTACAGTAGTTAGAAGATTATACAGGCCATAATTTGATTTACTTTTGATAGGCCTACTTGGAAAAAAAAGCTCAGATTTTTCAAACAGTGGAGAGCTGTTTCAATTTGCATCCTGTCCTAACTTTTTTTTAAAAAACGAAGAGATGCCCATATTTACTACCAATATTTCTATATTTCTCTTCATTTCTGAACAGATATTTTTCTGAGATACGGTGTTATATTGCAGGGTGTTATCATCTTAATAATGCTATCAAAGCTTAACATTGAAAACCCCAATCACAGCAACATTTATAAACCTAATGGAAATTTCCAGTAAATGTGAACACTTTTATAGCTGAATTATCCACCATAGGTTTCAACAGATTTTAAAACAGAATGTTGTGGCCCACATACCATTTTTAATATATAATAGATTAGACTAATTAATGAGTGACAAGCCAAA
The DNA here is from genome assembly GCF_036365525.1 of Heterodontus francisci. NCBI lineage: Eukaryota > Metazoa > Chordata > Chondrichthyes > Heterodontiformes > Heterodontidae > Heterodontus > Heterodontus francisci. Next base: position 83,779,694 of record NC_090372.1, read on the forward strand.
TTACTCATTATTCTTTGCCAGCGACATCTGTTTTAATCTGTTTTTGTTTTTTCAAATCATAGATTTATTTGATGGGCTTTAACTTCTGTTACTGTTGCTTGTGTAGGATATTCTGTAGGATATTCTGTCGGATATAACCGAATTGTAAGTGTATTAATTGTACAATTCAATGATTGCAAAAGAGATCCTAACTACGCATGAAGATGAAAGTAATGGGTATAATGTCCTCCACATGGCATTAATTACAATATGGATGCAAGCATTTACATAGAATCATAGAACCAAAAAACACAAAAGGAGGTCATTCGGTCATTGTGCCTGTGCTGGCTCTTTGAAGGAGATGCCCAACTTAGTCCCACATCCTATCTTATTTCCCATAATTCTACAGATTAGTTCTTAAGTACATGTCCAATTGACTGTTGAAAGTCCCTATGACATCTGATTCCATCATACTTTCAGGTGGTGAGTTCTAGATCTTAGCAAGCCTCTGTGTAAAAAAGGTGTTTTCTCTTTTCCCCTTTAATTCTTTTGTCCCTTATTTTAAATCTACAACCTTTGGTTCCCAACTCACTTGCCAGAGGAAATAGTTTCCCCCTATTTGCTCGAACAAAACCCCTTAAAATTTTGAATACCTCTATTAGGTCTCCCCTTAACCTTAAGGAGTACAATCCCAGCTTCTCTAATCGTCCCACATAGCTGAAGTCTCTCATCCTTGCTATCATCCTGGTAAACCTTTTCTTCACCATCTTCAGGGCCTTGACATCTTCCCAAAGTGTGGTGCCCAGAATTCTATGTCAATACCCTAGCTGAGACCTAACCAGAGTTTTGTAAAGGTTTAGCATGACTTCTTTGTTTTTGTATTCAATGCCCCAACTTACAAAGCCAAGTATCCCATTCGCTTTTTTAATTGCCTTATCACCTTGCCCTGCCACCTTCAAAGATCTGTGAACATGCACCCCCAGGCCCCTCTGTTCGTGCACTCCCCTCAAAATGGTACCATAGTTGCATTCTTCCTGCATTCTGTTTCAGAGAAGTGTTTCAGAAAGATGGACTACATAAATCATTTTATTTTAATACTTCCTAAAAAAGACTCTTTTAAATAATGATTGTAAAATACCAATCTGTACATCTCTCACTGGAATGGCTGGTAAACAGAATCCTTAGGTGTTACACACTGCACCTTATCATTGATTCATTGAGTAAAAGATCAAGGCCAAATATTAACCGACTAACTACCTGAGTGTAATCAGGCTTAGCCCTATGGCCCACTTCTATATATCTCACTGTGATATATTTCAGAGGAAACCAACCAAAAACCACAGTGATTCATCGCAATGGATATTTTTTATTAATGCAAAACATCGTAGAATCATACAACACAGAAGTAGGCCACTCATCCCAACCTGTCATTAGAAGAGCTTTCCAATTAGTCCCAATCCACTGCTCTTTCCTCATAGCCCTGCAAATATTTCCTTTTCATGTATCCAATTCCCTTATGAAAGTTATTACTGAATATGCTTCCAATATCCTTTGAGGCAGTGCATTCCAGATCATAACTCAGTGTAAAAACAAAATCTCATCTTCCCCGCACCTCAGTTCTTTTGCAAATTACCTTACATCTGTGTGGAATTAGCTGTCTGATAAGATCATAGAAAATCTATTCTGAAACACTGGCATAACTAAAATTTATAAACATTTGCTACAAATGTGTACTTCTGAAAGAAAAAAACAATTCCAATGGAATTTGTACAGCCACTTTCAAAGATTTCTGAATATGCACCCCTGCTTTTGCACTCTGCAAAATTGTACCATTCAGATTAATTGGCCTTTCCATTTTGTCACTCCCAAAGTGCACTCACACTCACCACTTTAAATTGCAGCTGCATTGGATGCATCTGCCCATTTCACCAGTCTGTCTATGATCTCCTAAAGTCTACTACCAACCCCAAATCCAACCACCGCTACCTCTGCACCCCCTACCATCCCTGGCCATCGCTCCCTCCTCCACCTGCCTCAGGCACTCCTACCTCTACTCCACCCCCCAGTCACCACTCCATCTCCCCCTACCCCAATCATTACTCCCTCCCCTCACCGGCCATGACTACCACCATATCCTACAGCCCAACCATCACTCCCTCCCCCACTCCCTGGCCACCACTACCTCTTCCCCCTGCCATTGCTGTATGTCCCCCTCGCCAGCCATCGCTGCTTCCTGGCCTGAGCACCCATGTTCCTGCCCCAATCACCCATTTCCCAATCCAATCATCCCCCAACCCTTTTAATTACTTACCTGAGGGCCACTGCTGGCTGATCTTCCATCCAGCTGCTCCAACGAGCTGCCTGTTACTGTCTGCAGTTTGTCAGCTCAATGATAATGATGCGCAAGGTCCAATATCAGTAATGCTGCAGGCCTCATGCAGACCCCCACCTGCCAAGAATGAGGCATATTAATTTCACCACATGGACATTAAATTTCAAATTGTTACTGGGAAGAAGAGAAGGCCCGTTACAAGGACAGCCAGACCTTAGCTGGAAAAAACACTTACATACTAACAGACATTGAAGGCAGGGAAGCGCATTCCATTCCCTGCTGAGATGACACAATACACAGAGCCAAGATGTGGTCAGACCAGTTAGTCACATGACTAACATGCTTGGCAACCTGGGGGTTTTTGAATTGTACAGTTTGAACTGAGAGCCTGTAGAAAGCTGTTTGCTCCTGGATTGAAAAGCCCTCTCCTGACTGGCTCGCCACAACCTCTCCCATCTGCTCCCATCTCTTTCTCATGGAACTCCAAATCCCACTGAAGACACGTGAACCCCAAGAGAGAAAAGTCTCCTGCAGTGAACAAGGTTTAAGAAGAATGCAACGAAAAACAAGATCTACCCACAATCAAGGACTCTACAGTGAGCTTGAAGAACCGTAACAACAACTCTTCAGGTATTACCTCAAACTTTCCCACTTTATTTTTTCTTCTGCTCTTTTTTGTCTCTATTTGCAAGTGTGTATCACATATGCATGCTAGCGTGGGCGCATCGTGTATACATAGGCGTCAGCCAATTTAGAGTTTAAATTTAAGTTTAATAAATTTCAACTTTTCTTCCTTAAACTTAAGAAAGCCTGTTTGTGCTGGTTTCTTTGCCTTCTAATTGGAAAGCGACGAACAAGGATTCACCAAGGGGGCGCTAAAAACAGTGTGTTTAAAAATAAAACCCTGTTACATTAAGACCAGGTGAAAGCCAAAAGGGAACACTAGACCTCTTTCTCACCTGGTCGTAACAAGGTGCAGACATTTATCCCTGTGTTACCCCTGCCAAACCTCCTCTGTGCCCAAAAAATAGACACGCATTAATTTCTAGGCCACTATCTTCACTATCTTTCACACCTGGATCTTATTTTAATTCCAGAACAGAGTATTGGTTGAAAAGTTTCTTATCTATTGGCTGGAAATTTTCTTTGGGTGGAAGGGTCGGCCCATCGGCCAAATATTCGCTGGCGAGTCCGCCTCCACCAGGCCGGTGAGCCAGGCCTGGACTTTTCGCTTCCCAGGCCCTTAATTGGTCTTGGGCAGGACTTCGACCTCCTTGAGGCAGCAAGTCCTGCTTAATGGAGCTGCCGGCCAATCAGTGGGCCACCAGCTGTTAGACCCCACAGCGCCACTGGGATCAGTGGCCACTGCTGAGACTACACCCAACCATCGCAAGCAAGATGAAGGATGGCCCTAAAGACAGGTATGTTTTTAGGGCCTTGCCGGGGACTATCGGCTGGACCCCAGCGAGGCAAGGAGGGGTTGGCTAGAGGGGCGGGCAGAGTGTTGTCCGTTGGGCGCAGCCCTCCGTGGGGCACAGGGTGCCCGAACAGGAGGGCCCAACCCAGCCCACAAGAAGGCCGCCTGGTTTTACCAGGTGGAGTTCTTGAGGCTTTTGTCGTCCGGCTGCTGAGGGTAAAATACCAGTGGTGGCAGGAGGAGGCCCTTGAGGGCCTTGATTAGCCAGGGGCGGGTGGGCTGTTTCTTGCTGCTACCGCCCTGCGTAAAATTGAAGCGGGGCAGGAGGGGATCGAGAACAGCCCCCCCCTCCCCCCCGCCACCCCGCACCTCGCATTCGATTTTATGACCAGCTCCCACCCCACCCACCAGCCTGCTCGTTTGGGCACCGTAAAATTGTGGCCATTATTTCTGTAAGGGAGCTAATCAAATAATTTAAGGGATTCTCAATTCAGTTCTGTGGAATTGCAAGTCAGTAATGTAAACCTCTTGAATGAACACCAGTTGACACCAGTTCCATTCTCACTCAGAGAGGCTGGTGGAAGAAATGGGCATGTTACGCTAGTAGAACTGAGAGTGCTGTTGAAGCAATGTTCATGTAGGAACTCGAAAATGACAGTATCAAGTTCTGAGATTACTTGTATGAATAACAGCCACTGTACCTCAAAAGTAATTCATGCAGGAATTTCATAGTTTTTCAATGTGATAGAGCACTATATAAATGCAAGTATATGTGTTATTATTCTCACTTGGAAACACATTAGAAGGATGAACTTTGCTAGCTCTTGAATTGTCCATTAAATATTATTGTACAGAGAGTTACATATTGTTGAGGAAAACATCCTGTTTGAATCTTCGACATTAAAGGCACTAAATAAATGCAAGTTGTTATTGTTGTTGAACCATACATTTGCTGGGTCACATCATTCCATTATATTTACATGAGACGGAAGAAAAAATCCAAACCCCAAAATTATGCCATGGGATATTGGTGCATTCATCTGATATTCTTTATTTTACAGAAGATGTTAACCAGTTGAAAATAAGTTACTCTGCTCAATATCAGAAGGAGGAATTTCTGGTGAACTAGTGGCCTATATGATAATTTCAGGGCCTGAGTTTCATTACTCAAAAGCATGTGAGCAAGTCATCAGTAATCTATCTAATTTCATTCACTCAGTCTCAAACTGCAGCTCTTTATATGTTTGACATCTCTGAACAAATTCCCTCTCAGATTTGCCAGATGAACATAATATTGGAATTCCCAAGTTCGATTCCACTGTTACTCATGGATGAAGATGTGTAGTAATGAGCCAGTGCTGTGCAAGAATACAAATGGAAGATAAAAAAACATAAAAGAAAGCCTTTTAAAATAATTCTTAGTTGCTAGCTTCACTGTGCAATTATGTTAAACTATGTAGTTGGTTCAGTTATTTCCTCTTGCACCTTGCACAAAATCCAATAGCCATGAATGAATGGTGATCCAGTCGTGATTAACAGGACACAGGACTTGCTGAGCTGGCAAACAGATCACACAGACATTTGTTTATTTTTATGTAATTACTTGTGGCACACAGCAAGGACACTCACAGAGCCGAGAACATGCCATTTGTCTTCATATTTCACTAAAATCCAACTACCATCATGTATGTCAAATGCTTGAAGGAAGGCTCCATCTGCTTGTCACTGTGTGACTAATGGTCTGATAGCACGAATCAATACCCCAGTGGAAACTCTTTCTCTTGCTCTGTGTCTGTCAGATAATTCCTGCATTTAATTAGCATAGAGTAAACAATCTGCTCCCTGCATGTGGCACTAACATCTGATATTATTTGTCAATCTAGTCTTGCACTTTAGGAATGGTGATTGGTAACACTTGTGGAAGGGGAAGCACCAGAAATATCTCTATCCTTGGAAAGGTAAGGTATTTAATTGCAGCAAAAAAAATGAACTGCACTCAGCTTCATGATAATTGACTCCTCTCGTACATTGAAAAGATAATAGGCTGGAATTTCCACGGGGGTTCTTCTGATATTCATTCACAAATTTGTCAGGAAAACAGCAGAACTCCCAGAAGAAAAAATCACTGTAAATGGCTGAAAATGGTCATTCATACCATTTTTCTGGGGGTCCCACTACAACAGGAGACCTGGAGACCCCCTGTAGATTCTCCAGACCAATTTATGTTTGTTTTCCTCAGCCAAGGATTCCTCTCCACTATGGTTGACAGGAACTTCAACTGAATAGGTTTCATTCCTGTGCTTCTGCCCTCATATTTTCATCACCTCCTTATCACATTTCCATATACCATTATCCTTTTTAGTTGTGTTTGCTGTCAAAGAAGCATTTCAATGAACCATTATTTTAGCATCCATTCACTTTTTTCAATATTCAAAGTTCTTACTATTCAACAAATGAGAAAAAGGATCTAAGGCAAATTTATGCATGCAGAAAAATCAATGGCTATTAAATCAAATCAAACAAGATCAAGGCAAATTATAATATTGGTATTATGAATAAAATCCAATATTGAGCTACAAACTGCATTTCAGTATATGCAAAAAACATTTGAAATATTGTTTAAATTTCACAGCTTCATAAGTTCCAAATAAATTGTTCAATAGGTGTTATTGTGTTAAAGGGGAACTTTAACACGTTCTATCCTACAGAAACTGAGTAGAGTGGTAGTTAAAATTTTAAAGTGAGGCACCAAGGACACCTGTCCAAAGCCAGTGGGGTCCTTCTTCAAACAGACAGAACATGCTTTGATGACAGAGCTCTGATGGGGCTTGACTACAATCTGACCCATGGTCCTGTATAGGGAAGCCATTGCAAAACTAGTTGGAAAGTGGACGCAGTTTAAATTTAAAATTGCAATCGGCCAGAATGGAGAGGAAGGCCAGTGGCTAACTTACCCACTTTGTTTTAGCTGCCAAAATGGGTGGGGGAGGTTGTTAAAATTCCCTGCAGTTGGTGTGAAACTGGCCATCCATCCTTTGTCTTCCTTAAATTTCTCCTGACCTAAAGCTCTGCTGTCTGTATCCTGTTCTATACCAAAGTTCCGTCCAGCCACCACTTCTGTTATTATTGACCTAAACTGGTTCCCGATCCCCCTACACCTCAAATAGAAAGATTTTATCCACATATTTAAAGTTTTCCACCTTCTCTCCTCCTTTAAGGCCTCCCTTTTTGATCAAATATTTGACCTTCTTAATCTCTACTTCTTTGGCACATCGTCTATTTTCCTTGTGCATCTGTGAAGTGCCTTGGGATGTTTTTGTAAGCCAAAGGTGCTATATAAATGCAAGTTATCGTTGATATTGTTATGTGTATTCTGGTTGTTGATTAATGATGTTCAAGGCCATTACATCTAGTATCAATATTTTTTTAAGATTTTAAATTATTTTTTATAATGTTTATAAATCTTGTTATTTGCCAAAATTTTCCTTTGCTTTATTTATTATCCCATGTGGAGTAATGGTGTACAAATACCTAAAACTTACTTTTAACTATTTGGAAGAGTGATTTTTGTGATCCAATAAAATGCAAATTTTAGATTTTGGTACAGACTTGGCCTTCTCCTGGACAACTGTAAATCCTTACATCACAACATCAGCCTGTTGTGTTTAACAAGCATAGATTCACGTGGTTTGGACAATAGAGGTAAGATGTCATCTGAAGGCAATTTGGGTTTACATTGGTGACGCTCTGTTTTAATTTCCTGCACCACAGTTTTCCCTATATTGCTTCAAGTGCTTCGAAGCTAATTTAAAGAAGACAGCTGCCATGATTTTTTCTTTCATTAGCTGGAATGGATTTGAGAGAATGCCATCTGTTAGAGAAGTACATTTTCAACAAATAGTTGACAATCACTTCCAAATGAGTTTCTTTTTCTCCATTCTTGCTAGTTCACCCTCATCCATTGCACACCTTCATTCTTGTACTAATGTATATTATCTTGACCTGTGCATTGCCAAGTCATTAATAGATATTTGGGACACAGATATGAAAGTATGAGAACATTTGAGAAATAGCGACTGCAGAATAATTAGATACGTGAGAGCGATTTATTGTTTGCCTTCCACCCCTTTTCTCAAAAACAAGTCAGTAGGACAACAAACATATGTTTTAAACGCCACTGCCCACCAAGTGACCATTTAACTGGGTGGGCAGCGCTCCTACCCAAGCATTTTTCCATTTATCAGTTGCAATATTGGTGCTGGATGTAGAAAAGCCTAACTGGTTGTCCTTAAAGGGACTGATGGAGGCTGCTTCCAAACAACCAAAAATAAAACAGGTTTCACTGAATTTTCTGGGGCTAGCAAGAGCATGAATGGTTCTGTTGGCCGCTTGCAATTCTTGCGATACACTGCTGGTCACCCAATGGTTTTCCCCAGCATTGCTTCCTCCACCTCACACCACACCACCACCCCCACCAGCCCTCCAGCAACCCCCCCCCGTCTCCCCACAACCACCCTTAAATATTTCGTCAGCAGAGGAGCTGCTTGATTTCATGTTTTCCCCACCCCAATCAACGAGCTGCCTTTCAGCACTTGTTGAGCACTGGCATCTCACTGATCATATTCAAATGAGGCACAACCATGAAAATGTTTTGGGCCTCTCACTGGTGTCATCGGGTAAGTGGTGCAACCAGCATGCTCGCTACCCACTAATGTGCGCTCTGTTTAAAAATTGACCGCAGTGTTACAACAGAAAAATAATGAAGAATCAAAAGTCAAAGTGCTGGGCTGATAAAGAGCAAACGCAGTAAAAGAAGGGATCTGGCTCAAGTCAAAAGGGCAGAAAAGTGACAATATAAGATGGACAGAGTAAGGACCAATACTATAATGTGAAAAGGGGGTTACATGATAAATAGAGAAAGCAAGCTGAAACTGAAATTTTAGAGGCAGTCAGTTGATAAAACTAGGACTAGTGTTGTTCAAGGAATTCATAAGAAATCCAAAAAGTGGAGTGTCCACCTTGACTCAGTGGTACACTCATGTTTCTGAAGGAGACAATTGTGGTTCAAAACCCAATTCAGAGATTAGATCATATAATCGTGGATGGTGTTTAGTGAAGTACTGAGGGGAGTGCTGCTTTGTTCGTGATGATACCTTTGATATAAGGTGTTAAACTGATGTCCTGTCAGATCATAGAATCATAGAAAGTTTAAGGCACAAAAAGAGGCCACATGGCCCATCGACTCTGTGCCAGCCGTAAAACGATCCACTCATTCTAATCTCACCTTCCAGCATTTGGTCCATAGCCCTGCAGATTATGGCACTTGAGGTGCATATCCAGACTCCTTTTGAATGAGATGAGGTTTTCTGCCTCAACTACCCTTTCAGGCAGTGAGTTCCAGACCCCCACCACCCTCTGGGTGAAAAATGTTTTCCTCGTCTCCCCTCTAATGCTTCTACCAATCACTTTAAATCTATGCCCCCTAGACCTCACTGCTAAGGTGAACAGACCCTTCACCTCCACTCTATCCAGGCCCCTCAGAATATGGACATTTCAATCAGATCTCCCCTCAGCCCTCTCTGTTCCAAGGAGAACAAACCCAGCCTATCCAGTCTTTCCTCAAAGCTGTACTTTCCAGTCCTGGCAACATCCTCGTAAATCTTCTCTGTACCCTCTCTAGTGCAATTCCATCTTTTCTGTAATGAGGTGACCAGAACTGCACACAGTACTCAAGTTGTGGCCTATACAGTTCTAGCATAACCTCCCTGCTCTTATATTCGATACCTCAGCTAATAAAGGAAAGGATTCCATATGCCTTCTTAACCACCTTATCGACCTGTCCTGCTACCTTCAGGGATCTGTGGACATTCACTCCAAGGTCCCTCACTTCCTCTACACTTGTCAGTATTTTCCCATTAATCGTGTATTCCTTTGCCTTGTTTGACCTCCCCAAATGCATCACCTCACACTTCTCTGGGTTAAATTCCATTTGCCACTTTTCTGCCCATCTGACCAGACCATCAATATCTTCCTGCAGCCTACAGCTATCCTCCTCATTATCTACCACATGGCTAATCCTTGTGTTGTCTGCAAACTTCTTGATCATGCCCCCCTACATTTACATCCAAATCATTAATATATAGCACAAAAAGCAGGGGACCCAGTACCGAGCCCCGTGGAACACCACTGGAAACAGCCCTCCAGTTGCAAAAACACCCGTCAACAATTACCCTTCGATTCCTACTACTGAGCCAATTTTGTATCCAACTTGCTGTATTTCCCTGGATCCTATGGGATTTTTTTTTAAACTAGTCTGCCATGTGGGACTTTGTCAAAAGCCTTGCTAAAATCCATGTAGGCCACATCAACTGCACTACCCTCATCTATCTTCCTTGTTACTTCTTCAAAAAATTTGATCAAGTTGGTCAAGCAAGATTGTCCCTTAACAAATCCATGCTGACTATCCTTGATTAACCTGTGCCTTTTTAAGTGACAGTTTATCCTGTCTCAGAGTAAATTCCAAGCATTTGCCCACTACTGAGGTTAGATTGACTGGCTTGTAATTATTCGGTCTATCCCTCGCTCCCTTTTTAAACAGAGGTACAACGTTAGCAGTTCTCCAATCCTCCAAAACCACACCTGTATCCAGTGAGGACTGGAAAATGATGGTCAGACCTTCCTCTATTTCCTCTCTTGCTTCTTTTAACAGCCTGGGGTATATTCCATCAGGTCCTGGTGATTTATCAACATTCAAGGATGCTAATCCCATTAATCGGTCTTCTCTCCCTATGTTTATCACATCCAATGCTTCACACCCCTCTTCCTTAACTACAATATCTGCATCATCCCCCTCTTTTGTGAAGACAGATGCAAGGTATTCATTAAGAACAATACCAACATCTTCCACCCCTACACATAGGTTATCTTTTATGGGCCCTACACTCTCCTTAGCTATCCTCTTACTCCTAATGTATTGATAAAACATCTTTGGGTTCACCTTGATTTTGGTTGCCAATATTCTTTCATGCCCTCTCTTTGCTTTCCGATTTTCCTTTTTGATTTCACCCCTCCACTTTCGATACTCCTCTACTTTATGTAGTATTGAGTTATTGGTGTTGGACATAAGCTTTCCTTTTCTGCCTTATCTTACCCTGTAAGCTCTTTGACATCCATGGGGCTCTAGATTTGGCCGTCTCACCTTTTTTCTTTGTGGGAACATGTTTACTGTGAACCCCTTGAATCTCCCCTTTGAATGCCTCCCACTGCTCTGACACTGATTTACCTTCAAGTAGCAGTTTCCAGTCCACTTTCACTAAATCACTCCTCAGTTTAGTAAAATTGGCCTTGCCCCAATTAAGAACGCTAACTCCTGTTCTCTGTCCTTTTCCATAATTATGTTAAAACTGACTGAATTATGATCACTACCACCAAATGCTCTCCCACTGCCACTCCTTCCACCTGCCCAGTTTCATTTCCTAAAACTAAATCTAAAACTGTGCCCTCTCTTGCTGGACTTGCTACATACCGGCCAAAAAAGTTCTCCTGAATGCACCTCAAGAATTCTGCTCCCTCAATTCCTTTCACAATAAAACTATCCCAGTTAATATTGGGGTAGTTAAAATCCCCTACTATTACTGCCCTATTGTTCTTGCACTTCTCAGAGATTTGCCTACGTATCTGCACTTCTATCTCCCTCTGACTGTTTGGGGGTCTATACTACACTCCCAGCAGTGTGATTGCCCCTTTTTTGTTCCTTAGCTCAATCCATATGGTCTCATTTGATGAACCTTCCAGCATATCATCCCTCCTCACAGCCGTAATAGTTTCTTTGACCAAAATTGCCACTCCCCCTCCTTTCTTAGCCCCCTCTCTATCGTGTTTGAAAACCCTGTAACCAGGAACGATGAGCTGCCATTCCTGTCCCTCCTTAAGCCATGTTTCTGTAATAGCTATGATATCAGACTGCCACATGTCTATCTGTGTTCTCAGCTCAACTGCTTTGTTTGCTATACTCCTTGCATTGAAATAGATATGCTTGAGCACTGTCAAACTCTTTTTTATTTTATAACCTTTGTTTCCTCTGTCTTCCAGACTCATCCATTAATTTTCTGCCTTCCATTTTCATTTCTGATTTTGTCCCAACTAAGTCTACCCTCAGGTCCCCATCTTCCTGCCAAACTAGTTTAAACCCTCCCCAACAGCACTAGCAAAACGTCCTGCAAGGAACTCAGTCCCGGCTCTGTTCAGGTGCAACCCGTCTGGCCAGTCCCATCTCCCCCACAGCCGGTTCCAATGTCGCAGGAGTCTAAAGCGCTCCCTCCTGCACCATCTTTCCAACCATGCATTCATCTGTCTTATCCTTCTATTTCTATACTCACTTGTGCGTAGTGATGGGAGTAATCCAGAGATGAGTACTTTTGAGGTCCTGCTTGTTACCTTCTTACCTAGCTCCCTAAATTCTGACTGCAGGACCACATACCTCTTTCTATCTATGTCGTTGGTTCCGATGTGGACCGCGACCGCTAGCTGTTCACCCTCCCCCTTCTGGATGCTCTGCAGCCGTTCAGAGACATCCTTGATCCTGGCACCAGAGAGGCAACACACCATCCTGGATTCATGTCTGTGGCCACAGAAATGCCTGTCTGTTCCCCGGACTATTGAATCACCTATCACCATGGCTCTTCCAGTCTTCCCTGTAACCCCCTGTGTAGCTGAGCAACCCGTGGTGTCATAGACTTGGCTCTGGCTGCACTCCCCAGGTGAAGCATCACTGTCCTCAGTATTCAGAAGTGAATACCTGTTGGAGAGTGAGAAGTAGAGCGTGGCTACCTGACCCGGACCCGACGGGACCCGACAACATGTCGGGTCAGGTCACTCTTCCGGGTCCGGCATTCGGGCTCGGCTCGGGTTGGGTCGGGTCGGGCCGGGTCAGACACACTCTATCACCACCTCTGGCACGTGGCTCCAATGTTAATGTACTTTTTGGACTTGAAAGGTTGTTTAGTTACAGTATTTTTAAGCTTATGCAGATAAGTAACAAAGTGAAAAACGGAAGCTCAGTTAACTGATGGTCGGGTCAGATCGGGCGTGGGAAAAAAATGAAAGGACTCGGGCTGGGGTCGGATGTGGTTCTGTCGGGCTCGGATCATGTTTCATTTGCAGACCTGAGCTGGCCTTTAGTGAGGTGCACTCAGTGGTCTACTGCACTACCTGCCTGTTCTTTTTAACTGCCTGGCAGTCACTCATTCCCTCTCTCCCTGCATACTCTTAAGCTGTGGGGTGACCACATTTATAAACGTGCTATCCATGTAGTTCTCATCCTCATGAATGCATCGCAGTGTCGCCAGCAGCCGCTGAAGTTCCAAATCCCGAGCTCAAGCTGCTGCAATTGACGACACATCCTGCACAAATGGTTCTCCAGGATAGGGGAAGCATCCTGGAGCTCCCACATAGCACAGGAGGTGCACTCTTGAGGTTGAAGCACCCCTTCCAGTCCTTTATTTATTAGTTGACCCTTTGCTACTGCTAAAAAAAAGAAACCTTACAAATACTGCAACACCTTAGAATTATTAATAAAACCTTACTAGTATTGATAAATCCTACTAGAAATCAATACAGTTCACTCGTTAAAATAAACTTTACTCAAAAAAATACTCACCAGCTACTCACTTGTGCCTTATTATTAATATTTAATTTGTACTTGTTTTTAGTCTGCCAGCTGTTGAGATGCTATAACCAAGCTATTTACTGATACTCCCTAACAGCAGTTACCCACCAACCAATCACTTTGCAGTTTTCTTGTGATATCACTGTTCATTTTTTTTTCAAACTCCGGCACGCCTGGACTCCTCTTCTGGAAGGTAAGTGCTGTAGGCCACAATATTCGGGCTGTATTTAACTCCTCCTCACTCCATGTTCCTCCCTCAGATGGATGTAAGCATCCCTCAGTACTATTCAAAGAAGAGCAGGGAAGTTATCCCAATGTCCTGGCCAGCATTTGTACCTCAACCAACAACAAAGTAAATTAACTGGCCATTGCTGTTTGTGGCACCTCGCTCTGCTGAAATTAGTGGCTGTGTTTGCCTACATTACAACAGTGACTATGCTTCAAAACTCCTTCATTAGCTGTGAAGGACTTTTGGACAACCTGAGGTCATGAAAGAAGATATAGAATGGCTAAAGAGTGCATTAAAAATCTTAGATAATTTAAAAGGAAATAGTAATTAGTTTTATAAACATGTTAAAAGAGAAAGTTTAATACTTGGGGATGAAAATTAAATACTTTCGGTATGAAAATATGACATATTAAATATTGTGTAAGTGAGAATGCAGATATAGTGGAGGAGAATGTGGAATAATTGTTAGCGATAACCCTAAAAAAAGATTTGGTTCTTTAAATAAAGCAGAACTCAAAGTAAATAAGTCATCAGGCCATGATGGCATGTACTTGTTGAAGGAAGTCAGAAAAGAACATAGCAGAGGCTCTGGCCATAATGTTTCATTCCTGTTTAGATATGAGAATTGTGCCAGGCATTGGCAGGTAGCCAATATAACACCTCTGTTCAAGCTGGTAGGGAAAGATACATTAGGTAATTATAGATCAATTGGACTAACAATAGCACTGGGCCAATTGCTGGAATTCACAATTCAGGATTCAATTAGTGAGTATTTAAAGATGCATAGGTCAATCAAGAATAGTCAGCAGAGGCTTGTTAGATAATTGTTAATAAATTTGACAGAATTTGTTTTGAAAAGTAACTGATTGTATAGTTAAAAGGGATAGAGTAGGTGTGGTGTATATGGATTTTGAAACATTTGATAAATTGTCTCACAGAAGGCTTGTTACTAAAATTCAATCATCTTGCAAAATAAGAAATGTAGTAGAATGGTCAGAAAGTTGATTGATAGAGAGGAAACAGAGCTCGAGTTGATGGGTGTTAAATGAATTAGAGAAGAGTTGGCAGTGATGTACCCCAAGTATTGCTGCTGGGTTCATATTTGTTCTTACTATATAAATGATTTAGACTCGGGCTTTCGAGCATGACATTGAAATTTGTTGCTGACACTAAAGTAGTGGGTGACAAACAATGAGTAGAAATGTACTGACCATCAAGAAGAGATCAGCGGGTTGGCAGATGCAATTTAATGTGGACAGGTACGAGGAATTTTGAAAGGAAAAAGTGGGAATACTGGTTTACTATCCTAGACTTACTTTTTCCTTCCTTGGGAGGGCATTGACTTTCTTCGTGTGCTCGATCCACATCCAATGCACAGTACTGCTAGTGTTGATTGCTTCTACCACCCTTTACCATATAGTTCTGGCCACTGCCTTAAGCACCTTTGTCTGTAGCAAGGAAACAAAGCACATCTCCTGTGTTCCACCTCTGGCAGCAATTGCTCAATAGTTTCAACAAATCAGGGTGTGCTCCATGTTGCTGGATTGCACAGACTCCATTGAAACCCACCACAAAATGTTCCTCTATGGCATTTTAGACTGTTGGAGGGTTAGTAGCCTCTATTGTTTCTTAACTCTAACCAAATACATTCTGTTCTTGACCCCTCCAGGACATTGTCTCTCTCCAGCACTGTAATATTCTCCTTAATCAATACTACTACTCCTCCTCCTTTCTTTCCTTCTCCATCTTTCCTGAACACCTTGTATCCAGGAATATTTAGTATCCAGTTCTTCCTCCTTTTGAGCCAGATCTCTGATATCATCATAACATCATACTTTTATGTGGCTTCCTGTGCCTGTAGCTCACCAAACATATTTACCACATACGTGCACAGTAAACATAAAGTAGAACTTATTGCATTCAGTCTTACTCTAACCCCACCTAATACCTCACTATTTCTTACAGTAGTGCTAGTTGTCTCTCCTAATCCTTTGTGCACCTTGTTTCTCCTTTCTATTACTACATCCTGGTTCCCCTGCCAAGTCAGTTTAAACCCTTATCAACAGCACTAGCAAACCGCCCCACAAGGACATTTGTCCTGGCTCTGTTGAGGTGCAGCCCATCTGGTTTGTATAGGTCTCCTCCCCTAGAACTGGTCCCACTGTTCCAGGAATTTAAAGCCCTCCCTCTTGCACCACCTCTCCAGCCATGTATTCATCTGCTCTATCCTTCTACTTCTCTACTCACTAACATGTGGCACTGGGAACAATCCAGAGATTACTACCTTTGAGATCCTGCTGGCTAGTCTCCCTCCTAGCTGTGTAAAATCTGTCTGGAGAACCTCATCCATCTTTCTATCTATGTCATTGGTACAGATATGGACCACCACTTCTGGCTGTTCACCCTCTGCCCTCAAAATGCTTTGCAACTGCTCAGTGACATCCTTGACCCTGACTCCCGGGAGCCAACATACCACCCTGGATTCACTTCCACAGAAATGCCTCTCTGTTCTCCCAACGACAGAATCCCCTATCGCTATTACTTTCCCAATTTTCCTCCTGCCACTGGCCGTGCCATGGACTGGCTGCACTCCCCAGATGAAGAATCGCTCTCCCCATTGTTCAGGACTGAATACCGGTTGGAGACTGAGATTTTTTTTTTATTTCCAAAATATACTTTATTCATAAAAATCTGTAAAAATTACATTGCCAAACAGTTTCAAACAGCACCAAAAAATACAAACATTGCAAGGGAGATCAGTTTCCTTCAATACAATCATGAGTTGCCTCACAACCCTTCCATTTCACATTTGTCATGCCATTAACATTTTTGCATTTACAGCAAATGAAAATTTTCCCGATACAGTTCGAGGGGTTTCCCATGGATCCAGCCCCTCAGTTCAGCTTGGTGGGGGGACCTTACACTGTGGTGTTTCCCCATTGAGCCTTTGCTGCGGCTGCCCCAAGCTTTAGTTCGTCCCTCAGCACGTAGTCCTGGACCTTGGAATGTGCCAGTCTGCAACATTCGGTTGTGGACAACTCTTTGCGCTGGAAGACCAGCAAGTTTTGGGCAGACCAAAGGGCGTATTTCACTGAATTGATAGTCCTCCAGCAGCAGTTGATGTTTGTCTCGGTGTGTGTCCCTGGGAACAGCCCGTAGAGCACAGACTCCTGTGTTACAGAGCTGCTTGGGATGAACCTCGACAAAAACCCCTGCATCTCTTTCCACACCTGCTCTGCAAAGACACATTCCAGGAGGAGGTGGGCAACCGTCTCTTCCCCACCACAGCCACCGCGGGGGCATTGCACGGAGGGGGCGAGACTTCGGGCATGCAGGAAGGAACTGACAGGGAGGGCTCTTCTCATCACCAGCCAAGCTACATCTTGGTGCTTGTTTGAAAGTTCTGGTGATGAGGCATTCCGCCAAATGACTTTGGCGGTCTGCGGGGGGAACCATCCGACAGAATCCCCTGTCTCCTTTTCCCGTAGGGCCTTGAGGACATTCCGTGCAAACCACTGCCTGATGGATCGGTGGTCAAAGGTGTTTTCCCGCAGAAACTGCTCCACGAATGATAGGTGGTATGGCACAGTCCAACTGGATGGAGCATTCCGCGGCAATGTGACCAGGCCCATCCTTCGCAACACCGGAGACAGATAGAACCTGAGCACATAGTGACACTTGGAGTTTGCGTACTGGAGATCTACACACAGCATGATGCAGCCACACACGAAGGTGTTCATCAGGATGAGGGCCAAGTTGGGTACATTTTTCCTGCCCTTATCCAAAGATTTGAACATCGTGTCCCTCCGGATCCGGTCCATTTTAGATCCCCAGATGAAGCGGAAAATGGCTCGAGTTACCGCCACAGCGCAGGAGTGGAGTATGGGCCAGACCTGCGCCACATAGAGCAACAACGTGAGTGCCTCACACCTGATGACCAGGTTCTTACCCACAATGGAGAGAGATCGCTGGAACATGCTGCCAGGGGAGGTGGTGGAAGCAGATACGATAGCGACGTTTAAGAGACATCTTGACAAATATATGAATAGGAAGGGAATAGAGGGATATGGGCCCCGGAAGTGCAGAAGGTGTTAGTTTAGGCAGGCATCAAGATCGGCGCAGGCTTGGAGGGCCGAATGGCCTGTTCCTGTGCTGTCCTGTTCTTTGTTCTTTTCTTTGTTCCACATGCTCAACTTTTGTTGTACCTTGGCTACTCACTCCTCCCAGGTTTTGGTGCACGCCCCAGCCCTTCCGAACCATATCCCCAGCACCTTCAGGTAGTCTGACCTGACGGTGAAGGGGACAAAGGATCGGTCAGCCCAGTTCCCAAAGAACATGGCCTCGCTCTTGCCGTGGTTAACTTTGGCTCCCGAGGCCAGTTCAAACTGGTCGCAGATGCTCATCAGTCTGCGCACAGACAGCGGATCCGAGCAGAAGACGGCGACGTCATCCATGTACAGGGAGATTTTCACCTGAGTGCCTCCGCTGCCTGGGATTGTCACCCCTCTTATGCTCGCATCCTTCCTAATAGACTCAGCAAAGGGTTCAATACAGCAAACAAACAAGACAGGGGAGAGAGGTTGGAGACTGAGATTTTTTTTAAATTCCAAAATATACTTTATTCATAAAAATCTGTAAAAATTACATTCCCAAACAGTTCAAAACAGCATCAAGTCAAAGAATACAGACAGTGCAAAGGTGATCAGTTACCTTCTATACAATCATGAGTTGCCTCACAACCCTTCCATTTCATTGTCATGCCATACACATTTTTACATTTACAGCACACAAAATTTCTCCGATACAGTTCGAGGGGTTTCCCATGGATCCAGCCCCTCAGTTCAGCTTGGTGGGGGGACCTTACACTGTGGTCTTTCCCCATTGAGTCTTTGCTGCGGCTGCCCCAAGCTTTAGTGCGTCCCTCAGCACGTAGTCCTGGACCTTGGAATGTGCCAGTCTGCAACATTCGGTGGTGGACAACTCTTTGCGCTGGAAGACCAGCAAGTTTCGGGCAGACCAAAGGGTGTTTTTCACTGAATTGATAGTCCTCCAGCAGCAGTTGATGTTTGTCTCGGATGTTTGTCTCGGTGTGCGTCCCTGGGAACAGCCCATAGAGCACAGACTCCTGTGTTACAGAGCTGCTTGGGATGAACCTCGACAAAAACCACTGCATCTCTTTCCACACCTGCTTTGCGAAGACACATTCCAGGAGGAGGTGTGCGACCGTCTCTTCCCCACCACAGCCACCGCGGGGGCATTGTGCGGAGGGGGCGAGACTTCGGGTGTGCATGAAGGATCTGACGGGGAGGGCCCTTCTCACCACCAGCCAAGCTACGTCTTGGTGCTTGTTTGAAAGTTCTGGTGATGAGGCATTCCGCCAAATGACTTTGACGGTCTGCTCGGGGAACCATCCGACAGGATCCACCGTGTCCTTTTCCCGTAGGGCCTTGAGGACATTCCGTGCAGACCACTGCCTGATGGACTGGTGGTCAAAGGTGTTTTCCCGCAGAAACTGCTCCACGAAGGATAGGTGGTACGGCACGGCCCAACTGCATGGAGCGTTCCGCGGCAATGTGACCAGGCCCATCCTTCGCAACACCGGGGACAGATAGAACCTCAGCACGTAGTGACACTTGGAGTTTGCGTACTGGAGATCTACACACAGCTTGATGCAGCCGCACATGAAGGTGTTCATCAGGATGAGGGCCACGTTGGGTACATTTTTCCCGTCCTTGTCCAGAGATTTGAACATCGTGTCCCTCCGGACCCGGTCCATTTTAGATCCCCAGATGAAGTGGAAAATGGCTAGGGTGACTGCCACAGCGCAGGAGTGGAGTATGGGCCAGACCTGCGCCACATAGAGCAACAACGTGAGCGCCTCGCACCTGATGACCAGGTTCTTACCCACAATGGAGAGAGATCGCTGCCCCCACATGCCCAACTTTTAGCGTACCTTGGCTACTCGCTCCTCCCAGGTTTTGGTGCATGCCCCGGCCCTTCCAAACCATATCCCCAGCACCTTCAGGTAGTCAGACCTGACAGTGAAGGGGACAAAGGATCGGTCAGCCCAGTTCCCAAAGAACATGGCCTCGCTCTTGCCGTGGTTAACTTTGGCTCCCGAGGCCAGTTCGAACTGGTCGCAGATGCTCATCAGTCTGCGCACGGACAGCGGATCCGAACAGAAGACGGCGACGTCATCCATGTACAGGGAGGTTTTAACCTCAGTGCCTCCACTGCCTGGGATTGTCTCCCCTCTTATGCTCGCATCCTTCCTAATAGACTCAGCAAAGGGTTCAATACAGCAAACAAACAAGACAGGGGAGAGAGGACAGCCCTGTCTGACTCCAGATTTGATCGGGAAACTTTCCGATTCCCACCCGTTGATTGAGACTGCGCTACTGATGTTTGTGTAGAGCAGTTGGATCCAATTGCAGATTCCCTCCCCAAACCCCATTTTGGAAAGCACGTCCATCATGTAGGTGTGCGAAATCCTGTCAAAAGCCTTCTCCTGGTCCAGGCTGATGAGGCAGGTGTCCACCCTCCTGTCCCGTACGTAGGCGATCGTATCCCTGAGTAGCGCGAGACTATCAGAGATCTTCCTGCCAGGTACAGTACAGGTCTGATCGGGGTGAATCACCAACTCCAGAGCAGATTTGACTCGACTGGCTATGACTTTGGACAGAATCTTGTAGTCAACATTAAGCAGTGAGATGGGCCGCCAATTTCTGATTTCTGCCCTCTCCCCCTTCTGCTTGTAAATGAGGGTGATGATGCCTTTCCTCATGGATTCTGACATGCTGCCGGCCAGGAGCATACTCTCGTATACTTCCAGCAGGTCCGGGCCGACCCAGTCCCACAGGGCCGAGTACAACTCGACCGGTAAGCCGTCGCTCCCGGGAGTTTTACTCGTCTCGAAGGACTCGACGGCCTTTGTCAGCTCGTCCAGAGTTAGTGGCTTGTCCAGTCTCTCCCTCCTGCTGTCATCTAAGACCTCTGTGATAGATGACAGGAAGGACTGGGAGGCTCTGCTGTCTGTGGGCTTCGCGTCATACAGCCCAGCATAAAAGGATTTGCTGATCCTTAGTATGTCGGACTGCGAAGACGTTACCGAGCCATCTTCTTCTTTCAGGCTGCTGATAACAGAGCTCTCTCTGTGTACCTTTTGGAAGAAGTAATGCGAGCACGTCTCATCCTGCTCGATGGAGCGGACTCTGGACCGGAAGATGATCTTGGAGGCCTCCTTGGCAAAGAACGAGGTCTGCTGGCTCTTCACCTCTTGGAGGTCCTCCTTGACCTCGACCCCCATTGACTGCAACCGGAGCAGATTTTGAATACTTTTCTGGAGACTGAGTTGCATTCACAGGACTCCTGCACTACCTGCCTGCTCCTCCTTGACTGCCTGGCGGTCACCCATTCCTTCTCTGCCAGCACACCTTTAAGCTGCAGGTGACCACATCCAGAAACATGCTATTCACATAGCTCTCAGCCTCGCGGATGCACTGCAGTGATGTCAGCTGCTGGTCAAGTTTCAAAACCCAGATGTCGAGCTCCTCCAGCTGATGACACTTCCTCAACCTGTGGTTGTCCAGGACATGAGAAGCATCCTGGAATTTCCACATGGAAAAGGACGTGTACTTCATGAGACTGAGGTGCCCTGTCATGCTTCTATTTATCAGACTAACTATAATTAACAGAAATGCTGACAATACTTTTATATTTTTTTTACCTCACTCCCTAACACTCGCGCTCATTCCTTCTGCTGCTCCGCCACCAGACTCCTTCGGGTCCGCACTCCTTACCACTGGGTTCTCCAATCAATCACCTACCTGCATCCTGTGATGTCACTTTTTTTGTTGATTTGTGTTCGCAGTGCGCTCTCTCTCTCTGCGCCGCTCCTTTTATCTCCGCTGTGCTGTCGGGCCTCCCGCTATTCTTGTGCTTTTTAAGATATCGAAAAATAAATTGGAATTGTTCTAATTCACTATGTAAGCAAGCAAGAATAAGACACTTTATGTATGCTAATTAATTTGCTGAATGTAACATAAGTTGTTGATGGCAGTTCTTCTTCTTCTTCTTTGGCCTCCTTATCTCGAGAGACTATGGGTAAGCGCATGGAGGTGGTCAGTGATGTGTGGAGCAGCGCCTGGAGTGGCTATAAAGGCCAATTCTAGAGTGACAGGCTCTTCCACAGGTGCTGCAGAAAAATTTGTTTGTCGGGGCTGTTACACAGTTGGCTCTCCCCTTGCGCCTCTGTCTTTTTTCCTGCCAGCTGCTAAGTCTCTTCGACTCGCCACACTTTAGCCCCGCCTTTATGGCTGCCCGCCAGCTCTGGCGAACGCTGGCAACTGCTAATAATAGTACAGGAAAAATAGGAACACTGATGTTCCATTTGGACCAGTTCAGATTCCTATCAGTAACTAAGGAATCCAGACTAAAAGGTGGCATGTTTGACCTCTAGTTTGTGCTCTATTAGTTGATATTAGCTAGGATGACAGTGCAATTAGCCTTAGTGCTCTTTGGCAAGGAAGGGGGCAATCAGATAAATTTTCTGGTCCTGACCACTCTCCACTCATCTCTGCTGGAAAGTCTGGATGCCATATGACTGAATAGCTTGTCAGCACTCACTATCTAGGTGAACATGTGAAGAATGAATATCTGACCTAATGTCCATTGAACCAGACACCAACATAAATCCAATAACCTATAAGGAAAAATCAGATTTAGCAGTAAACTCAACTGTACATTTAATATGTAAAAGTATTCTGCAATCAGTGTTAATAGCATTAAAGCACTCCCATAAAAAGGTGAACTCTATCCACAGAATTAGCATTTTGTGTGCACTAAGAGAAGTTGATTGAATCCTAGTCCTCACTATGTTCGTACATTTTAGGCATTGATCAGTTTTTCAGCATTAAAATACAGTTTTTCTATGTAGTGGACTTAACAAGTTAAGATACACTTCATTGTCCTTTATCTAAGTGATTTTGACTTTGTTTTAAAACAGGAAAAAAATCTAATATGACCACATCACCCTATTTAGGACAACTGAGTTCAATACCTTTATTGTTGGCAACAGTTTTTGGGCAGTTAGTCGCGGTCATTTTGCTGGAGTAGCAGAAAAGGGAGCTAATTTATTAAAATACGAGGTAATCACCTGAGCTTCAGGCCCTCTATAGTGGAACAGGACCTGCCAAAGGCTCCATTTATAGAAAGATGATCCTGCTGTCATGTCAAGCCAACATTTTTCAACACGGTTCTTGGAATGCAGGCCGCCATCAGGGATTGCTGCCTGTTGGCTATCCAATAACAATTTGGAAAATGCAAAACAGATCTACTGATTGTAATTATGCAGAATAATAAAATCAGAAAACAAGAATACATGGGTTTTTATGATAACTTACCTAGAACTCGCACCAGTACTGGGGAAGAAGAGAGCTGTTCCATTGGGACGGGCTCCATTTGAACCATGCTGGGACCAGTGTCCTGGTGAATCATATAACTAGGGTTGTAGATAGGACTTTAAACTAATTAGTGGGGGGAGGGTTCAATTGAAGGGAAGTTTAAAATGTCAAAAAGAAATGAGAGAACAGAGGTGCAGGGTAGTGAAGAGGCAAACGATAATCAAAGTGTGACAGGAAGGGGCAGAAAATATAAGCAGAAGAGTGCAGCAGAAATTAGAACTAGAATGAGTAATAATGGTAAAAATTCAAAGCTTAAGGCTCTTTATCTGAATGCACGTAGCATTTGTAACAAGATAGATGAGTTGAGTGCACAAATAGAAATAAATGAATATGACTTGATAGCTATTACTGACATGGTTGCAGGGTGACCGAGACTAGGAACTCAATATTCAAGGGTATTCTATGTTCTGGAAAAATAGGCAAAAAGGAAAAGGAGGTGGAGTAGCTTTGTTCATAAAGGAAGGTATCAGTGCAGTGGTGAGTAGCGATATAGGTGCAATAGATCGTGATGTGGAATCAGTTTGGGTGGAAATAAGGAATAGCAAAGGGAAGAAGTCACGGGTGGGCGTCGTCTATAGGCCCCTGAAGAAGGCAAAGAATAAATCGGGAAATAATGGAGGCGTGTAAGAAGGGTGCTACAATTATCATGGGTGATTTTAATCTGCATATTGACTGAACAAATCAGACTGGCAGAGGTAACATGAAAGGCAAATTTGTATCAGGATTTGTTACTTAGAGCAATATGTTGCAGAATCTACCAGGGAACAGGCTATTTTAGATCTAGTAATGTGTAATAAGGTAGGATTAATAAGAGATATCGTAGTTAAGGATCCTCTATGGGGTAGCGATCACAATGTGGTAGAATTTCAAATTCAGTTTAAGGGCGAGCAACTCGGGTCTCAAACCAGTGTCTTCAACTTAAATATGGGCAATTACGGAGATATGAAGAAAGAGTTGTCTAAAGCGGGCTGGGAAAATAGACTAAGGGGAAGGCCAATGGTTGAGCAGCGGCAGACATTTAAGCAGATATTTCATAACGCTCAGCAAAAATTTATCCCGGTCAAAAAGGACTCGATGAGAAGGATGAACCACCTGCGGTTAACAAAGGCAGTCAAGGAGAGCATCCAATCAAAAACTAAGGCATAAAAGCGGCGAAAACTAGTGGTAGGCCAGAGGATTGGGATTCTTTTAGGAACCAGGACTGGATGACTAAAAAGCTAATAAAGAGGGAGAAAATTGATTATGGAAGTAAATTGGCAAGAAATATAAAAACCGACAGCAAGATCATCTATGGGTATCTAAAAAGAGAGTATCTAAAGTGAGCGTGGGACCCTTGGAGGATGTGACCGGAGAATTGATAAATGGGAACAGGGAAATGGCAGATAATTTCAACCAATATTATGCATCAGTCTTCACGGTGGAGGACACTATAAACATCCCACAGATATCAGGTAAGCAAGGAGCTAATGGGAGGAAAGATCTTGTAACAGTCTCTATCACGAGGGACAAAGTATTTGACAAACTAATGGGACTAAAGGCAGACAAGTCGCCAGGACCTGATGGCCTGCATCCAAGGGTTTTAAAGGAAGTGACTGCAGAGATAGTGGAGCCATTGGTTAAAATATTCCAGAACTCACTGGATTCCGGGGAGTGTCCCAGCGGATTGTTAAACCGCTAATGTGACGCCCCTGTTCAAGAAGGGAGGGAGACAAAAAGCAGGAAACTATAGGCCAGTCCACCGAACATCAAGGATCAACATCAAAAAACATTAAGGATGAAATAGCAGGACATTTAGAAAAGCTTAATGCACTCAAACTGAGTCAACATTGTTATAGTGAAAGGGAAATCATGTTTGACAAATTTGCTAGAACTCTTTGAGGATATAACAAGCAGAGTTGATAAAGGGGAATCAGTAGATGTAGTGTATTTAGATTTCCAGAAGGCATTCAATAAGATGCCACATGAAAGATTATTGCACAAGATAGGAGCTCATGGTTTTTGGGGTAATGTATTAGTATGGATTGAGGATTGATTAACTCACAGAAGACAGAGAGTCAGGATTAATGGGTCTTTTTCAGATTGGAAAGACATAACTAGTGGAGTGCCACAAGGATCAGTCCTAGGGTCTCAATTATTTACTATCTATATTAATGACTTGGAGGTGGGGTGCAGAGTGTAATATATCCAAATTTGCTGATGATATAAAAATAGGTGGGAGGGCATGTTGTGATGAGGACATAAGGAATCTGCAAGGGGATATAGATAGGTTGAGTGAGTGGGCAAACACTTGGCAGATGGAGTTTAATGTAGGAAAGTGTCAGGCCATTCATTTTGGTAGGAAGAATCAAAAGACAGGCTATTATTTAAATGGAGAGAGACTTCAAAAAGTGCAGCACAGAGGGATCTGGGTGTTCCTGTGCATGAAACACAAAAGGTTAGCATGCAGGTGCAGCAAGTAATTAAGAAGGCAAATGGAATTTTGGCCTTTATTGCTAGGGGGTTGGAGTTTAAAAATAGGGAAGTCTTGTTACAATTGTACAGGGTGTTGGTGAGGCCGCACCTGGAATACTGTGTACAATTTTGGTCCCAGTATTTAAGAAAGGATATACTGGGACTGGAGGCAGGTCAAAAGAGATTCACTGGGCTGATTCCTGGGAAGAAGGGGTGACTTATCAAGAACGGCTAAACAGGTTAGGCCTTTATTCATTAGAGTTTAGAAGAACGAGGGGTGATCTTATTGAAATGTACAAGATTCTGAGGGGGCTTGACAAGGTAGATGTTGAGAAGATGTTTCCACCAGTGGGGGAATCTTGAACTAGGGGACATAGTTACAGAATAAGGGGATACTCATTTAAAACTGAGATGCAAAGGAATTTCTTCTCTCAGAGGGTGGTGAATCTCTGGAATTCTCCACCCCAGAGAGTTGTGGAGGCTAAATCACTGGAAGTATTTAAAGAGGAGGTAGACAGATTTTTGAAATATCGGGGAGTTGAGGGCTATGAGGAGCTGGTATGAAAGAAGAGTTGAGATCTGGGGCAGATCAGCCATGATATTATTGAATGGTGGGGCAGGCTTGAGGGGCCGAATGGCCTATTTCTTATGTTCTTATGTTAGAACATATTTGTATATATACACAGCTACTACAGGAGCCACATCTACACATGTATCATTCTGATGGGCTACACCTACAACACCCTGGTCATGTGTAACATGACATCACTTCCTCCAGTAACCTACAGTTACAGCCTCTTAAGATCGTCCCACAACATCCCCCTTTTTCACAAAGGTGAAAACGTGTACAATATACAATGATTTTGCAGTTCGGAATAACTATACATGATTGAAACGAAATGTTATTTACAAGTAAGCAAGTATAACACCTTCTAAAACGTAAAGGAGATTTGCTTATTCATCCTGATCTTGTTATCATAAACCTGTTCCCAGAGCTGAACTCGTCTTGATGACTCCTCTGAGATTCTGGTGACTCAGAACTCTGGTTAGCATGTTCTTCTGTGCGCATAGCCTCTGTACGTTCATCTTCAGACTTTGTCTTTGAATGTGTCTGCGATGCCACAGGGCTGTCACATGTAGTTGTTGTACAGCTCTCTGAGTTGACTTCGGTTCAGTCTGTGAATTGCACCATTGGGTATCTGGACCTCGTACGTTCTGCGCTGGTCACATATCCTCACAACCAAGTTCCTGACACACGATTGAGGACTCAGTCCTACTCACAATCGAGCCAGTTCTGGTGCTGCTTGCCTGTCATACATGCCTTCATCGTCCCTTGTTTGGATGACTGGCAACATCACCAGTTACCGGTAATCCCTCTGGTCTTCAGGTACTTGCTGCAATGAACTGAAGCCTGAGGAGACACACCGGTTATATCGCCACTTTGTCTCAAGACTCCCAGCCTTTGTGTCAATCTTTACATGGACCAACCTGATAAACTTGACCTGGATATTTTCTACCATCCTCAGTGTGTTACTGACTTCATGTATTGTGACAATTCGTAGACCTTGGCATGCTAGAAGTCCTGCGACAGCTGGTGCAATATGAAACATTTGTGGTAGCCATTTGGAGCTCCCATAGCTGCACTATAAGGTTATCGTTCCAAAGCACTTGATTGGAGAACCATTGTCGGCAGTCAGCCTAGCTGTGGTGGGTCGTACCTGAGATTCCCATTTCTGGAAGTACACGTCCTTCAGTATACAGATGGGCAGAATATTTGCAGTTGCTCTGATGTCGATTTTCACTCTGAGCTTATGCTTGTCGTTATTCTGCGGACATATAATCCCAATCATGGCAAATGCCTCAGATTGCGAAACAGCATTGACATGTTGATCCAGTTAACTATGTGAAATGCTTGCTCGCTGTTCATCTGTGTTCTCCTAACAATCTGTGTCTCTGCTGACCTGATTGATATACCTGCTTGGGCTTTTGTTGTATGTTGACATACCTTTTGTTGCATTTGCCACCCTGTCTTGCAGACATTCTCTCTGCATATGATCTGCCATCATTCCTATGTGCAGGATCTGAGCTCGGCCTTCTGCATTGCCTTGCCCAAAGTCCTCACACGCCACAAGCTTTGCAATGGTCCTAGTACACCGGACAACTGCAAATTGGGTGAGTCAGGCAACATTTGTCACAGGGCTTAGCAGATTTCTGAGCCTTGGTTACCATACCGGTTGTTGTAGCCACCCCCAACATTTGTAACTATTGGCGCCCAGCCATGATAGCTTCAAACTTCCTTCCATCATTGAATAGTGCATCTATGGTGTGCCGTTTCTTCTTTCCTATCAGGTCTTTTGTAAGGCCTCTACTGGGGTAGCCACAATTACTAGCTCTATAACCCATTCCGACAATTCAATATCTGCAAAGTCGCATTATTGAGCTTTGTCTTGGCATTTTGCAACAAACTGCTCAATGGACTCATCTTGCCTTTGCTAGGTGGCCATAAGCTCAAGCCTATGTACTCGGAAATTGACCTTTACCTCGAGTTGCTACTCCAGGAAAGCCCATAATTGGATATCTCCTCTGCCCTCCGCCCTATCACACACCTTCCCTTTTGTTCTTCTTCCCTCCTCCCCCCTTCACTTGCTCAAAGCTTATTACATTTCTAACCTTTGTCAGTTCTGATGAAAGGTCGGTCACAGACCTGAAATGTTAACTGTTTCTCTCTCCACAGATGCTGCTCGTCCTGCTGTGAATTTCCAGCACTTTCTATTTTTAGTTCAGATTTCCAGAATCCACAGTATTTTGCTTTTATTGTAGCATTTAATTCACTGCCACATCTCTTCCAGGAATGCCAACCTTGAAGAAGTTCTGCTCTTCTCTCTGATGGGATTTCCATTTGTCTCTTTTACCTTATTCACCTGCATTGCTTTCCATTTCCTTCCTGGTGTTCGATAAGGTGTCTACTAAAACTCATTTTCACAGCCACATCTCCTTCCTCAGTGACTGTCTCCGGCTCTGGCTTATTCCCCTTGGATACCAAGTGAAGTTCCATCCTTCATGTTTTGAATCCACCCAGGATTACAGATATCTCCAAGGCATACAACATTGCTCAGACTGCTGTTCTTGCCGCATCCTGCGATCCACACCACATGTACATACTGGACCTCTCTCTCCAGCAGCATCAACTCACCCTATCTCAAAGCTGTTCTGCTTCGCAGTTTCATTTCATCCTTCATCTTGTCTTATCCAACACATTAACAAAAAACTTTTTCTCTTCCTTTCACGTGTTAAGAAATGCAAGCTCCAGCAGCTCATGGGTACCAACGTCTCTCCAGATCCTTCTTCCCCTTCCCATCCCTTCTCCTAATCTCATTCTTGCCGTGTATTCACCAGACCCTCTGACCTTCCATCTTTGATGCTGAGCTATCTGTACTCAGCAAAGGACTCAGTTTTATCCCCTTATGCCCCCACCTTTTCTGGCACATTGGGATCAGTTCTGGGGAAGATAGGACCTGTACGAGCCAGATGGTCTACACCTTAACAGGACCGGGACAAATATCCTTGCAGGAAGGTTTGCTAGTGCTTTTGGGGATGGTTTAAACTAGATTGGCAGGGAGGAAATAGAGGATGCTCTGAGGATCATCTTCAATTCCTCACTAGATACAGGTGAGGTAGCAGAGGATTGGAGGTCTGCGAACGTTGTACCATTGTTTAAAAAGCATGCGAGGGATAGGCCAAATAATTATAGGCCAGTCAGTATGACTGCAGTGGTGGGCAAATTATTGGAATCAATTCTGAGAGATAGGATAAACTGTCACTGAGAAAGGCATGGATTAATCAGGGATAGACAGCACGGATTTGTTAAGGGAAGGTCGTGCCTTACTAACTTAATTGACCTTTTTGAGGAAGTGACAAGGAGGGTTGATGAGGGTAGTTGTCTACATTGATTTTAATAAGGCAGTTGACAAGGTCCCACATGGCAGACTGGTCAGAAAAGTAAAAGCCCGTGGGATACAGGGGAATGTGGTGGGTTGGATCCAAAATTGTCTCAGTGACAGGAAACAAAGGGTAATGGTCAACGGATGTTTTTGCGAATGGAAAGCGGTTTCCAGCGGTGTTGCACAGGGCTGTGTGGGTCCCTTGCTGTTTGTGGTATATATTAATGATTTGGACTAACATATGGGAGGCATAATAAGGAAATTTGCATATGATGCAAAAATTTGCCGTGTAGTTGACAGTGGCTGGATAGCCATAGACTCCAGAATTATATCAATGGTTTGGTTGACTGGGTGGAAAAGTGGCAAATGGAATTCAGTCCAGAGAAGTGTGAGGTAATGCATTTGGGGAGGGCAAACCAAGCAAGGGAATACACAATAAAGGGGAGGATATTGAGAGGGGTAGAGAAAGTGAGAGACCTTGGAGTGCATGTCCACAGGTCCCTGAAGGTGGCAGGACAGGTAGATAAAGTGGTGAAGAAGGCATATGGAATGCTTTCCATTCTTGGCTGAGGTATAGAATACAAAAGCAGGGATGTAATGCTGGAACTGTATAAAACACTGGTTAGGCCACAGCTGGAGTATTGCGTAAGTTCTGACCACATTACAGGAAGAACATAATTGCTCTGGAGAAAGTGCATAGATTTTCAAGAATGTTGCCATGGCTTGAAAATTGCAGCTATGAGGAAAGATTGGATAGGCTAGGGTTGTTTTCCTTAGAACAGAGGAGGCTGAGGGGTGACTTAATTGAGGTGTACAAAATTATGAGGGGCCTAGATAGAGTAGACAGGAAGAACCTATTTCCCTTAGCTGAGAGGTCATTTACCAGGGAGCACAGATTTAAGGTGAATGGTAGAAGGATTAGAGGGGACATGAGAAAAAACTTTTTCACCCAGAGGGTGGTGGGTGTTTGGAATTCACTGCCCGGATCGGTGGTGGAGGCAGAAACCTCAACTCATTTAAAAAGTACCTGGACATGCACCTGAAGTGCTGCAACTGCAAGGCTATGGACCAGGTGCTGGAAGGTGGAATTAGATTGGGCAGCTAGTTTTTTCAGCCGGCGCAGACATGATGGGCTGAATGGCCTCTTCCTATGCCATAAATTTGCTATGAGTCTATGGTTCTACCTGAATGAATTTCGCAGTCAGCATGATGTTGAGCTTTTCTTCCGTCACCTTCACCTCTGGGCTCACTTCTTTAACCAGGGGTCCTCCCCCTGACCAGCAGACCCATTCACCCACATCCATTGTTCGCCCTCCACCTGGACCCCTCCCTTTGGCCTCTTACCCACTCTTGATCTTTTCATTGATAACAGTCAGCGTTGACACCAGCCATCTTAATTTCTCCGCTCCCCTCACTCACTCTAAGCTGTCTCTCTCCGAACTTGCTGCACTCCGTTCTTTGAGGTCTAACCCTGACATTGTGATCAAACCTGCTGAAAAGGGTGGTGCTGTTGTCTGGCGCATCAACCTCTACCTTGCAGAGGCTGAGCGCCAACTCTCAGACACTTCTTTCTACCTCCCCCTGGACCATGACCGCACGACAAAACATCAAGTCACTGTCTCCAGGACTGTCTCTGACCTATCTCCTCCGAACATCTTCACACCTCATAGTCCTAGAACCCAGACAGCCCGCTTCTACCTCTTTCCCAAAATCCACAAACAGAACTGTCCTGGTAGACCCATCGTTTCAGCCTGTTCCTGCCCCACTGAACTTATTTCTTCCTAACTTGACTCTATTTTTATCTCCACTTGTCCAATCTCTTCCCACCTACATCTGTGACTCTTCTGACACCCTTTGTCAGTTTCCAGGCCCTAACCACCTCCTCTTCACTATGGATGTCCAATCTCTCTACACCTCCATCCCCCACCAGGACGGTGTGAGGGTTCTCCACTTCTTCTTTGCACAGAGGCTAAACCAGTCCCCATCCACCACCACACTCCTCCGCCTGGCTGAACTTATTCTTACATTGAATAACTTCTCCTTCAACTCCACTCACTTCCTTCAAATAAAAGGTGTTACTCTGGGTACCTGCATAGGTCCTGGTTATGCCTGTCTTTTTGTGGGATATGTCAAACATATCTTGTTCCAGTCCTACTCAGGCCCGCTCCCCCAACTCTTTTTCCAGTATATTGATTACTGAATCAGTGCTGTTTCCTGCTCTCACCCCGACTCGAAAATTTCATCAACTTTGCTTCCAATTTCCACCCTTCTTTTACCTTTATATGTCTATCTCCGACACTTCCCTTCCCTTCCTCGACTTCTCTGTCTCCATCTCTGGGGATGGGCTGTCCACTAATATTCATTATAAGCCCACTGACTCCCACAGTTAT
The DNA here is from genome assembly GCF_036365525.1 of Heterodontus francisci. Taxonomy (NCBI): domain Eukaryota; kingdom Metazoa; phylum Chordata; class Chondrichthyes; order Heterodontiformes; family Heterodontidae; genus Heterodontus; species Heterodontus francisci. The sequence goes on from NC_090372.1 coordinate 83,811,561, forward strand.
CTCAACTACATTTCCTCACACCCTGCCTCCTGTAAGGACTCCATTCCATTCTCCCAATTTCTCTGCCTCCGTCGTATCTGTTCTGATGATGCAGCCTTCCACAACAGCACTTCTGACATGTCTTCCTTTTTCCTCAACCGAGGATTCCCCCCACTATGGTTGACAGGGCCCTCCACTGTGTCCGACCGATTTCCTGCACTTCTGCCCTCACCCCTTTCCCTCCCTCCCAGAACCACAACAGAGTTCCCCTTTTCTTCACTTTCCGCCCCACCAGCCTCCACACCCAAAGGATCATCTTCCGCCATTTCCGCCACCTCTAGCGTGATGCCACCACCAAAGTTATCTTTCTTTGCACTTCCCTGTCAACATTTTGAAGGGGTGGCTCCCTCTGCAACACCCTGGTTTGCTCCTCCATCACCCCAATGCCTTGTCCCCTTCCCACGGCACCTTCCCATGCAATCGCAGGAGATGTAACACCTACCCTTTTACCTCCTCTGTGTCACTGCTCACAATGCGGTCTCCCCTACATTGGGGAGACCAAATGCAGATTGGGTGACCGCTTTGCAGAATACCTCCATTCAGTCTGCAAGCATGACCCCGAGCTTCCAGTTGCTTGTCAATTTAATTCACCACCCAGTTCCCATGCCCATATTTCTGTCCACTGCCTGATACAGTGTTCCAGTGAAGCTCAACGCAAGCTCGAGGAACAGGACCTTATCTTCCAATTAGGCACTCTACAGTCCTCTGGGCTCACATTGTGTTCAGCAACTTCAGACCATGACTGCCATCTTAAACTGGTTTTTCATGTTTTGCTTTTGGACAGAGCTGCTCATTATTCTGCCACTAACACTCTCTCTAGACAAAAGCTTTGTCTTTTACTATGGCTATTATTATTCCCTTTGCTTATTTAATCTCTCCTACCCTCCACCCTATCACACAGCTTTCCTTTTGTTCTTCTCCCCCCACCCCACCCACCCCACTTCACTTGCTCAAAGCATTTCTAACCTTTGCCAGTTCTGATGTAAGGTCACAGACTTAAAACGTTAACTGCTTCTCTCTCCACAGACCTGCTGCGTATTTCCAACAGTTTATGTTTTTATGTCCATAGCTTTCTAGGGTCTTTTTGATCTCTAGCTGACAATCCATTGATCCATTGCTGGCCCTCGTTGCCTGGTGCAATCTTAATTTTCATAACTTGTTTCTGTGGTTCACAGATTTCTTGATCCAAGATCCAGTTCCATCTGCTGTTGAAACAGTTTAAATTCAAAAGCTATGTCTGTGCCTTCCAACACCATTTTCTAGATGATCCTGCTTTTTTTTTTATAAATATAGGACTTTTCACAGGTTTTCTTTTATCCAGGCACACTTCTTTTATGGGCTGCTGCTTTGCAGGCTTTCTGTTTTATAACTGCAGATTTTTTTTCTTGTTTCGACAGATTCATTTTTTGCAGGCCTGTCTCTTTAACAGATGCTTTCTTTGTTTACTCAGCTTGTTCTTTTTTTAAACTGGGAGAGCAATTTTTTCTCTCTCTGGATGAATGCAGCTTGCAGTACCAACAGCTGTCACAGCCAGCCTTTTACTTTGTGCTGGATCCCCATTGTCTTAGACAATGCCCACAAAGCAAAAAAAGGGAAAACTAAAGCAGTAATGACTGTATTACCTCTTTTTAAAATTTTCAACCGACTGCCAGATTAGTTGAAAGCTCCGATCCCCTGACAAATTGCCTACTATACTCATGGAGTTTCAACATGTCCAGGGGTCCTGTCTGCAGTGCCCTAGCTTGCTGCACTGTTGTGGGGTCTCCTGGCAACTGCATTCCTAGTAGGTAACTTGCTGCTCCTTGTTCCCTCTTGGTGTGTTCTTCAGAAAAATATCAAACATTGCCATGATATAATTGTTAGTGGTCTTCAGAAAAAATATGTCCCAAATGTGGTCATGTAATATTACTTGTTCCTTTGGTTTGTGTACTATTGTAAGATTCACAGGACTGCAAGTAATATCCATAGAGTAGGTACGTTTTTATAATAACTTAACTAGAACATATACAGCTACTACATGAGCACAGCTACTCATATCTTACTCTGTCAGGCTACACCCACAACTCCCTGGTCATGTGTGATGTGACATCACTTCCTCCAGTAACCTTCACTTACAGCGTTTTACGGTTGTCCTCTCTTAAGATGGTCCCACAATACAACCCACACTTAACTGCTCAGAATTATCAGTAGAATTGGATGCTGATGGTATGTATGAAATAGGGGGTATTATTAGTAAGTTTCAATTGATCTAGCATAAGTTAAATTTACTAATTAGAAAGCAGTTTCCATTCTCATAAAGTTTAGATATTAAAAGCTGGTTTTCTTCCTGAACTTTGTTTTTCAGTCTACCTCTCATATATATGATTCATACATTATTCAAGAGTAGAATATTAACATGGAGGATAAGTGACCTGGCAAAGGTTGGGAGGTGGAGGTAAATATATTAACCCTCATTCATACTTCATTTAGTGTTCCATTTTGACCTCAGAGATCTGTGGTAATTCTGCTGTGTCTCTTTCAATATTCTTTTAGTATCTCATATGGTGTTGCTAGATTTATTGAAAAGAATTTATATCTGTTCACTATTTGTCACCAAATCATAAACACAATGTAAAGAAGGCATTTATGTTTTCACTTAGAATAGATAACAGGAAATGTTCCCTCATTATTGAGTAAACATTAGCTTGCGACCTGAACCAGTTTGGAAAATGAATCTTCATTGAGTAGTAAATTGGAGAGCTGGTTTCACTTATGAACATAGAAAAATGATGGGCAGGAAAAGACTAACTAGTCCATCAAGCCTGCCCCACATTCATAATGGTTGTAGCATCATGACTAAATGTTTTCTACCCCTTCCTCCACCACTCCCTACTGCCATAAAATCTCCTCAGAGAGGGAAGAAAACAATGAAACCATGGCCAATAAGGGGGAAAAATCTATGGAGAATTCCTCATGAACTGCCTCAGGAGATCGAAACCTGTCCAGTAGATCACATTGTTATATGCTAATCCACTTACCTTCCAGATATCATCTGGATCCTTTGCACTTAAGATAATAGGATCTTAAATTCCAAATTAAGCAGTGTCTCCCTCATCTACCAGGTAAGACAGTGTGGTCCCTGTCCCTCCACTTGAGTGCCCAAGCCCTCGTAATGTAAATCTTCAGCTACAATGGGAAACAGAATTCTTTCAAAATAAGACATAGAGTCCCCTCCAGAATCAATTATTTTTGCCTCTGAAAGGTGTGGGGCCTTTCAAAGGCCTGAGCAGAGCACACAGCAGCTCTCAGCTGGTGAAAATTCTATTGTGACCTTGTAAGGATGAATGGATGGAATTCCTGGAATGGCCCAGGAACTCCCCTACGCATGTCCCTTTGATGTAGAGGAGGATGAGAAATCAAGTTCTCCTCCCATTTCTCACCGGAAAATGGTATTGTCTAAGAAACGGGGTGGAATCCTGGTGTTTCTACTGTTATTTCCAACAGTTCTAGAAATATCTGTTAAAGAGCCATAGCCAAGTATACTAAAACAAAGCTTACTCTATACACTGATTTGTTCATTGCTCATGTCCAATGTATATGGATTACAAAGCAATTATTAAAGATCAGAAAACCACTATTTTGGTTATTGTTACTGTCATACAGGCCCCCACCTGCCAAGAATGAGCCACATGGACATTAAATTTCAAATTGTAGCTGGGAAGAGGAGAAGGCCTGTGACAAGGAATTGCCAGGCCTGGCCGGAAGGACATTTTTTGCATAGTAGCAGACATTGTTTGGAATAAAGGACCAGTCCCTGCTCCCAATACACGGAACAATTAGTCACATGACTAATTGGCTGCTGCAGAGTTTTGAACTGAGAGTTTTAATTTGGAGAAACCGTGTTTGAAGACAGAAAGCTCCTGGCTCCTGGTTTGAGAACATCTCTCTCCTCTCTGCTCGCATCTCTTTCTCACCAGCTTCGGAATCCATTGAAGGTGCCTAAACCCCAAGAGAGAAAAGTGTCCTACAGTGAACAAGGTTTCAGAAGAATACTGGGCCCCAACAAAAAGCAAGAATTACCTACAAGCAAGGACTCTACAGTGAGCAAGAAGAACCATAACATCTCTTCAAATATTGCCTCAAAACTTTCCACTTATTTTTTTCCTTCTGCTCTTTTCTGCATGTGTGTATTGCGTATCGAAACAGAGAAAATAGGAACAAGAGTAGGACATTTGGCCCTTCTATTCGGAGGTAGACAAAATGATTTTATATGTTTCTATAAGATCCCCCCTCATTCTTCTGAACTCCAATGAATATAATCCCAATCTACTCAGTCTCTCCTCATAAGCCAACCCCCTCAACTCCGGAAGCTAAGGATTGATAAGTCTCCTGGCCCTGATGGAATGCATCCCAGGGTTCTAAAAGAGATGGCGGGAGAAATAGTAGGTGCACTGGCGGTAATTTTCCAAAATTCGCTGGACTCTGGGGTAGTCCCAGTTGATTGGAAAACAGCTGATGTGACGCCACTGTTTAAAAAGGGAGGTAGACAAAAGATGGGGAATTATAGACCAGTTAGCTTAACCTCTGTAGTGGGGAAGATGCTTGAGTCTATTATCAAGGAAGAAATAGCAGGGCATCTCGATAGAAATTGTCCCGTTGGGCAGATGCAGCATGGGTTCATGAAGGGTAGGTCGTGCTTGACAAATCTTTTGGAATTCTATGATGACATTACGAGCAAGGTGGACAATGGGGACCCAGTGGATGTGGTGTACCTAGATTTCCAAAAGGCCTTCGACAAGGTGCCGCACAAGAGGCTGCTGCATAAGATAAGGATGCATGGCGTTAGGGGTAAAGTATTAGCATGGACAGAGGATTGGTTGACTAACAGGAAGCAGAGAGTGGGGATAAATGAGTGCTATTCTGGTTGGCAATCAGTCACTAGTGGTGTGCCTCAGGGATCGGTGTTGGGACCGCAATTATTTACAATTTATATAGATGATTTGGAGTTGGGGACCACGTGTAGGGTGTCAAAGTTTGCAGATGACACTAAGATGAGTGGCAGAGCAAAGTGTGCAGATGACTGTGAAACTTTGCAGAGGAACATAGATACATTGAGTGAGTGGGCAAAGGTCTGGCAGATGGAATACAATGTTAATAAATGGAAGTCATTCATTTCGGTAGGAGTAACAGTAAAAAGGATTATTACTTGAATGGTAAAAAGCTGCAGCATGCTGCTATGCAGAGGGACCTGGGTGTCCTTGTGCATGAATTGCAGAAGGTTGGTCTGCAGGTACAGCAAGTAATTAGGAAGGCAAATGGAATTTTGTCCTTCATTGCTAAAGGGATTGAGTTTAAAAGCAGAGAGGTTATGTTGCAGCTGTATAAGGTACTGGTGAGGCCGCACCTGGAGTACTGTGTGCAGTTTTGGTCTCCTTACTTGAGAAAGGATATACTGGCACTGGAGAGGGTGCAGAGGAGGTTCACTAGGTTGATTCCGGAGTTGAGGGGGTTGGTTTATGAGGAGAGACTGAGTAGATTGGGATTATATTCATTGGAGTTCAGAAGAATGAGGGGAGATCTTATAGAAACATATAAAATCATGAAGGGAATAGATAAGATACAAGTAGAGAGGATGTTTCCACTGGCAGGTGAAGCTAGGACAAGAGGGCATAGCCTCAAGATTAGAGGGAGCAGATTTAGGACTGAATTAAGAAGGAACTTCTTCACCCAGAGGGTTGTTAATCTATGGAATTCCTTGTCCAGTGAAGTAGTTGACGCTTCTTCAGTAAACGTTTTTAAAGCTAAGGTAGATATCTTTTTGAACAATAAAGGAATTAAGGGATACGGTGAGAGCGCGGTTAAGTGGATATAAGTCCACGAAAAGATCAGCCATGATCTTATTGAATGGCGGAGCAGGCTCGAGGGGCCGGACGGCCGACTCCTGCTCCTAGTTCTTATGATCTTATGATCTAAGCCTGCACCACCATTCAATATGTTCATAGCTGATCGTCCAAACTCAGTACCCTATTCCCGCTTTCTCCCCGTATCCCTTGATTCCTTTAACCCTAAGAATTATATCTAACTCTTTCTTAAATATATTTAATGATTTGGCCTCAACTGCTTTCTGTGGTAAAGAATTCCACAGGTTTACCACTCTCTGGGTGAAGCAATCGATCCTCACCTCAGTCCTAAATGGCTTACCCCTTATCCTTAGACTGTGACCCCTGGTCCTGGACTCCCCCGCCATCAGGAACATCCTTCCTGCATCTAGTCTCTCCAGTCCTGTTAGAATTTTGTAGGTTTCTATGAGATCCTCTCTCATTCTTCTAAACCCTCTAGCGAATACGAGCCTAATCGACCCAATCTCTCTTCATACGTCAGTCCTGCCATCCCAGGAATCAGTCTGGTGAACCTTTGCTGCACTCCCTCCATAGCAAGAACATCCTTCCTCAGATAAGGAGACCAAAACTGCACACAGTGCTAGCATGGGCGCATTGTGTCTCTGTAGGCGTTAAACGAATTAGAGTTCAAGTTTAAGTTTAATAAATTTCACCTTTCTTCTTTAAACCTAAGAAAGCCTGTTTGCGCTCATTTCTTTACCTCATAATTGGAAAGTGGTGAACAAAGATTCACCAAGGGGGAGTTCAAAACACAGTGTGTTTAAAAATAGAACCCTGTTACAATAAGACCAGGTGAAGGATGAGAGGGACCACTAGAGACATTTCTCACCTGGTTGTAACAGAAATTTGGGTGCTAGCATCTGGGATTTTACCCAGAGACAAGCAAGAGAAATTGGAAGTGGGAAGCCAAATTTTTCCCAATCAAAAAAGAGCAAGATTAATACAGATTTTCTTGTGGTTGTGTGTGCTTGAATACTAACATGTCTGCAACTGAAGCTAGCAGCTCTCCAAGCCAGGGTGAAGTAACTTGAGATAAGTTAAAAGCATTATCTATGGAAGAGTTGAGGAAAATGGTTGAGCAGTGTGGGATCACTGTATGTGGCAAGGCTAGGAAGTCTGAACTCCTAAGGCTAGTGGCCAACCATTTTTCCCTTGAATCTGAGGAAGCAGCAACAGGGTTAGAAGCAGATTCTGACAGGGTATTGTCAGCAAAGATACAATTGGAACAGAGGAAACTTGAATTAGAAGAAAAAGAAAAAGAGAGAGAAAGGCAGGAGAGGGAGAAAGAGAGGGCATTCCAGAAGGAATGTGAAGAAAATCATAGATAGGAGAGGGAATGAGAGAGAGAGGAGAGAGAGATAAAAGAAAGACAGGAGAAGGGACGAGAGAGAGGAGCAAAAAAAATTCCAGAAAGAATGCAAAGAAAGAGAGTTGAAGCGGCTTTAGTTGACTAGGGGGTGACAGAGTAACCCCAGTGAAAGTATGACCAATATGGAGGAGCATAATTCAGGGCTGGGCACAGAATTGTTAAAACTTGTTTACCTAATCCCAAAATTCAATGAGGAAGATGTGGAGGGATTTTTTTTGTATCTTTTGAGAAATTGGCAAGGCAGCTAAAATGGCCAGCTGAGACCTGGTCTCTTTTACTGCAAAGCAAGCTAATGGGTAAAGCCCATGAGGTTTATTTGCTGTTGCCAGATAAGAGTTCACCAAATTATGAACTGACCAAAAATGGTATCCTTGGGGCATATGAATTAGTACCCGAAGATTATCGCCAGAAGTTTAGAACCCTCAAAGAGCGAAAGAAGTAAGCAGCTGGCTTTTGTCCAGTGACTGAGGGCTCTTACAGTGCAGCTCAGCTATGAGAATCTCAGAGAAGTAATCCTGTAAGAGGAATTTAAAAACTCTCTCCCACTCTCAATAAAGAGCCATGTAGAGGAGCAGTGGGTTCAAGGAGCCCGGCAAGTGGCCGTTCTGGCTGATGAATTTGCTTTAGTTTATAAGTCAGTTTCCCAGGGCAGAACCTTTCCTAATCATCCCCACAATTCCGAAAAGGACAAAGGGTGGGAAGGTGATCTTCACCCATCATCTATCCTGGGAGAGAAAGGGAAGCAGGAGACACAGGGGGCCCTCCAGCCAAAAAGAAAGGTGCTGTGAGCAAGAGTGAAAGCCAGAGACATGTGTGCTTCCATTGTAATAAAGCAGGGCATTTAAAAGCTGACTGCTGAAAACTAAAGGGAAAACCGGTATGGTTAATCAGGGGACACCCGCTCAGTGAAGATGGGACCCTGATGGAAAGCACTGCAGAACAAGCTGTGGCTTTAACTGCAGTAAGAGTGCAACCCAGGAAGCTTGTTACGGCCAGTGCGGGAAAAGCTAAAAGGATTCCTGAAGGCTATTGGGGTTTTGTGTTTAAAGGGGAAGTAACCCCCATACCCCACGAGTGGGGCCAGCAAAAGCCAATAGTGTTTCTCAGGGACACAGGGGCCACTAGATCCCTTTTACTGGGAAGGGACATAAGAACATAAGAAATAGGAGCAGGAGTAGGCCATTCGGCCCCTCAAGCCTGCCCTGCCATTTAATAAGATCATGGCTGATCTGCCCCAGACCTCAACTCCTCTTTCGTACCAGCTCCTCACAGCCCTCAACTCCCCGATATTTCAAAAGTCTATCTACCTCCTCTTTAAATACTTTCAGTGATCTCGCCTCCACAACTCTCTGGGGTAGAGAATTCCAGACATTCACTACCCTCTGAGAGAAGAAATTCCTTTGCATCTCAGTTTTAAATGAGTGTCCCCTTATTGTGTAACTATGTCCCCTAGTTTGAGATTCCCCCACTAGTGGAAACATCTTCTCAACATCTACCCTGTCAAGCCCCCTCAGAATCTTGTACGTTTCAATAAGATCACTCGTCATTCTTCTAAACTCTAATGAATAAAGGCCTAACCTGTTTAGCCGTTCTTGATAAGTCAATCCCTTCACCCAAAAATCAGCCTAGTGAATCTCCTTTGACCTGCCTCCAATGCCAGTATATCCTTTCTTAAATACAGGAACCAATACTGTCCACAGTACTCCAGGTGCAGCCTTGCCAACACCCTGTAAAGTTGTAACAAGCTTTCCCTATTTTTAAACTCCAACCCCCTAGCAATAAAGGCCAAAATTCCATTTGCCTTCTTAATTACTTGCTGCACCTGCATGCTAACCTTTTTTGGTTTCATGCAAAAGAACACCCAGATCCCTCTGAGCTGCATTTTTTGGAGTCTCTCTCCATTTAAATAATAGACTGCCTTTTGATTCTTCCTACCAAGGTGCATGACCTCACACTTTCCTGCCTTAAACTCCATCTGCCAAGTTTTTGCCCATTCATTCAACCTTATATCCTCATCACAACATGCCTTCCCACCTACTTTTATATTATCAGCAAATTTGGATATATTACACTCTGCCCCCTCCTCAAAGTCACTCATATAGATCGTAAATAATTGAGGCCCTAGGACTGATCCTTGTGGCACTGCATTAGTTACGTCTTTCCAACCTGAAAAAGACCCATTAATCCAGACTTTCTGTCTTCTGTGCGTTAACCAATCCTCAATCCATGCTAATACATTACCCCCAATAGCGTGAGCACCTATCTTGTGCAATAATCTTTTATGTGGCACCTTATTGAATGCCTTCTGGAAATTTAAATACACTACATCTACCGGTTCCCCTTTATCAACTCTGCTTATTATATCCTCAAAGAACTATAGCAACTTTGTCAAACATGATTTCCCTTTCACTATAACAATGTTGACTCCAATTGAGTCTATTAAGCTTTTCTAAATGTCCTGCTATTTCTTCCTTAATAATGGTATTCTAGCATTTTCCCAATGACCGATGTTCAGCTGACTGGCCTATAGTTTCCTGCTTTTTGTCTCTCTCCCTTCTTGTACAGGGGTGTCACTTTAACGGTTTTCCAATCCGCCGGGGCCCTCCTGGAATCCAGTGGGTTCTGGAATATTTCGACCAATGCATCCACTGTCTCTGCAGTCACTTCCTTTAAAACCCTTGGATGTAGGCCATCAGGTCCTGGCGACTTGTCTGCCTTTAGTCCCATTAGTTTGTCAAATACTTTGTCCCTCGTGATAGAGACTGTTACAAGATCTTTCCTCCCATTAGCTCCTTGCTTACCTGATATCTGTGGGATGTTTGTCGTGTCCTCCACCGTGAAGACTGATGCAAAATATTGGTTTAAGTGATCTGCCATTTCCCTGTTCCCCATTATCAATTCTCCAGTCGCATCCTCCAAGGGTTCCACGCTCACTTTAGAGACTCTCTATTTAGATACCCATTGAAGCTCTTGCTGTTTGTTTTTATATTTCTTGCCAAATTACTTCCATAATCAATTTTCTCCCTCTTTCTTAGCTTTTTAACCATCTGTTGCTGGTTCCTAAAAGAATCCCAATCCTCTGGCCTACCACTAGTTTTTGCCACTTTGGTGCCTTAGCTTTTGATTGGATGCTCTCTTTGACCGCTTTTGTTAACCACAGGTGGTTCATTCTTCTCATCGAGTTTTTCTTTTTGACCGGCATAAATGTGTTCTGAGCGTTATGAAATATCTGCTTAAATGTCTGCCACTGTTCATCCACTGTCCTTCCCCTTAGTCTATTTTCCTAGCCCGCTTTTGACCACTTTTTCTTCATACCTCTGTAATTGCCTTGTTTAAGTTGAAGACACTGGTTTGAGACCCGAGTTGCTCGCCCTCAAACTAAATTTGAAATTCTACCCTGTTGTGATCGCCAACCCCTAGAGATCCTTAACTACGATATCTCTTATTAATCCTTCCTCATGACACATTACTATATCTAAAAAAGCCTGTTCCCTGGTAGGTTCTGCAACATATTGCTCTAAGTAACAATCCCTGATACAAATTTGCCTTTCATGTTACCTCTGCCACTCTGATTTGTTCAGTCAATATGCAGATTAAAATCACCCATGACAATTGTAGCACCCTTCTCACATACCTCCATTATTTCCCAATTTATACTTTGTCCTACAGTGAGGCAACTCTTCAGGGGCCTATAGACGACTCCCACCCATGACTTCTTCCCCTTGCTATTCCTTAGTTCCACCCAAACTGATTCCACAGCACAATCTATTGCACCTATATCGCTACTCACCACCGCGCTGATACCTTCCTTTATGAACAAAGCTACTCCACCTCCTTTTCCTTTTTGCCTATTTTTCCGAAACATCGAATACCCTTGAATATTGAGTTCCCATTCTTGGTCTCCCTGCAACCACATCTCTGTTATAGCTATCATGTCATTTTCATTTATTTCTATTTGTGCCGTCAACTCATCTATCTTGTTACAAATGCTGTGTGCATTCAGATAAAGAGCCTTAAGCTTTGACTTTTTACCATTATTACTCATTCTGGTTCTAATTTCTGCTGCACTCCTCTGCTTATATTTTCTGCCCCTTCATGTCACACTTTGATTACCGTTAGCCTCTTCACTACCCTGCACCTCTGCTCTCTCATTTCTTCTTGATTTTTTAAACATTCAATTGTTGAACCCTCCCCCCCACTAATTAGTTTAAAGTCCTATCTACAACCCTCGTTATATGATTCACCAGGACACTGGTGCCAGCATGGTTCAAATGAAGCCCGTCCCAATGGAGCAGGTCTCTCCTTCCCCAGTACTGGTGCTAATGCCCCATGAATCGGAGCCCATTTCTCCCACACCAATCTTTGAGCCACGAGTTTACCTCGCTAATATTATTTACCCTACGCCAATTTGCACGTGGCTCAGGTAGTAATCCGGAGATTATTACCTTTGAGGTTCTGCTTTCGAATTTAGCCCCGAGCTGCTCATAGTCCCTCAGCAGAACCTCTTTCCTAGTCCTACCTATGTCGTTGGTATCTACGTGGACCACAACAACTGGATCCTTCCCCTCCCACTGCAAGTTCCTCTCCAGCCCAGAAGAGACGTCCTTAACCGTGGCACCAGGTAGGCAACACAGCCTTCGGGACTCCCGGTCTTAGCTGCAGAGAACAGTATCTATTCCCCTAACTATGCTATCCCCTATTACTACTACATTTCTCTTTTCTCCCCCCAGTTGAATGGCACTCTGAACCACGGTGCTGTGGTCAGTTCGCTCATCCTCCCTGTAGTCTGTGCCCTTGTCCACACCGGGAGCAAGAACCTCGTACCTATTGGATAATGGCACTGGCTGAGGCTCCTCCAAAACTAAATTCTGGATCCCCAGACCTGCCTCACTCGCAGTCACATCCTCCTGCCCCTGCCCACAGTCCAAATTTGATGCAATTAATCTAAGGGATGTGACTGTCTCCTGAAACACAGTGTCCAGGTAACTTTCCCCCTCCCTGATGTTTCGCAGTGTCCACAGCTCGGACTCCAGCTCATCAACTCTGATCCGAAGTTCCTCGAGCAGCCAACACTTGCTGCACATGTGGTCACCGTGGATCAGACCGGTGTCCACCACCTCCCACATAGTACAGCTGCAACACATCGCCTGCCCAGCCATCTCTATTCTATTTCATTAATTAATTTGGATGTTAAATATTTGGATGTTTGATGCTATGTATGATTTAAATTAAAATAAAAGTACCTGTTTAAACAAACAATTTGTAATTAATACTTCTAGTCCTGCTCTGTGTTTATACTCTTATGATAACACTTACTGTTACACTACCACAATTGAAAAAAATTTAATTACCCAGCTCCTAATTTGAACTAATACCCTCCATGCTGGTCCCTCTCTCTCTCTCTCTCACTACAAAATCCACCATAGTTTTTATTTTTTATAATAGTGAATAGATCAAGTCTTATTTTATATTTGATTAACTTACCTTTCCCCCAGAAAGTGCAGTGAACACCAGAATGGTGATGAATGGTATTGGACGGCAGTGTACACCTATACTTGTACAGCGGGAGTGCGACCTAATTTCGGGACAGGTGACCGCAGGGATTGTCCCTAGTTTGCCTGTGGACGGGGTTGACCTGCTCCAAGGTAACGATCTGGTGGGGGTGAAGGTGGTAGCCCCCCCAGTAGTGAAAGAAAGACCGCAGGAGGTCAGAGAGACAGGGCAGTGGCAGTTTCCCTGAATGTGTAGTGAATCAGGCCATGATCAAACCAGCTCCCCCAGAGGAGACTGCATTGGCACTACAGGCCATGAGGTATACCTATCCAAGACTTTCTTTGGAAAGTTAGGAGACCCAGGGAATGAATTAAATGGATTTTCCCTAGCTGAGCTCAGTGAGCCGACCCAGTATTGCGAGAGTTAGCACAGGCTGCCCAGTCTGAAAGTGAAGCAGAGGGAGTCCCTGATTGCTACTTTTTAAAGAATGAGGTACTGATGAGGAAATGGAGTTCTCCTCACAGACCTGAGAGCAAGGAGTGGACATTAGTTCACCAGTTAGTGGTGCCGCAGAGGTACCGGAGAGAAATATTAAGAAGGGCCCACAAGACTACAGTAGCTGTACATGCCAGTATACGAAAGACCAAAGCCCACATAAGACAGCAGTCTGACTGGCCAAAATGCCACACATATGTGGTGGAGTACTGCAAAAATTGCCACATGTAGCAGGTTGAGAGGAAACCCCAACCTGCAATAAAACCTGCACCCCTAAGTCCTGTTCCAGTGTTAGGAGGACCCTCCAGCAGAGGGCTGGTGAACTGTAAGGGATCACCGCCGAGAACAAAAGGGGACAGACAGGCACATGGCTTGCAAAGGTTTAGAAAGAGAAGGGGAAAAGTGACCAAGCGGGCAGGTTAAAGGAAATTCGGGAAGAATCCCGGATGAAAACCCCTGCTGTCTGGTCAGTCAACCCCGGAAAATGTGAAAAGTTAGACCCCACATCCTCCTATGTGAATGCAGACTCTAGAAGCTTCCTACCAGATTCGCTAACAGCATTTACAGGAACCTGCAGCAGAGACAAAGAGAGACCACTAGGGGGTACAGAAACCGTGAGGGTGATGCCTCACCTAGTCGAAGTGCCACAGGAGCATGCAGTCGAGTCTGCACAAATACAGGCAGGGGAAAGAATCCTCCTCCACAGTCAGAGTAAAAGGGAACCACCCATCCCCTGAAGTCAAAAGCCTTTGCATGACTCAGCAAAGCACTGACAGACAGTTCAGGATAGACCCTCCTACTACTAACACTCCTGAAAAAAAATTACCTCAGCAGGAACCAAGACCCAAGGCAAACTGAAGAAAAACTTCCCCAAAGAACCACATATTTACTGGGATGCCAAAAAGGGGTCAATTAAAGCAGTAATGGCACCAAGAGAAGACAGGCAGTTTTAATAAGCTTTAGGATTTATGAATGGAAATGAATGAGAGAAATGCATGTTTTTTTTCTGTATCTTATATTTTCTCTCAACCCTTGTAATGAAATGTGCTTTTCTCAAAGCACATTTCATTTCCCTGGGTATGGAGGTGTCATGCAGGCCCCCACCTGCCAAGAATGAGGCACATTAATTTCACCACATGGACATTAAATTTCAAATTGCTGCTGGGAAGAAGAGAAGACCTGATACAAGGAATTGCCAGGCCTGGCCGGAAGGACATTTTTTGCACAGTAGTAGACACTGCTTGGAACAAAGGTCCAGTCCCTGGTCCCAATATACAGAACAGACGTGGTCAGACCAATTTAGTCACATGACAAACTGGTTGTTGCAGAGTTTTGAACTGAGTTTAAATTGGAGAAATGGTGTTTGAAGACAGAAAGCTCCTGATTCCTGTCTGCTCCCATCTCTTGCTCAACAGCTTCGGAATCCACTGAAGACACATGAACCCCAAGAGAGAAAAGTCTCCTACAGTGAACAAGGTTTAAGAAGAATACCGGGCCCCAAAGAACCGTAACAAATCTTCAGATATTGCCTCAAACCTTTCCACTTATTTTTTTCCTTCTGCTCTTTTCTGTCCCTATCTGCATGTGTGTATTGCATATGCATGCTAGCATGGGCACATTGTGTATCCGTTGGTATTAACCGAATTAGAGTTTAAGTTTAATAAATTTCACCTTTCTTCTTTAAACTTAAGAAAACCTGTTTGTGCTCATTTCTTTACCTTATAATTGGAAAGCAGTGAACAAGGATTCACCAAGGCAGAGCTAAAAACAGTGTGTTTAAAAATAAAACCCTGTTACAGTAAGACCAGGTGAAAGCTGAGAGGGACCCCTAGACACCTTTCTCACCTGGTTGTAACATTACGCATACTTAAAAAGATGACTTTTACACACTTGGAACAGTGGTTGTACAAATTATGGAAAAGAAACTAGATATGAAAAAAGATCAAGCAGCAGTGGTTTCAGTATTCTACTTAATTTATTAAGAATTGCTCCAAGTTTCGCTCCGACTAAGAACACAGGCGAGTCGATCATTATCAGAGGCGGGTCGATCATTATCACAGGTGGGATGATCCCTTTCTTTACTCTTCTAGGGCTTTCATGAGTACGGCAAGAGTTGGTCATTATCTCAGGTGAGTCGATCGTTATCACAGGCGGGTCAATCATTATCACAGGCGGATGGGCAATAAATACTGACCTAGCCAACTAGCCTATCCTGTGAAAGAATTTAAAAAACAGAGGATCTACAGGGTGAGGCTCCTGACCTCTCAGAAGTGCAGTGCTTCCAGAAGCTAAGGTTGTAATATTGGGTGGTCACAGACATTTGCAGCCTCCTAGAAAAAGATTTGCTACTTGCTGGACCTGGTGGCCATGAATTGCCCTTCACTGTAAAAGTCACCACTGCCATTAATTTCTTTGCTTCTGTCTCCTACTAGTGCGCCACCAGAGACATCTTGCAGTTTTCTCAATCGGCTGCACATAAATAGAAACGGCAGGTGAAAAATGGGTTGTTTGGCTGAACACCAACTTATGCCAACTGCCCCTGCAATGACAATAGCCAGAACTAGGGAGTACTTAGATTCACTTCTCTGACTGATTTCCACAGATATAGGGCTGAATTTAGTGATCCCGCTGCCAGGACCGGTGTGGAAAATGGCAGCAGGCCCGCATGTCACATGAGCAGCCATGCCGCCGCACCTACGTGGCAGGTGGCCATATAACATAATGGAGGTGGCCATCTCCCTTAGTCACGTGGCGGGGGCTGAATGCAAGATGCCATTCAAGGCGTCAGCTGACATCAGAGCAGGGTCTGACGCTATCTTTAAAAGCCTGCCAGCCTTGCATTCACTGTTTCCTCTGCATTGACTCTTACTCTACTCATGAAGACCCTGAAAGAGAAAAGAAAGGGATGGTCCTGGCAACGTAATAATCATGACAATTACCATACTCAGGCTTCTCACAATTCAGTCATTGATGAAATGAAGTCAGCATGTGTGTCAGAGAGATTTTTAATTCTGCCACCAGGCATCTGCGAGTTCCCTGTTTCTACATCTCCATTTGAGAAAGATGCAGATGTGCCACTTTTCTCCATGGAGTCCTCCTCTGCATCTGTGAGCCACTCAATTTGTTGCTACCCACCTTCAGTCCTCTCCCTTGTGTTTTGCACTCTCTTTTCCTAAAAAGGGTGAAGAAACAGATCTGTATGTGATTGAAGGTCAGGCATTCACTCGATGGATGCATTGCATCTGGTGAGGGTAGCTATCAGTCAGATGCATTACATTGCATAAAGATTGGAGTGGGTGCTGGCAGTGGGTGGATACATGGGGAGGTGAAGAAATGCACAGAAAGTGAAGGCTGGCTTCTGTTGAAACTTAAGTGGGTGTCAGGAGTGATGTGATGGAATATACTAGGAAAGACAAAGTGAGAGCATTTTTTTATTTGTTCATGGGATATGAGCATCCCTGGCAAGACCAACATTTATTGCCCATCTTTAAATGCCCATGAGAAGGTGGTGGTGAGTCACCTTCTTAAACCGCTGCAGTCCATGTGGTTTAGATACACCAACAGTATGCTTAGGGAGGGAGTTGCAAGATTTTGACTCAGTGTACACAACAGGATGTAGGTGAATCAGCAACTGTACTCAATTTTCCTGACCTGGTTAGGCCATTAAACTGCTTCCTGCACTGCATCCAATACCAGGGAGTAATGCTGCTGCTGCTCACCTTCTCCACTACCTCCAGCCATGCTTTCTTGGTGTGAGCCGCAGATGTCTTCCTCCTTTTGCTGGGGAGAAGAATATTCCTCCTGCCCCTGACTACAGCCAGCAGTAATTCCAGGAATGTATCACTGGATCTGGATGTTGGCCTTGCTCTTTGTGAATTCTTCCTAAACACCTCCTGTCTCCTCCAAATGCCACTCCTACATTGTCCCTTTAAATATTCAACCTCAGATTGTGTCATGCGGGTGTGCATCATGCCTGGTCTCAGCCTGGAGATGCGAAACCCAGCAGGAAGCATTTAATGATTCAATCAAATCAAAATTAGAGAATCTGATTCAGTGACGTCAAGATGAGTTTTACGTATACAATTCCTCTCCCATCCCCCACTGCCAGCTCATAACACACCTTTACATTCATGTTGGGTGGCCCTCAAGGTTAACTTTCACAAACTGGCCTCCCAATTATGTGCAATTCAGCCAGCTAACCCATATCGTGCGCACAATTGTTGGCATGGTTCCTGAGCCCTATCTAAGGTGGGAATGGACCTTGTAAAGTGAGGTTACATCACCTACCTGTGATTATCTTTAAACAACATGGAACACATTTTCAGGAGACAGGTGACTTGAAGGATTATACTCCACTCTTCAGATGCCTCCTTGGAAGTCCCAGTAGAGGAACTGAGGACAGGAGGGAACAATTTTTCCCCAATAGCCGCAAAGGCGTCCCTAAGGTCAGAATGAAGCAGCCCTGGACAGAGGTCACACCTCAGTGCCACCAGCATCATCCCAAGGACTTCGGCGCAATGATGTCACAAGAGCAGAAAGTGTGAGTACAGAACTTCACTCCTCCATTTCACTCCACAACACAGGAAAACAACCCTGTCTCCCTCTCCCCATCACACTCAACAATTTTCCCGCCCCCCCCCCCACCCATCCATCACATCATTCAACATACAATCACAAGGGCACATTGCAAAATCCCTTTCTCATTCCAAACAAACTCTCCTCTTCCTTTCCTCTCTTCACACCATACTTACACCATTCTTTTCTCACATACAACTACTTGCATAACCACCAACTTCTCCTCCTAGTGGTGAGCAGCCTTCTTGAACCAGTGCAGTCCATCCAGGTACACACACAGTGCTGTTAGGGAAGGAGTTCCAGGATTTTGACCCAGTGAGAGTGAAGGAACAGCAACATAGTTCCAAGACAGGGTGTTGTGTGACTTGGAGGGGAACTTGCTGGTGGTGCTGTTCCCATATGTCTGCTGCCCTTGTTCTTTGAGGTAGTAGAGGTTGCAGGTTTGGAAGGTGCTGTCGAAGGAAGCTTCCTTCCTCACTTCGCATTACAGTCACTTGGTTTACATTCATCACTTCCCTATTCATATTCCACTTGCTAATCTATACCTCTCAACACATCCACTTTATGCACAAACACCACACATTTCCCTCATCCTGTCAACACACACTCACTAATTTTCTTACTTCCTTTCTGCAGGTAAAGCCCACACATGTCAGGAAGAAGACCAAGATGAGGTGAGAAGTACTGAACACCATTGCCCTAAACCAAGTGGAACAAGATACCCTGGAGGAATATTGGGAAGCATGAAGCCATTCTCTCTGGTTCCCACCTCAAGCTCTGTTCCCTAGCCACTGACTCCATCCTTATCCCCGGCAACTGTCTGAGGCTGAACGAGACCATTTGAAACCTTTATGTCACATTTGACCCCAAGAGCTTCTGATCATGTAACTGCTCCATCACCAAGACCAACAAAATGATGTATGATAAAACTGTCAGAAAAGTAGGTTTTGAACAGACTTCTGAAGTGGAAGGAGAATTCCTAAACCCTTTCACCTTGCTATCTGTCCCCATCTCGAAAAGCCTCCTTGAAACCTATTTCTCTGACTGTCCTTCCACCCACACCCCTAACTTCTGACAGTGGTGGAGGTGAGGTAGTAATGTTGCAAAAGAGCAAATGGGCACTTTTGAAGAAGGACTGTTTATGGGTCTTGAATTTCAGATCAGTTTGATAGGACACCAAGGTTTTGTACCGTCTGATTCAGCCTGGGTGAGGGGCACGGGCATAGTGTTTGAAGGCACTGCCACTGATGGCGAAGTGGAGGGAGGAGGTGCATACATTGTGGAGGAGAATCAAAAGAGCTCAGGATGTGTGCTATTTTTTTCATTTGTTCATTGGATGTGAGCATCACTAGTGAGGCCAGCATTTATTGTCCAAACTAATTGCCCTTGAAACATAGAAACAGAGACAATAGGAGCAGGAGTAGGCCATTCGGCCCTTCGAGCCTGCACCACCATTCAATATGATCATGGCTGATCATCCAAACTCAGTACCCTGTTCCCGTTTTCTCCCCATATCCCTTGATTCCTTTAGCCCTAAGAACTATATCTAACTCTCGAATATATTTAATGATTTGGCCTCAACTGCTTTCTGTGGTAGAGAATTCCACAGGTTCATCACTCTCTGGGTGAAGAAATCTCTCTGTATAAAATGTGGTGGTGAGCAGCCTTCTTGAACTGGTGCAGTATATCTAGGTACACTCACAATACTGTTAAGGAAGGAGTTCCAGAATTGTGACCCAGAGATAGTGAAGGAAGAGCAATATAGTTCCAAGTCGGAATGATGTGTGATTTGGAAGGGAACTTGCAGTTGATGTTTCTGCTGCCCTTGTTCTTCGAGGTGGTAGAGGTTGTAGGTTTGGAAGGTGCTGTCGAGGAGGCTTGGCTGCAGTGCATCTTATGTTATGAAAGTGTTTCCATATTTCAATATTTTTGAGGAGCTGCTGGATTTGTTTTTCTTTTTAAAAAGGTCACTGGAAGGATTTGGGACTTTGTGTAAAAACACACTTACTGGAAGTCATACGTCTTAAGTTAGGTAAACAGCAGGAGCCTTCTGACTATGGGAGTTGTTTACAGTGAAGTGACATGTCAAGATTTATGGTGGTCAGAAGTTGGTTTTGTTTTTGGATATTATTTTGGGTCAATTAGGGGTAAGCCTGCTAAAAGAAAAGTCACCAGGTCATCCTTTTTCTACCTCTTTGAGAAACCCTGAGAATCCAATGTGGGAAATAGAGAAACTGATGCCGCATTTCTCCTGAAAAGCATGCCAGACTAATCCTCGATGTCACCTGAAGGGAACAGCTCCAAAAAGATCCCAATGACAGCCATCTATGCGTATGGGGATGCCAGACAAAAGGGCATTCCATATTTTATCCTTTTTTCTTCGAGAATTAATGAGTATTTAGCTGAAGTTTTTTTTTGTCTTTTTCTGTAAAGAGATCTCTGCAGAGAAAACGTCTTTATTTTTTCTTTAACCAATGTGTGTGTGTGTGTGCGCACGCGCGCGCGTGCGGATGTGTGTTGGGCTAATTTCGAAGGGAACTTTCATATTTCAACCTGTGTGTTAATAAGATTTGCATCTTTATTGAATAAGTCTTGTTTTATAATAAATTAATAATTTTGTTGTTTATTAAAGAAACCTGGTTGGTGTATTTTATTTTAAAACCAAAATAGATAAAGTATATAATTGGCCATATTGGTAACTGGGTAAAACATTTAATTACATGTTGGAACCCATTGGAGAAGTGGAACTAGAGAAAGACAATGCACACCTGCAGCTTCGGTCGTAACACTTATAAATGGGACACACTACTGCCACTGTGCGCCACTGGTGGAGGGAATGAAAGTTTAAATTGGTGGATAGGGTGCCAATCAAGTGGGCTGCTTTGTCCTTGATGGTGTCGAGCTTCCTGAGTGTTGTTGGAGCTATACGCATCCAGGCAAGTAGAGAGTATTCCATCGCACTCCTGACTTATGCCTTATAAATGGTGGACAGGCTTTGGGGAGACAGGAGGTGAGTTACTCACTGCTGAATTCACAGCCAATGACCTGTCCTTGTAGCCACAGTATTTATATGGCATTTCCAGCTAAGTTTCTGGTCAATGGTAGCCCCAGGATGTTGATGGTGGAGGATTCAGCGATGGTAATGCCATTGCATGTCAATTGGAGATGGTTAGATTCTCTCTTGTTGGAGATTACCATTGCCTGGCACTTGTGTAGTGCAAATGGTACTTGCCACTTATGCCTGAATGTTTCCCGGTCTTGCTGCATATGGACACGGACTGCTTCAGTATCTGAGGAGTTGCAAATGGAACTGAACACAGTGCAATAATTAGTAAACATCCCCCACTTCTGGCCTTTTGATGGAGAGAAAGTCATTGATGAAGCAACTGAAGATGATTGGGCTCAGGATACTACCCTGAGGAACCCCTGCGGCGATGTCCTGGGGCTGAGATGATTGGCCTCCAACAACCACAACCATCTTCCTTTGTGCTAGGTTTGACTCCAACCAGTGGAGAGCTTTACCCCTGAATCCCATTTACTTCAATTTACTCAGGTACCTTTATGCCACACTTGGTCAAATGCTACTTTGATGTCGACTTACTCTCACCACACCTCTGGAATTCAGCTCTTTTTTCCACGTTTGGCCCAAGGTTTCTGCTGTTTAGCATGTATGTAGTCCTGTGTTGTAGCTTCAACAGGTCGGCACTTCATTTTTAAGTATGGCTGGTGCTGCTCTTAGCATGGTGCTGCTCTGCACCCCTCAATGAACCAGGTTTGACCCCCTGGCTTGATGGTAATGGTAGAGTGGGGGATATGTGAGGATGTAGTGCTGGGGAAGGCTGAATTTGGAGAAAGGAGCAAAGTTGTAGAGGAATTTGGAAACTAAAACTTGAGAGCCCAGGCACTGGTCTAACAAACTTGATTGAATTTTTCAAGGCGGTGACTAGATGTGTAGATGAGGGTAAAGCATTGACGTAGTCAACGTGGACTTCAGTAAGGCTTTTGATAAGGTCCCACATGGGAAATAGGTTAAGAAGGTAAGAGCCCATGGGATCCAGAGCAATTTGGCAAATCGGATCCAAAATTGGCTTAGTGGCAGGAGGCAGATGGTGATGGTCGAAGGTTGTTTTTGTGAGTGTAAGCCTGTGACCAGTGGTGTACCACAGGGATTGGTGCTGGGACACTTGCTGTTTGTAGTGTACATTAATGATTTAGACGTGAATACAGGAGGTATGATCAGTAAGTTCACAGATGACACAAAAATTGGTGGTGTCGTAAATAGTGAGGAGGAAAGCCTTAGATTACAGGACGATATAGATGAGCTGGTAAGATGGGCGGAGCAGTGGCAAATGGAATTAATTCTGAGAAGTGTGAGGTGATACATTTTGGGAGGACTAACAGGGCAAGGGAATATACAATGGAAGGTAGGACCCTAGGAAGTACAGAGGGTCAGAGGGACCTTGGTGTACTTGTCCATAGAACACTGAAGGCAGCAGCACAGGTGGTTAGGAAGGCATATGGGATACTTGCCTTTATTAGCTGAGGCATAGAATATAAGAGCAGGGAGGTTATGATGGAGCTGTATAAAACGCTAGTTAGGCCACAGCTGGAGTACTGTGTACAGTTCTGGGCACCACACTATAGGAAGGGTGTGATTGCACTGAAGAGGGTGCAGAGGAGATTCACCAAGATGTTGCCTGGGCTGGAGCATTTCAGCCATGAAGAGAGACTGGATAGGCTAGGGTTGTTTTCCTTAGAGCAGAGAAGACTGAGGGGGGATCGATTGAGGTATACAAAATTATGAGGGGCATTGATAGGTTAGATAGGAAGAACCTTTTTCCCTTAGCAGAGGGGTCAATAATCAGGGGGCATAGATTTAAGGTAAGGGGCAGAAGGTTTAGAGGGGATGTGAGGAAATTTTTTTTCACCCAGAGGGTGGTTGGAATCTGGAACACACTGCCTGAAGGGGTAGTAGAGGCAGGAACCCTCACAACATTTGAAAAGTATTTAGATGGGCACTTGAAACGCCATAGCATCCAAGGCTATGGGCCAAGTGCTAGAAAATGGGATTAGAATAGTTAGGTGCTTGATGGCCGGCACAGACACAATGGGCAGAAGGGCCTGTTTCTGTGCTGTATGATTCTATGACTCTATGAGGGCTGAGCAGCTAATGCAAGCTGCTGAGTATAGGGTGTTAATACTTCATGTGGCTAAGATATGAAAGGCAGTGTTCTGGGCAATTTATATTTATGTCCAGAAGAGCATTAGAGAGGTCAAGCCTGAAGGTGATAGCCATATGGACAGGGGTTTTGGCAATGATGGACATGAAGTAAGGATGCAGGTGAGCAACGTTGATGATGGACTGGTTTTAGGGTTTGTAAGTTGGCTCAGAATTGAGTAAGCCATCAAGGTTGTGCACTTTCTGGTTCAGCCTGAACAAGTAGCTGGTAAGGGGATAAGAGTAAATGGTTGATGTGTGCAGTTTCTCACATAGGAACAGGAGTAGACCATTTAGCCCCACAAGCCTGTTCCACCATTTAATGACATCATGCTTGACCTGTGACCTAACTCCATAGAACCACCTTTGTCCCATATCCCTTTATATCTTAACACCTTTGGTTAACAAAAATCAATCAGTCTCAGGTTTAAAATTTACAATAGATTGTTATGACCATTTTGGAGTAATGCACTTTTAATTCAGTCCCACTACTCCACAGGTCATAGCATATCAAATAAAATCTTCCACCTACCGAAGACTAGCCAAATTAAACACTGTATTTTTCTCCCAGAATAAAGCACACCAAACCAGGTTTTTTTAAACAACAACAATATTAAGTATTTGTTAGAAAAGAAATAATAGGTCTTAACTACTAATGAGATAAATCTATATATATGAGAAAAATCCTTAATCCCTTAACCCTCATACACACACACATACATTCAAACAGAAATGGTTAACCGGTTTCAAAAGGGTGTTTGGCATTACAACCTTTTCTTAGGAATAGAAAGAATAATAAAAAAAAATTGAGGTTTACATTCTGGTAGGATGTTTTCGGTACAGTGAGGTGTCCCAGAGTTGAATAGTCAGATGCCACTCGGAGTCTCTCTAGACAAGGTACATGAACAGTCTGTGACGGGTAGGTGTTCACAGCAATTTAACTGCAGTAGGCATCATATAGGTCTTCCATCAAGGGTGTAGCAACATATCTGCTTGGGGTTTGAGCAGCAGTCTAGCAGTGGAAGAATTCTTCATATTTCAGTATTTCTGAGAACACAGGAGGCAGCAGGAATCTCACCGGATGCAGAAATTCTTCACAGATTGGAGGCAACAGGAATATGCCCCTTTTCAAATGCAGGATTCCTTTTCAAGAGTTGCAAGTTTCCTTTACAGAGAGAGGTAACACTTTTTTGGGTATTTTCTCTCTTGCTCCAGGCAGGTCAAGCAAAGATTTCAAATGCCTGCCTTATGTTTAATTTACAGGTTTATTTTAAAGGATCCAAAGTGAAAAAAGAACCTTCGTGAACATGGTCACATGTCCAAATGCAGTGTCTCCCCCTACTTCAAAAGCTGCTCTGAAGAAAGGTCAAACCCCTGTGACTTCCTTGAAACTGCTGACTTTCCTGTCCTTTCGCGAATTTAACTTCCTTTCAAAACACCATAAAGTTCAACCCTTGTTCTGAACTTCCTTTCAAAACATTGCAGGAATTCCAATTATTTTTGCAGGTGTCTTTCACTGAGCAAAATCCTTTTCTCATTTTTTTTTTAAACATAAAGAAGTCCAAGATTTTAGTAGAAAAATAAAACCTTTTGTGACAAGATCTAGCATCAATTGCTGCTTGTGGAAGAGAATTCCAAACGTTTACTATCCTTTGTAGGTACAAGTGTTTCCTAATTTCATTCTTGAAAGATCTGACTTTAACTTTTAGAGTCCCATTCCTAGACTTCCCCAAGCATCGAAAATAGCTTCTCTCTATCTACCGATCTGTTCCCTTAATATCTCAAAATCTTCGATCAAATCACTCTCTAACCTTCTAAATTCCAGGGAATACAACCCTAGTTAGTGTAATCTCTTGTGTGATTTAACCCTTGGGGTGCAAAATTTATTTGCCCTGTAGTTAGGGTGCAGGGAACATGGTTTGACATGTTCCTGTGCCTGTTGGAAACTGGGATGGTATAGAAAATGAGTCTACCCACCTCACTTCCATGATTGTGGTGTAAAATGCAGACCGCGTGCAGCCCCAGTCTCCTTTTTTGTGCAACCATCCTCTGCAAATTCTTGGAGGCTGAGTAGTATTCAGTAGAAAGCACGAGTTCCAGGCAGCCTCCCGATTTAAAGAGTTCCGAAGAAGGGTCACTGACCCGAAACGTTAACTCTGCTTCTCTTTCCACAGATGCTGCCAGACCTGCTGAGTGATTCCAGCATTTCTTGTTTTTGTTCCCGATTTAAAGACATTGTCCCTATAAAAGGGAAGTTGCAGCAATGCACTGTTGGCTGCTGAATAATTGGTTTTGGTCACTAACAGAGAATCCATGTCACAGCAAGAGAAGGGGAGGGCTCCCAAATTTAGCAACACCACCTTGGACTCACTCTGCTAAGCTGTCCAGTCCAGGAAGGAAGTTATGAACTGAATTTTGCTATTGCAGCGGGGGTCCCACCAATGGGGCAGAAAGCAACGGGTGACTTTGCTTCAGTGGTCTGCGAGATCCAGATCTGCATCTTGTCATTGGCTGTTGCCAGCGCGGCCATCCCTATTAAGGACAACTGTCAACCTCCAGGTGCTGCCAGCCAATTGGAGGGCTGGCAACTCAGCAACCTCAGCAGCACCACTGGGAGTGGTGGCCGCTGCTGGAACTGCATCTGGAAGGGGAAGATCCTCTGGATGGACAGCACCCTCACAGTGAAGTAATTCAGGTCTTGAGTCGCTGGGGCCAGTCAGGCAGACCCTGGCGAGGCAGTGGGGGGGGGGGGGGGGGGGGCTTGGGGGAGCGGGGTTGGTGAGAGCAGGCGAAGTTGTTGCCACGTAGGTGGCCATTGTCACTAAGGGCCCCCTTAGTGGGTCAAAGAGTGCCTGAATAGGAGGGACACCCCACCCAAGCCCGCTGGGAGGCCGCCAGGGTTTACCTGGTGGTTTCTCCATGTGGAGAGACAACCCCAGCCGCTGGTAAAATGCCAGTTGCGGCAGGAAGGGTCCCTTAATTTGCCACTTAAGCGGCAAATTACTGGGTGGGATGGTTGTCAGTCATCTACCCCACTGCTGGCAAGGTAGCATGGTGGCTGGAAGACGACAGGCATTCCACCCCAGCCCACCCCCTTCCCTTGCCATTTTACGGACCCCTAGTGCCTCCCTACCTGTCCCCAGAGGGCTGATGAAATACAGATCAGTGTTTATGCTGGGCTGGGGGTGAGGTGGTGGGGGGGGGGGGGGTGGGGGGGGGTTGCACAAAGCCCTCCTGAGTGACCGTGAAAAGGAAGTGGGAGCATGGGCAAGGGTAGTGAATGCCCAAGCATGACATCATGGACCTAGCAGCCATGCAGGAAAAGTTTAATAACCTCTCAGGGAGTCAAGTAGGTGAATGCATCTGCACAGCGCATATTGCACCCACCATAACACCCACCTCTCACTCTGGTTATTGCACTACACTCCTGTCACTAACCCAGCAGCACACCCTGACATTCAGGACTCACCAATAACATCCTTTCATTACATCTTAGTCACACACACCTTTGAAGCATACCAGCTTCATACGCACCTCTTACTGCCTGCATGTAACTCCAGCTATTCAGCTATGGAAGGCATTACCCAAACATACTGACACACAATCATTGACATTCTGTCCTCTGTCTTACAGGACAAGATGGCACACAACAGGAGGAAAAGCCAAAGGACCTGAGGAACCAGCACACCTGCATCCCCTCAGTGTTTGGGAGAATATGGTCCAACAAAACATGGGCACCAGAGCCAAAGGCTTCCTACGCTGCTGAGGCCATCTTAGATGATGCTAAGTTTCTGGCTTATGCACCATCTCCAATAACTCCTCACCCTCATCCTGAAAGGTGCCATGAAATGGAAACTGCTGATGGAGTGAGCGTGGTCCTCCTAATTTCTTTCCTCACCCATCCCCTCCCCTTATGCTTTTGTACTTCCTGATAGCCAGGACTTACCAGCTCCTGAGCCACTGTAGAAGCGAGTAGAAGGATTAGAGGAGAAAGATAGCCTTAAGGAAGAGGCATCATCTAGGGTGGTTAGCACCGCAGCCTCACAGCTCTAGTGACCCCGGTTCAATTCTGGGTACTGCCTGTGCGGAGTTTGCAAGTTTTCCCTGTGACCGCGTGGGATTTCGTCGGGTGCTCCGGTTTCCTCCCAAGCCAAAGACTTGAAGGTTAATAGGTAAATTGGCCATTGTAATTTGCCCCTAGTATAGGTAGGGGAATTGAGGGAATTGAGGGAAGGTGGGGATGTGGTAGGAATGTAGGATTAGTATAAATGGGTGGTTGATGGTCGGCACAGACTCGATGGGCCGAAGGGCCTGTTTCAGTGTATCTCTAAATAAAATAAATAAATAAAATCACTCGACCTAACATTCACAGACCCCAGCTCAGATAATAGATCTGCACATGATGAGTTACCGGGCATGAGTGGGCTGCAGCCAGGACAGGGGAAAAGGTCAGCTCATTGTTCAGGAGGGGAAGGTTCTGCTCCAAGTGACTTAGATGAGGACCTTGTTGGAGTAGACTAGAGAACAATGCTGATTAACCTGCAGAACAAGATATTTGTGCATTGATAGGTCTGCCAGACAGCCTCCAGTCACTGGTTAGAGGCATGGAGGAGCCCAGCTCCATCATGGCACAGGCATCATGCAGAACTCAGAGCCCTTTTCACTGTGGAGGTGGTGGGCACCTCCATGGCAGCACTGCCAGGTCAACCCATGATGGAGCGTCAGCTTCCACTGTAGCACAGGCAGAGGCCTCCAGGTATCTCAGTACTGCAGTGGAACTTTGGACAGAGGTCATGAGATCCCTGGCTGCTGCCATCCAGGCACCAACAGCAGCCATAATGGATATGGATCTCATTGCTCAACAAGGCATTCAGTCTCTGTCGGCATTCCAACAATCTGTGCTCTATCAGATTACTAGGATTGCAAAGGTGCCATCATTTAGGAGGGGTAGTGGCTCCGTAGAGCACGTACCTACTCTCTTCTCTCAGGATGACTGTATTTGTGCTCCTATCACTGCCATTCCACCAGTGTACTTGCTGTTGCCTGTCAGCCAGCCAGCCCAGAATGCTGCCACCCATGCTGAGGTGATACAGTTTGAAGCTGGGTCCTCAAGGCCCAGAGTTGCTCGAGGATGTCCTCCAGGACCATCTCCAGCCTTCCGCCTGCCATGCTGCAGCCACTGGGGTAGCAGTGCATAGGAACACTAGGACAGGAAGGGCAGACAGGCACTAAGGCAACACACAAGGGTGATTAGTTCTTTTTTTGTGTTATTGATGTATTGCTGGATTAGTTTGTTCTGTGAAGGTCATTCCTATTAGCCTCTATTGAGTGATGTAGGCCAAGGATACTTTGTCATAGGGTGAATGAGATGGATATTTTGAAAGGGAATGATGAGTCCATGTTAGAGTGGGGAATTTCCTTTCTACTGAAGCAGTAGCAACTGGAGAACACAGCGAGAGCAGCGGCAACCCGAGAACATAATGAGAGCAGCGGCAGCCCAAGAACACAGTGGGGATAAAAGGAGCAGAAGCAACCTGAAAACACAATGGGGATAAATCACAAAGTGATGTCATGCCACAGGAAGTCATGCTGGGTGAGTATATTGGTAAACTTTTAATTTCATTTAAATTAATCAACTATAAAGACTAAATCAATTAATTAGTATAAAAACTAAAACCAATTTGATAATTTATCATAAAATTACAATCAGTGTTCAATTAATTAATCAGATCTGGGGGATAAAGAAAAAGGATAGTAATACTAAATGTTCTGAATTTTTCAATAAATTAAAGTCTGAGATATAGATAAAAAGAGTTAAGTAAGAACATTTAAGTTACTCTTCCTATAAAATAAAGTGACATCAGCAAAAGGG
This sequence comes from Heterodontus francisci, assembly GCF_036365525.1. Lineage (NCBI taxonomy): Eukaryota > Metazoa > Chordata > Chondrichthyes > Heterodontiformes > Heterodontidae > Heterodontus > Heterodontus francisci. The sequence continues at coordinate 83,840,501 of NC_090372.1, forward strand.
AAGCAGCTGATTGGTGAGTAGTTGACAAGTCTTTACTTAAATCTTAAATTTACTTCTGTTAAATCAGTTAATAGTCTAATAGAGGCATGGGAGGGCATCTCAGTCCTGTGGAATGCCTATTCTTTTCCATATGGGAACTCCACGATGCTTCTTGTGTCCTGGAAAAACAGGATATAACATTAGAAAGGGAAAAAAGCAAGGTTTACAAAGGACCGGGAGAGGCAGATAACAATAGAATAAGAAATAATAAGGGATTAGGTGGAGTCAGAGTAAGAGAGAATACAATAAGATCCAAAGTAGGTTTACAGTGCATGTATATGAATGCACAGAGTGTTGTAAATAAGGTTGGTGAGCTGCATGCACAGATAGGCACAGGGAAAACGATATCCTGGTGATAATTGAGACCTGGCCGAAAAAAAAGGAAGGACTGGGTATAATGTGTTCAGGCAACCTAGGGAAGGAAAGAAAGAAGGAGGGACGGCAGTACTAATTAGGGGGAATATTATAGTGCTGGAGAGAGAGGACGTCCTGAGTCATAATGGCAAAGAAGGAAGCCATTCCGCCCATTGACTCCATGCCAGCTCTCTGTAGGACAATCCAATCAGTCCAGTTCCTCAGCTCTATCCCCGTAGTGCTGTAAGTTTATTTCCCTCAAGTACACATCCAATTTCCTTTTGAAATCATTCATCGTCTCCATTTTAACCCCCTCATAGGCAGCAAGTTCCAGGTCATTGCCACTTGCTACATAAAAAAAAATTCTTACTCACATTCCTCCCTGAATCTCCTGCAAAAAACCTTCAATTTGTGTCCCCTAGTCCTTTTAGCAACAACTAATGGGAACAGCTTTTCTTTGTCTACCCTACCTAAACTTTTATCAAGTCTCGCTCAATCTTCTTTGTTCCAAGGAGAAAAACCCCAGCTTCTCCAACCTAACCTTGTAGCTAAAATCCCTCATTCCTAGAACCATTCTGGTAAATGTCCTCTGCATCTTCTCAAGGACCCTCACATCCTTCCTAAAGTGTGGTGACGAGAACTGAATGCAATATTTGAGTTGTGGCCCAACTAGAGCTTTACAAAAGTACAGCATAACTTCCGTGCTTTTGTACTCAATACCTCTAATTATGAAGTCCAAGATCCCATATGCTTTGCTAACTACTACTCTCTCAATATGTCCTGCCACCTTCAAAGATCTATGCATATGAACTCCCAGGTCCCTCTGTCCCTGTACACTCTAGAACTGTACCATTTAGCCTACATTGCCTCTCCATATATCTTTAGCCAAAATGGATCACCTCACATTTCTCTGTATTAAATTCCATCTGCCGGTTGTCTGCCCATTCTGCTAGCCTATCTATGACCGGTTGCAGTATATTGGTCTCATCTTTACTGTCTGCCGCACCTCCAAGTTTGATACCATTGGCAAATTATGAAATTTTACTCTGTGTTCCAATATCCAGGTCATTTACGTATATCAACAAAAGCGGTGGTCCTAGCACTGAACCTTGCGGAACACCTCTGTCTCTCATCTTCCAGTCTGAAAAACAACCATTTACCACGACTTGCCTTTTTTCTGTCTTTAAGCCAACTTTTTATCCAAGCTGACACTGACCCTCCTATTCCATGAACCTCAATTTTGTTAACCAACCTTTTATGTGGTACTTTGTCAAAGGCTTTCTTAAAATCCATATAGACAACATCCATTGCTTTCCCTTCACCAACCTTCTTTGTTACTTCATCAAGCACGATCTGCCTTTTACAAATCTCTGCTGGCTCTCCCTAATTAACTCAAACCTCTCCAAGTGCCTGTTGATTTTTTTTCCCTAATTAGTGTTTCTAAAATCTTACCAAATACAGATGTTAAACTAACTGGAATGTAGTTGCTAGGAATGTCCTTAAATCCTTTCTTGAATAAGGGTGTCACATTTGCCACTCTCCAATCCTTTGGCACCCCCCTTATATCTGGGGAAGATTGGAAGATTATGGCAAGCTCTTCTACTATCTCCACTTGCACTTCCTTTAGCAAGCTGGGATGCAAACCATCTGGACCAGGCAACTTATCCATTCTAAGCGTAGACAGCCTTTCCAGTACATTCTGCCTATAAATTTGCACCCCATCCATTACCTCTATCATATCTGTTTCCACCAATATTTTGTCAGCATCCTCTTCCTTAGTAAACACCGATGCAAAGTACTCATTAAGTATTTTAGCCTTGCCCTGCGCCTCTAAGCATATATCACTCTCTTTGTCCTTAATAGTCCCCACTCCACCTCTTACTACCTGCTCACTATTTACATGCTGGTAGATGATTTTTGGGTTCCATTTTATGTTAACTGCCATTCTATTTCATATTCCTTCTTTGCCAGTTGTATTTTCCTCTTCACTTCCACTCTCAACTACTTGTATTTAGCCTGGTTATCACTTGAAGAATTCATCTGGCGTGCATCATACATCCTCTTTTCTTTTTTGTTTCATATTCTCTATCTCCCTTGTCATCCAAGGAGCCTTGGCTTTGCTTCCTTTACTTTTAGCCTTTATTGGAATGTACCTAGCCTGTATGTGAAACGTCTCCTCCTTAAAGATCACCAATTGTTCCATTACAGTTTTTCCTGTCAATTTGTGGTTCCATTTTACCCTGGCTAGATCCCCTTTCATCCCATTGAAGTTAGCCCTCTTCCAATTTAAAAGTTTTGCTTTAGATTGTTCCTGGCTCTTCTCCATTACTGATCTAAACTTTATGATATAATGATTGCTATTACTCAGGTGGTTCCCCCACAGACATGGTTCACGTGGCCTCACTCCCCAGCATTGGATCAGCAATGCCTCCTTCCTAGTTGGACTGAGAACATATTGTTCAAGGAAGTACTCCTGATCACATTTCAGAAATTCCTCCCCTTCTTTTCCCTTTATTCTAACATTATCCCAATCGATATTTTGGTAATTAAAGTCCCCCAATATCACCACTCTATAGTTCTTGCACATCTGTCATTTCCCTGCAGATTTTCTCCTCTATTTATCTCTCTCTATTTGGAGGCTTATAGAAAACCCCAAGTAGTGTGATCATCCCCTTTTTGCTTCTCACCTCTAACCAAATGGATTCTGTCTTTGCCCCTTCAAGGGGCAACATTTCCAACACTTCAATGCTTTTCCTAATAGGAACACTTTTCTGAACACTTTCTATCCTTGAATATTAAGTATCCAGTCCTCACCACACCATTTTTAAGCATGTTTCCATTATTGGGACTCATCATATTGCCACATGGCTATTTGTGCTTGAAGCTCACCAATTTTATTCACCACACTTTGTGTGTTTACATACATGCATTCTAAACCTGTCTTTGCATTCCTCGTAGACCTTCTTAGTCTGCTCCTATCGAATATGGTACTACTTCCTTATCTTGAACTATCCAACACTCTCACTTCTTTATACACCTTATTCCTCTTTTCTACTTCAATCTGCAGGTGCCCGTTGTAATATTACTTGTCCTTTGGTGTGTGATCTGTTGTTAATAGTCGCAGGAATACAAGTAATATTCAAAATAAACATGGGGTTTTATTATAATAGAACTCGAACATATATACATTATAGTAGCTACAGGAGATAGGCTTGAACACATCTTACTGTGTCGGGCTGCACCTGCACCTTAACATTACTTCCTCTGATGATGTTCACTTGCAGTCCTTAAGATGGTTTTGCCCTTAAGGTTATCCTACAACACCTCTCCCCCTGCTAATTTGGTTTAAACCCTCCCCAACTACATTAGTGAACCTCCCAGTAAGGACATAGAGGGATCAAGGACAGAATCTATTTGATTAAATATAAGAAGCAATAGAATTACCATTACACTGCTGGGTGTATACTAGAGCACATCAATGAGTGGGAAACATATAGAGGAACAAATTTCCAAGGAAGTTACAGAGAGGTGCAAAAACTATAGGGTAGTTATAATGGGAAACTCTAATTATCCAGATATAGACTGGGATAGTAATAGTGTAAAGGGCAGAGAGGAGGAAAAGTTTGTGAAGTGTGTTTAGGAGAATTTCCTAGATCAGTATGTTTCTGGTGCAGTGAGAAAGGAGACATTGCTGGATCTGGTTCTGGGGAATGAGGTAGGTCAATTGGATCAAATGGCAGTCGAGGAACATTTTGGAGACAGTAATCACAGTATCAAAAGATTTGAATGAGCTATGAAAAAGGACAAGTAGCAATCCAGAGTAAAAATAATTAATTGGAGGAAGGCCAATTTCAATGGGATGAGAATGGATCTGGCCCAGGTAAATGGGAATCAAAGATTGGGAGGAAAAACTGTAATGGAATAATGGGTTGCTTTTAAAGAGGAGATGGTTTGGGTACAGTTGAGGTACATTCCTATGAGGGGGAAAGGAAAGACAAACAAAGCCAGAGCTGCTTGGATGATGAAACAGACAGCCAGTAAAACGAAGCAGAAAAGTATGAGTATGACAGATGTCAGGTTGATAATACAAGTGAGAGCCAGGCTCAATATATAAAGTTCAGAGGGGAAGTGAAAAAAGAACTAAGAGAAGCAAAGAGAGTAGGATGAGAAGAGACTGGCAGCTAACATAAAAGGGAAACCAAAAGTTCTCTATAGGGGTGGAGTTGATTAAGGACCAAAAAGGAGATTTATGCATGGAGGCAGAGTGCATGGCTGTGATACCAAATGAGTACTTTGCATCTGTCTTGACCAAAGAAGAAGAAGCTGCAAAAGTCATAGTGAAAGAGGAGGTATATGAGTCACTGGATGAATAAAAATTGATAAATAGGGGATATCAGAAAGGCTGGCTGTACTTAAAGTTGATGAGTCCACCAGAACCAGATGAGATGCATCTGACGATACTGAGGGAAGTAAGGGTAGAAATTGTGCAAGCACCGGCCATGATCTTCCAATTCTCTTTAGATATAGGTGTGGTGTGAAAGGACAGGAGAATTGCAAGTGTGATACCATTGTTCAAACAAGGGTGTAAGGATAGGCCCAGAAAATACAGGCCAGCCAGTTTAACCTTGGTGGTGGGAAAGATTTTAGAAACAATAATCCAGGACAAAATTAACAGTCACTTAGACAAGTGTGGATTAATTAGGGAAAGCCAGCATGGATTTGTTATAGGCAAAGTGTGTTTAACCAACTTTGATGGAGCGTTTTGATGAAGTAACAGAGAGGGTTGGTGAGGGTAACGTAGTTGATGTGCTGTACATGAACTTCCAAAAGGCGTTTGATAAAGTGCCACTTTGTTTGTCAACAAAGTCAAAGCCCATGGTATAAAAGGGGCAGTGGATACCAAGTTGACTGAGTGACAGAAAACGGAGATTAGGACAAATGGTTGTTTTTTTGGATGGCGGGTGGGCTCTTGGAGCTGGAGGGCCAATAGGAACTGCTCCAGCTTGAAAACAGCAGCAGGATGCCAGGTAAATGAGAGAGAGGGTGCCCCAAAATGGAGGCGCCCTCTCCCCAACCTTTTCAAATTTAAGCTTAAAAAGACCTGAGCAGCTCGGTCATCATTGTGGAGAAGGAAACCTTCCACAGGGTGGCCTGTGTCTGCTGCCTGCCTGGAGCTCTGGCCCCTTGGTCTGCTGCTGGGAGGCTGCCTCCAAGCAGCTAAACTGTTCCATATCACCTGCAGGGACCTGGAGGCTGATTGGAAAATCATAGTTGACCTCTCACGGTAGGTCTCAGTGGACCTTGAATTAGCCACTTGCGGGTTGGTAGCTCTGCTGCCCCTACTGCTTCCAGGAAAATGGCTGGGGGAAGAGATGGAGCTAGGGAACCATCACACAGGCCTATGGTGCAAAATTCCTCACCTGCCTGCTTCCATTCACCCCCGCCCCCCCAGCAGCGACTAAAAATCAAGCCCATTATCACTGTTTCTCGCTGCACAGATGCTGCCTGACCTACTGAATATTTCCAACATTTTCTGGGTTTTTTTTCAGATTTCCAGCATCCACAGTATTTTGCATTTGTAAAATTCCCTGGTTTCCCTCTCTAACCTTTCTTAAATAGTGGAGTGACATGCACAATTTTCCAATCTAAAGGAATATTCCAAATCAAAAGAACTTTGTTGGAAGATTATAATTAGGGTATCTGTAATGTGGTCACTTATTTCCTTTAAACCTTGGGATGGAAACCATCTGGTCCTGGGGATTTGGCACTGTTTAGTGCTATTATTTTATTCATTACTGTTGTTTTGCTTACATTAATTTTAATAAGTCCCTGATTCAATATTAGTTTCCTTGAGGATGTCAGCCATGCTGACCTCTTCTTCTACTGTTAATACGGACGTAAAGTAATTATTCAGCAATTCCGCCATTCCTTTCATGCCCAATCCTCTCAGAGGTGGCGAAGCTCCATGGCAGCAACCCCCTCCCCCGCTCCGTCACTGGGCAACAGGACCTGAATTTCAATATTTAAATCAATAAAATAAATGCATTTAAATAAACTTACCTTCCATCTTCCGGGTCTGCCGCAATCCTCAGTGCGGCAGCTGTCACTCCCGTGCTTTCAATTTCCTGTCTGGGGAAAGCCGGCGTGAGACTGGTGGGGAGGCGAGAGGAGGTAAGATTTTCAGCGCTGTGGGGGAGCGGGTGGGTGGTGGGATGGGGTCAGATAAATGTAATGGGTGTAGGGGATGGTGGAAAGGGGTGAACTTTAAACTTTGTGCAGTTTGGTGGGAGGATGGTCAGATTTAAAAGGTGTTTTGGGGGGAAGGGCAAGTAGTTAACATAATTGATATTGGGGGTGGGAAATGGGCATTAGAAATTTATTGAATACCTTTTGGGGGGATACTTCTTTAAAAGTTCAAATTGACCGGCAGGACTGGCCTATGCACAGGCAGCTGATGTAATTGCTGCGGATGGACAACTTGCCCCCTCCGTGTGATTGTGGGGTGGGGGAGGGGTGCAGGCTGCCCCGGCTAATTAAATGAGCTGCTGCATGGGAGATTGCAGCGGTTCTTTGGCGTGCTGCCCGCACATGTGGGCCACCATTTTATGAGCTTGGGCTCTTAAAATCCAGCCCTTATCAGCTGTTTCACATTTCACCCTTTCAAACATTACATTGAACTTGATCATATCATGATCACTATTAGATAAGTGTTCATGCACCGTTAGGCTGTGAGCCAAATCTGGCTCATTACTGATTACTAAATCTTATCTGGCAGACCCCTGACAGGTGCCAAACAGGATGGCTTCAATCTTGCCTCATTTATGACTTAATATCTGATGGTTAGTCAGACAGCAGTTATGGAGTCAAAAGAAATGACTGCAATTTAAAGTGGGGTCCCCAAGAACACAAGAAATAAGAGCAGGACTAAACCATATGGCCCATCGAGCCTGCTCCACCATTCAAAACAATCATGGCTGGTCATAGCGGCATACAGCAGACATTAACCTGGGACCCGAGGCTGCCGGAGCTCAGCAGAAACTAACCTGAGGCCGGCAGGGCGGAGCAGCCTCCTCAGTAGCGGATGAGGCTCCAGTGGGGGTGATGGTGGGGAGCTGAAGTTAGAGCAGGACAATGCCGAGGGGCAATATGGCCTCCCTGATCCAGAAGATCGCCCGCCAGGCCCGCACCACCTTCAAGCTGTTGCAGCTGGCGGAGCCTGAGACTGGGACCGGGGCCTTCCTGGAGATTTTTCTTAATTTCTTCAGGCTTGAAGGGCTGAATGGCCTACTCTCGCTCCAATGTTCCTCTAATCCTATGATCTTAGGATTCAACTCCACTTTCCCGCCCGGTCACCACACCCCTTGAAGCCCTGAGAGACCAAAAATCTGTCTACCCCAGCCTTAAATACATTCAATGATGGAGCATCCACAACCCTCTGGGGTAGAGAATTCCAAACATACGAACATACGAATTAGGAGCAGGAGTAGGCCACTCGGCCCTTCGAGCCTGCTCCACCATTCAAATAAGTTCATGGCTGAACTGATTACTCCACATTTCCACTTACCCCCGATAACCTTCTACCCCCTTGCTTATCAAGAATTTATCTACCTCTGCCTTAAAAATATTCAAAGACTCTGCTTCCACCACCTTTTGAGGAAGAGAGTTCCCAAAGACTCACAACCCTCTGAGAGAAAGAATGTCTTAAATGGGCGACCCCTTATTTTTAAACAGTGACGCAGATGGAGTTTAATCCGGACAAATGTGAGGTAATGCATTTTGGAAGATCCAATACAGGTGGGAAGTATACAGTAAATGGCAGAAACCTTAGGAGTATTGACAGGCAGAGAGATCTGGGCGTACAGGTCCACAGGTCACTGAAAGTGGCAACGCAGGTGAATAAGGTAGTCAAGAAGGCATACGACGGAGCTGGAGGGGCGACATGATAGAGGTTTACAAAGTTATGAGTGGCATGGACAGAGTGGATAGTCAGAAGCTTTTTCCCAGGGTGGAAGAGTCAGTTACTCGGGGACATAGGTTTAAGGTGTGAGGGGCAAAGTTTAGAGGGGATGTGCGAGGCAAATTCTTTACACAGAGGGTGGTGAGTGCTTGGAACTTGCTGCCAAGGGAGGTGGTGGAAGCAGGTACAATAGCAACGTTTAAGAGACATCTTGACAAATACATGAATAGGATGGGAATAGAGGGATACAGTCCCCGGAAGTGCAGAAGGTTTTAGTTTAGACAGGCATCAAGATCGGCACAGGCTTGGAGGGCCGAATGGCCTGTTCCTGTGCTGTACTGTTCTTTGTTCTTTGGTTCTGGATTCTCCCACAAGGGGAAACATCCTTTCCACAGCCACCCTGTCAACACTCCTCAGGATCCTACATGTTTCAATCAAGTCGCCTCTTACTCTTCTAAAGTCCAGCGGATACAAGCCGAGCCTATCCAATCTTTCCTCATAAGATAGCCCATCCATTCCAGGTATCAGTCTAATAAACCTTCTCTGAACTGCTTCCAACACATTTACATCCTTCCTTAAATAAGGAGACCGATACTGTACACAGTGCTCCAGATGTGGTCTCACCAATGCCCTGTATAGCTGACGCATAACCTCCTTACTTTTGTATTCAAAGATTCACAACCCTTTGAGTGAAGTAATTTCTCCCCCATTGCAGTCCTAAATGATCGGCCCCTTATCCTGAGACTGTGACCCTGTGTTTTAGATTCTCCGACCAGCGGAAGTAATCTCTCAGTGTCTACTCTATCCAGCCCCTTTAGAATCTTATACGTTTCAATGAGATCACCTCTCATTCTTCTGAACTCTGGAGAATACAGGCGCAATTTACTTTGTCTCGCATCATAGGACAACCCCCTCATTCCAGGGACCAATCTGATAAACCTTCACTGCGCTGTCTCCAATACAGTTATACAGGTTGATAGGTAAATTGGCCATTATAAATTGTCACCAGTATAGGTAGGTGGTAGGGAAATATTGGGACAGGTGGGGATGTTTGGTCGGAATATGGGATTAGTGTAGGATTAGTATAAATGGGTGGTTGATGGTCGGCACAGACTCGGTGGGCCGAAGGGCCTGTTTCAGTGCTGCATCTCTAATCTAATCTAATCTAAAAAATCCTTTCGTAAATGTAGAGACCAAAATTGCACACAGTATTCCAGATGTGGTCTCACCTAAACCCTGTATAATTGTAGCAAAACTTCCTTATTCCTGTACTCCAATCTCCTTACAATAAAGGCCAACATAACTTTTGCCTTCCTAATTGATTATTGTACCTGCATGTTAACTTTCTGCATTTCTTGTACAAGAGACTTACGTCTCTTTGAACATCGACACTTACAGGTAACACACCTTTTAAAAAATATTCTGCTTTTCTATTCTTATAAACAAAGTGCATAACTTCACACTTCCCTACATTGTACTCCATCTGCTATCTTGTTGCCCATTCACTTAACCTGTCTATATCTCTTTGTAGCCTCTCTGTGTCCTCCCCACAGCTTACCTTTCCACCTACCTTTGTATCATCAGCAAACTTAGATACATTACTCTCTGTCTCTTCATCTAAGTCATTAATAGAGATTGTAAATAGCTGAGGTCCCAGCACAGATCCTTGCGACACTCCACTATTTACTGCCTGCCAACTTGAAAATACCCTGTTTATGCCAACTCATTGCTTCCTGTCTGTTAACAAATCATCTATCCATGCTAATATATTACCCCCAACTCCATGAGCCCTTACCTTTTGTGTGGCTCCTTATCAAATGCCTTTTGGAAATTCAGGTATACCACAACTACTGGTTCCTCTTTATCTACCCCACTAGTTACATTCTCAAAAAACTCGAATACATTTTTCAAACAGGATTTCCCTCTAGTAAAACCATGTTGACTTGTTCTAATCATACTGTGCTTTTCTAGTGATTTGTTAAGATTTGCTTAATAATAGATTCCAGCATTTTCCTAATGACTGATTTTAGGCTAACTGGCCTGTAGTTCCCTGTTTTCCCTTTCCCTCCTTTCTTGAAAAGCAGTGTAATACTTGCCAACTTCCAATCTGATGGGACCATTCCCAAATCTCAAGAATTTTGGAAAATCATTGCTAATGCATCCACTATATTTGCAGCTATCTCTTTTAGGACCCTAGAATGTAAACCATCAGGTCCAGGAGATTTGTCAGATTTTAGTCCCTTAAGTTTCTCCAGCAATGTTTCTCTGCTGGTATGAATTTCCTTAATTTCCTCACTCTTTTTAGCCCCTAGGTTACTGCCTATTTCTGGTATGGAACTTGTGTCTTCTATTGTGAAGACAGACACAAAACATTTGTTCAATGCCTCTGCCATTTCCTCATTCCCCATGATAATTTCTCCTGCCTCTGCTTCCAAGGGACCAACGTTTACTTCAGTTACTCTCTTCCTTTTTATATACCTATGAAAGCTCTTACAACCTTTGGGTGGCATAGTGGTGCAGTGGTTAGTACTACAGCCTCACAGCTCCAGTGACCCAGGTTCAGTTCTGGGTACTGCCCGTGCGGAGTTTGCAAGTTCTTCCTGTGACCGTGTGGCTTTCTGCCGGGTGCTCTGGTTTCCTCCCACAGCCAAAGACTTGTGGGTTGATAGGTAAATTGGTCATTGTAAATTGCCCCTAGTGTTGGTAGGGAATATTGGATTAATGTAGGATTAGTATAAATGGGTGGTTGTTGGTCAGCACAGACTTGGTGGGCCAAAGGGCCTGTTTCAGTGCTGTATCTCTAAATAAATAAATATGTGTTTTTATGTTAATGGTTAGTTTACTCTCATATTCTACTTTTTCCCTTGTCATCAACGTTTTGGTGGCCCTCTGCTGGTTTCCAAAACACTCCCAATCCTCAGACTTGCTTCTCTTTTTAGCAACATTGTAAGCCTTTTCTTTTAATCTAATATTATCCTTAACTTCCTGAGTGAGCCATGGATGGGTCTTTCTGGCTGAGTTTTTTTTGCAAAGGAATGTATTTTTGTTGAACATTTTGAATTGTTTCTTTAAAAATTTCCTACTGTTGATTAGTGTACAAATGGAAAGTTACCCTGTGCTTATGGACTCAGGTATAAATTTCCAAATTAAACCTCTTCTCCTGTTCAGTATTCTTTGTGTTCTTAATAAAATGAAAAGGATTGACCCCTTAATGTAAGTCGAGTACTAAAAGCAATAACCATGCACAGCGCTGTATAAGCCCTGATTACACGATTGTGTGTCACTATTTTGAAAAGTTAAATAGCCTCAAAACAGGCTCACATGCAGTAAAATGGATTTACGGTGCTTTGTTGGAAATAAGAGTCACTAACGATGTAGCCAACTCTCATTTTAATTTTTAATGTACATTGAAGTGAGATTTTATACACGATAAATATTTCAGGTCATATTCAGTTTTAATTTAATGTTCTTTTTATTTTCTGAAAGAAATGTTTCTGCCTCTAAAGTATTTTAATTGGAACAATAAATCCAAAGTAAGCATAATTACATTGTTTAAGGGTAATCTTTTTAATATACCTTCCAATACTCTTTAATGATGATGACAATAATAGTTATTTTGCTACACTGTTCATTAGTGTACATAGGTTTAATTACAGTATGAATTCCAATGACTAGACAGCATAACAATTCCAAATTGTTAGTCTCAATTTAACAAGACATAAATCTTGATTTGTTTAAGGAATCACAAAATGATTTGATTGAAATCCATCGTTTGCAATTCTAAATCTTTTTTAACCACTATAGCTCCCCCTGGGCAGAGAGGCAACCTAATCTCAAGCCTCAGCCAGTGCAGCTTTTAAGCCAGCCATTACATTACACACCAGTGTGGACTGCCTTGCTATTTGATTTTCCTTTTGATTTGCCAACAATGTGACTATATCATAACTGATTACAGATCACAAGAGAAGATAAGTAAGGATAAAAAAGTCCATTTGGTCCATCTTACATTATCCATCTAGAAAGACCCTACATTACTGCCACTGTAGTTTTTAATCATTCCTTCAATGATTTCAAGACTTTGCAAAATTTGATTGTGACTGATCACAACATGTAAATAGGAGCAAAGTACTGCAGATGCTGGAACACTGAAATGAGCAGAGAAAGTGCCGGAAATACTCAGCAGGTCTGGCAGCATCTGTGTAGAGAGAAACAGAGTTAACATTTCAGGTCTGTGTCCCTTCATTGGAACTGGCAAAAGATAGAAATGTAACAGACTTTGAGCAAGTGAAAGGAGGGAAGGGGGAAGAAGAACAAGAGGGAAGGTCTGTGACAGGATGGGGGTGGGGGGAGAGATTAAATGACAGATGTCATTTAGCAAATGGATTGCTAAATAGCTATAGTGAAAGACAAAGCATGATTCCAGAGAGAGTGCTAATGGCAGAATGATGAACAGCTCTGTACGAAAGCAAAAACATGAAAAACAAGGTTAAGACGAGCACATGGTTAAAAAGTAAATAATAAAACATATATATAAAAAAAGAGGTTCATGGTCTGAAATTGTTGAACTCAGTATTGAGTCCAGAAGGCTGTAGAGTGCCTAAGCGGAAGTTGAGGTGCTGCTCCTCGAGCTTGCGTTGATGTGGACAGAAATGTGGGCATGAGAACAAGGTAGTGAATTAAAATGGCAAGCAACCGGAAGCTCGAGATAATGCTTGCGGACCGAGCGGAGGAGTTCTGCAAAGCGGTCACCTAATCTGCGTTTGGTCTCCCCAATGTAGAGGAGACCGTATTGTGAGCAGCAAATACAGTATACTACATTGAAAGAAGTACAAGTAAATCGTTGATTCAGCAGGAAGGAGTGTTTGGGGCCTTTCATCCACCTCCAGTAATCTCCCTCCTCCTCGACCCCTCCCTCTGGCCTCTTATCTACTCTTGATCTTTTCATTGAAAACTGTCGATGTGACATCGGCCACCTTAATTTATCCGCCCCTCCTCTCACTCACTCTAACCTCTCTCCATCTGAACATGCTGCATTCTGTTCTCTCAGGTCTAACCCTGACATTGTGATCAAACCTGATGACAAGGGTGATGCTGTTGTTGTCTGGTGCACCAGCCTCTACCTTGCACAGGCTGAGTGCCAACTCTCAGACACTTCTTCCTACCTCCCCCGGACCATGACCCCACCACTGAACATCAAACCACTGATTCCAGTACTATCACTGACCTCATCTCCTCTGGAGATCTTCCCTCTACACCTTCCCACCTCATAGTTCCACAATCCCAAACAGCCCGCTTCTCAATTCTCCTTCCCAAAATCCACAAACAGGACTGTCCTGGTAGACCCATCATTTCAGCCTGTACCTGCCCCACTGAACTTATTTCCTCCTATCTTGATTCTATTTTTTCTTCCCTTGTCCAGTCTCTTCCCACCTACATCCGTGACTCTTCTGACACCCTACGTCATTCCGACAGTTTCCAGTTTCCTGGCCCTAACTGCCTACTTTTTGCTATGGACATCCAATCTTTCTAAACCTCCATTCCCCACCAAGATGGTCTTAGGGCTTTCCGCTTCTTCCTTGAACAGAGGCCCAACCAGTCCACATCCACCACCACCCTCCTCTGCCTGGCTGAACTTGTTCTTACATTGAACTTGTTCTCCTTCAACTCCACTCACTTCCTCCAAATAAAAGGTGTTGCTAAACGCACCTGTATGGGTCCTAGTTATGCCCGTCTTTTTGTGGGGTATGTTGAACTTTCCTTGTTCCAGTCCTACTCAGGCCCCCTTCCTCAACTGTTTTTCCGACACATTGATGATTGTATCGGTGCCGTTTCCTGCTCTCACCCCGAACTGGAAAACTTCCTCAACTTGCTTCCAATTTCCACCTTCTCTCACCTTCACATGGTCTATCTCCGACACTTCCCTTCCCTTCCTCGCCCTCGCTGTCTCCATCTCTGGGAATAGGCTGTCCACTACTATTTATTAATAGACTCCCATGGCTGCCTTGACTACACTTCCTCACACCCTGCCTCCTTTAAGCAGTCCATTCCATTCTCCCAGTTTCTCCGTCTCTGACACATCTGTTCTGATGATGCAACCTTCCACAACAGCGCTTCTGATATGTCTTCCTTTTTTCTCAACCGAGGATTCCTCCATATTGTGATTGACAGGGCCCTCGACTGTGTCTGGCCCATTTCCCGCACTTCTGCCCTCACCCCTTCCCCTCCCTCCCAGAACTGCAACAGGTTCCCCTTGTCCTCACTTTCCACCCCATCATCCTCTGCCATTTCTGCCACTCCAGCGTGATGCCACTACCAAACGCATCTTCCCTTCCCCTCCCCTGTCAGCATTCCAAAGGGACCGTTCCCTTTGTGACACCCTGGTCCATTCCTCCATCACCCCCGACACCTCGTCCCCTTCCCACTGCACCTTCCCATGCAATCACAGGAGGTGTAATACCTGCCCTTTTACCTCCTCTCTCCAAGGCCCCAAATACTCCTTCCAGGTGAAGCAGTGATTTACTTGTACGTCTTTTAATTTAGTATACTGCATTTGCTGCTCACAATGCGGTCTCCTGTACACTGGGGAGACCAAACGCAGATTGGGTGACCGCTTTGCAGAACTCCTCCGCTTGGTCCGCAAGCATGATCCCATTTTAATTGCTTGCCATTTTAATTCACCACCTTGTTCTCATGCCCACACTTCTGTCCTCGGCCTGCTGCAGTATTCCCGTGAACATCAATGCAAGCTCAAGGAACAGCACCTCATCTTCCAATTAGGCATTCTACAGCCTTCTGGACTCAATATTCAGTTCAACAATTTCAGACCATGAGCCCCAAAATTTTATATATATATATATATATATTCTTTTTTTTAAATTTATTGTTAACCATGTACTAGTCTTAAACTTGTTTTTCTTATTCTTGCTTTCATTATTTTGCCATTAACACTCTGTCTGGACTCATGTTTTGTCTTTCACTATAACTATTTAGCAAGCTATTTGCATTCTGTTCCATGACATCTGTCATTTAATCTCTCCTGCCCTCCATCCTATCACAGACCTTCCCTCTTGTTCTTCTTCCCCCCTCTCTCCTTTCACTTTCTCAAAGACTGTTGCATTTCTAACTTTGCCAGTTCTGATGAAGGGACACAGACCTGAAACGTTAGAACTCTGTTTCTCTCTACACAGATGCTGCCAGACCTACTGAGTATTTCTGGCACTTTCTGTTCTGATCACATATGTTGGGCATGCTACAGTCAGTTTCGTCAGGTGCTTGGCAATCAAGCAAAGGCCCTTAAAGGGACCAGTGGAAGCAGTCACACAAAACATAAGTTTGGACTTATTTTACTTATTTAATTTACCACATTAAATCCACTGGTCGCTGCCGGTCAGCACTCACCCCCATCACCAACCCCACACTCCGCGCCCCTCTCGATTCCCTCCCACTCCCAAGACAACCCTCTTGAACCTCAGCCAGAAATCTAAGCACACCAAGCCTATGGCTTCCATGTCCAGTGAGCTGCCTCTGGGGCCATGACTGACATCCGTAGTTTGCCAGTAATAAGCAAATGAAAACAGGGGAACAGGTTGCCATGGTCCTGCCGCCCGCCTCATTGGTCATGATCCAATTTTTAGATTTGTGGACAGAACTTTCAACCTCAGCCCTCAGGGGTGTTAGATGGCCAATATCGAATTGGTCTCCTTACATAGAGTACACCCAATCAGGAGTTGCGTATAATTAACAGCCAATCTGATGCTCAAGGACAAGAAATATATCACGCATCAAGTATTCAAGATAGAGTTTGTCCAGGGCCTGTAGGGTTTGATCACAACTCTCTCTTTTATTCAACCATTTTGGCTACACAGTTCAACATTCTATTGCTTTGTTGATTATTTCTATTCATTGGTTGAATATGTTGAGCACTGTGTCAACTTAGACTCGTTCGTCTCTTTCAGTGTATTGTGTTTCTGAATCCAGGTTATTGATGCAAATTAGAAACAATAATGGTCCCAATACCGATTCTTGGGGGCACCCCACTGAGTGCTTCCCTCTTCTCCGGTATAACTCATTTAATTAGATTTTTTAAGCATTCTGATGATTTACTTTAAATTCTCTGTTTAGCTTTTTATGTGAAATGCCTTTTGTAAATTTAGTTGTAGGGTTTTCCTCAGTAATTTAATCAGTTTCTTGTTCTGGTATAGAATTGGTTAGATTGATTATAATTGTCATTGAAACCTAAACACTACTACTACTAAAATTCAATGAACATTTTGGAAATGCAACATGAATTAATCGCATTTCACCAACGAAACTAACATTTTAAATGAATCAATCTACTAATACAAATCAATTTTCAAATTATTATTAATTCTCAGGATGTGGGCATGAGTAGTAAGGCCGGCATTTATTGCTCATCCCTCGGTCTGAGTGGCTTACAATTAGTGTGGGACTGGAATCACGTATCTGTCAGACCAGGTAAGGAGGGCAGGTTTCCTACCAGCTTTTTATTTAATTTAATTAATTAACAGTTATTCTTCTGAAAACAATGCTGAGAAAAACATGGGGGCAAAAATATATCTGGACCTATTTTGTACCCTAACTAGATGCAGTGCAGGCAGCACACGGCCCAGCTGTGATGCCCGAGGCCAGCGCCCAATTGAGTCTTTAGCCTCATTAACATTTTATGCACAAACTGTTGACAGCTGTTGAATCTCTACAGGCAGCTCACACATTTTAACAGCATGAATGTCAGGCCTGAAACAGGTGCTGGGCCCCACATTTTCATATTAAAGGGGCATAATGCCTGTTCTAAGCAGCCATCAGGGATGCCTGAAAAATGGCTCAACCCCAGAATTGTGCCTCTTTGCTCTAGTCTTATACCAGTTTCTACCCCAATGATCACCCATCTCCAGTCCTCATTAAGCAATGGAAGTGGAAACATTAGGGCCACAGAATTTGGATTAGTAGCAATATGAATACCCTCCCCGGGGTGCAATGCCAGCTGCTTTGGGCGACTTGATAAGGGTGCTCATGCGGGCATCCCTTGCAGGGGTCGGCAATGTGTCCATACACGGACAACAGTGCCTATGGTAAAAATTTTGAGGTCTGTGGTAATTTTAAATGTCTTATTCCAAGCCTTTAAACTTGTGTTTTAAACTAAACGTTGGACTGAATTTTACCTTAGGTGGACAGGACTTCACCAAAGACGTAAAAGCCAGTGGCAAACCTGCTTCCGCCTAGCCCAGGGATCTGACCTGCATTTTACGGGTCCCTGGGCTTTAATTGTCCCGAGGCGGGACTTCCACCTGCTTGAGGGAGTAAGTCCCACCCCATTGAGCTGCTGGCCAATCATTGGGCCAGCAGCTCTTAGTCCCAGCAGCACCACCGGGAGCAGCGGCCAGTGCTGGGACTGAAGCCCAGCCGACAGAGGAGGATGCCATAGAGCTGGGAATGCAGGTAAGTTGGGGTTGTCTCACCGGGCTGGGAGGCAAGGGTGGTCGTTTGGGGGGAAGGAATGCGCCTTAGGTCCTGGGGGTGGGTTGGGAGGTGGGACGGCCCTCAATCGGGCACCCTGCACCCGACTGCTATTACACCCCCTCCCTTCCCCCCCGGGGCGCAGAAAGGCCGGCAGCTATTGCTGAGTGGCCTTTCACATCCCCAGCAAGCCCGCTTGCCAAGGGTAAAATACCCATGGAGGCAGGCATGGCTCTTAAGTGGACATTTAAGGGCCTCGATTGGCCTGGGGCAAGGCGGCCTCCCGGATCCTCCTGCTCAATTTTACGCTGCCTCCACGCCACCATCTGGCCCACCAGGTGGCGTAAAATTCAACCCGTTAACTCTGTTTCTCTCTCCACAGATGCTGCCAGATCTGCTGTGTATTTCCAGCACTTTCTATTTTTATTTCAGATTTCTAGCATCTGCAGTATTTTGCTTTCACTTTACTTCCTGGTTTGCTGTCTGTGAGAATTCTTCAATGTGATTGACTGCTTACCCTGCTCGATAACATCACTGTTACTGGACACCTGGAGATCCTCTTGACTTGGCATCAGATTAAACTAACATTGGGAAAGGGAACATCTATGCTACAGAAATTAATATATATTTGTGGGCAGCTTTCTTTAAGGTTAGGAGCAAGCATTGTTGCGTCGATGTTGACTGCAAAATCCAGGCCATAATTTCTTTACGAGTGTGATTCTATTTACAAATGTCTACTATATCTACACTTTCGTCAAAGGTCAGCTGCTCTCTGTTTCTCTAACTCCACCAAAGTTTGATCTTGTTGAGGACAATCACTTGAAAACAACTGGGTTGGGTATTTAAAAAATACTAATGCTGAAACTAATTTTATCTTTCCAACTGATCTCAAAGAGAATCTGTAGGTCATTGTAAACAGTTTTATCAAAGGAGGAGAAAACAATTAATTAATCCAAAGGATGAAAATGGGAAAAAAGAAACGGCAAAAGTTAATTGGCTGTCATTTATTTTCTTCTAATACTAAAATATGTGTATGACAAATATAGTTATGTTAGTAAGATAACATTAAAACCATATTTCCAAATGCAATTGCTAGATGTCAGATGGAAAATAATAAAGCATATTTTATTACAGAAATCATGAAAGATTTAATGCATAAACAGGCAACACAGATTTCAGGCACTTAATAGGAGATCAGAATCATTCTGTGCTAGATTGTGCTTGTTCTTAAGGTCAGTCACTTTATTTTGAGAGTCAAAATGGTCAGAATGCCCAGATATGGAGAGCCATCAGCTGTTGCTCGACTTCTAATCCCCTCAGCAGCTCCTTTCATGTCTAATAACAATTTATGAGAACAATCCAGGTATCACACTCATTTTTTACACTAGTTCTATTCACAAAAGAGTACATTTAGCAGAAATTTCTTTTGTTTTTCTCAGCAAGGTGCTGACACCTTACTAGGATATAGTTCCATGTGTACTAGGTGCTCTGTTGTATCTTGTTTAAGTGTCAATTTTCTATGTGTTAACTGTGACAAAGAGTTTTGACAGGTTCATCTTGCATGGATGCATCACAGTCAAACCTGATCCTATCCTCAGCCAACATTGCCAAAAGCACCCTTCCAACAGGGTCATTATATAGAATCCAGAACAAGGGGCATAGTCTTAAAATAAGAGCTTGGCCATTTAGAAATGAAATCAGGAAGCACTTTTCACACAGAGGGTAGTTGAAATCTGGAACTCCGGCCCCCCAAAGTCTGTTGATGCTGATCCAAATGAAAATTTCAAGACTGAGACCAATAGATGCTCGCTAAGTAAGGGTATCAAGTGATATGGAGAAAAGATGAGTAAATGGAATTGAGGTACAAATCAGCCATAATCTAATGGAATGGCAGAACAGGTTCAAGGGGCTGAATGGCTTATTCCTATGTCCCTAAATTCAGGAGTGGAGACATTGCAAGTAATATCAGTAGAGAGTGGAGCATATTTCCACTTTGCATTGTCAGGTAAGATAAAGGCAGACATTCATATAGAATGCTGACTCCCCTTGTCACTGCCATAACCCTACCCTCATATTACCCTGATAATAGAAGATATCGCTGGAGAATTTAAGTTGCTTGCCTGTAGGCAAGACTGGCACGCACAGGTACAAGTGAATTCTGATTCACACATTCAGCGCCACACATTTAGGCTGGCTGAGAGCTTTATATTCTTACTATGTAGGGGAGACTGTTGACATGTACAGATTGAGAATGTGTATGATTAACCTGAAAGGTTCGATATCCATTTTGATAGATACCTTACATTTCTTTTTGATCCTGTGTACACATTCAACCAAAGTTTGTTACGGCTTAGACAACCAGTAGTTTTGTACTTTATATTAATTAACACAGGGGATAAAACTGAGATTGTTGCAAAGTATTTCTGTTGTGACCATAAGCAGTGACCAGAAGGTTAATTCCAATCCCAGTCCTATATTTAATCACTGACTATGTAAAAAGTTAGGAATTGAGACCTATCACCTTTGCTAGCTGTTTCTGCTGACCCCTATAGCTCAGTTTATTATAGATATCCAGCAAATGAAATAGCAGATCTATTCTTGCTTTTCTCTGCTGTATGGTTTTACTGTATAGCTTGGCAGAAATGTTTCCTAAGAATTGTTTTTCTGGACTTCTTCTTCTCATTGTTCCTTTCTTTCTTTGATCTTTTTTCTATTTGCCATGTGACCCTCATCTGACGACCTTTTGGTTGACTGAGTTACTTCAGGCTCCAATCTGCTGACATCCACACCCTGTTCAGCTGCAACTGAAAGCAGGCACCATATCTGAGTTCTGCATCCTACCCTGACAGGCAAAACTATCAGAAGATGCAGACAATCTGCCATTTCTGTAATGTGTGGAAAGGTGATTTCCCTAAAGTACGTTAAGTTGGTCTGTCACTGGTACATCTTTTTGCCCCATTGCCAGCTCAGATCTAATATAATGTAATTTAAATGTCAACCTGCAGGATGCACTTTGTATCTGGGACATACACCTGTGAGTAGAAAGGCAGAAGGAAAGTTTACAACCCACAACACAGGGTCACTTCAAAATTACCTTTCAAATTAAATATTTATCCTCAGTTCTACTGTACCTTCTTAAATACATACAGGACAATGATTAATTAAAGTTTTCAAAAAATAATAGTTAATATTATTCCACCATAAACTGATTGTAGCCTAAAAATGACTGTCAGCGATATTGGAAACTGGATGCTTATCATGTTTGAATGTCATTCCATCGTTCATTATTTTAATGGAGGTATTAATCCATACATTTTTTAAATACCAGGTAGAGGAATGCCATATGAATACATGAATACTATTCATATCACCAGGCTGGAATTTTTAAGCTTATAAAACCCTCAATTGCTTTATGCCTAGGGCCTGACTCTTGACTTTCCACTTTAGCAATATCTCCTACTAATTAACACCATTTGTAGAGATGATAAGTGTTCATTCTCTTTTTTTCCACATGCACCATGGATTTTCTATCATCTTGTAGCATTTGAGCTCCATTGCCTTCAATTTCATTGCAGTTAGACTTTCTGGCCACTTTGCTGCAAAGTGGAGGTTAGTTAAGTATACACATAAGAAAATCCATTTCAAAACCTTTTCTTTAATTGAACATATTACAGTACAGTACTAATGTCATCTGATTCTTCTGGCTTCTTTTGCTTGGTTGGAAGTGATTTTAAATATTCAAGATGCCTTCTTGCATCTTCTTGGTTCTGACGTACATAATACACCACGTATGAGATCACCATGGTGAACCAGCCAAACATAGTGACCAGCATCGCCACATCGGTTGTTTTTTTAGACAGATTACAGAGGTCGGCTTCATTGGCAGCGTTGATAAAAGATTTCCCAGTATGTTCCTTCAAAGCTGCAGTCTCACAGATGATGTTGCTGGCCATTTCATGGTTAGAGGGCATGCCATGCAGCACCTGCTGGAGGGTGCAGTCACAGTGCCATGGGTTGTCAGAGAACTGGGCCCTTCCTTTGAGTTTGCTGAACGTATCTTTATGTACACTTTTAATCTTGTTGTTCGAAAGATCAAGAGTCTGCAAGGTGTCAGCCACCCCTTTGAATGCCTGTTCTTCTATGGACTCGATAACATTTTTGGACAAATTAAGCACTTTGAGCTGATGCAGGTCCTTGAAGATCTCATTGGGAACAGACCTTATTTGATTAGAATCTAAGTAAAGTAAAGCAGTTTCAGGGGGAAGGTCTTTAGGAATCTCTTTAAGATTTGCATTGCTGCAGCTTACATTTAAGCTATTGTCATGAGAACACAGACAGCCTTTGGGACACATGCTGGCAGAGTTAAAGCACAGTATCAGGAGCACAAAACTCTGCAGCAGAAAATACATAGAGAGGGAGCGAACTAGGGACAGGTCCATCAGCTTCATGCTGGGATGTCTGCATAATCACATGGCCAATTACTTCATCCAACAATGTACATACAGTGTGCGACAATAATTATTTTCCTCTTCAGTAAGCAATTCAGACACGGCGGTAAGGTTGCGCATGTTGTCCACATTTATATGTTGTTAATGATGTTTAAAAGTATTATACCTGAAAGAGAAATATACACATTTTATACACAAATTTCATGAAGTGAAATTTAAAGGAGCAGGCTATTCTATATAAATGACCAAAATTTTAAATAAATTTAATCGCAACCATAGTCATTGTTTCAGTCTTCTGAACCAAGTGCTGCTGAGACATGAGAAAATCCACCTTATCATGTCACACCTAGAAAACATAATTGCCTCTCTTATATTCAGTGCATTCTGCATAATTTTGTTATGATTGTAGTTTTGTGATATAGTTTTTTTGTTGAGCTGTAAATTAGAAAGACTGCATATCTATATTTTGTTAAAAAATCTGACTAGACTTTATTTTCATCAGAACTGTTATTGCATCGGGAATCTTGTCAATATTGCTATGTATTTTAAGGATCAATTTGTTTTTTCCCCCCAAAGGCTCCATTTTATTTTTTAAATTTTCTTTATTGTTCTATATTTACAAGGTTTATTTTATAATTACAAGACATATGCCAGATTTTTCTTTGGTTTTCTTACATTTTTGCTGATGCGTTTCATTTCAAGCTTGGAGTCTGGATTAGAAGGATTGGATTTTAATCCTATTAACCTCTAACAGTGACCCTCTTTAAGAAACACCACTGCAAAAACAAATGCAGTAAAAAGACAAAAACAGAAAAAAAAGTTTAAAAAAATTTCAAACTGTAAAGATGAATTTGGAATGGACTCTTCACAGTGAACTTTACTGTACCCACCAGTCACAAAGGGTTCCAAAACCTGTTCCAGAAATGAGCAATGTTGTATTCCACAGCTAGACTTGTTTTATTTAAAACTCAGACCCTATGTCAATTCCCCTGGCACATTGCTTTCAAAATCCTTGTCATAGTTTACAAATGTTCCCATTGTCTAGCTTTATCTTTCTCTGCAACCTCTTGGAGTCTTCTCTCCCAGCATGCACACTCTGCTCCCCTGATTCTTGTCTACTGTCCATCTAACCCTCCCTCTTCTTTGCCACTCAAGGCAGACCCTGCAGGCATCATGACCCTGGTCTTTGGAATTTTCTTTCTAAACTCCTCTGCCTTTCTCCATATATCACCAACTTTGAAAGTTTCCTCAAACCTTACGCTTCAACCATGCCTCTGGCACCTCCCCTTGCTCTTCTAAATCTTCCATGGTGGTGATTTCCTCCTGTGAAGCATGTTAGGAAACTTTGCTATGTTAAATGTGTGACAAAATGCCCATTACTGTATATGATCAGAACGGATTTGCAGTCTCACTGACTTCTGACAAAGATCTCTCTTTTGAGGAGAAATTCTATCGGGATTTGGACTAATCTAACCTGAGCAAAACAAAACCAGTCTTCCAAAAGTAAATACAATCATATCAGAGGCTACACAAAGCACAGTGTATGGTGCTGTGACCACTCACTCCTAAAGGATACTGTACACTGGTAATTTATGTTCTTAAGCGGGCGAGAAAAATGAGGAAGCAGAGAGGAAAGCAAAAGGAACAAGGGGTTTAGGAAAACTAAAAGAAATATGGAAAGCCATAAAAACAGGTCAGATGTGGAAGATATTAAAAATGAGTTAAATTATCAAGCAGATAGAGGCAGACTTGTATTGCATGTATATAAAAGCAGAAAATATTCTGAATAAAGCTGGAGAGCTGGAGGCACATTTTGCCATGGCAATATGACAAAATAGCAGTATCAGAGATGTGGCTTAGGCCAAGATAGACTGAAAGCTGAACATTTCCTGTTACAAAATATTCAGGAGGAATAGAGTAAGAAAGAAAGGAGAAGGGATAGTGGAGAGGGGATGGCACTATTTACCAAATATTTCATTATAGCATTAAAACATAAGGATGATATGAGACCATGAAAAAGTTGATTCTATCTGATTAGAGTTAAGGAACAATTACGGAACGTACTGTAGATTGCTAAACAATGGAAAGGAGACAGATGAAGAGATATGTAAAAAAAAATCAATGGGCTAGATTCTACAGCCCCCCCGACGTCGGGGGTCGTAGCGGAGGGGGCTGGAAAATGCCTCTGGGAAAGGCCCACCACCATGGGCCTCAATGCCAGGAAGGCCCGGCTCAATATTGCTGGCGGCAGCGAAGCCTTGTGGTGGCCCCCTGCCACTCGGCGATGGGAACCAAATCTAAATATGTTAATTTATTAATATAACTGAATTAAGTACTTATCCGTTCCCGCCATCTGTTCGTCAGTGATGTTGCTGCCGGTGGCCGACACTCCCAGAGTTCCAAAATCCGATGCGGGACACTGGTGTGGGGGGGGGGGGGGGGGGGAGCAGGTAAGTATTTCAGTTGCGTGTGGTGGGGAGTGGGGTCAAACTAATCAGATTGGTGTAGGGGATGGGTGGGAAGGGACGAAGTTAAAAGTTTATGAACTTTGGAGGGGTGGTGGGGGAGAGGTCAGGTACACAAGGTAAGTATTTTGTGGGGGAGGGGGCAAGGAATGAATTATATGGTTATTGGTGGGTGGGTGTGAGGGGGTCTATGAACAGTTATTTAATTTTTTTAAATAAATTTTAATTCAATATCTCTTTAAAAATTTAAATTGTAATGTAGGGCTCGAAGCCCTTTAAAAATGGCATCGGCGCCTACGCAGTGGAGCCTGACGCCGTTGCCGGGGATGGACCGCCCACCCCTCCACGTCATCAGGGAGAGGGCGGTCCGCCTTGGCCATTTAAATGAGCTGCTGTGCTGAATATTACGGCAGCTCTGCGATGTGCGGTCCGCACGGCCGGACTGCCATTTTTGAAATCCAGCCCAACATGTAGAAATAACAGTGTCAAATAATGGGTTTAATAAGATACTTTAAATAGACCAAAGTAAAAGATAATGTAATGGCTAAATAAGATGAGGATTTCTATCATGTGTCCAAGACTACCAAATGATCTATTCTGGCTGCACCAACTCTTTGCTGGATCAATTCAAAACTAATCTAGATCCCCGGTTTTCTCTCTAAAGCCCTACACCTTCCTCTGCTTCTAATTCCCTTGGTGTCTGCCTCAACCACTCACTTTGGCAAAGCATGCCATGCTCCTATCAGGAATAAAGGAGAATTTTCTGTACAATAATAATCTAGTAAATAGCAGTCAGCATAAAACTAATCTCACTGCTCTGCTCTTCACCATAGCCTTCCAATACTTCAAATATTTATCCACTTTTTTCTTAAAAGATGCAATGGTCCCAAACACTCTACATTGCAAATCACTTCATGCTCCAACAACCCTCTGAGTAAAGAAATGATGTTAACTTCTCTTCTCAAGCTGTTAATGACAATTTGAAAGTTATAACCCTGTTACTTATTCCCCAACCAGGGTAAGAAGCTATTCCCTATTCACTTTCTCAAAATATTTCACAATTTAAAAAAATTCTATTAAATCTGCCTTTTTTGTTATACTCGAAGTAGTCCAAGTATCCTAAGTCTTTCTTCATAAATACAGGGCTGTATCTTCTGAAGGCGACGGGTCTCTGGGTGCCAAGCTGAAAAGGCGGGGGAAACACCACTTTGGCCTTTTCGCAACCTCCTGGAGCAATCCTCTGGTCTTTTTACTTCTGATTTCACGAGCTGGGATCGCTGTCTCTTGAAAGACGGGGATCCCAACTCCAAGAGCTGCTGGCCAGTCAGAGGGCCAGCAACTCAGCAGTAATTTTTTTTAAATTTCCAAAATATACTTTATGCATAAAAATCTGTTAAAAAATGCATTACAAAACAGTTCCAAACAGCACCAAGTCAAACAATACAAAGAGTTCCGAAGAAGGGTCACTGACCCGAAACGTTAACTCTGCTTCTCTTTCCACAGATGCTGCCAGACCTGCTGAGTGATTCCAGCATTTCTTGTTTTTGTTTAATACAAAGAGTGCAAAGGAGATCAGTTTCCTTCAATACAGGATTGAGTTGCCTCACAACCCTTCCATTTCATTTTACATGCCATGTACATTTTACAGCAAACAAATATTTTCTGGATGCAGCTCGAGGGGTTTCCCATGGATCCAGCCCCTCAGTTCAGCTTGGTGGGGGGACCGTACACAATGGGTCTTTCCCCATTCAGCCTTTGCCGCGGCTGCCCCAAGCTTTAGCACATCCCTCAGCACGTAGTCCTGGACCTTGGAATGTGCCAGTCTGC
The DNA here is from genome assembly GCF_036365525.1 of Heterodontus francisci. Classification (NCBI taxonomy): domain Eukaryota; kingdom Metazoa; phylum Chordata; class Chondrichthyes; order Heterodontiformes; family Heterodontidae; genus Heterodontus; species Heterodontus francisci. The sequence continues at coordinate 83,867,065 of NC_090372.1, forward strand.
AACATTCGGTCGTGGACAACTCTTTGCGCTGGAAGACCAGCAAGTTTCGGGCAGACCAAAGAGCGTCTTTCACCGAATTGATAGTTCTCCAGCAGCAGTTGATGTTTATCTCAGTCTGCGTCCTTGGGAACAGACCATAGAGCACAGACTCCTGTGTTACAGAGCTGCTTGGGATGAACCTCGACAAAAACCACTGCATTTCTTTCCACACCTGTTTTGGAAAGACACATTCCAGAAGGAGGTGGGCAACCATCTCTTCCCCACCACAGCCACCTCGAAAGCATTGTGCGGAGGGGGTGAGACTCTGAGCGTGCAGGAAGCATCTGATGGGGAGGGCTCTTCTCACCACCAGCCAAGCTACGTTTTGGTGCTTGTTTGAGAGTTCTGGTGATGAGGCATTCTGCCAGATGACTTTGGCAGTCTGCTCGGGGAACCATCTCCTTTTACCATAGGGCATTGAGGACATTCCATGCAGACCACTGCCTGATGGATTGGTGGTCAAAGGTGTTTCTCCGCAGAAACATTTCCGCGAAGGATAGGTGGTACAGCACAGCCCAACTGGATGGAGCATTCAGCGGCAATGTGACTAGGCCCATTCTTTGGGACAGAAAGAACCTCAGCACATAGTGACACTTGCTGTTTGCATACTGGGGATTTACGCACAGCTTGATGCAGTCGTACACGAAGGTGGTCATCAGGATGAGGGCGGCGTTGGTTACATTTTTCCCGCCCTTATCCAGAGGTTTGAACACCGTGTCGCTCCGGATTCGGACCATTTTGGATCCCCAGCTGAAACGGAACATGGCTCCGGCAACTCAGCAGTATTGGCAGCACCACCAGGAATGGTGGCCACTGCCGGTACTGCAAAGGCTTTGGACACAGACCCAGCACTAGAACCCCCAAACTCATTTAAGTGAGGCAGGGTCATCAGGGCCAGTGCAGAGGCCCCAGCGAGGTGTGGGGTGGGGGCAGGGGGTGGTGGTGGGTGGATGTGCAGTCCAGGGGGAGAGGGGTGGAAGGTTCCAAGGGGGTTGTCCATGGGCCACAGATTGCCATGTAGGAGGGAACCTCCCCTCCCCCCCTCACAAGCCTGCAGTGAGGACACCTTGTTTTACAAGGGGGTACCCCCTGCCGCTGGCAAGATCCCAGCAGCGGTGGGAAGAGGCCCTTAATTGGCCATTAATAGGCCATTTAAGGGTCTTAATTGGCCTCTGGGCAGGATGCCGTCATTGACCTAACATGCCCCCAAGAAAAGCGCTTGTGATGGAGTGGCGACGGGCCCTCTGCACCCCCCACCCCCCCATCTCCTGACACCTGTCACATGTATATGGGGCCCCCCACTTCCGACCCCACCTCAGACGGGCCCATAAAATCCAGCCCATAGTCTAGCATTCCTGGCATCTTCTTGATGAATCTACGTTAAGTGCTCTCTGGCTTTAGAGCATTTTATATAATGAGGCACCAAAACACAGAACTCTAATTGCAGTCTAAACAAGGGGCTGGATTTTACAGCCCCTGACGTCGGGGATTGTGGCAGGGGGAGGCCGGAAAATGTCTCCAGTAGAGGCCTGCCATGGGCCTCGACACTGGGAAGGCCCAGCCCGATATTGCCAGTGGCAGCAAGGCCTTGTGGTGGCCCCCCAGTGCTCGGTGCGGGAGTCAAATTTGCATAGGTAAATTTATTTAAATTAATTAATTAATTACTGACCTGATCACGCCATCCGTCCCAGAGTGATATTGCTGGCAGTGGCCAGCACTCTTGTGCCTTCGGAACCCCTTCCGGGAATCCAAGGCATGACACTGATGGGGAGGGTGCAGCAGGTAAGTGTTTCAATGCAGGGTCGGTGGGGTGGGGGTGGGAGCAGGGTCAAATTCATCTGATTGGTGTAGAGGTTGGTGGGAAGGGGTAAAGTTGACAGTTTATGAAGTGGGGGGGGGGGGGGAAGTTCAGGTGCACAAGTTAAGTATTTTGGGGGGGCAAGAGCAAGGAATGAATTATATGTTATTCGGGGGGGGGGGGGGGTGGGAGAGGGGCTAGAAACATTTTTAATTTTTTTGAATCCATTTCAAATCACTATCTCTTTAATAGTTAAATAAAATGGAAAGGCTCGAAGCCCTTTAAAAATGGTGTCCATGCCTGTGCAATGACGCCTGATGCCCATTGCCAGAGACAGACAGCTCGCCCCCTCCACTTTATCAGGGCGGGTGGTCTGTCCCAGCCATTTAAATGTGCTGTCATGCTGAACATCGCAGCGACTCCATGATGTGCACTCCACATAGGCAGACCGCCATTGGCAGCGGGCATATAAAATTCAGCCCTATATTTCATACAGTCATGGTCCTCTGGTTTTTTTTTGGAATATGCGGTCTGTCTTTGAGGCTTGCAAGGGATCAGTAATGCTTTAAGAATCAGCAAGCCTCAGGAGTTATAGGAAGGTGCATTGTTGTTGCCTTAGAAACAGCCATTTGGAGACTGCGATTCAAAGGGTGCATTCTTGTTACCATAGATACAGCCACTGGGAGGGAGTCGCATGCGATATATTTGTTAGAATTAATTTTTGAACTGGATTTAGTTGAAGACAGTTTGTTCTAACACAGCCACAGAGAACACAGACAGACAGCTGGTGTTAGCACTTGAAAAAAGAGCTCTCAAACATCTAAACTGAAGGAATAGGATTTTTGTCTGTTAATTATTATCTCTCAAAATTCTACAAAAAGTCAAACCAAAACAGAGATCTCTGGTAATTTAAACTGAAGGAAGCGAAGTTAGACTGTGACAATCTTTTATCCCTCAAAAAACTCTAAAGTCAGATTGATGCTATTGAAAGTGTTTGCAAGTCGTTAATTGTTGAAATTCACTGGAGGAGGAAAGTATCACCTATTGCTGGAGTTATACTATGGACTATTCTACTGTGGAAGAACATTTTTTTCTGCATTGGACAACCATGAGGACTTCAAGCAACATTGGACTGTAAATTTGCAAGGACTCTAATTTTTTTCTATTTTAAATGCTGTTTATATCTTCATAGTGTTTAAGAATTTAGTTCTTCTAATTGAAGAGTTAATTTAAAGACACCTGATTTAGTTAGCCTCATTCGGGAGTTAATAGATGGTACAATTTGGCTGGGTCTTTCTTTAATTTGGAAAGTTTTAAATGATATGTTAGGCGATCTGTGGAGCGACGGGATTGAATTATCACTGCGTTTCTCCTACCACAATCAGAATCATATATTTTGATTGGGGGTTTTGACTGGAGCGGTCAGTCATAACAATACCCAGGTTGTGAATAGTATGATTAAACCACAAAGAGTTACAAGGGAGAGAGATGGAGTCAGTAGCTAGGAAATTGAATTTGTAGCAGGGACCGAAGACAATGGCTTCAGTCTTCCCAATAATTGGATGAAATTTCTCCTCATCCAGTACTGAATATCGGATAAGCAGTCTGATGATTTAGAGACAGTGGAGGAGTCGAGTAAGATAGTGGTGAGGTAGAGCTGGATGTCACATGTCTGCTCATCTTTCTAACCTGTGTTATCTTCCTGAAGTCAGTCAAAGTCATTTGTCATATCCACCTTAGCGTTTGCCAAACCACCTTCTTTTATATCAGCAAATTTCGAAATTATGTTCCCTATATCTAAGTCCAAATCATCAATCTATACCGAGTACAGAAGTGGATCAAGCATGGACATCTGGGGTACATCCCTTACAACCTTTATCCAATCTGAGCAATTACCCATTTATCCTAACTCTGTTTCTGTCAATCAACCAACTTTCTAGTCATGCTGCTACATTTCCTTTTATATCATTGTAATTTCCTATATTACAACAGTGACTACACTTCAAAAGAGTTCATCGGCAATTAAGAAACTTTGGGACATACTGAGGTTGAGAAAGGCACGATATAAATGTAAAATTCTCTTTCTCGTGACATTTTCTAACTTGCCTCTTGTCAGACACCTTATGAAATGCTTTCTGAAAATCAATATGCACTATAGCTACAGTTTCCCCTTTACCACTCTAAGTACTTACTACTTCAAAATACTACTAAATTTGTTAAACATGACTTGCCTTTAAAAAAAATCATGCTGGCTGTCTTTGCTTAACTTAAATATTTCTAAATGCTCACTAATTTGATCTTGAATAGGGATTCCAAGGGCTGGATTTTCCCCAGCTTGTGGAGATGGGTTTGGAGGTGGGGTGGGGTGTGTGGGGGGGGGGGGGGGGGGGTTGTGGGCAGGGGCCAGAAAATGGGAGGAGCCACATCAGGACAGCTCCCCAACATATTTTCACCTCCAGGGGATTTTCCCGGAAAGGGTTGGGACCAGGATCAGCTGCCCGTTCCATGGAGGCAGGCAGCCAATTTGAACAATTAAGGCCCCACTTAGGGATCATTTTGTGACCGTGTCAGCATTTTCCCAATGTCAGATTGGCTCCCTGCCATGTGTGGAGGCCAGCAGCTCAATTGAGGTGTCATGCTGGTGGCAGGCCAGGCGGCCATCGCTGCCTCTTTTAAATCCCTCCCCACCCCACTTCCATAGCTGTGGTAATCATCCCTCCATAATGATGGCCTGTTACCTGTGGCCACGCTTACTTGCAATCATTTTAGAAGTCTTCAGAGGGCGTCTCCATCTTGAGCTGCTCTCACAGTCTCCCACCTACACTGGCAGCACCCACCTCTCCTGGTGGGGTTACTGGCCACCCACTGTCTCAGATGCTCTGATTGGCCCTCCCACCTGACGTCCACAATGGGCTGGGACTCAGACACCATCGGGGTTGGGACCCACATATTGTGGTCAGTCCCAAGACTTTGTAAATAACTGTTATTAGACCAACAGGTTTGTCCACTTACACGATGTTATGGCACTATTTGAAGAAGAGCAGAGAAGTTCTCCCCAGTATCCTGGCCAACATTTATCCCTCAATCAACATCGCCAAAAGCAGATTATCTGCTCATGTATCTAACTACTGTTTGTGGGACTTTGCTTTGTGCAAACCTACTGCCATGTTTCCCTCCATCATCAGAGTAACTACACTTCAAAACATATTAGATGGCGATAAAGTGCTTTCAGATGTCCTGATGTCATGAAAGGTGCTTTGTAAGTTATTTCTTCTTAATTTCTTTAGTCAGCTAATATATGCCTCTCTTCTTAAAAAAAAGGCAGTCACATTATCTATTCTCTGGTTCTATGACACTATATGCTTATTTAAGGAGCATTGTTCAATTTGTTCAACTTCCTAGGGGGAATACCATCAAGCTCCGATGACTTATTTATTCTAAGTTTTGCTACTTCTTTCAGAAGTAATGCAACTCTGTTCAAAAAAGAGAGATAAACCATGTAACTATAAATCAATCAGTCTAAAATCAGTAGTAGGAAGGCTTCTAGAAATCATAGTACAGGTTAAAATGAATTAAGGATAACAACTTGGACTTGTAAAAGATATGTCTTGTCTTACATATTTAGTAAGAGTTTTTTGAAGAGATAACAGAGTGTATTAATAAAGGAAATACAGTGAATGTTATACATTTTTTTCAAAAGGCATTTAATAACGTGCCACACAGGAGGCTTATTGATTAAATTAAGGACCATATTATCAAAGGAAGGTTGACTGGATGGATAGGATATTAGGTGAAGGACATAAAACAAACAGTAGTGGTTACTGATTTTTTTTCTTTTCAGACTGGAGGGATATTAACAGTGGTGTTTCCCAGGGGTTTAGTGTTGGGTTCATTGCTTTTTCCAATTTTCCAATCTAGATAAATGATCTGGACTTGGGTGTAGAGGATACAATATTATAATTTGCAAGTGACACAAAAATAGAGAGCGTAGTGAACAGTAAATGCCTTCAGGAGAACATAGATAGGTTTGCAGGTGGGCAGATAGATGTCAGATGAATGTTTTGCAGTGAAATATGAGATGATACATTCTGGGAGGAAGAATAAGGTGAAGAAATATACACTGAATGATGAAACCTGAAAAGAAGATCAAGGAAGAAGTTAAATTTTCCACCTTGCTCACACTCTGACCTCTCTGTCCTTGGCCTTCTGCAGTGTTCCAATGAAACTCAACGTGAGCTCGAGGAATAGCACCTCAATTTTCAATTAGGCACTTTACAGCCTTCCAGATTCAACATTGAATTCAACAATTTCAGATTGTAACTTCTTCCCCCATTTTCTTTCATTCTTCTTTCCTTGTTTTTTTTTTGTTTTTGGACTGTAGCTGTTCATGATTCTGCCATTCACACCTTCTCTAGACACCAAACTTTGTCTCTTTACTTGTCCCATTACCACTCCCTTTTGCCTTGTACTATCAACCTTTTTTTAATTTAATCTCTCATGCCTTTCACAGACCTTCCCTTTTATTCTTCACTCCCACCCTGCCTTTCCTTGCCTCTGTATTTGCTTAAAACCTATTACATCTCTAATTCTTACCAGTTCTGACAAAAGGCAATTGACCCAAAACATCAATTCTGTTTCTCTCTCCACAAATGCTGCCAGACCTGATGAGTATTTCCAGCATTTTCTGTTTTAATTTCAGATTTCCACCATCTGCAGTATTTTCCTCTTGTAAAAAGTTAAAGGAGTCCAGAAACTGAAATCTTTTGGTGTGATAGGTTAAATGGTCTGGTGTGCTGTAACATTTTATGATTCGAATCTGATTAAGAAAGCCATGCCTAATGAAAAATCTGATAGTGCAAAGTTTTTTTTTAATTTTTGTTGATTTCAACGATGTTAATAACTGTCAGTTCCTGTAGACCACACACTAACTTCATGCTGCCTGCTGATTATAATGATTCCTGTGTGCGACCAGTGCTTCACTGCACTATTCATTGGCTGCATGTGTCAGGAGAGGGCCCAAACTTGTGACCTCCTTGCACCACTTAAAGCTAGCCTGCACTGCTTAAAGCCTGTCTACACCTCTTAAAAGGGAGGTCCATTGTGGCTGGAGTAGGTTCTGGGAGTCATGCGGGTACTTAACGTGTACTAGGAAACAGTGAAGAATGGCACAACATGGGAGAGAGCAGTCTCCAAGGTTTACTGACACTACTAAAGGCACCTGCACTGGTAGAGGTGGAGGAAAAGAGATGTCCTGTATCTGGTGGGGTGGCTGGGGGGGGAAGAGAGGTTAGGGGATTGGTGGGTAGAAGGCCCTCCAGACACACTGTCAAAAGCCAGTGGGAGTAGATAGCTGTGGAGGTCAATGCCAGGAGTCATGCCCCGAGGACTTACATGCAGTGCTGCAAGAGGTTCAACAATCTCTCACAAATAGTCAAGGTCAGTGAATGCATCTTTACAAATGCCATATCCTACCAACTGCACCATTCGCCTCAGACACTGCTCAATTCACCACACCCCGATCACACACCTACCATCAATATCTATCAATCAATGCTCATAGCGAACATTCACCTCACCCTCACATACTTAGCACTGCTGCAAGCCTCACACCCACATCTCACAGCTTGCACACACTGCCAGCTATTCATTCATGACAACCACATCAGCCAAACAAATTACACGACACTCACTGACACACATTCCTCACTCTTGCAGGACAAGGCGGTGCACAACCAGAGCCAGCAGGAACTGCAGTGCAGTACTGAGGGAGTGCTACACTCTGAGGTAACTTCTTTTGGATGAGGCATTAAATTGGGGCCCCATGTGCCCTGTCAGAAGGATGCAAGAGATCCCATAACTCTATTTGAAAGAAAAGCAGGGGAGTTATCCCTGAAGTCCTGGCCAATATTTGTCCCTCAATCAACATCACAAAAGCAGATTATCTGGTCATCATGATATTGCTGTTGTGGGAGCTTGCTGTGCGCAAACCGGCTGTCACATTTCGATAACAGCAATTACATTTCAGAAGCACTTCATCGGCTGTAAAGTGATTTGGGACATCCTGAGGCCATGAAAGGTGCTATATAAATGCAAGTCTTTCTTTTTCTTTGAAACTGGAGGCGGACAGGCATGCCTGCATGTCCTAACCCTCATGGAGAAGATAGTGCTGATCATTGATGGAATGTCCATTCCTGCAGCTGTGGCCAGCGGCAGAGAGGAAACCACTGAAGATGACAATATGACAGTTTCCTCACACTTATTCCTCCTGCTCACATCCCACTTTCCCCTCATCCCACAATCTCTGCTGATTTACAAATTGGTGTAACACTGTGTAGGAACTCTAAGACAGAAAAAGGCAAATGGAAGAAAAGTAAAAAGAAATGTACAGGAGTGATTAGTTTATGTTTGTATGCAATATAACATGATTTCACTTATAAATTTTGTTTGAAATGTTTATTTTGTGGTGGCTTTTTTTGTATTGTGGCCAAGCAAATGTTATGATAATCAGTGAAAGAAGGAAGGTCAGGTGAGGGATTGGTGATGAATGAAGAAATGGGTTTGTGTTTACTGGTCTTGCACTCCAATTAGTTCTTTACAGACAGCTTGGGCAAAAGGGGACTGTCTAGGTTGCCTCCTAATGGCAATCCATTGGGAGCACAACCCTTTAAAGAAGGCAATCCTGCTGCCAAGAACTGCTGGCCAATCAGAAGGCTGGCAGCTCAGTGGTATAGGCAGCATCACTGGGAGCGGTGACCACTTCCAGTACTACAAGAGGCCTTGGACCCAGACCCAGCACTGGAGCCCAGACCTAAGCTAATTGAGGCAGGTTAGCCAGGGCCAGACCGACAGGCCCTGGCGAGTGGTGGAGGGGGAAGGTGGGTATTCAGTGCAAGGGAACGGGGGATTCATGTAGGTGGAGTGTTTCCCAGCAAGGGCCCTCCGTGGGCCACAGATTGCCCACAGAAGAGGTCTCCCCAAAGCCCGCATGGAGGTCACCGTGTTTCACTGGGCAACCTCTACATGTGACGGAGGCCCCCCACTGCCCCGACAGCGAGTTAAATCCCAGCGGTGGCAGGAAGGGGCCCTTAAGTGGCTGGTAATAGGCCACTTAAGGGCCTCAATTGGCCTCTGGGTGGGAAGGCAGTATCGGCCTATCCCGCCCACGACTAAATTCAGGAGCAATGGGTGCTCCGCCCCCAGTCCCGCCTTCAACCCCTTCTCCACAGGACCGGGAAAATCCAGCCCTATACCTTCCAGCCCTGCTGACCTGCAACTTTAACCCCTCAAAACTAGGTTTAATTCAACTGTAGGATTTTAAATCACACATTATACCAAGATTCCCCTGAAATATAACAAAGTCAGACTGTCAAAGTTAGCATAAATTTATGAAAAATTATGTGCAATTAGTCCAAATCTATAAGGGAATTGTAATGTGTGACCTAAAAAAAATGGCTGAGAGAGAAGACTCTCATATTACTTCTCATGGAATTTCAAGCTAAGTCAAAAGATTAAAAGACAACGAGTGCAAAACTGAACAGTGTAGGGCCGCTAGGCCTGCTGCAGATTTCCATCTGCACTGGTCACTTCCCGAGCGGCCCATGTGTGTTACTGAATTAGTATGGTACACACAGCTGCGTCCCTTGCCTGCGCCTGAAGACCCTGAATGGATGCTATCATGATGTAAGTCAGCTGATCAGGCTGATTTTCTGCCAGGAAACCAAATTTGGACAAGTACAGGCAGCGCCTTTGTTAATCACTCCTGAAACAACAAATGTGATTGAGCAAGATGTGTCCCCTTCTGGGGCTATTTAAAGGGCCACTCAACAAGTTACTGGTGAGGTGTTTTTGACTTACTTTTGCTAAGGCAAAACTCGTGGAAGCACTGTGGTGACTTGTTAGAGCAATTTTAAGATATGTGCTTCACACAGGTAACATTTGTGCCACACAAGTGCCAGGCAATGACCATCTCAAACAAGAGAGAATCTAACCATCTCCCCATGACATTCAATTACATTACCATCGCTGAATCACCCACCATCAACATCCTGGGGTTACCATTGACCAGAAACTTAACTGGACCAGCCATATAAATATTGTGGTTACACGAGCAGGTCAGAGGCTGGGAATTCTGTGGTGAGTAACTCACCTCCTAACTTCCCAAAGCCAGCCAACATCTACAAGGCATGAGTCAGGAGTGTGATGGAATACTCTCCACTTGTCTGGATGGGTGCAGCTCCAACAACACTCAAGAAATTCAACACCATACAGGACAAAGCAGTCCGCTTGATTGGCACCCCATCCAAAACCTTAAATATTCATTCCCTTCACCACCAGCTCACAGTGGCAGCAGTGTGTACTATATACAAGATGCACTGCAGCAACTCGCCATGTCTCTTTCAACAATACATTCCAAACCCGCAACCTCTACAACATAGAAGAGCAAGGGCAGCAGACTCGTGGGAACACCACCATCTGCAAGTTCCCCTCCAAATCACACACGTGGGGGCCAGTAAAATTTAGACAGAAGAGTCTACAAAAGGATATAGATAGGTTTGAGCGGGCAAAAATTTGGCAGATGGAGTATAACGTGGGAAAATATGAGGTTATCCACTTTGGTTGGAAGAACAGAAAATCAAAATATTACTTTAATGGATACAGACAAGAGAATACTGTGCTACAGAAGTATCTGGATTTCCTCATACACAAAACGTTAGCATGCAGGTACAGCAAGAAATTGGGAAGGCAAAAGGAATGTTGGCTTTTATTGCAAGGGGGATGGAGTATAAAAGTAGGGAAGTCTTCTTACAATTGCCCAGGGCATTGGTGAGACCACAACTATAGAGTACTGAGTACAGTTTTGGTCTCCTTATTTAAGGAGGGATAAAATTGCATTGGAGGCAGTTTGGAGAAAGTCCACTAGATTGATTCCTGGGATGAAGGGTTGCTTTATGAGAAAAGGTTGAACAGGTTAGGACTATATTCATTGGAGTTTAGAAGAATGAGAGGTGATCTTATTAAACATATAAGATATTGAAGGGGCTTGACAGGGTAGATGTTGAGAAAATGTTTCCCCTCATGGGGGAATCTAGAAATAGGGGCCACAGTTTCAGAATAAGGGGTCTCCCATTCAATATCAAGATGGAAGCATTTCTTCTCTCAGAGGGTCGTGAATCTTTGCCCCCGTGGAAACATCCCTCGTCTGCCCTCACCAAACCATCCCTCCCCAATCAGGCAGTTCCCCCCCATCCCCTCACCAGGGCCTACCTGATTGGCCCCGGCAACCCCGACCCCACTTACCTGGGTTCTGGGGCAGCGTCCATGATGCTGCTCTGGCCTTGTTGCAGTCCCAACAGTGGCCACCTCTCCCGGTGGCGCTGCTGGGACTGAAGAGCTGCCGGTCCTCCGATCGGCTGGCAGCTCTTGGAGGCAGGATCTCATCCCTTAAAGGGATGGGAGCCCTGATGCCAAACAGTGTGGAGAGCTGTGGAGGCTGAGTCATTGGCCGGAATCTTACCGGCCAGTGGTGGCCCCATCCAGTGGCTGGAACATCTGGGGCAACTGCATCTCGGCTGGTTCTAGGAGCGCAACCGGATTTTATGTGCATCGGTAATTAACTGTCTCATCATTGGACCAGCTCACTGGCCTGAAAGGTTACCTCTGTTTCTCTCTCCACAGATGTTGTTTGATCTGCTGAGAATTTCCAGTATTTCCTGCCTTTATTTCTGATTTCCAGCATTTGCAGTATTTTGTTTTTGTTAAAGCTTATATATATACACATATATATATATATATACACACACACACAGACAGCTCACCACCACCTTCTAAGGGCAAATAGAGCTGGGCAATAAATGCTGGCCTTGCCCACATGCCCACATCCCATGAATGAATAAAACATAATCCTGGAAATTACTACTGTCAGCGATGTTAGTGGCTGAATGCTCAATACGGTTGTTTGACAGTCCTCTTTCCATTAATTTAGCAGACACATTTCTCCATTTAAAATCCATCAATTAATAGCTCCAATAAAATATCAGATAAAGGAATGTCAAACAAATGTTAAGCAATCATTGACCGATATTGCAAACAGCAATTTCCAGGCAATTATCCTTTCACTTGTTGTAAAGTGAACTTTCACTTCATAATTAGAAAACCACATGGGTGATTTTTTACTTGATTAACTGGCACTAGTCAAGCCCACTGTCTATGTACAAATATATCTTTTGAATCATAAGGATGAAAAGATGTCACATATACCAGTACCTACCCCACTGACAACAATACGGCCGTGAAATTTGGCTCTGTAGCACCCTTAGTTTTAGTTCTATGGGTACTTTTTTGGACCCAAAATAGATGGCTTCCGTGCTATGCATGAATACCTCCAAGCGCAGGGTGCACCAACGCCATATTGGTGAGAGTGTTAGCATGGGTGTTAAGAGCATGTGCCGGAAGTATGAAGAGTATGCAGATCATGACATCAGTCAGCGTGCAACATTGATTTAACGCCAGCATTGCCATTTCCGACCTCGCCACTCTAGCTCACCCTCTCTTAAACATGCACACAGCAGCAGGAAGGACCCCTCGAATGTCAAGCGATTTAAAGGTATCATCAATAACTTGCAATAATCATCAGTAACTGATTACTCTCAACTGACTCGGTTTCAGTTTGTGGAAGTGCTGAGTGGTTTGAGAATTGAAAAGGATGGTGAAGTCTGCAGGGGTGGTGCACATGGAGAAGGCCTTGATTGTGACTGCAAGAATTGTGGCCAGTCTACTTTCTCCCAGTCATGGGTCCTGCAGTTGCAATTCCAATTGGGCCGAGAGGGAGATGGAGCAGAGATGGCAAAGAAGAGGGCAAGCTGCTTGTAAAAAGAGGAGGGGGTGAAGGACTCTCAGCAGGAGGCCTTATCCACCTATGGTCTTCCAGGAGTAATTCTTTTATCTCCACCTAAGCCAGGAGCAGTGTATGAGCGATCCTGCTTGCGAAGGAGGTGTTGACAGAACTCTGCCACCTCGCAATATACCTGCAACTTCAGAGCAGGGCGAGGACGCTGGATACCAGTGGCTGTGAAGGTGGCCATGGTCCTGAATTTCATCGTATTGGGATCCTTCCAGGTGGGAGCAGGAGACAAATGTAACATTTCCCAGTTTACCATCCACTGTAGCATCGGAGGTGTAACAAATGCTTTTTATGCCAGGAAAGGGGAGTTCATTCTGTTCTCTGAACAGAGAGAAGCAGGCATATGGTTTTGCCAGGATAGTGGGCTTCTGCATGATGCAGGGAGTCATCAACTGCACACATATGGCTTTCTGGGTGCTGTGTCTCAATGCTGAAATGTGTCGCAACTGCAAAGGTTACCCACTAGCTGAATGTGTAGTTGCTGTGTGACCAGGCTCAATACATCCTGCTGATGAAGGCCCACCATCCTGGCAGCAGTCACGATGTTTTCATTCTGCACCAGTCTGTTGTACCTCAGTCTTTCAGTAATCATATCAAAATAGAGGGTGGCTGCAAAGCGACAAGGGATATCCAATTTACATCTGGCTCCTGACTCCCCTCTCCACCCTACCACACGTAGCCAGTACGAGCCCCCAATGCCAGGTTCTTAAGTGCCTGGGCGCCGTTAATCGTGCCGGGTGACCTCTGAGAGGTCGAGGCAGGGTTCCCCTCGGCTTTTTGGCCCGGTGCTAGCGCGTGACAAAATCCAGTCCTGCGTGTGCTAGCTGTGCGATGCAGGTGCGAGGCTTACAGTAGTGCTAAGTGTGTGAGAATGAGGTGAGGCGATGAATGTTGGGTATAAGATGTGTAAGCCCTACAACTCAGTTGAAGGGAAGGACCCATGTGGTACGGACTTTTGTTAATACATAGCATTGGCTGCTTATCAATTTTAAATGAAATCTGACTTGGAGAACAGCTAGTGAAAAGCTATCAAGTCTTCAAATAAAAGGTAAAAAACATTTTAAATGGTAAAGAATGTAAAATAATAATTCTCTTTAAATAAGGAATATTTCAAACTATCTACATATCTTAACTGCAGTAATTATTTGCACACAGAAATTTTACATTTGATTGCTTACATCTTTGGACTGAAGGTGGTCACTTAGTCATTTTCCTTGTTTCAGATGAGGTTTTTCCAGGTTCTTGGCTCTACAGAAGTCTGATTCAAAGCCCTGATCTATATAAGCAATCTGTTCATCTCCCTCACTGGTAACATCTATGAGTTCAGCAGTGACAATGGTATCTTTGGATGGGGATGAATCATTTGTGAGTATATAAATACATAAATTAAGAATTAATGGTATTAGAAAGAGCACCACCTAAGGAGTCTTATCAAAGATTTCTGTTGTATTATGAAATAAAGAGAAATATAGCAAATCTGGAAAAAAACTAGAAAATACAAGATATACACAGCAGCTCCATCCTACCGTTTCGCTTTCAATACTGAGGAACCTGTTTTTTATTCTCAGCGTGTTCTGATTTTATTTCATATTTTGAAAAACTATATCTTCCAATAATAATGGGTTGCAATAACTCTATTTCAATAAAGATTAGCTATCTTTCCAAAGATATTCACTAAATGATCTGGTTATCACCATCAAGTGACTTATATATGTTCAAAAATGATGTACTTTGAATGATAAAACAGTCACTATCTCTACTGTCACTGTGCTTGGCAGAATCTGCTTTGTGTCCCATCCCTTCTGCTGGCGATCATCTTCCTTGACCTGAGATATGGGTCTGTGGTGCACCATACAATCATTGGCTTTTTTCACCCACTGATTGTATTTTGCCAAGTTCATTCTGATTATAGCATTCCTCAGAGGACTTGGTAGTCTAAGAAAACACATCAAATTTTTTGATTATTCTTGTGCAAATCATTCAATATTTTACTGGTGTTTTGAGTTTATTTGTGGTGCCCAGAATGTATTTCTTGACATTTGACACATTAGAGTTTTTATTGCATACTTTTTGAATTTGGGTTTTTCTAGGATAGTTCTGTTCTGCAAACTTTATTCTTCACCTTATTACAGGTAACAACTAAGATTGGCTTGTTATAAAAAGCTAAAGGAACATTTGCTGAAGTATGAAATTGATGTTATTTGATCCAATTATTTTACTATTGGCAATTACAATGCAGAACTAGAACCAACACATTTTTATCCTATCAAATGCACAAACTTTCTTGTGACAGTAGATTTCATTGAGTTTTGGTTGAAATCATCTGTATGATGGTTTTATGGGACATTTCGGAATCAAAATAAATAAATATTTGTAGAAATGTTTAGCTTATCTGCTGTCAGTAGTTATACTACATGTAATATTCAGCATGCATTGACAAAACAAATTATTAAAAAATAATTTAAAAGGAAGACATTGTAGTGTTGGAAAAAGGGGGATGTCCTTGAGGGGGCAAAGACAGAATCCATTTGGTTAAGAGTTGAGAAGCAAAAAGGGCATGACCACGTTACTATGGGTATTCTATAGGCCTCCTATAGAGATAGAGGAGCAAATCTGCAGGGAAATCACAGAGATGTGCAAGAACTATGAGTGGTGATATTGGGAGCTTTAATTACCTAAATATTGATTGGGATAATTTTAGAGTAAAGAGAAAGGCGGGGAACGAATTTTTGGATTGTGTTTGGGGGAACTTCCTTGATCAGTATGTTCTTGGCCCAACTAGAAAGGAGGCATTGCTGGATCTGGGGCTGGAAAATGAGATCAAATGGATCAAGTATCCGTGGGGGAGCAGTTGGGTACGAGTGATCATCGTACCATAAGTTTTAGACTCATAATGCAGAAAAGAAAGGAACAATATAAGGTAGAACGGCTAGATTAGAAAAGGGCTAATTTTCAATGTGATGAGAAGGGTGCTAGCCAGGATAAAGTGGAACTAAAGCTTGATAGGAAAAACTGTAATGGAACAATGGGTTCTCTTTAAGGAAGAGATGCTTCAGGTACAGGTTAGGTACATCCCAACAAGGGAGAAAAGTAGGATAACCATAAACAGGGCTCCATGGATGATGAGTGAGATAGAAATTATGATGAAGCAAAAAGGAAGGTGTATGATGCAGGCCAGGTGAATTTTTCAATTGAAAAACAGGCCAAATACAATAAGTTGAGAGGGGAGGTGAAGAGGAAAAAGGCAAAAGAGAGAATATGAGAATAGAATGGCAGTCAACATAAAAAGTAACCCAAAAATCTTCTACAGGCATGTAAATAGTAAGCGGGTAGTAAGAGGTGGAGTAGGGCTTATTAGGGACAAAGACAGTAATATATGCTTAGAGGTGCAAGGCAAGTAACATTTGTGCACACAAGTACCAAGCAAAGATGATCTGCAAAAAGAGAGAATCTAACCATCTACCCTTGACATTCAACGGCATTAGTATCACTGAATCCCCCACTATCAACATGCTGGGGGTTACCATTGACCAGAAGCAGAACTGGAGCAGCCACATAAATACTGTGGCTACAACAGCAGGTCAGAGGCTGGCAATTCTGCAACGAGTAACCCATCTCCTGATTCCCCAAAGCCTGTCCACCATCTACAAGGCACATGCCAGCAGTGTGATGGAATAACTTGCCTGGATGAGTATGGCTCCAACAACACTCAGAAAGTACGATACCTTCCAGGACAAAGCAGCTCAGTTGATCAGCACCCTGTACACTACCTTAAACATTCACTCCCTCCACCAACAATGCACAGTGGCAGCAGTGTGAACCATATACAGCAACTCACCACGCCTACTTTGACAGCACCTTCTAAACCCGCGGCCTCTTCTAGCTAGAAGGACAAGGGCTGCAGACACGCGGGAACACGGCCATCTGCAAGTTCCCCTCCAAACCACACACCATCTTGACCTGGAAATATATCACCGTTCCTTCACTGTCGATCAAAATCCTGGACTCCCTCCCTAACAGCACTGTGGGTGTACCCGCACCAGACGGAATGCTGTGGTTCTAGAAGATAGCTCACCACCACTTTCTCAAGGGCAATTAGAGATGGACAACAAATGCTGACCATGCCAGCGATGCCCACATCCCAAAAAACGAATAAAAAAAAAAAAAAAACTTAATGAGTACTTTGTATCAGCGTTTACTAAGGAAGAGGAATCTGACAAAATATCGGAATATCTTCCCTAAATGGTATAAGAACAGTCCTCGCAACTACATGCCAGTTAGTTTAACATCAGTGGTGGGTAAGGTTTTAGAAACAATAATCAGGGAAACAAATCAACAGGCACTTAAAGAAGTTTGAGTTAAGCAAGGATAGCCAGCATGGATTTGTAAAAGGCAGATCATGCTTGACTAATTAATTGAATTTTTTGATGAAGTAACAGAGAAGGTTGATGAAGGGAATGCGGTGGATGTTGTCCAGAGATTTTAAGAAAACGTTTGATAAAGTACCACATAAAAGGCTGGTTAAAAAAAAACGGAGGCTCATGGAATAGGTGAGTCAGCGTCTAATTGGATATAAAAATTGGCTCAGGGACAGAAAACAGCAAGTTGTGGTAAATGGTTGTTTTTCAGACTGGAGGATGGTGGAGAGTGGTGTTCCCCAAGAGTCAGTGCTGGTACCACTGCTTTTTTTGTTTTATATAAATGACTTGGATCTTGGAATACAGAGTAGAATCTCAAATTTTGTCAATTATACCAAACTTGGAGGAGTGACAAACAGTGAGGATATGAACTGCCTGCAACAGGACATAGATAGGCTAGCAGAAAGGGCAGACAAGTGGCAGATGGAATTTAATACAGACAAGTGTGAGGTGATGCATTTTGGAAGAAAGGATAGGGTGAGTCAATATAGACTTAATGGCACAGTTCTAAACAGTGTGCAGAAACAGAGGGAGGTTGGGTTGCATGTGCATCCATCTTTGAAGGTGGCAGGACGTATTGAGTGGTTAGCAAAGCAGATGGGATCTTGTGTTTCATAAATAGAGGCATAGAATACAAAAGCAGGGATGTTATGCTGAACCTTTTATTAGGCTCTGGTTAGGCCCCAACTAGATTACTACGTCCAGTTCTAGTCACCACACTTTAGGAAAGTGGGCGTCCTTGAGAGGGTGCAGAGGAGATATACCGGAATAGTTCCAGGGATGGGGGACTTTAGTTACAAGGTTAGTTTGGAAAAGCAGGGGATGTTCCCCTTGGAGCAAAGGAGATTAAGGGTAGATTTGATAGAGATATACAAGATTATGACAGGCTTAGTTAAGTTAGACAAGGAAAAACTATTCTCATTAACTGTTGGTACAAGGACTAGAGGACACAGATTGAAGGTTTTGGGCAAAATATGCAGGGGGAATATGAGGAAGACCTTTTTTACGCAGGGGTGGAAGTGAAGACAATCAATGATTTCAAAAGGAAATTAGATGGGCACTTGAAGGGCTACGGGGATCAAGTGGGGGAGTGGAACTGACTGGATTGCTCACCAGAGGCTTGGACCCAATGAGCCGAACGGCCTCCTTTTATGCCATAAATGATTCTATGACTCTAAGATGATCATATATGTAGTGATTATCCCTCAAACTATTTATTTACAGAATTAAATATAGAATGAGTTGTTAATGCTTCCAAAAACAATCTCCACAGCCCATGACTCGTGTTAGTTCCACAATTTAAGAACATACGAACAATAGTAGCCAATTCAGCCCCTCGAGCCTGTTCCACCATTCAATTAAATCATGGCTGATCTGTATCTTAACTCCATCTACCCACCTTATAACCAAGCCTAATACCTTTGCCTAACAAAAATCTGTCAATCACAGTTTTGAAATGTTCCATTAACCTAATGTCAACAGCTTTTTGGGGAAAGAGTTCTCGATTTTCACTAACCTTTTTGTGCATAAGTGTTTCCTGACATCACCTCTGAACAGCCTAGCTTGAATTTTAAGGTTAAGTCCCTGCATTCTGGACTCCCCCTGCCAAAGGAAGAAATAGTTTCTCTCTCTACCCTATTGAATCCTTTAATTATCTAAAATACCTCAATTTGATACACCTTAATCTTCTACACTCAAGGGAATGCAAGTTCAGTCTATGTAACCTGGCCTCATAATTTAACATTTTAGTCTTGGGATCATCTGGTAAATCTGCACTGCACCCATACCAAGGCCAATATATCCCTCCTGAGAAGTGGTGCCCAGAACTGAACACAGTACTCGAAATGGGATCGACCCTGAACTTTATATAACTGCAACATAATTTTCATCCATTTGTTTTCCAGCTCTCTTGAGATAAGATTAGATAGGCTGGGATTGTTCTTGTTGGAGCAGAGGAAGCTGAGGGGAAATTTGATAGAGATGTTCAAAATTGTGAGGGGCCTGGATAGAGTGTATGGGAAGGACCAATTTACCTTAGCAGAGGGGTCAGTGACTAGGAGGGCATAGATTTAAAGTGATTGGTAGAAGATTAGAGGGGACATGAGGAAACAGTTTTTCACCCAGAGGCTGATGAGGATCCGGAACTTACTTCCTGAAAGGGTGGTAGAGGCAGAAAAACTCATCTCATTTAAAAGATGCCTGGCTGTGCACCTGAAGGGCCGTAACCTGCAGGGTCACAGAGCAAATACGAGAAAGTGGGAATAGGCTGGGTGGCACTTTTTTGTTCGGCCAGCACGGATAGAATGGGCCAGGTGGCCTCTTTCTGTGCTGTAAATTTTCTATGATTCTATAAAGGCCAACATTCTATTAGCCTTTTTAATTATTTTTGTACCTGTCCACTAAAGGCCTGCTACCCGGCCCGAACCCGATGGGACCCGACAACATGTCAGGTTCGGGTCGGGTCAGGTCGCGCCTCCAGGTCCGGCATTTGGGCTGGGGTTGGGTCGGGCCGGATCGGACATGCTCTATACCACCTCAGGTAAGTGACTCTAATGTTAATTTACTTTTTGGAATTTAAAGGTGGTTTTGTTAGTTATTTTAAGCTTGTGCAGATAAGGAACAAAGTGAAAAATGGAAGGTAGGTAAACTGATGGTCGGGTCAGGTCAGGCAAGGGAAAAAAATGGAAGGACTCAGGCCCGGTCGGGCTCGGGCTCGGATGGGGTTCTGTCGGGCTCAGGTCAGGTCTCATTTGCAGACCTGAGCAGGCCTTTGCTTGTCCACTAGCTTTTGTTTGCACATTTATACCATTTATTGTAGTAACTTTATTTACAGAATACCAGAGTATCTAATTGATGGTTTCCATAGTAATACTGCTAGCAATGGCTAATTAGGTGCTTAGCACTGGAATATCTTTAACAGTATAAGCATGATGGGATAAACTGATAAGTTAGGCTCACATGCCTGTCCACTTTCGAGATACAAAGGAACTGGTTAGATTGCAAAAGCAAACTACCGCGGATGCTGGAAATTGGAAATAAAAACAGAAAATGCTGGAAATACACAGCATGTCTGGCAGCATCAGTGGAGAAAGAAATACAATTAACAGGCTGAATTTTCCCCACAGAGGTAGGACATAGGTGTCGAGACTGTTTTCAGGTCCCGAACCTGCCTCCAGTGGGAAACTGATTAAAGATTTTCACGTGAGTGAGCTCTTAATTCGCATGGAGACATGTTCCCTGTCCAGTTAAGGGCAGTGGGCAGGCTCTTGATGCTGGAGGGCCAATCATAGGCCTTCCAGCTACAGAGAAGTACTTGGCTGCAGTACAAGTAACTGGGAGGCCGCTTCAATAAGAAGGTGCCTTCGCAGCCACTTCTTAAAAACTTTAATAAGAAAACACAAAAAGCAGCCAGGTCACCAGTGTAGGGGGTTCTCCTCTACAGGGCGACATTTGGCTGTAACTCCACCCAGGCAGGCAGGGTGGGTCTATAGGCCTGCCAGGAGCATTGGCACCCTAGCCTGCCGCTGTGTGCCTGCCTCCTGGCAGTTGATCTGCTCCCCCAAATTGTGTCAGGAAACTGGAGGCTGACTGGAAAATCCCAGTTGGCCTCCATTACCTATCTTTAGCAAGGCGATTAATGAGCCTAATTGCCTGCCCACCTCATGGGGGCAGGCGGCCTTCCCTGAACCTGAACCCACGTCATCCAAAATGATTGATTGCGGGACCAGGGTCAGGAAGCCAGCACACCAGCTGGCCTCGTAATTTTCAGGCCCTGTCTGCCTCAGTTCCGAACATTGGCGGAGCCCAAAAATACAGCACCATGTTTCAGCACTGTGACCTTTCATGATGAAAGGTCAGTAACCTGAAACATTAACTCTGTTTCTCTCTCCACGGATGCTGCCTGACCTGCTGAGTGTTTCCAGCACTTTCTGTTTTTATAACGAGTTAGTGGTTTTCACCGTTTGGGTTTTGTATATTCCTACAAAGTGGAGCCAAAGGAGCTACACCTGGATTAAAGCGAGGAGTAAAGGCGAGGGATACAACGAAATCCTGTTAACAGTTCCCAAACATCAAGCAATGCCCAAGTTGGAGTGCTGTTCAAATCATTATCAGTTCCTGTAGTTAACATGCAGTGTTTTTGTTACATTTATTCCGAGCAGGAATGGTTTCAATGTGTTCTCATTGTACACACGGTCATAGAGAGATACAGCACTGAAACAGGCCCTTCGGCCCACCGAGTCTGTGCCGACCAACAACCACCCATTTATACTAATCCTACATTAATCCCATATTCCCTACTACATCCCCACCATTCTCCTACCTACACTAGGGACAATTTACAATGGCCAATTTACCTATCAACCTGCAAGTCTTTGGCTGTGGGAGGAAACTGGAGCACCCAGTGGAAACCCATGTGGTCACAGGGAGAACTTGCAAATTCCACACAGGCAGTACCCAGAACCGAACCTGGGTCGCTGGAGCTGAGTCTGTGGTGCTAACCACTGCACCACTGTGCTGCCCTGGGCTAGCTTTTGTGCTCGCTTGGAAGGCGAGTTCTATGGTGGGTGGGAGACCGGAGAATCGGCACAGATTTGACTGCCACGGAACCCAATGCCGTAATGCAGGTTTCTGATTTTCTTGGAAGCAGTGAAGTTCTGTGGCGGCACCTCCGTCACTCTGCGACGGGACCGTACTTTAAATATGTTAAATACCATTTTGCATGAATTAGTATTTAATTTGCTGCGATCCTACCAGCCGTTCGCAATCTTCTGCATAACGTGCAGCACTCGCATTCCTTCACTTTCCCATCTTTGAAAAGCTGCAGCCACTGAGGTGAGAGTCCCTGCTGCCTGCAAAGCTTAGGTAAGTTATGCATTGTTATCCTGTTGAATTTGTTTTAACATCGGACATTGCCACCAAGGTCAATCTGCAGATGTGAGGGGAGGTTGGAACTCTGCCAGTGGATACTGGGTGGGGGGGGGGGGGGGGGGGTGGGGCGCAAAGGGGGGGGAACTCTGTAAATGTATATTGTTGGTGGGGGGGGGAGGAGGGGGGAATTCTGCAAGTGGATACTGTTGTTGGGGGGGCAGAATGGGGGTACAGTGCAGGCAACTCAAATGGTATTCTGATGGTAGTGATGGCTCAGACTTATTGAAAGGTTGTGAGGGCGACATCAAGCCATACCATAGAGCTCATGCCGGAATACTGTTGAACCAGAAATCAACACAAATCTCTGCCCAGACAGGTGTGCTTGACCTTTTGAAGTAATCCAAAGTTACAAGAAGGAAAGAGATGGGTATGATTCACCCTGTTTTCTTGACTCTCCTTACTGTGATGAGGCACCTCCACTGGTGGAGGGCCCAAGAGACAGATGCGGCTCAAGAAGCAGCAGCAGCAGCGGCCAAGGCGAAGAGGAGCCCAGATACGCCAACGAGTCTATAGGACTCGATGACATCCCTGCAGATGTCTGAGCGCCAGTGCCAGAGAAGACTGCGGATGTCCAGAGAGGCCGTCATGCACCTCTGTGCACTGCTGAATGATGATTTTCAACCAATGGGTTTTGGTGGTCACCCTATGCCTGTGGCCCTCAAAATTACTGTGGCCCTAAACTTTTTATGCCTCTGGAATCATTCCAGGGATCCACTGGCGATGTGTAGGGTCTCTCAATCTGCACTGCACCGCTGCATCAAGGAGGTGAAAGATGCTCTGTTCAGGTGGGCGGTGACTATGTCTGCTACAGGGAAGACCCTGAAAGTCAGGCCAAGAGGGCCATTGGATTTGGGGCAGTTGCAGGATTCCCACATGTCCAAGGTGTGACTGACTGCATGCATGTGGCCATCAAGGCTCCTATGGACGAACCAGCCACCTTCATAAACAGGAAGAGGTTTTATTCAATCAATGTCCACCTAGTGTGCGACCACAGAAAGTGCTTCCTACAGGTGTGTACCCGCTTGCTAGGCAGCTGCCATTACTCATACATATTTCGCTATCCCAGGCGCCACTGCTTTTCACTCCCCCTGCTCACCTTCAGGGGTGGATTTTTGGGGATAAGGACCACCCCTTGATTACATGGCTCTGATGCCAGTGAGGAACCCCAAAGATGCTGAAGAGTGTTACAATGCCCACCATGGCTCCAGCCAAGCCACCATAGAGCAAGCCATTGGTATGCTGAAGATGAGGTTCCGCTGCCTTGATAGATTGAGTGGAGCCCTACAGTATGCACCAGACAGGGTTGGGTGTATTGTTGTAGTCTGTTGAATTCTGCACAACATCGCACTACAGTGGGGGAGGCCTTTCAAGATGAAGACGCACAGGAGCATGAGACATCCTCCGATAAGAAGGACACAGAGGGCACGCAAGGACAAGAATGCATAGAAAATCAGACAGCAGTGATGGAGGCCAGACATTGTGAACATGCAAGGGAGGCAAAGCAGAACTGATAATTGTGCGTTTCCACAATCCATAAAGTTCAATAAATATGTTTGCTAACAAAACTCACCATCATACATGTAGTCTCAAGTCCTCGGCCTCTGTAACTTCTGTCTCTCCAGCATGACTGGCAGCAACAAACTGAGCCATTGCCCATGTGACAACATTCATGCAATTACATAGCATATTGGCATGCTAATGACATCAGTGGTCACTTTGGCAATACTGTAAGGCTTATGGCGGAATTGAAAGACACAATCACTCCATGGTGGAATGTGATATTCAAACAATAAAGGCTGATGATTGGTAGGAAAACACAATTAATTCAAGTAAATATGACATATCTATCTGACGTGAATACCCATATATGTCAAGGTGCCTTTTTAATACATTTGCGGGTGCTTCTTCGCGGTGTTACCCCTGCACTAGCAGTTGGACTGGAGACAGGCTGCTGATCAGGACGCCCCTTGGCATGGAAGGACTTCAGCGGTTGTCCTCTGGGTGCCTGAAGCCTGAAGGGCCCCGGCTGCCTGAAGGCTTCCTGCACCAGTGCAGGACTGTCCTCAGGCATCACGGCTGCTGCAGCTGGACTCACTGGCGGAATGGCTGAGGAGCCCACGTCCCTACACGAATCACTCTGAGGGGAGATCCCAGATGTGGAGCGCAGTCTCTCCTCCTCCCTCTCAAGGCTCGTTGGAACCTCTCCAAAGAAGGACTAGGTGTGGGAACACTCTCCCTGCTCCTGGTCCTTCTCTCACCCTGCCACTGCTGATACGAAGTCATGGCCAAGATGAGGGTTTGTAGGTCATGGCGCATCTGTGGAATGTGGCTCTCCACGAGGGCCACCAACCTCTCGATGGGTGAAGCCATGCACTCAAATGCCTGGGACATGGCAGCTGTCATGGCTGCCGTTATCTGCTCATGGCCTTTGGCACCTCCGCCTGATGTTGCCTTACTTCTCCCTGCAACTCCAGCATGCCCCGTACTGTCAACAGCAGAGGCTCATCATCAGCCTGGGGCTCAGCATCAGCCTGTTCACCCACTGTCCTCTGACTGTCAGAGGCCTCGGCTGTCTCAGCCTCAGCCAGCTGCTCTGGCGTGAGTGTGGTGCTGTTATCAGCTTGTGACCCTGATTCTAATGCCAATCAGATACCCACCGAGGTGAGAGTATCTGCACTGGTCGAAGGTGTAGGAGAATCATGGGACAGTGCATCCGCTAAGTGTTGCTTGTCGTCAGAGGTTGTCATTGTTTCCTCGATGTCTTCAAGCATTTTCGAGTGCCACCCTGCAAGATACAAAGTGAAGAACAGACATTTTGGTGTTATGGTACACGTCGCAATGATGACAGCACTGCGTTTCTATATAAAATGTAATTTTGGTTCATTCTGTGTTTGTCAATAATCACTCTCTTCAACTGGGACCCCGAGCTCGAAGTCCAATATGGCACGTGCTCCTTGGCTCTCAGCTAACTCGAGCGCCTCCTCTTCAGTCTGAGACAAAGGCCGCAGGTCGGGCACTCCACCACTGGTCCTGGAAGCCTCCCTGCTTTGAGGGCCCTCTTCTGAAAGATCAAGGATGCAGTTACTGTTAAGTTCCAAACATCTCCACAGCACCTCAATGCTAACATGGGCCCCTATTCTGTACCTGGGGGATGTCGCTGCTCTCGTACTGACTATCTGTCATGGATCTCAGTGGAGCTTAGATAGAAGCGAGGGAGACTGGACTCACTTATGCTGTCAGTAATCTGCTATCATTACGCTATGACCTTATTATTAGAATGGCTGTGCCTTTACACTTGTAGGCAAGCAGATCGCAGCAAGCTATGTGGAACTGCACAACTTACCTTGGCTGAGCGTAGGAGGCCATTGATCCTTTTCATACACTGGACCCAGTTATGACAGGTGACCCCACGGCTGCTAACCTCCTCTGGACATCATTTCTACATGTCAAATTTAAGAGCAAGTTTGGCCCTACGATTTAGTGATGCCTCTGCTGATTCTCCCCCAGGCTTGCTTGGTCAGGTGGGAGGACCTCTTCTTGCCATCGCTGGGGAAGAGGACCTGCTGCCTTTCCCTTGCAGCCTGGGGGAGAATCAGCAGAGGCATCACTAAATCGTAGGGCCAAACTTGCTCTTACATCTGACATGTAGAAATGATGCCCGGGGAGATGTTTGCTGTGATGCAAAATAACAAACTAGTGTTGAATGCAAAGAGATTAAATGCATGCCTTTTAAAGATGGTGCCAGCACCAGATCCAACATCAGGTGACGCTGTTCAAGGGTCGCCAATGTCTCCAGTACCATGTGATTGGTGGGACGGCCGCCATCATTATGCTAAGTAGCCACCTGCCGCATAATCACAGCATCGGGGCCATGAACATCACATGCGGGATGGCTGACATGTTGCGCACCCACCACTGCTCCCGGTGGTGTGGTTACAAAATCCAGCTCTGTACATCTGTCATTTCACAGATTGTTAATAGAACTTTTTAATTGTTTTCCATATACAACCAGTACAGAGAGAGAACACTAAATAAGGCGAGGAAATTCCAGTCAAAGTATGGAGACCACAAAATTCAGCTCCATAGCACCAGCATTTTCAGTGATATGAATACCGTTTTGAGCCCAAAATGGTGCCTGCGCTATGCTTGCACACGTCTGGTGTGGGCTGGTAGATAGTTAGCACGTGCAGGAATCATCTGCCGGAAGTACACTGAGTAGGCAGATGGTGACGTCTGTAAGAATCTGTAACTTTAAGTGAAATTACTACAGGGTAGAACAGTAGATGCTGGAATCCACTTGTAGAAAAGTCACAAAAGATGCCTCTCTGGGAGGGGAAGGTATGGGTTAATCCCAGGGACTGTGTGTCTGCTTGGTCACAAAGTATATGACAAAAAGATGCTCCTAAAAGAGGGGTGAGTTAAGTTAAAGGATGAAATTGAGGAGTTTAAGGCAAAAGCAAGTGACTGAGAAGCAGTAGTGAATAGACTACTAAAAGAACTGGAGAAGGAAAGGGAGAGCTGGAAAAGGAATAGAGAAGAGTGCAAAAGGAAAAGGAAAGATGATGCATTAAAGAACAATACCTAGAGAGTCAGTGTATGGATAAGAGTAGGGAAAGTGAAGCCTGGAGGGAAGAAGTGCACAGCCAGAAGCAAAAGGTTGAAAAGGCTGAGAGAGAAATTGAAGATGTGAAAGCATCAATCAGGATATGGAGAAGGGAATTCTGATGCTCCTCAGGGAGGGATTGGTACCATCTGGTTAATGGCATACCAGAGGCGGGTTAAAAGGAAGAAATGAAAGAAGTTAAAAAGAACCACATCAAAAGTTAAAATGCTGTGAGAAAGGATAAAAGCAACTAGAGTGTGTCTGGTTGGAAGCTTCCTAATGTGAATGAAAGACTCTTTTTTCAGTTTGTGTGAGAGTCTGTGAGATTCGTATGGGAGAATCTGTGCGAGAATTTAGAACCAGGGGTCACTGTTTAAAAATAAGGGGTCGTCCATTTAAGATAGACATGAGAAGAAATTTTTTCTCTCAGAGGGTCCTGAGTCTTTGGAATTCTCTTCCTCAAAAGGCGGTGGAAGCAGAGTCTTTGAATATGTTTAAGACAGAGGTAGACAGATTCTTGATAAGCAAGGGGGTGAAAGGTTATTGAGGGTAGCTGGTAATGTGGAGTAATCAGTTCAGCCATGAACATATTGAATGGTGGAGCAGGCTCGAGAGGCCTACTCCTGCTTCTAATTCATATGTTCGTATTCGTGGAAGGTGTGATTCTTTTGTTTGAATGTCTGTTTTCTTCTGTGTTTGTCAGCTTCACTGTTCTGTGCACAGAACTAAAAGTTGTTTAATCCTTTGTGATCTTGTCCTGGAAGTTGTTTTAAGATTGTTGTTTGTTCAATGTGTGTATTCATTTGTATTTTGGTGAGATATTAAACCAGTTAAACTTTAAATTTTTCCTAGAGCTTGAGATCTGGGGATGGCATAAAATTGGCACTTTGAGTTTATAACAGGGATCCATATTTCTAAGGTGCACAGAAATATGAGTGTGAATTTGATTATTGACCATGTCCATGTCAATTAAGATCGTGTGCCCAGAATTGGAATAGGGATTTTAAAAAAAACTTATTATAGTTTACTTGTGGATCTGTGGTAAGGAGAAATGGTCAGTGAAAAGTTAAAATGAGAGAGTTGTAAGCATAGCCTAAAGGAATGTGGAATTGGTGTTGGGATGTTGGAATGTTGAACCTCAGTGCTCCCTTCACCCCTTTTCATTATGTCATTACACCTCTCCCAAATAAAAGTGTTATGAATTTTTCAGGAGGTAATGGGTTTGAGTGACGACACAAAATCTGATTTTGAGATTTTGAATCAGTACAGAATGGGATAATGGGAGTAACATCAGGAATTGGAAATTGGTTTAAATGAGGAAAGAGATAAGTTAATCTATAATGAAATAAAGGAGAAATGGAAAAAAATCTTTTTTTTTTACTGTTAAGGACTGCAAGATTGCAGTCTTATCTCTTTAAACATGGTTGGACCTTCCAAGCTGTGGGAAGCCCTGCTCTCTAACTCTTTTTGCTGTAAGAATATTGAAGGGTTTTGTTCAATTGAGAGAGATAACTTTTTCTTTAGTTTTATTACAGTCATTTCAAAAGGTGCCTGAAGAAAGAACAGAAAAATAACGTTCATTTATCTTTTCTTGTTTAAAGCATGTGCTATTGTGCTCTACGTTTAGTTAATAAGTATTATCCTGAATTAAATCAAATTATTAAGGTTAACTTGTTAAGTTGTGAGAACCTGAATTTAATTGAGACCACAGTGAAATTCTGGTTATTAAGATAAAATATGTGGAAATTTTAATTCCACATATAAAATTTAAACATATAAAAATTGGCAGTTTTAACATTTTTAATGTTTAGTGGTGTTAATTGGAATTTTGGACATTTGAGCTGATTCTGCTTGTTTAATCACCTTGGTTGTACTAAAAATCTTGGGTTGGAAACCTTTGTTAAAAAAGCTAAAAGCTTGGAAACAATTGGGGTTTAAATTTTAAGTTTCCGAATTGATTGATATGATTGGATAAATTAACCCATTCTGCACTTAAGCAGAGCCATAGTGGATTTTTTTCTTCTTTTAAATAGATAACCATGGTTTTTAGGTCCACATGAATACTGCAGCAAGAGGTCTAGCAGGAAGAGATAAGATCTGATCAGCAGACGTGCAATGTCACAACTGGATGATGATTTGAACTAAAGGCTTTGCCATTCAAAGACTTGGCTTTAATCTATTTAGGGTGATTTGTATCTTCGGGGATAGAGAGCTCGAGAAGGGGAAATATTAATTACAAGAGTTCTGTTTGTAATGTAAAAAATACTAAGCCTTGCTTCTAAGACTGGAATCGATACAATAAATTGATATGAGTTGCTATTTCAAGCACTTGAGTTTAAAGAGATCAAATTTTCATTAAAAGGAACTAATGAAAAACAGTCTAGGTGGTTCCTGAATATCAAGGAATAAAGTTTCTTTTGGGGAGAAATAAAATTGGAAATTGACAATAGCAATTAAATTTGGGTTAATTTTGAAATGATAAAATGTCAGGCACAATACAAGGGTTGTTTGAGAAATGGAAGAATGTCTAAAATAAAAGATAGACAAATAAAATGTGTTAATCCCTGGAATCAAGTGGAAACATTTGATTTCTGTTTTAAAGACCTTATGAGATGATTGTATTGAACTGTAAAGTTTCTCCAAGACTCATGAATGGGATAGAATGGTAATTAATATGACGTGTAATAAAGGCCTGCTCAAGTGACAAAAAAAACCTTACTCGAACCCAACGGAACCACATGGGACCCGAGCCCTACCCAGCCCGAGTCCCTCCATTTCCCCCCCGAACCTGGCCCAACCCGAGCCTGACACTCCCCGGCCCGAGCCCGACCTGACCACTGCAATGTTCCCTTCACTTACCTTCCAACTCCCAATCTGCCGGAAGCTGCAGCATGAGCGTGATGATGTCATAGAGATGCTCACATGCTCACTGTGCAGACTCAGAGTTTCCCTGCTCGACGTCCCGGACTCGCAGCTCAGGTTAGTTTTTAAACTTTTAACACTTACCTTGCTGTGTGTGTCCGACCTGGACCCAGCCCAACTCGGACCCGGCTCGACCCATGCCGAAGGCCGGACCTGGAAGAGTGGCCCGACCCTACCCGGACACGACAGGTCGTCGGGTCCCGTCTGATTTGGGTTGGGTAGCAGGCCTTTAACGTGCAAGACTGAATGAGATGAACTGACGGAGGATAGAGATAGAGACAGGAAAATCACACAACCAAACAGGAATTGGATAAATCACCTGGGTACAATCCAACAAAAGGTTTCTCAGAAAGCCACAGGAGCCAGGTGATGCTATGGAACTGTGAGGGTGAATATGTTTGTTGACTTGCAAATGTGATTTAACATGTGAAGCAACTAACATGCGGAAATGCACGGAGAATTTGCACTGAAGACATGCTCAGTTACTTGACAAACAGAGCAACATGAAATGGTCAATGTGGCCAGTAGAATGAGACAACACTTTAAATCATCAAAGCATTGACACATATGCAACAGAGAAAACAACTTTCAAACGATCAGAATGGAATTAAGCACACTAATAATGGTCAAAGGGAGTATAATTAAAGTTCTGAGGGACATGGAATCTGAATTAAAGAAATTGAGGGCTCTGAAGAAATAGTTTTCAGTAAGAATTGTCCCCAAGATGGAAATGGGTGAGGCGAGAGCTGGAGAATCTTTTAAGTCCATGCTTGTTTGAAGCATATGTACTTAATATCTTGGAATTAGCGGCCTCTTGTGGAAATATATTGCTACGATCAGGTGAGGAGGGGTCACAAGGCTCCCCTCTTGACTTTCTCCTTGTTTGGCCGCAACAGGGTTTATTCTTTTTTTTAAAAAACAGTGGATGTGCTTACCACTTCAGTGAGGGATTTACCTTTTACCTTTGTTGTGACTGTAAAGAATCAGACAGGTTTTCTTTAATTTAAACAAGAGGTGAGCTTATTGTACCTAAATAAAAAATCTAAATCCGATCCAAAAAAAAATAAAAATGCTACACTTTCACTCACACACATTCACAAGATTCACACATACAAACAGGTTACAGAGTGATAAGGGATAGTTGGGTGGATTAGAGTCCAGAACAAGTAAAAGTAATATACGATCTGTGAGGTCAGGTAATTCCGTTGTCTTCCAGCTAAAGTTCTGGGCCAGGATTTTTCCCTCGGTGACGCGAACCCACTTCCGCCTGGCCCAGGAATCTGACCCACATTTTGCGGTTCCCGGGCCTTTAACTGTTCTGAGGTGGGACTTCCACCCACTTGAAGCAGGAAGTCCCGCCTAATTGAGCTGCCGGCCAATCAGCAGGCCGGCAAATCTTAGTCAGAGTAGTGCCACCGGGAGCGCTGGCCACTGCTGGGACTGCAGTCCAGCTTCACGAAGATGATGTAGGGATCCCTGGAACCAAGGTAAGTTTCTGTTGTCTCGCCAGGGGTGATAGGTCAGGCCCCAGTGAGGCAAGGGTGGTTGATCGGGGGACAGGGGCGTGTTGGGGGTGGTTGGGAAATTGGGGATGGCCCTTCGGGCACAGGGTGCCTGATCGTGAGGCTCCCCCGCCCCAGGCCGTCAGAGAGCCGCCTGCTTTTGTCATGCGGCTTTTCTTGGGCCTAGGCGACTGACTAACCACGGGTAAAATCCTGCAGCAGGCAGGGGATCTTAGGTGGCCGTTAAGTAGCCACTTAAGGGCCTTGATTGGCCTGCGGCGAGGGGGCGGTTTTTTACCGCCACCACCCTGCATAGAATGGCGGCAGAGGCGGGAGCTGGGTCGGGAAGGGCCTCCCCGCTCCATTTTATGAACCCCCACCCCATGCCACTTTCCCGCTGTTTGGAGGGGGGGGGGGGGCGTAAAATTCCAGCCATGATCTTGAAGTCTTTGGCTGGTAGAAGTGCACTTCGTGGCTGGCCCACCTTGCTCGGGGTTTTCTTGGAGTCAGAATTGTAGGTGACTTTCTTCCCCTGGGGTCTCTGTCTGTATCAATCTGTAGGCTTGGATGGTCCATAGTCGCAGATAGTTTTCAAACTTGCAATGTTATCTGGAGAGACAGAGAGACACACACACAGCACCACTGGGGTTCTGTCTGGTTGGCACTTGAAGCTTGTCTGCTTCAAAGTGTCAGGAGCTTGTCTGCTGTATGTAATAAAACTTCCAGTTTTACACAGCCTGGGGAGACTGTTTAGCTCTTGGAGGGACATCTCCACTCATGAATGCCGCAAGATGGTGTTGGATGTCCTGCTAATGAGGGTGATATGGATAATCTACTCAGTTCACCAAAGCATTGTCCTGGATAAGATTGTCAGACATGCGCCTGCTGCCCCTTGTCCTCTAGGTGGTAGAGGTCACTGGTTTGGAAGGTGCTGCATTAAGAGCCTTGATGAGTTGCTGTAGTGCATCTTGTAAATAGTGCACACTGCTTCCACACATGCACAGGTGGTGGAGGGAGGGAATGTTTAATGAGGTGCCAATCAAACGAACTGCATGTCCTGGATGGAGTCGAGCTTCTTGTGTGTTGTTGGAGCAGCATTCATCCTGGTAAGTGGAGAATATTCCATTACACTCCTGACTTGTGCCTAGTAGATGGAGAACAGGCTTTGGGTCGTTAGGAGGCGACTTACTTACTGCAGAGTTCTCAGCCTCTAACCTGCTCTTTTAGCCACAGTATTGATATGACTGATCCAGTTAAGTTTCTGGTCAATGGTAACCCCCAGGAAGTTGATGATGTAGGATTCAGTGATGGTAAATGCTGTTGAACGTCAAGGGCAGATGGTTAAATCCTTTCTTGTTGGAGATGGTCATTGCCTGACGCTTGTGTGGTGTGCATGTTACTTGCCACTTATCAGTCCAAGCCCGAATGTTGTCCAGGTCTTGCTGCATGTGGGCATGGACTGCTTCAGTATCTGAGGAGTCACAAATGGAACTGAACTCTGTGCAATCAGCAAACATCCCCACTTCTGATTTTATGATGGCGGGAAGGTCATTGATGAAGCAGCTGAAGATGGTTGACCTAGGACATGCTTGCCTTCATTGGCCGAGGCACTGAGTACAAGAGTTGGGACGTCATGTTACAGTTGTACATAACGTTGGTTAAGCCGCATTTAGAGTACTGTGTGCAGTTCTGGTCACCGTACTACAGGAAAGATGTGATTAAGCTAGAGAGTGCAGAAAAGATTCACAAGGATGTTGCCTGGTTTGGAGGGTTTGAGTTATAAAGAGAGATTGGTTAGACTGGGTCTGTTTTCCCTGGAGCGAAGGAGGCGGAGAGGGGACATGATAGAGGTATATAAAATTATGAGAGGCGTAGATAGCCAGAGTCTGTTCCCTATGGTAGGGCTGACTAAAACTAGAGAGCATAGATTTAAGGTGAGAGGGAGGAGGTTTAAAGGGGATCAAAGGGGTAAATTTTTCACACAAAGAATAGTGGGTATCTGGAATGAGCTGCCAGAGGAGGTGGTGGAGGCAGGAACAGTAGTAACATTTAAGAGGCATCTGGATAGGTACTTGAATGAGCAAGGCATAGAGGGATATGGAATTAATGCAGGCAGGTGGGATTAGTATAGATAGGCATTATGGTCGGCATGGACGCGATGGGCCTGTTTCTATGCTGTACGACTCTATGACTCTATGTGTCTCCAATTCAGTGTCCTGGAATGTGAGGTATTTCAGATGCAAATTGTGGTGGCCATCTTGGCTGCCAGCTTTTTAAAAAGTTAACTGGAGGATCCCAGCTCTTTTTTTAAAAAAAAGGGTTAATGTAGGTTTTCAACCAATGAATTAAAAATCCTCATTTGGTATAGCACGTTTTCTTGACAATATGGACTGTTGGGATATCTGGGGGTGGGGGGGGGTCAGGGGGAATCCTCCAGTATATTTATTAATCAGTCTCAACAACATTATTATACCTTGACCCAGAAACAGACAGCAAAATTGATCAGGTTGTTATAGAAGACATGGGACAAGTCAGTGCAAATGCCTGTCGCCATATTTTTGGGGTGTATAGCCACTTGAGTGTAGAGTATAAGAATCTGTAATTTTAAGTGAAACCTGTGGTGGAGATTTGCGATGCTATCCTAACCAGCAGCATCAATAGTTTAAATGAAATGCTGTATACAAGTGTAAAGAAAACTGATCGAAGCAGAAAAGTTGTAAAAATCGAGTCAAAGCCA
Organism: Heterodontus francisci; assembly: GCF_036365525.1. Taxonomy (NCBI): domain Eukaryota; kingdom Metazoa; phylum Chordata; class Chondrichthyes; order Heterodontiformes; family Heterodontidae; genus Heterodontus; species Heterodontus francisci. The sequence goes on from NC_090372.1 coordinate 83,900,913, forward strand.
ATAAACAGACATCCTTCAAAGCTGTATTTTGCTTTGATGCCAAGTTAGAACTTTGGAGAAGCTTCATGTACACAAAAACATAGAGTTATGGTGTCTGGAAACACAAAGATAAGATTGACATGACTGAATATGTTTTAAAAATGCTAAATCAGCTGGCCTAAGTGGTCCAAGTATTTTGAAAAGCTGCAAGTGAGTGACACAACCTGACACTGATTGATGATGTGAGTTTGCCTTCTTTTGAAATGCAGAAAAACTAGAAATTTGCCAAGCAACAGTTTGTAAGAAGTCAGTAATTTAAGAGGCTTGGATTGTTTAATTATCTTGATGGTTTTAAAATGCGTGTGTGACCAGAAAAGGAAGCTGCTATTGTGTGTGCTGATAATAATCAAAAGGCATCTGCAGCATCCAAGAGTGATGGAATTATTGAAGGAAGTTAAAAACAGATGTACAACATCAGGACAGACTCTTATATTGTGGTTTGAACAAAAAATTAGATGCCCCATTGGACAATTGTAGCTAACGGTGGCTTTTGATAGGACAGTATGAAACTGTCAACAGAACATCCTGCCAACCTTGGAAAGAAGAGTGTAAAAATGGTTGTAAAGAGTGATTTGGTGCTGCAGCCAGGCAACTTGGTCAGTTACTGAAGAGTTTGATCGACGAGAAGTGACCGCTCACTGGGTGATCGTATGTATAACTCTTCTTAACCTATTTGTGACGAACGGGTGTATTGTATTGCAAAATGGTATTCCTACCAAACCTAGTAGGGATATCAGTGTTTAATTTGAGTTTGAGTGTTGTCTCATTATTTCTCGTAATTCTCATATCTGAACAGTAACCTGTTAAGAGGTAGAAGGTCATGTCTTACACGTCAGTGTCTAACACCAATTTGATGCCAGTATTGCCATTTTCTATTTTAATTCTCCAGTTAATGCCCTCTCAATCTCACACAGCTGAACAAGCATTTAGCAGCAGAAAGGAACCCCCACCAGTGCTATTTAAAGGGATCATCAACTACTTACAGTTTAGTTGTTGATTGATTTCTACTGTCTGCTGCTGAATTAGTAGAAGTGTTTAGTGATTTGTATTGCTACTTAAAACTGGTGAGGTCTGCAAGCATTGGTGTTGTACATAGAATCTCAGAATGGATACTGCACAGAATGAGCCATTCGGCCCCTCATGTCTATGCCAGCTGTCTGCAAGAACTCTCAGCTAGTCCCATGCCCCCACCCTTTCCCAATAGCCCTGCAAATTTTCTCTCTTCAGATAATTATCCAATTCTCTTTTGAAAGCCATGATTGAATCTGCCTCCACCACACTCTCAGGCAGTACATTCTGTATCCTAACCACTCACTGCTTAAAAAGATTTTCCTTAAGTCATCGATGGTTCTTTTCCAATCACCTTAAATCGATGTCCTCTGGGCAGAGACCCTTCCACCTGCCAGAGAACCTGCTGTCACTGTCAAGGAGCATGGAGGTGTCCGGCACCAACTTGGCACCGGGCTTTGTGCAGAGCTTCCGCCCCAGCATATTTGAGGACCCAACCATGATGCAGTGTCTGATTGTTGATATCTCAGCTTCCATTGCAGCACAAGCACAAGCCACCCAATGTCTAATGCTGCAGCGGAAGCTCAGACTGAAGTCATGCAAGTTCAGCTTGCTGCAACAAACGTTCAGACTTCTGCCAACATGGATGTAAATATCAGTGTTTAAAGAGGCTTTCACCATCTCAACAGTCCAGCAAACTGTCCTCCAACAGATTATAAGATTCCAAGATGACTTGACAGGGTAGGTGCAGGGAGGTTGTTTCCTTGGCTGGAGAGTCTAGAACTAGGAGACATAGGGCTGTATTTAGTGAGGTTGTTTGGAGCAGGAATGGTGGCATGGGGGGGCAGGAGACTAGCATCTGCCTGGAAATCCAATAACATGAAGTTGGTCCCGGAGTTAGTCAGTGTTGGGAAAGTTCCAAGGCAGCGGTGCAGCCCTGCCACGATGGGAATTACTGAACAGAGTTATAATATATTTGCATACAATTGATTGCCATTCAATGGGAGGCTTGGAATTACGTGGACGGCGGGTGGCCCTCACGAGCCTTCGGCAAGGCCTCAGTGCTGCGACGGGAGGGCAGCCAAGACCAGCACTGGATAGGGGAAGAGGGGTGAGCGGAGGTCATTGTAAGCTTGCAGTGCTGTAAACTCTGCAGGGGTAGGCTTGGACTCAGCTGAGCTGGAGGTAGGCTGCTAATCAGGCTGCCCCTTGGCCTAGGATGCCTTTGGCTGCCATCCTATTGCTGCCTGCAGTCTGGAGGGTCCCTGCTGCCTGGGGGTTTCTTCACAGGTGCAGGATACTCCTTAGGCATCGCGGTTGCTGAGCTGGGCTCACTGGCAGAGGGGCTAAGGATCTGCTGTCCACACTCAGAGCTCCCTGAGGGGAGCCCCAAGTTGTGGAGGTCAGCCTCTCTTTCTCCCTTAAACCTTCCTGCTCACCAGAGAATGAAAAGGAGCTGGAGAAGACACCAGGCGCTTCGTCGTTCTCTCACCTTGCCACTGACACGTTGAGTGTAGGTCTGCAAACATTTGTGGGATTTGGCTCTCCATAAGAGTCATCAACCTACCGCTGGAGGAAACCATGTGCTCATACACCTGAGGGATGGCAATACTCACGGCACAAATGGACTCCGCCATTGCCCAGTCATGGCTGCGCATGGCCTCTGGCATCTCCGCCAGATGTTGCCTTACCCCTCTCTGCAACTTCAGCATGCCCTGTGCTGTCATCACCAGAGGCTCATCATCAACCTGGGGCTCAGCATGGGCCTGGCCACCCACAGTCCTCTGATTATTGGAGGCCTTGGCTGTCTCAGCCTCACCCAGCTGCTCGGGCACATGTGGTGCTCTCACCAGCTTGTGACCCTGATTCTAAAGCTGTGCTGAAACCCACCAATGTGAAAGTATCTGCGCTGGTGGAAGGTGCAGTAGAGTCATGTGACAATGCATCTTCTGACTGCTCCTCTTCAGAGGCTGACAGCTGTCCACCTTCAGTTGGAGAATCCTGTGGACGCCGATCTATATGAGAGAACACAGACATCCACGGGCCAGGCAGTTCATATCTTGTCATGCTAGCCATGCATAGGATAGACCTCTAGAAGTGTGTTGGATATCAAATGAAGACAATCCTCCCTCTTCTGCACGGAGACTCTAGTCTCACCATCTGCTATTGAGCGGCTACCCTGGGTCCCCACTAGCTCCAGTGCCTCCTCCTCAGCTGTCGACAGAGGCTCTATATCTGGAATTCCTTTGCCAGTCCTTGAGGTCTCCCCGTGGTTATGGGCCCGTTTGTCCTGCAAGTGGAAAGGAGATAGCACAACTTGGCAGGAAGAATGAGGGAACATTTCTGTTAGTGACAGCCTCTCGTCCCCTGTCGTGGTTTCCTACATGGCTCATCCCCACGTCCACTCTCGGGATGTTATGGAGGTGAGCTGTGAAAGAAGGTGGCTATGGTCGAGATGCAGCCATGCATCTGGCAGGATGTGGTGATACATTACCCCCTTTGCCAGTGCCTTTGTGGCCACTTCCTCCTCATGCAGCATTGGCTCCCGCATAGCCACATGCAAGCCCCAAAGAGGAAAGAGGTGTGGAGCACTCACCTTGGCAGAATGTAGGAGGGCGTAGACCTTGTTGTGGCACTGCACCATGTTCAGTGGGGGGCGGTGGTGGGGGGGGTGGTGGGGGTGACCCCATGGCTGCTAATCCCCTCTGTGATCTCCATCCAGGCTTGCTTGAGCAGGTAGGAAGACCTCTTCTTGCCATTGCTGGGAAAAGGACCTCCCGCCTTTCCTTTGCAGCCTGGAGGAGAATCTCTAGGGAGGCATCGCCAAACTGTGGAGGATCCCAGTGTCTTGCCTCTTGCATAATGCAGTGTCCTTCTCAGTGGTGGGTGGTGGTTAACTAAATTTAGCCCATAATCTCAGGATTAGGGGTTGATCATTTAAGATGTAGAGGAGGAACTATTTCTTCAGAAAGTCACGAATCATTGGAATTCTCTACCTCAGAGGGTTGTGGTTGCTTAATCATTTAAGTATATTCAAGGCTGAGATAGATAGAATTTTGGCCTTCGGGTAATCAAGCGGTATATGGATCAGGCGGGAAAGTGAAATTGAGGTCAAAGATAAGCCATGGTCTTATTGAATGATGAGGTAGGCTCAAGGGGCCATATACCTATTCGTGCTCCTATTTCTTATGTCCTTATAGAGTGAGAGAGTCATTTATGGCACAGGAGGAAGAGGCCATTCAGCCCATCTAGTCCATGCCGGTTCTCCACGGAGCGATCCTGTCTGTCCCACTCCCCATAGCCCTTCAAGTCTATTTCCCGCAAGTGGCCGTCCAACTTCCTCTTGAAGTTATTGATTGTTTCCGCTTCCACCGCCCTTGTGGGCAGTAAGTTCCAGGTCATTAGCACCCATTGCGTAAAAAAGTTCTTCCTCACACTCCCCTGGCACCCTTGTCCAAAAATGTCAATGTGTCCCCTAGTCCTTGTACCATTAGTTAATGGGAACAGTTTTTCCTTGTCTAACTTATCTAAGCCTGTCATTATCTTGTATAAATCTATTAAATCTCCCCTCAATCTCCTTTGTTCTAAGCAGAACAAATCCAGCTTTTCCAACCTAATCTTGTAAATAAAATTCCCCCATCCCTGGAACCATTGTAGTAAATCTCCTCTGCACCCTCTCCAGGACACTCACATCCTTCCTGAAGTGTGGTGACCAGAACTGGATGCAATACTCCAGTTGGGGCCTAACCAGAGCTTTATAAAGGTTCAGCATAACTCCCCTGCTTTTGTACTCCATGCCTCTATTTATGAAGCCCAAGATTTCATATACTTTATTAACCACTCTCTCAATATGTCCTGCCACCTTCACCCTCTGTTCCTGCACACACTTTAGAACTGTGCCATTAAGTATATTTGCCTCCCCCTATTCCTTCTGCCAAAGTGCATCATCTCACACCTGTCAGTATTAAATTCCACCTGCCACTTGTCTACCTATTCTGCCAGGTTATGTATATTCTCTTGCAGGCAGTTCATATCATCTTCACTGTTCGCCACACCTCCAAGTCATTGGCAAATTTTGAGAGTCTATTCTGTATTCCAAGATCCAAGTCAGAGGCTCCAAATAGGTCTTACAGCAAGAATACAGCAACAAGGTTTTAGTTCCCATACATTCGATATGAAAGGTTCCTTCAAACATGCAGGGTTTCTTCAAATACAGCAGGAAATAGGAATCTGCCACACTGTATGCGGGATTTGTTTTCAAGAGAGAGAACTGAGCTGTTCTTCTTCTGGCGGGCAAAAATCAACTCTCTGTTCTAACATTCAAACTGAAACTAAAACCTTCTTGGTTTTCCAGAAGGAATTTTTTTTTTTAAATCAGCGGCGCAGGCCTGGTATTCCTTTTCTTGGTTCACAGAAGAATTGCAGACTCCTCTGGGTAAGGTTCAGTCAAAGTTGGTGGCGAGAATCCTGTTACAATTTCTCAGGTGGGGAGTTTTTAAGGTCATCCTGCAGTCTCTGCCTCTGTGGTTTAGAGATGTTACAGGCAGGGTCTTCTTCTTAGCTAGAATGGATTTCTCAGCTCACTGGCTGGATGTCTGTCTGTCTTTCAGAGAGCTCTTTAAGAAAAAAACTTCATCAGGCTTGGATTTGGTCAGGTGCCCATAGCTACTCTCCCCAGGTATGTTCTTTGAACATGTGGCCATTTTTACACAATGGGGTTTGAATGTGGCTTATCTTGATAAAGTGGTCTTATGTCCCACCTATTATCTTGGCTTTGAATCCAGAGTCTCCCTGTCTGTGAAGGCAATTCTTGAAGATAGGAGCCATTTAGCATTGAATGACTGTTTAGCATTTTAATGTGCTTGCCCCAGGACTATTCCAGATGTGATGATAGTGATTGTTGGAGACTAAACCTATGTATATTTACAGTATAGGACAGTCACTTGAACTTTTACTCCATCTTTTCTGCAATAAAAGTGTGTCTGTTTCTGGAGTTTAGTTCATTAGTTCATTTTTGCAGTTCATAATTGCTCCAGTTCACTTTAGTTCATAGCATGGTACTTATAGATGGTGGAAAGGCTTTGTGGGGGTCAGGAGGTGAATTACTCAGAGTCATTATGGCACAGGAGGCGGCCAGTCGGTCCGTTGAATCCATGCTGGCTCTCTCTGGAGCAATCCAGTCAGTCCTATTCCCCCGCTCCATCTCCGAAGTCACGTTATGACCTGCTCTTGTAGCGACTATATTCCAGTTCAGTTTCTGGGCAATGGTTATCCCCAGGATGTTGATGGTGGGGGATTCAGTGATGGTAATACCATTGAATGTCAAGAGGATATGGTTAGATTCTACTTGTTGGAGATGGCTATTGCATGGCACTTGAGTGGCACGAATGTTACTTGCCACTTAGCAGCCCAAGCTTGAGTGTTGTCCGGTTCTTGCTGCATGCAGGCACAAACTGCTTCATTATCTGAGGAGTTATGAATGGTACTGAACACTGTGCAATCATCAGCAAACATCCCCACTTCTGACCTTATAGTTATTGATGAAGCAGCTGAAGATGGGTGGGCTTAGGACACTGCCCTGAGGAACTCTTGCAGTCATGTCCTGGGGATGAGATGATTGGCCTCCAACAAATCTTCCTTTGTGTTAGGTATTACTCCAGCCATTGGAGATTTTCCCCCTGAGCCCTATTGGCTTCAATTTTACTAGTGCTCCTTGATGCCACGTTCAAATACTACCTTGTTGTCAAGGGACAATCACTTTTGCATTACCTCTGGAATTCAGCTCTTTTGTTCATGTTTGGATCAGGTCTGTAATGAGGCCTGGAACTGAGTGGTCTTGGTGGAACCCAAACTTGCATTAGTGAGCAAGTTACTGGTGAGTAAGTGTCACTTAATAGCACTGTCGATGGCACTTTCTGTTACTTTGCTGATGATTAAGAGTAGACTGATGGGGTAGTAATTGGCTGGATTAGGTTTGTCCTGTTTTTTGTTTTGGACAGGAGGTACCTGGGCAATTTTCCACTTTGTTAGGTAGATGCCAGTGTTGTAGCTGTATTGGAACAGCTTGGTTAAGGGCATGGCTAGTTCTGGAGCACAAGTCTGCAGCATTACAACCAAGATGTTGTCAGTGCCCTTCGCCTTTGCTGTATCTAGTATGCTCAATCATTTCTTGATATCATGTGGGGTGAATCAAATTGGTTGAAGAGTGACATTTGTGATGATGGAACCTCAGAAGAAGGCTGAGTTGGATCATCCATTTAACATTTCAGGCTGAAGATGGTTGCAAATTCTGCAGTCTTGTCTTTTGCACTAATGTGCTAGGCTCTGCCATCATTGAGGTTGGGGATGTTCATGGAGCCTCCTCCTCCTGTAAGTTGTTCAATTGTCCACCACCATTCATGACAGGATGCGGCAGGACTGTAGAGCTTTGATCTGATCCATTAGTTATGGGATCGTTTAAATCTATCTATGACATGCTAGTTCTCATCCATGCAGTCCTGTGTTTTAGCTTCACCAGGTGTGTGAAGGAATCGTCCAAAATTAGGGGTTATAAAAAGGTTAAAAAGAGTTATTTTCCTATGAACGAGGGATTAAAAAATGAAAAAAGGTTGATCTTCCTAAAAGATTAATAGAAAGCTCATCTCTATAATAATAATAAATGGACATGAGCATCTGAGTGAAAAAGCTTGCCTCATCTTAGAACCATAAAGGCAACTTCTGATAAGAGATATTCGTTCCTAAAGTCACAAACCTCATCACAGGGTAAAAACATTGAGAATATAGTTTTGGAAACGGTCACAAAAGCTACCAGAGTGTAATATTTGATAAGATGGTTTGATGCTGACAGTCCTAAACCACAGTCAACTGAATTTTTGACAAAGCTAACCAAACTCAAAAACTGAATTAGAATCTTGAAAATTAGTTAGATGACTAATGAAAAATTGACCATCACGAGGATCGCAGCTTGCTACTAGCCTGGCTTTCTTAGAAAATCAAAGGGGGCCAGACCTTATTTAGAAATTAAAAGTTATACAACCTTTCTCCTCAGGAATGAAACAGGATGAACCTTACCTGGAAATTAACAGTTATACCACCCTATTTGGGAAATAGAGGGGGGGAGGAGGCGAACTTACTTACAGTTGAGGTAACACCCCCATATGTAATAAATTAGTTACGCAATTTGAAAATCAGTATAAATATTGGGAGCACAGATTGGATTTTTAGATCCGTTGGACTCGTTCCTTTGTCTCACAGTAAAGGTACAACATTTGGAGTGAGGCGAAGATAATTCTCCCTTTAACTGGGACAGAGGTATCTCGCTAACTCTGTAGTCTTCTACTCGGAGATTGAAGGTAAAATGTTACTTTAATAATTGATGGATATCCTACTTAAATATTTTATTGTAACAATACTTGGATTTAGAATATTGGATATTCTACTAGAAATAAGATTGTATTTTTTATCTTTTCCTAGAACTATTAGCATTGCGATTAACTGTCTCACCAACTGTGAATTGCATACTCGGTTCTTTCATAAACTTTTATATAATTTAGAATTCATATCATCTCACATAGTCTTCTGTATCGTTAACTCGTGAACCCATCTCCGTACACTCTTTGGTGGGGCGGTACATTACTGAGGAGAGATTCCCGGACTTCATAATATCTGGGTTATTATAATCATAGAAAGTTTATAGCACAGAAAGAAGTCACTTGGCCCATCGTGTCTGTGCCAGCCAAAAAGCCATCAACCCATTCTAATCCCACCTTCCTGCATTTGGCCCTGCAGATTACAGCACTTGAGGTGCATATCCAGACTTCTTTTGAATGAGTTAAGCATTTCTTCCTCAACTACCCTTTCAGGCAGTGAGTTCTATCCCCCCACCACCCTCTGGGTGAAAAAACTTTTCCTCATCTCCCCTCTAATCTTTCTGCCAATCACTTTAAATCTATGCCCCCTAGTCATTGACCTCTCTGCTAAGGTAAATCGGCCCTTCACCTCCACTCTATCCAGGCCCCTCAAAATTTTGTACATTTCAATCAGATCTCCCCTCAGCTTTCTCTGATCCAATGGGAACAACCCCAGTCTATCCAACTTTCCTCATAGCTGCATTTTTGCAGTCCTGGCAACATCCTCGTAAGTCTCAAGTGCAATTACATCCTTTCTGTAATGAGGTGACCAGAACTGCACACAGTACTCATGCTGTGGCCTAACCAATGATTTATACAGTTCCAGCAGAACCTCCCTGCTCTTATATTCTATTCATTGGCTAATAAAGGAAAGGATTCCATATGCCTTCTTAACCACCTTATTGATCTGTCCTGCTACCTTAAGGGATCTGTGGACATTCACTCCAAGGTCCTTCACTTCCTCTAGACCTCTCAGTATTTTCCCATTAATCGTGTATTCCTTTGCTTTGTTTGACCTCCTCAAATGTATCACCTCATATTTCTCTGGGTTGAATTTCATTTACTACTTTTCTGCCCATCTGACCAGACCATCAATATCTTCCTGCAGCCTACAGCTATCCTCCTCACTACCTACCACACCACCAATCTTTGCGTCATCTGCAAACTTCTTGATCATGCCCCCCACATTTACGTCCAAATCGTTAATATATACCACAAAAAGCAGGGAACCCAGTACTGAGCCCTGTCGAACGCCACTGGAAACAGCCCTCTGGCTGAAAACTGTTATAAAGGCTATCTGGAGGACAGTAATATTCTCAACTGCTTTCTTTCCTTTAGGGAGAGTTAGATCTGTCCTTCAGACACAGTGTCTTTAGGATCCGTCTTTCTCAACCTTAAGTTAAGAGTAATTATCAAAGAAGAACGCCTGACCCAGGATGGTCTGAAAAAGGGGTTAGGATTATAATCCACCACAGGTTGGCACCTCCTTTTTAGCTATAGATGGTGGTATTCCTGGCATGCTCTGTTACACTCCTCATTGAACGTTTAGTCCTCTGACTTGATGATAATGGTAGAGTGAAGGATATGCTGGGCCATGAGGTTACAGAATGTGGTCGAATACATTGCTGCTGCTGATGACCCACATTGCCTCATGCATGCCCAATTTTGAACTGCTAGATCTGTTGTGAATCTATTCTATTTAGCACAGTGGTAGTGCCACAGAACACGATGGAGGCTATTCTCAGTGTGAAGACTTCGTCTCCACAAGGACTGTGTGATGGTCACTCCTACCAATACTGTTAGACAGATGCATCTGCTATATGTAGGTTGGTGGGGGCGATGTCAAGCAGGTTTTTACCTCATGTTGGTTCTCTCATCACCTTCCACAGACCCAGGCTGGCAGTCATTGTCCTTCAGGACTCAGCAAAGTATGGCACTCCCGAGCTATTCTTGTTGATGGGCATTGAAGCCCTCACCCAGTGTACATTCTGTGCCCTTGCTACCCTCAGTACTTCTTCCAAGTGGTGTTCAACGTGGAGGAATACTGATTCATCAGCTGAAGGAGGCCAGTAGGTGGTAATTAGCAGGAGGTTTCCTTGCGTATGTTGACCTGATGCCATAAGACATCATGGGGTCCACATTCAATGTTAAGGTCTCCCTGGGCCATTTTCTCCCAACTGTATACCAATGTGCTGCCACCTCAGGTGAGTCTGTCCTGCCAGTGGGATAGGATATACCTGGGGATAATGATAGAGGAGTCTGGAAAGGTATGATTCTGTGAGTATGATTATGTCAGACTGTTGTTTCACTAGTCTGTTGGACAGCTCTCCCAATTGTGGCACATGACCTCAAATTTAACGAGGAGGACTTTGCAGGGTTGACTGGGCTTGGTGTGCCTTTGTCATGTCAGTGCCTAAGTCAATGCCAGCTGGTGCATCTGGTTTTATTCTTATTAGGCTTTTACCTAATGGTTAGATACAACTGAATGGTTTACTAGGCCATTGCAGAGGGCAGTTAAGTATTAACCATATTGCTGTGCATCTGGAGTCACATTTAGGCCAGACTGGGCAAAGAAGGCAGATTTCCTTCCCTGAAGGTTATTCGTGAACCAGATGGGTTTTTACCACAATCCAATAGTTTCATGGTCACCACTACTGACACTAACTTTTTTCCGATTTATTTAATTAACTGAATTTAAATTCCCCAGCTGCAATGGTGGGATTTGAAGTCATGTTTCTGAATCATTAGTACAGGTCCCTGGATTACTAGTCCAGCAACATAACCACTCTGCTACTGTACCCCATATAAAACTCACTGTGTGGTCTGACCAGAGCACTGTACAATTTGATCTCAACAACCTGTGACTTTTATCTACTGTTTTGGCTATGTAGTTCATCTAGTGGCATTACTGATTGCTGCTCTGCACTTGCTTGACTTGTAGAGCATTGTGACTACTAAGAACCCTACATCTATAAAATACATCCTTATCTATTTCAACACCATTCATGAAGTATGTATGTTGCCCCTTTTTCCTTTCTATGTGTAATGCTTTACACTCATCTGCAATAAATTTGACATTCAATGGTTCATCCCACCAATATTTTGTATAACTTATTCTAAAATTTCTGAAACGGCTTCTTCAGTTCCACTGCCCCTTTGAGTTTGGTATAATCTGCAAATTTGACCAATTTACATTGAGCTTCATTGATATAAATCATAAACAGTAGTGGTCCCACTATTGAGAGCTCAGGCACCCCATTCAATTGCCCTCTCCTTCCGGAAATTACCTGTCTATCCAACACTGGCATCTACCTGGCAATGTGGAAAATTACCCAGGTACGTCCTGTACACAAAAAGCAGGACAAGTCCAACCCGGCCATTTACTGCCCCATCAGTCTACTCTCGATCATCAGTAAAGTGATGGAAGGTGTCGTTGACAGTGCTATCAAGTGGCACTTGCTTAGCAATAACCTGCTCACTGACGCTCAGTTTGGGACCCACCAGGGCCACTCAGCTCAGACCTCATTACAGCCTTGGTTCAAAAATGGACAAAAGAGCTGAACTCAAGTGGTGAGGTGAGAGTGACGGCCCTTGAAATCGAATATGGCATCAAGGAGCCCGAGCAAAACTGGAGTCTATGGGAATCGGGGGGAAACTCTCTGCTGGTTGGAGTCACACCTAACGCAAAGGAAGATGGTTGTGGTTGTTGAACATCGATCATCTCAGCTCCAGGACATCACGGCAGGAGTTAATCAGAGTAGTGTCCTTGGCCCAACCATCTTCAGCTGCTTCATCAATGACCTTCCTTCAATCATAAGGTCAGAAGTGGGGATGTTCGCTGATGATTGCACAATGTTCAGCACCATTCGCAACTCCTCAGATACTGAAGCAGTCCGTGCAGAAATGCAGCAAGACCTGGACAATATCCAGGCTTGGGCTGATAAATGACAAGTAACATCCGCACCACACAAGTGCCAGGCAATGACTATCTCAAACAAGAAAGACTCTAACCATCTCCCTTTGACATTCAATGGCATTATGATCACTGAATCCCCCACTATCAACATCCCTGGGGTTACCATTGACCAGAAACTGAACTGGAGTAGCCATATAAATACAGTGGCTACAAGAGCAGGTCAGAGGCTAGGTATCCTGTGGTGGGTAACTCACCTCCTGACTCTCCAAAGCCTGTCCACACCATCGACAAGGCACAAGTCAGGAGTGTGATGGAATGCTCTCCACTTGCCTGGATGGGTGCAGCTCCAACAACATTCAAGAAACTGAACACCATCCAGGACAAAGCATCCCGATTGATTAGCACCCCATCCACAAACATTCACTCCCTCTGCCACCGATGCACAGTGGAAGCAGTGTGTACCATTTACAAGATGCACTGCAGCAACGCACCAATCACCTTCCAAACCAGTGACCTCTACCACCTAGACAGACAAGGGCAGCAGATGCATGAGAACACCACCCCCTGCAAGTTCCCTTCCAAGCCACACACCACCCCGACTTGGAACTATATCACCATTCCTTCACAGTCGCTGGGTCAAAATCTTGGAATTCCCTTCCTAATAGCACTATGGGTGTACCTAACCCACATGGACTGCAGCGGTTCAAGAAGGCAGCTCACCACCTTCTCAAGGGCAATTAAGGATGGGCAATAAATGCTAGCCTAGCCAGCAACGCCCACATCCCAGGAATGAATTTTTAAAAACCGCTGTTTTCTATCCTTCAGCAAGTTACTTGTTCAAATCCAGTTGTGCCCTGAATCCCCATAGCTTTGAGCTTCATTGTTAATCTTTTGTGTAGAATTTTAACAGATGCCTTTTACAAGTCTAAATACACAACGTCATAAGGTTTACCACAGTCAACTTGGGTTGTCAGTTCCTCAAGGAAATTCATCCCCATCTAAAGCCACATTGACTGCTGTTTACTCATTTGCTGATGATCCTCATGTTTACACCTGATAATCAATTCAATTATTTTAAATAGGATTGAAGTAAAACTAATGGATCTGTGGTTGTCTACAGGGCTATTCCAATCTAATGGTAGCTCCAGAGACTTCCTCAATGATTGTGAATGTCACTCAAATCTCCTCACTAGTGTTTCTCAACTCTCTAGGATAAATGCCGTCTAATCCTGGGAGCTTTATTTTAAGCTCTTCCAGCTTGTCTGGACCTTCAATCGCAATTGTATTGAAGTTGTGAAATATATCCTTCTTCCTTTTTTGGAAGGAGGGCACGTCTTCCCTTGTGAATTCTTTGAGGAAGTAATCATTCAGATTATTTACTACTTTGTGCTCATTATTAGTTACAAGTCAATGTGTATCTTTTAATATTCTCACCTGTACTTTACATTTGTAGAACTGAAAAACATTTTACTCTCATATTTTACTTTTGCATCTTTTTTTAAAGTTTATCTTAGCCCCTTTGCTCACTCTTTTAACTTGTTTTTGCATGACTATTTGCTCATCCCAATGAGCCCTTTCCCCTTTTTCCAAAGGCGTTATAGTAGTCATTTTCCTTTTAATTTGTTAGTTCCTTTTGCGCCAGGTTTGTGCTGAGCTTGTTGATCTTAGGTATGTATTTGTCCTATGTGTCCAGTATTATTCTTTAAGGATGTTCCATTTATCTTCCACAGTGGAATATCGACAAATATTGTCCACTAATCTATTTGTCTCATTTCTTTGAATTTAACCATTTTAAAGTTAGAAACCTGGTTCCTGATCTTTTGTATAATAGTGTTCCTGATCATGTGAAACTTCATAATTCTGTCCCCCAGAGATGTTTTGACTTTTGTGCTTTCTTGTACATTATCTAGGTCTTTATCAGGTCAAGATGAGCACTGCCTTTCGTGACTGGCCTGATGCACCAAGTCATGATGCAGTCATCCATCACATTAACAAACTCTAAACCACTTGGGTTTCTGAGTCAGTACTGCTTTCTTCACTGATATTTTTAACAACTGACACTTAAATGCTTAAACTGAAATTGACCCTTCTATATCCTTTAATACAATACAACAGTGACAACTTCAAAAATACTAATTGGCTGTACAACACTTTGGGATGTTCCTGAAGTCATAAAAGGCGCCATATAAATGCAAATCTTTCTCGGTTTTCTATATTTGCACCAAATTTCTGCCCTTAAAAATTTAGAGTATCTTTTCAAAAAGTTGTCAGTTGAGACCTCCACGTTCTAAGCAATGAAACAAGATATGTTAATTCTACATTGTTTTTCAGGATAAGGTTTGCACTGCATATGCATGAATAAACCTTGAAAAGGTCATAGATTTTTGAGCAAATAAAGGTGCGATGGACATTCAATTAAGGACAGTGGGCTGGCTCTCCATGCTGCCAGCCCAGAGGACCAGCAGCTCTGCAGCGCCGAGAGGTGGCCACTGCTGAGGCTACAAGGTGAACAAGAGGATGCCTCCATTTGGAGGCTAACTTGCAGGGGAGTTTGAATATTTTTTTCTCTGCTGGAGCCAGGCAGTCGGGACCCGGAAATCGGAGGGATAACCCCTGCAGCAGTGGTGGTGGTGGCAGGGCCACAGAGGCAGCCTTTGCCACCTCTTTGAGCTATGAAGCCTCCAGATGTGATGAACCCCTCTCCCGCCTCCCACCAGGGAAGCCACTGGGCGGCCGCTACCATGCAGCTGGCATTCTCCCTACGTTGTAGGGGTTGCTCGGCTGCTGGCAAAATGCCAGCATTTTACCAGCCCTACCCCCGCCTCCTAGTCTGCCACCTGGGGCCGATAAATTTTCGTCCCTTGTTTTTCAACTATCTGTTAAGTTAATCATGCTGATTTACTTAAATCTCAACAGGAGAAAATCTACCAATCACACCATAAACCCACAAAGGGTCATTAATCAGATCATTCAAATCTTTTTCACTGCCACTAATTGGAAAGCAACAACTGCAGGAAAATTAATCAAATTACTCAAACTACAGATAGCCAACTATATATAGATTTAAAAAAACAGTTTACAACATAACTCGTTCACAAAAAGTATTTAACCTTATCCAGAAAATTGACCAAATCTGGTTGAAAATTTAGCAAATAAAGTCTTGCCTGCAGAGGCCTACTTCCCGCTGGGTCTTTGGACGTTACGTTTTTACTCGTCCTGGAGCTTATATTATTTAGCCTAGATATTCAGTATTAATATTTTTCAGGGCTCCATTCCCCCTGCTCAGAATCTCATTCTTAATGCTTCTCTTCTACATAAAGTTAAATAGCAATCTGTCCTCCAAAGCAGCTGTCATTGCTATATTTGCTCCTTGTGTAGCTACGGACACTATTTGTTCTCCTGTTGTGGTTACAGCCACTGTATGTGCTCCAGCCGTGTCTGCAGCTGCTGCCTATATCTATACTCTTGGTGTCGTTGTAATCTGTTTTCCCTCAAGGACTGGATCACTATTCTGGTTGATGTTAGGTTTACAGCCATTTTAAATGCTCACAGGTGATCCTACTGACTGAGCCTCTGAAATGCTTTCTAAACCCAGTTTCCCTCCCCAAGTGCTGTCAAACACTCTGCCCTCCTGCAATCACCAGGCATTTCAAATACCAGTGCTTTAAAAGTATCTGCCTCCAGCTGCCAGGCCAACCCCATTCCCAGGTAGTGCACTCACCGCCAACAAATGCTCCCAAACTTCAGAACTCCCCCATTGCTGCCACATCCCGAGTGCTCCCAAAATCTTAGCCTAGCACCCTGAGTGGTCCAAAATCTCAGCATTTCCAGTACTGACAGACCCCACATCAGAAACTCCTTTATCTCCACCTATCATATGGTCAAAGATTCCACATCTCCTAAGACCCACCTGCACGAAGTTCTCCCAACCCAGGTACTCCAACTCCATGTACTCCAGTTCCCCCGACTACATCCCACGCCCTGCATGCCTATGCTCCTTGGTTTCCACATGACAACTAACGCAACTGTATCTCTATTTTCTTCCAGCCTGAGTCCCTAACCCTCCACTTTCATTCTCATTTGAATTTATCCTAGCAACTCCTAGACAGCGCTCCCTGTTTGATCCTAATTTTTGCCTCCAACAAGGTAGATGTTGCCTATCACATTCCTACATATCCTAAGCTTTAGCAATGGTTAGAGATGTAAAGTGGGCACATAAATTAAGGTGCATATGTGACAGCCATAAAAGCTAATTGGGAGAGTTGCAGAGCAAAGATTGCAAAAAAAGATTGAGACAAAAGATACTACAATGTGAAAAGATCTGAGAGTCATACAGAAAAAAAGAGAAAACAGAGAGTGGAAGACAAACAGAATGACACAGAAAGAATTAAAGGAACTGCAAATAACAAGGTAATTGTAGGGAGAGAGATAATCTGGTTTTATTTTTCTCCATGTGAAAAGGCACAAGAGCTCAATGGGGCGAAATTGGGTTTGATAGTGTCCATTATGGGCTGCATTTAGTGGAGCTGGCGGGATTCCCGGCACTGGGACGAAAAGGCAGTGGGAAACCCGCCTCGGCCATTCGGAGCAACCCCCCACCCATGACTCTATTTAACAGCACCCGGGTAATTAACTGCCTGCTGCTGGGATCCCCGTCCCTTTAAGAAAGGGGATCCTGCACCCAAGAGCTGCCGGCCAATCAGAGGGCCAGCAGCTCAGCAGTATCAGCAACACCACCAGCAGCAGGGGCCACTGTCAGTACTACATCAGGCCTTGGGACCAGCCCCATTGCGGGAACCCCAGACCTCAGGTAAGTGAGGTAGGGTCACTGGGGCCAGTCCGGCAGGCCCCGGCGATGGGAGGAGACAGGTGGGCGTTGAGTGCAGGAGGAGGGAGGGAGGTTCAGGGAGGTGGGGTGTTTACCGATGGGGACCCTCCATGGGCCACAGATTGCCCACGGAGGAGGCGCCCCCCCCTCCAAACCCGTAGGGAGGTTGCCTCGTTTTACTGGGCAATGGCCCCACATGGTGGAGGCCCCCCCCCTCCCCTCACTTGCTGTTGGCTTAATCCCAGCAGCAGTGGGAAGAAGCCCTTAAGTGGCTGGTAATGGGCCTCTTAATGGCTCAATTGGCCACTGCATGGAAAGGCCATCGTTGGCCATTCCCACCCCCGACTTTATTATGGTGTGACAGGAAGGCGATGGGTGCAACACCCCCCATCTCCTGCTGCAATTCTATGGGCCTCCCCACTTCTGAGCCTGTCTCCAGGGGGGCATATTAAATGCAGCCCAACTTGGACACTACTGTTGCCACTTGGGGACCAAAAGTGGCATCTCCAGCACGTACATATACTTTTGGGACAAGTCACACAGGAGACCATATTTGTGAGGATGTTCGTATGTGCACAGTGAACAGCTGTTGGAACTATACAGAGCAGGTAGATCATGATGTGCTGCCAATCTGGAGATCAATGCTCCAGCGAATGCCCTTTCGTAACCTTGTACAGCTGAGTATGTGTTCAGTAGCAGGAAGAACCCCCGCCAATGCTATTTAAAGGGATCAATTGCTTACAGGTCAGTTTCTGGTTGATTTCTTCTGGCTGTGGTTTCAATTGTACATGTGTTTGGTGCTTTCCATAGTACTTTGAAGTTACAAAACTCTACCTGCAGTAGTATGGCAGGTGCTCAAGGAATTTTTGCTGACTTCAAGGCTTCTGCACAAACCAGTTGCTCCCAGACATGGCATTCCCTCTGGAATACAGCATAACTTAGAGAATGTACAGAGGTGACATAGAGCTGGACAAGCTGCTAGAAGAGGGACAAGGAGGAGGAGAAGGGGGAAAACACAGAAACATGGAAAATAGGAGGAGTAGGCCATTCAGCCTCTTGAGCCTGCTTCGCCATTCATGATGATCATGGCTAATCATCCAACTCAGTAACCTGTTCCCGCTTTCTCCCCATACCCTTTGATCCCTTTAGACCCAAGAGCTATATCTAACTCCTTCTTGAAAACATACAATGTTTTGGCCTCAACTGCTTTCTGTGGTAGCGAATTCCACAGGCTCACCACTCTCTGGGTGAAGAAATTTCTCTTCATCTCAGTCCTGAAAGGTTTACCCCATATCCTTAGACTATGACCCCTGGTTCTGGACTCCCCACCATCGGGAACATCCTTCCTGCATCTACCCTGTCAAGTCCTGTGAGAATGTTATAGGTTTCTATGAGATTCCTCCCTCACTCTTCTGAACTCCAGCGAATATAATCCTAACTGACTCAATCTCTCCTCATACGTCAGTCCCGCCATTCCAGGAATCAGTCTGGTAAACCTTCGCTGCACTCCCTCTATAGCAAGAACATCCTTCCTCAGATAAAGGAGACCAAAACTGCACATAATATTCCAGGTGTGGCCTCACCAAGGCCCTGTATAATTGCAGCAAGACATCCCTGCTCCCGTACTAGAATCCTCTCACTATGAAGGCCAACATACCATTTGCCTTTTTTACCGCCTGTTGCACCTGCATGCTTACCTTCAGCGACTGGTGTACGAGAACACCCAGGTCTCGCTGCATATCCCCCTCTCAGTTTATAGCCGTTCAGATAATAATCTGCTTTCCTGTTTTTGCTACCAAAGTGGATGACCTCACATTTATCCACATTGTACTGCATCTGCCATGCATTAGCCCACTCACTCATGGACAACAGCTTGTAAATCGTAACAGATTGCAGGATGAGGGTGAAGTGGAATTTGAGAAGGTACATTAGACAGGAATGGACAGCCATCTTTGATGCTTTCAGCCATGGCACTAGCCACAGCCTTAGTGACAGATGCTCCAATGATGGCCAGGACCCTCTCCTCCATGCCTGGCCCCCGTTGGTTAGCTGCTGCTGCCACCTGTTATGGGCCACCTTGTCCTGCAAAAGAGAGGGTAGTGTTTCAGTGACTGTGATGCAATGTGTTTGGCTGAGATGCCTGCCACAGTTAAATATCTGGCAGTGTGAGAGAGTGAGGCTTATAGCAGTACTAAGTGTGTATGGGTGAGGTGAGGCTATGAATGTGAGGTATGAGTCGTGGTTGTTAGAGATTGTTGGCAGGTAAGCGAAGGGGGGGGGTGGTGAACGGGTATGAGACTAGTGATGCAGTTGGTAGGATATAGCATGTGAGGATGCATTCACTGACCTTGACCACCTGTGTGAGATCATTACATTTCTTGTGGCACTGCAGACAGGTCCTCAGGACGAGACAAATAACATTGATGGCAACAGCTATCTGTTCCCTCTGCCTTCCCAGTATGTGTAGAGGAACCCCAGCCACCTAAGGGAAGAGAACCTCTTTCCTCCTGTCCATCTCCTGCAGCAAGGACTCCAGTGCGCCATTCTGGCCTGTTGTGCCATTTTTGTAGCGCCTTCCTGGTCTTCCATGCTTCATTAACCAGTTTCAGTTCCTCCTGCAGCCAGAGTGTTCCTCGCAGAGATTTTTCTCAAAGTTAAATTCCATGACTCTGCATACTCAGAATGTAATAAAACAAGCTCATCAAAAATCCTTGATAGCTTAGTGGGTAAATAATCATCCAATGTGATAATGACTCATAAAACCAGGAAGTTCCATACTGTGCAGAGTTAACTCAGTTATGTCGCAGGACAGTAAGTTGGCTCAACACCATTAAGTTAGGGAGGTGAAAAAAAAAGCTAGGTTTCCCATTTTTAATAGCTATCCAGTGACTACTGCTGGAAAATTTGTGGATGGGGATGTCCAGTGGGAACATGAGTGGACTTGACGGTGATGCCTCCCACTCCACCCAAGGTTGAATAGCTTGCCAGCACTATTGGCAGCTACATGATTAGCCTCATGCATGAAGAATTGATACTGGAGTGGGTTATGGGAGTATGTCGGTATTTAGGGTCTGTACCTAACAAAAAGTATCAAGACAGGAGAAAAGAACATTTAGGGGAAAAAAACTAAAGAAAACTTCAATATTAAAACTAATATTCCAATTTCAAGGAAATAACATTTTTGTGATGAGATTCAAATTCATGCTTTTTTTGTCATAATATCTACAGTTTCTATCACTCAAAACCATTACTTATGTTGCAAGCTTCTTCTGAAAGTTGTTCACGATATAGTAAATACCTTTTGTAGGTACATGACTTTGATCATTAATGAGAGACCAATTAACCCATCAAGAATATCAACAATTACTGCAAAAAAAGATTTACAATTACAAATATGAAAAAGGATCGGTTATTCATTTGATAAGCAATTATTCAGGTGTGGATAGGTAACATAAAGACAGAGTTGTAACATTAAATCATGGTTCATCAAATTTAGTGACTTGCGTGCAATCTGCACAGTACAAGAAATATTCTCATTAATCTTTCAAGTGCTCATTTGCCCTGCATCTTTGTTACTGAAATATGGAGAAGAAAGCATCAATTTAAACCATCTTGCTTTATACATTGTACTTAGAATTGATGCAATCCAATTTTATTGCCTTATCTTAAGTTCTAATATGAATTTGGAATATACCAGTTATTGGGATAGAAATTCGTTAGTGCTGCTAGACCAGTGTAAACTGAGCGCAGGGAACAATCCCTGTGCCTGAACACACAGGCCTTGATATTAGTCCTCAGATCTCATTTTAATAAGTCCGGCAAGCTGCCAATGCCAATCATGTGACCCCATACCATTCACAGGTGAAGTTAAGGTCAATTTTTGGGCCACTGTGAAGCTGGCAACGACCATCAGGGAAATGCTCTTTGGGTGGTGGGGGTGGAGATTGCGGGGAGGAGGGGAATTGTGATTGCAGCTCAGTAGCAGCCCTCAGGAGTGCTATGGAGCTGGGGAGGGCACTCTTGCTACTCTTGGCCCCACACAAAGGCTTTTTAAAAATCAGAAAACTGTACCTTTTTGGTGGTGGCTGCTTGATGGGTCACGTCTTTTCCTGACAAAGCCCAGTGCCTGATCCACTCAGGGCACCCCAATTTCAGGAATGGATTGTTAAACAGGCATTAAGCCCATCATTAATTAGGGCCTAACACTTGTTTTAGTCTAATGTCAGGACACCTCTAAAAGCACCTGAACCAAAATTGTGCCCGATGTACTTCCAATGCTGTTTGAGTGCGGGACCTTTGCCTCTAGATTGAAGTTCTGTGGCCCCATTTTCCATCCAAAAAATGGGGCTGCGGTCCAGTTTCTATCCTATTGCCCCTCCCCTATCATTCAAAACAAACATTTACCAGCGTCTGCATGTACAGCTCACTGGTCTCCTCTTTCTGGGACTGTTTGAACTCCTGTGATAAATTTTGAGCCATTCTGTGAGGAGTTTAACTGTTAAATATGGATAGTACATGAATAAGGGACACAGTGAATTATTGAGCTAAGAATATTGGATATACTAGGCCCATTATAGTTTCTATTTTTCTTCTAAGTGTAGTATCCATTTTGTTGTTAAGCTAACACTGTAGAATGCTTCTATAACTGCTTCTCATTTGGTACAAAAACATATCCCAATTTGAAATTGTTGCATTCTTGACACATTCTGGGCTGGATTTTATAGGGGTCACGACATCGGGAATGGTGGTGGGGGGGGATGAACATCACTCCGGATGAGGCCCGCCACCGATCTCGACGCTGGCAGGACCCATCCCTATCTTGGCAGCGGCAAGGCCTCACGTCACCCCACCCTCTCCCACCGACCCCTCGCCGCTCGGTGACGGGACTGTGATTTAAAATATGCATATGGGCACTCACCATTCACTAATATGCAGGCCGCTGCAATTCAGGCAACAGGTTGTGATCTTCATCTGGACATGCGGCACTCACGTGCCTTCACTTTCACGTCCGTGAAAAGCTGATGGCACCGAAACGTCAGTCCTCGGAGCATGTGACGGTGGGTGCGGGGCTGCAATGTCTGGGTTTAAATTCTGCATGTAAGAAGGGAGGTGGATGGGGGGGTGGGGGATGCAATGTCTGGGTTACAACTCTGCATGTAAGAAGGGAGGAACCCAGTGCCCTTCTTCCATAAAAGGGAGGGGGGGGGGGGTGGTGAAGGGGACTCACCCTGCAAATCGGCCGACACTATTTCACTATTTGGGGGATGGGGAAGCAATAGCACTGCATGATCCCTTTGTGCAGGTTAGGGGTCACAAATGCTGGGGTGGTGGTGGGGGGGGGGGGGGGGTTAAAGGTCATGTGGCCAATGATTGCATCCACTCAACGTCAGTAACATGATCGTGCTCATGCTGCTCCGCTTTTATGCGAAGCTAAGATGGGCAATGTCATGCCATGTCATATAGGTGATGACGGAATGCAGCTGAAGCACCAATTTACATCACTCGCTGCCCTGATAGGTGCCTTTGGCCTACTGAAGGAACCGAGTTCACCTGAGTGCACAGATGGGGCTGGTCCACCCTTTCTTTCTTGATCCAAGCGGCGTGAGGAGCCATATCCACCGGAGGTAGAACCAAGTGGTCAGGCACAGCGAATGTGGAAGCTCATGGAAGCAAGCAGCAGCAGCTACCAAGGCACATTCGACGCCTGAGAAGACAGCAGGTCTACAGGCCACGCATGACATACCTGCAGATGTCGAAGCGCCAGTGTCAGAGGTGACTGCAGATGTCCAGAGAGGCGGTGACACATCTCTGTGTACTGCTGAATGATGACCTGCAGCCGATGGGGTTTACTGGACACCCTATGCCTGTGGCCCTCAAATTGACCGCGGCTCTTAACTTCTAAACCTCTATCATTCCAGGGACCCACCGGCGACCTGTGTGCCGTTTCACAGTCAGCAGTGCACTGCTGTATCAGGGAGGTCACCGATGCCTTGTACAGAAGGTGCCGGTAACTATGAGAGCTTCGGGACAGACCCAAAGAGTCAGCACCAGACGGCCCTCGGATTTGGGGACATCGAGATTCCCACAGGTGCAAGGAGTCATCGACTGCATGCATGTGGCCATCAAGGCTCCTGTCGGACAACCAGTCGCATTCCTGAAGAGAAAGGTCTTCTATTCACTCAACCTGCAGCTAGTCTGTGACCACAGGAATCGCTTCATGCAAGTGTGTGCCCGCTTTCCAGGCAGCTGCCATGACTCATTCATTCTGCGCCAATCCCAGGTGCCAATGCTCTTCACTACACTGGCTCAGATCCAGGGGTGGATTCTTGGGGACAGGGGCTACCCCTGGCAGACATGGCTCCCGAAGGCAGTGAGAAACCCCACCAGTGATGCAGAGGAGAGATACAACGCCTGCCACAGCTCGACACGAGCTACCATCAAGCAGGCCATCGGCATGTTGAAGATGCACTTCCGCTGCCTGAACAGATCATGTGGGGCCCTACAGGACTCACCAGAAAGGGTTGCGCGCATCACTGCTGTATACTGTGCTCTGCACAACTTTGCAAAACAGAGGGGGAAGGCCTTATAGGATGATGAGAGACAGGGGCAGGAGACATCCTCAGACGATGAGGACACAGAGGAGGTGCAGCAGCATACGCGCACGGGAGGACGAAGATCATCGAGGTATTGCAGACAGGGCGTGCAAAGAGCAAGGAATGCTCAGAAATGCCTTATTGCTGAGCGTTTCGCTATTCCGGAGGTGCAGAAAATGCTCCCCATGTCACACATCACCATGCTTCATCTGGTAGGCAGTCTTCTGCATCTGTAACGTTTGTGTCTCCACCATTACTGGCAGATGACAGAGCCATTGCCCATGTGACTGCATCCGTGCAGTGCCACATCACGCATAGTGGCATGGCAATGATGTTTCTCCATACATTGGCATTTCTCTCAGGTCAATGCTGTAATGGGAAGAGACATAGTCGGCACATGCTGGCATGCTTCAGTCACAAAGTAAAAAGGAGACACCTGTTAGAAAAAACATTTATTGAGAAGGAATCAAATCGATAGACATTTCACCCGTGATAACCCATGTGTGTCATGGTCTCTTTTTTAACCGTTTGCGGGTGCTCTTTCACAATGCAACCTCTGTGCTAGCAGCTTGACTGGAGGCAGGCTGCTGATCAGGATGACCTTTGGCTTTGGATGACTTGGACGTTCGTCCTCTGGGTACATGAGGCTGGAGGGCCCCGGCTGCTTGAGGGTCTCCTGCACCAGTGCAGGGCTCTCCTCAGACGTCGTGGCTGCTGGAGCTGGACTCACTGGCGGAGAGGCTGAGGAGCTGGTGTCCACATTGGAATCACCATGAGGGGAGACCAGAGATATGGACCGCTAGCTCACCTCCTCCCTCTCAAGGCTCGTAGGAACCTCGCTGCTCTCCTGAGAAGGACCAGGAGCAGAGACACTCTCCCAGCCCCGGGTTAAAGAACGCTCATTTGCACCCCAGAGCATAGCACCAATATGACAGGCTGAGTCGATATGACACACTGATTGTCACCCACCAGTGGCAGCAGTGTGTACCATCTACAAGATGCACTGCAGCAACTCACCAAGGCTCCTTTGACAGCACCTACCAAACCCATGACCTCTACCACCTAGAAGGAAAAGGGCAGCGGATGCATGGCAACATCACCACCAGCAAGTTCCCCTTCAAGTCACACACCATCCTGACTTGGAACTATATCACCGTTCCTTCACTGTCGCTGGGTCAAAATCTTGGAACTCCCTTCCTAACATGACTGTTGGTGTACCTAAACCCCAAGGACTGCAGCAGTTCAAGAAGGTAGTTCACCACCACCTTCTCAAGGGCAATTAGGAATGGGCAATAAATGTTGGTCCAGCGAGCAACGCCCACATCCCAGAACGAATGAAAAAAAAATGAAATCAATCAAACTATCTTGTTTGTCAGCAACTGGAAGACACAAGACTATAAATAAGGTGAGGGGTGGGGAGGAAATTGGTCATGGACAGTAGCACAAAACAGATGATGGCGAATTGATAGCTCATTTTACTTTCCGCCCAATTTTCTTGATCATAGAAATCAATGCAAGGAATAAATCATGCAGGGTGTAAAATGGGCTGCTGATGGGCAATAACACAGAATGGGCGATAGCCAAAGATCAATTTCACCCCCAAGGTTTCTAATATAATAAAGACACAAAAATTTACAGAATTGCCCCTAGGCTCTGCTCTTCACTTCCGCTCACTGCTGTGTGCTGTTCCCTGGCTCAGATTGAGGCTTTTTTAAATGTCACAACTGTGCTGCAAGAGCAGAGACTACCAGTAAGCAAAACCACGGGAGATAAGCTAGTTATTCATTTGTTAACCTGACTAAGCACACAAAGTATAAAGAAGCAAGTTTATCAAGATCCTACATATGTGTCATGCTTTCCATTCCACCATAATTCTCATCAGGTTCCTGTGACAAATGCAACAAATGGCAAGCTAACCTAGAAATATGAAGAGACAAAGAACAGATTTTTGAGAGACTGAATATTACAGCCAATGGCCTGGATTTTGTTGAGCTCCAGATGTTGGGATCCGTGGTGAGGTGGCCTGGAAGTTTGTATCGGCAGCGGCCTGCCACGGAGCCTGAGGCCGGAGTGCCGGGCCCAATCTTCCCAGCAGCAGCGAGGCTCCGTGGCAGCCCCCCAACGCTGAGCGGTGGGTCTCAACTTTGAATATGTAAATTAAGAAAATGATGAAACTTAAATAAAATTGTCAATGAGCTTACCTGCAGTCCGGGATCTTCCCGTCCAGGGAAAGCTGGTGCCACCGAGGTGGGGGAAGAGGGGTACTAAGAATTTTCAGCGTAGTGGGGAATGGGGTCAAATGTGCATTAATAGTGTGGGGGGGGTGGGTGAAGGTCAAGTCTTGACAGTCTTTTGGGAAGAGGTTGAAGATGGCAACTATTATCTGTCATGGGGGGGGGGGGGGAAAGGAGTGATATTTTTAATTGCGGTGTACTGGGTGTGGTACTGGAGGGTTTTAAATATTCAAATTTAGCAGCAGGTCTAGCTGCCCTTTAAAAATGGCGCCAGCGCCCGCGCAAAAGCAACTGTCACAGTTGTCGGCATCGCAGAGCCTGCCCCACTACGTGATTAGGGGGTGGGGGGGGGGGGACAACTGGTGGCGACCTGACCAACATATTATCTTGAGCCGCTGCGCGGTAGATCAGGGCAGCATGGTGGCGCACATGCGGGCCATTTATTTCGGCCACCGCTGCTCCCAGAGGCAGGAGAATAATATTCAGCCCTATAAATGGGGCTGTGTAGCACACATTTTTCAAGTACCACATGGACTTCTAAAGCTCCAAAATGGTGACCAGGACGCAAGTGCACACTTTCAGATGGAAATCTGCTGACCACCACATTCGATGAGGACAAACAAGAGACATCTTTTATCCACATTGTAAGCAAGTATTTGGCCCTTTGCATATACTGTTATAGAACATAGAACAGTACAGTACAGGCCCTTCGGCCCACGATGTTGTGCCGTACCTATTAACCTACTCTAAGATCAAACTAACTACCTACCCTTCATTCTACTATCATCCATGTACCTATCCAAGAGTCGCTTAAATACCCCTAATGTATCTACTTCTACTACCACCGCTGGCAGCGCATTCCACGCACCCACCACTCTGTGTAAATAACCTACCTCTGACGTCTCCCCGAAACCTTCCTCCAATCACCTTAAAATTATGCCCCCTGGTGATAGCCCTTTCCACCCTGGGAAAAAGTCTCTGACTATCCACTCTATCTATGCCTCTCATCATCATGTACCCCTCTATCAAGTCACCTCTCATCCTTCTTCGCTCCAGTGAGAAAAGCCCTAGCTCCCTCAACCTTTCTTCGTAGGACATGCCCTCCAGTCCAGGCAGCATCCTGGTAAATCTCCTCTGCACCCTCTCTAAAGCTTCCACATCCTTCCTATAATGAGGCGACCAGAACTGAACACAATATTCCAAGTGTGGTCGAACCAGGGCCTTATACAGCTGCAGCATAACCTCGCAGCTCTTAAACTCAATCCCCCTGTTAATGAAAGCCAACACACCATACGCCTTAACAACCCTATCAACTTGGGTGGCAACTTTGAGCGATCTATGGACATGGACCCCAAGATCCCTCTGTTCCTCCACATTACCAAGAATCCTGTCTTTAAGCCTGTATTCAGCATTCAAATTCGACCTTCCAAAATGAATCACTTCACACTTTTCCAGGTTGAACTCCATCGGTCACTTCTCAGCCCAGCTCTGCATCCTGTCAATGTCCCGCTGCAGCCTACAACAGCCTTCCACGCTATCCACAACTCCAGCAACCTTCGTGTCATCGGCAAGCTTGCTAACGCAGCCTTCCACTTCCTCATCCAAGTCATTTATAAAAATCACAAAGAGCAGAGGTCCCAGAACAGATCCTTGTGGAACACAACTGGTCACCGAGCTCCATGCTGAATACTTTCCATCTACTACTACGCTCTGACTTCTATGGGCCAGCCAATTTTGTATCCAGACAGACAACTTTCCCTGAATCCCATGCCTCCTTACTTTCTGAATGAGCCTACCATGGGGAACCTCATCAAACGCCTTGCTAAAATCCATATACACCACATCCACTGCTCTTCCTTCATCAATGTGTTTTGTCACATCTTCAAAGAATTCAATAAGGCTTGTGAGGCATGACCTGCCCCTCACAAAGCCATGCTGACTGTCTCTAATCAAACCATGCTTATCCAAATAATCATAAATCCTGTCTCTCAGAATCCTCTCCAATAATTTGCCCACTACCGACGTAAGACTGACTGGTCTATAATTCCCAGGGTTATCCCCATTCCCTTTCTTGAACAAGAGAACAACATTTGCCACCCTCCAATCATCCGGTACTACTCCAGTGGACAGTGAAGACGCAAATATCATCGCCAAAGGCGCGGCAATCTCTTCCCTCGCTTCCCGTAATATCCTTGGGTATATCCCGTCTGGCCCCGGGGACTTATCTGTCCTCGTATCATTCAAAATTTCCAGCACATCCTCCCTCTTAACCTCAACCTGTTCGAGCATATCAGCCTGTTCCACACTGTTCTCACAAACGACCAGGTCCCTCTCACTAGTGAATACTGAAGCAAAGTATTCATTTATGACCTCCCCTACCTCCTCTGACTCCAGGCACAAGTTCCCTCCACTATCCCTGATTGGCCCTACCCTCACTCTGGCCATCCTCTTGTTCAGTTATACTGGAGCCAGCACAGTACTATACCAACATTGAGACAATCTTTAGGTTGCACAACTAAATTTGACACTCAATAAAAGGTGTTACACACTAAATCCATGTTGCTATAGGCATCGCTGGTGATATCTCTCCAGGGCTTTGAGATGTCTGCTGTACAGTGTCCATGTTTCCGATGCATACAGGAGGGCAGGTAACATTGCGGCCCTGTAGACCATGAGCTTGGTGCCAGATTTGAGGTCTTTGTCATCAAAAACTCTTTTCCTCGGATGACCGACGTCTGTGCTGGCACAATGGAGGTGATGCTGAGTTTCATCAATCTCTGCCTTGCTGACAGGAGGCTCCCAAAGTATGAGAAATGATCCACATTGTCCAGTGATTCGCCGTGGATCTTGATAGTTGGGGGGCAGTGTTGTGCTGCGGGAGCAGGCTAGTAAAGGATCTTTGTCTTCCATATTTTTAGCTTAAGTTCCATTCTTTCATTCCATTCATTCCTCCATGAATACATCGACGAGGGTTTGAAGCTCGACCTCGGAGTGTGCACATACACAAGCATCATCAATGTACTGCAGCTCAAATAACAGAGGTTGACCTTGGTTCTGGACTGGTGGCGATATAGGTTAAGTAGTTTCCGGTTCGCCCTGTAGAGTAGATCTACTCTAGCAGGGAGCTTCAAGGAGATGAGGTGGAGTGTTGCCGCGAGGAAGATGGAAAAGTGCATTGGTGTGATGATACAGCCTTGCTTGACCCCAGTTTGCACTCAGATTGGGTCAGTGGAAAATCCATTGGTAAGGATTATGGCTTATATGTCGTTGTGCAGCAGGCAGAGGATAGTGACGAATTTCTCCAGAAGAGGATGTTTCATAATCCCTTCTGGTTGATAGAGTCGAAGGCCTTCGTGAGGTCAGAGGCAAATTCAGTGGCAGGACAGGTGCTTCAATATCATTGTCCTCTCTCAGTCCAACACCCCCAGTATTGAGACACTAGTCATGGCTAGTCAGTTACGTTGGGCAGGCCACATCGTCCGCATGCCTGACACAAGACTCCCAAAACAAGTTTTCTACTCCGAGCTCAGTCACGGCAAGAGGCTACCAGGAGGCCAGAGGAAACGCTACAAGGACGTCCTTAAAGCCTCCCTGAAAAACTAACATCTCCACTGATTAGTGAGAATCGCTTGCCCGAGACTGCCCAAAATGAAGAAGCATCCGTGCAGATCCCAGCCAGTTCGAACAAATGTCGACATGCCCAAGTAGCAACCAAGCGCAAACAGCGGAAGTAGTGTTCAGAAATATGAGCATCCCATCCACTTGCCTCATCAAAGACCACCTGCCCCAACTGTGGCAGATTGTGCGGATCCAGAATTGGACTACTCAGTCACCTGAGGACCGACAACCCTGGAGCGGAAGAAAGTCATCCTCGTTCACGAAGGACTGCCTAAGAAGAAGTAGTTGCTATACTGTGAACCCGGTGCAAAAATCCCCGCAGCATTTGAGAACTGAAGAAAAGGCAGCTGAAAATGAGTTAGAATGTGGGTGTATGGAATAGATGAGACTGGATGTATGAGTCCACCAGCAACTAAAAATAGAAAAAAAGATATGCATTTTATACCGCTGTGGTATTTTTGCTGGTCTGCACTGCCAGCGGGGAGCTACAGGGTCGATAATCCCTAGCAATACAAGTCTGGATTTTTGATTCGTGTCCTCATAACTCCAAACAGCAAAGCCATGGTATAAATGGATTATTATATCCAATTTCACTATAAGCAACTTCCACATACTTTCAAAACAAGTTGTTATATCAAGGACTACCAATAAATTAATGATTACTAGCAATATTCTATTCAATAGTAACTTAAATAATTAAAACAGAGGATTAGCCATAAGCTTCGGGATTCACCCATCAGGAATGTTTAGGCTTCCTTACTCAAGCGCCCCATGCCCAATTGTGAAATCCTCCCAAAAACCCCTGCCCATGATGTACCTGGGAACCATTCCTTTGGTCCCAGTCAGGTGCTTCCTCCTGCCTGACATTTCGCTCCCACCTACCAGCCAGCTGCCACTTCTCTCCCCTTTAGTGTGGGCAACTGACTGGGAACGTGCAGATAAGGCCTGGACCACATGCTACTGAGATCAGCCGGTCTTTAGGACTCGTCTCAGTCCCTGACTGCCCAATTCCCACTCTGGGTTAAAATTGGCTATGAACAAATATGCCCACTCTTGAGTTAAAACTGCTCCATCAGTGAAGAATGGGTCTTCACATTTGTCTGTGATGATATAGTTGTAAAATTTTGCATGGCTTTGGAGAAGGAGAGGTAATGCATTTTTTAAAAATTGATCAGATCCCATGAATATATGAAGGGTTAGCCCACTCAGAATGCCACCAAGTCAGTTTCACTTGTTTACAAATCATTTATAGATACATAAAAAATTAAAAATTGCAACACTGAAAATCTGCCACTGAAAATGGATTGCAGAATCAAATAATCATACAACACAGAAGGAAGCCATTCTGTCCACTGAGAGTCTACTCTTTGAAAGAACTAGGCAATTAGTCCCACTCCCATGCCTTTTCCCCTCTCCAGCTCTCCAAAATTTTCCCCTTCAAGTACATATCCAATTCCCTTTTGAAAGTTGTTATTGAATCTGTTTCCATCCACCCTTTCAGGCAGTGCATTCCAGATCATAACAATGCACTGTGTAATAAAAAAAATTCTCCTCACCTCTGAACCTTTTGCCAATCACCTTACATCTATGCCCTCAGGTTATTGACCCTTCCAAAACTACAACTGTCTCTCCTTATTTACTCTATCAAAACCTTTCATGATTTTGAACAGCTGCATCAAATCTCCTTGGCATTTAGTCTCTCCACATAACTGAAGTCTTGCCATATGTTTGAAAATTTGTTTTTCTTCTCCAATGTATAGTATTAACAATCTTTCATTCGCTTATTTGTGATATTCAATGCATCATTCTTAATTGACAGAGGGCTAGGTTTTGAATTGCGTGATACTGTAAAATGAGTGATAGTGAATTGGCAGCCTGATATACACTTCTCCTGATTTCTATTTCCACTGACTCCAGTGGAAGTAAAAATTGAGAGATGTAAAACAGGCGGCTGTTTCTCTATCATTCATTTTACAGTATCGCACTGAGTTACAATCTACCCCAGAGAATCTGATGAAAATTTTCAAAAGAGAAACAATCCAGCAAAGTAAATAGCAAGGTAAATGTCATGTAAAGGTCAATCTTTATAATTAATAAATCCACATATCAGAAGTATTTATTTTTCTTGATACTTATCAATTAGTGTTTCATCTAAAACTCTGATATATTTATATACTTTTAAAGAAAAGTTTTCACTAATTTCCATCCATTTTTAAAAATATTTCTATTTATAAAGTGTGAAATGTTGGTGCTGAAGCATCTTGGAAAATTCACTGCTTTGAAACTTTAGTCCCATTGGCATTGATTATCAAACGATGGTATCTAAACGATACAACCCTTACCCATCTGTTAACATATTTACAGAATGTATCAAAAGTATATGAACATACAAAAATAATAAAAGATTCACAGGGCATTCAAGCCCGCCCTATCAAGATAACAATAAATCCTACTACAATATTCACCCGCCCCATAACTGTCTCCGGGAGACAAAAAAAATAAAAAAGGGGAAAAAAACATGGGGAAATTCAAAAAAAAGTTTGGAAAATGTTTCTACTCCCAAGGCAGCCAAGGAAAGTTCCAGAATACGGTGGCACTCCATAACTCCTCCTAATCACAACTTACATTACGTAACCAAAAATATTCTCTTCACTCAGCAGCTTGTCAAATTCTCTTTTAAAGAAACAAGAGACTATGTTTTAGAAAAGATTTATTCCTTAATCACTACTGATATAGGTTCATTTTTTAAAAAGGTTATTTAAAAGAATATCTCCATGTATTTCCTGTAAATAGTTGTTTCCCCATCATCTTAAAAATGTCTCAAAGTTCTATGTACAGTTGCTTGCTCGGAGCCATAGCCTATTAGCTTGAGTTTCCTCAGGATAACAGTAATGGAAACATGCATGAACTGAGACTTTCCACAGATACTTGGAAAGACACATTGTTAAAAGAGTTTCAAGCACAAAAATATGATTGGCAAATTAATCCTGTTCTTGTGCATTTTGTAATTTAAGGTTATTTATTATGTCACAAACCTTATTACTAATCATAACCACTCAACTCCATGGAGAAAGCTGGATTTCAAATGAAAGCAATTTTCAAAAAAATATTTTGAGCAATTTCATTAGTTCAGCTTTCCTTATCTTTTAGTTGGCAGATTTTGCCGACTGTTCATACTGGATCTATTTTCATGCACCT
The DNA here is from genome assembly GCF_036365525.1 of Heterodontus francisci. Classification (NCBI taxonomy): domain Eukaryota; kingdom Metazoa; phylum Chordata; class Chondrichthyes; order Heterodontiformes; family Heterodontidae; genus Heterodontus; species Heterodontus francisci. The sequence goes on from NC_090372.1 coordinate 83,933,756, forward strand.
TCAGTGGTTCCTCAATTCAAGTTTTTCCAGTCATACCTCCCTCCCTCTGCAGTTGTGACCTTTTGCTAGTTCTAAGTATGTAACTTCAACCAATAAAGTCCAATCATACAGAAATCTGCACTTTTCAGGTATGGCAGCAAAATGTGAGGGCAGCTAAGTGTGACAGACAAAACCTGCCAGGTTTATCATTTTATCATAAACATTGATTTAAACTGTTACTGGGGTGAAGAAAGGACTTGATAAACAGATTAGCTGTGGCTGAAAACGACACTTGCATATTAACAGACAGTGATTGGAAGGACAAAGGACCAATCCCTGACTTATTCAACACACAATGGACCTTGATCACCAGGTATTATGTGTAAGAGGAGCATTCCAGAGACTGCTAAGGTGATACAATGCAAGACGTGGTCAGACCAGTTAGTCACATGACTAACCTGCTTGACAACCTGGGTTTTGCTGAATTGTACAAGCAGAGAGTTTGAACTCAGATAGGCTGTTTGCTCCTGGATTGAGAAGATCTCTCCTATCTGTTCCCATCTCTTTCTCACAAGCCTTTGAATCCACTGAAGACACATGAATCCCAAGAGAGAAAAGTCTCCTACAGCGAACAAGGTTTAAGAAGAATACTGGGCCCCAACGAAAAGCAACATCTGCCTACAATCAAGGACTATACTGTGAGCTTGAAGAACCGTAACAAAAACTCTTCAGATATTGCCTCAAACTTCTCCACTTTATTTTCCTTCTGCTCTTTTCTGTCTCTATTTGCATGTTTGTATCGCGTATGCATGTAGTGTATCCGTAGGCATCAACCGAATTAGAGTTTAAGTTCAAAGGTTAATAAATTTCAACTTTTCTTCGTTAAACCTAAGAAAATCGGTTTGTGCTGGTTTCTTTGCCTGTGGACTTTCACCAAGGGGGAGCTAAAAACACAGCATATATAAAATTAAACCCTGTTACAGTAAGACCAGGTGAAAGCTGAGAGGGACCCCCAGACACCTTTCTCACCAGGTCGTAACAATAAGAGTATAATTTTAACTTAACCCACCCCATGGGAAACAGACAGGATCAGACTGGCTGCTCATCTTACAATCTGTTCGACCTAACTTTCCATTGGATTCAGGGGAAAGTAAAATTGGGTAGATTGTAAAATGAGTGGCCAAACTGTTCCTACCAGCCTCCCACTAGGTGGATTAAGTTAAAATTACCCCAACATTTTAATATTTGGTAGAAAGTTACCTTGGCATTGTTCATTGTGAGTCGGAAGATGCGTTCCTTACAGTGAAATTAAGAACATTTCCCCTTCTATTTGGTTTGAGGTTAACTTGATCATCATGCAAGAGAAAAACAACAGTTCAATTCAACTGCCTAAGCCTTGCTAATCATGGTTCTTTTAAAGCACTGGTGTTTTTCGTGTGTCAGAAAATGATAGTTATTTATTAATGTTCTTTTAATTAATTTTGAATACTGTCGAAAGCTTTATCAAAAATGTTTCTGTACAAAAGGCAGAACTCAATAACAAAACAACTTACATTTCTATAGCATTTGCCACATAAAAGAGAATGTCTCAGAGGTTTTAAAAAATGGAAAAAGGTGGGCATAAAGCAAGAGAAAGAGGGAAAACAGAGTTGCCTGTCACAGTAAGATGAAACATCATTAGTGAAAAGATATTTAGAAACAGGTGACAATGCAGAAATTTTGGAAGAGAATCCCAGATATTGGGGGATAGTAGCTGAAGGAGTGACTGCTGATGGTATATTGGAAACATGTAATAATTTGGCATCAAGGTCGATCATAGAAAGAAAATTGAAGGTATGCCGTATGTTTCAAAATTACTATTCTCATGACCTAGCAAAATGCAGTAATTTATAATTTTCCTTGAACTGATAATTATCCTTTATTCAAACCAATAATCAGTCTAATAGTTGACTGCAGAAGGGTCCTTTCATGAATCATTATCTATGTCCATAATCTGCTCCAGTGCTCTTTCTAGATACTAACTTCTAATAATTCAAATGCACACAGTCTTCCAAGCATTATCATGATTAGATACAGTTCTATATCTTGCTGCTTCCCCTCAATTGTGATATTATAAATTAAACAACCAGACCTCATACATTTGCATAGGACAAGATCATATCTAGTTTCATATGAGGTTTACCCAACCTCTTATCCACAGATATTTTGCCAAAAATTAGCGTTACTTTCTCAGGCTCTTTTTCCAGACATAGCAATCTTATTCTCATACATGGCAATCAGCATTTGCCTTTTATCACACCTTTATCTTTTATCCCAGAACCAGTTATACCTTTTTTTAAATTCCCATCATATCTTTTGTCATCTAAATCAGTTCCAATTCTTACCTATTTGTACGAGATTAACACATTTTCAGTGACAGAGAAATTCCATTATTCCCTGCACTCATTTCTGTATATCCACACTACAGTATTTCAGATTCACCTTTAATAATCCTAATTGGTCATGTTAAAGGAATCAAGCAGCCATATCTGTTTTTTTAACCCTATTTATGTAGACAGATCCTGTTCAATGTTTCACAGCTACTTCCTGCTATCCTTCTACTCTTGGCAGCCCTTTCTGTGTACAATCTCTGATGTTCTTCATGTAAACATATGTTTACATCCTCCAAATTGAAAAATTGCAACATGCTACAGGAGGCTGCTTTGTACAAATTGCACTTTTTTCTTTATAGAAAATATTTCTCACTGAAAATAATAAACTGAAGAAAATCTACCTTCCACATCCTCACAAATCTTGTTTAACTGAAAATGTAATTTGAAAGCAAGCATAAGTAAATTGCATTTGATCAGTGATACTAGACATTTTGAATGTTATCAGCTTGCTTTTTCAGTATTAAATGGTTGCCTCAAAATCAAATAATATCTCCAGGCTCACATCATGCCATTTTCCAACTTAAGGTGACAGTTTCTAAACGTAATCAATATTTGAAGGTCAGGTAATGAATACAGTTCAACAATATCGTTCAAAAAAATCAGACTGGTTTGTTTTGTCACAGAAACATAGCAAATTTTACATCTGATAAATCAGTTTGAATGTATATAAATCCCTAAAGTGAGTTTTGCTGGTTCTCCAAATTCTCTGTTCTTCTTTCTTTCTCACTCCACCCCACACAGTTGCATGTGTCTCTTTCTTTGTCTCTCTTACCTATTTTACCAATTTCTTTCTCTATGTGTGCCTCTCTGGCCTTCACATTTCTCTCTCTTTCTCCCCAATCTCTCTCGGTTCCTCAGCTGTTGTCCCTCCAATGTCTTTTACTTTGTTCCCGAAAGTTTTTTCCCCTCTCTCTCTCTTCCCTCCCTTAATCTGTCACCACAGTATTTATTCCTCCAGCAATCCAATCTGTCTATAGCCCTGCAATCACTTTCTGACACTGTAATCACAGAATGATTACAGCACAGAGCGAGGCCATTTGGCCTGTCATGACCATGCTGGCTCTTTGCAAGAGCAACTCACCTAGTCCCACACCTCACCTTTTCCCTTAGTCCTGCAAATATTTACTCTTCAGATACTAATTCAACCCTCTTTGAAAGCCACGATTGAATATGCCCCCACCACACTTTCAGGCAGTGTGAGCATTTTTGTTGGCAATGAATGGGCAGGAAATAAACCAAGGGTTGGTATCCACTCAAGCAAATGTATTGTGCCATAAAGGTGAGTGAGACATTGACAATTCCAGGTGAAGCATTGACTTTTTTTTTAGATTAGAGATACAGCACTGAAACAGGCCCTTCGGCCCACCGAGTCTGTGCCGAACATCAACCACCCATTTATACTAATCCTATATTCCTACCAAACATCCCCACCTGTCCCTATATTTCCCTACCACCTACCTATACTAGTGACAATTTATAATGGCCAATTTACCTGTCAACCTGAAAGTCTTTTGGCTTGTGGGAGGAAACCCACGCAGACACAGGGAGAACTTGCAAACTCCACACAGGCAGTACCCGGAATCGAACCCGGGTCCCTGGAGCGGTGAGGCTGCAGTGCTAACCACTGCGCCACCCCATTTGGACTTGTACTCCAAATGACATTTCCCACCTTTTAGAAGCTATTGTGAAACTGATACTTCCCTTTACATCTCTTCAATTTGTAGCAAAGAACTCCTCAAAATTGCATCCATGTCCTAATTGCTTTTCACACAGCCCAGTGTGGATTGGCTGCCAACTAAACAGAAGCTTGCTTACACAGCATAATTGGCAAGAGCCCAGAAAATTGCTAGCATGAGTGCCTCATTATACAGATAAGTTGTTGAAGCAAAGTAATCTTTTAGTGCTGGTACTCAACTGCAACCTTTTCGGGGGTATAGCATGTCACATAGCATCCAGATAATTAAAAAACTTAAGCTGAACCGGGTTGCTGGAGCTGTGAGGCTGCGGTGCTAACCTCTGCGCCATCAGCAAAGCAGCATATACTTGGAATTCCAATAAATACATATTTTTGCTGACTGTTTGATGGATCAAATGTCTCCATCTCTCACCGTCCTGAGGTCAACTGCAATAGCCAAGACCCAGATGTTTCTTGACTTTCCCGGGGTGTGTTTCCGGGTTTTCAGAGGACAGGCACCGAGTGTCCTGGAGGTGCTGTGTGGTTAACCGAACGTAGCCTTATGTCCAAAGATCAATAAACGCTTTCTAGAAGACGTGACATTTGGGTTAGGCAGTCATCGTTCTGCCCTAACTGTTGGTGACATGGCCATAACACCAAATGCAGCAGTTGCAAACAAATAGACCACAAGGTTATTGCATCAATTTTTGCTTGATCTCCTTGCATGAGAGTCCAAGGGCTGTATTTTTGCATCAGGGGCAGGAAACAGAAGTCCAGACAGTTTCCAGGTCCCGAACCCACACTCAGGGGAAACAGAAAAGAGAAACGATCTTCACAGGGGCGACCCCTTAATTGATGTGAAGAGGGGTTCACTGACCAATTAATGGCCACAGGGGAGGGAGCAGAGGCGAGCCAACTGAAGAGTGGCGCCGATTTCAACTCAAACAGAAGTGGACATTGAAGAATCACAGTGAACTTGGGGCTGAACTTCGCATATCAATGATGTCTCACAAGAGCCGGGGGCCTGGAACCCGGGGCAGGGCAGCTTCTAGTTTCTTGCAAATCTACCTGGTGGACATGCTGGAGGCCATGAGGGAGAAGAGGAAAGTCCTCTTCTTGGAAGATGGTAGGAGGAGGCCACCCACACAGACCAAACAGGTCTGGATAGAAATCACTGCCATTGTCAGTGGCAGAAGCATCATAAGAAGATCCTGGATCCAGTATCAGAAAAGATTCAATAACCTGATTTGCTCTGGCAAGGTGAGTGCAACCCCCAACCCTCAGAACAGGGTCTCTGGGTATTCACCCTCCAGCAGACACAGCAGCTGAGGAGCCTCAGGGCGCATACTGCTCTTGAACATGACAGAGATATGTGCCCAGGGTACTTAATGACCCTTCAGAATGGATCAGCGTCATAGTGCTGCTGAGGACCAATCAGCATTGCAACAAGCACCCTCCAATTTATTGGCCAAGATGGTGTTGGCCAAAGAGGTCAGTGACTTATGCTCTTTTTTGTCCTTGCAGGAGAAATGGGCACATAATTCCTGAGAGAGGGTCCAAACAGGTGGAGGGGTACCCCATCTGCGAATCATCACGACAATGGAGGAGCGAGCGTTGGAGATAGCCAAGATTGTGGACCAGGAGGGAGTCAGCCATGGTGAAATAGGCACTCATGGTGGAGATGATTACAGAGAGCAAGGTGCTCATTAAGGGAGTGCATTGCAATCCACCCTGTCAGACAGCATGCTGAACACGGAGTTACACTGCTGCTCTACGAGGCTAGCTTCCATGATCTCTTCCGAAGGGTCACTGACCCAAAACGTTAACTCTGCTTCTCTTTCCACAGATGCTGCCAGACCTGCTGAGTGATTCCAGCATTTCTTGTTTTTGTTCCATGATCTCTTCTCGAGTTTCCCCACAGGTGCAGATGCCCTCCCCAAGAGACCTTCTGCCTCTCCAGCTGCAGCCCAAAATAAGCTGCAAGGAACCAAAGGAGCACCGCCATACCTTACAAGCACACCGTGCACCACTGCAGGTACTCTCACCTCAGTAGGTCCTCACTCGAATTTAAATAGAGTGGCACAGGGTGAGGAACATGGTACGAGAATGCAGGAGGAGGTGCCAAAGGCAGCTGTAGGCAGTCCCTCTCTGAGGAGGGAAGCCAGACACAGCCCTGCTTAGGTGGACACAAATGGCATCCCCATAAAAGCATCTCTACACAACCAACACCATTAACCTGTCCAGGTTACGTAGAGTGGCTTGTATCCTGTGTACGTCAGTGCTCAGTTCCTCCAAGTGCTGCTGCATATGGCTCAACAGTCACCGGCAGGGAGGCTCTACCTAGAACAGCAGAAAATGTGATCCCACATGTCAGAGTTCCCCGAGGACAGTACAGGGTCATGGACATAGAATGGGGAAGTCCATCCATCTCATGTGCACCACCATGGCTCAGGGCTATGAGAACATGAGCTCCTCCATTGAGAGAGTGGTCTACCTCATGGAGAGCCATATGCAGCAGCACTTGGAGGAACTGAGCACTGATGTACACAGGATACAAGCCACACTACGTAGCCTGGACAGGTCAATGGCGCTGGTCGTGCAGAGATGTTTGGTGCGGATGCCATTTGTGCCCCAACTGATGCTCCCCTCCAGCCATCCAGAGTGCCAGCCAAGGGCTGAGGGTGTCACCGAGGAGAATGAGTGCCATCCCTCACGGGATACCTTCATCACTCTCCGCCTGCTTGGCTCCTCTGACAGAGCATCTGTGCAGCAGAGCCAAGTGACGGAGGCTGCCCCAACTATGATGCTGGTGCAGCAGCCTCTGGAGATGCCTCCATGGGAACACCTCCATGAGGAGAGTGACCATCACATGCATCTCTGCTGCAAATTGTGACACGTGAGTAGGCTGCCTCCACTTCCTCCGAGGCCACAGGGTAAGCACCGGGGTAGAAGTGGCCCAGCACAGAGACCGTGTCGCATGTAGCACTGAGTGGGTCACTGGGGTGTCATCTTGCTGTAACTGTGCACTGCTTTCCTTTCTGAGCACGATGCAAATAATGACACTTTAAGGCACTTGTCTGAGACTCCTTTTATTGATGGCAAAACAAGGTGGTGAAGGAGATCAAGGGTTCCTCAACAGTGACAGAAAAGCCTCTGGGCAGATGTGCTTTCTTCATTGGCCGTGAGAATTTACATGTTCTAGACTGCATCTTCAATGGATGCAGTAGCACAGGCACATCAAACTGAGTTCCATAACTTATCCTTCATCCTGGGTCAGAGGAGCTCAGTGAATCACATGATCTGACACCCATGGCATTCCAACAAGACCTTCCTTCCTCTCACTGTCCCGGCCACCTCCCTGTGTAGCTGGTGCACCTGGAGTACTGCATTCTCTTGCTCAAACTCCTCTTCCTCCTCCTGCTCCTCCTCTTCCTCCGATGAGCTGTCTCCTTCCAAGGCCTCACTGTCCTCAAGGTCCACACTTCTCTACAGGGCCATGTCATGGAGACCACAGAAGACCGCCATAACGAGCGAGACTCTTGCAGGTGTGTTTTGCAGGGAGTCACCCAACCAGTCTAGGCACCAGAAATGCATCTTCAGAAGTCCCATGGCCTGCTCAATAGTTATCCTAGTAAGCAGGTGGCATTGGTTGTAGTGCCTCTGCACCTCTGTCTGGGGCTTCCATAGAGAGGTCAGTGGCCATTTCTTCAAGGATATCCCTTGACCCCTAGGATCCATCCATGGACTTTGGGAGTTGGAGTAAAGAGATGCGGCAGCCTGGATTGACAGAGGATGAAGAAGTCATGGCAACTGCCAGGAAAATGAGCACACACATGGAGGAAGCTCTTGGTTGCAGACCAGCTGAAAGCTGATGGAATGGAAGCCTTTCCTGTTGATGAATCTGACTGGCCAGTCACTGGGTGCCTTGATGGCCACAGGGGTACATTCAATGATGCCCTGCACCTAGAGGAATCCAGCAATGATGACATAACTTACTGCCTGCGAGGCCACATCTGTCGTAAATTCAACGTACTGTCCAGCCCTGGCAAATAAATAATCAATCAGTGACCTGTGAGATACAATGGTGTGCAGCTGTTTGTCGGTTGCCTCCAAGGTGCACATTTAATTCATGGAAAGATCCAGAAGCAAAGAAGTTCAAGGCCACAGCAACACAGGGCATGGCAACCAATGCTGCGAGGTCTTTGGCAACAAGGGCGCAGATGCCTTTGACCATCTGCCTGGAGAGTCGCAGTCTCCTACGGCACTGGGTTTCAGTCATCTCCAGGCTAACTCAGTCTTCGTTGCCAGGTCCTATGCTGAGGGTATGGCCTCAGTGTCCTTCCTGCCCTCTTCCCTGCCCTTAAATGCCTGGGGCTCTGGCCTTCCTGCAGAATGTGTTGCACCTCATCACCACTGGGCCTAAACTCTGGAAGTCATCCCCCCCCCCCCCCCCAATTACCAGCTGCAACCTTCCTTATGCTCATGTAGCACCTAATTGTGCTTGGCAGCCTTGCCCCTGTTTATATGCCCCTGCAATGCCAGGAGGGTGACGCCCAACACTACCTGAGCAGTCACTGCCCACTCTCCCAGCCACCTGTGCAGTGCCAAAGCATCAGATTAAAAGGAGTGGCTTATAATATGGAAAATCATGGTAGTAAGCCTGAGGATTGGGAGTGTTTTAAAAACCAGCAAAAGGCCACCAAAAAATTGATAAAAAAGGGAGCAAAAAAATAGAATTAGATTTAACTGGCCAGTAAAAAATGATTGCAAGAACTTTTACAAGTATATAAAAAGAGAGTAGATAAAGTAAATGTTGGTCCCTTAGAGGCAGAGACAGAAGAAATCATGGGAAATGAGGAAATGGCAGAGACATTGAATAAATATTTTGTGTCTGTCTTCACAATGGAAGACACAAATTACATACCAGAAATAGAGGGTAACCAAGGGACTACTAAGAATGAAGAACTTAAGGTAATCAATATCAGCAAAGAAAAAGTATCGGAGAAATTTAAAAGGGATTAAAATAGGGCAAACGCCCAGGACCTGATGGCCTATGTTCCAAGAGAGGAAGCTGCAAAGATAGCAGATGAGCTTATGATTTTCCAAAATTCCCGAGATTGGTGTGGTGGATGGGCTTCCTGGAGGGTTTCACAGAATAACACATTTTAAGGTGAAATGAAGCAACTGAATCTAAGCAAGGGAAAAGTCTGATTCCAAACAGAGGTAGATATTGCTCACTCAGTTTCCTCAGGCAAATGTGTCTATAAGAATAACTCAGATTTCAAACCTGGGCTGTGTTTTAGCCATGGTTCAGAAATAGCACTCTCATCTCGGAGTCAGTAGGTTACAACTTCAAGTCCCACTGCAGAGACGTGAGCACAGACTGACACTTCAGTGCAACACTCAAAGAGTGCGGCACTGCCAGAGATGCCATCATTCAGATGAGATGTTAAACAGAGGTCCACCTGCCCTTTCAGGTGGACATAAGATACAAAGTTCCCATAGCATTATTGCAAAGACCACCAAAGCATTTGTCCCCAATGTCCTGGCCAATGTTTATCCCTCAACCAACATCACCAAAAAAAAAAATGGTCATTTATCTCACTGTTGTTTGTGGGATCTTGCTGTGTGAAAACTGCCTACTAAATGTCCTACATACAACAGAGCCTACACTTCAAAAGTACTCCAATGGCTGTAAAGTGCTTTGGGACACAGAGGTCATGAAAGATGCGACATGAGTGCAAGATCTTTCTTTCTACATGCCTAATCATCATGGATGAACCATATCAAACCAACAAGTTGGCTGGGAATTATTTTGCCTAATTAATTAATGGATTAGTTGTCTATATTTTTGCAGATATATACAATAAAAGTACAAATATTATTCCAAATATTAAAGTATTTTTATTTTATATGTAACCTGATGTATTTCCAGCTTTGTTATTAAAGCACTGAAATCAATGTAATATTACTTGTTCCTTTGGTAAGTGAACTATTGTAAGGTTCACAGGACTGCAAGTAATATCTAAAGAATACATGGGTTTTTATTATAACTTAATTAGAACATATCAGCTTACTGCAGGAGCACATCTACACAAACATCACTGTCAGGTTACACCCACAACTCCCTGGTCATGTGTGACGCAACATCACTTCATCTGGTAATCTTCACTTACAGCTGCTTCAGGTGGCCTGCTTAAGGTCGTCCCCACAATGTCCCCCTTTTATTCAAAAATATAAACATATGTACAATATACAATGATCTTACAGTTCAGACTAACTATACATGATTAAAATAAAATGTTATTTACAAGTAAGCAAGTTTAACACTCCTTGAAAACGTAGAGGGGGTTTGCTTATTCGTCCCGATCTTGTTATCGTAAACCTCTTCCCAGAGCGGAGTTCGTCTCGACGACTCCTCAGAGACTCTGGTGACTCAGAACACTGGTTAGCATGTTCTTCCTCTGTGCTCATAGCCTCTAATTTCTTTTTCAGACTTTGTCTCTGAACATGTACACAATACCACAGGGTTGTCACTTGTAGTGTTGTCATACAGCTCTGAGTTGACTTTGGTTCCTTCCGAGAATCGCACCATTGGGTGTCTCAACCTCCTCTGATCTGGGCTGGTCGCATATCCTCACAACCTCTGTAGGATACTAAGTTCCCGACACATGATTGCGGACTCTGACCTCTTGTCCTACTCGCAATCGAGCCCATTCTGGTCCTGCTTGCCTGTCATGTGATGCCTTCATCTTCCCTCGTTTGGAAAGCTTAGAAAAATGACGACTGGCAACAGCACCAATTACTGACAATTCCCTCTGGTGTCTGGGTACTTGCTGCAATGAACTGAAGCCTGAGGAGACACACTGGTCATATTGCCACTTCGTATTAAGACTCCCAGCTTTTGTGTCATCCTTTACATGGACCAACCCAGTTCAATCGACCTGGATATTTTCTACCATCTTCAATGTGTTACTGACTTCATGAATTGTGACAATTCGTAGACCTTGGCATACTGGAAGTCCTGCGACAGTTGGTCCAGCTGTACCTAGAATATAAAATATTTATGGCAGCCATTCAGAGATCTCGTAGCTGCACTGTAAGATTATCATTCCAATGTACTTGATTCGAGAACCATTGTGGGCAGTCAACCTAGCTGTAGTGGGACCTTGCAACAAATTGGTCAATGGACTCACCTTACCTTTGCCAGTAGGTCATAAGCTCAAGCCAATGTACTCTTAAATTGACCTTTACCTGGAGTCGCTCCTCCAGGAATGTGCATAGCTCGCTGGGGTCCGTCTGATCCTCAGCTGACAATCCTGATGTATTGATCCATTGCAGGCCCTCGTTGCCCAGTGCGATCTTGATTTTTATAGCTTGTTTCTCTGGTTCGCTCACTTCTTGATCCTGGAAACACAGTTCCACCCACTGTTGAAATTCAGACACTACATCAGACACTTTCTAATCCATGATTGTTTACCTGAAAGCCTTTGTGGATGATCCTGCTTTAAAAAAAAAGATATAGGACTTTTCGCAGGTTTTCTTTTTCACAGGCACGTCTTTTGCAGGCTCTCTGCTTTACAAGTTTTCTGTCTCCTTTTTGAGACAGGTTCATTTTTACAGCCCTTCCCCTTTTAAGAATGAGACTACAGCTGCTTTTGTTTACACAATTTGTTCATTTTTATAAACTGGTAGCACATTTTTTCTCTCAGGCTTCAGTTTTGCAGCTTGCAGTACAGACAGCTGCCACAATCAGCATTTTACTTTTTGCTGGACCTCAGGTGGCACTGTTGGGTTCTTCACACTGTTTTTGGCTTAGGCCCCACCCACAAAGCAAAAAAAGGGATAACTAAAGCAGTTATGGCTGTACTACTTCATTCAAATTTTTTAACCCACTGCCAGATGATTTGAAAGCTCCGATCTTCAGGCAAATTGCCTACTGTACTCAGTTTTGACACCTCCCGGGGTACTGTCTGTAATCCACCTCGCTGCTCTATTATGGGATCTCCTACCAACTGGTCTCCTGCAGGATCTTCGGCCAATCCAGATAGGCAATTAGCTGGTCTTCAGAAAACTATAGCCCACCACTGCCACCATTTATATTACGTGCTCCTTTGATATGGGAACTATTGTACACGCACGCACACAGGTCATGTGTGACACAACATCACTTCCTCTGGTGATTTTACAGCATCTTAAGGTGGTCCTCTTACGGTCTTCCCACAACAATCAATAAGCTATTTTTAAACCTTTTCCTTTGATGATGAAATCCTACTTCTGTCTGTACAAGCAGTAGAAGTGTAAGCTCCAAGTTTTAAAACATTAAATTGGTGTTAGACACTATGGGCCAAATTTTATGCTTGAGAAACTGCCATCGGCCAGAAACTGGGCACGAGGCACATAGGGAACAGGAGCGCCAAACTGCACATGATTCATTGGCAGCCGGCCAATTAAACCTAATGAGCCGAGACGCCTGAACAATCGGTGTCGGGCCCAGAGGCGGGGAGTATGGTGTCAGGTGATGCCTCAGCATGTGCTGGCACCATTTTCAAAAGGGCTGCCAGACCTGCATTAAACACTGTACTGTGAAGGCCTGGGAGAGGAGGAGGTGATTGCAGACACTGAAGAGATGGCTAAGAAGCGAGCCTGGGCGACTCCATGTTGATCTGATGACTCCCTCCAGGAGCTTTTGCAGGCTGCAAGGGGGAGGAGGCACATATTGTTCCCAAGGGACAGAAGGAGGAGGAGGCAACCTGGAAGCCAAACCAAGCAGGCTTGGCTCCAGATCACAGAGGACGTCATCAGCCATGAAGTGACAGCACGAACATGGATTCAGTGCCACAAGCGGCTCATCGAACAGATCCAGGCTGCGAAAGTAAGTACTTTTTAATGCCTTCATCACTTGGGCCTTGGATCTGGCAAAGCATGATGGTCCATTTGGGAGGAGCGGCATCAACCCCCAGACCTGGGCAAAAGGGTCAGGTGATGCGAAATAACTACAGCGGCATGGCAAGATGACCCTGAAAGGAGGCCCCCTGACAAGGCACAATCTCGCAAGGTCCCTGGAAAGGCGACACACAATGGGCTGCTGACTAGGAGATCCCACACATGTCCCCAGTGGATCCCTGGAATGATCCAGAGGTGTAGAAGTTCAGCACCATGGTGACCTTCAGGGCCACTGGTATCAGATTCCCACCAAGTCCCCTGGGACACAGCTTGTCCTGCCTCATAGCGTTAAGGTCTGTGACTGCTGTCCTGGAGAGGCGGAGTCTTTGTTGACGACTGCCTCTCAGACATCTGCAGGAAGTTGAGCCTCAACATTTAGACCCTCTCTGGAGGGTACCTCCTTCTGTGTGGGGCAGCTCCCTCTCTCTCCCATGTGCCCTTCTCCACTGACTGAAGGCTGCTGCTGACCCTCCTGTGGGTTTGCAGGTTTTCATGGTGCTGCTGCAGATGCCTCATCTTCTACGAGGTCTGTGAAGCCTGGATGAATGAGGCCCATGATATGTGGCCTCTCCTGAATGCAAGTCCTTCCCTGCCAGTGGCTCCCTCTTCTTGCCCCCAATTATGAGCCATGCCCAGGTGTTACTTGCCCCTGAAGCTCAAACAACCTTCCCCTTACTCCTCACGCATTGTGCGATGTCCTCCCAGTCACCCTGCAAGGCCCTCAATGGTTGCTCTCAAGATGGACTCCACTAGCCGGCAGCCATGCTCTCCCTCCTTCATGTCACCTCCTTGAAGGAGGCGAGCCTCTGAAGCCATGTGAAACCGGTGCACCATTTGAAAAATCCAATCTGGACCATAACACTGCTTTCAATTGGCCTCTACAGTATCTTAAATACCTGCCCACCATATCACTGTCAGACCTCTGCCTTCCATGTTTGCCGCCATTGACAAAATCAGGATGGGATGTCACAGCGTCGGTCTTCCTGTTCATCATGTCCCATCCCAATTTTATATCCCACCACACCTCCCTTCCCTTAAAATTCAGCCCAATGTTATTCTTTCAAACTAAGTACAGGAGGATCAAGGACTAGAGATCCAATATCTTTTAATTCATTCTGGCAACATGGGGATTGTCAGCAAGGCTGGCATTTAATCCCCATCCCTAATTATCCTGAGGCAATTTCTTGAGCCTTTTTCTTGAACCATTGTAGTGGTTTTATACAACTGAATGTCTTGCTTGGTTGCTTCAGAGGGCAGTTAAGAGCCAAGTATGTTGGTATGGGACTGGAATCACATTTAGGCCAGATTGGTTAAGGACTGCAGGTTTCCTTCCCTAAAGCATTTTAGTGAACACACTGGGCAGCTTAAAAAGCTGGTATCAGCAAAAGTGCCTGTTATTTCCAGATTTTTCAAAAAACATAGTTCAAATTCGAAACTGTCATGGTGAAATTTAAACTCATTCTCCATTATTAGTCCGGACTTCTGGATGCCGAGCCCAGTAACAAATAATTTGCTACCGTACCTAATAATATTAATTCCTGTTGTCATGCATATCATGCGCCTCACCTGTAGAAAAGGTCACTAGTCACCATGAAGTAGTGACTGGATGAGAATTATTCAAAGATCCACTTACAGCCCCTTATTTCAATTTGTTGCGCAATGTTATATTCACAGCAACACCTACTGGAGCAGTATTTTGGATCTCCCATGGCATTGCGCATGGTGTGCCAAAGAATACTCTATTTTAATTATGCAGTGCCTTCAGGTGCCAATGCCCAAAGCTCTGAAATTCCCTCCCTAAATCTTGGCCTCTCTACCTCTGAGACACTCCTTGAAACCTAGCTCTTTGAACAAGCGCTTGGTCATCTGGTCTAACATCTCCTTATGTAGCTCAGGGTCAAATTTTGTTTGATAAAACATCATAAGGCACTTAACAAGCGTTATTATGTTAAAGGGGCTAAATAAATGCAAACTGTTACCAAAAATGAGCAATGGGAAAAATGTGATGGGGAATTTGTAAAATGAAGTATGTGAGACAGTTTCAGGAAGTGTGTATTATATGGAAAACTTTTAATGTTACAGATATTTGGTACCAGTAAGTTTAAATAAGAGTTATAGTAGGTTTTCTTCAGTAGCTAAGAGAATAACTGCAGTATTAGGTCTCACTGATCAAGAAGGTCCCAGTTTGAATCTGATTCAGGCCAAGCTAGCTTATGTGAACCAGAGCTGTGATGGCACTATAATTCACCCCTAGGAAAAGGAAACAAAATCAGACAGTCGTGCTGCTCTGGATAGCTATTCAGTAACTCTTTCTGGAAAGAGGATTTTTTTTTTTTTAATGACAGGATCAGGCTTCATTCTGATGTTCCCTATGGCAGAATGAGCTACTAAAACTCACTGTCTGAGATCATACATGAAGAGTAACCATATCGGTAATGTGTTTGAGGACTGCTAGTTATCCCAGCATGTCACCATCTTCAAGAGGAGGGAGACCACCAATGCTCTGAAATTATCCAGTGATATGGATGAGTCATACAGACCTGGAAGGTCCCTGGTCTGTGTTAAATTATCTGATTTCATCCAGGGTAGTGCTAGGGATGTTATGATGGACTTCAGTATCCTGGATGAGAAAGGGGAAAAATCAGCCAGGGTTCCCGCTGCTGATTGCTATCCATTAACTCCTGCTGCAAATTCATGTGTGTTGACAGCATTGGGCTCGTACGAGATCCCTCGACTTACCTGGGCAGCTCAGCCGAGTGGAAATGTGCCTTCTGTGGTACGTGGGAAGTCATGGACGCACCATGTGTCCTTGGCAAACACATCTGTCGTAAGTGTCACCAGTGGCAGAAGCTTGAACTCAGTTTCAGAACTTGTGCGGGGGCTGCAGTCACTGTGGTGCATCCACAAGGCAGAGAACTACGTGGACAGCACGTTTAGAGAGGTGGTCACAGCACAGGTTAAGAATGTTCAACTCCAGAAACCTTGTTATGGAAGGATAATGCTGGAGCCTGTCTTTATTCAGTTTCACATTTATTGTGCAGAATAAAAGGAATACAAACATGTAGCTCCTCACTCAAAATCCTCCACCAGTCTCAGTGAGTGTCTGCTTATAAGTGCTCAAGTAAGACCCAATTAACACCCTTCACCTGCATATACAATTAACAGATTCCCTTCTTTCTTTTATAATGCAACTTGGACTAACATGCTGAAACAACATTTCAAAATAAATTCCATATTATGCACAAAGTATTAACATGCTCAAAGAACATTTCAGAAAAAAAAAATCAAAATACTTTCCATATTAGGTACAAAGTATTATATTGTGTGACACCCTTCCTCTAGTACCTCTAACAATTTCTTCGTACTAGCATTTCTTTTTGTGAAACAATCAGACAGCTGATGACTTACATCTATCCTATTCAGGAATAAAAGAATGATAAGAGTTAGAACAGGGCCAATCAAGGATAGTAGTGGGAAGTTGTGTGCGGAATCAGAGGAGATAGGGGAAGCGTTAAATGAATATTTTTCGTCAGTATTTACAGTAGAGAAAGAAAATGTTGCCGAGGAGATTACTGAGATACAGACGACTAGGCTAGATGGGATTGAGATTCACAAGGAGGAGGTGTTAGCAATTTTGGAAAGAGTGAAAATAGATAAGTCCCCTGGGCCAGATGGGATTTATCCTAGGATTCTCTGGGAAGGCAGGGAGGAGATTGCAGAGCTGTTGTTGATCTTTATGTCGTCATTGTCGACAGGAGTAGTGCCGGAGGATAGCAAATGTTGTCCCCTTGTTCAAGAAGGGGAGTAGAGACAGCCCTGGTAATTATAGACCTGTGAGCCTTACTTCGGTTGTGGGTAAAATGTTGGAAAAGGTTATAAGAGACAGGATTTATAATCATCTTGAAAAGAATAAGTTCATTTGCGATAGTCAGCACGGTTTTGTGAAAGGTAGGTCGTGCCTCACAAACCTTATTGAGTTTTTCGAGAAGGTGACCAAACAGGTGGATGAGGGTAAAGCCGTGGATGTGGTGTATATGGATTTCAGTAAGGCGTTTGATAAGGTTCCCCACGGTAGGCTATTGCAGAAAATACGGAAGTATGGGGTTGAAGGTGATTTAGAGCTTTGGATCAGAAATTGGCTAGCTGAAAGAAGACAGACGGTGGTGGTTGATGGCAAATGTTCATCCTGGAGTTTAGTTACTAGTGGTGTACCGCAAGGTTCTGTTTTGGGGCCACTGCTGTTTGTCATTTTTATAAATGACCTGGATGAGGGTGTAGAAGGGTGGGTTAGTAAATTTGCGGATGACACGAAGGTCGGTGGAGTTGTGGATAGTGTCGAAGGGTGTTGTAGGGTACAGAGGGACATAGATAGGCTGCAGAGCTGGGCTGAGAGATGGCAAATGGAGTTTAATGCGGAGAAGTGTGAGATGATTCACTTTGGAAGGAGTAACAGCAATGCAGAGTACTGGGCTAATGGGAAGATTCTTGGTAGTGTAGATGAGCAGAGAGATCTTGGTGTCCAGGTACATAAATCCCTGAAAGTTGCTACCCAGGTTAATAGGGCTGTTAAGAAGGGATATGGTGTGTTAGCTTTTATTAGTAGGGGGATCGAGTTTAGGAGCCACGAGGTCATGATGCAGCTGTACAAAACTCTGGTGAGGCCACACCTTGAGTATTGCGTGCAGTTCTGGTCACCGCATTATAGGAAGGATGTGGAAGCTTTGGAAAGGGTGCAGAGGAGATTTACTAGGATGTTGCCTGGTATGGAGGGAAGGTCTTACGAGGAAAGGCTGAGGGACTTGGGGTTGTTTTCGTTAGAGAGAAGGAGGAGGAGAGGTGACTTAATAGAGACATACAAGATAATCAGAGGGTTAGATAGGGTGGATAGCGAGAGTCTTTTTCCTCGGATGATGGCAAACACGAGGGGACATAGCTTTAAGTTGAGGGGTGAAAGATATAGGACAGATGTCAGAGGTAGTTTCTTTACGGAGAGAGAGTAGTAGGGGCGGGGAATGCCCTGCCTGCAACAGTAGTAGACTCGCCAACTTTAAGGGCATTTAAGTGGTCATTGGATAGACATATGGATGAAAATGGAATAGTGCAGGTCAGATGGTCGGCGCAACATCGAGGGCCGAAGGGCCTGTACTGCGCTGTAATGTTCTAATTCTAATTTAAGTTTGGAGACTTTCTTTCTCTCCAGCATTTGTTTCAATCCAGCAAGGTTAATACGTAGCCTTTTCTCACTCACACTTTTTGTACGGTGTACATTGTCCCACAAAGAATGATTCCACATAACATTCAACGGGTACCCTATCTTCAGTATGTCCCTTGTTCAAAATTTCACCAAAAATATTTGACAAATAGAACCCCATATCCACTGCCTCCACAAGACCCAGTGTTTCTGCAGCTAGAGTGCTTTTAACAACCTGTTTTATTTTCTTTGCCTCCCAAGCTAAAGGACAATATTTCCCATTTTCACCCATCAGAAATATTATGAAACCAGCTGCACTCGAATACCCATCTGCAAGATTAGCATGTGAAGCATCACTAAAATTATTAGTTTCATCTTCTTTATGGCACCTTAGGATGGGAACTTCAGTATACATTTCTCCAGATTTTTTTTAAGTGTTTTATTTGCCCTTAAAACATTCTCAACTTCCAGATGTTTCATCATTGTGCTTAACTCCAGCACATCAAAACTAGCATCATGCCTAGTCTGAGAGAATAAGCAGTTTAATTGACCAACCCAAGCTTTGCAAGTGCTCAGACACTGCTTTAGATATATCATCTTTCTGTGATGACCTAACACGATTAACCGGGATGGGAATAATACTCTCTAAATAGGATTATTGATTTAAAGTTATTTCAGATTTAGTCTGCTTAATATCTAAATCAATATATTTAAAGGCCCCACAAGCCTGACTCCCAATCTTAAATTCTGCCCTAATCTTAACATATTCCTCAAAATCTACAGTACCACCCATAAGAAATCAATATGCATCGTGCAGATGCCTGAAAGTTTCCTTTTATGATACCAATAAAACATTGCAGGATCTGCTTTTAGTCAAACACAACCAATTTTTAACAAAGCAGATCTCACTGTGAAATACCACACCCTGGAAGCATTAAGGTGACAGACACATTTGTTCAGTCTCCATAATTTTCCTTCTGCATCTACTGCCTCTTTGGGTGGTTTCAGATACACTTCTCTCTGAAAAGTATCACCTTGCAGAAATGCAGCTTTTATGTCAATGGGTCTACACTCCCATGAATGTGGGCAGAAAAACCAAAAAGATTTTCAGAATTACTTTTCCCGCTGTGGGAGACTCCACTCCAACATTGGTATCACCCAGTCTCTCTTCAAAACCTCTCGCAACTAGCCTCGCATTAGCCTTACAATTCCATCGGGAAGGACTTTTTCAGTACAAATTCATCTTTGTGATAAGGCTGGCTGTCCCCTATCTGGTACTTCAGAATAAACTCTAAACTCTCTCCAACTTTCTAATTCCTTATATTTTGCTTCTCTTATTAATTTATCAAGTTTATTGGAAGCTACTAAAACTTCACAGTCATGAGGATTTCTTCTAGTTCTATTCCAAGACTGCTCTCTACCTTTCATTTCATTGTGGAATCTGTTCAAACTATGGCCTCTATTAGTACTTTGATGGCTTTCGGGACTACTGCTAGAAGATCTCCTTCGCACATTATCAGAGGCTCTTTCTCCAATACATGATCGCATCCTTATGCAAAAATCACTTCCAGACCCACTATTAGAACTTGCACTGCACTTTTTTACCCTCCACTCTTTCACCCCATCCTGCCAGTCCATGGACCTTGCCTCTTGGCCATCATTTTGAACGTTTAACCAATATTTAAACTTGCCTGTAGATTTTCTTGGACGTCCCACAATTGTTGCATCCCTCCATTTATTAGACCCTTCTGGAATATATGTCACCCGAATACCTACCCGAAGCAATTGGCCTTTGGATGACATAGCTCTTTCCTGAGCATCATGATTGCTCACATTACAACCCAACCCTTGATCTACCATATTCTGTTCCTCAGGACCTTCATCACAAAACACATGAGTATTTGAGGTACAAGGTGCCTCTTTTCCCTCTATCAGCTGCTCACACTGAGATTTTGTAATGAATTGTGAGGAATGAACCTTAACAGTTTGATTTCCATGCTTGATAACTGCTGTCCTACCATCACGACTGATTACCTTATCAGGGCACTTTCATTCCCTATGACCCTCTCTTTTATAATACACCAAATCTCCTGAATTAAATTCCACCTCAGATGGCCTTATAGGATGCCTCAGAGCTCTCTAAATTTTCTCAGACTTCAGCCTTGATGAAAGCCCATCTCTCTGCATGTAAAGCATTCAAATATGCAGAAACAATTGAACTAATTGTGGTACCTTCTAGGAGCAGGAGGACTGTTGCACAGTACAGAAGGCAATTTGGGATTCCATCCATATTGATAGGTACTATATCCTACAACCATCTGAAGCAAATTCCGCCCATGCCAGGGCAGTTGTCAACTTGCAGGTTGGCTGGTCAGCTAAGATTCTATGCAGCATTTCATCAACCACGGCATGATTCCTATCGCAGAGCCCATTGCTGAAAGGGCTTTCAGCTGCAGTATTCACAACCATAATGTTCATGCTTTCGCACATGTCTCTGAACGCGTCATCAGCAAATTCCCCTCCATTATCAGTCAGAAGCTTAGATCGTGCCCAAGTCCAGTCCCTATCCATTTCTACATTTTGTCCTTACTATTTATTATTGTAGAAAGACTAAATCTAGTAACTAGGTCTATAAAATGTAGAATGAAAATATTTTTGTCTTTTTCCTATACCTTTAAATTCATGGCAACTGCCTCATTAAAGTCACAAGCCAATGGAAGGCTGGCAATAGGACGTGATGGTGTCCTCCGATTCTTTTTACAGATTTCACACTTTTCACTAATCTTTATTATCCTCGTACACTTTTCATCAATCACATTGCATCCTTTAGCAGGGTTTTTAATCTCGGACAACAAGGATGAGATAATTGTCTGTGTAACTTTAAGACAATTTGCTTTTTATCTCTGATTCCTAACACCTGATGCCATTAATACTTCTCTAACACTCTGGCGAGGAACATCAGGTTTTGTTAATAGTATACAATAATGCCCTGACTGGGCAAACTGCAAGTTCACTGACTTCCCAAAAACAATTGCCTTATCATGCTCCATATCAAGTTTCATTTATGCCTTTTTCATTTAAGCCTTACTCAAAAGTAAAAAGGTCTTTCACTGGAGGCTACATCAGTACTGATAAAGTGGCTTATTCCAGCTATTTTACATGGAATTACTACTCTCTTCAATGGGTTGTCATCACCAAACCTAAAGCTGGTAGTACTTTAATACTCCTTAACCTTGCACCAATCCTCACTACTGAGTGAATCCAGGTAACACTGTAATCAATCAGTTCCACATACTGTTGACGTGAAAGCACTATCTAATACAGCATAGTTGAATAAATTCGCAACTAACACATGCATCACAGGACTAAAACTCCTTGTGAGTAATACAATTTGTTCAGATTCATCGGTAGTAAACTCCTCTTCTGTCTCAGAATTCTTTGCGTCGAGTATTATTTCAAGGACTCGGCCCCTCTGCTTAGGGCAGGTCTTTGCATGATGATACTTTGAGTCACATCTGAAGCACCTATGAACTGTTCCTTGGGCATTCCTGGGACGCATCCGTCTATGATTGCTCTTCCAATTCTGTCTTCGAATGTAATAGTCAGACCTGTTAATGATGATTTCATCCTCACTCCTCCTGTCTTTAACTCTTCCTTTGTACTTAAGCCTGCTTCCAGTATCTGGACCATTTCAAAATCTGGTAAACATCGAGTCTTCCATTCTGTGTCACTGCAGAATGTCCTGCTTGTTCTACTAGGGCTGCAGGAAATGATTGTTTCCCCAGGTATTTCTTTAAGGCAGCAGACATTTGATCCAACAGGGAGTCTTTGTCCAAGAACCAAACCCCAGTTAGAACCAGAAGCCTGTCCATATGCGACAATCTAGCAATTTAAATCTAGCACTGAACCAGGGATCTCCAAATTAAATTTCCTCAATTTTCCACACAGTCTGTTAAAGTTTATGAGATATTCCTGTTTTCCAAAATCTATCAAGTCTGACCATGCCTCACACACATTCAATGGGCCATCTTTTTTGTAAATCTCATCCAAGGATTCTAACAGACGATCCAACCCTTCATCAGTATCCAACTGATGAACATCCAGTTCACAAAACACTTTACCTCTGATTTTACTTTTAGTAGGAAGTGACAACACCAAGGCCATACCTTGTTTCCTTTTTGGTAGAGATGTAACCCGTCTCCACATATCCACTTCATTCTTCCACTGGTCATATGGTTCAGACTCAGAACATCGGAGGGTAATCATACCCCAACAATTTACACTTGCTTTCAGCCATATTTCTCACAAAATAGCCTGTGAGAATTAGTTTTCTCTGCAAAAAGAAAATTCCTAATTTCCAACCTTCAGCTTTAGGCAACCATCCTCTGCTATCATGTTAAACTCCAGAAAGCTTCTTAAGGAAGGATAATGCTGGAGCCTGTCCACCAGTCTCAGTGAGTGTCTGCTTATAAGTGCTCAAGTAAGACCCCAATTCACACCCTTCATGTGCATATAATCAAACAATTGCTACAGAATTAACAGATTAACAAAGAATGTGCAGGCACAGAGGGAATTGGAAGAGAACCAGGCAGGTAGTGTAGGAGACCCCTGAGTCGATCTCGTTTGCTTACCGGTTTTCCATTTTGGATACTGGTGAGGGCAAGGGTTCCTCAGAAGAGTGCAGCAAGAGACAAGTCCATGGCACCTCAGGTGGCTCAGCTGCACAGGAGGGGAGGAAGAAGAGTGGAAGGGCAATAGTGATAGGGGATTTGTTAGAGGAACAGACAGGCATTTCTGCAGCCAGAGACATGACACTAGGATGGTATGGTGCCTCCCCGGTGCCAGGGTCAAGGATATCACTGAGTGGCTGCAGGACATTCTTCTGGGGAGGGTGAACAGCCAGAGATCATGGTCCATATTGGTACCAATGACATAGGTGAGAAGAGGAATGAGGTCTTGAAAGCAGAATTGAAGGAGTTAAGAAATAAATTAAAAAGCAGAGCTTCAAAAGCAGTAATCTCAGGGTTACTCCCATTATCACATGCTAGTGAGCATAGAAATAGGAGGATTAAGCGATTTAACACGTGGCTGGAGAATTGGTGCAGGAGGGAGGGCATCATATTTCTAAAGTATTGGGATCTGTTAGCAGGAATGAGACTAACATTCTCGTAGGTAGATTGCTGGTGCTGTTGGGGAGGGTTTAACCTAAATTTTCAGGGGGTTGAGAACTGAAGAAGGAGCTCGGATTGGAGGGAAAAACTGCTAACAGGAAATAGCAAAGTAGTAAGCAAAATTGGAAGTCATACAAGACAAAGGCAAACGTCAAATAGGATCAGAATGAGAAATAATGTTAAGACAAAGCTAAGGGCACTTTTTCTGAATGCATGCAGCATTCGCAACAACTAGATGATTTGAAAGCACAAATAGAGGTAAATGTGTATGATTTAATTGCCATTACAGAGATGTGGTTACAGGGCGACCAAGACTGTGAACTGAATATTCAGGGACATTCGTCATTTAGGAGGGATAGGCGGAGGGGAAAAGGAGCCGCGGTAACACTGTTAATAAGGGACGAGATCAGTACACTTGAGAGGATCTTAGATCAAAGAAGCAAGATGTAGAATCAGTTTGGGTGGAGCTAAGAAACAGCAAGGGGCAGCAAATATTGGTGTGAGTTGTTTATAGGCCACCAAACTGTAGTGGTAATGTTGGGCATGGTACAAAACAGGAAATTAGAGCTGCATGTAGCATGGGCAATACAGTAATAATGGGCATCTTCAATTTACATATACATTGGGCAAACCTAATTAGCACGAACGCTGTGGAGGATGAATTCCTGGAGTGTGTATGAGATGGATTTCTGGAGCTGTATGTTTGAAGAACCAATTAGGGATCCGGCTATTTTAGATTTATTATGCAATGGGAAAGGTCTAATTAATAACCTTGCTGTAAAGAAGCCATTAGGAAATAGTGACCACAATTTGAAAGAGATATAGTTCATTCTGAAACTAAGGTCTTAAATCTGAACAAAGGAAACTATGAAGGTATGAGGGGCAAGTGGCTATAGTGGATTGGGAAAATACATTAAAAGATTTGATGGCAGACAGGCAATGGCTAGTATTTAAAGAAGTATTACATGGTTTACAACAAATATACATTCCTCTAAGACACAAAAACCCAACAGGATAGGTGAATCAACTGTGGCTAACAGAAGAATTTAAGGATTGCAGTAGGTCAAAGGAAGTAGCTTATAAGGTTGCCAGAAAAAGTGGTAAGCCTGAGGATTGGGAGCAATTTAGAGTCTAACAAAGGAGAACCAAGAAACTGATAAAGAAAGGGAAAAGAGATTTTGAATGTAAGCTAGCTAGAAACATAAAGGCTTCTTTAGGTATCTGAAAAGGAACCAATTAATAAGGACGAATGTGGGTCCAATGCAGGCAGAGACAGGAGAGTTTGTGGTGGAGAATGAGGAAATGGCAGAGAGACTAAACAATTACTTCGTGTCTGTCTTCATGGAGGAAGACAAAGAAAATCTCCCAGAAATACTAGAGAACCAAGGGACTTGTAAAAATGAGGAACTGAAAGTAATTAGTATTAATAAAGAGGCAATACTTGAAAAATTAATTGGATTGAAAGTTGATAAATCCCCTGGACCAGATGAGCTACATCCTAGAGTGTTGATGGAGGTGGCTTTAGAGATAGTGGATGCATTGGTGGTTATCTTTCAAAATTCTATAGATTCTGGAAGGGTACCTCCAGACTGGAAAATAGAAAATGTAACCCCAATATTAAAGAAGGGAGCGAGAGGGAAAATGGAGAACTACAGACCTGTTAGTTTGTCGTCAGTAGTAGGGAAAATGTATTGTAATGGATGAGATAAAAATCTATTGTAATGGATGAGATAACAGAACACTTGGAAAATACTTATATGATTGGGCAGAGACAATATGGATTTGTGAAAGGGAAATCATGTTTGACAAACCTGTCAGAGTTTTTTGAAGATGTTACTTGTAACATAGATAAAGGAGAACCAGTGGATGTGGTGTATTTGGATTTTCAGAAGGCTTTTGATACGGTCCCACACAGGAGGTGAGTAAACAAAATTTGAGCACATGGGATTGGGAGTAATATACTGCAATGGATTGAGAATTGGCTACAAGAGTAGGTCAGAGGCTAGGACTCCTGCTGTGAGTTAACTCACCTCCTGACTCCCCAAAGCCAGTCTAGCATCTACAAGGCACACGTCAAGAGTGTGATGGAATACTCTCCACTTGCCTGGTTGAGTGCAGCTCCAACAGCACTCGAAGCTCAATACCATACAGGTTAAAACAGCCAGATTGATTGGGACCCAATCCACAAACATTCACTCCCTCCACCACCGATGCACAGTTGCAGCTGTGTGTACCATCTATAAGATGCACTGCAGCAATGCACTAAGGCTCCTTCGGCAGCACCTTCCAAACCCGCGACCTCTACCACCTAGAAGGACAAGGGCAGCAGATGCATGGGAACACCACCACCAGCAAGTTCCCCTCCAAGCCACACACCATCCTGACTTGGAACTATATTGTTGTTCCTTCACTGTGGCTGGGTCAAAATCCTGGAACTCCCTTCCTAACAGCACTGGGGGTGTGTCTACCCTACATGGACTGCAGCAGTTCAAGAAGGCAGCTCACCACCACCTTCTCAAGGACAATTAGGGATGGGCAATAAATGCTGTCCTAGCCACAACGCCCACATCCCAGGAATGAATAAATAAAAAGGTAACTATCCAGAAGCCATTGTTTACAAATTAAAGATGCAAATCTGTGGATTGAAACCAGAAATGACTGCGCAGGGTAATTATAGGTTAACAGCTCGTACTGAAACTGACCAGAGAATCCTCATTATAAAATCCCATTCTGTTAGGATCATTGTGACAGAAACAGAAAGCCATCTCGAGTGATTTGAAATTGCAGATGCGTAACGCACTGGCGCCGAAGCTATGGAGGCCACAAAAATAGAAAACTTTCTTTCATGCATTCACGCCCAATTTCAATAATGCAACTTTTAACTGTTAATATTAAATACGCTGCTATATTGAACTAACTCCAATACACCCGCTTGCAGAGGTGTTGCGCTTGCTACGTGAAATGAAAGAGCCATATATTCCCGTTTAAATTTCAGCTCCGATTTAACAGATATTAAACAAATATTGACAATGGTAAAAAATGCGATTGAACAATGTTAAAGCTTCTTCATGTGAGTTAATCATTTCAAAACCGCTGTTTTGTAGAACCGTATAATGCTTGTATAGTGCCTTGCACGAAATTATATGTATAAATAGCACATTATAGCATATTGTAATTAAGCAATGCATACAATACATTATTTCGAACTAAAGTATTTTTATGTTAATTTCCTTTCGAGCAATGCAGCGTTTCCTCAGCTAAACGCTTATCTAATAAAGCTGATCAAGTCCCTCAACTGGCGACTCGGGAATCAATCTCCTCCCTCAACTCGTAGATTTGGGCTGAGCCTCTGACTTAAAGTATACCGCCACAGTACATACAATGAATTGCCAAAGCAAAATAACTTAGATCTCATCCCAAATCATTACTAACGATTAGAAAACGAAAGATCGCGCATCTGGAATAGCAACTGCGGTGGGGGATATTTCACCCGTACGAAAGGTGCATTAGTTTCAGGAGCAACAGGCAGCGCATTCCTTACCAGTGAAAAAATGAGAGCTCAAGATGCTGTCTTTAGGTTTCAGAGTTTATGTTCAATTCAGTTTCCTTGCATCGCGCAGAAATAAAGCACCGTTTGTATCTGTTACAAAGAAAATCCCTAGTCCTCACGTTTCGGCTTGTTGCAAACAAGTGGTGGATGAAAAGCACGGCTTCTCTCCTTGGGCACACCTCGCGATGACATCTTCGGGAAGCAGTGCTTTGGAGGAGAGGTTTGCTTTATCCCTGAACTCGGAGAAATCGCTACGCGTCAACGGCATCGTTTCGGAGCTCTTAAAGTGGCTTCAGCACATCCTCCATCTCTCACAGGGGGAACAACTTCACCCGAAACAACATGGACCAGATTGCAGCAACCATTCTTACTTAAAGCAGCAATGAAAACACAGCAAATAACTAGTGGGCATACTTAACCAAACTAATTGCCCAATCCATAAGTTGATCGCCGAATTTAGCTATTTATTGACGAATTATTTTCTTGAAATGTGTTGTTCTTAGATATTTACCCATCGCCGACTAAAAGAAAACATTTCATGAACAAAGGTTAGATTTCATGTTAGAATGCATGTCAGTGAAAAGAAACCCTGAAGCATTTGTTCACGTTCACAATGAATCCTGGATTTCCCCATTTTCAGGACTGGGAATCAGTTTATTTTTCATTCCTCTCTCCAGTTATTCCCGGTTGGCTGCAAACTATTGCTCAGAGCTTCTGTGTTACATAAATTATGATTTTTGTTTAGGCTGATAAGAGGGGATGGTGATGGATTATCCATGAGGTAAACCATAATTGAAGATAAAAACAGAAAGTGCTGAAAATACTCAGCAGGTCTGGCAGCATCTGTGGAGAGAGAAGCAGAGTTAACGTTTCAGGTCAGTGACCCTTCATCTGACCCTGTTTCCAAAATGAAGTGCAAGCGGAATGGAAGATAGACACCGTAACCATGGTAACGTGTAAATGAGAGCTGCGGACCCGGGTGCTCGCGCGAGCTCCGGGGGGCGGGGCCTGGCCCGATGAGGGCGGGGGCAGGGCGGAGTTTGGAGGAGGGGGTGAGATACATGTCCTATGTGGCGGGGCTGAGGGCGGGGTCCTGTGTGGCGGGGCTGAAGGCAGGGTCCTGTGTGGCAGGGCGGGGTCCTGTGTGGCGGGGCGGGGCTGAAGGCAGGGTCCTGTGTGGCGGGGCGGGGTCCTGTGTGGCGGGGCGGGGCTGAAGGCAGGGTCCTGTGTGGCGGGGCGGGGTCCTGTGTGGCAGGGTGGGGCTGAAGGCGGGGTCCTGTGTGGCGGGGCTGAAGGCAGGGTCCTGTGTGGCGGGGCTGAAGGCAGGGTCCTGTGTGGCGGGGTGGGGTCCTGCGGGGCGGGGCTGAAGGCGGGGTCCTGTGTGGCGGGGCAGGGTCCTGTCTAGTGGGGCGGGGTCCTATGTGGCGGGGCTGAGGGCAGGGTCCTGTGTGGCGGGGCGGGGCCCTGTGTGGCGGAGTGGAGCTGAAGGCGGGGTCCTGTGTTGCAGGGCGGGGCTGAAGGTGGGGTCCTGTGTGGCGGGGCGGTGCTGAGGGCAGGGTCCTGTGTGGCAGTTCTGAAGAAGGGTCACTGACCCGAAACGTTAACTCTGCTTCTCTTTCCTCAGATGCTGCCAGACCTGCTGAGTGGTTCCAGTATTTCTTGTTTTTATTTCAGATTTCCAGCATCCGCAGTATTTTGCTTTTATTATAGTCCTGTGTGGTGGGTCTGGGCTGAAGGCTGGGTCCTGTGTGGCGCGTCGGGTCTGAGGGCGGGGTCCTGTGTGGCTGAGGCGGGGCGGAGCCGGAGGGCGGGGTCAGAGAGCAGTAGGCGAGGACAAGTCGTGGGGAGGTTAGTTTTAAAACTGGATTTATCTGATATCCAGCGCATATCGGAGAACCTTCACTGATCAATAACAAAGCTACAGGGCACGCAGAGTGGACAATGCCGTTTTACTTGAGGGCACAATGCAGTGCATACAATTGCTAGAACATTTATACTAAAACCTTCAGGTGTATTTTGTATTACTTGATGCATTTTGTCTTTTCTCGTCTTGCTAGAATAGTTTGTCTATAATTTATATTCAGCTGCTGTCTTGTAAATATTTATATATTCAAATACGTATTTTTGGCAAAACGCTTGCTAAGCTCATATATTGATGCGATTAAGATGTATTTTTCACACTGCTTCGCAATCCTTTCAAGATAAATCTTCAAGTGTTTTG
Organism: Heterodontus francisci; assembly: GCF_036365525.1. Taxonomy (NCBI): domain Eukaryota; kingdom Metazoa; phylum Chordata; class Chondrichthyes; order Heterodontiformes; family Heterodontidae; genus Heterodontus; species Heterodontus francisci. Next base: position 83,962,921 of record NC_090372.1, read on the forward strand.
AACATTAAAAATGACGTTTGGCATCGTTCTACCTGCCCCACCACTGTCTCTCAATACGCCTTCTGTCCCCCACTAAACTCTCGTATCTACTCCTTTTTCCCCATGTGTTGTCTGATCTGCTCTCCATTCAGCCCTGTGCAGAATTCTAAAAGATATGCTCCATAAGCTTTTTTATTTCATGTAACCACCAGCACAGATTCTTGTCGGCCAATACCTGCTACGCCAGAAGCTGTCTCAATCAGAAAATACTTTAATAATGTTTGGCCAGATGGCAAGAAAAAGGTGAATGAGATCGGCCATTCAGCCCATCCTTAGTTAATGTTCCAGAAAGACCTTACAGATTGCCCATCACAATACCCAATTGTTTCTTAAATTATTTTATAGTTTTTCACCTTGAAAGTGCAAGAATATATTTTAAAGACGTATGGGATTTAATTTTATCCCATTGTTAGACTGACTATAATTCATTCACAACGTTGAGCATGAGTTATCAGGATAGCCTGCTAATAGACTACAAGTTCTATCCTATGGGCTTTGGCATTGTATCCTCTATATATATATATGGAGATTAGAGGAAAGTCTCTTCTGTGTCCATTTGATTGTTGCATTTTGTTTACAGTACACTCAGGGTTTGACTTACAATAAGCTTTAGGGCCAATGGCCAAGTACATTGACTCAGTAATATGTTACTACACAAAGTGGACAAATGGAAACTCCTTCATGTTCTGAACTTATATTTTCCAGAGCCTCTTGGAGGGAATATCATGGGCAAAGCCCTTATGATAAATAGTGACGTAACTGTGCCTCTGACCTAACTTGCAAGCACATACTTTGGTAGGCAGTAAAGCTTTCTGAAATTTATTCTTCCACTTCCTTATTTAAAATTTAAATACAAGAAAAATCCATCAATTAGGACTTAATTTTCCCAGTTACCAGTTTTATTATTTATAATGAGTAGACACCAGTATGTACTTTTTTATCCTTTCCAAGTTAATCAGATTCCCAGCATTCACATGTGGCCACCTATTGCAGTACTATCCCTTTTCTTAGAGCATTAAGGAGGTTGGATATCTCCACCCTCCAATGCCATTCTTGCAGTATGTGTAGGAGGAAGCAGTATGAATTTACTGAGGTACACCAAACTAATCAGGAGGGAGGAATCTGAGTGGGGAAAACAGCTCGCCCATCAGCCTGTTGTCTTGACCATGTAATTTGCAATGCCATCTAGGGTATGTGGGCACACAATGACAAATGAGTATTATGTTAACAAATCTTCTTCCAGCTTCTAATTGACTGTTGCTACTGTAGCAGGAGGTGGTCAAAACAAAATAGGGTCCATCTTATGCAGGGTAAGGGTGGTTTGACCACACTTGCAGTCTTTCTAAGCATTAATGTGAAGTAGTTGACTTGATGCTTTTGGGTCTATTGGTATTTCAGTCATTGTTTATATCTCCCTGATTCTAGGATAGATGGATACCATTCCTAGAAGAGGAATTTACATTGTAGGCTAACAGCATCTGTACTCTGAATTAGAATTTTCCCTAGATGCACAGATGTCGTGCTTCCCTGATGGCTCAATTGGTAAATGCACTTCCTGCTGGTTAATGTGTGTGATTGTTAGGTGAGGTCAGGATCAGGCTTGGTTGTAATGCCTTCCATGGTGGAATAGTCAGCCAACACACACTGTCTAGATTCACACTTGAAGAACAATCATTGAGCATGGGATGGGGTACTAGAGGGTGGCCAATACCTGTGAGAATGTACCTCAGAAAAGAGAATTTGGAGGAAAGAAAAGTAAAAAGTGGAACTTTCCTGTTAAGGCAATTCTAATAGTTGGAATGAGGTGGTGGCAACATTTTTGGTTAGTTTTATAATTCACTCTTTATACTGATTTATAAGAGTTAAAAATAGAATTTGTTTGGCGGAGTTCCTGATGCTGACTATTATTGACCTGAATATTAGCAATCATTTATCTGATTACTTATGGATGAGAAATAATAGTTATGCTCTTGCTGACGTATTAAGTTGAAGATATAAATTGAACACTATTAAATTGTATACGGAAGATTTGCAGTTATCTGGGTTTATTTAACACACCAGGATGGCCCTGGATGGTTCAATAAATGTTGTATTCCTTTTAATCTGTGCTGTTGTCTGAATCTCAAAAACTGCTGCATGCTGCAAAATACAACCCACATCAAAATTAAAAACAAATTATGTCTTTGTCCTGCATCAAGTGAATGTTGTGTAAGACCTGCCAAGACACTCACCCAGGCTCCCCACTTTTGATTAAATTACCATACCCTGATTGAGCAGAGAGAGAAGCTGTACAATAATATAACTATTCAACTTATCATCAACTCAAATTCCTCAATGAGCAATAGGCCCAGCATAAAGAGTTGATGCACACTGAACTGAGATTGAATAAGACAAGGAAAGCATACATTGAATTATTCTGATTGCAGTGACTGGTACGTGGGCAACAGCTAGTTCCCCAAATAGCTTTCAGATGAATGACCAGTTAATCTGATGTTGGCTTTTGTTAAAGAAGTTGGACACGATATCAGGAGAGTGCCTGCTCTTCTTTAGTTGTGGCATGGGATCTTTAACATCCATCTGAACCATCCAGAAAAACAGAAGGGCATTAGTTCAATACAACACTCACTCAGTGCAACACTGGAGTGTCAGCTTAAATCTGAGCTCCTGATGTGCAGCACAAGACAACATCTTTCTGACACATGGGCAGCAGTGCGAGCAACTAAGCTAAACTGACCAATGTGTAATTCATCACCTTACATCAATACTGATAATTTAGCCAACATTATTATATGCTGTAGCAAGTGGAACAAAGCCTTGTTTGTGCACTGTGTTAGTGCATTATTCTGAATGGACATATTGGAAATAGATGCAAATAATTTGCAGCTGCCATGTAACAAGCCATCTTCTACACTAGAATATTAAGAATACCAGGACCCATAGGACTAAAGAGTGCTACATGTGACTAAAAATTGCAGAAGCTCTCCTCGTTGGACCCAAGAGGGTAAATAGGCAACACACTAAAGGGTTTATGTATACATCTGAGACAGATGTGAAAACCCACGTTGGTGGAAGGCGACATTAGAGACAGAAGTGAAAAAATATTTATTTATTTATTTCAATGATCGGAAAATTATTGAAAGAAAGCTCCCTTTTTATTTGGCTGGCCTGTTTTTAAAGGAATTGTCACTAAATGGATCCTCACAGATGGAGCTGGATTTAGTGAGCTCGTGCGGATCCTGGCGGCAGATGGCCAATTATAATAACAGAAGCGCGGGGCCCGGAAAATACGCGGGACTCGAGGCACCGAATTAGGTGCCAAATGACTCCAGAGCTGGTGCTGGCATCATATTTAAAGCCCTGCCAGCCCTGCTTGCATTGTGCCTTAGAATCATTGCTCACTGGTGAAGCCATTGCTGCAATTAATCCTGCAATTAATCCTCAGCCCCCTCGAGAAGGAAGCCGCAGGGTGGCAGAGGCAAGACACAGGGTGGCCCCACAGTTTAGTGATGTCTCCCTCGAGATTCTCTTCCGGGCTGCAAGGGAAAGGTGTGAGGTCCTCTTCCCCAGTGATGGTCCTGCCTGACCAAGCAAGCCTAGATGGAGATTTCAGAACAGGTCAGCAGCCATGGGGATCACCCCCTGAACATCAGTACAGTCAATGACCTCGTTCTGTCGAGGTGACTGCTCCATATATGTCTTTTTAGGGATAGCAAGTGGCTACACAGGAGGAAGCAGGACATGGGGAGAGAGGCACCACAAAGGCACTGCCAAAGGGGGTTAAGCATCACCTTTGCAGGACAAGAGGGCCCACAACAGCAGGGAGTCATCGTGGACTGGCAGAGGCATCCCAGACATTAGGCGTCTCTCCACAGCTGAGGAGGAGGCACTTGAGTCGGCCGGGACCTAGGGCGGCCGCTCAAAAGCAGATGATAAGGCTGGCGTCTCCATACCAGAGAGTGAGGATTGTCTTCCATTGACATACAGTTCACTCTGGAGACCCACATGATGAAAGGTCACTGACCTGAAATGTTAACTCTGCTTCTCGCTCCACAGATGCTGCCAAACCTGTTGAGTATTTCCAGCACTTTCTGTTTTTATTCCAGATTTCCAGTATCCGCAGTAGTTTGCTGTTAATATCACACATGTTTGTGTTCTCTCATGCAGATCTGCTTCTGCAGGAGACTCCAGCAGTAGGGTGACATAATTCAACCTCTGAGGAGAATCAACAGTCAGAGGGTGCACTGTCACAGGACTCTCCTACACCTTCCACCAGCACAGATTCCTTCACCTTGGAGAGTTTCTGCTCAGCTGTAGAATCAGGGTCACAAGCTGGTGAGAGCACCGCAAACATGCAGGAGCAGCTGGCTGAGGCTGAGACAGCTGAGGCCACTGGCAGTCAGAGGACTGTGAATGGCCGGGCCAGTGCTGAGCCCCAAGCTGATGTGTTGACAGCACAGAGCATGCTGGAGTTGAAGAGAGAGGTAAGGCAACATCTGGCGGAGATGCCAGAGGCAATGCGCAGCCATGAGTGGATGATGGAGGAGTCCATCCACACAAGAACACAAGAAATAGGAGCAGGAGTAGACCATATGGCCCATTGAGCCTGCTCCCCCATTCAAAATGATCATCATGGCTGATCTTTGGATTCAACTCCACTTTCCCACCCATTCGCATATCCCTTGATTTCCTGAGAAACCACATTGCAGCATTAAATGTATTCAATGATGGAGCATCCACAACCTCTGGGGTAGAGAATTCCAAAGATTCACAACCCTTTGAGTGAAGTAATTTCTCCTCATCTCTGTCCTAAACAATCAGCCCCTTATACTGAGACCCCCGTGTTTTAGATTCCCCAACCAACAGAAATAATCTCTCAGTCTCTACCCTCTCCAGCCCCTTTAGAATCTTATATGTTTCAATGAGATCACCTCTTATTCTTCTAAACTCCAGAGAATATAGGCCCAATTTACTCAGCCTCTCATCAGAGGGCAACCTCCTCATCCCAGGGACCAATTTAGTGAACCTTTGCTGCACCACCTCCAGTGCAAGTATATCCTTTCTTAAATGTGGAAACCAAAACTGCACACAGTATTCCAGATGTGGTCTCACCAAAACCCTGTACAATTATAGCAAAACTTTCTTATTCCTGTACTCCAATCCCCTTGCAATAAAGGCCAACATGCCTTTTGCCTTCCTAATTGCTTGTTGTACATGCATGCTAACTTTCTGCATTCCTTGTATAAGCACACCCAAGTTTCTTTGAACATCAACACTTACAAGCTGCACACCTTTAAAAAAATATTCTGCTTTTCTATTCTTATGACCAAAGTGCATAACTTCACACTTCCCTACATTGTACTCCATCTGCCATCTTGTTGCTCACTCACTTAACCTGTATATATCTCTTTGTAGCCTCTCTGTGTCCTCCCCACAGCTTACCTTTCCATCTACCTTTGTATCATCATCAAACTTAGATACATTACTCTCTGTCTCTTCATCTAAGTCATTGATATAGATTGTAAATAGCTGAGGCCCCAGCACTGATCCTTGCGGCCCTCTACTATTCACTGCCTGCCAACTTGAAAATGCCCATTTATGCCCACTCGTTGCTTCCTATCTGTTAACCAGTCATCTATCCATGCTAATATATTAACCCCAACTCCATGAGCCCTTATCTTGCCTATTAACCTTTTGTGTGGCACCTTTTCGAATGCCTTTTGGAAATCCAGGTATACTACATCTACTGGTTCTCCTTTATCTGCCCTATTAGTTACATCCTCAAAAACTAAATTTGCCAAACAGGATTTCTCTTTAGTAAAACCATGTTGACTTGTTCTAATAATACTGTGATTTTCTAAGTGCATTCGCAAGGTAGATGATTTAAAGGCACAAACAGAGGTAAATGGGTATGATCTAATTGCCATAATGGAAACATGGTTATAGGATGACCAAGACTGGGAACTGAATTTTCAAGAATATTTGACATTTAGGAAGGACAGCCAAAAAGGAAAAGGAGGTGGTGTTATGCTGATAATAAGGGATGGGATCAATACATTAGTAAGGGTTGATCTCCGATCGGAAAAACAAAATGTGGAATCTGTTTGGGTGGAGCTAAGAAACAGCAAGGGGAAGCAAACATTGGTAGGAGTTGTTTTTCGGCCACCAAACAGTAGTGGTCGTGTGAGGCATGATATTAATCAGGAGATTAGAGAAGTATGTAGCATGGGTAATACAGTAATCATAGGTGACTTCAATCTGCATATAGACTGGATAAACCTAATGAGCACTAATGCTGTGGAGGACGAGTTTCTGGAGTGTTTTAGGGATGGTTTTCTAGAGCAGAATGTTGAGGAACCGACTAGAGAACAGGCTATTTTAGATCTAGTATTATGTAACGAGAAAGAGCTAATTAATAATCTTGTTGTAAAAGAACCTTTAGGGATGAGTGACCATAATATGTTAGAATTTTACATGATGTTTGAAAATGAGGTAGTTCAATCTGAAGCCAGGGTGTTAAATTTGAACAAAGGAAATTGTGAAGTTATGAGGGTTTAATTGGTCGAGATGGATTTGAAAAATACATTAAAATGTATGACAGTACATAGGCAATGGTAGTCTTTAAAGAAATATTACATAGTTTACAACAACTATACATTCCTTCAAGGCACAAAAACCCCAAAAGTAAAGGCAGTCAACCGTGGATAACAAAGGAAGTTAAGGATTGTATAAGTTTAAAAGAAAAGGCCTACAAAGTTGCCAGAAATAGTAGTAAACCTGAGGATTGGGAGGATTTTAGAATACAGCAAAGGAGTATCAAGAAACTGATAAAGAAAGGAAGAATAGAATATGAACGTAAGCTAGCAAAAAATATAAAAATGGACCGTAAATTTTCTACAGGTACATAAAAAGGAAATGTTTGGTTAAGACAAATGTGGGTCCATTACAGGCAGAGTCAGGGGAATTTATAATGAGAATAGAGAATTGGCAGAGAAGCTAAATGATTACTTTGTGTCTGTCTTCATGAGGAAGATCCAAGAAATCTCCCATGAGATCCAAGAGATTAGGGGGAATGAGGAATTGAAGGCAATTAGTATTAGCAAGAAGGTTGTATTGGAGAAATTAATGGGGCTGAAGGTTAATAAGTCTCCAGGACCTGATATTCTACATCCCAGAGTGTTGAAAGAGGTAGCTATGGAGATAATGGATGCTGCATCTGCATGTTAGCTATGTACTGTAATACCTTTTAATGTATGTGGTGATGTAGTGGTGATCATCTTCCAAAATTCTATAGATTCTGGAGCTTTTCCTGCAGATTGGAAGGGCACAAATGTCACCCCACTGTTTAAGAAGGGAGGGAGAGAGAAAACAGGGAAATACAGACCTGTTAGCCTTACATCAGTCGTTGGGAAAATGCTAGAACCTATTCTGAAGGATGTGATAAATGATCGCTTGGATAATAATGATCTGATTGGGCAACATGGATTTATGAATGGGAAATCATTTTGATGAACCTGTTGGAGTTTTTTGTGGATGTTACTAACAGAATTGATAAAGGAGAGTCGGTGGACATGGTATACTTGGATTTTCAGAAGGCTTTTGATGAAGTGCCCCACAGGAGATTCACAGGAGATTGGTTAGCAAAATTAAAGCACGTGGGATAGGGGGTAATATACTGGCATGGATTAATAATTGGTTAACAGGCAAAAAGCAGAGAGTAGGAATAAATGGGTCATTCTTGCATTGGCAGGCTGTGACTTGTGTGGTACTACAGGGATCAGTGCTTGGGTCCCAACTATTCACAATATATATCAATGATTTGGATGGGGACCAGCTGTAGTGTTTCCAAGTTCACGGATGACACAAAACTAGGTGGGAATGTGTGTTGTGAGGAAGATGCAAAGTGGCTTCAAGAGGATTTGGACAGACTTAGTGAGTGGTCAAGAACATGGTAGATGGAATATAATGTGGAAAAATTGGTTATCCACTTTGTTAGGAGAAACAGATGTGCAGAGTATTCTTAAATGGTAAGAGATTAGAAAGTGTAAATGTTGTCAGGCAAACTCCCCCCCCCCCCCCCCACTCCAAGACTGAGGCTCACATTATTTCACCACATGAACATTAAAATTTAAAAATTGCAAGTTTCTGACTGGAAAGACATTTGCATAGTACCAGACAACATGGAAACAAAGGAAGCCAATCCCTGCCCCCCAATACACAGAAAGAGACCGGGTCAAACCAGTTAGTCATGTGACCACCTGTTGGCCAACTAGGGAAGTTAGGGCACTTGTGATGAAGGGTCACTGACCTGAAACGTTAGCTCTGCTTCTCTCTCCACAGATGCTGCCAGACCTGCTGGGTATTTCCAGCATTTCTTGTTTTCATTTCAGATTTCCAGCATCTGCAGTATTTTGCTTTTATATTATATTAGGGGAGTTTTAAACTGGAAAAACAGATTTTGAACTCGGAACACCCTGTGCTCATGGACTGAGAACATCTCCTCTCTTGTCTGCCTGCCTCCATCTCTGTACCATGGAACTGAATCTTGTGAAGACATGTAAACACAAAGAGAGAACAGTCTTCTCCATGAACAAGGATTAAGACGAATACTGGGCCCCAATGAAACGCAAGACCACATCTTCAATCAAGGACTACAATGGGTTTGGGAAACAGTAACAAGATATTGCCTCAAACTGTTCTACTTATCGTTTCTTCTGCTCTTTTCTGTCCCTATTTCCATGTGTGTATTGTATGTGCATGGTCGGGTGGGTGCGTCATATATCCGTAGCCGTGAACCGTATTAGAGTTTAAGTTATAAGTTTTAATAAAATTTCATCTTTCTTCTTTAAACCACAGAAAACCTCTTTGTGCTCATTCCTTTGCCTTATAAAAGGGAAAGTTGTGAACAAGGATTCACAAAGGGGGAGTTCAAAACACAGTGTGATTCAAATTAAACCCTGTTACAATAAGACCAGGTGAAGATAGTAACAGACCCCTAGACACCTGGTCATAACAATGTACAAAGGGACCTGGGTATTCTTGTCAATAAGTCCTGAAAGCTAACATGCAGGTGCAGCAAGCAATTAGGAAGTGTTATGACTGACCACTCAAGACAAAGCCCCTAAGCAAAATATATGATTCTGATTGTGGTGGGAGAAACGCACTGTTGATTCAGTCCTGCTCCTCCACAGATTGCCTCACATATCCCTTTAAACTTACCAAATTAAAGAAAACCACAGCCAAATTGACCCTCAAATGAGGCTAACAAAACCGGGTGTCTTTAGAACAACAATTTAACTGTTTAATTAGTAAAACTAAATTCTTAAACACTAACAAGTTATAAACAACATTTAAAATAGAAAAAATAGTGTCCTTGCAGATTTATGCTCCTGCCAAGTGGAATCTTCCAATGTGGAACAGTCCAAGGTTGCTCGAAGTCCTCACAGCCGTCCGATGGGGGAGAAAAAGGGTCTTCAACAGTAGGACAGTCAGTAATTTATTTCAGAAGTTGAAGTATGCTCTTCTTCTGCAGTGATGAGTTGAGCAATTATAGTTCAGTAGTTAAAGTAACTTGGCTTCAGAATTGTTTTGAGGGGTGAAACAGTGATCAGCCTAAAATGCACCTTCCTTCAGTTTCTACATCAAAGAACTCTGTCAGGTTCATGCTGGTCCAGCTATCTGTCTGTGTCTGTTAACTGTCTCTCAAAAGCCAGTTTTTCAGCTAGTTTCAAACGTCAATCGGCAACATTGTATCTTTGTCCTTGTTCTCCAAACGACTGTATTCTAAGGCAATGCGAATACACATTTGAAGCCGGCTGTATCCTACGGCAATGAGAATGCAACCTTTGACTCAGTCCCTGGAGCCTTAAAGCAGTACTGATCCTTTTCCAGCCTTAAAGGCACACTGCATACTTCCTGGAAAATTAAAAAAATACAGGATCATAACAATTGAATGGTAATGGTATTTTAGCCTTAATCACAAGAGGATTTGAGTACAGGAGTAGTGAAGTCTTGCTTCAATTGTATATGACCTTGGTTAGACCTCACCTGGAGTACTGTGTGCAGTTTTGGTCCACTTACCTTAGAAAGGATATTATTGCCATAGAGGGAGTGCAACAAAGGTTCACCAGACTTGCTCCCGGGATGCCGGGACTGTCCTATGAAGAGAGATTGGGGAAACTGGGCCTGTCTTCTCTAGAGTTTCGAAGAATGAGAGGTGATCTTATTGAAACCTACAAAATACTTAAAGGGATAGATAGAGTTGATGTTTCCCCTGGTTGGGGATTCTAGAACTAGGGGACACACTTTCAAAATAAGGGGGAAGCCACTTATGTCAGAGATGAGGAAAAATTTCTCGACTCAGAGGCTTGTGAATGTTTGGAATTCTCTACCCCAGAGGGCTGTGAAAGCTCAGTCATTGAGTATGTTTAAAGCAGAGATTGACAGATTTCTAAATACAAATGATGTAAGGGGATATGGGGATAATGTTGGAAAAAGGCATTGAAGTGGATGATCAGCCATGATCCTATTGAATGGCGGGACAGGCTCAATGGGCTGAATGGCCTACTCCTGCTCCTATGTTCCTATTGTCAAGACTTCCTTAATAATAGATTCCAGCACTTTACCAATGACTGATATTAGCCTAACTGACTTGTAGTTCCTTGTTTTCTCTCTCCCTCCTTTCCTAAAAAAACAGTATAACATTTGCCAACTTCCAATCTCATGAGACCGTTCCAGAAAATCATAGCTAGCACATCCACTATGCAGCTATCCCCTTTAGAACCCTAGGGTGCAGGCCATCAGGTCCTGCAGATTTGTCAGAATTTAGTCCCTTAAGTTTTTCCAATAATTTTTCTCTGCTGATATGAATTTCCCTAATTTCCTCACTCACATCCATGCCGTGAGTGTTGCCATCCTCAGGCATGTGAGCACATGACTTCCTCAATCGAGAAGCTGGCGACCCTCATGGAGAACCAGATCCCACAAATGCGCGCAGACCTGCACACCATTGCCTTGGTCATGCGCTTGACACAACAGTGGCAAGGTGAGAGAAAGATGAGGACCCTGGAGTCTTCTCCAGCTGCTCGTCCTTTTCTCTGATGAGCAGGGAGGTTCAAGTGAGCCTTGAAAGGGAGGAAGAGAAGCTGGCCTCTACAGAAGGCGACTGCCCTCAGGGCACTTTGAGTGTGGATAGTGCTCCCCAGCCCCTCCGCCAGTGAACCCAGCTCCGGCAGCCACAATACCTGAGGAGAATCCTGCACCTGAGCAGGAACCCCTCAGGCAGCCGGGGCCCTTCAGGCCTCAGGCAGCCAGAGGATGGCCGCCACAATCGTCACAGGCCAAGTGGCAATGTGATCAGCAGCATGCCTCCAACCCAACTGCTGGTGCAGGTGGATACACTCGCAAACATATAAAGAAAAGCACATAGACACACTTGGGGTTTCACTGGTGAATTTGACATTTGTTTTATGTTATGAAGTGTTTTTGTTTTTAGAATTAACTTTCATTGTGGAAAATAATTATTCCATCATGCCTTAATTGTGAGCTGCTGACTTCTCCCTTCCCCCTCAGTAGCTGTCAATGTAGGAATAGCCTTCATTTGATGAGCGGGTTCCATGGACCATTACGCGTGGTTAAGCTGGGCACTAGGCATGGAAGACAAGTAGAAAGGAGGCATAAGACTGAATGCATTAAAGTGCGGATTTTACTCTGAGAGGTCATCATGGTGCCTCTTGCCTCTTTGGCCTGTCACTCAATGTGCCTGGCCTCTTGTGCAAGGGGTTCAGCATCCAGTGCTGCCTGCTCATCACCCTCCTGCATGTCCTCCTCATCGATTGAGGACTGGTATTCAGTCATGTCCTCATCATGCAAGGCCTCCCCCCTCTGCAGTGCTAGATTGTGCAGAGCACAGCAGACCACCATGATATGCGGAGACACTCACTGGGGTATACTACAGAGCTCTACCGGATCGATCCGGGCAGCAGCATCTCATCTTCAGCAGCCCAATGACCTGCTCAATCGTCGCTCGGTTGGAGCCATGCCAAGTGTTGTACCTTTCCTGTGCTGCAGTGCAAGTGTTCCTCACCGGTGTCAGTAACTATGCCTTCAATGGGTGGCTCGTCCCTGAGAATCCATTCCTGAAGGTGAGCAGGGGGCCTGAAAAGCTGCAGCACCCAGGACTGTCAAAGTATGTCGGCATCGTGGCTGCTTCCTAGGAAACCTGCAGGAAATGCTTTCGGTGGTTGCAGACCAACTGAATGTTGATGGAATGGAAACCCTTCCTGTTGATGAAGGCGGCTGACTGATCCACTGAAGCCTTGATAGGCACATGCGCGCAGTCGATCACACCTTGCACCTGGGGGAATCCGGCAATGGCCCCAAGTCCGATAATCCTCTAGGCCTGACTGTCAGGGTCGGTCTGATAGCGCACATAGTTGCCGGCCATCTTGAACAGGACATTGGTTACCTCCTTGATGCAGTGGTGTGCTGCTGCCTTGGAAACCCTGCATATGTCTCTGGTGGATCCCTGGAAAGATCCAGATGCGTAAATGTTAAATGCCATGGTGATCTTCAAGGCCACGGGCATAGGTAACCTTCAAATCCCATAGGTCACAACTCTTCCTGCAGCAGGGGGCATAAGTCAGTGACAGCCTCCCTGGAGAACCACCATCTTTGCTGATAATACCGCTCGGATATTTAGAGGTGAGTCCAGTACGCTCTTTGGCGCAGGTGGGCCCTTCTTGGCATGGCCGGCTGCTGTCGCTCTCATCATGGAGCTTCATGGGCAGTCCAGCTTCACAGGCAGGTGCAGGTGCCTCCTGGTTCTCCCTCCATCAGAGGCGCCACAGTAGGCCACAGGGGTCCAAAAAGACAGGGTGTATGAGACCCATGCAAGGTTATCAGTGGGCCTCCAGAGCGCTATTCTTGCAGAGACAACCCTGCCCTAGCAGTTTTACCTTTGCTATTTCTCTTTGCAGGCTAGTTAATGGCCTTGCTGATGGCCAACCCTCTCACCCAACAGTATGGGCACCTGATATTGTCATCAAACAGTATGGGTACCCAGTACTGCCATCCATAACCAAGCCCTCCTTGCAGACCACCCGAGACCAATCCCCACCCCCCCCCCTGCAGACCACTGGGACCAAACCCACCCATGCAGAGTGCACAGCACTGCAGTCTGACAATGACCTCCACTCCCCCCTCTTACCCGATGCAGTGCTGGTTATGGCTGCCTACCCATTGTGGCACCGAGACCTTGCCTCGGTGCTGCCCGCTTTCCACGGCCGGGGTTCCGAAGGCACGTGCGGGCCGCCCATCACCCACTTAATTCCAAGTCCCCCATTGAATTACAATCAATTACATGCTAATGTATTAAAACTAACTGCTCTACAATTTAAACTGCACCCCCATCGCTTCTGGGCACCAACGCCGCCTCGGTGCTTTCCCACCGCTGACTAAATTCAGAACCTACGTCATGAGGTTGGATTTCCAGACGGACTAGTCTGGCGCAAGTCTCCAGCCCCCCCACGCCTCCATTCCCGTTCCAAATGGGTTCACTAAATTCAGCCCAATGGAGGAGAAGGATTATGCTGGAGCCTATCTTTACTCAGTCTTGCATTTATTTTACAAAGTAAAAAGATTACAAACGCGCAGCTCCTCACTCAAACCTTGACTAGTTTCAGTAAGTGTCTCCTTAAATATACTCAAGTAAGACCCTAATTAACACCCTCCACCTGCATATGATTAAACACAAATAACAGAGAGACAGTCATGGCAGCCCCAAGAAATTAGGTGGGTGCATAAAAGGGACAATGGCTCAGAGAGTGATATGGCCATAGGCACACAGTTGCTATCAGGTCTGTGCAGGCTGCTGGATGTGTGTTGACTATGCGCTCAGGCAGTGCAGGGGGTCATCACCCTGTTGGCATCACGGGAGCGTAAGAGGAGGGGGTCAGGCTGCCAGACACAATTGGGAGGCCTCCTGATTGCAAGGAAGGCAGCAGCTGGCAATGTGAGCATGACTCTTGGATTTTTGGTCTAGTGGCGATGAGGAGCAACGTCCTCCACAGGAAGGGCAAAGCCCTGGGCACAAGGAGGGCAGAGGAGTGGGACGAGAGACATGAAGGCTGCAGAAGACTGTACCTATTCAGGCAGATGGTCACTGAGATTTGTGCTTTCATCATGAAAGACCTCACACCCCACGGCACTGCTCGCCATACCCTTCCAGTAGCCATCAAAGTCACTGTGGCCTTGAAATTCTTCGCCTCTGGCTCCTTCCATGGATCAGCTGTAGACCTTGGTGGCATCTCGCAAGTGGCTGAACACCACTGCATCTCACAGGTCACTGATGCCATATTTGTGAGAGCTGGACATTACATACAATTTCAGGCAGATGGGGCCTCGCAGGCACAGAAGGCCGTGGGTTTCGCTTCCATTGCTGGATTCCCCCAAGTACAGGCTGTCATCGATTGCAACCATGTGACCATCAAGACGCCTAGTGATTGGCCAGTGAAATTCATCAGCAGGAATGCTTTCTACTCCCTCAACTTCCAACTGGTCTGCAACCACAGAGCTTCCTCCATGTGTGCACTCGCTTTCCTGGCAGCTGTCATGACTCCTTCATCCTCTGACAATCCAGTCTGCCACAGCTCTTCATTCCACCCTCCAGACTACGTGGTTGGATTCTAGGGGACAAGGATTATCTCTGGAAGAGATGGCTACTCACCCATTTATGAAACCCTGAGACAGAGACACGGAAGTGCTACAACTGCAGCCATCTGCTCACCATCGAGCAGGCCATCAGGCTTCTGAAGATGCTGTTCCAGTGCTTGGACCAGTCGGGTGGCTACACAGGGAGGTGGCTGGGCCTGGAGCCGACTCCAAGGGTCTTGTCAGGATGCCATTAACGTTAGGGATTATATGATTCAGGCATGTTTCAGCTGAGCTCTTCTAACCCAGGAGAACGACATGGTCTAGAACTCACTTTGAGCTGCCTGTGAGAACACTTCCATTGTAGATGCAACCTGGAATAGATCAACCCTTAACACCACTGAAGGATGCACACCTGTCCAGGTATTTCACTGTTCAAGGACCGTTGCTCCCCTTCACCACTTCATCCCTCTTTTCCTGTCCTGTCATTAAAAAATGGAAGCTCACGTATCTGCCTTCATGTGTTCATAATTACATGTTCAAAAAGAAAAAAAGTGCAGTTACACGAGAAACAAACCCCAGTGACTCACTCAGTGCTCTGCCTGACGCAGTGGCCTTCGCTCTCAGCCACTTCTACGCAGTGCTCCCCTTGTGGCCTCGGATCAGGTGGAGACAGCCTGTTTACTTGTCTCTGCTTGCGGGTGAGATACACGTGGTAGTCATTCTTGTCATGGAGGTGCCAGTGGGGGCATCTCCAGCAGCTGCTGCACTGGCGTCATTGCAGGGGCAGCCTCTGTCACTGGGTCCTACTGCACAGAAGGTCCGTCTGAGGAGCCAAGGAGGCCGATGATGATGATGGCATTCATGGCACCCTCATCCTCTTCAGTGACTGCCTCAGCCCTTAGCTGATGCTTTGGATGGCTGGAGAGGACCAGCTGGAGTGCAACTGGCATCCCTCCAAACTTCCCTGCGCCATCAATGCCACTGACTGGTCAAGGCCACATAGTGTGCCATGCATTCGGTGAACATCAATGCGCAGTTCCTGCATGCAGTTAGAGTCCTGCCACATATGACTCTCCATGAGGTTGGCCATTCTCTCAATGGAGGAGCTCATGCATTCAATGCCCTGAGCCATGGTGGCACACATGTGCTGAATGGACCCCTCCATTCTCAGCCCATGACCCCACACTGCCTCAGGGAACTCTGACATCTGGGAACACATCTGTTGCTGCTGGTTGAAGTAAAATCTCCTTTCCTGTAACTCCCAAGGCCCTGAATCTGTGCCTAGCTGAGCAGGACTTTGTTTGTCCTCCATCCTCTGAGGGAGGGGGGTGGTCTGCCAAGTCAGGGTCTCCCTCTTCCATGGCAGTGGCAATGTGAAGGATGGGCCCTCCTCCAGTTTGTGCCCTTTCATGGGCATTGTGAACCTCAGACACCTCAACTGGTTTTTCTGCTGGAGTTTGAATGCCAAGAGGCCTCTCCTAAGTGTCTGGTGTTGTATTGCAGAGGCCAGTGAGAATAAGGTCATTGAACCATTTCCTGCACAGCACCCAGTTCCTCCTGACCACAATCTGTCTGCTCATGCTCTCGCCACCTCAATCCAGGCCTGCTTAGTTTGGGAGACTGCCCTTCTCCTGCCACCCTCTGTAAAGAGAACCTCCCTTCTCTCCCTCACTGTTTCCAGAAGGATCTCCAGGTCTGCATCTACAAAGCAAGGGGCAGCCCTGCCCTGGGTTCCAACCTCTTTCGATCCTGCTCCTTGAGTATTACAGCAATTAATTCACTAAAACAGCAGCCACAGTAATGGCTGCCATGGTTTGTTTATATCAGGCCGCACTTTGTCCAGCGTCCATTCACGCCCCACGGCCGTTAATTAGTTGCCCAACCCGCCATCCATTCAATTAGCAGGCCGTCTCCAGAAAATTCAGGGCATGATTGGGATCTGGAAACAATCCGATGTCTGTTTCCTGACCTCAGAATGAAAATCAGGCCCTCTGACTCTCATGCTTCATTTATTAGAGAGTCCTAATTGCACAAATTGGGCAGTGTCTAATCCCTACATGATCCAGTTCCAATAAAAAATTTAATTTGCATAGCTTCAAATTTATGCAAGCTGATTCTAAAGTAAGCCTTCTGAGTCTTTTATCATATTCAATGCTAGAAATGGATTTCAAATTGAATTTTTGTACATCTGCGATAATTACATTGATGCACATTACCGCTTTCCAGTGCCACCGAACAGCTGACAGAATTTTTTATTGATAGAAAAAATGTTACTTTGGAAGGTGGAAGGAAGTGATGGTGACAGTAAAAAGCAGAATAAATCCAACCTGGCCAATTACCAGCCTGTCAGTCTGCTCTCGATCTTCAGCAACGTGATGGAAGGTGTCATTGACAGTGCTATCAAAGGCACTTGCTCAACAATAACCTGCACACTGACGCTCAGTTTGGGTTCCACCAGGGCCACTCGGCTCCAGACCTCATTACAGCCTTGGTTCAAACATGGACAAAAGAGCTGAACTCCAGTAGTGAGGTGAGAGTGACTGCTCTTGACATCAAGGCAGCATTTGACCGAGTATGGCATCAAGGAGCCCCAGCAAAACTGAAGTCAATGGGAATCAGGGGGAAAGTCTCTGCTGGTTGCAATCAAACCTAGTGCAAAGGAAGATGATTGTGGTTGTTGGAGGTCAATCATCTGAGCTCCAGGACATCACTGCAGGAGTTCCTCAGGGTAGTGTCCTCAGCCCAACCATCTTCAGCTGCTTCATCAATGACCTTCCTTCAATCATAAGGTCAGAAGTGGGGATATTCACTGATGATTGCACAATGTTCTTCACCATTCGCGACTCGTCAGATACTGAAGCAGTCTGTGTAGAAATGCAGTAAGACCTGGACAGTATCCAGGCAAAGTAACATTTGCACCACACAAGTGCCAGTCAATGAACATCTCCAACAAGAGAGAATCTAACCATATCCCCTTGACATTCAATGGCATTACGATCACTGAATCCCTCACTATCAACATCCTGGGGGTTACCATTGACCAGAAACTGGAGTAGCCATATAACTATCATGGCTACAAGAGCAGGTCAGAAGCTAGGAATCCTGTGGCAGGTAACTCACCTCCTGACTCCTCAAAGCCTGTCCACCATCTACAAGGCACAAGTCAGGGGCATGATGGAATACTCTCCACTTGCTTGGATGGGTGCAGCTCCAACAATACTCAAGAAGCTCAACATCATCAACAAGCTTGATTGGCACCCCATCCACCACCTTCAACATTCACTCCCATCGCCACCTCTGCACAGTGGCAGCAGTGTGTACCATCTACAAGGTGTACTGCAGCAACTCACCATGGCTCCTTAGATAGCACCTTCCAAACCCATAAACTCTACCACCTAGAAGGCAGCAGATGCATGGGAACATCACCACCTGCAAGTTCCCCTTCAAGCCACACACCATCCTGACTAGGAACTATATTGCCGTTCCTTCACTGTCGCTGGGTCAAAATCCTGGAACTCCCTTCCTAACAACACTGTGGGTGTACCTACGACCCAAGGACTGTAGCGGTTCAAGAAGGCAACTCACCACCACCTTCTCAAGGGCAATTAGGGATGGGCAATAAGTGCTGGCTTGGGCTGGCGACGCCCACATCCCTTGAATGAATAAAAGAAGTATAACAATAATGGCCCTGAGCATCTGCAGGAATTCTGTTGGATTCCAGCTGACTCTGATGGAACTTACCAGAAGATGGTAGGCACCCAGTTGTGCTGGATCTATGCTGTTTCTGGGATTTTCCAGCCTGCTTTGTAAGGGTAGAACATCCACACGCTCCTTATAAGGTAAATGTTTTGAGGGGCGGAGCAGGGACAGAAACAGCCTTTGCCAGAAATCCCTGCTTCCCTAGCTCATTTTGGAGCTGCCATTGTGCTAGGGGCCAGTACACCAAACGAAAAGAGGAGTTTGAGCCCCACACATAGGATCCATTTCAGTGAAAGGGGCCCTCCCCCCAAAGCAGCTAGGCACCAAATGTGGTAGGCAGGCTTTGGTGCTGAGCCCTTTTTGGAGCTTGTGCCTGCCTACACCATGCAATTTCTTCCACTGACCGCACAAACTCTGGCAAGGTTAACACTGTAAATTACCGATGGGCAGCATCCTGTGGATTTTGGGGCCAAATGTCCGATAAAATAATGACCTAAAAATAATATACAAATACTTAAACTTCTCTGAAAACCATGGAGGAATGAACACAATCTTTCTGCTGTCCACATCTCTGAGGTATACAGATAACTGTGCTACTTTGAGTTTAATCAGGATTAAGCCCATATAACCAATTGATAGATTACAATCTTAAAGTAATCTGTCAATAATCTTTAGATAAAACTGGCTGGTGTGGACATGATACATTACTACACAGAATATGTTTTGCACCAGATTATTAATATCATTATGCTCACACTATAAACTGAACTCCAACATAAAATGAATATAATACTAGGAACATATTTCAGATTTAGCTATTAACATTAAAGACAGTTAACTTTATCTGCAAGTGTCTCCAGCTCCAACCTATTCCACATGGGTTCTAACTTAAGTTACCCCTTCATGATTCAGACCTACTCATGATCTTAGATAGCTCCATGATATTCAGCTTTTGCTGCTTCCTGAGATTCATGCTCAAGGCAATGTGCTGCTACATGCATCCTCTCAACCTATTCCTTTAGCACCCTCTTTCAGAGTTATTCTGGTCGTTTCATCCTTTCCCTGAATCGCTGCGTTAACAAAAAGCTTTTTTTCTTCCTTTCAGGTATGAAGAATTGCAAGCTTCAATAAATCTTAGATACCAACATCCCTCTGGATCCTTCTTCTTCTTCACTTCCCTCTGGTCCCATCCCTCCTTCTAATCTCACCCTTTGCTCTGTTTTCACTATCCACTCTGACCTTCCCTTCTCTGACCCTGAATAATCAGTCCTCACCTAAGGCCTCAGCTTCATCTGCTTATGTCCCCAGCTCAGTGAATTTCGAGGTTGACACAATGCTGAGCTCTTCTTCAGTCACCTTTACCTCTGAACCTGTGCCCATATCTTTGACCAGGTGTCTTTTCCCCCAACACATCTGACTCTTTCTCCCATCTTCAGAATTCTCATTCCACCTGGACCTTTCCCTCAGCTGTCTCAATTTCTCTACTCCCCTCATTCACTCTAAGTTACTCCCTCTAAATGTACAGAGCTACTTTCACTCAGGTCCAACCTTAACATTGTCATTAAGCGTGCTGACAAGGGTGATGCTCTAGTTGTTTGGTGTACTGACATCTGCCTTGTGGAAGCTGAATGTCAACTCTCTGACACTTCCTTCTACCTCCCCCTGAACCATGACCCCACCACCAAACATCGAGTCATTGTTTCCCAGACCATTAGTGACCTCATCTCCTCTGGAAATCTTCTCTCCATGGCCTTCAACCTTATAGTCTACCAACCCACTTCTACCTCCTTCCCAACATCTACAAACAGGATTGCCCTGGTAGACCCAACATTTCAGCCTGTTCTTGCCCCATGGAACTGATTTCTTCCTATCTTGACTATTTTTTCTTCCTTTGTCCGGTCTCTTCCAACATACATCCCCAGTTCGTCTGACATCCTCCACCACTTTACCAGTTTCTAGTTTCCTGGCCTGAACTGTCTCTTTCTCACAATGGACATCCAGTCCCCCAATAGGATAGCCTGTGGGCCCTCCCCTTCTTCCTTGAATGAAGGCCTAACCAGTCCCCATCCACCACCACCATCCTGCTCCACCTGGCTGAACCTGTACTTAGATTGAACAACTTCTCCTTTGACTCCACTCACTTCCTCCAAATAAAAGGAGTCATTCAAGGAACATATGTGGGTTCTGGCTATGCCTGCCTTTCCACAATATATGTAGACCATTCTTTGTTCCAGTCCTAGTC
This sequence comes from Heterodontus francisci, assembly GCF_036365525.1. Classification (NCBI taxonomy): domain Eukaryota; kingdom Metazoa; phylum Chordata; class Chondrichthyes; order Heterodontiformes; family Heterodontidae; genus Heterodontus; species Heterodontus francisci. The sequence continues at coordinate 83,983,550 of NC_090372.1, forward strand.
AGGTCCCCTCCCTCACCTTTTTTATCAGTACATTGATGACTGTTTCCTTCTCTCACCCCGAAGTGGGAAATTTCATCAACTTGGCTTCAAATTTCTATCCCTTCCTTGCCTTCACATGTTCCAACTCTGACTTTTCTCTTCCACATCCCTTCCTCGCCTTCTCTATCTCCATTTCTCGGGAGAGGCTGTCAACCAATATCTTCTATAAATGCACCGTATCCCATAGCTATTTTTCTTACACTTCCTCCCACCCCATTTCTTGTCAGGACTCTCCCCTCATTCTTCCAGTTTCTCCATTGCCTCAGTTGTGATGATGCTACCTTCCACACCAGTGCTTCTGATATGTCTTCCTTTTTCCTTTAGATCTTTTATAACTCTCAGCAAAGATATATTAGTGTGAAAAAGAAAGACTCCAGGAGAAGGATGCACCATCCATGGCTAACTAAAGAAGTTAAAGATAGTATCAACTTGAAAGAAAAAGTGTACAATTCTGTGAAGATTAGTGGTAGATCAGAAGATTGGACAGATTTTTAAAATCAGCGAAGAATGACTTAAAAAAGGGAGAAATCAGAGTATGAGAGAAAGCTATCTCGAAATATAAAAACAGATAGTAAGAGTTTCTACAAGTATTTAAAAAGGAGAAAAGAGTAATTCAAATGAGCGTTGGTCCTGTAGAGAGTGAGGTCTGGTGAATTAATAATGGGTAACAAAGAAATGGCAGAAGCATTGAACTGGTATTTTGAGTCCATCTTCACTGTAGAAGACACAAAAAACATCCCAAAGATACTTGAAAAACAAGAAATAAAAGGGAGGGAAGAACTTAAAACAATCACAATCACCAGGGAAAAGATAATGGGAAAAGCTAAAGGCTGACAAGTCCCCTAGACCTGATGGCCTGCATCCTAGGGTCTTAAAAGAAGTGGCTGCAGAGATAGTAGATGCATTAGTTGTGCACTTCCAAAATTCCCTAGGTTCTGGAAAGGTTCCAGCGGATTAGAAAATAGCTAATGTAACACCAAGAAAGAAGGGAGACAGAAATCAAGAAACTATAAGCCAATTAGCCGAACATCTGTCAAGGAAAATGCTAGAATTCATTATTAAGGAGGTTATAGCAGGACATTTAGAAAATCATAATGCTATCAGGCAGAGTCAACATGGTTTTATGAAAGGAAAGTTTTGTGTTTGACTAATTTAATAGAGTCCTTTGAGGAAGTTACAAGCAAAGTAGATAAAGGGGAACCAGTAGATGTGGTGTAGTTGAATTTACAAAAGGCATTTGATAAGGTGCCACAACAAATGTAAATTACTACACAAGATAAGAGCACATAGTGTAGTGGGTAGCATGTTAGCATGGATAAAGGACTGGTTAGCTAACAGGAAGCAGAGAGTATGGATAAATGGGTCTTTCTGGGGTTGGCAGGATGTGATTAGTAGAGTACCACAGGGATCAGTGCTGGGGCCTCAACTATTTACAATCTACATCAATGGCTTGGATGAAGGGACCGAATGTATGGTTGCTAAATTTGCAGATAACACAAAGATAGACAGGAAGGTAAGTTGTCAAGAGGACATAAAGAGTCTACAAAGGGATAGATAGGTTAAGTGAGTGGGCAAAAATTTAGCAGATAGAGAATAATGTGGGAAAATGTGAACTTGTCCAGTTTGGCAGGAAGAATAGAAAAGCAGAATATTATTTAAATGGGAGTGACTGCAGAAGTCTGCATTACAGAGGGTCTGGGTGTCCTTGTACATGAATCATGAAAAGTTAGTTTCCAGGTACAGCAAGTGATTAGGAAGGTAAATGGAATGTTGTTGTTTATTGCAAAGGGAATGGAATATAAAAGTAGGGAACATACGTACATGCAAACATATGAACATACGAATTGGGAGCAGAAGTAGGGCATTTGGCCCCTTTAGCCTGCTCTGCCATTCAATAAGATCGTGGCTGATATGTTTGTGTCTGGAATTCCACACTCCCTGTACTGCTATAGTTGTACAGGGCCTTGGTAAGACCACATCTGGAGTATAATGTACAGTTTTGGTCTCCTTACTTAACAAAGGATAAAATTCCATTAGAAGCAATTCAGAGAAGTTTCACTCGACTACTTACTGGGACAAAGGGGTTATCTTATGAGAAAGGTTGAACAGTTTGGGCCTATACCCATTGGAGTTTAGAAGAATGAGAGGTGATCTTATTGAAACATATAGGATCCTGAGGGGACTTGACACGGTGGATGCTGGAAAGATGTTTCCACTAATGGGCGAGATTAGAACTAGGTGACTCAGTTTTTAAAAAAGAATCTCCCATTTAAGATGGAGATGAGGAGAAATTTTTTTCTCCCAGAGAGTCGTTCGTCTGTGGAATTCACTTCCTCAGAGAGCAGTAGAGGCTGCGTCATTGAATATATTTAAGGCTGAGTTAGATAGACGTTTGATAGACAAGTGAGTCAAGGGTTATGGGGGGGTGGGGGGGAGGGGCAGGCGCAGACAGGAAAGTGGAGCTGAGGCTACATTCAAATGAGCCTTGATCTTATCAAATGGCAGAGCAGGCTCAAGGGACGAGTGGCCTACTCCTGCTCCTGGTTCGTATGTTCCTCAACTGAGGATTTCCTTTTAGCCTAGTTGATTGTGTCTGTCCTATTTCTGCACTTCTGCCGTCCCTCCTTTCCCTCCCTCCCAGAACCATGATTAAGTTTATTTTGTCCTCATCTTCCCCTTCTCCACCAGCCTTCACATTCAACGGATTATCCTCTGCCATTTCCACCAACACCAGCATGATGCCATCATCAAACACATCTCTCTCCGGACTGTTCCCTCTGGGACACCCTGGTCCATGCTTCGAACACCTCCGACATCAGCTTCCCTTTCTATGGTACCTTTCCATGCAAGCGCAGGAGATGCAACACCTGCCCTTTCACTTTCTTTCTTCCTTCCCGTCATCCAGGGCCCGAAACGATCCTTCCAGGTGAAACTTGTACTTCTTTCAATTTAATATACTGTGCTTGCTGCTCACTATGCAGTTTCTATCGTGGGGAGAATAAACATAGATTGGGTGATCGTTTTGCTGACCACCTCCATTCAGTCTGCAAATGTGACCCTGAGCTTCTGGTCGCTTGCCATTTTAATTCTCCCCTCTGACCACTTTGCTGTCGATCACCTATACTGTTCCAATGTAGATTAACAAAAACTCAAGGAACAGCACCCCATCTTTTGATTAGGAACTTTACAATGCTCTGGACTCAACATAGAGTTCAACAATTTCAGATCATAACCACTACTGCCATTTTTTCAGACAATAGGCACTGGTAATGATTCTGCTGTTGCTATTTAGACCTCCGTTGTTTCTTTAGCTTCTTTACTTTTCACATTATCACCCTCTTTTGTCTTGCACCATCATTTTAGTTTAGTTTAGTTTAGTTTAGAGATACAGCACTGAAACAGGCCCTTCGGCCCACCGAGTCTGTGCCGACCATCAACCACCCATTTATACTAATCCTACACTAATCCCATATTCCTATCACATCCCCACCTGTCCCTATATAATTCCCTACCACCTACCTATACTAGGGGCAATTTATAATGGCCAATTAACCTATCAACCTGCAAGTCTTTGGCATGTAGGAGGAAACCGGAGCACCCGGAGGAAACCCACGCAGACACAGGGAGAACTTGCAAACTCCGCACAGGCAGTACCCAGAATCGAACCCGGGTCCCTGGAGCTGTGAGGCTGCGGTGCTAACCACTGCGCCACTGTGCCATTTAATGTCTTCTTTCTTCCATCCAATGACAGACCATCCCTTTTGTTCTTTCTTCTCCTCCCACTTTCCCTGCTAAAAATTATTAGCTGTCTGAACATTTTCCAGTTCTGAGGAAACATCATTGACCTGAAACGTTAACCCTTTTTCTCTCTCCACAGATGCTGCCTTACCTGCTGAGTATTTCCAGCATTTTCTGTTTTTATAGCATTAAAAAGATATTTGTTTCTTGTGGTGTGTTCTCAGAGTTTACTAGCTGGACATTTGATATATAGAAACAGAAAATGCTAGAATTATTTCCATTCCATTTTATTGCCTTCACTTCTGCTCTGATCCCTTCCCCTCCCTCCCAGAACCATGATAGGGTTCCCCATGACCTCACCTTCCACCCCATCAGCCTCCACATTCAAAACATCATCCTCCGCCATTCCTGAAACCTTTAGCATGATGCCACCACCAAACACATCTTTCCCTCACATCCTCTTTCAGCATTCCAAAGGGACCATTCCCTCCGTGACACCCTGGTCCACTCCTCTATCACTCCAACGTGCCTTCCCCTTCCCACCCCATCTGCCCTTTTACCTCCTCCCTTCTCACTGTCCAAGGCCCCAAACACTCTTTCAGGTGACCCAGCAATTTATTTGTACTTCTTTCAATTCAGTATACTGTATTCACTGCTCAAGACACAGTCTCCTTTACATTGGGGAGACTAAACGCCGATTGCTTTCCAGAGCACCTCCATTCAGTTTGCAAGCATGATGTTGAGCTTCCAGTCACCTGTCATTTTAATTCACCCGTCCTCTTACACTCTGACCTCTCTGCCCTTCTATACTGTTTCAATAAATCTCAATGTAAGCTTAAAGAAAAGCACCTCATCTTTAAATTCGGCACTTTAGAGCTTTCCAGATTCAACATTGAGTTCAACAACTTTAGGTCATAACTTCTGTTCTTTTTTGTTTGTTTTTGAATGGCAGCTGTCAGTAATGATTCTGCATTTTCCCATTAACATCTCCTCGTGACACATCTTTTGGTTTTTTACTTGTCCCTTTACCACTCCCCTTTTGCCTTGTGCCATCATTTTTTGTCATATGATCTCTCCTGACTTCCACCCTATCACACACCTTGCTTTTTATTCTTTACCTCCCCTCCCATCTTTCCCTGCCTCTGTACTTGTTTTAAACATGTTATGTCTCTAACTTTTTCCAGTTCTGATGAAAGATCACTGACTTGAAATGTTAACTCTGTTTCTCTCCCCACAAATGCTGCCGGACCTGCTGAGTATTTCCTGCATTTTCTGTTTTTATTTCAGATTTCCAGCATCCATGGTGTTTTGCTTTTGCACTTGACATATATAGGCTGGAAAAACATGAATTGGACCCTGATACTATTTGCTCTTTACTTAATTAATCTTGCACAGTAAGGTATTCATGCAACACAAAAACAAGCTTTCAATGTTTTTAAAATCGTATCTTTAAATTTGAAAATAAATGTTGTAAGGAAGCTAAGATCAAAGAACAAAGAACAAAGAACAGTACAGCACAGGAACAGGCCATTCGGCCCTCCAAGCCTGCGCCAACCTTGATGCCTGCCTAAACTAAAACCTTCTGCACTTCCGGGGTCCGTATCCCTCTATGCCCATCCTATTCATGTATTTGTCAAGATGCCTCTTAACGTCTCTATGGTACCTGCTTCCACCACCTCCCCCGGCAACAAGTTCCAGGCACTCACCACCCTCTGTGCAAAGAACTTGCTTCGCACATCCCCTCTAAACTTTGCCCGTCTCACCTTAAACCTATGTCCCCTAGTAACTGACTCTTCCACCCTGGGAAAAAGCTTCTGACTATCCACTCTGTCCATGCCGCTTATAACTTTGGAAACCTCGATCATGTCGCCACTCCACCTCCGTCGTTCCAGTGAAAACAATCCAAGTTTATCCAACCTCTCCTCATAGCTAATGCCCTCCAGACCAGGCAACATCCTGGTAAACCTCTTCTGTACCCTCTCCAAAGCCTCCACGTCCTTCTGGTAGTGTGGTGACCAGAATTGCATGCAATATTCTAAGTGTGGCCTAACTAAAGTTCTGTACAGCTGCAGCATGACTTGCCAATTTTTATACTCTATGCCCCGACCGATGAAGGCAAGCATGCCGTATGCCTTCTTGACTACCTTATCCACATGTGTTGCCACTTTCAGTGACCTGTGGACCTGTACGCCCAGATCTCTCTGCCTGTCAATACTCCTAAGGGTTCTGCCATTTACTGTATACTTCCCACCTGCATTAGATATTCCAAAATGCATTACCTCACATTTGTCCGGATTAAACTCCATCTGCCATTTCTCCGCCCAAGTCTCCAACTGATCTATATCCTGCTGTATCCTCTGACAATCCTCATCACTATCCGCAACTCCACCAACCTTTGTGTCGTCAGCAAACTTACTAATCAGACCAGCTGTATTTTCCTCCAAATCATTTATATATACTACAAACAGCAAAGGTCCCAGCACTGATCCCTGTGGAACACCACTAGTCACATCCCTCCATTCAGAAAAGCACCCTTCCACTGCTACCCTCTGTCTTCTATGACCGAGCCAGTTCTGTATCCATCTTGCCAGCTCCCCTCTGATCCCGTGTGACTTCACCTTTTGTACCAGTCTGCCATGAGGGACCTTGTCAAAGGCTTTACTGAAGTCCATATAGATAACATCCACTGCCCTTCCTTCATCAATCATCTTCGTCACTTCCTCAAAAAACTCAATCAAATTAGTGAGACACGACCTCCCCTTCACAAAATGCTGCCTCTTGCTAATAAGTCCGTTTGTTTCCAAATGGGAGTAAATCCTGTCCCGAAGAATCCTCTCTAATAATTTCCCTACCACTGACGTAAGGCTCACCGGCCTATAATTTCCTGGATTATCCTTGCTACCCTCCTTAAGCAAAGGAACAACATTGGCTATTCTCCAGTCCTCTGGGACTTCACCTGTAGCCAATGAGGATGCAAATATTTCTGTCAAGGCCCCAGCAATTTCTTCCCTTGCCTCCCTCAGTATTCTGGGGTAGATCCCATCAGGCCCTGGGGACTTATATACCTTAATGCTTTGCAAGACACCCAATACCTCCTCCTTTTTGATAATGAGATGACTGAGACTATCTACACTCCCTTCCCTAGGCTCATCATCCACCAAGTCCTTCTCCTTGGTGAATATTGATGCAATGTACTCATTTAGTACCTCGCCCATTTCCTCTGGCGCCACACATAGATTCCCTTCTGTGTCCTTGTGTGGGCCAACCCTTTCCCTGGTTACCTTCTTGCTCTTTATATACGTATAAAAAGCCTTGGGATTTTCCTTAATCCTGTTTGCCAATGACTTCTCAGAACCCCTTTTAGCCCTCCTGACTCCTTGCTTAAGTTCCTTCCTACTGACTTTATATTCCTCAAGGGATTCATCTGTTCCTAGCCTTCCAGCCCTTATGAATGATTCCTTTTTCTTTTTGACAAGGCTCACAATATCCCGCATTATCCAAGGTTCCCGAAACTTGCCAAACTTATTCTTCTTCCTCACCGGAACATGCTGGTCCTGGATTCTAATCAACTGACGTTTGAAAGGCTCCCACATGTCAGATGTTGATTTACCCTCAAACAGCCGCCCCCAATCTAAATCCCAATCATTAGATTAAAAACCAATGAAAGGAGATTGAATCACTGGTTGCAAAAAACTTTCATCAATATACATGTTCTTCTCTGATTCTTTTTAAAGTTCCCTACCCATGAGTTTCTCAATTTATTGTCTTGCTGTCAGCTCAAAGTACAAACATCCATCTTTCTTACGGAGTTATTATTCTTTGTTTTACACAGTGATTACTGGCAAAAATATGTGCCTGAACTCATTCCTTGCCACTAGTGTGATGTCTGCCAATTTAAAAAATGCTGGAAACTTATACCAATGACTTACCATATTATTTCAATAAAATTCAATTATTTTGAGCAAGTTAGAAATGGTTAGAAATTCGCAGAATAAATCTGACTCATATTTTGGAGTGACTATATTGATTTAATCTTCCAACAATTTGTTTTTAGAAATGTTTAAATCTCTTCAGCACTGAAAGGAAGAATTGCATACAGATACTTTAGTAGTGAAGGTATACAAAAGGAAAGAAATAACCTCATCACAGACATTCACACACACATAGTTATTAGCACAGTAAATTGCCAATTCAGAAATCATACAGGTTTGTGTTCAAAAGCCTAAAAAGCCTAAATCAACCTATTTCCTTGTGCTAGGCAGACCTTAAAGGTGCAGTGCAGTCAGCAGTTTCTGGTTTACACACAAGAAAGGGCAACATTCATATAGTTGACAGTTGAGTTTGAATTAAAGGGGTACTGAGTAATGCAGAAGATCAGCACACTGTCGTTTCACATCAGAGAAATTATCTTGAATCCAATCCAAATGGATGTAATAAAAATCTTCTCTTTCTGTGGACTGTCTTACTCAAAATGATTCTGGATTGTTGAATCTACTGTCTCAGATTGGACCAGTTTGTTCACAATCTCAGTGTCCCATTCAACCCTGAGCTGGGTTTCCAAGCCTATAACCTCTCCAGCAAAACATTGCACATCACTGCCCCTGCCTTAGTCCATCTGTTACAGAATCCCTCCTTTGTGGCCTTCAGACTTGGCTATTCTAATATATAAACAGAAAATGCTGGAAATATTCATTAGGCAAGCACCATTTGTCGAGAGAGTTACAGAGTTAAAGTTTCACGTCGGTGACCTTTTGTCGGAACTGGAAAAAAGCTACAAATATAATAGGTTTTGAGCAAGCACAGGGGTAGGGAGAGGTGGGTGGCAATAGGAAAGAACAAAAGGGAAGGTCTGCAATAGGGTGGAAGGTAGCAGTGATTAAATTAACAGTAAAATCATTACCAACAGCTGCTGTACTAAAGAAATAGAAGCAGTGTTGTGTCTAGAAGGTTGTAAAGTGCCTAAGTGAAAGATGAGGTGCTGTTCTGCAAGCTTTCATTGAGTTTCATTGGGACACCATAGGAGGACGAGGACAGAGATGTCAGAGTGGGAGTGAGGCGGAGAATTAAAACAGCGAGCGACTGGAAACTCGCGCCTGTGGACTATAAGGAGGTATTGTAAGAAAAAATTCTTTTTAAATGCATTCACGGCAAAAAGCTTGGCCATATTCCCCAGCATGTCCTACAACAAACCAAGCTGGACTAAAAACAAAATCTCCTGTACAAATTTCAGTCTTTCTAAAATAAACCTGCTGAACTGTGAGACTAAAACAAATGCGATCAGGAAAAACAACAGAGATAGTGCGGGCAAGCGAGAGACACTGGTGTTTGAATTTATGAAGACCAGGCCTTGGAAAGATGGTACAACTTAGATAGGCGAAAGCACAATGTTCCAGCAAAATACAAACATCTTTTTCTGAAAGACTGAGTGCAAGGGGCTTCACATAATGGAAAATTACTGGAGGAAGTGAAAGACAGATGGACACCTTCTGGGCGAGTTCAAAACATATGGTTCAACAAAGAGTGCAAAATATTATTGGGTATTGTGCTTTTAAAAGAAGCTTTATAGGATGGTGTGACCAGTCAATGTAGTAACCCAGGTTCAGCCCCTGAAAAGGGGTATAAGAGGTTGAACACATCAAAGATCTTTACTGCAGTTGCGAGAGACCAGCACTGCAGTCACAGGAAGGAGAAACCCAACCGAGTGTCGGAAGTAGACTCTGCAAAAAACGGGAGTTGGTCAGTTCAGGTGAAGATACGACTAGTTGGCAACATATTTGAGCAATCTAATGCGACGTATTGTTGAAGGATTCATTTGCTGGGAGTAAAGTAGCAAAGCAGTTCTGTTGTATTTTTTATTATTATTTTCTTTTCTTTCTCAACCTGTTAAATTTGTAATCCTTTTCTGTAAACGTTTTGATTTTTCTGTAACCATTTTAAATCTCTGCCATTTAAAATCTGTAACCATGGGTACAAATAAATTAATCCCATTAAACATGTCAAGAATACGTTGTATGCCGAATGATGATTTTTTTACCCATCGGTTGGAAACCTGAATTAAACTTTAAAAAACAGGAGAAAAAGGAACTGATAAAATATAGATATAGATAAAGATAAAAGCAACTAAAATGACCACCACAATTTGCATCAAAATATCCTACATTCCAATGTATTGAGGTGGAGACATAAGGTCTGGTCAGAACAATGACTTGAAAATTTTGAATGGGCTACCTGGCCTGCAAGACATTAAAGGAAATCTTGGAACATTAACACTGGTGGAGATGGACCACTCAAAGGGTAATTACTGGAACAATGGGACACCGAGAGAGACTGGATTTCTTAGACATCATCTAAATAAGTTGCAAGAGAGAGAATACACTGGACCATTATGTGAATGACCCATGATCTGTGTGAAACTAGCTGCTCTTTCTATCTGCAGACAGACAAGCAACTGAGACTGACCAGTATAGGACCCAGCCGGGAGTCTCTCTCTCTCTCCAGGCCACCTTGCAAATTTGTACCCCGCCTGCTGGCTGTAACCATTCAAGCCTATCATTGCTGCAGACAGAGACCCAGTGAAGAAAACCATCTGCATCACTGTCTCTAAGAAAACCCGAACCAGCTGGCCACATCTACAAGCCAGAAACCTCAGGGCCATCGCATTCATCCGGAAGACAACTGAGTTATCAAACTCCACAGACTGTATACTCTTTTTTTTATTGTTCTGGGCTCTAATCCAACCAATCTATTCTTCTCCACTCTGTAACGTGTGTGTGATTCTCATGTGTGTGTGAAAGTTGGAGCTTAGTTTATTATTTTACTTAGTTTTTTTTTAAGTACAATAAAACAAACCCGTTTCTTGCTTAAACTCAAGAAAACCTGTCTGATTGGTTCTTTTTGAGCATAGTGCGTAAATGGTTAAACACTCACTAAATTGGCAACCCTATCGACTTTTTTAAAAAACGCTGTTGTGGTCAACCAAGGAAAGGGACAAGAGGAGAGCTTTTCAACTGCTCCTCACTTGATCGTAACAGAAATTTGGGGGTTCATATCCATGATCAAAACCCAAAGATAAATGAGAAATTGGAAGCGAGAAACCAAATTGATCCCCAGTGAAAAGGACCTCCCGCCTTGCCTGCACAGCCTGGAGGAGAGTGACCAGGGAGGCTTTGCTGAACTGTAGGGCCACCCTGGAGCACCCCTCTGTCATCCTTGACTTTTGGTGTCGTCCTTTAAATGCAAAGGTGACTCCACCGTGTAACTGCTCTAACTTCTGGCTGCAAGGTTTGTCTTGTGTTTGAAAACCAATGCAAGACCAGTGAGGAAATCTGTGCTGTTGACATGGTTTTTCAACTATTACACATTGACACATGTTCACAAACACTTTGCTTCTGCAGCAGCTGATCATAGTTATTGGTGTAATATTTCTAGGTGGCAATGCAGTTAGAATATGAACATATTTTCCTGTTTTCATACAAAGATCATTTAATTGCAGTTACATGTCTTTTCACATAACAATTTGCAGAGATATAAATACAGATTCCAAATGTATATTAGTCTATGGTTTTTCACAGTCAGATGATTAGAAGCCCATGGAATGCAAATATTCTTCTATTATGGTTTTATTTCTGTTGTTTATTTGCCTTTTATGGTACATTTAAGTCTCACATGTTGGAAAGTGTGAAATTAAGATTATTCACCCAGGTGTGGCACGCCTACAAGAAGCAATGTAACGCTTGAGCTGAAGAAGAGGATCGCAACTTCTCAGGCCACTGGGACACAGCAGGATAAGTATGTGGCAGCAAAGCAGAAAGTGCTGGGGAAACTCAGCAGGTCAGGCAGCATCTGTGGAGAGAGAAGCAGGGTTAACTTTCAGGTCGTAAAATTCAGGCCTATGTGTATGAATGTGGCGGGGGGGGGGGAGGTTAGATTAAAATAAGAAGTTATAAGTTCTTTAGACATAGGTTTACCTTAATAGTGTTTAAGATTTATTTTGTTAATAAAAAGTTAATTTGTTGTTGTCTAAAGATACCTGGTTTTGTCTGTTTCATTCCGGGGTTACTAGAGTTAGAATTAGAATTAGAATTAGAATTAGAATTAGAATATTACAGCGCAGTACAGGCCCTTCGGCCCTCGATGTTGCGCCGATCATCTGACCTACACTATTCCATTTACATCCATATGTCTATCCAATGACCACTTAAATGCCCTTAAAGTTGGCGAGTCTACTACTGTTGCAGGCAGGGCGTTCCACGCCCCTACTACTCTCTGCGTAAAGAAACTACCTCTGACATCTGTCCTATATCTTTCACCCCTCAACTTAAAGCTATGTCCCCTCGTGTTTGCCATCCTCATCCGAGGAAAAAGACTCTCACTATCCACCCTATCTAACCCTCTGATTATCTTGTATGTCTCTATTAAGTCACCTCTCCTCCTCCTTCTCTCTAACGAAAACAACCCCAAGTCCCTCAGCCTTTCCTCGTAAGACCTTCCTTCCATACCAGGCAACATCCTAGTAAATCTCCTCTGCACCCTTTCCAAAGCTTCGACATCCTTCCTATAATGCGGTGACCAGAACTGCACGCAATACTCCAGGTGCGGCCTCACCAGAGTTTTGTACAGCTGCATCATGACCCCGTGGCTCTGAAACTCGATCCCCCTACTAATAAAGGCTAACACACCATATGCCTTCTTAACAGCCCTATTAACCTGGGTAGCAACTTTCAGGGATTTATGTACCTGGATACCAAGATCTCTCTGCTCATCTACACTACCAAGAATCTTCCCATTAGCCCAGTACTCTGCATTGCTGTTACTCCTTCCAAAGTGAATCACCTCACACTTCTCCGCATTAAACTCCATTTGCCATCTCTCAGCCCAGCTCTGCAGCCTATCTATGTCCCTCTGTACCCTACAACACCCTTCGACACTATCCACAACTCCACCGACCTTCGTGTCATCCGCAAATTTACTAACCCACCCTTCTACACCCTCATCCAGGTCGTTTATAAAAATGACAAACAGCAGTGGCCCCAAAACAGAACCTTGCGGTACACCACTAGTAACTAAACTCCAGGATGAACATTTGCCATCAACCACCACCCTCTGTCTTCTTTCAGCTAGCCAATTTCTGATCCAAAGCTCTAAATCACCTTCAACCCCATACTTGCGTATTTTCTGCAATAGCCTACCGTGGGGAACCTTATCAAACGCCTTACTGAAATCCATATACACCACATCCACGGCTTTACCCTCATCCACCTGTTTGGTCACCTTCTCGAAAAACTCAATAAGGTTTGTGAGGCACGACCTACCTTTCACAAAACCGTGCTGACTATCGCAAATGAACTTATTCTTTTCAAGATGATTATAAATCCTGTCTCTTATAACCTTTTCCAACATTTTACCCACAACCGAAGTAAGGCTCACAGGTCTATAATTACCAGGGCTGTCTCTACTCCCCTTCTTGAACAAGGGGACAACATTTGCTATCCTCCAGTCCTCCGGCACTACTCCTGTCGACAATGACGACTTAAAGATCAACCACAACGGCTCTGCAATCTCCTCCCTGGCTTCCCAGAGAATCCTAGGATAAATCCCATCTGGCCCAGGGGACTTATCTATTTTCACTCTTTCCAAAATTGCTAACACCTCCTCCTTGTGAATCTCAATCCCATCTAGCCTAGTAGGCTGTATCTCAGTAATCTCCTCGGCAACATTTTCTTTCTCTACTGTAAATACTGACGAAAAATATTCATTTAACGCTTCCCCTATCTCCTCTGATTCCGCACACAACTTCCCACTACTATCCTTGATTGGCCCTGTTCTAACTCTTATCATTCTTTTATTCCTGATAAACCTATAGAAAGCCTTAGGGTTTTCTTTGATCCTATCCGCCAATGACTTCTCGTGTCCTCTCCTTGCTCTTCTTAGCCCTCCCTTTAGATCCTTCCTGGCTAGCTTGTAACTCTCAAGCGCCCTAACTGAGCCTTCACGTCTCATCCTAACATAAGCCGCCCTCTTCCTGTTTAATTTGGCTGTTTTCCGATTGGGTGTAAAAGTTTAATAATATGCTGCGACTTGTGGAGTGACGGGACTGAATTGACAGTACATTGCTCCCACTGCCGTTGTAACATATTTAATTGGGTGGCTCGTTCCAGGATCAGAATCAGATTAATTGGGGGGCTAGCATTTGGAATCATATTAATTACTTGTCTCTGGGATAACACATAAATTGGAATCTTCCATCTGGCATATTAATTGCTCTCATGTCTGGGATCATTTTAATTGGAAACTTGATTGTTGGGATTCAAATCTAATGCCAATTACGAAATTAAAAGGAACCAGGTTCCTTGTATAATAAGGTACAGTCTATACCATTGTGTTAGCATTAGTAGTTGCAGCAGTTTTTGGGTAAGAAGAATGTTTCCCTCAGTGACTTGATAACTTTAACTAAGAAGAAACTAAAAGAATTGACAGCAAAATTGGGGTTAGAATTGAAATCAGATGAGAAAAAAGCAGTGTTTTAATTGACCTAATAGCCCAACATCTGGAATTAGAGGAAGAAGACGAAGAGGAAGAAGATGAAGATAGGAAGTCAGAGAGTGATGCAGTAGAATTGGCTAGAATTCAGTTGGAAACGAAAAAACTCGAGCAGAAACAAGAAATGAAAAAACTTAGGTTTCAACAGGAAACAGAAAAAGAAATAGCAATAAGAAAACGTGAATTGAAAAAAGAGGAAAGGGAAAAACAACATTTCAGAGAGAAAGTGAAAGAGTAAAGAGGGAATTTAGGCTAAAAGAGATGGAACTAAGACAATTTTCCAAGGAAAATTTGGGTCAAGAAGAACCTGAATTCAGCTCAGGACCCAGTGAAAAGCTATTTAAATTTATACAAGCTCTTCCTAAGTTTGAGGAAAGGGACATGGAGGTATTTTTTATATCTTTTGAAAAAATAGCCAAACAGATGAAATGGCCGAAGGAAAGCTTATGTAAAGCAGATAGGTAGGCAGAGCTCATGAAGTTTGTGCCATGCTTCCTGAAGAGGCTTCTGCAGATTATGAGATGGCAAAAAAGGCTATTCTTGCTGTGAATGAGTTAGTCCCTGAAGCTTACCATCAGAAGTTTTGGAATTTACAGAGATTGTTTGGGCAGACGTATGTAGAATTTGAGAGGGTGAAGCAAATTAATTTTGACCATTGGATATGGGCATTAAAGATGGAAACATATGAGAAACTTTGAGAGTTGAATCTCTTGGAGGAATTGAAAAATTCCATTCCTTCAGTAGTGAGAACTCATGTCGATCACCTGAAAGTTTTGAAAGTAAGGCAAGCAGTGGAAATTGCTGATGATTTTGAGCTTGTGAATAAGCCAAGACATTTTGTCCATCACCCCCATAAACCCGAGAAGGATAGAAAGTGGGAGCGTGAAAGGAAGGCAAGTAGCCGGGGACAAGAAGGAACAGCTGGGAATGTCCCAGGATCACCTCCTAAGACCAGAAAGGAAGGTGCTGAGGGTAGAAGTGAGGTTCGCAAGCCAAAGTGTTATCATTGCCACAAAACAGGTCATCTTCATTCAGAATGCTGGAAATTGCAAGGTAAACCCAAAGAACTTGTTGGGGTATGCAAAGCTAATGCAGAGAAAAAGACTCTGACTGAGAGTATAGCAGACCAGGCCATAGCTTTAACAGCAGCTGTAAAACCAGATCCAAAAACTAACGTGAGTGTAGAAGTTAAGAATAAGCTACCTGAAGTTATAATAAATCTTTGTCAAAGGGGAAAGTAACTCCATATCATTTAAGTGAGACAGGAAAACCTATCATTATATTCAGGTATACAGGAGCAACCCAAACATTCTTGCTGGGGAAAAATATAATTATTCCACCAGAGAGCACCTGGAACGCTAAAGTTTTGGTTAATGCAAATGGTGGGGAGTATATACCCATACCTTTATATAAAGTACACCTAGAAAGTGACTTAATATCTGAGATGGTAACTGTAGGAGTTGTCCACAGTTTGCCAGTAGAGGGAATCAATCTACTCCTAGGAAATGATTTGGTTGGATCAAAAGTATCATTTTCTCCTATAATTACAGAGGAACCAGGTGGATTTAGGGAAATGGAGCAATTACAGGAACAAGTTCCAGGAATATTTCCTGCATGTGTAGTCACCCGAACAATGGCTAAATAGGATCCATTGTTGGAGGTAAAAGTGGCACGACAAACAGATAGCCAAATATCTGAAATCTTATTTGGCAATTTAGATAATCCAAATGTGATGTTTAACAGATCTTCTAGCATTGCAGCACAGCAAGCTGATCCAGAGATATACCAAAGAGCACAAACGGCCCTGACAGAAGCTGAGGCGAAAGGAGTTCCAGAAGGCTATTATATGGAAAACAGGGTTTTGAGGAGGAAATAGAGACCGCCTCGTAGACCTGCGAACGAAGATGGACAGTTTTTGAACAGATAGTGGTACCACCTAAGTATCGCCAGGGATTATTAAGGTTAGCACATGACATTCCTTTTGCAGGGCATTGGCGAATTCAGAAGACCAAATCATGCATAAGCCAACATTATTACTGGCCAGGACTTACAAAGGATATGAGACAATTTTGTAGGACCTGCCATACATGTCAAATAGTGGGAAAACTGCAACCTACCATAAAACTGACACCACTAGTTCCCATACCAGTAATTGAGGAACCATTTAGCAGGGTATTGGTTGACTGTGTAGGACCCTTGCCAAAAACAAAAGCGGAACATCAATAAATACTTACTATGTGGATTTGACTGCTCAATTGCCAGAGGCCATTCCTTTGAGGACAATTACTGCTAGAATAATAGTAGAAAAATTAACCCAATTCTTTATGAAGTATGGGTTACCACTTGAAGTTCTAATTTCATGTCTAAGATATTTCAAGAAGTCATGGGCAATTTGGGGATTAGACAGTTGAAATCTTCAGCATATCACCCACAGTCACAGGGAGCTTCAGAGAGATACCACCAAACTCTCAAAACAATGATTAGAATATACTGTCACGAATATCCGCATGCCTGGGATAAAGGACTAGACTTTTATTTGCCATCAGAGGCTCACCAAATGAGTCTAGAGGCTTCAGTCCTTTCGAATTGGTTTACGGACATGAAGTAAGACGTCCTCTAAAACCCATAAAAGATAGATTCTTGGAACAAAAGAATGAATCTTCGATACTAGACTATGTATCTGTGTTCCATGAAAGGTTCACGAAAGCTTGCGGTGTGACTCAGGAACATCTTAAAGCATCTCAATCCAATATGAAAAAATGGGCAGACAAGAATGTGATTTTCAACTAGGGGATGAAATTTTGGTGCTGTTACCATTACAGGGAGAACCATTAAAAGCACGGTTTAGTGGCCTATATAGAGTGATCAAAAGAGTGGGTAACATAGATTACTTGATTGACACCCCTGATCGCCAGAAGAAGAACTAATTGTGCCACATCAATATGCTAAAGCAATATTATTGCAGGGAGGAGGATAAGCCAGTACAGGTATGTCAGGTAATCAGGACTGTTGAGAAGGAGAAGGATAGTGAGGATGAGGCAGAAGCAGGCCTAGAAAATTCTCAGATTGAACCTCCAACTATCAGATTAGCGAATATAGAATGGCTAGGAAAATTAGAAAACATGCTTTTGCACTTAGAAGTAAAACAACGTGAAGACCTAACCAGGCTTTTCACAATATTTAAAAGAGTTTGTAGGGATAAGCTGGGATGTACAGCCTTAGCCACACATGATGTGGATATAGTGGAAAGCGTTCCTTTAAACAACATCCTTACCACTTAAGTCTGGACAAACATGCCCAAGTAAAAGCAGAGATCCAAAGCATGCTGGAGGGCAGCTTCGTTGAACCTAGTCAGAGCAGCTGGAATTCGCCTGTGATCTTGATGCCTAAACCTGGTGAGTTGGTCCAAATTTGCACAGACTACAGAAAAGTCACTGCAGTAGCGAATGCAGACTCATACCCAGTTTCTCATTTAGAAGACTGTATGGACAGAGTAGGCAACACAATATGTCTTAACGAGATAAATGTGTTGGAGGGATACTGTCAAATTCCTTTGAATCCCCAAAATAAGGAAAAGTCAGTTTTTGTTAGACTGGACGGGGTTTTTCAGTATCAAGTGATACCACACAGGTTATTGGGTACTCAAGAAACTTCTGAGAGTATAGTGAACCCACCAGTGGCCAGTGTTCCTAGTTGTGCAGTTCTCCTGGCTGAGGTGATGGTCTATAGGGCCACTTAGAAGAAAAACGTGAAACAACTGGGAGACTATGTTTGGAAGGTTGCAATTGGCTGAATGGAAACAACCTTTGGAAAAATTTAAAGCCAAAAATGTTTTGATGGCATTTATTGTTGTAGTCTTATCACCTTAGATATATATTGGGGAAAAACAACATTATCGCTGCGCTTTGTCACAAATTTAACCATGTTAACTTATATGGATGGCGATGGTACAAAGAAAATGCTGTAAATTATTAGTAGAGTGAATGGGAGGGAATGTGAAAAAATGTTAGTGTTTTTTCCCAGTTTCTTTTTTTTTGTATTGTAATGAAACGCATTTCGGGAATGGCATTTCATTTCGCCAAGGGCGGAGGTGTCACGGACTTGTAATTATTTTTCTCCTCAGGTTAAAAATAGCATGTGTGCCTTTAAGACTATGTTAAAAACCGTGCACCTTTATGGGAGAGAAAGTTCTGGAGACACAGTGTGCCCCAGCTGCATTTTTGTTACCCTGGGTAACAGCAGGAGAGAGAGAGAGGTCAAATGGTAATGTTTCCACTTGGCTGTGTGTGGAACTGGCAAAAACCGGCTGAAACCAGTTAGTTTTGAGAGACTTTCCAATGTAACGTATTGAAGTGAAGAAAGCTGTTTATTCCTTCTCAGCAAAAATTCTACAAGGAACTACAAGCCAAGTTAATTCCCTGAGTAAAGAAGAAAAGCCTTCTTTTTCAGGAAACCATTTGTATTGCTGTGCTCGTCATTCAAAGAACTGTTTAATGCTTGCTGCAGCCGAAGAGTTGAATGCCTATCTTCTGAAGGACTATTTTCATCAAATCCACATGAAGACTTCAAGTGGCCTTTGACTATCTCCAAATTAGAAGACCTCATCCATCAGGAATTTAACCTACAAAGACTTACTTATTTTATTTATTCTTAACAGACGGCTAATTTTAAAAACTCCACTTTTTAAAAACCTATTAACAACTGTGACTTTTGAATGTATGTGTGTTAATGTGGGGTTAGATGAAAATAAGAAGTTATAAGGTCTTTCGACATAGGTTTATCTTAATAATATTTAAGATTTAGTTTTTTAATAAATAGTTAATTTGTTGTTGTCTGAAGATACCTGGCTTGGTCTGTTTCATTTCGGGTTACTAGAGTGTTTAATTTGGCTGTTTTCCAATTGGGTGTGAAAGCTTAATAATATGCTGCAACCTGTGGAGTGACAGGACAGAATTGACAGTGTGTTGCTCCCACTGCGGTTGTAACACCATCCAAAAGCTAGGAACCTCTAAGTCCTAAAACTTGTGACCAACCATTTAGCACTTGTAACTGAAGAGCCCGAGACAGGCTTAGAGTCAGAAACAGACAGCATAACATTGGTTAAGATACAGCTAGAACAGCTGAAACTACAATTAGAATTCCAAGAAATAGAAGGAGCTTTCCAGAAGGAGAAGGAGGAGAGAATCAGGAAAGGGAAAAAGAAAGAGCTTTCCAAAGGGAGTTAATGCAGCTGGAAGTAACTAGGGGAGGACACAATGCACCCAGTGAAGGCACTGCTAGCGAAGGAACTACCCCTAGATCAGGGCTGAGTGCTAAGCTCTTAAAGTTCTCCCAATTGATACCAAACTTCAATGAGGGAGGTGTGGAAGCATTTCTCATCTCTTTTGAAAAGCTTGCAAAACAGCTGAAGTGGCCAGCAGATGGCTGGAGCCTGCTATTGCAGAGCAAATTAACAATAAAAGCCCATGAGGTTTTTCACTGTTGCCTGATGAGAACTCTTCAGGCTATGAAATGACCGAATAAGCCATCCTGAGCGCATATAAGCTGGTACTGGAGGCTTACAACCAAAAATTCCAAACTCTCCAAAAGCAGCGTGAACAAACTTATCTCGAGTTTGAAAGAGTTAAACAACTCGTTTTGGACCAATGGATATGGGCACTTGCAAAACAACTGTTATGACCAGATGAGAAAGGTGTCTAAGGGTCTTTTACTGTCTTCACCTGGTCTTATTGTAACCGGGTTTAATTTTAAACACACAGTGTTTTGAGCTCCCCCTTTGGTGAATCCTTGTTCACAGCTTTCCAATTATAAGGCAAAGAAATGAGCACAAACAGGCATTCTTAGGTTTAAAGAAGAAAAGTGAAATTTATCAAACCTTAAACTTAAACGCTAAAACGGTTAACGCCTATGGATATACGACGCACCCATGCTTGCATGCACATGCGATACACGCATGCAAATAGGGACAGAAAAGAGCAGAAGAAAAATAAAACGGAGAGATTTGAGGCAATATCAGAAGAGTTTCTTGTATACTCTGCTTCAAGCTCACTGTAATCCTTTTGTAAGTAGTCTTGCTTTTCGTTCGGGCCCAGTATTCTTCTTAAACCTTGTTCACTGTTGGAGATTTCTCTCTCTTGAGGTTCATGTGCCTTCGATGGTTTCTGAAGGTGGTGAGAACAAGGTCAGAGCAGACAGGAGAGAGGTGTTCTCAGTCCAGGAGAAAACAGCTTTCTAATTTCAAGTTCCTTGTTGGAAGTTCAAATTCAAAAAACTCCAACAGTCATGTGACCCAAACTGCTCCGGCCATGTCTGTTTATGTATTCAGCCATTTTAGCAGTTAATCTGGAATGCTAGCCTTTCCATCTTCAAAGTCTAGTAATCAAAAGTCCATTGTGGATTAAATTGGAGCAGGGAATAGCCCCTTTGTCCTTTGAAGTACTGTCTGTTGATATGCTAATGTCTTTCTCCAGCCAAAGTCTCCAATTGTTTTTCAAGCAAGTTCTTTCTTCACCAACAACAGTCCGAAATCAATGTTCATGTGGCAAAATTAATTTTCCTCATTCTTAGCAGGTGGGTGGGGGGGCTTGCCTGACACAACCCACATATGAAAACCTCAGAGAGGTGATCTTTCTCGAGAAGCTCAAAAACGCGCTTCCCCTTTCCATAAATACCCACATGGAGGAACAGAAAGTTCCAAGAGCCAGGCAAACAGCAATCCTGACTGATGAATTTACATTTGTCCACAAGCTCTTGACTCAATGGCTCTTGCCCATCCCTAGTCAACTCCCAAAACCTGAAAAGGATAGAAGGTTGGAGGGTGAAAGGAGCCTGAACAGTCATGGCCAAGAAGGGAAAGCGGGACACTCAGGGGGCTCTCCTCAGGTCAAAAAGGACAGTGCTGAGAACAGGAGTGATGCCCGAAAGCCTGTGTATTTCCATTGTAACAAGGCTGTCACTTTCGAGCTGATTGCTGGAAGTTACGGGGAAAACCTGTAGGATTAATCAGGGTACACCAGACCATTGCAGGTTAAGGGACACTGATGGAAAGCACAGCAGACCAGGCTGTGGCCTTAACTGCAGCTGTAAGACCCAGTAAACATGCCACTGTGAATGCAGGAAAACTTAACAAAATCCCTGAGAGTTACCAGGATTTTGCACCCTCAAGTGAGACCAGCAAGCCCATAGTCATACTTAGGGATACAGGGGCCGCCCAATCCCTTCTGCTGGGAAAAGGCATGACCTTTCCCCCAGAGAGTGCATTGAATGCTCGAGGGTTAGTAAAGATATCGGAGGAAGATATATGCCCATACCTTTATATCGGGTGCACCTGGAGTGCAACTTTGTTTCAGAACCAGTAACCATGGGTTTGTCCCTAGTTTACCTGTGGAAGGGGTAGACCTGCTCCTTTATAATGATCTGGTGGGGGAGAAGGTGGTAGCTTCCCCAGTGGTTTTAGAGAGACCAAAAGTGGTCAGAGAGACAGAGCAGTTACAGGAGAAGATCCATGGCATTTTCCCTGACTGTGCGGTGACCCGGTCCATGGCCAAACAAGTTCCGTCAGAGGAGGCTGAACTGGCACAGCAGACAGGTGAACCTACTGTTTGGTTATCTGAAACCTTCTTTGGGAAGTTAGAGGACCCAAAGAATGGGTTAAACAGGTCTTCCTTGGTCCAGGCTCAGCAAGCCGCCCCAGTATTAAAGAAAGTAGCACAGACTGCCCAAACTAAAGCTGAAGCAGAGGGAGTCCCAGAGTGCTACTATTTAGAGAATGAGGTGCTGATGAGGAAGTGGAGACCTCCTCAAAGACCCGCGGATGAAGAGTGGACAGTGATTCACTGGTGCCGCCAAGGTACCGTAAGGAAATATTGAGAATAGCCCACAAGATTCCAATGGCTGGACATGTCGGTATCTGAAAAACCCAAGCCTGCATAAGACAGCATTTTGACTGGCCAAAAATGCACAAGAATATGGTGGAGTTCTGTAAAACCTGCCACATGTGCCAGGTTGTGGGGAAGCCCGAACCTGCAATAAAACTTGCACCCTTAATTCTCATATCGGCTTTTGGGGAACTCTTCAGCAGAGTGCCAGTGGATTGTGTGGGACCGCTGCCGAAAACAAAAGGGGGCTACCAGTATCTTCTCACCATTATGGATCTAGCTACTGATTCCCACAGGTCATTCCCCTAAGAAGTAACTCTGCCAAGGTAGTGGTGGAGGGGTAACCCAATTTCTTACTCAATATGGACTGCCGACTGAGGTCCAGTCGGATCAGGGCACAAATTTCATGTCTGCTATCTTTCAAAAGGTCATGGGTAATCTGGGAATAACCCAGCTAAAGTCCTCAGCCTCCAACCCACAGTCACAAGGGGCTTTGGAACAGTAACACCAGACCCTAAAGATAATGATCAGGACATACTGCTGTGAGTACCCCCATGACTGGGACAAAGGGCTGGAATTTCCTCTGTTTGCAGCCAGGGACTCACTCAATGAGTCCACTGGCTTCCGTCCCTTTGAATTAGTTTATGGACATGAGGTGAGAGGACCTCTTAAACGAATCAAGGAGAGGTCTTTGGAACACAGGGATGAGCTTTCCATGTTAGACTACATCTCCAAGTTCTGGCAGCGGCTCAAGAGAGCCGCTCAGTGGCTCAGGAGCACCTAAAAACCTCACAGACAGCTATGAAAGGACAGGCAGATAAACATGCCAAGGCCAGAACATTTCAGCCTGGAGACCAAGTGTTAGTGCTACTCCCAATACAGGGCAAACCCTGAAATCCCAGTTCAGTGGTCCCTATAAAGTAGTAAAGAGAATTGGCAGGGTCAATTATTTAATTGACGCCCCAGACCGTAGGAAAAAGCAAAGGCTGTGCCACATCAATATGTTAAAGCAGTATCTTAGCCAGGAAGGGGACAAACAGCACATGTCTGTCAGTCAGTCAGGATGGAGGAGGACAAAAGGGACAATGAGGACGAGTTAGAGGGAGGCCTGGAGGATTCCCAAATCAAACCCCCTATTGTCAAGTTAGCTAACACCGAAATGTTAGGAAAATTAGTCACTGTACTCTCCTATTTAAATGCAGAACAGACAGGATCCCTAACAAGGCTGCTCACAGCATTTGAAGAAATTTGCAGGGACAAACCAGGGTGCACAACCCTAACCCTACACAATGTGGATGTAGGATAGACTCCCTGTGTCTGTGTGGGTTTTCACCGGGTACTCCAGTTTCCTCCCACCACCAAAAGACTTGCAGTTGATAGGTAATTTGGCCATTATAAATTGCCCCTAGTAGAGGTAGGTGCTAGGGGAATATAGGGACAGGTGGGGATGTTGTAGGAATATGGGATTAGTGTAGGATTAGTATAAATGGGTGGTTGATGGTCGGCACAGACTGGGTGGGCCGAAGGGCCTGTTTCAGTGCTGTATCTCTAAAATAAAATTAAAAAATTTAAAAAAAACAACATCCCTATCACCTAGGTCCCAGGAAACTGACCCAGGTTCAGGAGGAACTTCAGTATATGCTAGACCACAAGCTAATTGAGCCCAGCCAGAGCTATTGGAGTTCCCCAGTTGTGCTGGTGCTCAAGCCCAGTGGCTCAACAAGGCTCTGCATTGATTACAAGAAGGTTGATGTAGTGAGCAGAGCTGACTCCTACCCAATACCCTACCTGCAAGAATATTTTTATAGAGTAGGAAACACCACCTGCACAACCAAAATTAAAATTTTTCTTACTATTAATCGAAGCAACAACAAAGGTGCATTTTTGTGAAGAAACTTTAAATGAGAAGACTAATTTATTGATTTACTTTCTGGTCACTGTGTTGGTCACTAATTTAGTGAGAAACCTGGCATTTTTTTGCTTGCAAAAGTAGTTAATGTTTGCCTGCACACTTCTTGTAGTGATGCAGAGTATTCTGGTTAGATGTCATTCTGTCAGGAATGATCTGGATCATGCTCTGTCCCTCTGTCTCTGCTCCCCCCTCTCTCTCTGTCCCCCTTTCTCTCTCTCTTTGTCTGTCCCCCCTTTCTCTCTCTCTTTTTCCCCCTTTCTCTCTCTCTCTCTCTCTGTCTGTCTGTTCCCCTTTCTCTCTTTCTCTCTCTTTCTGTTCTCCCTCTCTCTCTCTCTCTGTTCTCCCTTTCTCTCTCTCTCCCTCTTTCTGGCTGTCCTCCCATTCTCTCGCTTTCTGTCTGTCTGTCCCCCTTTCTCTCTCTCTCTCTCTCTGTGACAGCAGTAGAGAGCAGGCACACTTAGCAGATGGTTGGTCAGTCTTTTTAAAATCTCAAGTCAGTTTCACAGCTGACAGATTGTGACATCGGGAACAGCAGTTTCTGAACTTCGGACAGATTCAGGGTTTACGGGCGTGCTTTTTAAAAACCCAACTGTGTAGTGTACCTGCATGATTTGCTGGTGCATAGTGACACCTGGCAGGACCACGTAGACCAACTAGAAGACCTCTTCCAAAGGTTACAGTTGGCTGACCTCGTGGTAAACCTTGCAAAGAGTGAGTTTGCTGAAGATCAAGTAACCTACCTAGGGCATGTTGTAGGTCAGGGGTGAGTGCTGCCCAGAGCAGCAAATGTACAGATGCTGATGGATTTTCCCATCCTCATGACCAAATGGGAAATAATGTGATTTTTGGGGATGTGTGGGTTTTACTGTATGTTTGTCCCAAACTTCAGCACTATAGCCGCCCCACTGACAGACTTACTGCAGAAAAGAGAAAAGGTAGCATCATCAGAGATGCGCCAAACAGCTTTCGAGAGGATAAAAGCCATCTTAACCAATGAGCCGGTAATGGCACCTTCAAATTTTAATAAACCATTTAAAATGGCAGTTGATACGAGTGACCTCGGGGTAGGTGCTGTCCTACTTCAAGACGATGCTTCAGGCATTGAGAGACCAGTTGGGTACTTCCCCAAAAAATTAAACCAACACCAAAGAAAAGGAAGCGCTGGGAAAGTTGCTAATGCTCCAGGACTTTGAGGTCTATGTCCAAAATGGATATAGGGAAAATATAGTCTATACTGACCATACTCCTTTAACCTTTGTGGAGAAATTCAAACATCAGAATGCAATGCTATTTTGATGGAGCCTGATTTTTCAGCCCTAACAGTTAAAAAGTACCCACATTGCAGGAAAAAAACAATGTGACAGCTGATGCGTTATCCAGAGTCGAACTCAATGTAGAATCATCCCAGATGGAAACTAAATCAGAGCATAGCTGTGGCAGTGTGAGATTAAGAAGTGAGTGTTTGAGGATGAATGTGTGCGAACCGTTTCTTTTTTTATCTGCAACCTTATAATGAAATTCTCCCACCATCACGTTTCATTGTGGTGGAGGTGTCATGAACACATGCTATGCCGAATGATGATTTTTTTTAAAGTCCATCGGCTGAATTAAACTTTAAAAACAGGAGAAAAAGGAACTGATAAAAGATGACTGCTAGCAACTAAAATGGCCACCACAATTTGCATCAAAACACCCTGCATTCCAATGTATTGATGTGGAGACGTAAGGTCTGGTCAGAACAATGACCTGAGAATTTTGAATGGGCTACCTGACCTGCCTTCCTTAACTAAACATTAAAGGCAATCTTGGAACATTAATACTGGTGGGGACGGACCACTTAAAGGATAATCACTGGAAAAATGGGGCCCCAAGAGAGATTGAAATTCTTCAACATCATCTAATTAAGTTGCAAGAGAGAGAATACACTGGGCCATCATGTGACAGACCCATGATCTGCGTGAAACTAACTGTTCTTTCTTGCTGCAGACAGACAAGCAACTGAGACTGACCAGTAAAGCATCCAAGTGGGGCCACCTCTCCCTCTCTCTCTCCAGGCCACCTTGCAAGTTTGAACTCTGCCTGCTGGCTGTAGCAATCCAAGCCTATGATTGCTGCAGAGACCCCATGAAGAAAACCATCTGCATCACTGTCTCCAAGAACCAGCTGGCCACATCTACAAGCCAGAAACCTCAGGACCGCCACATTCATCCGGAAGACCAAATTCCACAGACTGTATACTGTATAAGTTTGCAGGAGTTTTGTTATGATCCCTGTGGAGACCAACAAACCAAAAGAACCAAATTTATCAAACAACCCCAATTAAAAAAAACAAATGGACAAGATTTCACTTTTATAACCTTTACTTCAACAATCAAACCAAAATCAACATAAATTGAACATGAATTAACAGACAATTCATGGTCTATATATATATATGTATATATATATATATATATAAAATTACACATTACATGTTAACTATCAGATACAACAAATATAGATCTCTTGAATTGACTAGGCAGTCCACTCAGCATATGTGGCACAATAACAACCACAAAGTTCTTCAAAGCTCTGAACTTCCTCTGGTATATCTCCAGCTCCTGACTTCCAAGATGCAGCCACCAATTCTCATTTGACATAATTTCCCCTTTAACTCGAACATCATGGGTATGTTCTTCACCAAACTGTGCACGATTCCAGAACCTCCTCAATTCTACTCATGACAGTCTTGATGGCGTGGATCCACCAGGATTACCTTTCTTCGAGCACTTCAGTGACAATCCTGTGCATGGCCAGATCTGATTAATCAGTTACTTTAAGTACAGCAACAGCTGCTGGATCCAGTCTTCAATTTCTTCATCTTGCCTGCACTCCACCCCTGTGTGATCTGAGCTTGAATAGCTCTGTATCCCTTTTATCTGGTTCTAATCAGTTTGTGTTTCCCCAGAAACCTAATGCTTTAGTTTCAGTTTTAGTTTGTTTCTCTCTCTATAATGGTCTGTCTCAAAAAAAACAAGCTTTGAAACCAGGATCTGTGCACCTATACGAACATTCAATAAGTCATCTGTTCAGACAACAGCTCAGAAACGCTTCCCCACTGGTCTCGCAGACCACGCATTCCATCACAGTTTTTAAAGCAAGTAAGTCTCATAGTGTTCAGCAAAATGATCACCCAACCTTTGTTTAGTCTCCCCAGTAAGAACATAAGAAATGGGAACATTCAGTAAGATCAGAGTTGATCTTGGACATTCAACTCCTCTTTAGATGGTTTCCAGCAATTTATTTTTAGAAACTATGAAATCTCTGTTCAACAAATAAAGAATGGCACAAGCTGCTTTAGTAGTTTAAGTGTACAAAAGGAATGAAATACCCTAGTACCCAGTGTAGAGGAGACTGCAGGGTGAGTGGCGAATACAGTATACCAAATTGAAAGAAGTACACGCAAATCGCTGTTTCACCTGTGAGAAGTGTTTGGGACCCTGGACAGTGAGAAGTGAGGAGGTGAAAGGGCAGGTGTTACATATTCTGCGCCTGCACAGTAAGGTACTGTGGGAAGGGGAGCAGGTGTTGGGGGTGATGGAAGATTGTACCAGAATGTCACAGAGGGAACAGTTCATTCAGAATTCTGAAAAGGGAGAAGGAGGAGGGAAGATGTGTTTGAAGGTGGCATTGTGCTGGAGGTGGTAAAAATGGCAGAGGATGATTGTTTAATGTGGAGACTAGTGAAGTGGAAGGTGAGGACAAGATGAACCCTATTGTGACTCTGGGAGGGAGGGGAAGGGATGAGAGCAGAGTGAGTCAAATGGAACAGATACAGTCAAGGGCCCTGTCAACCTTGGTGGAATGGAATCCTCAGTTGAGGAAAAAGGAAGACATATCGGAAGCACTGGTGTGGAAGGTGGCATCGCCATATCAGATCACAGAATCACAGAATCGCAGAATAATACAGTGCAGAAGAGGCCCTTTGGCCCATCGAGTCTGCACCGATGCATTAAAGACACCTGACCTGTCGACCTAATCCCATTTGCCAGCACTTGGCCCATAGCCTTGAACGTTATGACATGCCAAGTGCTCATCCAGATATTTTTTAAACGATGTGAGGCAACCCACCTCTACCACCCTCCCAGGCAGTGCATTCCAGACCGTCACCACCCGCTGGGTAAAAAAGTTCTTCCTCAAATCCCCTTTAATCCTCCTGCCCCTCACCTTAAACTTGTGTCCCCTGGTAACTGACCCTTCAACTAAGGGGAACAGCTGCTCCCTATCCACCCTGTCCATGCCCCTCATAATCTTGTACACCTCGATCAGGTCACCCTCAGTCTTCTCTGCTCCAGCGAAAACAACCCAAGCCGATCCAACGTCTCTTCATAGCTTAAATGTTCCATCCCAGGCACCATCCTGGTGAATCGCCTCTGCACCCCCTCCAGTGCAATCACATCCCTTCTATAATGTGGCGACCAGAATTGCACACAGTACTCCAGCTGTGGCCTTACCAAAGTTCCATTCAACTCCAACATGACCTCTCTGCTTTTGTAATCTATGCCTTGATTGATAAAGGCAAGTGTCCCATATGCCTTTTTCACCGCCCTATTAACCTTCCCTTCTTCCTTCAGAGATCTATGGACTAACACGCCAAGGTCCCTTCGTTCCTCAGAACTTCCCAGTGTCAGGCCATTCATTGAATACTTCCATGTCACATTACTCCTTCCAAAGTGTATCACCTCACACTTTTCAGGGTTAAATTCCATCTGCCACTTTTCTGCCCATTTGACCATCCCATCTATATCTTCCTGTAACTCAAGACACTCAACCTCACTGTTAACCATTCGGCCAATCTTTGTGTCATCCGTGAACTTACTGATCCTACCCCCCACATAGTCATCTATGTCATTTATATAAATGACAAACAATAGGGGACCCAGCACAGATCCCTGTGGTATGCCACTGGACACTGGCTTCCAGTCACTAAAACAGCCATCTGTTATCACACTCTGTCTCCTACAGCTAAGCCAATTTTGAATCCACCTTATCAAGTTACCCTGTATCCCATGTGCATTTGTTTTCTTAATAAGTCTTCCATGTGGGACCTTGTCAAAACTTTGCTGAAATCCGTGTAAACTACATCAACTGCACTACCCTCATCTACACACCTGGTCACATGTTCAAAAAATTAAATCAATTTTGTTAGGCATGCCCTCCCTCTGACAAAGCCATGCTGACTATTCCTAATCAAATTTTGCCTCTCCAAGTGGAGATAGATTCACTCCTTCAAAATTTTCTCCAATAGTTTCCCTACCACTGACGTGAGACTCACTGGTCTGTAGTTCCCTGGCTTATTTCGACAACATTTCTTAAATAGTGGGACCACATTAGCTGTTCTCCAGGCTACAGATGTGAAGTACTTGTTCAACACCCTACCAATGTCCTCTGGCTCCACCCACAGATTTCCCCCTTGGTCCCTAATGGGTCCTACTCTTTCCCTGGTTAACCTCTTCCCATTGATATACTTATAGAATATCTTGGGATTTTCCCTACTTTTACCCGCCAGAGCTTTCTCATATCCCCTCTTTTCTCTCCTAATTGCTTTCTTAAGCTCCATCCTACACTTTCTGTACTCCACTAATGCTTCCGTTGATTTTCTCTCCTTGTATTTGCTAAAAGCCTCTCTTTTCCTTCTCATCATACCCTGAATGTTTCTGGTCATCCATGGTTCTCTGGGCTTGTTGCTCCTACCTATTAACACTGCTGTTCTGTAGATTTCCCGACAAGTAACTCTTTCCAGTCTACCTTGGCCAGATCCTGCTTTATTTTACTAAAATTCACTCTCCCCCAATCCAAAACCTTTTTTTGCAACTTGTCTATTTCTTTCGCCATAACAAGCTTAAATTGTGCCATGTTGTGGTCGCAATCACCAAAATGCTCCCCCACCAACACATCAACCACCTGTCCGGCTTCATTCCCCAGAATTAGGTCCAGTATTGCACCCTCCCTTGTTGGATCCTCTAGATATTGAGCTAAAACGTTCTCCTGTATACATTTTAAGAACTCCACTCCATCTAAGCCATTAACACGATGACTATCCCAATTAATGTTGGGAAAGATGAAATCACCTAATATAATTACCCTATTATTTTTACACACCTCTGAAAATTGTGCACATATTTGCTCCTCAATTTCCCGCTGACTATCTGGGGGTCTATAATAAACACCGAGCAATGTGGCTGTCCCTTTTTTATTCCTACACTCTACCCATAAAGCTTCATTTGATGCCCCCTCCAAGATATCATCTCTCCTTACTGCAGTACCTGACTCCTTAACTAATATTTCAATGCCCCCTCCTCTTTTACCCCCTCCTCTGTCTCGCCAATCCTGCCCCTCCCTCAACCATGTCTCCGTGATAGCTACTATATCACAATTTCATGTGTCAATCCTTGCCCTTAACTCATCTGTTTTACCTGTAATACTCCTGGCATTAAAGTAGAGGCCATCCATCCTGGTCTTACTCCCTTGAAACCTCCTTCTGCTGTATTCCCTCTGACTTGTTTGCTTTCCTGTGTTTAGCTGTGGCCGTATTCTGCCAGGAGTCTGTGTCCCCTCCCCCTGCCAAATTAGTTTAAACTCCTCCCAACAGGACTAGCAAACCCACCAGCAAGGATGTTAGTCTCCCTCTGGTTCAGATGTAGACTGTCCCACTTGTACAGGTCCCACCTTCCTCAGAAACGGTCCCAGTGGTCCAGGAATCTAAAACCCTCCCTCCTGCACCAACTCTTAAGCCACGCATTCATCTGTGCTATTCTCCTATTGCTATACTCGCTAGCACGAGGCACTGGGAGTAATCCAGAGATTACAACCCGAGAGGTCCTGCTTTTTAGTCTACTGCCTAACTCCCTGAATTCTTAATGCAAGACCTCATCCCTCTTTCTACCTGTGTCATTGGTACTAACATGTACCATGACCTCTGCCTTATCACCCTCCCCCTTCAGGATGCCATGCAGCCGTTCAGTGACATCCCGGACCCTGGCACCAGGGAGGCAACACACCATCCTGGAGTCATGTTGACAGCCACAGTAGCGCCTATCTGTTCCCCTGACTATAGAATCCCCTATTACTATTGCTTTTCCTCTCTTTCCACCTTCCTGTGCAGACAGGCTGCTTGTGGTGCCAGAAGCTTGGCTCTGTCCGCACTCCCTGGAGGAACCAGCCTCATCAGCCTCCAAAATGGAATACCGATTTGCAAGTGGGACCCCAGGGGACTCCTGAACTACCTGCCTGTTTCTCTTGAACTGCCTGGTGGTCACCCATTCCCTTCTTCCTCAAGTCCCTTCAGCTGTGGTGTGACCACCTCTCTAAACATGCTATCCACGATGTTCTCAGACTCGCGGATGCTCCACAGTGTTTCCAGCCGCCGTTCCAGCTCTGAAACCCAAGCTTCTAGGAGCTGCAGCTGGACACACTTCCTGCACACATGCTGGTCCCAGGGACTGGAAATATTCCCGATTCCCACATGCAGCAAGAGGAGCAAACCACGGCTTTAAGCTCTCCTGCCATGACTAAACCCCTTAAATTTAAAACTTTCGAAGACTATTATAATAAAAAAATAAATCAACTAAGTCTTGCTAAAACAATGACTTACAATTCAATCCAGTTTGAAAAATACCCACCAGGACTTACTCACCAGTCAGCTGTGTTCTTTGGAAACTCTCGGCTCCCCTCATGCTCTTTGAGGACAGGTAGGAAATGAAAGGAGCTCCTCGCTCCCTCCTTATCGAACTCCCTCAGTCACAAAACTCCCACTTTAGCACTCTAATGCAGCCCCATGTCAGCACTCCAGATGGGATGCAGACGGAGAAATTGGGAGTATGGAGTAGAGTCCTTACAGGAAGTGAATTGGAGGAAGTAAAATAAAGATGGCTGTGGGAGTCAGTAGGCTTATAGTAGATATTAGTTAACAGTCTAACCCCAGAAATAAAGATAGGTAAGTCGAGGAAGAGAAGGGAAGGGAAGAGACAAATGGGAGATGGACCATGTGAGAGAAGTCAATTTGAAGCAAAGTGAATTAAATTTTCCAGTTCAGGGTGAGAGCAGGAAATGGCACTGACACAGTCATCAATGTACAGAAAAAGAGGTGAGGGATGGGACCGGAGTAGGACTGGAACAAAGAATGTTCCCCACATCCCACAAAAAGGCAGCTATAGATAGGAGCCATGCAGGTACCCATAGCAACATCTTTTATTAGGAGGAACATAGGAACACAGGGGCAGGAGTAGGCCATTCAGCCCATTGAGCCTGCTCCACCATTCAATACGATCATGCCTAATCATCCACTTCAATGCCTTTTTCCCACACTATCCTCATATTCCCTTACATCATTTGTATTTAGAAATCTGTCAAACTCTGCTTTAAATATACTGAATGACTGAGCTTCCACAGCCCTCTGGGGTAGAGAATTCCAAAGATTCACAACCCTCTAAGTAAAGAAATTTCTCCTCATCTCTGTCCTAAGTAGCTTCCCCCTTATTTTGAAATGGTGTCCCCTGGTTCTAGACTCCCAAAGCAGAGGAAACATCTTACCTGCATCAACCCTGTCCATCCCGTTAAGTATTTTGTAGGTTTCAATGAGATCACCTCTCATTCTTCAAAACTCTAGAGAATGCAAGCCCAGTTTCCCCAATCTCTCTTCATAGGACAATCCTGCCATCCCGGGAACAAGTCTGGTGAACCTTCGATGCACTCCCTCTATGGCAATAATATCCTTCCTAAGGTAAAGGGACCAAAACTGCACACAGTACTCCAGGTGCCGTCTAACTAAGGTTCTATACAATTGAAGCAAGACTTCACTACTCCTGTACTCAAATCCTCTTGCGATAAAGGCTAGCATAGCATTAGCCTTCCTAATTGTTTGCTGCACCTGCATGTTAGCTTTCAGCGACTTCTTGACAAGAATACCCAGGTCCCTTTTTTAATCTCTTTACAGTTTCTAATCTCTTACTATTTAAGGAATATTCTGCACATCTATTCCTCCTACCAACGTGGATAACCTCACACTTTTCCACATTATATTCCATCAGCCACGTTCTTACCCACTCACTAAGTCTTTCTAAATTTCTTTGAAGCCGCTTTGCATCTTCCTCACAACACACATTCCCACCTAGTTTTCTGTCATCCGCAAACTTGAGAATACTACATTTGGTCCCCACATCCAAATCATTGATACATATTATGAATAGCTGGGTCCCAAGCACTGATCCCTGCAGTACCCCACTAGTCACAGCCTGCCAACGTGAGAATAGCCCATTTATTACGACTCTCTGGTTTCTGCCTGTTAACCAATCCTTCCATGCCAGTGTATTACCTCCTATCCCATGTGCTTTAATTTTGCTAACCAATCTCCTGTGGGGGACTTTATCAAAAGCCTTCTGAAAATCCAAGTATACCACATCCACCGACTCCCCTTTATCAATTCTGTTCGTAACATCCTCAAAAAACTCCAACAGGTTCGTCAAACATGATTTCCCATTCATAAATCCATGTTGCCCAATCAGATCATTATTATCCAAGTGTCCATTTATCACATCCTTCAGAATAGATTCTAGCATTTTCCCAACGACTGATGTCAGACTAATAGGTCTGTAATTCCCTATTTTCTCTCTCCTTCCCTTCTTAAATAGTGGGGTGACATTTGCGACTATCCAATCTGCAGGAACCACTCCAGAATCAAAAGAATTTTGGAAGATGATCACCAATGCATGCAGTATCTCCATTGCTACCTCTTTCAACACTCTGGGATGTAGAATATCAGGTCCTGGGGACTTATCAACCTTCAGTCCCATTAATTTCTCCAATACAACCTTCTTACTGATACTAATTTCCTTCAATTCCTCATTCCCCCTAATCCCTTGGATCTCTAATTCTGGGAGATTTCTTGTATCTTCCTCAGTGAAGACAGACACAAAGTAATCATTTAGCTTCTCTGCCATATCTCTATTCCCCATTATAAATTCTCCTGACTGCCTGTAAAAGGCCCACATTTGTCTGAGCCAAGCGTTTCCTTTTTACGTACCTATAGAAGTTTTTACAGTCTGTTTTTATATTTTTGCTAGCTTACATTCATATTCTATCCTTCCTTTCTTTATCAATTTCTTCATCCTCCTTTGCTGTATTCTAAAATCCTCCCAATCCTCAAGTTTACGACTATTTCTGGCAACTTTATAGGCCTTTTCTTTTAATCTTATACAATCCTTAACTTCGTTTGTTAGCCACAGTTGACTGACTTTACTTTTGGGGCTTTTGTGCCTTGAAGGAATGCATAGTTGCTGTAAACTATGTAATATTTCTTTAAAGGCTATCCATTCCCTATGTATTGTCATACCTTTTAATATATTTTCCCAATCCACCTCAGCCAATTTGCCCCTCATACCTTCATAATTTCCTTTTTTCAAATTTAAAACGCTGGCTTCAGATTGAACTACCTCACTTTCAAACATCATGTAAGATTCTATCATATTATGGTCACCCATTTCTAAAGGTTCTTTTACAACAAGATTATTAATTAGCTCTTTCTCATTACACAATATTAGATCTAAAATAGCCTGTTCTCTCATTGAGTTCCTCAACATACTGCTCTAGAAAACTATTCCGAACACACTCCGGGAAACTTGTCCTCCACAGTATTAGATGCTCATTAGGTTTACCCAATCTATATGCAGATTGAATTCACCCATGATTACTGTATTACCCATGCTACATGCTTCTCTAATCTCCTGATTACTGCCATACCCCACATTACCACTACTGTTTGGTGTCCTATAAACAACTCCAACCAATGTTTGCTGCCCCTTGCTGTTTCTTAGCTCCACCCAAACAGATTCCACATTTTGTTCTTCTGATCTGAGATCCTCCCTTACTAATGTACTGATCCCATCCCTTATTATCAGTGCAACACTACCTCCTTTTTCCTTTTTGCCCGTCCTTCCTAAATATTGAATATCCTTGAATATTCAGTTCACAGTCTTGGTGACTCTATACCCATGTTTCTGTTATGGCAATTAGATCATACCCATTTACCTCTATTTGGGCCTTTCTGTCATCTGCCTTGTTGTGA
Organism: Heterodontus francisci; assembly: GCF_036365525.1. Lineage (NCBI taxonomy): Eukaryota > Metazoa > Chordata > Chondrichthyes > Heterodontiformes > Heterodontidae > Heterodontus > Heterodontus francisci. Next base: position 84,018,756 of record NC_090372.1, read on the forward strand.
ATGCTGCGTGCATTCAGGTAGAGTGCCTTTAATCTTGTCTCCTTGACATTCTGCATTCTAAGCCTAGTTGATGCTCGCCTTTGTTTCACCTGCTTTCTGATGTCACTTGCTACTTTTCTACTTCCTGTTCCCAGTTTTCTTCCTTCCAATTTGAGCTACCCCTCAGGTTCTCATCCCCCTGATGAGCTAGTTTAAACCCTCCCCAACAGCACCAGCAAATCTCCCTGCGTGGATGTTATTTCCGGTCCTGTTAAGGTGTAGCCCGTCCATCTTGTACAGGTCCCACCTGCCCCACAACCAGTCCCATCTGCCCCAGAACCAGTCCCAATGACTCAGAAATCTGATGCCCTCCCTCCTACACCTATTCTTCAGCCGCGTGCTCAATCGATCAATCCTCTTATTCCTATGTTCACTAGCATGTGGCACTGGGAGTATTAAGATTATTAATTAGCCCTTTCTCATTACACAATATTAGATCTTTGGAGATCCTGCTTTTTAATTTCCTGCCTAACTCCCTAAAATCTGCTTTCAGGACCTCATCCTTCTTCCTGCCTATGTCATTGGTACCAAGGTGGACCACGACTTCTGGCTGTTCACCCTCCCCCAGAAGGATGTCCTGCAGCTGCTCCATGACATCCTTGACCCTGGCACCAGGGAGGCAACACACAATCCTGGAGTCATGTTTACAGCTGCAGAAACTCCTGTCCGTTCCCCTATCGAATCCTCTATCACCATTGCACTTCCACTCTTCTTCCTCCCCTCCTGTGTAGCTGAGCCACCCATAGTGCCATGGAGTTTGCTCTGGCTGTACTCCTCTGATGAACCATTGCTTTCACCAATACCCAAAATGGAAAACTGATTATCAAGCAAGATAGACTCAGGGGAACCCTGCACTCCCTACCTGGTTCTCTTAGACTGCCTGGTGGTCACCCATTCCCTCTTTGTCTGCATTCTCTTAACCTGTGGTGTGACCACCTCCCTAAATGTGCTATCCACGTAGTCCTTTGCCTCGCAGATGCGCAACAGTGACTCCAGCCGCCGCTCGAGTTCCGAAACACTGAGCTCTAGCTTCTGCAGCTGGTGATACTTCCTGCAGATTTGTTCATCTAAGACACGTGGTGCATCCATGACTTCCCACATACAGCAGGACATACATTCCACTTGGCCGAGCTGACCTGACATAACGTAACTTTAAAAACCTTTTCTTACAATGAGAAGTAAAATAACTTACCAGTTACTCACCAATTAACTTCTTCCCCTGTACCGAAGAGAGAGGCAGCTACTGGAAGTTGAAAAAAGGTAGAAGAAAGAAAGAAAGAAATGTGCCCCTCCATCTTGCACCAAACTCCCATGTTACACACTGTGCACTCAAATTTATTTTCTTCTTAATTTATAGTTCCCCTCCTTAGGGAACTCCCTCAATTACCAAACTCCCTTATTCACACTCTGTGCCCTCCAGCAGCACTGAGAGTCCCCTGAATTTATATTCTGAAAACAATGCTGTGTCAGCTCTGCTAGAGCTCTGCTAAAGCTCAGAAACCAGTTTAAGCTAGCTACCTAATTAACTAGCTTCAGCTACTCTCAGAGTGTTTGTATACCCCTGTTTAAAACTGCAAGAAACCTACCTTACCTCTTAACTGAAGCAGTAATTTCAATTAATTGCTAGATGTAAACAAAACAAAAACTAGTCTTGAGTGATTAACCCTTAAAATTCACTCACTTACCAAACTCCCTTCTTCACACTCAGTGCAGAGGAAGTGAAAGGAATCAAAGGAAAAATTGTTCAACGTAAGAGAAAGTTCAGCCAGGTGGAAGAGGGCAATGGTGGATGAGGACTGGTTAAGCATCTGTTCAGCGAAGAAGCAGTGGACCTGCAGATCTGATGGGGAATGGAGGTGTAGAGGGACTGGACGTTCATTATGATAAGGAGACGGTTAGGGCCATGAAACTGGAAATTGTTAAAGTGGTAGAGGGTGTCAGAAGAGTCATGGATGTAGATGGGAGGAGACTGGACAAGGGAAGAACAAATAGTCAAGCTAGGAAGAAATCAGTTCCATGGGGCAGGAACAGGGTGAGGTTGGCTTTACTAGGGCAATCCTGGTAAAGGAGTGGGCTGTGCAGGTTTGAGAGGTTGGAGACCGTAAAGAGAAGATCTCCAGAGAAGTTAAGGTCAGTGACGGTTGGGAAAATATGGCTTGATGTTCGGTGGTGGGGTTATGGTCCAAGTGGAGGTAGGAGGAAATGAGGGAGAGTTCCTGTCCAGCCTCCACAAAGTAGAGGTATGTTCACCAAGCAACAAAGGCATCATCCTTGTCAGCAGATTTAATGACAGTGTTAGGGTTGGACCTGAGACAGCGGTGTGCTGCAAGCTCAGAGGAAGGTATGATAGAGTGAGTGAGGGGAGCAGAAAAACTGAGATGGCCAATGCCATGCCGGCAATTCACAATGGAATGATCTCGAGAGGGTAAGAGACCAGAGGGAGGAGTCCAGGTGGAGGAAGAATCCTGAAAATGGAGAAAGGGTCCACTGTGTGGTGGGGAAGACTCCTGGCCGAAATGGGTTTGCAGGTGAAAATGATGGTGGAAGAGTTCAGAATCATGCAAAGTTCAAAATTTGTTGAGCTGGGGACACAAGGGGATGAAGCTGAGGACTTTGGTGAGGTTTGATCGTTTAGAATCAGAGAGGAGACGGTCAGATAGGATAGTGCAAACACGGAAAAGGGTGAGATTGGAAGGAGGGATGAGACCAGAGGAAAGTGAAGAATGATCTGGATGGTGTTGGTATCCAAGAGTTGTTGAAGCTTGTGTCTTTGACACCTGAAAGAATGAAAAAAAAGTTAAATCCCTTAATGAGGCAAAGGATCAAATGAAACTATGGACTGTAACAACTTTGAAAGACAGTGAGCCGGTGCTGCTGGAGAGGTCAAGAGCATGCATGTGGTCGAGGTAGTGGTGCATGACTTTGAGCATGAATCCCAAGAGGTGGTGAGAGCAGTGGTTTGAGGAAAGCTGAATATCATGGCGATATCTGAAATCCAAACATAGTCTTCTAATACTCTCTTGGCAGGCTTTCTAAAATCTACCACTCATAAATTTAAGTTCATCTAACACTCTGCTGGCCATATCTTATCACCACATCTGACTCACCTATTACTAAACAACATTGGCTCCCACTCCCCAAATGCCTCCAATTTTAAATTCTCACTGTGTTTAAATTCCATTATGGCCTCATTCCTTCCCATCTCAGTAATTTCCTTTAGCCCTATAATCCCCTCAGAACTCAATGTTTCTCCGACTCTGTCCTCTTGACTGTTCCTCGATTCTTCACACCACTATTGGCAGCCATGCCTCAGACACCCAAACCCAGAGCTCTGGAATTCCCTCTCTGCCTCTTCACTTTCCTCTCCTCCTTTAGAATTCTCCTTACCATCCACTCCTTGATTAATCTTTTTGGTAGCTGCTCCTAGTATCTCTGTCTTTAGCTCAGTGTCCATTTGTTTTTAATCTGTTCATGGGATGTGGGCATTGCTGGCTAGGCCAGCATTTATTGCGCATCACTAATTGCCCTTAAGAAGGTGGTGGTCCCTTCTTGAACTGATGCAGTTCTTGGGGTGTAGGTACACCAACAATGCTGTTAGGAATGGAGATCCAGGATTTTGCCCCAGCGACAGTGAAGAAACGGCGATATTGTTCCAAGTGAGGATGGCGTGTGGCTTGGAGGGGAACTTGCAGGTGGTGTTCCCATGCATCTGCTGCCCTTGTCCTTCTAGGTGGTAGAGGTCGCACATTTGGAAGATGCTGTCTACGGAGCCTTGGTGAGTTGCTGCAGTCCATCTTGTAAATGGTACACACTGCTGCCACTGTGCATTGGTGAAGAAGGGAATGAATGCTTGTGGATGGGGTGCCAATCAAGCGGGCTGCTTTGTCCTGGATGGTGTTGAGTTTCTTGAGTGTTGTTGGAGCTGCACCCATCCAGGCAAGTGGAGAGTATTCCATCACACTCCTGACTTGTGCCTTGTAGATGGTGGGCAAGCATTGGGGAGTCAGGAGGTGAGTTATTCGCCACAGAATTCCTTGCCTCTAACCTGCTCTTTTAGCCACTGTATTTATGTGGCTGGTCCCGTTCAGTTTTTTATTAGAATTAGAACATTACAGCGCAGTACAGGCCCTTCGGCCCTCGATGTTGCGCCGACCATCTGACCTACACTATTCCATTTTCATCCATATGTCTATCCAATGACCACTTAAATGCCCTTAAAGTTGGCGAGTCTACTACTGTTGCAGGCAGGGCGTTCCACGCCCCTACTACTCTCTGCGTAAAGAAACTACCTCTGACATCTGTCCTATATCTTTCACCCCTCAACTTAAAGCTATGTCCCCTCGTGTTTGCCATCATCATCCGAGGAAAAAGACTCTCACTATCCACCCTATCTAACCCTCTGATTATCTTGTATGTCTCTATTAAGTCACCTCTCCTCCTCCTTCTCTCTAACGAAAACAACCCCAAGTCCCTCAGCCTTTCCTCGTAAGACCTTCCCTCCATACCAGGCAACATCCTAGTAAATCTCCTCTGCACCCTTTCCAAAGCTTCCACATCCTTCCTATAATGCGGTGACCAGAACTGCACGCAATACTCAAGGTGCGGCCTCACCAGAGTTTTGTACAGCTGCATCATGACCTCGTGGCTCCGAAACTCGATCCCCCTACTAATAAAAGCTAACACACCATATGCCTTCTTAACAGCCCTATTAACCTGGGTAGCAACTTTCAGGGATTTATGTACCTGGACACCAAGATCTCTCTGCTCATCTACACTACCAAGAATCTTCCCATTAGCCCAGTACTCTGCATTGCTGTTACTCCTTCCAAAGTGAATCATCTCACACTTCTCCGCATTAAACTCCATTTGCCATCTCTCAGCCCAGCTCTGCAGCCTATCTATGTCCCTCTGTACCCTACAACACCCTTCGACACTATCCACAACTCCACCGACCTTCGTGTCATCCGCAAATTTACTAACCCACCCTTCTACACCCTCATCCAGGTCATTTATAAAAATGACAAACAGCAGTGGCCCCAAAACAGAACCTAGCGGTACACCACTAGTAACTAAACTCCAGGATGAACATTTGCCATCAACCACCACCCTCTGTCTTCTTTCAGCTAGCCAATTTCTGATCCAAAGCTCTAAATCACCTTCAACCCCATACTTCCGTATTTTCTGCAATAGCCTACCGTGGGGAACCTTATCAAACGCCTTACTGAAATCCATATACACCACATCCACGGCTTTACCCACATCCACCTGTTTGGTCACCTTCTCGAAAAACTCAATAAGGTTTGTGAGGCACGACCTACCTTTCACAAAACCGTGCTGACTATCGCAAATGAACTTATTCTTTTCAAGATGATTATAAATCCTATCTCTTATAACCTTTTCCAACATTTTACCCACAACCGAAGTAAGGCTCACAGGTCTATAATTACCAGGGCTGTCTCTACTCCCCTTCTTGAACAAGGGGACAACATTTGCTATCCTCCAGTCTTCCGGCACTACTCCTGTCGACAATGACGACATAAAGATCAACAACAACGGCTCTGCAATCTCCTCCCTGGCTTCCCAGAGAATCCTAGGATAAATCCCATCTGGCCCAGGGGACTTATCTATTTTCACTCTTTCCAAAATTGCTAACACCTCCTCCTTGTGAATCTCAATCCCATCTAGCCTAGTAGGCTGTATCTCAGTAATCTCCTCGACAACATTTTCTTTCTCTACTGTAAATACTGACGAAAAATATTCATTTAACGTTTCCCCTATCTCCTCTGATTCCGCACACAACTTCCCACTACTATCCTTGATTGCCCTGTTCTAACTCTTATCATTCTTTTATTCCTGATATACCTATAGAAAGCCTTAGGGTTTTCTTTGATCCTATCCGCCAATGACTTCTCGTGTCCTCTCCTTGCTCTTCTTAGCCCTCCCTTTAGATCCTTCCTGGCTAGCTTGTAACTCTCAAGCGCCCTAACTGAGCCTTCACGTCTCATCCTAACATAAGCCGCCCTCTTCCTCTTGACAAGCGCTTCAACTTCTTGAGTAAACCACGGCTCCCTCGCTCGACAACTTCCTCCCTGCCTGACAGGTACATACTTATCAAGGACACGCATTAGCTGCTCCTTGAATAAGCTCCACATTTCATTTGTGCCCATCCCCTGCAGTTTCCTTCCCCATCCTACACATCCTAAATCTTGCCTAATCGCGTCATAATTTCCTTTCCCCCAGCTATAATTCTTGCCCTGCGGTATATACCTGTCCCTGCCCATCGCTAAGGTAAACCTAACCGAATTGTGATCACTATCGCCAAAGTGCTCACCTACATCTAAATCGAACACCTGGCCGGGTTCATTACCCAGTACCAAATCCAATATGGCATCGCCCCTGGTTGGCCTGTCCACATACTGTGTCAGAAAACCCTCCTGCACACACTGGACAAAAACAGACCCATCTAAAGTACTCGAACTATAGTATTTCCAGTCAATATTTGGAAAGTTAAAGTCCCCCATAACCACTACCCTGTTACTCTCGCTCCTGTCGAGAATCATCTTCGCTATCCTTTCCTCTACATCTCTGGAACTATTCGAAGGTCTATAGAAAACTCCCAACAGGGTGACCTCTCCTCTCCTGTTTCTAACCTCGGCCCATACTACCTCAGTAGACGAGTCCTCAAACGTCCTTTCTGCCGCTGTAATACTTTCCTTGATTAACAATGCCACACCCCCCTTCTTTTACCCTCTTCTCTGTTCTTACTGAAACATCTAAATCCCGGAACCTGCAACATCCCTTCCTGCCCCTGCTCTACCCATGTCTCTGAAATGGCCACAACATCAGGATCCCAGGTACCAACCCATGCTGCAAGCTCACCCACCTTATTCCGGATGCTCCTGGCGTTGAAGTAGACACACTTTAAACCAAGTTCTTGCTTGCCAGTGCCCTCTTGCGTCCCTGTAACCTTATCCCCTACCTCACTACTCTCAACAGCCTGTACGCTGGAACTACAATTTAGGTTCCCATTCCCCTGCTGATTTAGTTTAAACCCCCCCGAAGAGCACTAACAAATCTCCCCCCCAGGATATTGGTACCCCTCTGGTTCAGGTGAAGACCATCCTGTTTGTGGAGGTCCCACCTACCCCAGAAAGAGCCCCAATTATCCAGGAAACCAAAACCCTCCCTCCTACACCATCCCTGCAGTCACGTGTTCAACTCCTCTCTCTCCCTATTCCTCTCTTCGCTAGCACGTGGCACGGGCAACAACCCAGAGATAACAACTCTGGTTGTTCTCGCTCTAAGCTTCCACCCTAGCTCCCTGAATTTCTGCCTTAAATCCCCATCTCTCTTCCTACCTATGTTGTTGGTGCCTATGTGGACCACGACTTGGGGGTGCTCCCCCTCCCCCTTAAGGATCCCAAAAACACGATCAGAGACATCACGTACCCTGGCACCTGGGAGGCAACACACCAACCGTGAGTCTCTCTCGTTCCCACAGAACCTCCTATCTGTTCCCCTAACTATGGAGTCCCCAATGACTAATGCTCTGCTCCTCTTCCCCTTTCCCTTCTGAGCAACAGGGACAGACTCTGTGCCAGAGACCTGCACCCCATTGCTTACCCCTGGTAAGTCGTCCCCCTCAACAGTATCCAAAACGGTATACCTGTTGTTGAGGGAAACGGCCACAGGGGATCCCTGCACTGCCTGCTGGTTCCCTTTCCTTCCCCTGACGGTAACCCATCTACCTACTTTTTTTACCTGAGGTGTGACTGCCTCCCTATAACTCCTGTCAATAATCCCCTCCGCCTCCCGAATGATCCGAAGTTCATCCAGCTCCAGCTCCAGTTCCCTAACGCGGTCTGCGAGGAGCTGGAGTTGGGTGCACTTCCCGCAGATGCAGTCAGCAGGGACACTCTTGGCGACCCCTACCTCCCACATTCTGCAGGAGGAACATACAACTGCCTTTACCTCCCACTATTCTAGATTCCCAACAAATCTACTGAAAAACCAAACGAAAAAAAAAAAGTCAAAACTTGTTCGCTTAGCAATCCGACGGACTGAACTTTTTAAATAAAAAGCTTACCTTATCAACACACCAGAGTCCTTTTTTTTTTGGTTAGAGGAGGAGGGTGGGTGGGAGACACTACACGTGTAGTGTCTCGGGTACTGCCACTGCCCAAATAAATAGTTTTCCCTTACCCAGCAGTCCCCTGGTCCTCCGAAACAAAAGGGGATTAACTTGTAACTTACACTGAAATTGACCGCTCAGCTGTAAGTTCGCTCCGCACCTCGTTCTGTCAAAGCTGCTCCTCGCAAAAAGAAAATGATTTTAAAACTGCCCAAATAAATAGTTTTCCCTTACCCAGCAGTCCCCTGGTCCTCCGAAACAAAAGGGGATTAACTTGTAACTTACACTGAAATTCACCGCTCAGCTGTAAGTTCGCTCCGCACCTCGTTCTGTCAAAGCTGCTCCTCGCAAAAAGAAAATGATTTTAAAACTGCCCAAATAAATAGTTTTCCCTTACCCAGCAGTCCCCTGGTCCTCCGAAACAAAAGGGGATTAACTTGTAACTTACACTGAAATTGACCGCTCAGCTGTAAGTTCGCTCCGCACCTCGTTCTGTCAAAGCTGCTCCTCTCAAAAAGAAAATGATTTTAAAACTGCCCAAATAAATAGTTTTCCCTTACCCAGCAGTCCCCTGGTCCTCCGAAACAAAAGGGGATTAACTTGTAACTTACACTGAAATTGACCGCTCAGCTGTAAGTTCGCTCCGCACCTCGTTCTGTCAAAGCTGCTCCTCTCAAAAAGAAAATGATTTTAAAACTGCCCAAATAAATAGTTTTCCCTTACCCAGCAGTCCCCTGGTCCTCCGAAACAAAAGGGGATTAACTTGTAACTTACACTGAAATTGACCGCTCAGCTGTAAGTTCGCTCCGCACCTCGTTCTGTCAAAGCTGCTCCTCGCAAAAAGAAAATGATTTTAAAACTGCCCAAATAAATAGTTTTCCCTTACCCAGCAGTCCCCTGGTCCTCCGAAACAAAAGGGGATTAACTTGTAACTTACACTGAGTTTCTAGTCAATGGTAAACCCCAGGATGTTGATAGTGATATGCTATTGTTACGACCAAGGCGGGAGCAATGCAATGTCCATTCAGTCCCATCAGTCCACAGGTCGCAGCATATTATTAAGGTTTTCCCACCCAACCAGAAAACAGACAAATTAAACACTCTAGTAACCCCCAAAATAAAACAGACCAAACCAGATATCTTTATACAACAACAAATTAACTACTTATTAAACATTAAATCTTAAATACTATTAAGATAAACCTATGTTTAAAGACCTTATAACTTCTTATTTTAACCTAATACCCCCATTCAAACACATACACTTGTCATGCCGGGCCCCCACTTGCCAAAAATGAGGCACATTAATTTTGTCATGAACATTGATTTTAAACTGCTACTAGATTGAAGAAAGGACTTGGTAAACAGATCAGCCTGGGCTGGAAAAGACATTTGCATATTAACAGATGGTAATTGGAAGGACAAAGGACAGTTCCCTGACACATTCAACCCACAATGGACCTTGATCATCAGGTATTGTGTGTAAGAGGAGCATTCCAGAGACTGCTAAGGCGATACAATCCGAGACATGGTCAGACCAGTTAGTCACATGACTAACCTGCTTGGCAACTGGCGTTTTTCTGAATTATAAGAACAGTTTGAACTCAGAAAGACTGTTTGCTCCTGGACTGAGAAGATCTCTCTGCTGTCTGCTCCCATCTCTTTCTCACAAGCCTCTGAATCCACTGAAGACACATGAACCCCAAGAGACAAAAGCGTCCTGCAGCGAACAAGGTTTAAGAAGAACACTGGGCCCCAACAAAAAGCAAGATCTACCTACAATCAAGGACTCTACAATGAGCTTGAAGAACTGGAAAACAAAAACTCTTCAGATATTGCCTCAAACTTTTCCACTTTATTTTTCTTCTGTTTTTTTCTGTCTCTATTTGCATGTGCGTATCGCGTATGCATGCTAGCGTGGGCGTGTCGTGTATCCATAGGCATTAACTGAATTAGAGTTTAAGTTTAATATATTTAAACTTTTCTTCATTAATCCTAAGAAAGCCTTTTTGTGCTGGTTTCTTTGCCTTATAATTAGAAAGCGGTGAACAATGATTCACCAAGTGGGAGCTAAAAACACAGTGTGTTTAAAATTAAACCCGGTTACGGTAAGACCAGGTGAAGTCTAAGAGGACCCCTAGACACCTTTCTCACCTGGTTGTAACACACTCAAAAATCAACAGTTAACCGTTTTTTTAAAAAGAATTATGTTTTTAAAAATTGGCTGTTGCTTAAGAATAAAGAAATAACTGGGTTGTTTGTCTTTGTGGTTATGTTCCTGTTGGGTGAGATATCCTCGTGTAAAAATAATCAAATGCCACTCGAAGCCTCCACATGGATTTGATGAAACAGTCCTTCAATAGATAGGCCTTCAAACACTTTGGCTGCAGCAGGTGTCAAACAGTTCTTTAAACAAGGAGTATAGCAATGGGTTCACTCAGATTTTAAAACCGACAGTCTCTCAGTCGAAACTTTACTGTGAATTCCAGAAAACACAATCAGTCAAGAGAGATTCAATTTTGAAGCAAAGACTTCTTAGATTGAGAGTAAAGAAAAGGAATTTTGCTACCTCCAGCAATACAAATGGTCTCTTCAAAAGGATTTTTTCCTCCTTAGGCAATTAACATGGCCTGCTGCTCATTGTTGAATTTCTGCTGAGAGAAATAGATGGCTCCTTTTTCCAGTAAGCACGCTTCACTGGTCTCTCTCAAAACTGGTTTTAGCTGATTTTTACACAGTCAAATTGGCACATTATACCATGTGACTCCTTGCTCTCCTGCTGTTGCCTAGGTAACAAGTACAGCTGGCACATTGTGCCTCAGAAATCTAAAACTTCTCTTTCTGTCTTAAAGGTATGCTGTTTTTAAAAGGTCTTAAAGGCACACTGTTTCAAACAGAGGAGAAAAAAATATAGTTCCGTGACACTATGCCTTCATGTTTCTCATTATGCCACTGAGTTGCCTTGGCAAATTCTCTACATTAAGGGTGCTATGTAAGTGCAAGCTGTTGTTATTATTTCAATAGATACTAGAGGAATGATATGAAAGTTTGCTGATGATATCAAATTAGCATTTATACAAAGATTAAGGAAGAATTCAAGAGATTGCAGGAGGTCATAGCTTGAACTACAAGTGGCCAGTGAACTGGAAAAGGCAAGAATGGAAATAAAAATGGGAAAACTGGCTGCTATCTTACTATCACCCATTCTACCCTAATGTAAGCTGTTTTTTTGAGTGCACCCTGTAATTTCCTTGATGCAATTCCCTTCTTAGGCAATTTTCACATTAAGCTGAGTAGTTTCCAAAAGTGCATTTTTCATAGAAAGAACTCGGTTATGTATATTGCGGCTTTGATATCATCTTTATTAGAATAAGTGCAGTATTTAACTGCCTATCACAATTCTTTGTTCTGATCAAGGGAAGAGATTGGAACATTTGGTCGCACTTCCCACCGTTACTATTTAGTGTGAACATCAACAATTCCAACACCCTGGTCCACTCCTTCATTACCCCCACCACCTCGGCCCCTTCCCACGGCACCTTCCCCTGCAATCGCAGGAGTTGTAATACCTGCCCATTTACCTCTTCTCTCCTCACTATCCAAGGCCCCAAAAACTCCTTTCAGGTGTAGCAGCGATTTACTTGTCCTTCTTTCAATTTAGTATACTGTATTCGCTGCTCACAATGTGGTCTCCTCTACATTGGGGAGACCAAATGCAGACTGGGTGACCACTTTGTGGAACACCTCCGCTCAGTCTGAAAGCATGACCCTGAGCTTCCAGTTGCTGGCCATTTCAACACTTCCCCCTGCTCTCATGCCCACATCTCTGTCTTGGGATTGCTGCAGTGTTCCAGTGAACATCAACGCAAGCTCGAGAAACAGCACCTCATTTATCGATTAGGCACGCTACAGCCTGCCAGACTCAACATTGAGTTCAATAATTTCAGAGCATGATGTGCCTCCCTTTTTATTTTTATTTATTTTTATTTTTATTTTATTTTTTATGTGTTTATTTTATTTTAGTTTGTTTCTATTGTGCCTACCCACTATTCTTTTCATGTTTATGATTGGGGCTAGGCTGTTCAGTTTTTTGTCAATTAACACCCTCTCTGTACTAACTCTTTGTTTTTCACCACACCATTAATATACCATTTTCCTTTGCTCCATGACCTTCTGGTCAGTTATTCTCTGTGACCTTGACCTATCAACACCTTCTCTTTTGTTATCTTTTGCCCCACCCCCACTTTATTTGCTTAAAACCTATTACATTTCTAGCCTCTGCCAGTTCTGATGAAGGGTCACTGAACTGAAACATTAACTCTGCTTCTCTCTCCACAGATGCTGCCAAACCTGCTGAGTATTTCCAGCATTTCTTGTTTTTATTTCAGATTTCCAGCATCTGCAGTATTTTGCTTTTATTTCAATAATTCCAAGCTTAGGTATAGCATAATGGCACTGCTGAGCTGCTGGTTTGGAATTTAGCAGCATTAGTAATATCGTCTGTATAACTCATTGGTTTGGTGAGGCCACATTTGAACATTGAGTGCAGCTTAAACACCTGGGGCTGAATTTTTATTACAGGGTCGGGAACCTGACACCCGGAACATTTCCAGGTCCCAACCCTGCACTGTGTTAGTGTCGCTGACGCAGTGCTATTTTTAAATATAAAGTTGTTAATTGGCCTGGGCGCCAAAGTGTCCTGGAAGCAGGAACAGGTCACTGAGGGCAATCTTAAAAGGTAAGCAGCAGTCATGACTGGACTTGCCATTGCCTTCAGTGATGTAGCACCAGGGAGATTGGAGGGCCAGTGTGGGCATGGGCATGCATCCCTGGGCAGCACCCAGTTTCTCTGATGCCTCCCTGGAGGCACTAATTGATGCAGTGTCACAGAGGAGAGAGCTGTTCTTCCTGACCTCAGGAAGGGAAATCCACCCAGCAAGATCAAGAGGGCGTGGATAGATGTGGCCATGGAGGTCAGCAGCCAGGGACTCTCGAGAAGGACCTCGGTCCAGTGTAGAAAATGGTTCAATGACCTCTTGCTGTCTGGTAAGGTGAGTGGCCAATGGCACTCGGTTGATTGGTCACCAACGCTCTAAGCACCAGAATGCACACGAGCTGACCTCACAGAATGTCCATAGTTCTCCTTCACATTGTCAGAGTAAATGAACGGTCGCAACACTGAGACGCAGCCCCCTCACATATGGGGTGACGTTCAGATGGGGACATCACTGAGGGGAGTAGCAGCCCACATTCATGCCATGCTGGAAAAAGTGCGGGAAGGCAATCTACTCCTGAATCTTTCTCTTCTCATCCTGCAGGAGGCGAGCCTATAAACAATATCATATACAAGATCCACTATATCAACTTACCAAGCTTCCTTTAACAGCACCTTCCAAACTCACAACCTCTACCACCTAGAAGGACAAGGGCAGCAGATGCATGGGAAAACCACCACCTGCAAGTTCCCCTCCAAATCGCATACCATTGTGACTTGGAACTATATCACCGTTCCTTCACTGTCGCTGGATCAAAATCCTGGAACTCCCTTCCTAGCAGCAGTGTAGGTGTACCAATACCCCAAGGACTTCAGAACTTCAAGAAGACAGCTCATCACCATCTTCTCAAGGGCAATTATGGATGGGTAACAAATGCTGGCCGAGCCGGCAATGCTCACATCCCATAAAAGAACAAAAAATTAATACGAGGGAAATGGCCAGAATGGGAGGTGGAGTGGTTCAGCTTCACGTACTGACAGCAGTGGAGGAGATGGCGCTGGAGATCACCAGGGTGCCATTAGGCATTCGGTGGGGGATGGTGAAACGGAAGGCCAGAGCAACAAGGACATTGGGTAGCCTTTCCTTGAGGTGAAGAGAATGCAGGAGATTCCTGCCCAATGTCAGCTATGGATGTTAGACCACTGTCATGTCTGGGGTCAGTTGTGCTGGGTATTTATTGAATAGGACCAGTTGTCATCACCATTTCCTTGTGTCTACCACAGAGCCAGTTGCAGAGCAGCACCAACGTGGGCCTGCTGTATCAGTGCTGCCATCCTCAGCAGGGGTGGGGGTAAGTCCATGAACATGCACATCACATCATACCTCAGCACCTTCAATCAGTGCAGACATCTCAGTGAGGCCACAAATTAAGGGGGAAAGTGGAGCAGTGGATAAAGCTCCCAGCATGCGCAAGCAGAAGGAGGAGGGTGAGGCAGAGTCAACTGTAGGCAGTCCAACTCGGAGGATACAGGATGGAGGACAGTTGCTTTGCTAGGCAAACATGCTAGGCCTCGGGTGTCACAAACAAGGAGAATTTTCCTCGAGAATCAGAAACAGATAAGTTCCCGTTTGTCAGAGTTCCCTGAGGCTTTGGGGAGCCATTGGCAGGCAATGGAAGAGTCCATGCAGTGCATGTGATCTGTCATGACTCAGGGATTTGAGCACATGAACTCCTCCATTGGGAGATTGGGTAAGCTCTTGGAGAGCCATATGCAGCACCTTGTCTGAGTGGATGCAGGCACTGTGCGCTGATATGTACAGAAGTGGTGAAACTCTGTAGCATTGACCACTCAGTGTCGCTGATATGGTGCTCAGTTTGGAAGCCAGCTGCATCCCAGTTGGTGGCTGCTTCCAGTATCTACGGGCACCAGGAAAGAGCTGAGATGATCCTAGCGGCAGATGAAGGGGCCATCCCCTCTGGGGGCACCAGCGTCACCCTTCAGTCCCTCCCTTTCTCCCACTCAGGAGCCATCTGTGCGCCAGGGCACTGTGACAGAGGCAACGCCTGCCATGATGCCGGCATGGCAGCCTGTGGTGGAGCACCGACAGCCACCTCCAAGACAAGGACGGAGGTCATGGGCATCTCAGTTGGTGGCAGAGAGTAGGGAGCAGGCTGCCTCCACCTCATCCTCTGCCAGAGGCGAAGCACCCTGTAGACGTGCTAGGGGGAGGAATGTGCCACGCCATTGAATTCACCTATTGGGTCACCTGGGTGCTATTGTCTACATCTGTCTGGTATTTTGTTTGCCTCACAATATAACTTCTTTATTTCACTACTCTGATAGGTGTTGTTGCTGTCTCACCTCAAAGGGGGGGATGTCACATTGCAGGGTGGGTGGCAGGGAAATGGAGCCTTGAGAATGTTATGCACCCATGCCTTATGATGTTGGACAATGGTGGATGGAAGAACTCTCCATCTGCATGTTCATGGTTGCCAATGCGGCCTCGCAGTTAAGGGTCATGGTTGAAAAATAGCTCTGTATGCTGGAAGGAGAGTTGAGGGATCATCAACCATAAAGGCTCTGGGTAGATCAGGTAATGTACTGCTGAATCAGCATAGCCTTTGCTGCCATGCCAGTCTGCAGTTCAACCTGAGGTCTGGCATGGCATGGTCAGGTATCCTCCAATGCCTGGGTGCCAGCCACCTCTGGAGTGATCCCTTCCTCCTCCTCTTCCTTCTCCTTCCAGTCCTATGAGGTGCAGTGGAATTCTAGTTCCTCCACCTCATGGACACCCCAAAGGCATTTGATAAAGTGCCACACAACAGACTTGTGAGCAAAGTTATAGCTGATGAAATAAACAGGACAGTAGCAACCTGGATACAAAATTGACTGAGGGGAAGGAAACAAAGGCTCGTGGTTAAGGAAGGTTTTTTGGACTGGAGGAAGGTTTATAGGGGAGTTCCCCAGGGGTCAGTGTTAGGACCCTTACTCTACCTGATATATATTAACGATCTAGACCTTGGTGTACAGGGCACAATCTCAAAATTTGCAGATGATACGAAACTTGGAAGCATTGTGAACTGTGAGGAGGATAGTTTTAAACTTCAAAAGGAAATAGGTAGGTTAGTGGAATGGGTGGACAGGTGGCAAATGGAACTTAATGCAGAGAAGTGTGAAGTAATTTATTTTGGTAGGAAGAATGCAGAAAGACAATGTAAAATAAAGGGCACAATTCTAAAGGAGTTTCAAGAGCAGAGGGACCTGGGTCTATATGTGCATAAAACATTGAAGGTGGCAGGACAGGTTGAGAGAGCAGTTAATAAAGCACACTGTATCCTAGGCTTTATTAATTGGAGCAGAGAGTTCAAAAACGAGGAAGTTATGTTAAACTTTTATAAAACACTGGTTCGCCCTCAGCTGGAGTATTGTGTTCAGTTATGGGCGCCACACTTTAGGAAAGATGTGAAGGCATTAGAGAGAGTGCAGAAAAGATTCAGGAAAATGGTTCCAGAGATGAGAAAATTCAGTTATGTAGATAGATTGGAGAAGTTAGGATTGTTTTCTTTGGAGAAGAGAAGTTTGAGAGGAGATTTGAAAGAGGTATTCAAAATCATGAGGGGTCTGGACAGAGTAGATAGGGAGAAACCGTCCATTGGTGGAAGGATCGAGAACAAGAAGGCACAGATTTAAGGTAAAAGAAGCAATGGAGATATGAGGAAACATTTTTTTATGCAGCGAGTGATTAGGACCTGGAATGCATTGCCTGAGAGTGTGGTGGAGGTAGGTTCATTCGAGGCATTCAAGAGGGAATTGGATTGTTATATGAAAAGGAAGAATGTGCAGGGCTTTGGGGAGAAAGCGGGGGAGTGGCATTAGGTAATTTGCTCCTTTAAGAGGCAGCGCAGACGCAATGGGCTGAATGGCCTCTTCTATGCTGCAACAATTCTGTGATTCTGTGACCTCCAGGCCTCTTTCCAGTGTCATGTTGTGTGGGGTGCGGCAAATAACTACAATACTGGAGACTCTGGCTGGCTTGTATTGGAGGGCACCACCTGGGTGGTCAAGGCAGCAGAAGCGTATCTTCAGGAGGCCAATGATCTGTTCAGTGCAGGTCTGTGTCAGTAGATGACTCTGATTTCAGCGTCTCTCTTTATCCGTGTCTGGGTTTCGAACAGGTTTCAGCAGCCATCTCCTTAGCGGATAACCCTTATCCCCCAGCAGCCACCCACTGAGTCTGGATTTGGGCCTGAAGAGGTGCAGCACCTTGGACTCATGCAAGATAAATAAGTCATGACAGCTGCCCAGGAATCAGGGCAGACCTGCAAGATTTCCGTCCTGTGGTCACAGGCCAGTTGGACATTCACTGAGTGGTAGTTCTTTCTGCTCAGGAATCTGACTGGCTGGTATGTTGGTTCCTTGATGGCTACATGTGTGTAACTGATGATCCCCTGGGCCTGAGGGAATCCATTGATGGTGGCAAAGCCCAAAGCCCACTGTGCCTGGGCTGGCCTATATGGTGTGTAGATTGCAAGCTGAGTGTGGAGATTAGAGTTTGGTGAGTGGGGATTTTAAGTGTTGTTATCTTTATAAAAGTCTGGTCTGCAGTTAGCATTTAACTGGGATTTACCCTCTCGCTAAAGTAGTGTTATGGAAGTAAAGTAGGGTTAAGAAAGTAAAGTCAGTTTCTTACAGTCTTAGGCAGGGATTAACAGGCTCCACTACAGAGTAGCTGATTAGTTAAGTAGCTGACCAGTCAAATCTGGTTGCTGCAGTTTCAGCTTCAAAAGGTATAAATACAGAGGTCTGCGTGCAGCCTGCAAACAGTTTGCAGATTGCAAACTGAGTGTGGAGATTCGAGTTTGGTGAGTGGCGAGTTCAGTGAAGAGGGGAGGAGGTGCTCCATTTTTCTACTTTTTTTCCTACTTTTTTAACCAGTATTTGGTTCTTGCTTTGGTGCAGTGGAACGAGCTGGTTGGTGAGTAACTGGTAAGCTATTATACTTATAATAAACAGTCTGTAAAGTTAAGGTATGGCAGAAGCTCTGCCAAGTGGAATGCACAGCCTGTGGCATGTGGGAAGTCATGGATGCACCATGTGTCCTCGACAAACACATCTGCAGGAAGTGTCACCGGCTGCACAAGCTTGAGCTCCGGGTTTTGGAACTCGAGCGGCGGCTGGAGTCACTGTTGTGCATCCACGAGGCGGAGGACTACATAGATAGCATGTTTAGGGAAGTAGTCATACCGCAAGTTAGGAGCATGCAGGTAGATAGGGAATGGGTGTCTACCAGGCAGTCTAAGAGAACCAGGCAGGTAGTGCAGGAGTCCCCTGATATGGTCTCACTCACTGACTGGTTTTCCATTTTGGATGCTGGTGAGGATGAGGTTCCTCAGAGGAGTGTAGTCAGAGCCAAGTTTGTGGCACCCCAGGTGGCTCAGTGGCACAGGAGGGGAGGAAGAAATGTGGAAGAGCAATAGTCATAGGGGATTCATTAGTTAGGCAAACAGACAGGCATTTCTGCTGCAGTAAACGTGACTCCAGGATGGTGTGTTGCCTCCCTGGTGCCAGGGTCAAAGATATCATGCTGTGGCTGCAGGACATCCTTCTGGGGGAGGGTGAACAGCCAGAGGTCATGGTCCACATTGGTACCAATGGCATTAGTAAGAAGGAGGATGAGGTCCTGAAAGCAGAATATAGGGATCTAGGAAGGAGATTAAAAAGCAGGACCTCAAAAGCAGTAATCTCAGGATTACTCCCAGTCCCATGTGCTAGCGAGCATAGGAATAGGAGAATTGAACGATTGAACATGTGGCTGGAGAACTGGTGTAGGAGGGAGGGCATCAGATTTCTGAGACATTGGGACCGGTTCTGGGGCAAGTAGGACCTGTACAAGATGGACGGGTTGCATCTTAGCAGCACTGGGCCGAATATCCTCACAGGGAGATTTGCTAGTGCTGTTGGGGAGGGTTTAAACTAAATTATCAGGAGGGATGGAACTTGAGAGGGAGCTCAGA
This sequence comes from Heterodontus francisci, assembly GCF_036365525.1. Classification (NCBI taxonomy): domain Eukaryota; kingdom Metazoa; phylum Chordata; class Chondrichthyes; order Heterodontiformes; family Heterodontidae; genus Heterodontus; species Heterodontus francisci. Next base: position 84,037,657 of record NC_090372.1, read on the forward strand.
TTGGAAGGAAGCAAAACTGGTAACTTGTCATGGGCGTGGGAACCAGGAGCAAGTATCAGAGAGGAATACCAGGGTGCACAGAATACTGGGGGAGATAGATAACACGAGAGTAAGGAATAGTAAGTTATTAGGTGAGGTCAGAATAAGGGAGGAAGTAATAAAGTCTGAATCAGGGTTAATGTGCAAGTATGTGAATGCACGGAGTGTGGCTAATAAGACTGGTGAGGTACAGGTGCAGATTGTCATGTGGAAATATGATGTTGTGGCTATAACAGAGAAGGGCAGGACTGGGTGTTAAATATTCCTGGATACAAGGTGTTCAGGAATGATAGGAAAGGGAAAAAAGGGGGAGAGGAGGCAGTATTGATTAAGGAGAGCATTGCAGTGCTGGAGTAAAAGGATGTCCCAGAGGGGTCAAGGACAGAATCAATTTGGTTAGAGCTGAGGAACAAAAAAGGTGCAGTTATTGCTCGGTGTTGTCTATAGGCCACCAGCTAGTGGGAAGGACGTGGAGGAACAAATTTGCAAGGAAATTACAGAGAGATGTAAAAATTATAGGGGAGTTATAATGGGAGACTTTAATTATCCAAACATAGACTGGTAAAGTAGTATTGTAAAGGGCAGTGAGGGGCAAGAGTTCCTAGAGTGTGTTCAGGAAAACTGTCTACAACATTATGTTGCTAGCCCAATGGAAAGGAAGCACTGCTAGACCTGGTTCTTGGGAATGAAGTGGGCCAAGTGGATCAAGTATCAGTAGGTGAGCATTTAGGGGATAGTGATCATTGTATCGTAAGGTTTAAGCTGACTATGGAAAAGGACAAAAAGCAATCCAGAGTAAGAATAATTATCTGGGGAAAGGCCAACTTCAATGGGGTAAGAATGGAGCTGGGGCGAATAAATTGGAGTCTAAAGCTGGCAGGAAAACCAATAGATTAACAATAGACTACCATCAAAGAAGAGGTAGTTTGGGCACAATCAAGGTATGTTCCCTAAAAGGAGAAACATAGGGCAAACATGGAGGCTGAGGGCATAGCTGAGGTATTAAATGAATACTTTGCAGCTGTCATTACCAAGGATGAAGATGCACCCCAGGCAATGGTGAAAGAGGAGGTAATTCAGACACCAGAGGGGTTTAAAATTGATAAAGAGGCAGTATTAGACATGCTGTCTGTACTTAAAGTGGATAAAGCACCAGGACCAGATGAGATGCATCCAAGGATACTGAGGGAAGTGAGGGTGGAAATCACAAAGGCACTGGCCATAATTTTTCAGTCTTCCTTAGACTGGTGCCTGAGGGCTGGAGAATTGCAAATGTTACACCCTTGTTCAAAAAAGGGTGTAAAGATAAGCCCAGCAACTATAGGCCAGTCAGTTTAACTACGGTGGTGGGAAAACGTCTAGAAAAAGTAATTTGGAACAAAATCAATAGTCAAATGGACTCAAATGGAGTTAATTAAGGAAAGCCAGCACGGATTTCTCAAGGTAAAATCATGTTTAACTAACTTGCTGGAGTTTTGTGAGGAGGTAACAGAGAGGGTTGATGAGGGCAATGCTGTTGATATGATGTACATGGACTTTCAAAAGGCGTTTGATACAGTGCCACACAACAGTTTTGTGAGCAAAGTTATTGTTCATGGAATAAAAGGGACAGTAGCAACATGGATACAACATTGGTTGAGTGACAGGAAACAAAGAGTAGTAGTTAATGGATGTTTCTCGGGCTGGAGGAAGGTTTGTAGTGGAGTTCCCCAGGGGTCAATGTTGGGACCCTTGCTTTTCCTGATATATATTAATGATCTAGACCTTGGTGTACAGGGCACAATTTCAAAGTTTGCAGATGATATGAAATTCGAAAGCATAGTGAACTGTGAGGACGGTAGTGTAGAACTTCAAAAGGACATAGACAAGTTTCTGGAATGGGCAGACAGGTGGCAGATGAAGTTCAATGCAGAGAAATGTGAAGTGAGCCATTTTGGTAGGGAGAACATGGAGAGGCAATATAAAACAAAGGGCCAATTCTAAAGGGGATGCAGGAGGAGAGGGTCCTCGTGTATATGTGCATAAGCCATTGAAGGTGGCAGGACAGGTTGAGAGCGCGGTTAATAAAGCATACAATATCCTGGGCTTTATTAATAGGGGCATAGAGTACAAGAGCAAGGAAATTATGTTGAACTTGTATCAAACACTAGTTCGGCCTCAGCTGGCGTATTGCATCCAGTTCTGGGCACCACACTTTAGGAAAGACGTGAGGGCATTGGAGAGAGTACAGAAAAGATTCATGAGAATGGTTCCAAGGATGAAGAATTTCAGTTATGAAGACAGATTGGAGAAGTTAGGACTGTTTTCCTTGGAGAAGAGAAAGCTGAGAGGTGTTTTGACAGAGGTATTCAAATCTGAGGGATCTGGACAGAGTAGGTAGAGAGAAACTGTTCCCACTTGTGAAAGGATCAAGAACGAGAGGGCACAGATTTAAAGTATTTGGTTAGAAAAGTAAAAGTGATGAGGAAAATCTTTTCACACAGTGAGTGGTTAAGGTCTTGAATGTGCTGCCTGAGAACGTGATAGCAGCAGGTTCAATTGAAGCATTCAAAAGGGAATTAGATAGTTATATGAAAAGGAAGAATGTGCAGGGTTACGGGAGAAGGCAAGGAAATGGAACTGAAGGAATTGCTCTTTCAGAGAGACACGATGGGCTGAATGGCCTCCTTCTGCACTGAAACAATTATGTGATTCTGTGATCTGTGTCAAAGTGAATGTAGTCCCCCCGCCCTCCTGAATATGGCATCTGTGACCTGCCTGATGGCATAATGAGATGCCACCCAGGAGCGCAGCAGATCCCTGGAGCGAGCCAGTTACATAGAAATTCAGGGTGACAGTGACCATAGTGGCTGCAGGTAAGGGACTGTTATGGGTGCCACAGGCCTCAAGTCATTGTGGATCAGAGCACAAAGGTCTGAAACTATCTGCCTGGATAGGCATACCTTCCTAATGCACTGGCACTCTGTCATTTGTAGGTAGCTGACTCTTGGGTGGTAGACCCAAAGTTTTGGGTAGCACCTTTCTTCCCTTGCAGTCCCTCGCTTTGCTCCTCTGGCCTCCTGCTGTCCAGGAGGTTGCATCCGCTGAAGCTCATGCTGGCTGCTCTGCCTAATGTCAGAATTGTCTGTTCCCATCTCAACTCCCTTAGCTGGCCCTTGTGTGTTCACCTGGCCTTCCCCTATCAAGCCCAGCAGCCTCATGTCCCTCTCTGGATTCCTGCCACTCACCCCTGAGAAAAGCTAGTCTTCCAACTCCAGCAATGGCTACTTTTGGAACAGCTGTGTTTTATTTTGTACCTCTGTATTATTTTAATCAGCCCTTCTCATAACCCTCATGGCCCGACATAGTGTTCAATACTTGTACACCCTGCGTGTTCCAGACATGGCATTTTCCATGTTCCCTTAAAAATTGCAAACTGCTGCTGACAAGTGTTTTAATGAACTCCTCAATGTGTTCAACAGGCACTTAATTGGAGAGATGTGGTATTGCTGTTCCCTCCCTCCCAGCGTTCCTTTAAAAATGGCTTAGCATTCCAGAGGCTGCGGGACCCAATGCCGACCTTCGAAAATGTGATCTTTAAATTGCGCTTGCAACTGCCCCTGCTCCCAGTGGGCTTTAAAAATCCGGCCCCTGATATCAGAAGTTTATTCCTACATTGCAGATTATCCAAGAACTTCATGTGGACAGGGTAGTGGAATGGTTATTTTAGTGACAAGAACCATTCTGGATTCAAGTAACTGTCAGGGACATCACAATAATGGCAGCAACAGAAGAGTAAATAAATCTATCTATGGATTTTGAAGGAGAATTCTTGTCCTTGTCCAATTGCAGGTCTCCTCACACACTCCCAATTCTAGGTCCACCCACTCCCCCACCCCCGTCCCCCCCACTGTCCCAGCCCCAATTGCTGACCTCCTACAAACACGATGGCTAGGCAACGTCTCCAAGTGTCCCCAGCTGCAGCTTCCTGTTGCTGGCATTATCTCACCCACCAGGCTGTCCATTTGGCTGCCAGGTGGGATACAGAGCTACAATAAGTTATGACTACTTGCCATTAAGATCATAGGATCTCCGCGTCTCTGGCCTTGCTGGGTTCTTTGGTTATGTTTGGCCTCCTCAGCACCTCCAGCCCCTCCACCCCTGCCGCCCCGTAAATATCAGGATCCAAGGCACAAGCTCAGCTCATCTAACCCAGCACAATTCAGGGATCACATTTGGGATCTTTACTTGTCTTTAGGACTCGGTACGACATCATGAAGCGTATTTACCCAGGATTGGAAGATAATCGGGAAAGTGGAATTTGTGACAATGTAACAAACCATCTAGCAAGCAATAGCAGAGTGATAATTGTGCAGGATAGTCTTAATATTTGAATATAGTTTAATTTATAGGCCCAGACCATCTGTGGAAGAATTGTTGCAAACTGGAAAGATCTGACTTATGGTGCACGTCTACAAATTGATTTCTAGAACCAGGAGAGAATTTTGTGGATGAGTACTTATAGGCATGTGCAGAGGCCTACTCTTAAAATTCAGATCTATTGAGAGCTTGTACATTTATAGGATTTCCATTTCTGCAGTAGGTATTTTAAAGTCGTTAGTATATTTGGACTCTGACTTAATGGAGGGAATTTTAAGCTGGTGGCGGGGGTCTCAACGTTGGGGAAATTGACGCCAAGATACCTGCGTCGCCTCTTTTCTGGAAGGCCCGCCAAACCTAGTGCCAATCAGGCATTTAACTGGACAGCAGCGGGCTTTCCAAAGGATTTAGGACCCCGTCGCCAGAAGTTCCAGCCTTGTAGAGCTGCCGACCAATCAAAGGCCGGCAGCTGCAGTGCCACCACGGAGACGGTGGCTGCTGCTGCAGCTGCAGTGACCAGACACCAAGGAGCGATGCTGAAACCGGCTCAAGATAGGTCAAGGCGGGAGGGGCCTCACAGGGCAGCACAGTGGCACAGTGGTTAGCACCACAGCCTCACAGCTCCAGCGACCTGGATTCAGTCCTGGGTCCTGCCTGTGCGGAGTTTGCAAGTTCTCCCTGTGACCGTGTGGGTTTCCACCGGGTGCTCCGGTTTCCTCCCACGGCCAAAGACTTGCAGGTTGATAGGTAAAATGGCCATTGTAAATTGCCCCTAGTGTAGGTAGGTGATAGGAGAATTGTGGGATGTGGTAGGGAATATGGGATTAATGTAGGATTAGTATAAAATGGGTGGTTGATGGTCGGCACAGACTCGGAGGGCCGAAGGGCCTGTTTCAGTGCTGTATCTCTCTATGACTCTAAATAGACAGGGTGGGGTTCGCAGGAGAGCGGAGTCAGCAGCAAGGGCAGGGAATGGCCCTCAGTGGACACCACTCTTCCTGATGCCAGATTCCTCGTTCAGGCCCTAAATTTGCCTTAGAATGAGGCCCCCCCCCCCCCCCCCCCACAAGCCAGAGCCAAGAAGCAGCCGCACCATTTTCGTGCTGTGCTACATGTGCAGCAACAGGGCTGCCCGCCACATGGGTTATTGCGGCTATGGCAGGAAGAGGTCCTTAATTGGGTATTAATTGCCCAATTAAGAGCCTCAATTGGCGGCCATGTGGGAAAGCTGTTCACAGGCCTTCCCGCCGCAGACTAAATTTCGGCGGAGGAGGGATGGTGGTGAGGTCCCTCACCGCTACCGTCCGACCTGATATTTTGCTCTTCCTGCCTCCAAACCTGCCACAGGGGATAGCATAAAATTCCACCCAATGTCACAGTATGGCAAGAATTTTTAACGCTTCTCTGTAGTAAATGGTTTGAATAAGCACTTTTTTTGGAGAGTGTCTGCATCATTATCAGATGTTCCCAGTGACAGTATACTCCAGTGGGAGTTGCTTTTCCATTCCGATAAGAGATGGGGACAGTTATGTTCTCTGATGCATTCCCAGTTGCCAGACAAAACAGCTTTGCACATAATTGGTTCTCTTTTGAAATAAAAAGAGCACATTGGAAACCAAAAGAACTAACAGCATTTCTGTCATCAAATAGTTCTGGTTGATTGAGGAATGATCCATACTAAGACTATTCCCTAATACTCCTATTCATTAATTATATAAAGTCAATAGTGAATACGGAAGTCATGTAATGGAAAGTGAGAGCAAGTAATGCATCTATGTTTTCTCTCCTATTGTCATCGAATCACAGAAATTTACAGCCTGGAAGTAGGCCAGTAAGCCCAAAATGTCTGTACCAGCCGACAAGTAGCCATCCAGCCTAATCCCACTTTCCAGCTCTTGGTCTGTCACCTTGTACGGCACTTCAAGTGCATATCCAAGTACCTTTTAAATGTTATGAGGGTTTCTGCTCCTACCACCCTTTCAGGCAGTGAGTTCCAGATCCCCACCACCTTCTTAATAAAAAAAGTTTCCCTCAAATACCCACTAAACCCCTTAGCTCTTACCCTAAATCTATGCCTCCAGGTTATAGACCCATCAAGCAATGGAAGTCGGGCCTTCCTATCCACTCTATCTAGACCCCTCATAATTTTACACACTTCAATTAGGTCTCCCTTCAGCCTCCTCTGTTCCAAAGACTGACAGGAAGAACTGTATCGGAACAATGGGCTAGCTTTGAGTTAGAGATGCTTCAGGTACATGTTAAGTTCATTCCAACGAGGGTGAAAAGGAAGGGAACCAATACAGGGCTTATTGGATGACAAAAGAAATAGAGATTACGATAAAACAAAAAAATGTGTATGATGCATGTAAGATGAATTCTTCAATTGAGAACCAGGCCAAATATAATAAGTTGAGAGGAGAGATAAAGAGGAAAATTAGACTGGCAAAGAGAGCATATGAGAATAGAATGGCAGTCAACATAAAAGGGAGCCCAAAAATCTTCTACCAGCATGTAAATAGTCAGTGAGTAGTAAGAGGTGGAATGGGGCTTTCAGGGACAGTCACGAAAACTTGTTATGCTCCATGCTGTTTTATTTTAATCCACCGGCTGGAAATCTGAATTAAATTTGAAAAGATAATAGATAAAAGATGACTTTGCTGGCAGCTAAGATGGCCACCGCAATTTCATCACTATAACCTACATTCCAATGCATTGAGGTGGAGATAAGTTGTCTGCCCAGTCCCCTCAAGAACAATGACCTTGGAATTTTATTGAACTACCTATCCCACTCCCATTAACAAGACATTAAGGCAGTCACTTGGGACACTAAAATGCTGGAGACAAACCCCTCAAACATAATCACCTGAATAATGGGACCCTGTCTGAGAGAAGGGAATTCCTAGACATGAACTGATAATAAACCTGTTGCGGTCAAACACGGACCAGGACAAGAGGGGAGCCCTTCAACTCCTCCTCACTTGAACGTAACAGGGACAAAGTCAGTAATATATGCTTAAAGCTGCAGGGCAAGGCTAATATACTCAATGAATACTTTGTATCAGTGTTCACTAAGGAAGTGGAATCTGACAAATATCGGTAGAAGTGGAGAGAGTAGAGGCAATGGATAGGGTAACAATTGAGAGGGGCGGTACTAAAAAGGCTGGCTATGCTTAGGGTAGATAAGTCACCTGGTCCAGATGGCTTGCATCCCAAGTTGCTAAAGGAAGTGGGGATGGTGATAGTGAAGGGCTTGCCATAATCTTCTAAGCTTCCTTTGATATGGGGGAGGTGCCAGAGGATTGGAGAGTGGCAAATATGACACCTTTATTTGAGAAAGGGTGTAAGGACAGTCCAAGCAACTACAGGCAGTTAGTTTAACATCAGTGGTGCGTTAGGTTTTAGAAACAGTAATCAGGGAAAATATCAATGGAAACTTAGAGAGGTTCAAGTTAATTAAGGATAGCCGGCATGGATTTGTAAAAGGCAGATCATGCTTGACTAATCTAATTGAATTTTTTGATGAAGTGACAGAGAAGGTTGATGAAGGGAATGCAGTGGATGTTGTTTATATGGATTTTAAGACAATGTTTGATATGATAAAGTACCACATAACAGACTGGTTAACAAAATTGAGGATCAGGGAATAGGAGGGTCAGTGTCTAATTGAGTAAAAAATTGGTTCAAGGACAGAAAAAAGTGAGTCGAATTAAATGTTTTTCAGACTGGAGAATGGTAGAGAGTAATATTCCCCAAGGGCCAGTGTTGTAACCACTGCTTTTTTTTGCTATATATAAATTACTTGGATCTTGGAATGCAGAGTAGAATCTCAAAAGTTACCGATGACACCAAACGTGGAGGTTTGGCAAACAGTAAAGATGATATGAATCGTCTCCAACAGGACATAGATAGGCTAGTCGAATTGGCAGACAGATGGCAGATGGAATTTAATACTGATAAGTGTGAGGTGATGCATTTTGGCAGAAGGAATAGGGAGAGGCAATATATACTTAATGGCACTGTTCTAAAGAGTGTGCAGGAACAGTGGGACTGGGGTTACGTGTGCATTGATCTTTGAAGGTGGCAGGACATATTGAGACAGTGGTGAATAAAGCATATAGGATCTTGAGTTTCATAAACAGAGGCATTAAGCACAAAAGTAGGGAAGTTATGCTGAATCTTTGTAAAGCTCTGGTTAGGCCCCAACTGGAGTATTGCATCCAGTTCTGGTCACCACACTTGAGGAAGGATGTGAGGTTCCTTGAGAGGGTGCGGAGGAGATTTACCAGAATGGTTCCAGAGATGGGGGATTTTATTTACAAGATTAGGTTGGAAAAACTGGGGTTGTTCTCCATAGAACAAAGGAGATTGAGGGGAGATTTTATAGAAATGTACAAGATTATGACAGGCTTAGATAAGTTAAGCAAGGAAAAACTGTTCCCATTAACCCATGGTACAAGGACTAGGGGACACAAATTGAAGGTTTTGGGCAAAAGGTGCAGGGGGAATGTGAGGAAGACATTATTTATGCAACGGGTGGTATCTGGAACTCGCTGCCCACAAGAGTAGCAGAACAGGAAACAATCAAGGATTTCAAAAGGAAATTGGATGCCACTTGAAGGAAATAGACTTGCAGGGCTACAGGGACAAAGTGGGGGAGTGGGATTGACTGAATAGTTCCGTGGGGAGTCGGCATGGACTCGATGGGCTAAAGAGCCTCCTTCTGTGCCGTAAATAACTCGATGACTCTATAGCCCTAGCCTATCCAATATTTCCCCATAGCTAAAATTCTCCAGTCCAGGCAATATCCTCTATACCCTCTATAGTGCAGTCAAATCTCCTCTATACCCTCTCTAGTGCAGTCACATCTTTTCTATTGTGTAGTGACCAGAACTGCACACAGTCCTCCAGCTGTGGCATAACTGGTGTTTTATACAGTTTCAGCATAACCTCCCTGTTCTTGTGTTCTATGCCTGAGCTAATAAAGGCAAGTATCCTGTATGCCTTCTTGACCACCTTACCTACCTGTTCGGCCACATTCAGGGATCTGTGGACATGCACTCCATGCTCCCTCTGTTCTTTTACACTTCTCAGTATCCTACCATTTATTGTGTATTCCCTTGCCTTGTTAGCCTTCCCCAAATGCGTTATCTCACACTTCTCTGACTGAACACCATTTGCCACTGTTCCACCCACCTGACTGGTCCATTGATATCGTCCTGCAGTCTCCAGCTTTCTTCTTCATTATCAACCATTTGGCCAATTTGTGTATCATCATTTGATAGAAAAACTGTTTTGCCAATAACTTTGCTCCATTTGCATCTTTTCTGGAAATGTTTTCTCCCATGTTACATATAAAACCTTTAGCTTTAAATCCATGTCCTTTTGGAGAGGGTTGACCCACTGGGGAATTTAGAACTCAAAATAGTTCGGGCACCAAATGGAAGCAAAGATGTAGGAAGTAGGTAAGCAGACTACTGTGTGAGCCTTGCAATAAGTGTTGAAACTGTCCTGACATTTCATACTTTAGTATCTGAATGATGATGGAGCGAGGTTACAAGTGATTGCAATTGTGTCCTTTCTGTCAGCTGCCCATGACAACAGGGATTGCACTGTTGGTGAAGAGGATTCTGTGTAACAAATGAGTGTGAGCTAAGATTAGATTAGATTAGATTAGAGATACAGCACTGAAACAGGCCCTTCGGCCCACCGAGTCTGTGCCGAACATCAACCACCCATTTATACTAATCCTACACTAATCCCATATTCCTACCAAACATCCCCACCTGTCCCTATATTTCCCTACCACCTACCTATACTAGTGACAATTTATAATGGCCAATTTACCTATCAACCTGCAAGTCTTTTGGCTTGTGGGAGGAAACCGGAGCACCCGGAGAAAACCCAGCAGACACAGGGAGAACTTACAAACTCCACACAGGCAGTACCCGGAATCGAACCCGGGTCCCTGGAGCTGTGAGGCTGCGGTGCTAACCACTGCGGTATGTTGGAGTGTGATGTGTTGGTATTACTGGAAATAGCTTTGTGGCAAAGGGCCCAATTTTAACTCTGTGTGAGTGACTGGGTTTTGAGTGAGTTAAAATCTCGCTCTAATGTTGTGCACTGTAATGTAGTGATTTCAATGGACCAACAAGTCAAAGTTGCAAGTTCAAAACCCACCATGGTCAGTTGAGAAATTGAACTCAATAAATCTGGCCATTTATGAGCTAGAACTGGAAAAAAAATGACCATGAAAGCTGCTGGAGTGTTGTAAAAGTGTAAAAACCCAATTGATTCACTCATGTTGTTCAAGGAGGAGAACTTGCCACCCCTACACATGACTCCACTAGGCACGATTCTAGTCCACTATGTGCTTGTCTCATAATTCCCTTAGGGCAATAATGTGGACTTGTCAGCATTGCCACATCCTTAGAACAAAAAGAGTGACCGTGGCATGGGCCATTCACCCTATGTGCTAAGAGAATGGTCTTCTATGTATTTGTGTTGTATGCAACATGTAGAACACTGTGGCAATCCTGCATACAACGGAGCAATGTATTGTAGGGCCCCAACCAGAGTGGTCCAAACAGTGGAAATGTTGTTTAAGCATTGTGCCTTGGGTGGTGGCATTGGCCTCATTATAGAGCACTCAGCTGCTGTGTGGGGATCATGAATGGTGTGCTCGGACTCCCAAAGATCAGCAAGATTTCCTATTGTCATCTTCAAACAATGTGGACAGTTCAAATTGCTGGAGAATGAAGCTACCATATGTCCTCTTTTAAACTGTATTGACATACAGGATACAATTTTGGTGGTCAATCACAGTGTAAAAGACCTTCCTATTGATGTAGGCAGTTGATTTCTGGTGACAAGCCTTGATGTACACATGAGTGTCATCTATTGCAACTTCAACTTTGGGAAAACCAGCACCCGATAAAATGTTTGCCCTTTCTTCAGTTCTAGTTTACTTGGAACCTCATCCAATACACTCACATGGGAGAGTGCAGAGGCAGGCTGGGAGAGCGGAGAGGCAGGCTGGGGAAGTGATTAGCCGGCAGCTCAATGAGGTTGGACTTCCTCCCTCAAGTGGGTGGAAGTCCTACCTCAGAACAATTAAAGCCCAGGGACCCGTAAGATATGGGATGGATCCCTGGGCCAGGCGGAAGCGGGTTTGCCACCGACTTTTACGTAAAATGCCCAACGTAAAATCCAGCCCCATGTGTCATTGACAAACTTATCTGCAGGAAGTGTCACCAGCTGCAGAAGTTTGAGCTCCAGGTTTCAGAAGTCGAGCTGTTTATTTTTTTCATCTTAGTTTGTTCAGTGTGCTTACCCACTGTTTTTTTTTCATGTTTGTACTTGCGGCTGTTCAATTTTCAGTCCATTGACACCCTATCTGTACTAATGCTTTGTCTTTCAACACACAATTAACATATTGTTTGCCTTTGCTCCATGACCTTCTGGTCAGCTATTCTGTGACCTTGTCCTATTTAGACCTTCTTCTTTGTTATCTCTTGCCCCACCCCGCTTTACTTGCTTATAACCTTTTACATTTCTAATATTTGCTAGTTCTGAAGAAGGGTCACTGACCTGAAACGTTAACTCTACTTCTCTCTCCACAGATGCTGACAGACCTGCTGAGTATTTCCAGCATTTCTTGTTTTTATTTCAGAACTCAAACGGTGGCTGGAGACATTATGGTGCATCCACGAGACAGAGAACTACGTGAATAGCAGGTTTAGGGAGGTGGTCACACTGCAGGTCAGGAGCATGCATGCAGAGGGGGAATGGGTGACTGCCAGGCAGTCTAAGAGAACCAGGCAGGTAGTGCAGGAGCCCCCTGAGTCAGTCTTGCTTGCTAACCTGTTTTCCATTTTGGCTACTGGTGAGGATTATGGTTCCTCAGAGGAGTGCAGCAACAGCCAAGTCCGTGGCACTATTGAGTGACTCAGCTGCACAGGAGGAGAGGAAGAAGAGCGGAAGTGCAATAGTGATAGGAGATTCATTATTTAGAGGAACAGACAGGCATTTCTGCGGCCACAGATTTGACACTAGGATAGTATGTTGCCTCCCTGGTCCCAGGGTCAAGGATGTCACAGAGCGGCTGCAGGACATTCTTCTGGGAGAGGGTGAACAGCCACAGTGGTACCAATGACATAGGTAAGAAGAGGGTTGAGGTCCTGAAAGCAGAGTTTAAGGAGTTAGGACAGAAATTAAGAAGCAGGATCTCAAAAGCAGTAATCTCAGGATTACTCCCAGTGCCACGTACTAGTGAGCATAAGAATAGGAGGGTTAACACGTGGCTGGAGAATTGGTGCAGGAGGGAGGGCATCAGATTTCTGAGGCATTGAGACCTGTTCTGGGGTAGGTGGGACCTGTAACAAGATGGATGGGTTGCACCTTAGCAGGACAGGGACTAACATCCTCGCAGGGAAATTGCTAGTGCTGTTGGGGAGGGTTTAAACTAAATTGTTAGGGGGTTGGGAACCTAAGAGGGAGATCAGATTGGAGGGAAGCAAAACTGGTAAAAGGAAGTAGAGAATTAGTAAGTGAAATTGGAAGGCAGGCGAGACGAAGGCAAACATCAAATAGGATCGGAATGAGGAATAATGTTAAGACAAAGTTAAGGGCACTCTATCTGAATGCATGCAGCATTCACAACAAGGTAGATGATTTGAAGGCACAAATTGAGGTAAATGGGTATGATTTAATTGCCATTACGGAGACGAGGTTAGAGGGTGACCAGGACTGGGAACTGAATATTCAGGGACATTCGTCATTTAGGAGGGATAGGCAGAGGGGAAAAGGAGGTGGAGTAGTGCTGTTAATAAGGGGCGAGATCAGTACATTAGTGAAAGAGGATCTTAGATCGAAGGAGCAAGATGTAGAATCAGTTTGGGTGGAGCTAAGAAACAGCGAGGAGCAGCAAACATTGGTGTGAGTTGTTTATAGGGCACCAAATTGTCTTGGTAATGTTGGGTATGGTATAAATCATGAAATTAAAACTACATGTAGCATGGACAATACAGTAAAATGGGCGTCTTTGATTTACATATAGATTGGGTAAACCTAATTAGCACTAACAGTGTGGAGGATGAATTCCTGGAGTGTGTATGAGATGGATTTCTGGAGCAGTATTTAGAAGAACCAACTAGGGATCGGGCTATTTTAGATTTAGTATTATGTAATGAGGAAGGGCAAATTAATAACCTTGCTGTAAAGGAGACATTAGGAAATAGTGACCACAATATGATAGAATTTTACATTAACTTTGAAAGAGATATAGTTCATTCTGAAACTAGGGTCTTAAATCTGAACAAAGGAAACTATGAAGGTATGAGGGGCAAGTTGGCTATGGTGGATTGGGAAAATACATTCAAATCTTTGATGGTAGACAGGCAATGGTTAGTATTTAACGAAGTATTACACAGTTTACAACAAATATACATTCTTCAAAGGCACAAAAACCCAACAGGAAAGATGAATTTTAACCAGTGAACTATATTGATTTTTAGTAAGATTTATCAGTACTAGTAAGGTTTTATTAATAATTCTAAGTTGTTGTAGTATTGGTAAGGTTTTTTTTAGCAGTAACAAAGGGCCAACTAATAAATAAAGGAATGGTAAGGATGCTTCAACCTCGGGACTGCACCTCCTGTGCTATGTGGGAACTCTCCAGGGTGCTTCCCATATCCTAGAGAACCATTTGTGCAGGAAGTGTTGTCAATTGCGACAGCTTGAGCTCCAGGTTTTAGAACTTGAGCGGCAGCTGGCGACACTGCGGTGTATTTGTGAGGATGAGATCTACGTGGATAACGCATTTATAGATGTGGTCACCACACAGCTTAAGAGTATGCAGGGATAGAGGGAATGGGTGACCACCAGGCAGTCAAAAAGAATCAGACAGGTAGTGCAGGAGACCCCTGAATGCATCTCACTCATCAACAGGTATTCAGTTCTGAATACTGAGGACAGTGATGCTTCACCTGGGGAGTGCAGCCAGAGCCACGTCCATGGCCCCATGGGTGGCTCAGCTGCACACGGGGGTACAGGGAAGACTGGAAGAGCCATAGCGATAGGTGATTCAATAGTCAGGGGAACAGACAGGCGTTTCTGTGGCTGCAGACGTGAATCCAGGATGGTGTGTCCCCTCCCTGGTGCCAGGATCAAGGATGTCACTGAGTGGCTGCAGAGCATCCAGAAGGTGGAGGGTGAACAGCCAACAATTGTGGTCCACATCAGAACCAACGACATAGGTAGAAAGAGGGACATGGTCCTGCAGTCAGAATTGAGGGAGATAGGTAAGAAATTTGCAAGCAGGACCTCAAATGTAGTCATCTCCGGATTACTCTCAGTGTTACGCACAAGTGAGTATAGAAATAGAAGGATAAGACAGATGAATGCGTGGTTGGAAAGATGGTGCAGGAGGGAGGGCTTTAGATTCCTGGGATATTGGGACTGGCTCTGGGGGAGATGGGACCTGTAGAAGCCAGACGGGTTGCACCTGAACAGAGCCAGGTCTAAGTTCCTTGCGGGATGTTTTGCTAGTACTGTTAGGGAAGGTTTAAACTAGTTTGGCGGGGGATGGGGACTTGAAGGTAGATTCAGTTGGGACAAAATCAGAAATTAAAATGGAAGGCAGAAAATTAATGGATGAGTTTGGAAAACAGAGGAAACAAAGGTTAGAAAATAAAAAAAGAGTTTGGCAGTGCTCAAGGGTATTTATTTCAATGCAAGGAGTATAACAAATAAAGCAGGTGAGCTGAGGGCACAGATAGACACGTGACAGTACGATATCATAGCTATTACAGAAACATGGCTTAAGGAGGGACAGGAATGGCAGCTCAACGTTCTTGATTACAGGGTTTCCAGACATGATAGGGAGGGGGATAAGAAAGCAGGGGGAGTGGCAGTTTTGGTCAAGGAAACTATTACAGCTGTGAGGAGGGATGATATATTGGAAGGTTCATCAAATGAGGCCATATGGATTGAGCTAAGGAACAAAAAAGGGGCAATCACACTTTTGGGAGTGTACTCTGTCAGAGGGAGATAGAAGAGCAGATATGTAGGCAAATCTCTGAGAAGTGCACGAACAATAGGGCAGTAATAGTAGGAGATTTTAACTACCCCAATATTAACTGGGATAGTTTCAGTGTGAAAGGAATTAAGGGAACAGAGTTCTTGAGATGCATTCAGGAGAACCTTTTTGGCCAGTATGTGGCAAGTCCAACAAGAGAGTGGGCAGTTTTATATTTAGTTTTAGGAAATGAAGATGGGCAGGTGGAAGGAGTGGCAGTGGGAGAGCATTTTGGTGGTAGTGATCATACTTCATAATTCATATGCCATGTTTCTGTAATAGCTATGATATCATACTGCCATGGGTCTATCTGTGCCCTCAGCTCATCTGCTTTATAATTATGGAAAAGGACAGAGATGGAACAGGAGTTAGAGTTCTCAATGGGGGCAAAGCCAATTTTACTAAGCATTCAAAGGGGAGATTCGGGGGTTCAGAGTAAACATGTTCCCACAAAGAAAAAGGGTGTGACGGCCAAATCTAGAGTCCCATGGATGTCAAGGTGCTTACAGAGTAAGGTAAGGCAGAAAAGGAAAGCTTATGTCTGACATCGCGAACCCCATACTATAGAAAGCCGAGAGGAGTATAGACAGTGGAGGGCTAAAATCAAAAAGGAAATTAGGAACGCAAAGAGAGTGCATGAAAGAATATTGGCAAGTAAAATCAAGGTGAATCCAAAGATGTTTTATCAATACATCAAGAGTAAGAGAATAACTAAGGACAGAGTAGGGCCATAAAAGACCAAAAAGGTAACACATGTATCAGGGCATTAGATGTTGGTATGGTTCTTAATGAATACTTCGCGTCTGTCTTCACAAAAGAGGGGGATGATGCAGATATTGTAGTTATTAAATCACCAGCGCCAGATGAAATGTACCCTAGGCTATTAAAAGAAGCAAGAGAGGAAATAGCAGAAGGTCTGACCATCATTTTCCAGTTCTCACTGGATACAGGTGTGGTGCTGGAGGATTGGAGAACTGCTAACGTTGTACCTCTGTTTAAAAAGGGAGCAAGGGATAGATAATTACAGGCCAGTCAGTCTAAACACAGTAGTGGGCAAATCATCGGAATCTATTCTGAGAGACAGGATAAACTGTCACTAAGAAAGGCACAGGT
Source organism: Heterodontus francisci (assembly GCF_036365525.1). Classification (NCBI taxonomy): domain Eukaryota; kingdom Metazoa; phylum Chordata; class Chondrichthyes; order Heterodontiformes; family Heterodontidae; genus Heterodontus; species Heterodontus francisci. The sequence goes on from NC_090372.1 coordinate 84,054,242, forward strand.
TAATTAAGGATAGTCAGCATGCATTTGTTAAGGGAAGATCTTGTTTGGTCAACTTGATCGAATTTTTTGAAGAGCTAATAAGGAAGATAGATGAGGATAGTTCAGTTGATGTGGTCTACTTGGACTTTAGCAAGGCTTTTGACAAGGTCCCATATGGTAGACTGTTTAAAAAAATAAAATCCCATGGGATCCGGGGAAATACAGCAAGGTGGATACAGAATTGGCACAGTGACAGGAAACAATGGGTAATTGTTGTCGGGTATTTTAGCGATTGGAGGGCTGTTTCCAGTGGTGTTCCCCAGTACTGTGTCCCCTGCTTTTTGTGGTATATATTAACGATTTGGATGTAAATGTAGGGGGCATGATCAAGACGTTTGCAGATGAGACAAAGATTGGCCATGTGGTCGATAGTGAGGAGGATAGCTGTAGGTTGCAGGAAGATATTGATGCTCTGGTCAGATGGGCAGAAAAGTGGCAAATGGAATTCAACCTGGAGAAATGTGAGGTGATGCATTTGGGGAGGTCAAACAAGGCAAAGGAATACACGATTAATAGGAAAATACTGCGTAGTGTAGAGGAAGTGAGGGATCTTAAAGTGAATGTCCACAGATCCCTGAAGGTAACAGGACAGGTCGCTAAGGTGGTTAAGAAGGCATATGGAATCTTTTCTTTTATTCACCAAAGTATAGAATATAAGAGCAGGGAGGTTCTGCTGGAACTGTATAACTCATTGGTTAGGCCACAACTTGAGTACTGTGTGCAATTCTGGTCACCTCATTACAGAAAGGATATAATTGCACGACAAAGGGTACAGAGGAGATTTACGAGGAAGTTGCCAGGACTGGAAAAATGCAGCTATGAGGAAAGATTGGATAGGCTGGGGTTGTTCTCCTTGGAACAGAGAAGACTGAGGGGGGATCTGATTGAAATGTACAAAATTTTCAGGAGCCTGGATAGAGTGGAGATGAAGGGTCTATTCACCTTAGCAGAGAGGGCAGTGACGAGGGGGCATAGATTTAAAGTGATTGGTTGAAGGATTAGAGGGGAGATGAGGAAAATAATTTTCATCCAGAGGCTGGTGGCGGTCCGGAACGCACTGCCTGAAAGGGTAGTTGAGGCAGAAATGCTCAGGTCATTCAAAAGGAGTCTGGATATGCACCTCAAGTGCTGTAATCTGCAGAGCTACGGACCAAATGCTGGAAGGTGGGATTAGAATAAGTGGATTATTTTTGGGCTGGCACAGACATGATGGGCCAAGTGGCCTCTTTCTGTCCCTTCAATTTTCTATGATTCTAATCAACTATGCCTAACAGAAGAACTTAAAAATTGCATTAGGTCAACGGATATGGCTTATAAGGTCGCCAGAAAAAGTGGTAAGCCCGAGGATTGGGAACAATTTAGAATCCAACAAAGGAGGACCAAGAAACTGATAAAGAAAAGGAAAACAGATTGTGAATGCAAGCTAGCTAGAAAGATAAAGGCGGACTGTAAAATCTTCTTTAGGTTGAAAAAAAACGATTAGCAAGGACGCATGTGTGCCCATTGCAGGCGGAGACAGGAAAGTTTGTGGTGGAGAATGAGGAAATGGCAGAGAGACTAAACAAATACTTTGTGACTATCTTCATGGAGGAAGACACAGTAAATCTCCCAGAAATACTAGAGAACCAAGGGTCTTGTAAAAATGAGGAACTGAAAGTAATTAGTATTAATAAAGAGGTAATACTCAAAAAATTAATTGGATTGAAAGTTGATAAATTCCCTGGTGCAGATGAGCTACATCCCAGAGTATTGAAGGAGGTGGCTGTAGAAATAGTGGATGCATTGTTGGTTATCTTTCAAAATTCTGTAGATTCTGGAAGGGTTCCTGCAGACTGGAAGTTGCAAATGTAACCCCACTATGTAAGAAGGGAGCAAGTGAGAAAACGGAGAACTACAGACCTGTTAGTTTGACGTTAGTAGTAGGGAAAATGTGAGAATCTATTATAAAGGATTAGATAACTGGACACTTGGAAAATAATGATATGATTGGGTAGAGTCAACATGGATTTGTGAGAGGGAAATCATGTTTGACAAACCCGTTGGAGTTTTTTGAGGATGTTATTTGTAGCATAGATAAAGGAGAACTAGTGGATGTGGTGTATTTGGACTTCCAAAGGCTTTTGATAAGCTCCCACATCGTAGGTCAGTGAACAAAATTAGAGTACATGGGTTTGAGGGTAATATACTGCAATGGATTGAGAATTGGTTAATAGACAGAAAGCAGAGAGTAGGAATAAACGGGTCTTCTCAGGATAGCAGGCTGTTACTAGTGGCGTACTGCAAAGATCAGTGCTGGGTCACAGCTGTTCACAATTGATATAAATGATTTGGATCTGGGGACCAAATGTAATATTTCCAAATTTGCTGATGACACAAAACTAGGTGGGAATTTAAATTGTGAGGAGGATGCAAGGAGGCATCAAGGGAATTTGGACAGGTTAAGTGAATGGGCAAAATCATTGCAGATGGAATATCATGTGCATAAGTGTGAAGTTATCCACTTTGATAGAAAAAGCAGAAAGGCAGAGTATTTCTTAAACGATGAGAAGTTGGGAAGTGTTGGTGTCCAAAGAGACCTGGGTGTCCTTATTCATGAGACACTAAAAGCTAGTATGCAGGTGCAACAAGCAATTAAGAAGGCAAATGGTATGTTGGCCTTCATTGCAAAGGGAATTTGAGTACAGGAGTAAGGATGTCTTGCTGCAATTGTATAAAGCCTTGGTGAATCCGCACTTGGAGTATTGTGTACAGATTTGGTCTCCTTATCTAAGGAAGGATATACTTGCCATAGAGGAAGTGAATTAGATGTTCACCAGACTAATCCCTGGGATGGTGGGATTGTTTTATAAGGAGCGATTGCAGAAACTGGGCCTGTATTCTCTAGAGTTTCAAAGAATGAGAGGTGATCTCATTGAAACTTACAAAATTCTTACAGGGCGTGACAAGGTAGATGTGGATAGGATGATTCCAGTGAGTCTAGAACAAGGGGACACAGACTCAGAATGAGGGGAAGGCCATTTAAGAGGGAGAGGAGGAGGAATTTCTTTACTCAGAAGGTGGTGAATATGTGGAATTCTCCAGCCCAGAGGGCTGTGGAAGCTCAATCATTGAGCTTGTTCAAGACAGAAATCAATAGATTTCTGGATACTAATCATATCAAGGGAGATGGAGATAGTGGGGGAAAATGGCATAGAGGTAGATGATCAGCCATGATCTGTTTGAATGGCGGAACAGGCTCAATGGTCCGAATGGCCTACTCCTGCCCCTATTTCCTATGGTCCTATGCTCCTAAGAGCGTAGCCTAAGCATTCACCCCTCCATCACCAGAAAACTGTGGCTTCATTCTGCACAACAGGAATTCATCACAGCTTCTTGGGCAGCACCTCCCAAACCCATGCCCTCCACCATCAAAAATAACAAGGAAAGCAGGTATATGGGAACACCATCACCTCCAAATTCCCTTCCAAGTCACACGCCATCCTGACTTGCACATTTATTGATGCTGGCTCAAAATCCTGGAACTCCCTGCCTAGCAACATTGTGGAAGTATCTTCACCACACAAACTGTAGCAATTCAAGAAGAAGACCCACCACCAACTTCTCAAGGGGATCTTTGGATGGGCTATTGTTCAGGTTCTACTGCATGAGGCAATAGATCATTTCATTATTAGGAGTTGCGAATAGAGCTGGACACTATGCAATCATTCTTAAACTGCCTCACTTTTGGCCTTATAATGGAGGGAAGGTCATTAATGTAGGGCTGAAGATAGTTTGTCCTAGGACGTTGTTCTGAGGAACTCCTGGAGGAGTTGTCCGAGGCTAAGATGAATGGACATTGAGATCAACACAAGTATGCAAGCTTTTGGCAGAATGTACATATGATTTAGTATTGTCAGTGGGAGTTAATCAAAATTAGTAGGAGTTAATGAACTGTGCTTTTGCATAGCAGGTAAGTAATCTTATGAGCTTTATATCATGGATATAGCTAAACATTATTGTTGTTGACCTTAATAATTCTAGCATAATCGGCATTTAATGTAACTTGCTCATATAGTTATGGCCTGACACTGATTCAAAGCTAATGCTGTAACAGTGGCTAGAGTTGGCTTTTTTCAGTCACAGATCAGCAGCAGAAGTGATGAGGAAGCACCTTAGTTGTGATGTGTAGAGAATGGGGATTGGATTCTGTGCACCATTAGCACTGCAGGGGGTAGACGATGACTAAAGGCAACAGCAGAAGGTAGTCCATAAGCATAGGTGCATAAAAGATGCATGATAAAATCTCACTAGTACCCAATGCATCAAGTGCGCCATCCAAAGCAGAACTACATAACAGAGCAGCAGTACCTCTGCAGGGTGCAGATAATCAGAAGCCAAATTCCTCATTTTCATTGTCAGGGTTGCTGCAGTGAAGCACCAGTCACATATGTCGTGCTAGCAAGATGCACGATGGTGGCAACAGTTGCTTTTTCCACCATATCAACACTTTCACTCAGTTCAATAGCATCAGCAGAATTACACTGTTGCCTTCCCGGGGTGCCGCGCATCATTGACTGTATCTATGTTTCCATTCTTGCCCTTGTACACAAAACCATGCCCTACATGCATCAAAAAAAACTTTTACGTGATGAGCATCTCGCTCTTCTGCAACCACCAACACACAGAGGGAATTTGATGGGGCCTGCAAGAGTGGAAATCATGGCTGGCTGGGCGACTTAATTAGTCTGGAGGCGATTTCCTGATGACGGATTCGATTTTAGAGATTAAGTCAACAGTGTGTTTGTGGCGGGTGGGGCCTCACGCTGACATGTGGCGGGTTCCAACTCTTCATACATTTGCATACCATGAATACTCATTACCTTATAATTATTTGAAATTAAGTCCTACTTGCCAGATTAAGTCAGCGGCACACAGGAATCTCGTGGCACCCAGTTCATGTTTGTTTAAACTTGACATGCACCAGTCAGTTTTGTGCAGTTGTGTCTGAGGTCAGTGGTTTTCTTTCTTGAACTCTTCAGCACAAGGAAGGGCAACATTGGAATGGATATTTGGCTCCAGGCCTGGGACCAACAAGGACGATTCTTTTGTGGGAGGGGGGTGTGGGGGGCGGGGGTGGTGGTGGTGTTGGAGCAGATGGGGTTTCAGGTGCCAGGAAGTGTGGCGGAGGGAATGGGCTAGCGTTCTGGGTGTGGAGTCGTTGGTGGTGGTTGTGGTGGTGGTGTTGGAGGGGGGTTGTGGCTGGAGCAGTTAATGTAGGGGAGGTGCATGATCGGAGGGGTGAGTACTGTCAACATTGACATCCTGATGGGCAAACTCAGGCTGCTGGCTGGTGGAGGGAATGGTCACAGTCACAGGGGGCAATGTGATGAGGTAGGGAAGCAGGTCCAGTGTCATGGCTGGGTATTGAAAGGAATTATAGGGCAGGGCATGGGATTGGATGACTACATTAAGTTGGAGAACTGGAGCATCTAGGGTGAGAGTGGATATGTCTGGGGCGGGTATAGGCATAGGGGGAGAGATGGCATATATACGTCAATTATGATACAGTCCAGGGTAATGGGGGGAGATTCAGGGGTCACAGTGGGAAGGTTCAAGGTAATGTTGGATGGGTCAAGAGTGATGGGGGCAGGCTGGAAGGTGGTAGGAGGAGGGTGAAAGGTGCAGGATCTTGCCTGGAATCTGATGCTCACCACTTTTTAATAAATCACAAGGATATGCCAGGATTGCAGATCAAAGTAGGAGGAGGCCAGTATTGGGTGGATAAAGTTGTGGCTGTGCACAATGGGAGGCACATACAACCTATCTGCTCATGAGGTCACCAGTTGAGCATTGTGGTCAAACAAAGTTTAAGTTCAATGCTTGTCTGATCCAAACAGTAGCAAAGCTGCAATGACATGGGGCTCAAACACCCAATATTATTGCTATCTCAGGACCAAAAGCAGACGATATGACTGAGGAGAGCTTTTGCCCCTCAGCGGCTGATGCTACAATGCCAGCAGCAGGCAGCACAAGAGGGGGAGGCTGCTCAGAATGATGTGCTCCATTAGCTGGTGCATTAGCGCATCCAGAGTACATTCTGTACCCTTGCCATCCTCAGTGCTTCCTCGAAGTGGTGTTCAACATGGAGGAGTGGAGGTGTACTGATTGACCAGCTGAGGGTGGCATCAGTGCATGAATCACAAAAGTTTAGCACGCAGGTATAGCAAGTAATTAGGAAAGCTAATAGAATGTCATTGTTTATTGCGAGGGCAATTGAATACAAAAGCTAGGAGGTTATGTTCAGTTATACGGGGTATTGGTGAGACCACATCTGGAGTACTGTGTACAGTATTAATCTCCTTATTTAAGGAAGGATGTAAATACGTTGGAAGCAGTTCAGAGAAGGTTTAAGCAAGGGGTGAAAAGTTATTGGGGGTTGGCGGGAATGTAGAGTTGAGGTTACAATCAGATCTTGTTGAATGGCGGAGCAGGCTTGAGGGACCAATGGCCTACTTCTGCTCCTAATTCGTCTGTTCATATTGTTACGACCAAGTGAGGAAGGGGTCTCAGGATCTCCCTTTTGCATCTTCTCTGGTTTGACCGGAACAGGGTTTATTCTTTTTAGACAGTGATTGAACTTACCACCTCAGTGAGCACTTGCTCCTTTTCCTCTAATATATAATTGCCAAAGAACCAGACAGGTTTTCCTGAGTTTAAACAAGAAAGATACAAGTTTATTATCCTTAACACTCTAAACCAGTTAAAATTAATGAAATAGGCTACACATCCATGCCTACATTCACATGAGAGTCACACACACACAAATAGATTACAGAGGGAAAAACAGAGTTAGGTGGTTGGAGTAGAGTCTGGAATAAATGGAATTTAAGTACTGAACATCAGTCCCAGAGTCCTTAGTTGAAATTGTAGTCCTGAAGTCCTTGCTGGGCTATGTGCACGGTTGCAGTCTTGCTTCTCAGGCTCCGGAATGCAGAAGATGGAGTTTGGTCCTTGTCCCCTAGTTGTTGGCTCTGCTGATCTGTAGGCTTGAGGCTTTATCAGTTGCTGCCGAGGCTTCTCTAGATCTTTACTCGAGAGAGAGAGAGCTACCTCCTTGATGGCTTTCAGTTACTGTCTCTTCTGAGTGACAAAGCTTAGTCTCCCCAGAACTGCACAGCCATCACATGACATTCCCCAAATCTCTTTGTATTTTAATGAGGTTCTTCTGGAATGTTCTCCACGATTCAAGGCTCTTTCAAAGTCAATGGGTATTCATGGCTCTTGATGACCATGTTGATAAAGCCATTTCAGATAATTTAATCAGCGTGCACCCCATTGTTCTGGCTAGGTTGAGTCAGTCATGTTGTCTTTGGTCGACTCTGTTGATGATTCATATGTAAATTGCAGTGGCCATCATGGCTGCCAGCTTGTCTCCCCAGTAAAAGTCTAAAGCAAGGTTCCAACTGATGGAATTAATATTTTGCATTTGTCATGTAGGGTTTATCATGACAGTATGTTGCTAGCCTAATACCTGGAATGGGTGGGTTGTATTATGAGGAAAGGATTGACAGGCTAGGCTTGATTCCGCTGGAATTTAGAAGAGTAAGAGGCAACTTGATTGAAGCATATAAGATCCTGAGAGTTCTTGACAGGGTGGATGTGGAAAAAATGTTTCCTCTTGTGGGGAAATCTAGAATTAGGGGTCTCTGTTTAAAAATAAGGGGTCGCCCATTTAAGACAGAGAGGAGGAGAATTTTTTTCTCTCAGAGGGTTGTGAGTCTTTGGAATTCTTTTCCTCAAAAGACAGTGGAAGCAGAATCTTAGAATATTTTTAAGGCAGAGGTAGATAGATTCTTGATAAGCAATGGGTGAAAGGTTATCGGGGTAGGCGGGAATGTGGAGTTGAGGTTAGAATCAGATCACATCTGGAGTATTGTTTACAGTATTGGTCTCCTTATTTAAGGAAGGATGTAAATGCGTTGGAAGCAGATCATACGAACATACGAATTAGGAGCAGGAGTAGGCCACTCGACCCTTCGAACCTGCTCCGCCATTCAATAAGTTCTGGGCTGAACTGGTTACTCCACACGCACAAAGCTACACATAATCTCTGGCATCTCCAACATATGTTCCCCATGCATTCACTGTATTTCTACCAAACCTCTTGTGGCTTTGAGTAGAGGATCATCATCATCATGGGGCTCAGCAGCGGCCTGGACCCCAACAGACCTCCAAATGTCAGGGGACCCGGCTGACTGGGACGTGTCTGTGCTGTGTCCACCAGATTGTGACTCTGACTCCATGCGCAAAGCTCCCGCAGACTGTGTGGATGTAACAGCGCTGACAGAGGTTGCAGAAGAGGCAGGTGATGATGCGCCCTCTGGGGTATTGGAATCATCATCCACAGAGGCGAAGCCAACATTTTGATGGCATGCCATTGTTGGATTGTGGGTACCTGCAGTGGAGAACAAACAGAAACATAATTAGCATAATCACAGCATGAGCTCATCACTTTTTCATGCCATCATTTGTGTGCTCACATGGCTTCAACATTAAGGTTGCACTTCATCCTTAGGCCTAGACGATCCAGCCTCACTGTCCATGATGGCTCATCTTCCCTCCTCTCCAGCAATCTGGACCGCCTCCACCTCTGCTGGGGTCAGGAGTCTCAAGTCAGGCACACCTCCCCCTGTCTTATTGCGTTAATATTCATTGTGGGTCTGCTTCTCCTACACAAGAAAGTGCTGAGTTAATGATATGTCAAGTTACGCCTAACACCCCTTGTCTACATGCATCCCCATCACTCATTCTGGCCTCAGTCGCATGCTGCATCCATGCGCAACCAAACTTGAGACTTCCACATTCTCTGGACACAATTGCTATGTGGCACCAAGGCTGATCACACATTCAACCACCTGGCATGGATGCCGACTGACAGGCATAAAGTTTTACTGACTCGTGAGCAAGTTGTCTTTTCCTCTCTATTCCTATGTGTCCTTGGTGGAGCTGTCCAAGTATGTCAGACTGAAGTGTCACTGGCATGGGTACCTTGAATAGTACTCCACTGGATTTCACCAATTTCGCCTCGATATGGCCAATACATTCTCAGATTGGTAGGGATCTCCTGAATAGTCTCCAGCCAACCCTCTAAAATGATCTGCCACAGAGCTCAGAGTGTGGGTTCTTGAGAGGTCTCCCTCTGGAGCTCCTCTCTCTTGTTTTAACCAAAGCACATGAGATCTACATTCTCCAAACTTGCACAGACTTTGTCCACCTGGAAGTCCAAGGGGTATGTCTAGTGCCCTCCCAGGATTAGGCAGTCTACTTAGAGTGTTTGATATGACAATCTGACTACTGGGTTTGTATTAATTGTAGCCCTGAATCTTGATGAGTAACCTCTGGAGTCGAGGTGGTAAACTCACGAGCGATTTTCTCTGGATCATCTCTAGCACCTTATGATCTGTCATGACCGTGAACTCTTTCCCAAATAAGTATGTGTGGAACCTGGTGATCCTGAAGATAAGAGCAAGAGTTTCTCGCTGACATTGGAGTTATTTGCTTGTGCTGGTGACAGACCTTTTGAACCAAAAGAGACAGGCTTGCAATCTAGAAGAAGACATGCACCGAGACTTTTCTGTGATGCATCCACTTATAATGTTGTTGCCTTCTGTGTGGCATAATATTGAAGACATGACTCAGCTGACAGTGCTTGTTTCAACGCATTGAAAGAGTTTTGGTGGTTGCCTTCCCACAGGAATGGTGTGTCTTTCTTCAGCAATCCCCTTAGTGGATATGCCTTTTCTCAGAAGCTCTGTATTTATGCAGCAAGGAGGTTGAATAAATCTAGACACCTTTGGAGGCCCCCCTTGTCCTGTGGTACCCACATTGACTGGATGTTTTCAATCTTCCCAGTATCTGGGCAGATACCTGAGCTTCAGTAAATGGCACTGAAAAAATTTATGTGATCCAACTTACTAGAGCACTTTTAGCTGTTGAAACCCAAACCCTTTCATCTGGCGATCTCCATTAATAAGTGTAGGTTTCTGTCATGCTTTCCTTCCTTAAGTCTGACTACATAATGTCATCCACAATACATACATAGCACAGGACCCGTTCCATTATCCAGTTGAAATATTTCCTGGCTAACCGACAGCCCAAATGATAAAAGTAGGAAACAGTACCTGCCAAAAGGGGTTCTGAACGTTGTTAGCTCTTGTGACTCTCTTGACAAATGTTTCGACCAAGATCCATTTAGTGCATCTAATTTGAAAACGTGTTTCACGCCAGCAGACATTGGATTTCACTCTTCTAGTGTTGATATCTTATGAGCACATCTCTTTTGTAGAATCATAGAAGGTTTAAGGCACAGAAAGAGACCACTTGGCCCATCGTGTCTGTGCCCACCGAAAAACGATCCACCAATTTTAATCCCACCTTCTAGCGTTTGCTCCGTAGCTCTGCAGATTATGGCACTTGAGGTGCATATCCAGCCTCCCTTTGAATAAGTTGAGGGTTCCTGCCTCAACTACCCTTTCAGACAGCGGGTTCCAGACCCCCACCACCCTCTGGGTGAAAAGGTTTTTCCTCATCTCCCCTCTAATCTTTCTACCAATCACTTTAAATCTACGCCCCCTAGTCACTGACCTCTCTGCTAAGGTTAATCAGCCCTTCACCTCCACCCTATCCAGGCCCCTCAAAATTTTGTACATTTCAATCAGATCTCCCATTTAACAACCCCAGCCTATCCAATCTTTCCTCATTGCTGCATTTTTCCAGTCCAGGCAACATCCTCGTAAATCTCCTCTGTACCCTCTCTAGTTCAATTATATTCTTTCTGTAATGAGGTGATCAGAACTGCACACAGTACTCAAGTTGTGGCCTAACCAATGAGTTATACAGTTCCAGCATAACCTCCCTGCTCTTATATTCTATACCTCAGCTAATAAAAGAAAGGATTCTATAAGCCTTCTTAACCTGTCCTGCTACCTACAGGGATCTGTGGACATTCACTCCAAGGTCCCTTACTTCCTCTACACTTCTCAGTATTTTCCTATTAATCGTGTTTGCCTTGTTTGACCTCCTCAAATGCATCACTCACACTTCTCCAGGTTGAATTCCATTTGCCACTTTTCTGCCCATCTGACCAGATCATCGACATCTTCCTGAAACCTACAGCTATCCTCCTCCCCATCTACCACACGACCAATCTTTGTGTCATCTGCAAACTTCTTGATCATGCCCCCTACATTTACGTCCAAATCATTAATATGTACCACAAAAAGCAGGGGACCCAATACAGAGCCCTGCGAAACGCCACTGTAAATAGCCCTCAGTTGCAAAAACACCCGTCAACGATTACCCTTTGTTCCCTGCCACTGAGCCAATTATCCATCTTGCTGCATTTCCCTGGATCCCATGGGATTTTATTTTTTTAACCAGTCTGCCATGTGGGACCTTGTCAAAAGCCTTGCGAAAATCCATGTAGACCACATCAACTGAACTACCCTTATCTATCTTCCTTATTAGCTCTTCAAAATATTTGATCAAGTTGTTCAAACAAGTTCTTCCCTTAACAAATGCATGCTGACTATCCTTGATTAACCTGTGCCTTTCTAAGTGACAGTTTATCTTGTCTCTCAGAATAGATTCCAATCATTTGCCCACTACACTGAACCCCAGCAGCCCTGCTACTGCTGATCCTGACACATCCACTACGTAGAATATTTGAAGAGACCATGTTGACTCTTTGTACCTGCATTCCATGTCTAGGGAACCTAAGCACTTTATTTTCATGCCATTGTATGCCATAAGCTTCATGCTTGTGAGTTGGACGACAGACTTACACGCCTCGTGTTACATGTCCTTGAGAATGTGGAAATGTAGAATGTTGGCACTTGCACCTCAGTCAATGCTGTCCAGCCTTACTCTGGCAGATGATCTGGAGTATTACTCTGTTTCTACACACACTGTTGCTCTCCCAATGTGAGAGCTGTGATACGGTCGCAGCACTTCAGGTAGGGCTTCTGACTTGAATTGTTGTTTTCAGCTGCTGACCAATGCTGTTGATTCACTGCTGCTGTCACCATATTGTATTTTCTCTTTCTAGATTAATACAAATGAAGCTGAAGGGCCAGCATAGGGGTTGAAATACAGAGCTTTAATGGAGATTTGTTGTTGCTTCAGCTTACACATGCTAACTGCAAGAGAATTGAGTTACATGATATTGCATCACTTCCTGTGATGACATACATATCAGCATAAACATATATTTAATTGCTTATATTTCACATACTAACAAATACACTATCACAATATCATCTGCAGGACTTATTGAAAGGCAAAGTGGAGGGGAGTGGTGGGGACTCCATATGTTGGGTGTTTCCATTTCCCAAGCCATGTAAATCCCGTCATAGCTCTGGAGGCTGGCACACTGATGAGGTGCAGTGAACTAGAAAAAGATACAACCATAAGCCCCAGTGCATTGGAGATGTGGGTGGTGGTTCAGGCGGCTTCCCTGGTCTGGCCTCCAAAGATAGCCAAATTTTTATTTTGCAATAATTGCAATATCAGGCCCCTTGCACAAAGGACTGAAGGGGCTTGAAATAGGAGATTGAGAGAGAGAGAGAGAAAGGTTCTGGCATCCACCCCCAAGATAGCTTCCTGGTGTCATGTTTTCTGTCAGCAAGGGACAGGTGGGTGCCCAAGATAGGCCTGTAAAAGCAGAAGCACCATGGAAATCAGGTGCCCTACCACTGCGCCTACAATACTGGAAAGTACTGGCAGGCTCTTGGCACATAGATTTTTGATCCCGGGATGAGGGGCTTGTGCAACCCCAGGATTGCCAGATCGTCTTATTCATACAGAGGATTGCAGATTTTTTTCAGCCAACATCACCTGTTCTTTCTCTATTATTTTCTGTCTTCTCCTTGTAAAAGGATGCAAAAAGCAAAAAGTAGCTATTGTTTCCATGATATTTGACAATACCCAAGTAGCCCATAATGGCTGTGTTGTATATAATGGATAGGCTTCTTTAGAATTAGAATTAGAATTAGAATTAGAATTAGAATTAGAATTAGAACATTACAGCGCAGTACAGGCCCTTCGGCCCTCGATGTTGCGCCGACCTGTGAAACCATCTGACCTACACTATTCCATTTTCATCCATATGTCTATCCAATGACCACTTAAATGCCCTTAAAGTTGGCGAGTCTACTACTGTTGCAGGCAGGGTGTTCCACGCCCCTACTACTCTCTGAGTAAAGAAACTACCTCTCACATCTGTCCTATATCTATCACCCCTCAACCTAAAGCTATGTCCCCTCGTGTTTGCCATCACCATCCAAGGAAAAAGACTCTCACTATCCACCCTATCTAACCCTCTGATTATCTTATATGTCTCTATTAAGTCACCTCTCCTCCTCCTTCTCTCCAACGAAAACAACCTCAAGTCCCTCAGCCTTTCCTCGTAAGACCTTCCCTCCATACCAGGCAACATCCTAGTAAATCTCCTCTGCACCCTTTCCATAGCTTCCACATCCTTCCTATAATGCGGTGACCAGAACTGCACGCAATACTCAAGGTGCGGTCTCACCAGAGTTTTGTACAGCTGCAGCATGACATTGTGGCTCCGAAACTCGATCCCCCTACTAATAAAAGCTAACACACCATATGCCTTCTTAACAGCCCTATTAACCTGGGTAGCAACCTTCAGGGATTTATGCACCTGGACACCAAGATCTCTCTGTTCATCTACACTACCAAGAATCTTCCCATTAGCCCAGTACTCTGCATTCCTGTTACTCCTTCCAAAGTGAATCACCTCGCACTTTTCCGCATTAAACTCCATTTGCCATCTCTCAGCCCAGCTCTGCAGCCTATCTATGTCCCTCTGTACCCTACAACATCCTTCGGCACTATCCACAACTCCACCAACCTTAGTGTCATCCGCAAATTTACTAACCCACCCTTCTACACCCTCTTCCAGGTCATTTATAAAAATGACAAACAGCAGTGGCCCCAAAACAGATCCTTGCGGTACACCACTAGTAACTAAACTCCAGGATGAACATTTGCCATCAACCACCACCCTCTGTCTTCTTTCAGCTAGCCAATTTCTGATCCAAAGCTCTAAATCACCTTCAACCCCATACTTCCGTATTTTCTGCAATAGCCTACCATGGGGAACCTTATCAAACGCCTTACTGAAATCCATATACACCACATCCATTGCTTTACCCTCATCCACCTGTTTGGTCACCTTGTCAAAAAACTCAATAAGGTTTGTGAGGCACGACCTACCCGTCACAAAACCGTGCTGACTATCGCTAATGAACTTATTCTTTTCAAGATGATTATAAATCCTGTCTCTTATAACCTTTTCCTTGTACACTGAATGCATGTAAGGATGTGAGTGAATGAAACTTCCCAATGAAACCTGGAGATGTAAAGGTCTGCTGCCTCATCTGTTTGACAACTGGAATAAATATTTACATTACTGTAAGCGAATGTGATGGAAAGTAATTGCACAAAATGTTTAATGCAGTGCATTATGGAATGCCTAGATGGCTTCTGTTAAAGTCATTAAACTTCTTCCTGTACATTCCCACTTCCATGGACTGATGGAATTATCAGTATCAGATATGGCAATCTGTTCCCATTCCTTCTTGGCAGATCTGCTTAGGGGCCCTGCATCTGCTCATTGCAAAGACAATATCTCCTCTGTCATATCTCTTCTAGCACAACTTCTAAAGCCCCATCAGGAAACCCAGCCATTTTCTGGCAACTTTAATTCCTTACTGATGTTTTGCCCTCCCTAAATGTTGTTTCATCATTTATTATAAAAAACATGATGATGCCTGGTCCTTTAAGATGCTGCAGGATTTTAAATCTTGTAGCTGCAATGATTTTGGGCTTTATTAATAGGGGCATAGAGTACAAGAGCAAGGAAGTTATGTTGAACTTGTATAAGACACCAGTTCAGCCTCAGCTGGAGTATTGTGTCCCGTTCTGGGCACCGCACTTTAGGAAAGATGTGAAGGCATTGGAGACAGTGCAGAAAAGATTCATGAGAATGGTTCCAGGGATGAGGAATTTCAGTTATGAAGATAGGTTGGAGAAGTTAGGACTGTTTTCCTTGGAGAAGAGAAGGCTGAGATGTGGTTTGATAGAGGTATTCAAAATCATGATGGGTCTGGACAGAGTAGATAGAGAAAATTTTCCCACTCGTGAAAGGATCCAAAACGAAAGGGCACAGACTTAAAGTAATTGGTACGAGAAGCAAAAGTGACATGAGGAAAATCTTTTTCACGCAGTGAGTGGAATGCGCTGCCTAAGAACGTGGTGGATGCAGGTTCAATTGAAGCATTCAAAAGGGAAGTAGACAGTTATATGAAAAGGAAGAATGTGCAGGGTTACGGGGAGAAGGCAGGGGAATGGAACTGAGGGAGTTGCTCTTTCAGAGAGCCAGTGCAGCCCAGATGGACCAAATGGCCTCCTTCTGCACTTTAACGATTCTGTGATTCTGTGATTTTCTGCCCCCATACCAACCCCCAGCATACCCAATGGGTGAGGTCCCATCAGAGACATCTCTGACCCAAAGAGCTCACTCATAAAGTTATAATGAGGCTGATGCCAGAAATTATGACAGGGCTAGTGCCAAGCATATTGGACAAGGATGAATTGTACAATACCCTACTTCCATTTGGCCTACTCCCAATCAGAAAATCTATGCTCTGGTGCCAAACTAAGAAGAGTAAAGCTACAGATTTAGGAATGGGGTGTATAAGGCAGAATCAACCTTATTAATGCTTAGTTAAGCATTTGTTTATTCAAAGAGAGTAATATCTCTTCCTATCCTGAGTGGCGTGAAACAGGGCTATGTTCTCGCACCCACACTTTTTGGGATTTTCTTCTCCCTACTGCTTTCACATGCGTTCAAGTCCTCGGAAGAAGGAATTTTCCTCCACACAAGATCAGGGGGCAGGTTGTTCAACCTTGCCCGTCTAAGAGCGAAGTCCAAAGTACGGAAAGTCCTCATCAGGGAACTCCTCTTTGCTGACGATGCTGCTTTAACATCTCACACTGAAGAGTGCCTGCAGAGTCTCATCGACAGGTTTGCGGCTGCCTGCAATGAATTTGGCCTAACCATCAGCCTCAAGAAAACGAACATCATGGGGCAGGACGTCAGAAAAGCTCCATCCATCAATATTGGCGACCACGCTCTGGAAGTGGTTCAAGAGTTCACCTACCTAGGCTCAACTATCACCAGTAAGCTGTCTCTAGATGCAGAAATCAACAAGCGCATGGGTAAGGCTTCCACTACTATGTCCAGACTGGCCAAGAGAGTGTGGGAAAATGGCGCACTGACACGGAACACAAAAGTCCGAGTGTGTCAAGCCTGTGTCCTCAGTACCTTGCTCTATGGCAGCGAGGCCTGGACAACGTATGTCAGCCAAGAGCGATGTCTCAATTCATTCCATCTTCGCTGCTTCCGGCGAATACTTGGCATCAGGTGGCAGGACCGTATCTCCAACACAGTAGTCCTCGAGGCGGCTAACATCCCCAGCTTATACACACTACTGAGTCAGCGGCGCTTGAGATGTCTTGGCCATGTGAGCCACATGGAAGATGGCAGGATCCCCAAAGACACATTGTACAGCGAGCTCGCCACTGGTATCAGACCCATCGGCCGTCCATGTCTCCGCTTTAAAGACGTCTGCAAACGCGACATGAAATCCTGTGACATTGATCACAAGTCGTGGGAGTCAGTTGCCAGCGTTCACCAGAGCTGGCAGACAGGCATAAAGGCTGGGCTAAAGTGTGGCGAGTCGAAGCGACTTAGCAGTTGACAGGAAAAAAGACAGAAGCGCAAGGGGAGAGCCAACTGTGTAACAGCCCTGACAATCAGATTTTTCTGCAGCACCTGTGGAAGAGCCTGTCACTCTAGAATTGGCCTTTATAGCCACTCCAGGCGCTGCTCCACACACTACTGACCACCTCTAGGCGCTTACCCATTGTCTCTCAAGATAAGGAGGCCAAAGAAGAATATCTAGGGTGAAATTATTAATGCTTTGGAACGAAACTTGGGTGGTGCAGTGGCGCAGTGGTTAGCACTGCAGCCTCACAGCTCCAGCGACCCAGGTTCAGTTCTGGGTACTACCTGTGCAGCGTTTGCAAGTTCTCCTTATGACCGTGTGGGTTTCTGCCGGTCCTCAGGTTTCCTCCCACAGCCAAAGACTTGCAGATTGATAGGTAAATTGGTCATTGTAAATTGCCCCTAGTGTAGGTAGATGGTAGGGAATATCGGATTAGTATAAATGGGTGGTTGTTGGTCAGCACAGACTTGGTGGGCCGAAGAGCCTGTTTCAGTGCTGTATCTCCGAATAAAAAATAAATAACTTTTTTTTTGCTTTTGTCTTATTTACTGAATGCATGATTAACAGTCTCCAACTATTTGTCACCTTGAAAATATTGGTCAAAAATTCAGTGAGGCATTTATTTTCCAAAGGCTGTTTTGCTAGATGACTGAATTCTATTTCTGTCTTGAATCCCTAAAAGAATCCACATTGGTGTAAAATAGGCATCAGTGCCATCAGAGAGAGTGAAAGAAACCAGAATAACATTAGCATGTCAAACTACTGCGTTGTAGTTTCCTATTTTCTTAAACAAATCAAATATTCTAGCTGGAAGAACCTGGCCAGCAGCAGAGATCTGAAAATTGCCTTTAGCTATAACCTTGTGACACCTTGAACATCAGTCTAGCACAAAAAAAAATCAATTTTTGGCTCGGGTGACAGCTGATGGAATTGCTTGCATCCATTAAACAACAATCAAAGAGCAATCACTGTCTTTTTCAGAGAAAAGACAGCAGTTGTGGGAAGAGACAGTAAAACAGGTGAAAACATGATATGAATGTTTTGGGGCAGTCCACTGCCCTGCCAACACGATTCAAGCTGCTCATCAGTATACAGCCACAGTAATGTAGGTTTTTAACTCATCATTTAGTGTCCAGTTTTATCACATTTTCAAACATTAAATTTTTGTGTTGTTTTGAACTTGAATTTGATTAATTGAATATGATGTATTGAATATTTTGGGATGATTTTATCAGTCCATTGTGGGTCCCAGCAGCAGCATCGGATGAGGGTGGCGTCACCGCTCATTATGTTTGTGGCCGTTTGACTGTGATCAGGTGTTGGCCAGCCCATTTCAACACAGGATGCATGTTCCATTGGAGGCCAGGGACAGGCGGCAAGATGCCAATGGCGTCAACAACAAAGACAAATGCAGGTGCTGCGGTCATATTTAAATTGCTTCCAGCTCTGATTAAACTGCTGCTTTCCCCTAGATGCTGCTTTAGCTTTGCTGCTGCTCTGCTGCTGAACCCCCTGCCTGGAGTCCCTGTGCTGCTGTACTGCTGAACCCCCTGCCTGGAGTCCCTGTACTGCTGTACTGCTGAACCCCCTGCCTGGAGTCCCTGTACTGCTGTACTGCTGAACCACCTGCCCGGAGTCCCTGTACTGCTGAACCCCCTGCCTGGAGTCCCTGTACTGCTGTATTGCTGAACCCCCTGCCTGGAGTCCCTGTACTGCTGTACTGCTGAACCCCCTGCCTGGAGTCCCTGTACTGCTGTACTGCTGAACCCCCTGCCTGGAGTCCCTGTACTGCTGTACTGCTGAACCACCTGCCCGGAGTCCCTGTACTGCTGAACCCCCTGCCTGGAGTCCCTGTACTGCTGTACTGCTGAACCCCCTGCCTGGAGTCCCTGTACTGCTGTACTGCTGAATCCCCTGCCCGGAGTCCCTGTACTGCTGTACTGCTGAACCCCCTGCCTGGGATCCCTGTACTGCTGTACTGCTGAACCCCCTGCCCGGAGTCCCTGTACTGCTGTACTGCTGAACCTCCTACCTGGAGTCCCTGTACTGCTGTACTGCTGAACCCCCTGCCCGGAGTCCCTGTACTGCTGTACTGCTGAACCCCCTGCCTGGATTCCCTGGACCGCTGAACCCCCTGCCTGGAGTCCCTGTACTGCTGAACCCCCTGCCTGGAGTCCCTGTACTGCTGTACTGCTGAACCCCCTGCCCGGAGTCCCTGTACTGCTGTACTGCTGAACCCCCTGCCCCGAGTCCCTGTACTGCTGTACTGCTGAACCCCCTGCCTGGAGTCCCTGTACTGCTGAACCACCTGCCTGGAGTCCCTGTACTGCTGTATTGCTGAACCCCCTGCCTGGAGTCCCTGTACTGCTGAACCCCCTGCCGGGAGTCCCTGTACTGCTTTACTGCTGAACCCCCTGCCTGGAGTCCCTGTACTGCTGTACTGTTGAACCCCCTGCCTGGAATCCCTGTACTGCTGTACTGCTGAACCCCCTGCCTGGAGTCCCTGTACTGCTGAAACCCCGACCTGGAGTCCCTGAATGGCTGTACTGCCTGACCCCCGGCCTGGAGTCCCTATACTGCTGTATTGCTGAACTCCATGCCTGGAGTCCCTGTACTGCTGTACTGCCGAACCCCTGCCTGGAGTCCCTGTACTGCTGTACTGCTGATCCCTGAGTCCCTCTGCTGTTGCGCTGCTAAGGTCTCAATAGGCCAGGAGCTCTCCGGAAGACGAGAGGGGCTATGTCAGGCGGAAGACACCATGTGGCCCCATGGTTCAGCGATGACTCCCTGTGGATTCTCCTCCGGGGGTAAGGGAAAGGTCCTCTTCCCAAGGGACGTTAGGAAGTTCCCTCCCACCTGACCAAGCAAGCCTGGATGGAGATCGCAGAGGAGGTCAGCAGACGTAGGGTCACTCTCTGAAACTGGGTCCGGTTCTGCAAGAGAGTCAATGACCTCCTTCAATTTTCCAAGGTGAGTCCTCCATACCCATCCCATCTTTGGGGCTAGCATGTGGTCACATGGGAAGCAGTGTGACATGGTCGGGGATGGCTGAAAAGGGGGTGACAAGGGGCTGAGACAACAGCAGATATGTCAGATGCCTGGCTGCATTTCCAAGACAGCTGGCCTTCTTTCCTAGCTTGCCCCCTCAGACATCCCTTGAGAGCGGATGTGAGGAGGAGGCATTCGGAAGCCCCCACCAAGGGTCAAAGGGCAGTCACCAGAACAAGTGTCCTGCAGGTCTCTTTGGGAAGAATAACAGTGTCCCTCTTGCTACTCGCAGGGCCAAAAGGTGCATAACACTAGAGGAGGGGTGAACACTGGAGGTGTGATACCGAACATCTGAGAACTGACGCTGGCAGAGGAGGAGGCCCTGGAACTAGCAGACTCGCAGGGCAGCCGATCCATAGCAGGCGGAGAGACTGGAGTGTCCACCCAAGAGAGTGAGGAGGCATTGTGGCCATGTGGCAGTCCCCAACCTTCTAGAGATCCACATCAGGCATGGTTGGCATGGGCAGATCCATGCAGCAGAACCTCTAAATGTTTGTGTTTTCACATGCAGGTCGTGGCACCTCAGAGGGAAGATCTGCTGGCACCGCTGGAATCCTGTCATCCTCTGAGGATTCTTCTTCCTTGTCACACCATCACCCTGCACCCTCCACCAATGCAGATACTCTCACCTTGGTGCGTATACACTCAGGCTTAGATGCAGGGTTACAACCAGGTGAGACCACTGACAGTTGGATGACTGTGGGAGGCTAAGCCCATGCTGAACCCTTGGCTGATGATGAGCCTCTGGTGTCAACAGCACAGAACATGCTGGAGTTGTGAAGAGAGGTAAGGGGACATCTGGCAGAGCTGCCAGAGGCAATGTGCAATCATACACCAACGATGGAGGAATCCTTCCATACCATAAGTGCTGCCATGTCTCAGGCGTGTGAGCGCATGGCTTCCTCCATCGAGAGGTTCCCAGCTTTTAGAAAGCTAAATCCCAGAGTTGCGTGCAGACCTACACCCACCTTGGCCACCAGTTCAACTCAGCAGTGGTAAGACGAGAGGGGCAAGGTGCCTGGAGTCTTCTCCAACTCCTCCTCTGGTCAGCAGAAAGGTTCAAGTCATAGAGTCATAGAGCACTGAAACAGGCCCTTCGGCCCACCGAGTCTGTGCTGACCAACAACCACCCATTTATACTAATCCTACATTAATCCCATATTCCCTACCACATCCCCACCATTCTCCTACCATTTACCTACACTAGGGGCAATTTACAATGGCTAATTTACCTATCAACCTGCAAGTCTTTGGCTGTGGGAGGAAACCGAAACACCCGGTGGAAACCCACGCGGTCACAGGGAGAACTTACAAACTCCGCACAGGCAGTACCCATAACCGAACCCGGGTCGCTGGAGCTGTGAGGCTGCGGTGCTAACCACTGTGCCACTGTGCCGCCCCAAGTAAGCCTTGAAAGGGAGGAGGAGAGGATGATCTCAACAGCTGAGTGCTCTGAGTGTGGACAGCAGCTCCTCAGCCCCTCCACCAGTGACCCCGGCTCCAGTAGCTACAATGACTGAGGAGGTTCCCACAACTGTGCAGGAACCCCTCAGACAGCCAGAGCCCTCCAAGCCTCAGGCAGCCAGAAGACGTAAGCCAAAGTCATCCCAGGCCACTGATCAGCAGCCTGCCTCCACCTCAGCTATCAGCACAGGAGGAGAACTTAGAAGCACATGGAAGTGCGTGAAGAAGAGCAACTAGATGTACTTGGGGTTTCATGGGTCTGTGTAACCTGGTCTTGTTATTGGGTATTGCAACCGTTTCAATAAATGTAGATCACTTTCCTTGATGAGAACCTTCATGTTTTCCCTGCTGCCCTGTCAAATGCCACCTTCACACTTGCTCCCTCAATGGCATATTTGGGAGTCAATCTGTGAGTGGAAGGTGCTGTCAAAGGAGCCTTGGTGCGTTGATGCAGTGCATCTTGTAGATGGTCCACACCTCGGCCACTGTGCATCGGTGGTGGAGGGAATGAATGTTTGTAGATGGGGTGCCAATCAAGCAGGCTGCTTTGTCCTGGATGGTGTTGAGCTTCTTGAGTGTTGTTGGGGCTGCACCCATCCAGGCAAGTGGAGAGTATTCCATCACACTCCTGACATGTGCCTTGTCGATGGTGGACAGGCT
The DNA here is from genome assembly GCF_036365525.1 of Heterodontus francisci. NCBI lineage: Eukaryota > Metazoa > Chordata > Chondrichthyes > Heterodontiformes > Heterodontidae > Heterodontus > Heterodontus francisci. The sequence goes on from NC_090372.1 coordinate 84,076,306, forward strand.
TTGGGAAGTCAGGAGGTGAGTTACTTGCCTCAGGATTCCTAGCCTCTGACCTGCTCTTGTAGCCACGGTATTTATATGGCTACTCCAGTTCAGTTTCTGGTCAATGGTAGCCCCTAGAATGTTGATAGTGGGGGCTTCAGCAATGGTAATGCGGTTGAATGTCAAGGGGAGATGGTTAGATTCTCTCTTGTTGGAGATGGTCATTGCCTGGCATTTGTATGGCATGAATGTTACTTGCCACTTATCAGCCCAAGCCTGGATATTGTCCAAGTCTTGCTGCATTTCTACACGAACTGCTTCAGTATATGAGGAGTAACGAATGGTGCTGAACATTGTGCAATCATCAGCAAACATCCCCACTTCTGACCTTATGATTGAAGGAAGGTCATTGATGAAGCAGCTGAAGATGGTTGGGCCCAGGACACTGCCCTGAGGAACTCCTGCAGTGATGTCCTGGAGCTCAGATGATTGACCTCCAACAACCACAACCATCTTCCTTTGCGCTAGGTATGACTCCAGCCAGTGGAGGGTTTTCCCCCGATTCCCATTGACCTCAGTTTTGCTAGGTCTACTTGACGCCATACTAGGTCAAATGCTGCCTTGATGTCATGGGCAGTCACTCTCACCTCACCTCTTGAGTTCAGCTCTTTTTTCCATGTTTGAACCAAGGCTGTAATGAGGTCAGGAGCTGGGTGGCCCTGACAGAACCCAAACTGAGCGTCACTTTGCAGGTTATTGCTAAGCAAGCGCCGCTTGATGGCACTGTTGATGACACCTTCCATCACTTTGCTGATGATTGAGAGTGGGCTGATGGGGCGGTAATTGGCCGGGTTGAACTTGTCCTGCTTTTTGTGTACAGGACATACCTGGGCAATTTTCCACATTGCAGGGTAGATGCCAGTGTTGTAGTTGTACTGGAAAAGCTTGGCTAGGGGAGTGACAAGTTCTGGAGCACAGGTCTTCAGTACTATTGCCGGAATATTGTCAGGACCCACAGCTTTTGCAGTATCCAGTGCCTTCAGTCGTTTCTTGATATCACACGGAGTGAATCGAATTGGCTGAAGTCTGGCATCTGTGATGCTGGGGACTTCAGGAGGAGGCCGAGATGGATCATCAACTCGGCACTTCTGGCTGAAGATTGTTGCAAATGCTTCAGCCTTATCTTTCGCACTGATGTGCTGGGCTCCCCTATCATTGAGGATGGGGATATTTGTGGAGCCACCTCCTCCAGTTAGTTGTTTAATTGTCCACCACCATTCACGGCTGGCTGTGGCAGGACTGCAGAGCTTTTGGTTATGGGATCGCTTAGCTCTGTCTATCATGTGCTGCTTACACAGTTTGGCACACAGATAGTCCTGTGTTGCAGCTTCATCAGGTTGACACCTCATTTTGAGCTGTGCCTGGTGCTGCTCCTGGCATGCCCTCCATGCCCTCTTCATTGAACCAGGGTTGGTCTCCTGGCTTGATGGCAATGGTAGAGTGGAGGATATGCCGGGCCATGAGGTTACAGATTGTGGTTGAGTACAATTCTGCTGCTGCTGATGGTCCACAGCGCCTCATGGATTCCCAGTTTTGCATTGCTATATCTGTTCGAAATCTATCCCATTTAGCACGGTGGTAGTGCCACACAACACGATGGAGGGTATCCTCAATGTGAAGTCGGGACTTCGTCTCCACAAGGTCTGTGGTCACTCCTACCAATACTGTTATGGACAAATGCATCTGCAGCAGGCAGATTGGTGAGGACGAGGTCAAGTATGTTTTCCCCTCTTGTGGTTCCCTCACCACCTGCCGCAGACCCAGTCTAGCAGATATGTCCTTTAGGACTTGGCCAGCTCGCTCAGTAGTGGTGCTACCGAGCCACTCTTGGTGATGGAAATTGAAGTCCCCCACCCAGAGTACATTCTTGCCCTTGACACTCTCAGTGCTTCCTCCAAGTGCTGTTCAACATGGAGGAGTACTGACTCATCAGCTGAGGGAGGTAGGTGGTAATCAGCAGGAGGTTTCCTTGTGCATGTTTGATCTAATGCCGTGAGACTTCATGGGGTCCAGAGTCGATATTGAGGACTCCTAGGGCAACTCCGTCCCTACTGTATACCACTGTGCCACAACCTCTGGTGGGTCTGTCCTGCCAGTGGGACAGGACATACCCGGGGATGGTGATGGCAGTGTCTAGAACATTGTCTGTAAGGTATGATTCCATGAGTATGACTATGTCAGGCTGTTGCTTGACTAGTCTGTGGGACAGCTCTCTCAACTTTGGCACAAGCCCCCAGATGTTAGTAAGGAGGACTTTGCAGGACGACAGGGCTGGGTTTGCCATTGTCGTTTCCAATGCCTAGGTCGATGTTGGGTGTTCCGTCTGGTTTCATTCCTTTTTATTGACTTCGTAACGGTTAGATACAACTGAGTGGCTTGCTGGGCCATTTCAGAGGGCATGTAAGAGTCAACCACATTGCTGTGGGTCTGGAGTCACATGTAGGCCAGACTAGGTAAGGACAGCAGATTTTCTTCCCTAAAGGACATTAGTGAACCAGATGGGTTTTTACAACAATCGACAATGGTTTCATGGCCATCATTAGACTAGCTTTTAATTCCAGATTTATTAATTAAATTCAAATTCCACCTTCCGCTGTGGTGGGATTTGAACCCATGTCACCAGAGCAATACCCTGAGTCTCTGGGTTACTAGTCCAGTGACAATACCACTACACCACCGCCTCCCCTAAAATCGTCGCTGGGTCAAAATCCTGGAACTCACTTCCTAACAGCACTGTGGGTGTACCTACCCCAAATGGACTGCAGCGGTTCAAGAAGGCAGCTCACCACCACCTTCTCAAGGGCAATTAGGGATGGGCAATAAATGCTGGCCTGGCCAGCGAAGCCCACATCCCATGAATGAATAAAAAACAGTATTTCACCTGTTACTTACAATAAGATCAGACGTGATAAAAGTTCAGTTGTGAAGCTACTTATTGAGACAAAATCAGAGTTAAGTTTAATTTCATGCAAACTACAGCAGTGATTTACAGTCTAACGCAGGCTATATACTTCCATATTAGTCCTGGATGGGGTGCACACATCTTCTCTTGCAGCTTTTGGTCCTCGCATGTCTCTTCTTTTCTCTTTGTTTTCTGGTTTCTGGTCCTCTCCACCGAATAGACCCGACCGGGAAAATCTCTTTTATCATGGCTCTTTTCCAATTAACCCCTCCCACTGCCCAATCATGTTCATCCATGTGGCTATCTGTGTATACCTTTCTTGGCCCATCAGGTATTTGTTTATGTGGCTACTACCAACCTTACATAATTACGTAATGCCCTTAGTATTCACCACTGTCTTAATTTCATCTTATCGCAAAGTTCCTACATCCTGTGGTCTCTACTTGAGAGAGGCCTCTGCATTCCTGCGAGACAGTACACAGTCTCAGACAGTTTTCATGGACCTTTAGCTTCAGCTCCACTGAGCTTGTTACAGCTTGACATGATTTCCCACAATTCCTCTATCTTGGCATCTTTTATATTTTTCCCTATGTTTCTAATATACTAAACTACAAAAAGGCTTTTTAATAGGGCTAAGTGTTTAATAATCTTACAATGGGCTGCCACTGCAAGGGCAGGCTGCCTGTAGGAATCTTCTCAGCTTTGTACATGTGCATGGTGAGCCTAGGCGCAAGATGTCGGATTGCAGCAGGAAAGAGGCGACGTGCAGAATACAGTGAGGTCCATCCTTATTGGATTTCCTGGAATAGGCATCATGGTGGCAAAAACCAGGTATGTATAAGATTTTCCCAAGCCGCCATTACACGCCTCTCAATGGCCCTCACCTCCGGTACAAGGGTTTCACCTACTCAGCATCCTCTTCCCTATCCTCCTCATTAGATGAGGAGTGGCGATCAATCATATCCTCTTGATGTAAGGCCTTCCCCCTCTGTAGTGCTAGATTGTGCAGAGCATAGCAGACCACGATACGTGAGACCCTCACTGGGGCATACTGCAGGACTGCACTGGATCGATCCAAGCGCTGGAATCACATCTTCAGCAGCCCAATGGCCCCCTCGATGGTCACTCGGGTGGAGCTGTAGCAAGTGTTGTAACTCTCCTCTGCTGCAATGCGAGGGTTCCTTATAGCCGTCAGTAGCCATGTCTTCAATGGGTAGCCCTTGTCTCTATGAATTCATCCCTGAAGGTGAGCGGGAGGGCAGAAATTTCATGGCACCTGAGACTGCCGAAGTATGTAGGCATCATGGCTGCTTCCTGGGAAGCGGGCACACATCTGCAGGAAATGTTTTCAGTGGTCGCAGACCAGTTGAATATTGATGGAATGGAACCACTTGGTGTTGATGAAGGCCACTGACTGCTCCTTGGGAGCCTTGATGGACACATGCATGCTATCGATGACAGCTTGCACCTGCGGGAGTCCAGCAATTGCTCCGAAGCTGATGGGCCTCTCCACCTGTCAGGGTCGGTCTGGTAGCACACAGAGTCACCAGCCCTCTTGTACAGGCATTTATCTCCTCCTTGATGCAGTGGTGAGCTGCTGCCTGGAACACCCCACATATGTCCCCAGTGTATCCCTTAAAGAGCCGGGGTGTAAATGTTGAGGCCATGGTAATCTTCAGGCCCACTGGCATAGGATGTCCATCAAAGCCCATGGGTTGCAGCTCATCCTGCAGCATGGCGCATAAGTCAATGATGGCCTCCCTGACGAGCTGCAGTCTTTGCTGGCACTGTTGTTCAGACCTCTGGTGGTAACTGAGGCGAGTCCGGTACACTCTCTGTCATGGATAAGCACTTCTTGATGCAGCCAGCTACTGTGGATCCCCTAGTCGATCATCCCCAGCTTGCCCCGCCACCTGGTCCTGCCTCCCTGTGTGTCTCTGCTGCGCAGTGCAGGGATCCACAAAGACATGATATATGAGACCTATTCCAGCTGGTCACATCCCATCCTGTGCCCTGTCCTTAGAGCGATGAGCTTGCCTTTGGAGCTTTCCACTTACCACACCCCTCTGATCACGGGCTAATTCTCCACTGTGCCTACTCTTGCCTCAAGGGCTGCACCCCCTTTGCCCAAACTCTTGCCTTGAGGGCTGGGCCACTGTCAGGTAATTGCCGCCGCAGCCACTGTTCCCCTTCCTGGAGTCATGCAACACTCCCCATGGCTGCCTTTAAACAGTCAGGGATCTAAAGACACATGATCCCCATTCGCTGCTTTCTAAATAGAAAACCCCCCATTAAATCCGAGTCAGGCCGATGCAGATATATGCTAAATACCTTTTCAGCAATTATAATTGCAGCCCCACCATGTCGTAGTGGCAATACTGCCTTGGAACTTTCCCGCCACTGACAAAATCCAGAATTGATGTCACAACGTCAGATCTCCAGGCAAGTTTTTGGTCCCTATGCCTCCAATCCCGCTCCTGCTGGCCAGATAAAATCCAGACTATTGTGTTGAATATAATGTGTTGAAATGATGGTCAATGTGCTGTAGAATTCTGTGCAATAATTAACTTTTTCTATGATATTGACAGATTTGTAACATCTCAAAAGGAAATTACAGCTTTTTGTTTTTTTGATAAGCATTATGTCTATATTCTGTCATTTTTACATTCAGTCTTCAATTTTCTAAATCCATATCAAATGCTCAAAGTGATAGAAATATTTTGAAAGGTATGTATTTAAAGAACATTTAAACAAAATATTGACTTAAATGTTGTATTACTTTTATTGATAATGTTGGTGAACAGGTGAAGGTGAAGTGAGGTGTGGTATGTTTTAATATCGCTGGATAGTTAAAGGTGAAATGAAGCAAAGCACACACTCCTCTTTTTTTTTGTAATCTATCACCATTTGTCAAATTTAACAGTGAGCTTCTCATGGAGAACTGAGTGGTACACTCTGATTGAACAAGGTACTTTCACCTCTGGGACCTGAGTTAAATTAAATTCCAAACAGAAGGAAATGATGGTCTTCATTCACTGATGGCTGTGAAGAGAATTAATTGAAATTAATTTGTACATTCTTAACCCAGTTAACAAATCACAGCACAAATAGTTCTCAAGTTCTGTTATTGGCACGATGTCTGCAGGTGACTTAAGGATTAAATGTATTTGAAATGGAAATGCTGCTACATTAGAGGCATTGAAGGAGATCTTCTTCAATGGGAATTCACACATTGGGGCATAAATTCAGTATCATTATACCAGTTGTACAGGTACAACAATGATAAACTTACCTGAGTGTCGGCCCATGCATGATTTGCCCATGCATTCGGGAGGCCGCGAAATTCGTCAGGCCTTTTTATGCGGCCATGGCACCATCCTGCAATCAAGATAGGCCTCATTTCAATATTTAAGTGATGGCCTTTCACCTTTTTCAGGATCCGATAGCTACCTTTGTTTTTCAGGCTCTATCCCTTTGTATTTCAACCCTCAAATTAAGAACAACATTTCATTAGCCTTATTCTTTTTTTTAATTTGTTTGGGGGATGTGGGTGTCGCTGGCTAGGCCAGTATTTATTGCCCATCCCTAATTGCCCTTGAGAAGGTGATGGTGAGCTCCCTTCATGAACCATTGCAGTCCTTTGGGTATAGGTACACCCACAGTGCTGTTAGGAAGGGAGTTTCAGGATTTTGACCCAGCGATAGTGAAGGAACGGCGATATAGTTCCAAGTCAGAATGGTGTGCGGCTTGGAGGGGAACTTGCAGGTGGTGGTGTTCCCATGCTTCTGCTGCCCTTGTCCTTCTAGTTGGTAGAGGTTGCGGATTTTGAAGGTGCTGTCGAAGGAGTCTTGGTGAGTTGCTACAGTGCATCTTGTATATGGTACACACTGCTGCCATGGTACGACGGTGGTGGAGGGAGTGAATGTTGAAGGTGGTGAATGGGGTTCCATCAAGCAGTCTGTTTTGTCCTGGATGGTATCGAGCTTCTTGAGTGTTGTTGGAGCTGCACCCATACAGGCAAGTGGAGAGTATTCCATCACACTCCTGACTTGTGCCTTGCAGATGGTGGACAGGCATTGGGGAGACAGGAGGCGAGTTACTCGTCACAGAATTCCTAGCCTTTGACCTGTTCTTGTAGCCATAGTATTTATGTGGCTGGTCCAGTTCAGTTTCTGGTGAATGGTAATCCCCAGGATGTTGATAGTCAGGGATTCAATGATGGCAATGCCATTGAATATCAAGGGGAGATGGTTAGATTCTCTCTTGTTTGAGACGGTCATTGCCTGGCACTTGTGTGGCACCAATGTTACTTGCCACTTATCAGCCCAAGCTTGGATTTTGTCCTGGTCTTGCTTCAGTATCTGAGGAGTCGCAAATGTTCTGAACATTGTGCAATCATCAGCGAACATCCCCACTTATGACCTTATGATGGAGGGAAGGTTATTGATGAAGCAGTTGAAGACGGTTGAGCCTAGGACACTACCCTGAGGAACTCCTGCAGTAAGGTCCTGGGACTGAGAGGATTGACTTCCAACAACTACAAAACCATCTTCCTTTGTGCTAGGTATGACTTCAACCAACAGAGTGTTTTTGCCCTGATGCCCATTGATGCCAGTTTTGCTCGGGATCCTTGCTGTCTTGAACAAAGAACAAAGAACAAAGAACAGTACAGCACAGGAACAGGCCATTCGGCCCTCCAAGCCTGCGCCGATCTTGATGCCTGCCTAAACTAACACCTTCTGCACTTCCGGGGACCGTATCCCTCTATTCCCATCCTATTCATGTATTTGTCAAGATGCCTCTTAAACATTGCTATTGTACCTGCTTCCACCACCTCCCCCGGCAGCAAGTTCCAGGCACCCACCACCCTCTGTGTAAAGAACTTGCCTCGCACATCCCCTCTAAACTTTGCCCCTCGCACCTTAAACCTATGTCCCCTAGTAACTGACTCTTCCACCCTGGGAAAAAGCTTCTGACTATCCACTCTGTCCATGCCACTCGTAGCTTTGTAAACCTCTATCATGTCGCCCCTCCACCTCCGTCGTTCCAGTGAGAACAATCCGAGTTTTTCCAACCTCTCCTCATAGCTAATGCCCTCCAGACCAGGCAACATCCTGGTAAACCTCTTCTGTACCCTCTCCAAAGCCTCCACGTCCTTCTGGTAGTGTGGCGACCAAAATTGCACGCAATATTCTAAGTGTGGCCTAACCAAAGTTCTGTACAGCTGCAGCATGACTTGCCAATTTTTATACTCTATGCCCCGACCGATAAAGGCAAGCATGCTGGATGCCTTCTTGACTACCTTATCCACCTGCGTTGCCAGTTTCAGTGACCTGTGGACCTGTACGCCCAGATCTCTCTGCCTGTCAATATTCCTAAGGGTTCTGCCATTTACTGTATACTTCCCACCTGCATTAGATATTCCAAAATGCATTACCTCACATTTGTCCAGATTAAACTCCATCTGCCATTTCTCTGCCCAAGTCTCCAACCAATCTATATCCTGCTGTATCCTCTGACAATCCTCATCACTATCCGCAACTCCACCAACCTTTGTGTCGTCAGCAAACTTACTAATCAGACCAGCTACATTTTCCTCAAATCATTTATATATACTACAAACAGCAAAGGTCCCAGCACTGATCCCTGTGGAACACCACTAGTCACAGCCCTCCATTCAGAAAAGCACCCTTCCACTGCTACCCTCTGTCTTCTATGGCCGAGCCAGTTCTGTATCCATCTTGCCAGCTCACCTCTGATCCTGTGTGACTTCACCTTTTGTACCAGTCTGCCATGAGGGGCCTTGTCAAAGGCTTTACTGAAGTCCATATGGACAACATCCACTGCCCTTCCTTCATCAATCATCTTCGTCACTTCCTCAAAAAACTCAATCAAGTTAGTGAGATACGACCTCCCCTTCACAAAACCATGCTGCTTCTCGCTAATAAGTTTAGTTTAGTTTAAAGATACAGCACTGAAACAGGCCCTTCGGCCCACCGAGTCTGTGCCAACCATCAACCACCCATTTATACTAATCCTACACTAATTTCATATTCCTACCACATCCCCACCTGTCACTATATTTTTCCCTACCACCTACCTATACTAGGGGCAATTGCTAATGGCCAATTTACCTATCAACCTGCAAGTCTTTGGCATGTGGGAGGATACCGGAGCACCCGGAGGAAACCCACGCAGACACAGGGAGAACTTGCAAACTCCACACAGGCAGTACCCGGAATTGAACCCAGGTCCCTGGAGCTGTGAGGCTGCAGTGCTAACCACTGCGCCACTGTGCCGCCCTGAATAAGTTCATTTGTTTCCTTGTTGATGTCAAGGGCAGTCACTCTCACCTCAACTCTGGAGTTCAGCTCTTTTGTCCATGTTTGGACCAAGGCTGTAATGAGGTCAGGAGCTGGGTGGCCCTGGCGGAATCCAAACTGAGCATCAGTGAGCAAGTTATTGTTGAGCAAGTGCTACTTGATTGCACTGTTAACGACCCCATCCATCACTTTGCTGATGATCGAGAGTAGACTGATGGGACAGTAATTGGCCGGGTTGGATTTGTCCTGCTTTTTGTGCATAGGACACACCTAATTTTCCACATTGCTGGGTAGATGCCAGTGTTGTAGCTGTACTGGAACAACTTGGCTGGGGCGCGGCTAGTTCTGGAGTACATGCCATTGTCAGAATGTTACAGCTTTTGCTGTATCCAGTGCCTTCAGCCATTTCTTGATATCACGTGGACTGAACCGAATTGGCTGAAGGCAGGCATCTGTGAAGCTGGGGACCTCTGGAGGACGCCAAGCTGGATCATCAACTTGGCACTTCTGGCTGAAGATGGATGCAAATGCTCCAGCCTTGTCTTTTCCACTGATGTGCTGGGCTCCCCCATCATTGAGGATGGGGAAATTTGTGGAGCCACCTCCTCCTGTCAGTTGTTTAACTGTCCACCACCATTCATGACTGGATGTGGCAGGACTGCAGAGCTTAGATCTGATGAAAGGTCACAGACCTGAAACATTAACTCTGTTTCTCTCTCCACAGATGCTGCCTGATGTGCTGAGCATTTCCAGCACTTTTGTTTTTATTTTAGATTGGATCTGTTGGTTATGCATTATGTTTTGTACCTGTCCACTAGCTTTTAGTGATTTCTGTACATGTAACCCTTATAAACCTCTCTGCTTCTCACTATTTAGAAAATACTTTATTGATCTTTCTTATGTCCAAAGTGGATGACCTTGAATTTCCCACATTAAACTCTATCTGCCACAGTTTTGCTCACCCACTTAAATCTATCAATGTCCCTTTGCAACTTTCTGCTGCCATCTACACTATTTACTGTGCCACTCAGTGTTGTCAGCAAATCTGGAATAATGGCTCTCTATTCCTTCATCAGAATCATTGATAAATATAGTGAAAAGTTGAAGCCATAGTACAGATCCCAGGGGACACCACAATCAACCTCTTGCCAATTTGAATACATACCTATTATTCCTATCTTTTGTTTCATATTTATAACAGTCTGTATAAATAACATTCATAGACACTCCCATATCTACCACTTTAGTTAACTCCTCAAAAATTCAACTAGGTTTGTTAGACATGATTACACCTTCCAAATCCATATTAACTCTCTCTGGTCAGTCCGTATTTGTTCTAGTGCTCAGTCACTCTATCCCTAATAACAGATTAACTTCACGCTACAGACGTTAGACTATTAGGCCTATAATCTCCTGGCTTTCTCTCCTATTCTTCTCAAATAATGGAGTGACATTGACAATTTGCAATCCAAGAGGACAAATCCTGAATCAAGTGTTGGGAGATCATGACTAAATTACGCACAATTTCCTCACCTATGTCTTTTAGTATCCTGGGATGGAACCTATCAGGCCCAGGTGATTTATTGATCCTTAGTCTCCATTACAACTTTTTTTTGCTTGCATTAAATCCAGCAAGTTCCTCCCTTAATTTAGTTTAAGTTTTCCTCATATATTACAGTGGCGCAGTGGTTAGCACTGCAGCCTCATAGCTCCAGCGACTTGGGTTTGGTTCTGGGTGCTGCCTGTGCGGAGTTTGCAAGTTTTCCCTATGACTGCATGGGTTTCCGGTTTCCTCCCACAGCCAAAGACTTGCAGGTTGATAGGTAAATTGGCTATTGTAAATTGCCCCTAGTGTAGGTAGATGGTAAGAGAATGGTGGGATGTGGTAGGGAATATGGGATTACTGTAGAATTAGTATAAATGGGTGGTTGTTGGTTGGCACAGACTCAGTGGACCAAAGGGCTGTATTTCTCTATGACTTGATGATTTGATACTTCATCCTCTTCCTCTACAGTGAATACTGATACAAAGTAGATATTTGGCTAGGCTGCCTTTTCCTGATTTTCAATTGCAATAACATCTTTGCCTGCCTTGAACCAAAGACTTTTTTTTAAACATCTCCCTCTGTTCATCTGTATTTTTACCCATTTCCTGTTCTGCCCAGCCTACTGTGGCCAATTTCTACCCCATCCCTTCAAACTCAGCCTTATCTAAACTTAAAACCTCTGTTTGCGACTCACCCTTTTCCTTCACAAATATATACAAGAGCACAAGGAATAGGAGCAGAAGTAGACCATACAGCCCATCGAGCCTGCTCTGCCATTCAATACAATCATGCCTGATCTAAGGCTTCAATTCCATTTTCCTGCCCGCTCCCCATATCCCTTGATTCCCTACGAGACCAGAAATCTATTTATCCCAGCCTCAAATGTATTCAATGATGGAGCATCCACAACCCTCTGAGGTAGAGAATTCCAAACATTCATAACCCTTTGAGTGTAGTAATTTCTCCTCATCTCAGTCCTGAATGATTGGCCCCTTTTCCTCAGACTGTATCCCTGTGTTCTAGATTCCCCGACCAGTGGGAACAATCTCTCAGCTTCTATCCTATCGAGCCCTTTCAGAATCTTGTATGTCTCAATTAGATCACCTCTCATTCTTCTAAACTAGAGAGAATATAGACCCAATTTACTCAGCCTCTCATCATAGGACAACCCCCTCATCCCAGGGACCAATCTAGTAAATCTTCGCTGCATTGCCTCCAGTGCAAGTATATCTTTTCTTTAATGTGAAGACCAAAACTGCACACAGTATTCCAAGTGCGGTCTCACCAAAGCCCTGTACAGTTTCAGTAAGACTTATTTATTCCTGTCCTCCAATCGCCTTGCAATAAAGGCTAACAAGCCATTTGCCTTCCTAATAGCCTGCTGCACCTGCATGTTAACTTTGTGCGTTCCTTGTACGAGTACCCCCAAGTCTCTCTGAACATCAACACTTAGCAGTTTCACACCTTTTAAAAAATATCCTGCTTTTCTATTTTTATGACCAAAGTGAACAACTTCACACTTCCCGACATTATACTCCATTTGCCATCTTGTTTCCCACTCACTTAACCAGTCTATATCTCTTTGCTACCTCTCCACATCCTCCGCTCAGCTTACCTTTCCACCAAGATTTGTATCATCAGCAAATTTAGATACATTACTCTCTGTCTCTTCATCCAAGTCATTAATATAGAGCATAAATAGCTGAAGCCCCAGCACTGATCCTTGCAGCACCCCACTATTCATTGCTGTAAGGTTTGCCAGAAGTTTCCAGCTTCCAGTTCATCTCTTTCACACGTTTTTAGCCTTTAATCTTCAGCTGCTTATAATGGGTGCTAATGTTGCGACTTTATTCTGGATGAAAGAATACTTGGAGGAGAAAGAACTGTCGTAGCCACTTCAGAAACCAGCACCAGCAGTGGTTGAACCTCTCAGAAGACAGCAGGGGTGGGGTTGCTGCTTGTACGAGGTCATATCCAGGACATAGGCTGTACAGGCCAAGAGTCACTTTCTTGGACCTAGCATCATAGAAACATAGAAATTTACAGCATGGAAGGAGGCCATTCAGCCCATCATGTCCATGCCGCCTGACAAGTAGCCCATCCAGCCTGATCCCACTCTCCAGCTCTTGGTCCATAGCCTTGTAGGTTACGGCATGTCAAGTGCACATCCAAGTGCTTTTTAAATGTTATGAGGGTTTCTGCCTCTGCCACCCTTTCAGGCAGTGAGTTCCAGATCTCCACCACACTCTGGGTAAAAGAAGTTCCCCTTGAATCCCCTGTCATGTTCCTACCTCTTAACCTAAATCTCAAACCCCTGGTTATGGATCCCTCAACCAAGGGAAAAGGGTCTGAGGAACAGTTGTGGGCTTCTCCAAACAGTTGTTTGTAGACCTCTGCAGTGTGTAGCAAGCCCAACAAGAGAGGGGGCGTTTCTGGACTTAATTTTAGGAATGAAGCTGAGCAGGTGGAAGTAATCATAATTCAGTTAGATTTAGGGTCGTTATGGAAAAGGACAAAGATATACCAGGAATAAAAGTTCTCAATTGGGGAAAAGCTAATTTTACTTAGCTGAGATGTGATTTAGCTGAAGTGGACTGGAAATAGCTACTCGAAGGTAAATTAGTGCCAGATCAGTGGGAGGCATTCAGGGAAGAGATCGTGAAGGTTCAGAGCAAGTATCTCCCCTTAAAAAAAAGGGCAAAACTAACAAATCCAGAGCCCCGGATCTCAAGGGGCTTAAAGGAGTAGATAAAGAGAAAAAGGGAAGCTTATGACAAACACCGAGGGCTCCATACTGCTGAAAACATAGAGTATAAAAAGTGTAAGGGTGAAATTAAAAAGAAAATTGGGAAAGCAAAGAGAGGGCATGAAAAACTACTGGTAAGCAAAATCAAGGAAAACCCAAAGATACTTTTATAAATACATAAAGAGCAAGAAGATAACGAAAGAAAGAGTAGGGCCTATTGGCAACCATAAGGGCAGCCTGTGTGTGAAGGCAGAAGGTATTAGTATGCTTCTTAATGAATACTTTGGCTCCCTTTTCGCAAAAGAGAGGGACGATACAGGCATTGCAATCAGGGAGGAGGGATGTGAAGTATTAGATGAAATTAACATAGTGAGAGAGGAAGTATTAAGGAGTTTAACATCTTTGAAAGTGGATAAATCCCCAGGCCTGAACAAAGTGTATCCTAGGCTGTTCTGGGAAGCAAGAGAAGAAATATTGGAGGCTCTGACCATCATTTTCCAATCCTCCCTGGCTATAGCCATGGTGCCAGAAGACTGGAGGCCAGTTAGCATTGTGCCATTGTTTAAAAAGAGAGAAAGGGATAGACTGAGTAATTACAAGCCAGTCAGCCTAACCTCGGTGGTGGGAAAATTATAGGAAAAATTCTGAGCGACAGGATAAATCTTCGTCTAGAAAGACGAAGATTAATCAAAGACGGATTTGTTAAGGGAAGGTCATGTCTGACTAAAACAATTGAACCTTTTGAGGATGTAACAAGGATGGTTGATGAGGGTAAAAAAAAAGACTTGCATTTAAATGGCGCCTTTCACGACTACTGAACATCTCAAAGCACTTTACAGCCAATGAGGTATCTTTTTTAGTACATTTGATGTAGTCTATATGGATTTTAGCAAGGCTTTTGGTAAAGTCCCACATGGTAGACTGGTCACAAAAGTAAAAGCCCATGGGATCCAAGGCCAAGTGGCAAGTTGTATCTAAAATTGGCTAACAGGCAGGAAGCAAGGGGTAATTGTCAATGGATGTGACTGGAAGGCTGTTTCCAGTAGGGTACTGCAGGGGTTCAGTACTAGGTCCCTTGATTTTTGTGGAATATGTCAATGATTTGAATGTGAAAGTAGGGGTCATGATTGAGAAGTTTGTAGATGATGCCGCATGGTTGATAATGAAGAAGAAAGCTGTAGACTGCAGGAAGATATCAATGGACTAGTCAGGTGGACAGAACAGTGACAAATGGAGTGCTTTCTGGAGAAGTGTGAGGTAATGCATTTGGGGAAGGTTAACAAGGCAAAGGAATACACAATAAATGGTAGTATACTGAGACGTGTAGAGGAGCAGAGGGACCTTGGAGTGCATGTCCACATATCCCTGAAGGTGGTTCGACAGGTAGATAAGGTGGTCAAGAAGGCATATGGGATGCTTGCCTTTATTAGTGAAGGCATAGAGTATATGAGGTTGGAGGTTAAGCTGGAACTGTATAAGACACTATTTAGGCCTCAGCTGGAGTACTGCATGCAGTTCTGGTCACCGCACTCTAAGAAAGATGTGATTGTACTAGGGGACAGAAAAGATTTACAAGGATGTTGCCTGGATTGGAGAATTTAAGTAATGAGGAAAGATTGGATAGGCTAGGGTTGTTTTTTTTGGAACAGAGGAGGCTGAGGGGAGACCTAATTGAAGTGTATAAAATTATGAGGGGTCCAGATAGAGTGGATAGGAAGGCCCTATTCCCCTTGGTTGAGGGGTCCATAACCAGGGGGCATAGATTTAGGTTAAAAGGTAGAAGGTTTAGAGGGGATTCGAGGAGAAATTATTTTACCCAGAGTGTGATGGGGATCTGGAACTCACTACTTGAAAGGATGGTAGAGGCAGAAATCCTCATAACATTTAAAAAGTACTTTAATATGCACATGAAGTGCCGTAACCTACAGGGATACACAGCAACAATTGGAAAGTGGGATTAGGCAGGATGGCTACTTGTCAGGTGGCACAGACACAATGGGCTAAATGGTCTCCTTCCGTGCCGTAAATTTCTATGTTTCTATGATTCTAGGAGGACCTGCTACCTATTTGATCAGGGAAGTATAGTTTCCCAATACCTCTCAAAGTCACCACAGCTCTTAACTTCTTCACCACTCGATCCTTTCAATCTGCATATCACAGTCTGCAGTACACAGCAGGCCTGTATGGCTCAGCTATTGACTGGCTAAACTTAATAAGCTGTTGGAAAACTGGAAAACTGAATCAAATCATTCTGAAACCTCGCAGAGATGGAGGATTATTATTGTTCATTTGTTTTAAATAAAAAGGGCTGATTTTTGCAATTTTCTTTCAAAGGTGGGGACAGATTTAATAGTATCCTTTGAAAGGGAATAAGATAAATACTTGAAGGAGAAAGATTTGCCTGGACATTAGGAAGAGTGAGGGAGTGGGATAGCTGGATTGTTCTTCGAAGGAGCTGGCACAGATTCGATGGGCTGAATGGCCTCCTTCTGCACTGTACTATTCTTTGAACAGTTGCAGTCAAGGCAGAGGCCTTGCAATATTTTTGTAAAGACAGCATGTATGCAAATTCTTTTTTTTTCTACTGTGGTAAATGGATTGAAGCATTGACACTTCACTTTTGTTGAAGCGATCTGTGATGTATCTGAAAAGCATAAATAAAACCTAGCCAAGAAGACTGGATTGCGGGGAATCTTTCTGTGCTGAATGTAATCACACTGTAAGTACCACTGCAATTTACTGCACAGAAAGACAGACTGTAATTGCAATGTGGCAAACAACTAGTGCTTTCCTGCATGACTGGCATTCTCCCTATGTGTGTACAATAGACTTTCTTTCTTTCTTTGGCCTCCTTGTCTCGAGAGACAATGGGTAAGCGCCTAGAGGTGGTCAATAGTTTGTGGAACAGCGCCTGGAGTGGCTAAAAAGGCCAATTCTAGAGTGACTATAAAGGCCAATTCTAGAGTGACAGACTCTTCCACAGGCACTGCAGATAAAATTCGTTGTCAGGGCTGTTACACAGTTGGCTCTCCCCTTGCACTTCTGTCTTTTTTCCTGCTAACTGTTAAGTCTCTTCGACTCGCCACTCTTTAGCCCCGCCTTTATGGCTGTCCGCCAGCTCTAGCGATCACTGACAACTGACTCCCACGACTTGTGGTCAATGTCACAGGACTTCATGTCGCGTTTGCAGACGTCTTTAAAGTGGAGACATGGATGGCTGGTGGGTCTGATACCAGTGGCGAGCTCGCTGTACAATGTGTCCTTGGGGATCCTGCCATCTTCAATGCGACTCACATGGCCAAGCCATCTCAAGCGCCGCTGACTCAGTAGGGTGTATATGCTGGGGATGTTGGCCGCCTCGAGGACTTCTGTGTTGGAGATACGGTCCTGCCACCTGATGCCAAGGATTCTTCGGAGGCTGCGAAGATGGAATGAGTTGAGACGTCGCTCTTGGCTGAC
The DNA here is from genome assembly GCF_036365525.1 of Heterodontus francisci. Classification (NCBI taxonomy): domain Eukaryota; kingdom Metazoa; phylum Chordata; class Chondrichthyes; order Heterodontiformes; family Heterodontidae; genus Heterodontus; species Heterodontus francisci. Next base: position 84,093,321 of record NC_090372.1, read on the forward strand.
ATACGTTGTCCAGGCCTCGCTGCCATAGATCAAGGTACTGAGGACACAGGCTTGAAACACTCGGACTATTGTGTTCTGTGTCAGTGCGCCATTTTCCCACACTCTCTTGGCCAGTCTGGACATAGCAGCAGATGCCTTTCCCATGCGCTTGTTGATTTCTGCATCGAGAGACTGGTTACTGGTGATAGTTGAGCCTAGGTAGGTGAACTCTTGAACCACTTCCAGAGCGTGGTCGCCGATATTGATCGGTGGAGCAGTTCTGACGTCCTGCCCCATGATGTTCGTTTTCTTGAGGCTGATGGTTAGGCCAAATTCGTTGCAGGCAGCCGCAATCCTGTCGATGAGTCTCTGCAGACACTCTTCTGTGTGGGATGTTAATGCAGCATCGTCAGCCATCTATGACTCAGCAATGACAACCTTTGGCAAACGTGAGAAGCAGAATGCAGACTGGTTTCAATCTCACTTTGAAGAGCTGGAACCTGTCATAGCCGTTAAGTGCATTGTACTGTTGAACTACAAGAAAGTCCCCAGCGAGTTAACATCCTTAGCGCTTAAAGTAGCCAGAAGCGCTGCACAAAGAACAGCCAGGTGCTGTGCAAATGACTATTGGCAACACCTATGCAGTCGTATTCAGCTGACCTCTGACACCAGAAACATCAGAGGAATGTATGATGGCATTAAGAGAGCTTTTGGGACAACCATCAAGAAGATCGCCCCCCCCCCCCCCCCACCACCAAGTCTAAATCAGGGGACACAATCACTGACCAACACAAGCAAATGGACCACTGGGTGGAGCACTACCTAGAACTGTACTCCAGGGAAAATGTTGTCACTGATACCGCCCTCAATGCAACCCAGTCTCTCCCAGTCATGGATGAGCTGGATGAACAGCCAACAAAATCGGAACTCAGTGATTCCATTGTTTCTCTAGACAGTGGAAAAGCCCCTGGAAAGGATGGCATTACCCCTGAAATAATCAAGAGTGCCAAGCCTGCTATACACTCAGCACTCCATGACCTCCATGAGGGGAGGCGGTGGCGTACTGGTATTGTCACTGGACTAGTAACCATGCTCTGGGGACATGGGTTCGAATCCCACCACAGGCAGAAGGTGGAATTTGAATTCAATTAGTAAAAAAAAATCTGGAATTTAAAGCTAGTCTAATGATGGTCATGAAACCATTGTCAATTGTTGTAAAAACCCAGCTGGTTCACTGATGTCCTTTAGGGAAGGAAATCTGCTGTCCTTACCTGGTCTGGCCTACATGTGACTCCAGATCCACAGCAATGTGGTTGAAATGGCCTAGCAAGCCACTTAGTTCAAGGGCAATTAGGGATGGGCAATAAATGCTGGCCTGGCCTGTGACGCCCACATCCCATGAAAGAATTTTTAAAAAAACTGCTTTGCCTGTGTTGGGATGAGGGAGCAGTACCATCAGAAATACCATCCCTTTAAGGGACAAGCTTCTGCCACCAGACCTGCCAGCCAATCAAAGGGCTGGCAGCAGGAGCAGTGGCCACTGCCGATACTGCAGGAGTAGAACAGTGATGAAGACCCTGAGAGAGGTAAGTGGGGTTGGGGTCGCCAGGCCCTGGCAATGGGATGGTGGAGGTGTTAGTGAGAGTGGAGCGGGGTCTTCCCAGGGAGGTGGCCATCACCACCAGGGGGGGCCTCCAGGCGCCCCCAAAGGAGGGACCTGCTCAACCTCACAAGGAGACAACCAGGTGAAACCTGGTAGCATCTTGCTGCAGTGGCAGATCCCTCCGCCTTCAACAAAATTGAGGTGGAGGCGAGAAAAGGCCATTAAGTGGTCTTCCCCGCCCTGGACTAAATTGGAAGGTGACAGGCGCTCCACCCTCCTGCCTTCCCTCGCAATTTAATAGGCCCCCCCACCTCCGTTCCTGTCCCTAGGAGGCCCATAAAACTCAGCCCTATAGAAACAGTATTTGTTCTATCCTCCCTTTAAATTGTACAATTTTGCAATTGCCAACCATCTAGCTTGCAGGGCTCTGCCTTTAGTTTCAATGGACCAGGAGTGTCGCCAAATGAGGAGTCTACAGTGGAAAGTTGGGTGCTATTGCATTGGCTGGGCCTATGCTACACACATGTCCAGTCTCCAAATATTTACTATCAGAAAATTAGACCCTCATTGTCTGCCAGTGTGAGATATGGGCACCTCTGTCTACTGACATTGCGGTAAGGGCCTCAGCAGATGGGAACAGAGCATCTCTTGTACAGTCTGACCTGCCTGGCAGACCTCTGCAGATCCTTCTCTTCTTGCAAATGTATCATATATGGTAGAGAGAATATTAACACCAAAGATCAGGTCAGTTGGGTTCAGGTGAGTAGTCAAAATCGAAGAAAAATTAATACTGACCACAATCCGGTTTCAATGCACTGACTTCTGGATTTAACGCAGGTGCATTTGATTGTGTACGAAGATCCTGCTCACCAGAGTCAGCAAGATCATTACCACTGGCAGGTCAGCAATTAACACAGCATTTAACACCAAATTAAATAAAAATGGGCGAGTTTTCAAAAGATGTTAATTTGCCAGTGAAGAGGAGGTGAGTTTCAGCAGTGCTTCATGCTGGTCTTCAAACATCAGATCACCTGATCACAATAAAGGCTCAGTACTGACAGCTGCTTTGTCAGTTCCCTCTGACAAATGTTTAGCAGAGATTTTGGCCTGAATTTTCATTCTGGGGGTCAGGAACCTGACACCAGGATCATTTCCAGGTCCCAACCTCCACCCGCGCAGACTCACTCACTCACCCTCCTCCCGCCCAGACACACTCACTCACCCTCCACCAGTGCAAACACACTCACTCACCCTCCACCCGCGCAGACTCACTCACTCACCCTCCACCATTGCAGACACACTCACACACCCTCCACCAGTGCAGACACACTCACTCACCCTCCACCAGTGCAAACACACTCACACACCCTCCACCTGCGCGGACACACTCACTCACCCTCCACCTGTGCAAACACACTCACACACCCTCCACCCGCGCAGACTCACTCACTCACCCTCCACCAGTGCAGACACACTCACTCACCCTCCACCAGTGCAAACACACTCACACACCCTCCACCTGCGCGGACACACTCACACACCCTCCACCCGCCCAGACACCCTCACTCACCCTCCACCAGTGCAAACACACTCACTCACCCTCCACCAGTGCAAACACACTCACTCACCCTCCACCCGCGCAGAGTCACTCACTCACCCTCCACCAGTGCAAACACACTCACTCACCCTCCACCAGTGCAGACACACTCACGCTTCCTCCACCCGAGCAGACACACTCACTCACCCTCCAACCTCACAGACACACTCACTCACCCTCCACCCGCGCAGACACACTCACTCACCCTCCACCCGCCCAGACACACCCACTCACCCTCCACCCACGCAGACACACTCACTCACCCTCCACCCGCCCAGACACACTCACTCACCCTCCACCCGCGCAGACACACTCACTCACCCTCCACACACGCAGACACACTCACTCACCCTCCACCAGTGCAAACTCACTCACTCACCCTCCACCCGCACAGACACACACACGCACCCTCCACCCACGCAGACACACTTACTCACCCTCCAACCGCGCAGACACACACACACCCTCCACCCACGCAGACACACTCACTCACCCTCCACCAGTGCAAATACACTCACTCACCCTCCACCAGTGCAAACACACTCACTCACCCTCCACCCTCGCAGACACACTCACTCACCCTCCACCCGCGCAGACACACTCACTCATCCTCCACCCGCGCAGACATACTCACTCACCCTCCACCCGCGCAGACACACTCACTCACCCTCCACCAGTGCAAACACAATCACTCACCCTCCACCCGCGCAGACACACTCACTCACCCTCCACCCGCGCAGACACACTCACTCACCCTCCACCAGTGCAAACACACTCACTCACCCTCCACCAGTGCAGGCACACTCACTCACCCTCCACCCGCGCAGGCACACTCATGCACCCTCCACCCACCCAGACACACTCACTCACCCTCCACCCGCGCAGACACACTCACTCACCCTCCACCTGCCCAGACACACTCACTCACCCTCCTTCAGTGCAGACACACTCACACACCCTCCACCCGCCCAGACACACTCACTCACCCGCCATCAGTGCAGACACACTCACTCACCCTCCACCCGCGCAGACACACTCACTCACCCTCCACCCGCCCAGACTCACTCACACACCCTCCACCCGCCCAGACACACTCACTCACCCTCCTTCAGTGCAGACACACTCACACACCCTCCACCCGCCCCAGACACACTCACTCACCCTCCATCAGTGCAGACACACTCACTCTCCCTCCACCCGCGCAGACACACTCACTCACCCTCCACCCGCGCAGACACACTCGCTCACCCTCCACCCGCACAGACACGCTCACTCACCCTCCAACCGCGCAGACACACTCACGCACCCTCCACCCAGTGCAGACACACTCACTCACCCTCCACCCCCGCAGACACACTCACGCACCCTTCACCCGCACAGACACACTCACTCACCCTCCACCCGCGCAGACACACTCACTCACCCTCCACCCCCGCAGACACACTCACGCACCCTTCACCCGCACAGACACACTCTCTCACCCTCCACCCGCGCAGACACACTCATGTACCCTCCACCCAGTGCAGACACACTCACTCACCCTCCACCCACGCAGACACACTCACTCACCCTCCACCCGCGCAGACACACTCACGCACCCTCCGCCCACGCAGACACACACCATTTTCTGGGCATTGTTCGTTCTCTTTTCCTGCTGGATGAGGAACGATTCCAGATTTAGGATGCCCTCCTTCACCTATTGCAGCATGACTTTGCCTTTAACTTCATTGAGAATCAGAGGCAGATATGTTCTTGTTTGTCGGAGATCCCTGAGACCTTGAGGAGCCATGGGCAGGCAGTGGAGAAGTCCATGCAGCATATGTACTCCATCATGACTCAGGGATTCAATTGCATCCTCTCCTCCATTGAGAGATAGGGAAGTCTCTTGGAAAGCCAAATGCAGCATCACTCTGAGTGGGTGCAGAAGCAGCGCACTGATATACACAGAAAGAGTGAGACTCGCTGTAGCATTGGCAGCTCAGTGACACTCTCTGAGCTGCTTGGAATGGATGCCAACTTTATCCTAGTCTTTGGCCTCATCTAGCATCTAAGGGCACCAGGAAAGGGCTGAGATGGTTGAAGGGGCCACCCCTCAGCGGGCACCAGCTTTATCCTTCGGCCCCTCGCACCCTCCAACTCAGGACCATCTGTGCAGTAAGGTTCTGTGACCGAAGAAGCCCCTGCAACGATGCAGGCATGGCAGCCTGTGGAGGATCCGCCATGGGCACGTCCAAGACAAGGACAGAAGCCACGGGCATCTCAACCAGAGGCGGAGATTAGGGAGCAGTCTGCCTCCACCCCACCTTCTGCCACAGGGGGAGTACCCCGTAGAAGGGAAAGAAAGGCACCATGCTATTAAATTCACTTAATGGGTTACCTGGGCGATGTTTTCTACATTTTTATGCTCTTTTGTTTTCATTTCAGTTTTAATTGCTTTTAAGTTCAAACTGATGTGTGTATAATTGATGCATTTCCTGCACTTCTGCTCTCACCCTTTCCCCTCCCTGCCAGAACCACAATAAGGTTCCCCTTGTCTTCACTTTCCAACCCACCAGTCTGCACATCCAAAGGATCATCCTCTGCCATTTCTGCCACCTCCAGCATGATGTCACCACCAAATACATCTTCCCCTCCCCTGTCAGCATTCCGAAGGGACTGTTCCCTCCGTGACACCCTGGTCCACTCCTCCATCACCCCTGACGACTCATCCCCTTCCCAAGGCACCTTACCATGCAATTGCAGGAGTTGTAACACCTGCCTCTTTACCTCCTCTCTCCTCACTATCCAAGGCCCCAGGTGAAGCAGCGATTTACTTATACTTCTTTCAATTAAGTACACTGTATTCGCTGCTCATAAGGTGGTCTGCTCTACATTGGGGAGAGCAAACACAGATTGGGTGACTGCTTTGCGGAACACCTCCGCTCGGTCCACAAGCATGACCATGAGCTTAAAGTTGCTTGTCATTTTAATTTACCACCTTACTCTCACGCCCACATTTCCGTCCTTGGCTTGCTGCAGTGTTTCAGTGAAACTCAACTCAAGCTCGAGGAACAGCATCTCATCTACCGATGAGGCACTTTTGCAGCCTTCTGGACTCAATATTGAGTGCAACAATTTCAGGCCATGAATCTCATTTTGATTGTTTTTTTTTGCCATGTGCCAGTCTTAAACTTGGTTTTCATGTTTTTGCTTTCAGACAGAGCTGTTCGTTATTCTGCCGTTAACACTCTCTCTGGTCAAGTGCGTTGCCTTTTCTACAATTATTAGCACTCCATTTGCCTTTTATTCCATGACATCTTTTGTCATTTAATCTCTCCCATCTTCTGTCCTATCACAGACCTTCCCTTTTGTTCTTCTTCACCCCCTTCCCCCTTTCACTTGCTCAAAACCTATTATATTTCTAACCTTTGCCAGTTCTGATGAAAGGTTATCGACCTGAAATGTTAACTCTGCTTCTCTCTCCACAGATGCTGCCTGACCTGCTGAGCATTTCCAGCACTTTCTGTCTTTATTTCAGATTTCCAGCATCTGCAGTATTTCACTTTTATGCAAGGTTGTAATACATGACTGACAATAGGTTTCACTCTCCCAGGCACTCAGCTCGTAAACAGGGAGCCAAGGGCTCCGAAAATGCAAATTCAAGTTGCAATTGCTAACATCTGGAAACGAAAGAAGGCCCAGGTGGTTATACTGTGGCCAATCTTATGGCTTCTGAATATGGTAAAAGGCAAATGACTATTGATTTTTGATTCTAAATGAATTTATCAGACTTTCCTAAGTCTGAGTGGCTGTAAGGAAGAAAGGAAGACATGAAGACCAGCAGCAGCTGTAACCTAAGAGAGAGAGAGAAAGCAACTGCTCTCAGAGCACTGATACAGTGAAAGGCTGCTAAGACTGGAACTCAATTTGAAAGTTGAGATTTGCAGAGGAGAAGAGACCGACAAAGTCACCAGAGATTGCCTTATTAACGGAAAACCAGTCGAATGTGCTCAGAAGAAGTAAATGAAGAGGACAATGGTGTTCTTCAGGACACTGAGAGATCCAACACATTGCAACAGGGAGGAATTTGGGACTTTTAACTGCAAAGATACCAATGCGATGAGAACACTGTGTAACGTATAAATGTGGTGTTGGTTTTTCAAGTGTTTTAATAAGTTAATCGGAAATACCTTTCTCTGTAATTTAGTATATTAACTACCTACCAGGTACTGTTTAGTTAATGTTGATATTTAGCTTAGTTGTTGTAAAAGTCATAAAACATGAAATCTTGTTATGTAATTCTTTAATCAGTCTGGGGAGTTCTTATCTCTTGTTTTAAAGTTAACGGTCTCAAATGAAGTGGTAACACCACTACCTTCTGAAGGGCAACTAAGGTTGGGCAACAAATGCTGGCCTTTCCAGCAACGCTCACATCCCATGACATAATTTTTTTTTTAAATCCCTCAATGACCTGAAATTCAATGTCACGGTGACTTTGATAGCTGCAGGTAAGGAACTGCCGTAGAGGTTGTAAGGCCTCAGGTCTTCATGGACCACAGGACAAATGTCCGCAACCATCTACTTGGATAGGCACAGCCTCCTAAGACACTGGCACTCTGTCATTTGCAGGTGGCTGACTCTTGGGCAGTGGACCCGATGTTTTGCGTAGTTCCTTCTTCCCGTCGCAGCCCCCTGCTGTGCTCCACGGGCCTCCTGTTGTCCAGGAGGTTGCATCTGCTGAAGTTCATCCTGGCTGCTGTGACCAATGTCAGAGAAGTCTGTTCCTATCTGAACACCCTCAGCTGGTGCTCGTTCATTCACCAGGCCTTCCCCTGCCAATCCCAGCTGCCCAAGTAATGCCAGCGGCCTCACGTCCCTGTCCAGATTCCTACCACTGACCACTCACAAATGCAAGTCTTTCAGTTCCAGCAATGGCTAGTATGTGCTCCTGTTTGAGCAGCTGAACTTTATTTTGCATTTCCAAAATATGTTAAACAACCCTTCCAATAGCCCTAAAATAAAAGCGAAGTACTGCAGATGCTGGAAATCTGAAATAAAAACAGAAAGTGCTGGAAATACTCAGCAGGTCAGGCAGCTTCTGTAGAGCGAGAAGCAGAAAGGTCACAGACCTGAAACATTAACTCTGCAGTTAGGCAGATTTCCTGCAGTAGCAACTCTTAAATAGGTGCTGACTGTCCTAAGAGGGATGCTTCTTTTATTGGCAGAAACATTGGGATGAATTTTATGGGCCCTCTGAGCGGAGGCGGGGGGCACAGGGCCCATCACCTCCCCGTCATAACGCAATTTTATCGGGGGCGGCATTAGCCGACGGCCTTCCCACCCAGAGGCCAATTGAGGCCCTTAAGTGGCATGTTAGCGGCCACTTACGGGCCTCTTCCTGCCATCGCTGGGACTTAACCAGCAGCAGGGGAGCCTGCGCCATGCAGGGAGGTTGCCAAGTAAAACAAGGGCTTGGGAGGGGCCCTCCTCAGTGGGCAATCTGTGGCCTATGGAGGGCCCCCACTTAGAAAACCTGCAATTCTCTGAAGCCCCCTCCCCCTGAACTTAACGTCCACCCTCCCAGTCCCCTGTGCTGGGGCCTTTCGGTCTGGTCCCGGCGACCCTGTCTCACTTACCCTGGATCCGGGCTCCAGTTCTGGGCCTGGGTCCAAGGCCTCGCAGTACTGGCAGTGGCCACTGTTCCTGGTGGCATTGCCAATACTACTGAGCTGCTGGCCCTGTGATTGGATGGCAGCTCTTGGAGGTGGGATCCCCATCTTTAAAGGGACAGGAATCCTGGCACCGGGCTGTTAATTGGGGATTGTGGGGGGGGCAGGGGGTGCTCCAGCTAGCCAAGAAGTGATTCCCCTCCCCCCCCCCATTTCGGCCCAGCACCAGGCACCCCACCATGAGCATGAAACCGAGCTCATTGGTGTTGAGGGCTAGAGCAGGCCTATTCAACAAACAGGCATTGGAGGCTGTGCTGCAGAAGGTTCTGGCTGGTCCTATTTGGAGGGGAGGATGACCAGTTTGCAAGGAAAAGCAGCTCCTAGAGTGGCATGAATGGAGGTAATTGAGTGCATCAATGTAGTCTCAGTTGTAACTTGAACCTGGGAGCAGGCAAGGTAAAGATGTTATGTCGTACACAAGATTGCCAATGTAAGTGTACAAACACAGGCCAACTTCTTATTAGGTTGTCTTGCAAAGCTTCTTTATTGCTCTTCACTATAAACATGTTGCACATTCATGGAGGGTGAATGTGGTGAACTGTGCCAAATGCTGATACTGTTAAATTCACTAGCTCATGTTCTTGCATTGAACTGTACACTACTGATATAAGTGTTGGCAGTTAAAAGCATGAAGAACGATGCAAGGTTCCCTAATGCTGCTTGTTCACACACTCACATAGGTATTAGCATTTGGGTATTTGGGTAGCACCAATTCTCTCTCACAAATGCTGCACATAACAATTACAGCACATATAGAAGGAAGGAGAGGGGTCACCAAAATGATTACCTATGACTCCTTATGAGATTACAGGGAAAGCTTTATATATAGTTTGTATCATTCTGCCTGATAAGGTTCGAGAACTCAAATAACAAAACACAAGGGTAGAATTTTAATTTTCTCCACCCAGTGGAAACCAGGCAGGGAGACAGTTAAAATGAAGCAGGACATATTACCTCCTGCTGTCCCACCCTGATACTATTGCCTGCAATTTTAGGTTGCAGGCACCAAGGACACTGCCCAAAGGTCTTTGTTTAAATATGCAGCTCAAGTTCTGATGGCATCAGGATCCGACCGACTGCAGTCAAATCTGTCGATAAGTAGGTCCCATTTTTTTTCCCATTTTTTTCTGGGCCAGGAAGAGCAGGAGTGCTACTCTGGACCCCATAAGAAAACCTCAGACCTGCCCTGCTCAGACTTTCCTCCTCCAAACGTTCCAAACACCATCCCAAGCGCTTGCCTTAGTACACGGGACTATTCCATCGGATTCATTGCAGCACCATTCTGCTGCCCAAAATCACACTCATACCCACCAGCCACATAGCTCTTACCACCCAGTTTGTGCAGGAAACTGCCTCTGACTATGTAGGTGAGGCTCTGGAGTTAAAATTTCCCAGGCCTCAGGCTGCAGCGGGCCGATCGGCTTCCCATCTGCCTTGGCCCCGAGCTATACTGACTCTTCTCATCTTTAAAATCACCCACGAGGAATTATTAAATGGAATTACTTTATTAACTCAGAGCACTGGAAGTAATTTTCATCCCACTGGGAAATCTAAAGTTTTCTTTAATTAACCCACACACATGAGGTGCTCTTGTTTCATAATAACATAATTTATCATTCACTGCAGGTATTCTACTTCTATTCTAGTAGAGGCACGATAAATGTTAATTAGAAGGTTTTCTCTGAAGAGCTTCAACAGTATTCTAATGAGATAGCATTGAACAACCCATTATCAAACTGTAGAGGCAAACTAACGTGTTTTGGGGACATCAACCAGACCAAAAAGTACTAACAAGTTCAAGATTACATTGTGTCTAATCCTTGTGGCTTGTAGAAAGAACATAGGACCAATATCCTGGTCTTGGACTGAAGAAGCAGGACCAGAAAGTAGTGAGCTTAGTGTTCACTGATATAGCACTGGCTCAAACCACATGGGCTTTTCCTAAGTCAATCTTTTGTATTCACTGCAAGCTCCAAGTCTGGATTGTGTCTGCCAGCGGGAACTCACTGTCAACACACAATTGAATTTCTCAAAAGCTGTGGCTGCTATATAAAAATTCATATAGGGAAACATTTGTAGGGCTATGGGGAAAAGGCAGAGGAGTGGGACTAGCTAAGCTACTCTTGCAAAGAGCCAGCACAGACATGGCAGGCCAAATGGCCTTCTTCTGCACTGTAACTATTCTGCAATTCTAGGATTCCAGGAAGAAGATGCTGCCAAAGTCATAGTGAAAGAGAAGATAGTTGAGACACTGGATGGGCTAAAAATTGATGAAAGGAGGTATTAGAAAGGCTGGCTGTACTTAAAATTGATAAGTTACCAGGACCAGATTGGATGCATCCAAGGAAAGTGAGGGAAGTAAAGGAGGAAACTGCAGAAGCACTGACCATAATCTTCCAATCCTCCTTAAATACAGGGGTTGTGTGAGAGAACTGGAGAATTGCAATTACACCCTTATTCAAAAAAGGGTGTATGGATAAACCCAGCAACTACAGACCAGTCAGTTTAACCTCAGTGGTGGGAAAGCTTTTAGAAACAATGATTCGGGACAAAATTAACAGTTATTTGGACAAGTGTGGATTAATTAAGGAAAGCCAGCAAGGACTCATTAAAAGCAAATTATGTTCAACTAGTTTGATTGAATTTTTTTGATGAGGTAACAGAGAGGGTTGATGTAGTGTACATGGATTTCCAAAAGGCATTTCATAAAGTGCCACATAACAGGCCTGTCAGCAAAATCAAAGTCCATAAAATAAATGGGACAGTGGTGGCATGGATTCGAAGTTGGCTGAGTGACAAGAAACAGAGTACAGGTGAATGGTTGTTCTTTTGGACTGGAGGAAGGTATATAGTGGGATTCCCCAGGGCTCAGTACTAGGACCACTGCTTCTCTTGATATATATTAATGACCTATACTTGGGTGTACAGGACACAATTTAAAAGTTTCCAGATAGCGCAAAACTTGGAAGTATTGTGAACTGTGAGGAGGATAGCAAGAGACTTCAGGAGGACATGGACAGGCTGCTGCAATGGGCAAGCACATGGCAATGAAATTTAGTGCAGAGAAGTGTGAAGAGGTACATTTTGGTGGGAAGATAGAGGAGGGTGGCACAGTGGCGCAGTGGTTAGCACCGCAGCCTCACAGCTCCAGCGACCCGGGTTCAATTCCGGGTACTGCCTGTGTGGAGTTTGCAAGTTCTCCCTGTGTCTGTGTGGGTTTCCTCCGGGTGCTCCGGTTTCCTCCCACATGCCAAAGACTTGCAGGTTGATAGGTAAATTGGCCATTAGAAATTGCCCCTAGTATAGGTAGGTGGTAGGGAAGTGGTAGGGAAATATATAGGGATAGGTGGGGATGTGATAGGAATATGGGATTAGTGTAGGATTAGTGTAAACGGGTGGTTGATGGTCGGCACAGACTCGGTGGGCCGAAGGGCCTGTTTCAGTGCTGTATCTCTAAACTAAACTAAGATAAAGGATGTAATTCTAAAGGGGTTACAGGAACAGAGAGACCTGCAGCGTATAAGTGCACAAAGCATTGAAGTAGGCAGGGCAGGTTGAGAAAATAGTTTAAAAAGCATACTGGGTCCTGGGCTTTATAAATAGTGGCATAGAGTGCAAAAGCAAGGAATTTATAATGAACCTTTATAAAATGTTGGTTTGGCCTCAACTGGAGTGGTTTTTCCAATTCTGAGCACCACACTTTAGGAAGGATGTGAAGGCTTTAGAGAGGGTTATAAAAAGGTTTACGAGAATGGTTCCAGGGATGAGGGATGTTAGTTACATGGACAGATTGGAAAAGCTGGGGTGCACTCCTTAGAGAAGAGAAGGTTGAGAGGAGATTTGATAGATGTGTTCAAAATCATGAGGGGCCTAGACAGATAGAGAGAAATTGTTCCCATTGAAGGAAGGATCAAGAACAAGAGGATACAGATTTTACGTGATTGGCGAAAAAGCCAACAGTGACATGAGGAAACAATTTTTATGCAGTGAGTGATTAGGATCTGGAATGCACTGCCTGGGTGTGTGATGGAGGCAGATTCAATCGTGGCTTACAAAAGGTAATTGGATAAGCACCTGAAGAGAAAACATTTGCAGGGCTAGGGGAGTGGAATTAGTTGAATTGCTCTTGCAGAGAGCTGGCATTCCACGACAGGTCAAATGGCTTCCTTCTGTTCTGTAACCATTCGAGGATTCTAAGCTGAAATATAGGGGACTTGAGCATTAATCTATGTCTTCTTCAAACTTCCAATATTCAACACTACTACTGTGCTTGCAGGTCACAGGAGGAAGCAAAAATTAATGGGACAAGGGTCCCTAATTTTATACCTTTAAGTCAATTTGCTCACCATTGCAAGGCCAGAGACGATAGATGGAGTGGACTTGAATGAAACGTAGAGGTCTCCCCAAGGCTTGGAGCTAATTTTTTTTCTATTATCCTTCCTCCACTGACTGATTGACTCACTCATTCACTGACCGACTCTCATTCAGTCACTCACTCTCATCCAGCACTCACGGACTTCAGAATACCATTACCATAAACTTCAGCAATATATGTGCTATTTAAATGGTTATCTTCAATATTTTGACATATGTTCATTTTCTGTTTCTAACAGCAACCTGCAAGAATCAGCCACAGGACTCAGTGGTAACTAAGAAGCCAGCACTGCACAGCACTCTGCATTACTCACTGTTCACAACAAGAACTGAAACATGTGTTTGCAGCCTGGAGGAATTTAGATAGTCAGCCCGAGGAGAGTATACTAGTTGATATACAGTGCACTAGTGAGCAGAAGCTGATAGTGGTGGCGGCAATGTAGGAACAGGAGCTTGATTGCCAGCTCACGCCCCTGCTCAGCTGCAATGTACCACACTCAGAACACACTATATGAACACCATGTTTTTTTAAATGTCACTAGAGGATATGCCAAACAACTTGCAACGTCTGGCAATGATTGTAGATGTGTCCACTACCCACAGCTGTGCAGTTGTGCATGACCAGTTGACAGTTATAATTCACTTTGGAGCAAATAGTAATTCCAGGAGCATCCACAGCTCAGTCTGCAATATAAAAGGTCTTACATTACTTTGATGTGCTTTCTGCGTATGCTTAGAATGCTGCTATAGAGGCCTTGGACTCCAATCAACAAGAAACTGCCTTGTTGATTTGAACATGCTGGGGATCAGCAGCAGAGCCTACATAAAGACCAGAGATGTATTTCTACGCTGATCTTTAGACATGCTGAGAAAGTTCCCATTCGGGGAATGACAGGCATAGTTGGTAATGAGGCTGCTACCTGTTATGATGATGCCATATATAGCCCAGTGATAAAGACAGGTGTAAATGACAAACCAGCATTTGTGACATTGGACACAGTGTTAGTATTGCAGGAACAAATCATGACCCACCACAAGGATGTACAGGCTCACCTGAATTCTAACAGCCATCTTAGCACTATTCCTGTTGGAAAGTACCTATAAGAAGCACAATATGATATACAACACAACAACAACTTATATTTAACTGGAATCTTTAACTTAGTAAAATGTATCACAGTGCTTCAGAGGAGTGTTATCAAATAAAATTTGACACCAACCCACATAAGGAGATAATTAGGGCACATGGCCAAAAGCTTGGCCAAGAAGGTAGGTTTTAAGGAGAGTCTTAAAAGAGGAAACAGAGGTAGAGAGGCAGAGAGGTTTTGGAAGGGAATTCCAGAGGTTAGGGCCTCGGCAGCTTAAGGCACAATGCCAATGGTGGAGTAAAACATACAGCATGACTAAGCAACAACACTGGCTTTGGTCTCCCACGTGTGTAGGAGATGGCATTGGAGAACAAACGCAGATTGGTAATCACTTTCCTGAACATGTCTGCTTAGTTCGCAAGAGCTTCCGGTCACTTGGCATATTTTAATTCTCCGTCTCACTCCCACTCTGACTTCTCTGTCCTCGGCCTCCTACAATGTTCCAATGAAGCTCAACAGCAACTCAAGGAACAGCATCTCATCTTTTGATTGGCACTTTACAATGTTCTCGAATCAACATTGCTTTCAACAATTTCAGATCATAATCACTACTCCCAATTTTTTCGGACAGCAGGTGCTGGTAAATATGCTACAGTTGCCATTTACAGATCATCTCGACTCATTTAAAAATAGAAAATGCTGGAAATACTCAGCATGTCAGGCAGCATCTGTGGAGATGAAAACAAAGTTAATGTTTCATGTCAATGACCTTTCGCCAGAACGTAGGTCATCAACCCAAAACATTATCTTTGTTTTTCTCTCTCCATAGATGCTGCCTGACTGCTGAATATTTCCAGCATTTTCTGTTTATATTTCAGATTTCTAGCATCTGCAATATTTTGCCATTAGTCATAATATATAATTCAACAGGGAATTCAGGAGAAACATCTTTACTCAGAAAATGGTTATAATGTGGAACTCACTACCACATGGAGTATTTGAGGTGAATAGCAGAGATGCCTTTAAGGAGAAGCAAGGTAAATACTCAAAGGAGAAAGGAATAGAAGGATGTACAGATATGGTGAGATAAAGTAGGATAGAAGGAGGCTCATGCAGAGTATAAACCCTAGAACAGACCAATTGGACGAAATGGCCTGTTCCTGTCTTGTAAATTCTATGTCATTCTATATATTAGCAGATCAAAGGACTGGTACCCATGGTATTGAATTAGTGCAGAAGCTAATCCTGCTGAAGGTGTTTTGAGCTAGTATATTGTGCACATGTGGAGAGGACTGTTGATTTTTTTTTTAGAGATACAGCACTGAAACAGGCCCTTCGGCCCACTGAGTCTGTGCCGACCATCAACCACCCATTTATACCAATCCTACATTAATTCCATATTCCTACCACATCCCCACCTATCCCTATATTTCCCTACCACCTACCTATACTAGGGGCAATTTATAAGGGCCAATTTACCTATCAACCTGCAAGTCTTTGGCATGTGGGAGGAAACCGGAGCACCCGGAGGAAACCCACGCAGACACAGGGAGAACTTGCAAACTCCACACAGGCAGTACCCAGAATTGAACCCGGGTCGCTGGAGCTGTGAGGCTGCGGTGCTAACCAATGTATTAGGTGGACATGGAACTTTGTTGAATGTCTCCTCTGTGAGCCTCTACTGCTTGTATATTGTTTCTTGCAATCTTATTTCAGCAAGGATATCTTCTGGCTGAGTTTCAATGTGTTGCTTTGCTGTTGGTTGTGGGTGGATCTCTTTTTTCTCCACATGCTCCATTGTTAAGCCTCTCTGTCTGAATAGTATGTTTGTATACATAAGATGTAGATATGTAGCAGACTACAATAATCTTGGAAACTGTTGGGGAATAGAAGGGAAGACACCTCCTGAACTGTCCTTGTAGCTAAAATGCAACTTCAAGATGCTATGATGCATTCAGTCATGATCTTGGCTGTTGTATAAGCTTCATATCTCTATTCAGCTGATGTTCCTAGCTGTTTCAATGGTGTCAAAGGTAGCTTTAGTCTCCTATATGACACTCTTGCTGTTTGCCTTTTCCTTTGAATAGCCAGGCTCAGAGGAAGTGAAGAATATGACTACTGCCTGGGAATTAGACACTAGCCTGCAGAATTCTGTGTTCCTGGTATCTGACCATGTGGACATTGATTGAGAGGATCCTCTTGCTGTCCATGTAGGCCATGAGATTGTGTGTTGTGGTCTGATATCCACATGATTTCCAGAGGGAAATGATGGAGTTGTTTTGCCTTGGCAAACATTACACTATGAATTGACTAATGTTGCTGAACTCCCTATAGTAGCTGGAAATGAGCCTGAGGCTCAAAAATGCAGGGCTCTGGTGGCCTTGACTGTCTTTGGTAATGCTGTCTCTCTGGTGGATATTGTCCACAGTTAACTTCATACAGAACACAACTTTTTCCTGTCTACTAAAGTGGAGCCTTAAAAACCAAGGTATATTATTCTGGTTACATGAATTAGGGCAAGTTTAGTTAGTCAGTCAGTAATGTATTTGAACCCACTTGGCAACTTTCATTTTAAAATATTCTTCGTCCTCCAAATAGCAGAAGAGAGAGATAGCTATTGAAATTCCCATTTGCAGAATTTGAATAATAGCAGTACAAATTTTGCTGCAAAAATTTGAGACAGACGTAATCAAAAATGCAAATGTTAAACCCCATCCCTCAGCACTCACTGTGAATGAGCAAGGGGGCAGGTAAGATGACATGGGTGTTTACATCCAATACATTCTAGGTTCCTACAATCTTACTTATTCCTCTTCAGGCATGGGAAAGTCGCCTGCCACAGAGCAACAGGGACCTAGTCTAAATGGAAGTTTTACGTCTCAATGACTACATAAGCTTGCGCACGACATGATAGGCGTGGGTCTGACTATCACCTGCACAGTATTCAACAGGGATCCAGGCCAAACTAAGTCCTTTCTTGAAAAATATTTATTGTTCCTTGTGGGCTTGGAGGAACAGAAGTACCCATCCTGGCCCCATAAGGATGCTATGGACATCCCCCACCTGGACAACTCCTCCCTTCCTGACTGCAGATTTACTGATCCCCCCAATCCCTACTTACTATACTGGCACTGCCACTGAGGTTGCATGGTGCTGGCTGACAGTGCACTAGTTTTGACTGCTGCCTACGGATTTTAACACCATTCCCCACTGCTTCAGTCAGGATTCAGAGTCAGGGCATGCTAATGAGGCCCGGGAGTTGAAATCACTGTGGACTTTAATCCTCGGTTCCTACCATAATTTAAAATCGGCCCCTAATTGCTAAAAAGCCAATGAAAATTTCAGCTGTCACAAACCAAAAGTTAAGGTCCATTATCAAGTATGGTTCCTCAGATAATACCTTTTCTCTATAGTTCCCATGGAACATCTTTTGAAGTTATGGCGAACAATCTAAAGAACCCTCATGGAAATTCAACCCCATTCTGTCAATTAAAGCATACCTGAACAATATCCCCTCTTGCTGAACTATAAAACGTACCAGGGTTTTAAAAAATATTCAGGAAAAAGATTTTGGTGCACATAGGTATTTAACATTTACATTTACCATTACAAAACAAAAATAATAATGCACCTGCACAGTATTCAACAGGGATCCAGGCCAATCTAAGTCCTTTCTTGGTCACACTCATCATCACTTGTGTTATGTGAACTGTCACTTTCTTCAAATAGTATTTCATCTTCACTGCCATTTAGGGCATGGCTGAGACCACATTCCTTGAATGGCTTCACAATTGTGTCATGTTTCACTGATTGCCACAAATTTCTCACCCACTCACCCGCCTGCAAAATGGTAGGTCACTTTATCTGTCTTGTCGGTGTCAAGTCATGATTTGGAGCCTGTATTCATACGGTCCACTCCTCACTGTTATGGATAGAATTGGGAGAAAACTGAAACCCCACTTCTTTTCCCTTTACTGTCTGTAATCAGTATGTTTGAAAAGGAAGGTGTGTGTATTGCTTCTTCTTTGGCCTCCTTGTCTCGAGAGACAATGGGTAAGCGCCTGGAGGTGGTCAGTGGTTTGTGAAGCAGCGCCTGGAGTCGTAATCAAGGCCAATTCTAGAGTGAACCCCTATTGAATGGCCAATTTGAATATCCAGCAGCACATTTTTCACTGGGGTTGAATAAAGAGGATTATTTTTATTCACACGTTCAAATCCAAAAGTCTAACACTATATCACTCACACATACACTCGAGAAAGAAAGCCGTTAAAAGGATAGTGCACTTTTACAAATTGCAAAGGAATAGTTCATCTGATTCGGCTTATCTCGGGGAAAAGGCATGTGTTGCGAGCCCAGTGAAGAAGGTGTTTTCACTCCTGAAGTGTGAATAGGTGGATTCACTAGCCGGAGTCGTATATTGAAATAATTGCTGGATTCTCTCAAAGAGGTGGATTTTCAGCAGGTCATGAAATTAGTTGCTTGTAGTCTCAGTATTAGGAGGTTGATTGTCTGTACTGGTGGACTTGTAAATGAACAGGTTGGAGACCTTAAGTTCTTTTAAGGCACACCTTGTCTTCTGGCTGCCTTTTCCTGCAGTCTGTATTTTAAGAGATTTTTAAAAGGAAACCAACTTGGCTGCACTACCATGTGACTTCTCACCATCCCTTTTCCAAAAAATGGTGGAGGTCTAGGCCTCATCCTGTTTATTGTTGTAAGACATTCATCCTGAGGAGGGTTAAGACAATCACCTTCTTTGTTTCAGGAGAAACCCATTCAATTCAGGAATGTCTCCTGATGGTTTCAGGATGGGCGTTGATGAAAGCTCTTAGTCTGCGAGGTATCTTTTGTCCTTTCGAGACAGTGAGTCAGTTTTTGAGTACACAGGTCAGGTCAGCTGAACTTTTGCGGCCATCTTTGCAGCCCATGTCCACTTGTAATGTCCATTATGATTCATTTAAAACAAAAGGAAAATTCAGTTCCAGAAGATGCTATGCTGAATATAGTCCATGTTTTAAGTTATGAATAGGACATGTCTGTACTGGGCATGCCACTCTCTCATGAATGCTTTAAATGGCTCATTTATCAAAAGGTCCAGGGCTGTAATTGGCTAGTAAGACCACCTGGAATCACAGCTAGTTGTGTCTTCAATTCCACAACCCTTCTTTGCATGGCCTCAGTTAAATGTGCCCAGAACTTGTCACACACTAATAGGGATGGCTTTTTTAGAAGGTCATGTAGACGCTTTGACCACACTTTTTCCAGTCACAATTTCAACCCTTCTTCATTCATCCATCCCTTAGGATGAAGATGAACAAGAATTCCATGTGGAATTTCAACCTTTGGCACAGTTTTTCTCTTAAAGATAGGACAACAGTATTTTGCCATCAGAGCAACACAACAAAACAACAGTGTAATGGGTCTTCTCATGGCCAGAAGTTTTTATTGGTACTGTTTTAGCACCTTTAATGTTCACAGTCTTGTGTGATGTAACATCACAACTCAGGGGAACTTTGTCCAAATTGCCTATCCGTGCAAGTTCAAAACACATTTTTTTTCCTTGCATTCATCACAAACCTGTGAAATTCAAATATTTTTGCTTCATATTCAGCCGGCATCTTCTGTGCTATCCTACTTCTAGTTCGCATGCTTAGCCCATGCCTTTGCATAAATCTGTAGCACCAAGATGTTGTCCAGCCATCATCAGTAATGCAACTTGCTACTGCTACGCTTCTTGATTCACATGCAATTATTTAGATAGATAGTGAAATTCCATTTTTTCTGTGGTCTATTATCCAATTTTTCACCCAGCTGTGGCCATTTTGCAGCATGCGCATGAAAAGTGTGCTTGCCTTTTACTATTTTCATTAGTTCTTCCTCTTGCTTCTTCCATTCCTGTATTGGTTGGGGGAGGACCAAAATGCCTCTCAGCTGTTCTATTTCCATGCTTTTTGGCATACCTTACCATTTCCAGTTTGAATTGTACAGTACCTATTGGGTTCGCATCAGATTTTACAAAAAACAGACAACAAACTACTGTTCTGACGTCTGTAGAGATCACCAACAAATATAAAGAATTCAATCCACCAAGTGACCCCAATTTAGGCAGCCAAACCAAATGGACAAGATTTCACTCTTATAAATTTTACTTTAACACTCAAACCAAAACCAGCATAAATTAGACATGAAGCAATAGATAGATCATGGTCAATATATATATATATATATTACAAATTACACCTTAACAATCTGATACAATAGAGATGTGTCTCACAGTTTCACTGGGCAGTCCACCCAGCATATATTGTAACAATTACAGTCACACAATTCTTCGCAACTCTGAAGTTCCTCAGGTAGATTTTCAGCTCCTGTTTTCAAGGATTTAGCTGCTGTTCTTCTTCTGACAACAGTTCCCTCTTAATCCGAACTCCACAGGTGTGGTCTTCACCACAAGGTGCACTTCTCCAGAACCTCCTCAGCTCTGCTCACGACAGTCTTGACAGCATAGATTTTACCAGTCCATGTCCTTCAGTGACAACCTGTGCACTGTATAGCCGGGTCCGGTTAGTCGGCTACTTTAAGTAACAGAAACAGCTCCTGGATTCAGTCTTCACTTTCTTTTGCTTGCCAGCGCTCCACTCCTGCCTCATCTGCCTCATCTGCCTGATCTGGGGAGGACTCTGTCTCTTTTTATCTGGTTTTAACAGTTGTCAGTTTCCCCAGAAAGCTGAAGTTGTTTTTTCCAGCTTTTGTTTTAGTTTTGGTTTCCATTTCTGTTTCAATTCTCATTTCCCTTTCATAGAACATAGAACATAGAAAAATACAGCACAGAACAGGCCCTTCGGCCCACGACGTTGTGCCGATCCTTTGTCCTCTGTCAAGGACAATTTAATCTATACCCCATCATTCTCCTTTATCCATATACCTATCTAAAAGCCGTTTGAAAGTCCCTAAAGTTTCTGACTCAACAACTTCCCCAGGCAAGGCATTCCATGCCCCGACCACTCTCTGGGTAAAGAACCTTCCCCTGACATCCCCCTTATATCTCCCACCCTTCACCTTAAATTTATGACCCCTTGTAACGCTTTGCTCCACCCGGGGAAAAAGTTTCTGACTGTCTACCCTATCTATTCCCCTGATCATCTTATAAACCTCTATCATGTCACCCCCTCATCCTTCTCCGTTCTAATGAGAAGAGGCCTAGAATGTTCAGCCTTTCAGTTCGGGTCTTAAAAAAAAACAAGCTTTGCAACCATGGATTCCATCACACGACTGCTACTGCAATCACAGTGCTAAACTCTGAAATACATGCTAATGATCTGTGCAGCGAGGTAACCTTCAGACCATAAGATGCATGGCAATCTTAGGTGACTTTTTCCAGAAAAAAAGTGAGTCGTATTTTTTTTTTATTTAGAGATACAGCACTGAAACAGGCCCTTCAGCCCACCGAGTCTGTGTCGACCATCAACCACCTATTTATACTAATCCTACACTAATTCCATATTCCTACCACATCCCCACCTGTCCCTATATTTCCCTACCACCTACCTATACTAGGGGCAATTTATAATGGCCAATTAACCTATCAACCTGCAAGTCTTTGGCATGTGGGAGGAAACCGGAGCACCCGGAGGAAACCCACACAGACACAGGGAGAACTTGCAAACTCCACACTGGCAGTACCCAGAATTGAACCCGGGTCGCTGGAGCTGTGAGGCTGCGGTGCTAACCACTGCGCCACTGTGCCACCCCATGGTCCAGCAAATACGATAATTGTTGTTGTTGTTGTGTGTAGCCTATTCATTTAAGTGCGCAGAACCTTTACAATTTTTTGCGTGCAGTAACTTAAAGGGGTGAACTTGTGCTCAGCCTGCATGGCATTTCTAGGTTGCCACGCAGTCACATAGCTTAGAAAAATCATTGTTCCTGACCCCCGATCAGCCATTTTATATGGCCAATTTGAGTATGCAGCTTATTTCCTGTGAGGAAATTGTAGTACCTCATCTGTTCTGATTCCCGTTGACCACCTCACAAATACCAATCCAATAATTTAATGGCCTTAACCAATAGGCAATGAAGGCATGAGGATCCATGCAGATATCAAAATAATGGCCCTGATTTTGCTGTCAGCAGTGAAATGACAACATTCGCTGCTGACCTTGAGGAAAGCTGTCCACAGAGAAATCTCTGTGTGTGAATTTCCCTTTTCCTGACATTGGTTGAATCTGGCACTTAATCAAAGGAATCTCCAGGCGTTCAGCAACAGTGATGTCATCAAGCAAGGTAAGCAGCCAATCACATTGAAGTATTCTCACAGAAAGCAAACCAGGAAGTCAAAAATGGAATCCCTTCACTTTTAATTAAAATTTTACAGGAAGTGAAATAAATGATTGGGGCATACGCATGGTATTAAGGTAATTTTAGGGTCAAGTGAGGAGGGGTCGAAGGGATTCCCTCTTTTCCCTCTCCTTGTTTGACCACAACAGGTTTAATTCTTTCTTAAAGTGGATGTATTGGCCAACTTAGTAGGTGTTTGATTACTTACTTGCTATGATCATAACAAGAACCAATCGGACAGATTGGGGCTTGGTGATTCGGCTGACTTCCAGCTGAAGTTGGTGGTCCTGAAGCTTTTAGTTTGAAGAGGCAGATGATTGGTTCAGTGGGTCTTTTGGAGATGGTGATGCAGATGATTTCCTCCAATGGGTCTGAGTATGCAAAGGTCGTCAGTTAACAGGCAGAGTTCAAAGTTTGTCAGCTGAGATGGAAAGATAGAGAGGGGGGACCCTCACTTGGGTCTGTATGTGTCAGAGTCCAGCAGCTTTCCCTCTGCTGTACAACAACACAAGCTTAAAGCCACAGATGGGGAGGAGCTTGTCGCATGACAGTCACTCAGTGATTCAAACATAGCAGTTAGCAGTATTTCTTCTTGCTAAAAGAAAAAGAACAAGCAGCTCCCTTCAACTTCCTGGGTCTTGGTTCTTGCTGCGGAATGAGCAGACATTTCATCTTCCTCCTCACAAGCAGTGGTTAGCACCGCAGCCTCACAGCTCCAGCGACCCGAGTTCAATTCTGGGTACTGCTTGTGTGGAGTTTGCAAGTTCTCCCTGTGTCTGCGTGGGTTTCCTCCGGGTGCTCCGGTTTCCTCCCACATGCCAAAGACTTGCAGGTTGATAGGTAAATTGGCCATTATAAATTGCCCCTAGTATAGGTAGGTGGTAGGGAAATATAGGGACAGGTGGGTATGTGGTAGGAATATGGGAATAGTGTAGGATTAGTATAAATGGGTGGTTGATGGTCGGCACAGACTCGGTGGGCCGAAGGGCCTGTTTCAGTGCTGTATCTCTAAACTTTAAAAAAAAGCCTTGCAGTGTGGATACAGTGTTGCAAATTAGGTGGCCTTCGTAAGCTGCTAGCAAAATCATCCTTTTTTTATCCGTTCCTTTTAAAATTTCTTCAAAAAATATAAATTCAGATCTCCAGTCAGTGGATTAAAGAAAATTATCACTCAACAAAGAACATTGGTGTGACAGTTGTTATGAAGGTGCCTCCATGTTTTAATATATTGTGCGGACTTGTGTGTAAAAGATTGTAGAAGTTGATTAATTAGAAAGACTGAAGAGATTCCATAGATGCTGGACTTGCATTTTTTAAAAATAAGGTCGCTGGATGAGGGAATGTAGCTGAGTGAATTGCTCTTTCAGAAAGCAGGTGCAGACATGATGGGCTGAATGGCCTCCTTCTGCACTGTAACAATTCTGTGATTCTGTGAGGGACTTAGGTCTTTGTTTAAAAACAAACCCTGATTGGAAGTCACATGTCTTAACTAAGTAAACAACAGGAGCCTTGGTGACTATGGGAGTTGCTTACCGAGACGTGATATGTCAAGATTTATAGTGGTCAAGAGTTGGTTTCATTTATGAATATTGCTTTGGTTCAGTTGGGAGTAAACCTGTTAAGAGAGAAGACACCGGCAGATCCTTTTTCCACCTCTTTGAGAAATCCTGAGAATCCAGTTTGATAGCTAAAACACCTGATGCAGTGATTCTCCTGGAAAGCATTCCAGACGAAACCTTGACCTCACCTGAAGAGAACTGCTCCAAAAAGAACAAAGAACAAAGAACAGTACAGCACAGGAACAGGCCATTCGGCCCTCCAAGCCTGCGCAGATCTTGATGCCTGCCTAAACTAACACCTTCTGCACTTCCGGGGACCATGTCCCTCTATTTCCATCCTATTCATGTATTTGTCAAGATGCCTCTTAAACATCGCTATCGTATCTGCTTCCACCACCTCCCCCGGCAGCAGGTTCCAGGCACTCACCACCCTCTCTGTAAAAAACTTGCCTCGCACATCCCCTCTAAACTTTGCCCCTCGCCCCTGAAACCTATGTCCCCTAGTAACTGACTCTTCCACCCTGGGAAAAAGCTTCTGACTATCCACTCTGTCCATGCCACTCATAACTTTGTAAACCTCTATCATGTCGCCCCTCCACCTCCGTCCTTCCAGTGAAAACAATCCGAGTTTATCCAACCTCTCCTCAAAGCCAATGCCCTCCAGACCAGGCAACATCCTGGTAAACCTCTTCTGTACCCTCTTCAAAACCTCCACATCCTTCTGGTAGTGTGGCGACCAGAATTCTAAGTGTGGCCTAACTAAGGTTCTGTACACTTGCAGCATGACTTGCCAATTTTTATACCCTATGCCCCGACCGATGAAGGCAAGTATGCCATCTGCCTTCTTGACTACCTTATCCACCTGCGTTGCCACTTTCAGTGACCTGTGGACCTGTATGCCCAGATCTCTCTGCCTGTCAATACTCCTAAGGGTTCTGCCATTTACTGTATACCTCCCACCTGCATTAGACCTTCCAAAATGCATTACCTCACATTTGTCCGGATTAAACTCCATCTGCCATTTCTCCACCCAAGTCTCCAACCGATCTATATCCTGCTGTATCCTCTGACAATCCTCATCACTGTCCCCAACTCCACCAACCTTTGTGTCGTCCGCAAACTTACTAATCAGACCAGCTACATTTTCCTCTAAATCATTTATATATACTACAAACAGCAAAGGTCCCAGCACTGATCATTTATATATGATGTTCCACAGGGATCAGTGCTGGGACCTTTGCTGTTTGTAGTATATATAAATGATTTAGAGGAAAATGTAGCTGGTCTGATTAGTAAGTTTGCGGACGACACAAAGGTTGGTGGAGTTGGGGATAGTGATGAGGATTGTCAGAGGATACAGCAGGATATTGATCGGTTGGAGACCTGCATGGAGAAATGGCCGATGGAGTTTAATCCGGACAAATGTGAGGTAATGCATTTTGGAAGGTCTAATGCAGGTGGGAAGTATACAGTAAATGGCAGAACCCTTAGGAGTATTGACAGGCAGAGAGATTTGGGCGTACAGGTCCACAGGTCACTGAAAGTGGCAACGCAGGTGGATAAGGTAGTCAAGAAGCCATACGGCATGCTTGCCTTCATTGGTCGGGTCATAGAGTATAAAAATTGGCAAATCATGCTGCAGCTGTACAGAACTTTAGTTAGGCCACACTTAGAATATTGTGTGCAATTCTGGTCACCACACTACCAGAAGGACGTGGAGGCTTTGGAGAGGGTACAGAAGAGGTTTACCAGGATGTTGCCTGGTCTGGAGGGTATGAGCTATGAGGAGAGGTTGGATAAACTCGGATTGTTTTCACTGGAACGACGGAGGTGGAGGGGTGACATGATAGAGGTTTACAAAGTTATAAGCGACATGGACAGAGTGGAGAGTCAGAAGCTTTTTCCCAGGGTGGAAGAGTCAGTTACTAGGGGACATAGGTTTAAGGTGAGAGGGGCAATGTTTAGAGGGGATGTGCGAGGCAAGTTCTTTACACAGAGGGTGGTGAGTGCCTGGAACTTGTTGCCGGGGAGGTGGTGGAAGCAGGTACCATAGAGACGTTTAAGAGGCATCTTGACGAATACATGAATAGGATGGGAATAGAGGAATATGGACCCTGGAAGTGCAGAAGGTTTTAGTTTAGGCAGGCATCAAGATCGGCGCAGCCTTGGTGGGCCAAATGGCCTGTTCCTGTGCTGTACTGTTCTTTGTTCTTTGTTTATATACTACAAACAGCAAAGGTCCCAGCACTGATCCCTGTGGAACACCACTAGTCACAGCCCTCCATTCAGAAAAGCACCCTTCCACTGCTACCCTCTGTTTTCTATGACCGAACCAGTTCTGTATCCATCTTGCCAGCTCACCTCTGATCCCATGTGACTTCACCTTTTGGACCAGTCCACCGTGAGGGACCTTGTCAAAGGCTTTACTGAAGTCCATGTAGACAACATCCACTGCCCTTCCTTCATCAATCATCTTCGTCACTTCCTCAAAAAACTCAATGAAGTTAGTGAGACACGAGCTCCCCTTCACAACACCATTCTGCCTCTCGCTACTAAGTTCATTTGTTTCCAAATGGCAGTAAATCCTGTCCCAAAGAATCCTCTCTAATAATTTCCCTACCATTGATGTAAGGCTCACCGGCCGATAAATTCCTTGATTATTCTTGCTACCCTTCTTAACAAAGGAACAACATTGGCTATTCTCCAGTCCTCTGGGACCTCACCTGTTGCCAATGAGGATGCAAAGATTTCTGTCAAGGCCCCAGTAATTTCCTCCCTTGCCTCCCTCAGTATTCTGGGGGAGATCCCATCAGGCCCTGGGGGACTTATCTAACTTAATGCTTTGCAAGATGCCCAACACCTCCTCCTTTTTGATAACAACATGACCCAGACTATCTACACTCCCTTCCCTAGACTCATCATCCACCAAGTCCTTCTCTTTGGTGAATACTGATGCAAAGTACTCATTTAGTACCTCGCCCATTTCCTCTGGCTCCACGCATAGATTCCCTCCTCTGTCCTTGAGTGAGCCAACCCTTTCCCTGGCTACCCTCTTGCTCTTTATATACGTATAAAAAGCCTTGGGATTCTCCTTAATCCTGTTTGCCAATGATTTTCATGACCCATTTTAGCCCTCCTGACCCCTTGCTTAAGTTCCTTCCTACTTTCTTTATATTCCTCAAGGGATTCGTCTGTTCCTAGCCTTCTAGCCCTTACAAATGCTTCCTTTTTCTTTTTGACGAGGCTCACAATATCCCTCGTTATCCAAGGTTCCCGAAACTTGCCGAACTTATCCTTCTTCCTCACAGGAACATGCCGGTCCTGGATTCTAATCAACTGACATTTGAAGGACTCCCACATATCAGATGTTGATTTACCCTCAAACAACCACCCCCAATCTAAATTCTTCAGTTCCTGCCTCTTTTGGGCCTCCTTATCTCGAGAGACAATGGGTAAGCGCCTGGAGGTGGTCAGTGGTTTGTGAAGCAGCGCCTGGAGTGGCTATCAAGGCCAATTCTAGAGTGACAGGCTCTTCCACAGGTGCTGCAGTGAAATTTGTTTGTCGGGGCTATTGCACAGTTGGCTCTCCCCTTGCGCCTCTATCTTTTTTCCTGCCAACTGCTAAGTCTCTTCGACTCGCCACACTTTAGCCCTGTCTTTATGGGCTGCCCGCCAGCTCTGGCGAACGCTGGCAACTGACTCCCACGACTTGTGATCAATGTCACAGGATTTCATGTCGCATTTGCAGACGTCTTTATAGCGGAGACATGGACGGCCGGTGGGTCTGATACCAGTGGCGAGCTCGCTGTACAATATATCTTTGGGGATCCTGCCATCTTCCACGCAGCTCACATGGCCAAGCCATCTCAAGCGCCGCTGACTCAGTAGTGTGTACAAGCTGGGGATGTTAGCCGCTTCGAGGACTTCTGTGTTGGAGATACGGTCCTGCCACCTGATGCCAAGTATTCTCTGGAGACAGCGAAGATGGAATGAATTGAGACGTCGCTCTTGGCTGGCATACGTTGTCCAGGCCTCGCTGCCATAGAGCAAGGTACTGAGGACACAGGCCTGATACACTCGGACTTTTGTGTTCCGTGTCAGTGCGCCATTTTCCCACACTCTCTTGGCCAGTCTGGACATAGCAGTGGAAGCCTTACCCATGCGCTTGTTGATTTCTGCATCTAGAGACAGGTTCCTGGTGATAGTTGAGCCTAGGTAGGTGAACTCTTGAACCACTTCCAGAGCGTGGACGCCAATATTGATGGATGGAGCATTTCTGACGTCCTGCCCCATGATGTTCGTTTTCTTGAGGCTGATGGTTAGGCCAAATTCATTGCAGGCAGCCGCAAACCTGTCGATGAGACTCTGCAGGCACTCTTCAGTGTGAGATGTTAAAGCAGCATTGTCAGCAAAGAGGAGTTCCCTGATAAGGACTTTCCGTACTTTGGACTTCACTCTTAGACGGGCAAGGTTGAACAACCTGCCCCCTGATCTTGTGTGGAAGAAAATTCCTTCTTCAGAGGACTTGAACGCATGTGAAAGCAGCAGGGAGAAGAAAATCCCAAAAAGTGTGGGTGCGAGAACACAGCCCTGTTTCACACCACTCAGGATAGGAAAGGGCTCTGATGAGGAGCCACCATGTTGAATTGTGCCTTTCATATTGTCATGGAATGAGATGATGATACTTCGTAGCTTTGGTGGGCATCCAATGTTTTCTAGTAGTCTGAAGAGACCACGTCTGCTGACGAGGTCAAAGGCTTTGGTGAGATCAATGAAAGCAATGTAGAGGGGCATCTGTTGTTCACGGCATTTCTCCTGTATCTGACGAAGGGAGAACAGCATGTCAACGGTTGATCTCTCTGCACGAAAGCCACACTGTGCCTCAGGGTAGATGCGCTCGGCCAGCTTCTGGAGCCTGTTTAGAGCGACTCGAGCAAAGACTTGCCCCACTATGCTGAGCAGGGAGATTCCACGGTAGTTGTTGCAGTCACCGTGGTCACCTTTGTTTTTATAGAGGGTGATGATATTGGCATCGCGCATGTCCTGGGGTACTGCTCCCTCGTCCCAGCACAGGCATAGCAGTTCATGTAGTGCTGAGAGTATAGCAGGCTTGGCACTCTTGATTATTTCAGGGGTAATGCTGCCCTTCCCAGGGGCTTTTCCGCTGGCTAGAGAATCAATGGCATCACTGAGTTCCGATTTGGTTGGCTGTATGTCCATATCATCCATGACTGGTGGAGGCTGGGCTGCATTGAGGGCAGTCTCAGTGACAGCATTCTCCCTGGAGTACAGTTCTAGGTAGTGCTCAACCCAGCGGTCCATTTGTTTGTGTTGGTCAGTGATTATGTCCCCTGATTTAGATTTGAGGGGGGCGATCTTCTTGATGGTTGGCCCAAGAACTCTCTTAATGCCATCATACATTCCTCTGATGTTTCTGGTGTCTGAGGCCAGCTGAATATGACTGCATAGGTGTTACCAGTAGTCGTTTGCGCAGCGTCTAGCTGTTCTTTGTGCAGTGCTTCTGGCTGCTTTAAGTGCTGCGGATGTTAAATCGCTGGGGGCTTTCTTGCAGTTCAACAGTGCAATGCGCTTAGCGGCTATGACAGGTTCCAGCTCTTCATTATGAGATTGAAACCAGTCTGCATTTCTCTTCGCACTTTGGCCGTAGGTGGTCAAAGCTGACTCATAGATGTAATATAGATGTAATAGATATAATATTGTTATAATTAGCCTTCCCCCAATTTAGCACGTTCACCCGAGCACTACTCTTATCCTTATCCACAAGTACCTTAAAACTTATGGAATTATGGTCACTGTTCCCGAAATGCTCCCCTACTGAGACTTCGACCACCTGGCCAGTGGTCCCAGTGACAGCCATCTACATGTATCTGGATGCCAGACTAAAGGGACAGCTGAGATCATTCCATATCTTATTCTTTTTTCTTCAAGAATTAACAAATATTTGGCAAAAGTATTTTCTTTGCCTTTTTTGCAAAGTGAATCTCTGCAGAGAAAACTTCTTTATTTTTCCTAAATGGTGTCTGTGTGCCTGTGTGTTGGACTAATTTCGAAGGGAACTTTCATATTTCAATGTGTGCATTAATAAGCTTTTCATCTTGATTGAATGAGTCTTGTTTTATAATAAATTAATAATTTTGTTGTTTCTTAAAGAAATCTGTTTGGTGGATTTTATTCTGAAACTATAAATAGATAAAGTATATAATTGGCCGTATTGGTAACTGGGTAAAACATTTAAATATATGTTGTGACCTGTGGAGAAGTGAAACTAGAGAAAGACAGTGCACTCCTCCAGCCGCAGTCGTAACACTGTCGAAACTGGAATATAATAAACAAACTTTTAAAAAGATATTACTTTAAAAATGTGCTTTTTATCATAATGGAGAAATTTAACATTCCACCAATATAAAATTAGTTTCTCAGACCCAGTGAAGGTGTTTAGCAGTAATTATGTACTTAGTACATCATTAAAAGCCCAGTTACACCTCATTCCACAAGATGTAACTTTTTCAAGGGTTTTTACAATGTGCTTAATAGCATAAAGGGCAAGTTCTCACCAGTTCAATTATTTCTACTTCTTTCAGTCGGTGGAGGGCCTGTAACAGCACACCCTCTGAAGAAGCATAGAATCACTGACAGCAACTTCTGTATTTCCGTGTTTAACTGCACATGTGTGGACTCAAGAAGTTGCTGTCAGTTTCAGAGGAGCAATGACGGCGAGCGCTGACAGTTTCACTGTCATTACTATTGCAAAATCCAGGCCAATGCTAGAAACATGATTTACCTCCACAGCATGCATATCCACAAAGTGTTCATGAAGAGATGAATGAAACAGTTAATTTAAAAAAAAATCATTCTTGGTGAGTGGTCATCACAGGCCAGGGCCATTTATTGCCCACCCCTAGTTACCCTGAAATGCTCGTGGTGAACTTTCTTCTTGGACTGGAGTCTTTGTGGTATGATTTGTAATGGCTTGATACAACTGAGTGGGTTGCTACTGCACTTCAGAGGGTAGTTAAGGATGTGAGACTGGAGTCATATATAGGCCAGATTAGGTAAGAATGGCAGGTATCCTTCCATGAAGGACATTTGTGAACCAGTTGAGTTTTTGTGACAATCCTACAGCTTCATGAACACTTTTACTAATAACAGGTTTTATTTCCAGAACTTGGAATTTTCAAACTGCCATGGGGGATTTGAACTCATGTTCTACTAGATTAATTGCTTAGGCTTTTTGCATTAGCAAGTCTCATAATATACCCACTGAAAAACACAACCTAGTTATACTGTACCCAGTTTTGCTCAAGATACCTCAGTAATCCTCAACATGCAATCTTCTCTCATTATTCCACTGTTTCATATCCTACTTCCTGAGTCCAAGAGCAAAAAGTGAAGAAATTACTGCACTATCACAATAGAATGCCAGCAGGTACCTGGGTGAAATTCTCTTCATGGTCAGAGGAATGGCAACCAACAGGTTGCCAAGTAGGCATGAGAAGGAAGTGCTACAGCTCCCTGGTTGGGCGGTACAGTGGCGCAGTGGTTAGCACTGCAGCCGCACAGCTCCAGCAACCTGGGTTCAGTTCTGGGTGCTGCCTGTGTGGAGTTTGCAAGCTCTCCCTGTGACCATGTGGGTGCTCCAGTTTCCTCCCACAGCCAAAGACTTGCAGGTTGATAGGTAAATTGGCCATTGTAAATTGCTCCTAGTGTAGGCAGGTGGTAGGAGAATTGTAGGGATGTGGTAGGAAATATAGGATTAACGTAGGATTAGTATAAATGGGTGATTGATGGTCAGCACAGACTTGGTGGGCTGAAGGGCCTGTTTCAGTGCTGTACCTCTTAAAAAAAAAGACAGTCTGGTGAGGTGGTGGAGTACAGCTAGAGTCAGTTCAATAATAGAATTGATCACCTACAAAACAAAGTAGTTACAGTCTTCAGTCACTCATTGCTCAATCATTTCTTCTGAATCACAAATAAGAGGGCACAAATCTACAATAAATGACCTTTGTATTGCTCACAAGTGCTGAGTGTTAGAGATAGAGGGATCAAATGAGCAGCCACAGCGCACCCATTCTCACACCTGATTTGCTGATTTAGTCATGGCATCTTATTTATTCAAGCATCAGCCCACATAGAACTAGTCAGGAAGATATAAATAGTGACACACACAGGGTATATTACAGGGTGAGGCCAGAAGCACCAGTGAGTAGAAGGATATGAGAAGCATAATGAGGAACTAGCTGTCTCTCCCCGGAGCAGGAACAGAAACATTTGTGCTTTGTTGGAGAGCTGAGGAGCCAAGTTCTCAGGGGCCCAGTCTTCAAAAGAACTATGATTCAGCAACATCAATCATGTACAAGCGATGAAACAATTTAAGCTGATGTGTTGGAAGTCGGTATTAATTTAGGGGGGGGGGTCAACAA
This sequence comes from Heterodontus francisci, assembly GCF_036365525.1. NCBI lineage: Eukaryota > Metazoa > Chordata > Chondrichthyes > Heterodontiformes > Heterodontidae > Heterodontus > Heterodontus francisci. The sequence continues at coordinate 84,126,005 of NC_090372.1, forward strand.
CTCACAGCAGGTGTGCTGTATGTGCAGCAGAAGCATCCCAACTGGCCAGATCGTGGTGTCAAACAGCCCTTCCAGCTGCTTTAACACACATTTTTGAAATTGGGATCATACCACTGAACACATGCATGTGCCATACACTCATTTAATTCCCCACACAACTTTAGTATTGCTGAGTATAAATTTATATATGAGGCATTATTAAATTTTAAGATTCTAAATTGACAGCTTTGTTTGGCAAATTGAAATTGATAAAATTGATATGAGTAGCTTTTTCAAGCATTCGAAAGGAAAATTCACCTGAAATTTAATGGGATAGTCAAATTTTCACTTAAGAGAAACTAAAGAAAAATGGAAAGCAGTCTAAGTGATTCCTGAATATCAAAAAAAAAGTTTCTATTGGGGAGAAATTAATTGAACATTAACAGAACCTGTCAGCCCAATAACATTCTTATTTGAATTTGGGGTAATTGTGAAATGATAAAACATCAGACGCAAGAAAAACAAGACGTGTCAATGGCTGAATCAAGTGGGAATGTTTAATTTCTGTTTTAAAGATATTTTGAGAATATTGTGCTGGACTGTAAAGTTCCTCCAGGGCTCATGAATGAGATAAAACAGTAACTCATGGGATGTGTAAAATTGAAGGAGAGAGATTAACTGATAGGAGACAGAGACAGGAAAAAAAACACAATTGGAAATTGGAAAAATCACTGGGGCGCAGCTCAGTGGAACAAACCATTCTGGTATTAATGTTCATTCAATAATGTGTAGATGAGATAAATACATTGATCATTTTATTTTGGAGCTGTTTGTATCCTTGCCTATGACCTTTTTAAGAGAACTGCATTCGATAGTCTGGCCACTACCCGAGACATTGGGACTGTTGTGTGTTTGGTTTGTCCGCTGCCACTTTAATATATTTAGTTAGTCTAGCTTAGAGAGAGTACTGAGTCTTCTGTACTTTGAACATTAACTCTTTATTACATTATAACTGTGTACAGCTTCACAGTGGGCGGCACAGTGGCGCAGTGGTTAGCACCGCAGCCTCACAGCTCCAGCGACCCGGGTTCAATTCTGGGTACTGCCTGTGTGGAGTTTGCAAGTTCTCCCGGTGACCGCATGGGTTTCCTCCGGGTGCTCCGGTTTCCTCCCACATGCCAAAAGACTTGCTGGTTGATAGGTTAATTGGCCATTATAAATTGACCCCAGTATAGGTAGGTGGTAGGGAAATATAGGGACAGGTGGGGATGTGGTAGGAATATGGAATTAGTATAAATGGGTGGTTGATGGTCGGCACAGACTCGGTGGGCCGAAGGGCCTGTTTCAGTGCTGTATCACTAAACTAAACTAATCTGTGTAAGTCCTCTGAAGACACACTGCATTTATCGCCAGTCTCCCTCACTTGTGACCTCTTACATCACAATGGTGGGAGGTATTCCTTTTACTGTCTCAATCATTAACCCTTTCAAAGTCTTATACTAATCTCACCCCCCCAACCCCCCACCACCCCACCAAGTGTTTATCCATATATATATTTATACATTCACTTGTATTTATACATTCACTTTTTTATTTTTATATACTACTCCATCTTCCCAAGTCTGACATCACAGATTCAATCTGTCAGGAGGTTCCACAACTCTCCCTGATCGTGTTGTCAGACATGGAAGATTGGTAATCTTTCTCTGAGCTCTTGTGTCTTGACTTGGGCGGCCTTCACTGAGGTTTGTAGTATCCAGTTCTTTCTGAATTTCAGGTTCAATATCTGGTTCATCCAAATGTATGACTGATCGACATCTTTGATGAATAAGATTAAGATTCCTCCTGTTTCTTCTTGTAGTACCTTCTGAAGTATGTACTAATTAAGATCTCTGTTGGGTCTCATCTCTCTGGACGATTACTCGATTACTCTTTCTCTGCCTCGGTCTTGTCCCCTTACCTTTTGTCCTTCTGTCAACTTAGGTAGTTCCTGGTACGGTATTTCCTATTATAATTATAGGCTTGTTGCTTTCGGTAAAACTTTTCTCTGTGTTGAGCTCTCTGATAATCCTGTACTTATAGCCCTGGAAGTAACTTTTTGGGTAAGAGTGGAAGATGTGTTCTAAGCTTCCTTTCCATCAGCAGTTCTGACGGTGCTAATCCGCAAAACAATGGAGTAGTTTATTTATTTATTTATTTAGAGATACAGCACTGAAACAGGCCCACCGAGTCTTTGCCGACCATCAACCACCCATTTATACTAATCCTACACTAATCCCATATCCCTACCACTAGTTCTATAGTTTAGGAGTGCCGTTTGAAGATCTTCATTTTTCTTTTAACAGTGCTTTGATAGTTCCGACTCCTCTTTCAGCTTCACCATTAGATTGAGGATATGAGGGGGAACTTGTAAGATATACAAATCCACAGTTTTCAACAAAGTGCGTGAAGTAGTAGTTTGCAAATTGTGGTCCATTATCGGACACTATCTGGTCAGGTATACCATGTGTAGCTAAGATTTCTTGTAACACTCGAATGACTGTCTCCGTTGTTGTTGTGTACAAATGTTTGACCTAAATCCACCTTGAAAAATAGTCGATGACAATGAGGTAGGATTTTCCATTAAACGTGAATAGATCTGTCCCCAGATGTTCCTATGATCTGGTTGGAAATTGGGTTGAGATAAGTGGTTCCCTCTGATCCTGTCTGTACACTGCGCATACCTGGCAATTAGAAATCATTTCTTCTATATCGTTTGAAATTCCCGGCCACCACATGGATGACTGAGCCCGTGCTCTACATTTCATTATACCCATGTGGCCCTAGTGTATTTTCTCCGAGATGTCTACCTTGAGTGACTCTGGAATCACCAGCCTCTTCTCATATACCAACAAATCATCCACAATCTGAAAGTGTCTTCTCTTCTCGAAGAAGATTTTCATCCTCTTACCACTGGGACATTGCTGCAGCCAACCTGCTTGCAATATTGACAGATATAGATGCATTCTTCATCTTGCATTTAATATGATGAATTTCTTGGAGTTTTTTTTGAAATTGCCAGCCATTGTGATGCAATGAACTGAGAATGTGAGTCAATTTCATTAATAAAGTTAACATCCTGTTGTGTAGAATGGTCGACAGTAGCTCTGGACAATGCACCTGCTGTTGTTTGTTGCTTGACCTGCACGTATACCATTTCGTACGTGAACTTTATTAAACTCAACCGGAATCTCTGAATTCATGGGGACATCCTAGCGAGCGCCTTTTCATCAAGTAACTAGGGGTTTGTGGTCTGTCTTTACGACAGCTTTTAAGCTGATAATATAATCTGAGAATTTCTCACAAGCCCGCATGACTGAGAGAGCTTCTTTCTCTATTACAGCGTACCTCGTCTCAGTGTCAAACAATGCTCATGATGCATAATAAACTGTCTGCGACATCCATCTGGCTGTTCTTCTTTATTTTTTTTATTTCGAGATACAAGCACTGAAACAGGCCCTTCGGCCCACCGAGTCTGTGCCGACCAACAACCACCCATTTATACTCCTCCTACATTAACCCCATATTACCCACCATTCTCTTACCACCTGCCTGCACTAGGGGCAATTTACGATGGCCAATTTACCTATCAACCTGCAAGTCTTTGGCTGTGGGAGGAAACCGGAGTACCCGGTGGAAACCCACATAGACACAGGGAGAACTTGCAAACTCCACACAGGCAGTACCCAGAACTGAACCTGGGTCGCTGGAGCTGTGAGGCTGTAGTGCTAACCACTGCGTCACTATGCCGCCCAGTGAAAAGGACTGCCCCTATTCCTATAAATGAGGTGTCTGCTGCAATTGTGGTTGGCAGTGAGGGGTTATAATACACTAAGATATCCGACGAAATCAGCATCTCCTTGATCCTTTGAAATGCCTGCTCCTGATGTGCATCCCAACACCATGTTGAGCTTTCCTTAATAGTTATTGTAAAGGGTCAGTAACCTGTGCTAGATTGGGTAAAGATTTTGCCAACTGATTGACCATTCCAAGGAATCATTGGAGATCTTGGACAGAAGTAGGAAGTGGGAATTCACTAATGGTCTCGTCTTTTGTGGGTCTGCCATTATGCCATTGCTGCTGACAATGTGTCCTAAAAAATGAATAGACGTTTCAAAATTTAACACTTTTCATTAAGTATTAGGCCTTCGTCTTGTAGACGATTCAATATCGCTCGAACTCTCAGGTCATGTTCTTCAATGGATTCACCATGGACTAAGATGTCATCCAAATGGCATATTACTCCCTAAGGCCTTGTACAATGTTCAACATAGTTCTTCGAAATATTTCTGGTGCTGACGTTATACCGAATGGTAAATGATTAAAACAAAATCTTCCAAACGGAGTAATGACGGTTGTCAATAACCTTAACTTTTTATCCGATGGAACTTGCCAAAAGTCACTATTCACGCCAAGCCTCGTGAACATGATAGTTTTGGATAACTTTGCCAAATTTCTTCCACTGGGGACATCGGATGAACTTCTCTTGCCACAGCCTTATTAAGTTGAGCTAAGTCTACACAAATGAAAATAGTACCATTATTTTTAGGAACTGGAACCATTCCCAAACACCACTCTGTAGGTTCAGCGACAGGAGAAATGACTTCCATCCCGGTCATCTCTTCTAGCTGATGTTGGATTTGCTTCATTAGTGAGTGTGGTATTTTCCTAGGTGTGAACAGACATACTAGAATAGCATCTTTTCGCAAAGTACTACTATATTCAGTCTTCAGTCTTCCTAGACCAGTAAATAATTTTGGGAAGTCTTTTTGCAAGTGACTCCCGGATTCTTGTTCCTCAACTTCTTCCACTTTTCTTATAAGATGAAGGTCAATTCAAGCTCTTCTACTTAAGAGATAATTCTTGATTCCTTAGAACATACAGTGTTTCCAATATCTTCTTTCCTTTGTACTGGAGTGTTGCCTGTAGCTTTCCCATGACTTTCAGTTCAATCCCTCCTGGGTCATGACCCTGAGTTTCCGTTGGTTGCAGGTAATGCGTTGATAATCATGGTTCTGTGCCCGATAAGACTGTTACACTTGCTCCAGTGTCTAGTTTAAAATTGGTGATATGTCCGTTGACATACATATCTGCAGAACAAAATGCCTGATTAGGGTCTTAAAAGAAGTGGCTAGTGAGATAGTTGATGCATTGGTTTTAATTTTCCAAAATTCCCTAGATTAGGGGAAGGTTCCATTAGATTGGGAAATAGCCAATTTAATTCCTTTATTCAAAAAGTGAGGGAGACAGAAAGCAGGAAACTACAGGCCAGTTAGCTTAACATCTGTCTTAGGGAAAATGTTAGAAGCTATTATTAAAGACGTTATAGCAGGGCATTTAGAAAAATTCAAGGTAATCAGGCAGAGTCAGCATGGTTTTGTGAAAGGGAAATCATGTTTAACCAATTTATTGGAGTTCTTTGAAGAAGTGCTGTGGATAAAGGGGAACCAGTGGATGTACTGTACTTAGATTTCCAGAAGGCATTTGATAAGGTGCCATATCAAAGGTTATTGCAGAAAACAAAAAGCTTATGGTGTAGGGGTAACACATTGGTATGGATAGAAGATTGGTTAGCTAACAGGAAACCGAGAGTAGGCATAAATAGGTCATTTTCTGGTTGGCAAAATGTAACAAGTGGTGTGCTGTAGGGATCAGTGCTGGGGCCTCAACTTTTTACAATTTGTATAAATAACTTAGATGAAGGGACCGAAGGTATGATTGCTAAATTTGCAGATGACACAAAGATAGGTAGGAAAGTAAGTTGTGAAGAGGACATAAGGAGGCTACAAAGGGATATAGATAGGTTAAATGAGTGTGCAAAGATCTGGCAAATGGAGTATGTGGGAAAATGTGGGAAATCGTCCATTTAGGCAGGAAGAATAAAAAAGAAGCATATTATCTAAACGGTGAGAGGTTGCAAAGCCCTGAGACGCAGAGGGATCTGGGTGTCCTAGTGCATGAATCGCAAAAGGTTAGTGTGCAGGTACAGCGAGTAATTAGGAAAGCTTATAGAATGTTATTGTTTATCATGAGGGGAATTGAATACAAAATAGGGAGATTATGCGTCAGTTATACAGGGCATTGGTGAGACAGAGATGAGGAGAATTTTTTTCTCTCAGAGGGCCGTGAGTCTTTGAAACTCTCTTCCTCAAAAGGCAGTGGAAGCAGAGTCTTTAAATATTTATAAGGCAGAGGTAGTTAGATTCTTGATAAGCAAAGGGGTGAAAGGTTATTGGGGGTAGGCGGGAATGTGGAGTTGAGGTTACAATCAGATCAGCCATGATCTTGTTGAATGGTGGAGCAGGCTCGAGTGGCCGAAGGGCCCATTCCTGCTCCTAATTCGTATGTATGTACGTATGTATGTTCAACTTATGAACATACAAATTAGGAGCCTGTTCCGCCATTTAATAAGATCATGGCTGATCTGATATTGACCTCGACTCCACGTGCCTGCCTACCCACAATATCCTTTGACTCCTTTGTTAGTCGAGAATTTATCTACCTCTGTTTTAAAAATATTCAATGACCCTGCCTCCACTACTCTTTGGGGAAGAGAGTTCCAAAGACACACAACCCACTGAGAGAAAAAATTCCCTCATCTCTGTTTTAAATGGGTGCCCCTTTATTTTTAAACTGTGTCCCCTAGTTCTAGTCGCTCCCACAAGGGGTAACATCCTTTCAGCATCCACCCTGTCAAGTTCTCTCAGGATCTTATATTTTTCAATTCTTCTAAACTGCAATGCATACAGACCCAAGCTGTCCAACCTTTTTTCATAAAATAACCCTGCCATCCCAGGTATCAGTCTAACAACTCTATGCTTGAAGACATCTTCTTTTGAGCTTGTGGGAGTAGAGATTTTACTTTGGCACATCTTCCCAAAATGGCTTATTTCCATATAATGGGAGCATTCTGTTTTGTTTGCAGGACACTGTTCATGCCTGTGAGTCTTTTTGGCACCACACTGCTGGCAGGGTTTCGTGGCATCTTCCATTGCCCCCGTCCCTCCTCCCGTGTACCTTCTTTTCTAGCTGTTCTTCTAGAGCCCTCTGATAAAGAAACTGTATGGTGGCTGGACGTTTCCTGAGCCAAGGCCTTTCTTCACCTTTCAGGATTGCTCTGTTGTTTTTCTGGACCTCTGCTTGTCTCACCAGCTGAATTGTTTTGGCTAGGGTGAGGTCTTCTTTAGCCTGCAATAAATCTGATAATACCTGCTACAATGCGGTCTCATTAATTCTGCTTTTAGGTCTCCATGTTCACATCCTTCAGCTAGTCTGTAAAGGTCATTAATAAAAGTTTCACCTGCTTTCTGGACCCTTCTGTTAAATCTTTCCCTTTCCAGAACCTTATCGCTCCGTAGGTTGAAATAGCAATCAAAGGCTTTTAAAACTTCATCAAATTTGTCTGATGTGTCATGAATGCCTTGTCTTGCAATAACATCCTCTGCTATTGCACTGATGGAATACAGCAATGTGTTAACTTACTCTGCTTCAGACAGGCTGTGTAATCTGGAAGCAATCTTATATCTCAAAAAACATTTTGCCAGAGTGACCAATTTTGAGTTTGATTTGGCCCTTCCACATGTCCAACCTCTCTAGTATTGTGGATTTAAGAGCCACGGCTTTCTATGCAGTTTACTTCCTTTTTAACATTTTCCCTCCAGTATCAGAAGTTTCCCACACTTTTCAGCCTCTTGCTGATTCCCACTATGGTCACCATTTCTCACTATGAAATCTCGCTGCAAGACTTTGGATTTATTTCCACCTTGTTTTACACACAGTTTTGTAGCATATCTGCTATACTCTTTTTTACTCCCTTCACTTAGAGTATCGAGTATTTGCAGCCTTTTTTTTTGCTTCCTTCGGTCACCATGTGCAATGGTGCCAACCTCAGATCTGCCCTCACTAAAGACTTTTGGGTTTCCCGGTGCTGCCTGCCTAGTGCCCTTAGGAACATTTATTTTTACTCTCTTTGCGAGTTGCTCACCAGATCCCCAATCACTGGTTCTCCAATTCGAAACTTGCAATTGCTGGACCAGAATCTTTTTTCAGAGACTACCCACCTCTGTGGTGCAGCCTGAATGCCTCCACAAGCCAATTCCCTGACTCTCTGTGCCTCCTTCATCCACGGAGCAGCTCTGCAGATTTTTCACAGCCTCTTCTCGAGTTCTGCAGTTTTAGCACTTTTTTCAGGTCAGTCGTCTTCAAAGTATTTCTTCAAATTCTTCTTCTGGATGTTGCATGGTAAGAATCACCGCTGTTCGCCATATTGTATGTTTGGTTTGTCTGCTGCCACCTTAATATTCTTAGTCTAGTTTAGACAGATTACTGAGTCTTCTGTACTTTGAACATTAACTCTTTATTACATTCTATGTATCTCCCTCCAGTCTCTCTCACACGTGATCTCTTACATTATCATGGTGGGAGGTATTCCTTACACTGTCTCAATCATTAATAATTTCAGACTCATATACTACAGGGACCATGCAGAGGAGATAAGCAAAAATCTCAGACAGTCATCCCCCTTGATCCTCTGATATAATTACCTGAAAGCACAAGAATGGCTTGTATCAGATGGCACATGTGGCATGATATTGGGATACCGGTGTTAGTGTGCAGATCTGATTTGTCACATGTGAAGTAACTAACAAGCAGAAATGTATGGTGAACCTGCACTAAAGAATAAGTCTTAGATATGCTCAGCTACTCGACAATAGGGCAACATGAAATGATGAATGTGGCAAGTAGAGTGAGACAATTTTCTTTATCAAGAAGGCATTGACACATACTCCATAGAGAAACTGGCTTTAAAATAATCAGGATAGGATCAAACACACTATTCACAGACAGAAGGAATAAAATTAAAGTAAAAAGGATACAGAATTTGAATCAGGACAATTTAAGATCAAGAAGAAATAGTAATTAGTAAGAATTATACACAGTAGAGACATGTTGAAGTATCTCATCTTGCACTCATCAGGGCAATCATAAAAATAACCAATGTAAGGGAAAACAACAACAACTAATACTGCATGAGAAGAGAGTGCTGATTGGTTAGTAAGTGAACTCTGATTGGATGAAAAGTTCCAATGGAGAATGCACCAGTTTATGGTGACTGACAGTTAACTGCTAAGCTTTGTTTAAAATTTAAACCAGGTAGCTTGACTCTGATTGGTCAAGACATTGCCCTGAGGAATGAACCAGCGAATGGTTGTCACTTATTTTGTTCAGCTGAAACAGGCACACAGTCTGTACATATTCTTTCTGTCTGCAAAGAACAGGGCCCTGTATATCAATATATCTAGCTTCTAGTATGCGTAAATGCGCCACATTGCGAGCCCTACTGACAATCTTAAATTGGTTTTCAGCGTAATTCTCAGTATTTAGCAAATGTTGTCCTATTGTGGAATCACATCAGATGTTGGACACTGTGTTTTGAGTTTTGCAAGCACTCAAAACACAGTGTCCAACATTAGATGTGATTCTGCGATTGGACAACATTTCATAGAAAGTCATGGAAAGTTTAAGGTACAGAAAGAGCCCACGTGGCCCATTGTGTCTGTGCCACCTATTCTAATCCCACCTTCCAGCATTTGGTCTGTAGCTCTGCAGATTATGGCACTTGAGGTGCATATCCAGACTTCTTTTGAATGAGTTGAGGGTCTCTGCCTCAACTACCCTTTCAGGCAGTGAGTTCCAGACTCTCACCACCCTCTGGATGAAAACATTTTTCCTCATCTCCCTTCTAATCTTTCTACCAATCACTTTAAATCTATGCCCCTCATCAGTGACCTCTCCACTAAGGTGAATAGACCCTTCACCTCCACTCTATCCAGGCCCCTCAAAATTTTGTACATTTCAATCAGAGCTCCCCTCAGCCTTCTCTGTTCCAAGGAGAACAACCCCATTCTTTCCTTATAGCTGCATTTTTCCAGTCCTGGCATCATCGTCATAAATCTCCTCTGTACCCTCTCTAGTGCAATTGAATCCTTTCTGTAATGAGGTGACACAGTGCTCAAGTTGTGGCCATAATCAATGAGTTATACAGTTCCAGCATAACCTTCCTTCTCTTATATTCTATACCTCGTCTAATAAAGGAAAGGATTCCATATGCCTTCTGAACCACCTTATCGACCTGTCCTATTACATTCAGGGATCTGTGGACATTCACTCGAAGGTCCCTCACTTCCTCTACGCCGCTCAGTATTTTCCTATTTATTGTATATTCCTTTGCCTTGTTTGACCGCCCCAAATGCATCCCAAACCTCAGACTCCTCCAGTTTGAATTCCATTTGCCACTTCTCTACCCATCTGACCAGACCATCAATAACTTCCTGCAGCCCACAGCTATCCTCCTCGCTATCTACCACATGGCCAAGCTTTGTGTTGTTACAACCCAGTGAGAAAGAGGTTTAGGGTTCCTTTTTAACCTTCACCTGGTCTTACTGTAACAGGGTGTAATTTTTAAAACACTGTTTTTAGCTCCCCCTTGGAGAATCCTTGTTCACCGCTTTCCAATTATAAGGCAAAGAAACCAGCACAAACAGGTTTTCTTAGGTTTAAAGAAGGAAAGTTGAAATTTATTAAACTGGAATTTAAATTCTAATTCGGTGGAACCTACGGATACATGACGCGCCCACGCTGGCATGCATACGTGACACACACATGCAAATAGAGACAGAAAAGAGCAGAAGAAAAATAAAGTGGAAATGTTTGAGGCAATATCTGAAGAGTTTTTGTTATGGTTCTTCAAGCTCACTGTAGAGTCCTTGATTGTCAGTAGATCTTGCTTTTCGTTGGGGCCCTGTATTCTTCTTAAACCTTGTTGGCTGTAGGAGACTTTTCTTTCTTGGGGTTCATGTGTCTTCAGTGGATTCAGAGGCTTGTGAGAAAGAGATGGGAGTAGACAGGAGAGATCTTCTCAGTCCAGGAGCAAAAAATCTTTCTGAGTTGAAACTCTCTGTGGCTAGTTCAAAAAGCTGGAACAGCCAGTTAGTCATGTGACCAGCTGGTCTAACCAGTCCTAGCCCTTGTGGATTGTATCCTCCATAGCAGGCCCTGGTGTGTCCTCACCTTTGATGTCTGTTAGTATGTAAATGCTTTTTCCAGCCATGGCTGATCTGTTCAACAAGTCATTTCCTCGTTCCAATAACAGTTAAAAATCAATGTTCATGACAAAATTGATGTGCCTCATTCTTGGCAAGTCAGGGCCTAGCTTGACAATTCCACACCCAGTGGAATGAAATGTGATTTGAGAAAAGCACATTTCATTAAAAGGGTCGAGAGAAAATATGATATAGAAAAAAAACATGCATTTCTCTCATTCATTCACAGCTCCTAAAACTTACTAAAACTGCCCCCACCCCCAACTCTTTTTGGCATCCCAGTAAACATGCGTTTTTTTGGGGAAAGTTTTTCTTCAGTTTGCCCATTTCCATGGCTGCCTAGGATCTTGGAGATGGTTAGGTTTAATTAGCCCTAACATGGAAATTTTTTCTCATGAGAGTCTTTCAGTGCTTTGCTGGGTCATGCAAAGGCTTTTTACTTTGGGTGATGGGTGGTTCACTTTGGCTTTGAATGTGGGGAGGATTCTTTGCAAATCTCTCCTTTGTTCTCTTGGACACTCCTGTCTGCAGGTATTGTGCAGACTCTACTGCACTCCCCTGTGGCACTTTGACTAGGTGAGGTATCACCCTCACTGTTTCTCTGCACTCTTGGGGTCCTTCTTTGTCTCTGCAGATTCCTGCAAATGCTGTTAGCAACTCTGGTGGGGTGTTTCTAGTGTCTGCATTTACATAGGAGGATGTGGGGTCGAACTTTTCACATTTTTCGGGGTTAGCTGATCGGACAGTAGGGGGTTTTTATCTGGGATTCCTCCTGGACTTCCTTTACCCTGCCCTCTTGGTCACTTTTTCCCCTTCCCTTTCTAACCTTTTGTTGGCTGTGTGCCTGCCTGTCCCCTTTTGTTCTTGGTGGGGGTCCCTTACAGTTCACCAGCCCTCTGCTGGAGGGTCCTCCAAACACCAGTACAGGACTTAGGGATGCAGGTTTCACTGTAGGTTAGGGTTTCCCCTCAACCTGGCACATGTGACAACTCCTGCAGTACTCCACCACATCTTTGTGGAGTTTTGGCCAGTCAAACTGCTGCCTTATGGGGGCTTTGGTCTTTCGTATTCTGTACAACCACTGTAGTCACTTGGGCCCTTCTTAATGTTTCTCTCCAGTACCTCTGTGGCACCACTAACTGGTGAACTAATGTCCACTCCTTGCCCTCAGGTCTGTGAGGAGAACTCCATTTCCTCATCAATACCTCATTCTTTAAATAGTAGCAATCAGGGACTCCCTCTGCTTCACTTTCAGACTGGGCAGCCTGTGCTAACTCTCTCAATACTGGGTTGGCTCCCTGAGCCTCACCTAGAGAAAATCCATTTAATTCATTCCCCGGGTCGCCTAACTTTCCAAAGAAAGTCTCAGACAGACAGACCTGGTCATTTGCCTGCAGTGCCAATTCAGTCTCCTCTGGGGGAGCTGGTTTGATCATGGCCTGATTCATAACACATTCAGGGAAACTGCAGGAGACCGTCTCCTGCCACTGCCCTGTCTCTCTGACCTCCTGCGGTCTTTCTTTCACCACTTGGGGGGGTCTACCACCTTCACCCCCGCCAGATCATTACCTAAGAGCAGGTCAACCCCGTCCGCAGGCAAACTAAGGACAATCCCTATGGTCACCGGTCCCAAAACTAGGTCGCACTACAGGTGCACCCGGTGTACCGGTACAGGCATACACTGCCCTCCAATACCATTCACTACCATTTTGGTGTTCACTGCACTCTCTGGGGGAAAGGTCAGGCCATTTCCCAGTAAAAGGGATCTAGTGGCCCCTGTGTCCCTGACAATTACTATGGGCTTGCTTGCCCCACTCGAGAGGCATGGGGTTACTTTCCCTTCGGACACATAACCCTCAGGAATCCTATTACATTTTCTTGCACATGCAGCTGTAAGCTCCCTGGGTCTCACTCTTACTGCAGTCAAAGCCACAGCTTGTTCTGCTGTGCTTTCCATCAAGTTCACTCCTTCACTGAACGGTTGGGCCATGATTAACCCTACAGGTTTTCCCTTTAGTTTCCAGCAGTCAGTTTTTAAATGCCCTGTTTAAATTCCAATGGAAGCACACAGGTCTCACTCCTGTTCACAGCACCTTTCTTTTTGGCTAGAGGAGGACCCCCTGTGTCTCCTGCTTTTCTTTCTCTCGCAGGTTTGCTTGGGCTCCTATCAGCTTCCCATCCTTAGTCCTTTTTCGGATTTGTGGGAGTGATTAGGAAAGGTTCTCCCCTGGGAAACTGACTTATAAATTAAAGCAAACTCATCGGCCAGCACAGTCACTTGCTGGGCTCTCTGGACCCGCTGCTCCTCTACATGGTTCTTTATAGAGAGTGGGAGAGAGTATTTAAATTCCTCTAGCAGAATTACTTCTCTGAGATTCTCATAGCTGAGCAGTACTTTAAAAGCCCTCAGCCACTGGTCAAAAGCCAGCTGCTTACTTCGTTCAAACTCTAGATAAGTTTGATTAGCTTGCTTCTTGAGGGTTCTAAACTTCTGGCAAAAGGCTTCAGGTACTAATTCATATGCCCCAAGGATAGCACTTTTTGTCAGTTTATAATTTAATGAATTTTCATCTGGCAATAGGGAATAAACCTCATGGGCTTTTCCAGTTAGCTTGCTTTGCAGTAAAAGAGGCCAGATCTCAGCTGGCCATTTTCGCTGCCTTGTCAGTTTCTCAAAGGACACAAAAACTCCTTCTACATCTTCCTCATTGAATTTTGGATTTATATGAGCGAGTTTTAACAATTCTGTACTCAGCCCTGAATTACACTCCTCCATATTGGCCATGCTTTCACTGGGGTTACTCTGTCGTCCCCTAGTTAACTCAAGCCGCTTCAGCTCTCTTTCTTCACATTCCTTCCCGAATATTCTTTCTCTCTCCCTCTCCTGCCTTTCATTTTCTTCACGTTCCTTCTGGAAGGTTCTCTCTTTCTCCCTCTCATGCCTCTCTCTTTCTCTTTCTCTTTCCATGTCTTCTAATTCAAGTTTCCTCTGTTCCAGTTGTATCTTTGCTAACAATACCCTGTCTGGGTCTACTTCTAACCCTGTTTCTGCTTCTTCAGATTCAAGGGAAAAATGATTAGCCACCAGTCTTAGGAGTTCAGACTTCCTAGCCTTGCCACATACAGTGATCCCACACTGCTCAGCCATTTTTCTCAGCTCCTGCATAGGCTTTTAACGTATCCCAAGAAACTTCACCCTGGCTTGGGGAGCCACTAGCCTCAGTTGCAGACATATTAATATTCAAGCACACACAACCACAAGACAACCTATATTGAAATCTTGTTCCTTTTTGATTGCGAACAATTTGACTTCCCACTTCCAATTTCTGTCATTTGTCTGTGGGTAAAATTATGGACACCAGCACCCAAATTTCTGTTACGACCTGGAGAGAAAGAGGTTTCGGGTTCCTTTTCAGCCTTCACCCGGTCTTACCATAACAGGGTTTAATTTTTAAAACACCTTGTTTTTAGCTCCCCCTTGGTGAATCCTTGTTCACCGCTTTCCAATTATAAGGCAAAGAAACCAGCACAAACAGGTTTTCTCAGATTTAAAGAAGAAAAGTTGAAATTTATTAAACTGGAATTTAAATTCTAATTCGGTGGAACCTACGGATACATGACGCGCCCATGCTAGCATGTATACATGATACACACATGCAAATAGAGACAGAAAAGAGCAGAAGAAAAATAAAGTGGAAATGTTTGAGGCAATATCTGAAGAGTTTTTGTTATGGTTCTTCAAACTCACTGTAGAGCCCTTAATTGTCGGTAGATCTTGCTTTTCGTTGGGGCCCAGTATTCTTCATAAACCTTGTTGGCTGTAGGAGACTTTTCTCTCCTGGGGTTCATGTGTCTTCAGTGGATTCGGAGGCTTGTGAGAAAGAGATGGGAGTAGATGCGAGAGGTCTTCTCAGTTCAGGAGCAAATAGTCTTTCTGAGTTGAAACTCTCTGTGGCTAGTTCAAAAAACTGGAACAGCCAGTTAGTCCTGCGACCAGCTGGTCTAACCAGTCCTGGCCCTTGTAGATTGTATCCTCCTTAGCAGGCTCTGGAATGCGCTTCCTCACCTTCGATGTCTGTCAGTCTGTAAATGTTTTTCTCCAGCCACGACTGATCTGTTTGACAAGTCATTTCCTCGCTCCAACAACAGTTGAAAATCAATGCTCAAGACAAAATTGATGTGCCTTATTCTTGGCATGTGGGGGCCTAGTATGACTGTGTCATCTGCAAACGTCTTGATCATGCCCCCTACATTTACGTCCAAATCGTTACTATATACCACAAAAAGCACTGGACCCAGTACTGAGCCCTGCAGAATGCCACTGGAAACAGGCCTCCAGTTGCTAAAACACCCATCAACAATTACCCTTTGTTTCCTGCCACTGAGCCAATTTTGTATCCAGCTTGCTACATTTTCCTGGATCCCATGAGATTTTATTTTTTTAACCAGTCTGCCATGTGGGATCTGGTCAAAAGCCTTGCTAAAATCCTTGTAGACCACATCAACTGCACTAGCCTCATCAATCTTCCTTGTTACTTTTTCAAAAAATTCGATCAAGTTGGTCAAACAAAATCTTCCCTTAACAAATCCATTGTGACTATCCTTGATTAACCTGTGCCTTTCTAACTGACAGTTCATCCTGTCTCTTAGAATAGATTCCAATATTTTGTGCACTACTGAGGTTTAGACTGACTGGCCTGTAATTATTTGGTCTATCCTTCACTGCTGGAAAGGATGAGCTACAAACTCTGTGCGATGCCCTGTGTACATTGGAGCCAGCCTTCTCCATTCTCCCTGACAGTGACAAAAGGCTGTCTGGCAGGCTTGTCAATACATCCAGCATCTCGGTGAGAATGCTCATCAGCATTCTTCTGTACATTGCCCCATCAAAGTCCTCATCTGAGTGCCCTGTAGCAGAACACATCTCCAACCTCGTCCTCCAGTGAGCTGGCACACAAACTATCCTTTCTCCCGGCATGGCTGCAGTCCACTTGTGCCCAGTGATCCCAACTCTGTACTAGCCTCTGAAGTTTGTGCAGTGCTAGTATCTGAGCTGGTGGCTGCGAGTGTCAGATTAAGTGATGGGTCTTCTTCATCAGTGCTGCGCTGCTGCTTTCTCTCTTCCTCCTGGGGCTGCTGTGCCTGGGCAAGCAGCAGTTCTTTGGTATCTGAAAGTATAAAATAAGAAGGAGGGGGTGGGGTGTAAGCAAGAGGTTGATGGTCACACCATTTGCAGCTTGCACATCAGGCGAGATAGCAGAGTGAAGATGAGGTGGGAATTGAGAAGGGGCGTAAGGCAGTAATATACCTGAAAGCTTTCGGCAGCACGTCTCAACCAAACCCCATGATGTGTAGCACCATCTGAAGGGGTGCCTGTCCCCTGCCATTTCAGCTTTGCTCCTTTCTCTTGGGGGTCACCTTGTTCTGCAAAAGAAATAACAGAACGTCAGTGATTCTGTTATACTGTGTTTGGGTGATATGTCTGCCGCAGCTGAATAGCTGGAGGTATGTGGAAGCAGCAAGAGGTGGATGTGAGATTGGCAGACTAGCATTATTGGAAGGTATGTGAGGGTGAGTTAGAATATATGAATGTTAGGCCTGAGTCCTGAGTGCTAGGGACTGCTGATGGTGAGTGATGTGGATGTGGTTCATTGAACAGCATGAGAGGTTTGTGGAGTGGTAGGTAGAGATACCATGTGAAGATGTATTCACACCCGCATGAGTTCATTGAACTTCTTCCAGCTCTGCTGCTAAGTTCTTGGGGCCAGACGCCGGTCATTGATATCCCTGGCCATTTGCTCCCATTCCCTTTGGTGGGTGATCCTTGAGGGCCTTCTGGCCTCCATGACCTCTCGCCTCCTGTCCACTTCCACCACTAAGGCTTCCAGTGCTGCGTCCATGAACCTAGGAGCCCTCTCTATTTTCTGGTGCTTCACTTGTGCAGCTCCTACTTGCAGCCAGTGTCAGTGCAGGCATTCAGCAGCAGCTTCCTTCCAATGACTGCAGCTCCCCTTTAAGAACAGCAGGTTAGCTGCACCACGTGATATCAGCACATGCTGCTGAATGCCAGCAGCAGGGCCATGCTTAGTCCAATACTACAATCATTTAAATAAGGAGGCGGCAAAAAGTTTGAATGCTGTCTGCCTCAGCAGAAATGGGCAGATCACCAATTGTGACACCCGCACCCAAAAATGGACCTTTATGAATTTTTAGCCCCTTATATCTTAGCACTTTAACTAGGAATAAGATGTGCAATTAAATGTAACTCTTTTACCCTAAAACTAATAGACATGTGAAATAAGTTACCAGGGAAGGCAGCTGAAACAGATAATAAATGGACCCAAGGGACAATTAAATGTGTTTCTGGAGAGAAAGGAATTGAGGGGTATGGTTGAATAGATCAATAAGTGTGGTTAGGCTGTGAAAAAGGGATTGGCTTGTTTTTCTTGCAGTCCATTATGACCTGTGCATCTTTTGTGCTGATTCAAGATTCTGAGGCTAACAGTCGTTAAGATAAAAAAAAACTTCATGGGTTTTTGAGTAAAATTGTCCAAACTGGCAGAATTATTGAATATTCTATTAGGTAATGGACAAGACAGTCATTTCTCAAAAACCTGCACAGTGTATATATTCATCAGAGAGTGTTTTAAACTTGAAAGGTCACCTTGTTAGTATTTGAACATGAAAATACAATAGCTACTGATTGACTGGGAATGAAGTGCTAATTTAAAATACTATGATAAATAGAATAGTTGACAAAACTATTTGACTAAACTGATCAATTATAATGTTTAATCTATGCAAATAGCAGCAATCTTAAGTACTTAAAATCTAAAATTATTAAGTGCCAAAGCAGAAGAAATATAAAGCTGATGTGCTAATGACTGTTTTGTAAAGGAATAATCTTGTTTTGAGGTTAAAATAGAGAAACCAAATACCATTCAAAATTAAATTATTGATGGATTACATTCAACTTTAATGGATCTTATTTTCCTAGTTATTTTCTCTAATCATAAAGCATACAGCTGTGAGATCTATCCTTTGAAGGTTAACTAATCATTATCATAAACATGCAAATCTTTGCATTCATTGCACTTGAGTATTTAAGGTGGCTTTGAAAGACTGCAGCAAAAGACAGTATTACCAACCACCTCTATAACTTTTATGCATAATAAAATCATCTTTAATGCATTTTAGATAATTTCCAGTGTTGGAGTGACAATAATTAGTCATGTAGTTACAAAAATCAAAATCATTTTAAATCATGTCCATGATATCTTAATGGGGAAATAGAGAAGCAGGTTTGATGGACTAAATAGTCTTTTTTTACACCAGGCTTTCTTATATGCATGTAATTAATCTCAGCTCCTATAACACATCAGTAAAATCATGCACAGTAAAGGCATGCAATAAACTGTTAGTGGAGTGTACAAGCAAGAGTGTCCGAGGTTTAAGCTACTTTGCATCACATCATTAAGGTGGCAGCCACTCAAAAAGAGTTCCATAAGCCCACTGTAAAGCTCAATCCATCAGTGTGAATAATTATTTCAGGAATAATGCTGAGCAATTTTCCTTACACTTGAACTGGTGTAAAAATGTATAGAATGGAAGTGAATAGAGAGTGCAAAAGCAAAGTCCTGTATCTGGTAGCTGAAACTCAGAAAATTGAAATATGTTACTGTCCAAAAAAGGTATTGGAGCTGAACTTAGATCCATACATGCACCTTTCAGTCTACTTTCAGCAGCTTGTATCATACAAACAAAATATTTTTCTAACATATAGAGAAATGTATGTAGTGAAACTGGTTGCAAGATAATAATCTGCTCAATTGATTCATACATCACAAATCATGACAGAAAACTTTAATTTTTTGTCTGAATCCTTAGATCAGATTAATTTAATGGCAATCATACCCACACACTCATTATTTTAATGTATTATTATACAGTGCACATTAAGAATAAGAATAAAATGCAGCCTTTTGATTGCTGTATGTTACTGTCAGTGAACATAAAGGTTGTCATCTCTGATATTGACAATCAGGAGAATCCATTGAGCTGGTGTGTGATTACCTTATTTAGATATTAACAGAAATTAATCTTCAGTGTATTACTGTGAAATGATAGGCTGGATATTATGCCCACGGCGGGGCTCCTTGGGCCGAGCTAAAATGGCAAAGCGAATCCCGTCTCGGCCAGCAGAAGCACCCCCAGAGCGATTCTACGGCAACAGGCCAATTAACAGCCCGGCGCCAGATCCCCATCTCTTTCAAGATGGGGATCCCGCCTCCAAGAGCTGCTGGCCAATCACAGGGCTGGCAGCTCAACAGTATCAGCAGTGCCACTGGGAGTGGTGGGCACTACCAGTACTGCAAGAGGTCTTGGCTCCAGACCCAGCACTGGAGCCCGGATCCAAGGTAGGTGAGGTGGGGTTGCTGGGACCGGTCCGGAAGGCCCCGACGAGGGAGGAGGGGCCACAAATGACCCATGGAGAAGGGCCCACCCCAAGCCCACAGGGAGGTCACCTCGTTTTATTGGGTGACCTCCCCAAATGGCGAAGGTCCACCCCCGCCGCTGGTTAAATCCCAGCGGTGGCAGGAAGAAGCTCTTATGTGACCATTAATATGCCACGT
The DNA here is from genome assembly GCF_036365525.1 of Heterodontus francisci. Taxonomy (NCBI): domain Eukaryota; kingdom Metazoa; phylum Chordata; class Chondrichthyes; order Heterodontiformes; family Heterodontidae; genus Heterodontus; species Heterodontus francisci. Next base: position 84,145,758 of record NC_090372.1, read on the forward strand.
AAGGACCTCAATTGGCCTCTGGGTGGGAAGGCCGTCATTGGCCTATCCTGCCCCCAACAAAATTGCATTGTGACAAGGAGGCGACGGGCCCTTCGTCCCCCACCTCCCGTCACAATTCTATGACCCCCACCTTCGAACCCATCTTGTGGGGCCCATAAGATTTAGCACAATATTTCTACTCAAAATACAATTCTACTTTATTTTATTTAGTAAAAAATTTCAAACAAGCAAGTTTTTTTATTCATTTTGTGGGATGTGGGCATCGCTGGCAAGGCCACCATTGGTTTCCCATTCCTAATTGCCCTTGAGAAGGTAGTGGTGAGCTTTCTCCTTGAACCACTGCAGTCCATCTGGTGTGGGTACGCCAACAGTATTGTTAGGAAGGGAGTTCCAGAATTTTGATCCAGTGAAGGAACGGTGATATAGTTCCAAGTCAGGATGGTGTGTGGTTTAGAGGGGAACTTGCAGATGGTTGTGTTCCCACATGTCTGCTGCCCTTGTCCTTCTAGGTGAAAGAGGTCACGGGTTTGGAAGTTGCTGTTGCAGGAGTGGTCAGTTACTGTAGTGCATCTTGTATGTGGGACATGCTGCTGCCACTGTGTGTCGGTGGTGGAGGGGGTGAATGTTTAAGGTAGTGGATAGGGTGCTGATCAAGGGGAATGCTTTGTCCTGGATGGTGTCGAGCTTCTTGACTGTTGTTGCAGCTGTAGTGATCCAGGCAAATGGAGAGTATTCCATCACACTCCTGACTTGTGCCTTGTAGTTGATGGACAGGCTTTGGGGAGACAGGAAGTGGGTTATTCATTGCAGAATATCCAGCATCTGACCTGCTCTTGTAGCCACGGTATTTATGTGGTTGCTCCAGTTCAGTTTCTGGTTAACGGTAATCCCCAGGATGTTAATAGTGAAATGCACAGTTGGTGAGCAATTTGAGTTTTCATTTCTGGTATCTGAATGTGAACTTGAAATAGACTAAGGCTTTGGAAATCTCCTTTCTCTAGTAGCTTGAGATCCTCTGTATGAAATGACATTGGGCAATCTTAACTAATACCCTAATCAACAAAACTGGTGCTATTTCTGTAACCATAAGGATATCTCAAATGGGAAATGAGAATATCGCACAAATGCTGAAAGGTTTGCTCTTTTTAGATTAGGGTTTAGGCACTTTGTTGGAGGGTGCTTTATTCCACATATCAGTTATAGTGCATGACCTGGAAGTGCTTGATTTTCTATGCTACATGCAATACTCAATATGGCACTTTCTGTAATTGGGAGTAGGGAAAAATTACATTCTTTTGACTTCATTTTAATATTAAATAACATTGTGCATGTGTGGCAACAAAATAACATTTATAAATAAAACAAAAATATGTTGTATTACATGATTTGCTTCTGCTGAAAGTATGAGTTGTTGTTTATCATACATATGAATGATTTATGAAGATAATAAAAGTGAAATATATATGATTGGTACAGAATTGTGTGGTAAAACAGGATGTTAAGAACAAAGATAGCATTTTAAAGATCTGCAGAAACATGGCAATTGAGTGGATGAATCATAATGGTATTTGCTATTGAAAAATGTGTGGGAAAAGTAGCAAATACTGTCATAAAATGAAGAGTATAACTTTAAATAAGAGGTGTCAAAGAAGATCCAGGTGAGGTGGTTGGCTGAACATTGAAACCATTGCGAGGCAATCCCCCCACCTGCCAAGAATGGAGAATATTAATTTTGCCACATGGACATTGATTTTAAACTATTGTTGGTGAAGAAAGAACTTGCTTTAAAAAACAATTGGAGACTTTGGCTGGACAGCGACATTAGCATATCAGCAGACAAGTACTTCAAAGGACAAAGGAGCTATTCCCTGCTCCAATTTAATACACAATGGACTTTTGATTACCAGACATTGAAGCATTCCAGGTTAGCTACTAAGATGGCCGAATACACAAACAGACATGGTCAGGCTAGTTCAGTCACATGACTGACTGACTGACTGTTGGAGGTTTTGAATTTGAACTTACAACAGGGAATTTGAAATCAGAAGGCTGTTTTCTCCTGGACTGAGAACACCTCTCTCCTGTCTGATCTCATCTCACTCTCACCAGCTTCGGAAACCATTGAAGACACATGAACCCCAAGAGAGAAAAGTCTCCTACAGTAAACAAGGTTTAAGAAGAATACTGGGCCCCAACAAAAAATAAGAGCTGTCTACAATCCAAGACTCTACGGCGAGCTGGAAACACAGAAACAGTAACAAGAAACACCCTTTAGAGACTGCCTCAAACCTCTCCATTTTATTTTTCTTCTGCTCTTTTTTGTCTCTATTTGCATTTGTCTATCTTGTGTGCATGCTAGCATGGGTGCGTCGTATATCTGTAGGTGTTAACCATATTAGAGTTTAAGTTTAAGGTTTAATAAATTTCACTTTTCTTCTTTAAAACTAAACAAAACCTGGTGTACTTATTTCTTTGCCTTATAATTGGAAAGTTGTGTACAAGGATTCACAAAGGGGGAGCTCAAAATACAGTGTGTTTAAAATTAAACCCTGTTACAATAAGACCAGGTGAAGACAGTAAAAAACCCCTAAACACCTTTCTTACCTGGTTGTAACACCATTGACATAACGCATAGCAACAATTGCAACATTTTAAACAATAAAAATAGATCTAGCAAAGTCTTACTGCTTTTATGAGGCAGTAATGGACATCAAGGTTACGAAAAGATACAGGGGGCTGATTTTCATGTTGACCCAATGTCCCATCATTATCAGACATTATAAGGTTTGCAAAGATCTGACTTTGACATTGTTGAACCCAGCAGTGTTTCTGGATTCAGCTCATTTGTATGATGTGGGCGAATGCAAGATATGATTCATACTTCCTGTTTAGTGCATTAAGTGAATTTGTTGTTAGATCATCTGAGGAAGTTTTGGATGCATAGGAAAATGTCAGGGAGTGGTTGTGGCAGCAGGAAGGTATCACAGTTTGAGGAGGAGGCCACATAACTCTTGTTGCAGTAAGTGAAGCTGAGATGAGGCATTCTCTTCTCTTCCCTCTCCCTCCCTGCCCCTCCTCAATATCAATGCCCCTGTCTGGCAGGTCAGCTGGTGGGTCAGGAACTTATCAGGAGTCACTGCTACATCAATGCAGCAGCACAGTCTAGAGTACTTAAATTCAGTGCCAGAAAAGTTCATTGACCCCACTAGTCAAGGCAAGCTAGAGCACCATTCCATTTCTTCACAGTATCACTGTGCAGCAACTGGCATGTACTAGCCATTTCTACTCAAATTCTTAGATTATTTGGCTAACTTCTTACAATTGTCCATTGAGCAGCACAGTGCACTTTCCAGCATCCCTTTCCTAGTACCACCTCCTTCAGGAGGAGCCTCAAATGTACAACCGCCTGTCAATTCCTTCAGTTTTCAGCACCTGTTTTCCTAACACCTGTGGTTATAGTCCTGATACATGGGCATTGGTGTATGTTATGAAGCGAAAAAAGCCCATAACATGAGAGCGAGAGCGAGGGCAAGAGTGGAGGGAGGATTGGTGAATCTGTACGGGTGATTGCCTTAAATTGAAGACTTAATAACTGTTACCAGGGTAGCAGGCTGCATGATGCTATATAGATGGACACAGGCCACCTGTGAATTGATAGAGTGATACATATTTCTGTTTATGAATGCCCCACTATTGTGTGTAGAAGTATTTAAGGCTGGATATGTGCCATCAATAATATTTTAGATTTTGGAGAATCCAGCCATTTGGAAAAGTCTTAGGGCTGTCTTCTGCTGCTTTTGATTGTCAACAGGGAAAATTATGAAGTTGCTTGCTCTGACGAACAATGCATCAGTGACCTGTTTATTGCATCTTTGCCTGGAAATTGACTAATGTTGCTGATGTCCCCTATGCCTACCTAGAATGAGCCTGAGGTGAAAGAATTCAGGGCTGAGGTGAAATTGAAAGCCCCTAGGCAGTGCCATGTGATGGATTTTGGCTGGAGACTGTGAAATGTGCAGTATATCTCTATGACACCTCCCTGGTGAATCTAACTTTCCATTTGCATTGTTCCTCAGACAAGTCCAGATAATTCTGCCATATTTTATCGATGGAAAGGTAATGGTGGATAGCAGCCCTACCCCTGTATCCGTGCATTCCCTCTCATTCTCTTCTTGCTTCAAATAGTAGAAATAAAGAGAATTCCATAAGGACACCCATTGTGAAGGGATGTGGTGAGACTAACAATGATTAACCACACAACTGCCCTACAAGGCCACTGACCTATCTAGTTTAACTGAAGAAAAACACTCAGTAGACTAAATTAAATGTAAATTACTACACAAGATAAGAGCACATGGTGTAAGGGGTAACATATTAGCATGGATAAGGGACTAGCTAACAGGGAGCAGACAGTAGGGATAAATGGGTCTTTTTTGGGTTGGCAAGCAGTAACTAGTGGACTGCAAGAGGGATCAGTGCTGGGGACTCAACTATTTACAATTCATATCAATGACTTGGATGAAAAGACCAAATGCAGCTAAATTTGCCGATGATACCAAGATAGGAAGGAAAGCAAGTTGTCAAATGGAGGTTAAGAATCTACAAAAGGATATAGATAGGTTAAGGGAGTGGGCAAAAAATTGGCAGATGGAATACAATGTGGGAAAATGTGAACTTGTCCACTTTGGCAGAAAGAATAGAAAAGCTGTTTACTGTTTAAATGGAGAGAGGTTGAAGAACTCAGTGGTGCAGAGGGATCTGAATCTCCTGGTACATGAATCACAAAAAGTTAGTATGCAGGTACAGCAAGTGATTAGGAAGACAAATGGAATGTTGGCATTTATTGCAAGAGGAATCCAGCATAAAAGTAGGGAAGATTTACTGCAGCTGTACAGGACCTTGATGAGACCACATCTGGAGTACTGTGTAGTTTTAGTCTCCTTATTTGAAAAAGGATATAACTGCATTTGAAGCAATTCAGAGAAGGTTCACTCGACTAATTCCAGGGATGAAGGGCTTGTCTTATGAAGAAAGGTTGAAAAAGTTGGGCCTATACCCATTAGAGTTTAAAAGAATGAGGTGATCTTATTGACACATATAAGATCCTGAGGGACTTGATAGAGTGGATACTGGGACAATGTTGCCTCTTGTGGGGGAGACTAGAACTGGGTACACAGTTTAAGAATAAGAGGTCTCCCTTTTAAGATGGAGATGAGGAGATTTTTTTTTCTCAAGAGGGTCGTTAGTCTGTAGAATTCTCGTCGTCAGAAAGCAGTGGAGGCTGGGTCATTGAATTTATTCAAGGCTGAGTTAGATAGATTTTTGATAGACAAGGGAGTCAAAGGTTATGGAGGGCAGACAGGAAAGTGAAGTTGAGACCACAACTGGATTACCCATGACCTTATCGAATGGCGAAATCAGGCTCGAAGGGCTGAATGGCCAACTTCTGCTCCTAAGTCCTATGTTCAAATGTTCCTATGTAAATAGCAGCTATAAATTGCTGGCTGCTCCTTTAAACTAAATTTTTAAATATAGGCACAGTTCAGCAACTATCAATGCCCTATATATATGGCTGCAATTAGACAATGCATTGCACCAGCAGAATAATGAGCTACCTGCATCCAACCATATTACCACCAAGAACACATATGTGCAAAAGTGGGGAGATACAGCATTATGGTCTGTTATACCTCATGAAGAACTGATTATGGGACATATCCGACATGAAAATTGGGACCACAGAGGCAGTGACAAAAATTTAGAGACACACAAAAAAAGATAAAGAATTTTAGGTTACTCAGTTCCTAAGAGAGGTTGAGGAAGGTTAACTTATTCTCAAGGGATAAAGAATATTAAGGTGTTAAAAGAAATGGTTTTGGGATGCAAGGAGTTATCTTGTTTAAAATCAAGACAGAAGAGTTACGAGAAATGATTATAAACTGAGGGAGTGATGACTAAACATAGGAGCTGTCAATTTATGGAGTAGACTAACACCTAGTATCATAAATACTGACTCTACTAAAGCATCCATAAGGGAACAGGATCAATTCCTGATTCAGCAGAGTATAAATGGATAAGAGTTTGTGTTAGGAGACTTATCGTCATGAATTTCCAAGAAAACTATACCAGTTTCTTTCTGTACATCCAGTGAGACGCTAGTAAATCCCAGAGGGAAACAACATATATAGCCATTTTCAGCTATTTAAACCATTTCCCAGAGTTGGGGGGGGGGGGGGGGGGGGGTTCCACAAGTCTTCTGCCAGAATTACAGTGAGAAACTGGTAGAATCCTCTTGGAAATTCAGGACTGTATATTTTTACTTTAAAATAGTCAGATTGAGGGTCTGAGAGAGGCATTGGATAATAATAATGCCCGACTCTTACTCTTTATAAATAAGACAAAAGGCAATTATTTCCATATTAGTATCTAACTTACTGCTTTTTTTAAAATAAGGTATCAGCTGATAGGACTCTTACCTCTGAGTCCAGGGCTTGAATATAAAAATCAAAGTTGACACTTCAGTGCAGTACTGAGGGCGTACTGCATTGTTGGAGTTGCCATCTTTTGGATGAGACGTTAAACCGAGGTCCTGCCCGCCACTCGACTGGGTGTAAAAGATCCCATGGTATTATTTCAAAGAAGCAGGGGAGTGATCTCTGGTGTCCTGGCCAATATTTATCCCTCAATCAACATCATAAAAACTGATTATCTGGTCATTATCGCAATGGCTGCTGTGTTTCCTAAATTACAACAGTGACCACACTTCAAAAGTATTTCATTGGCTGTAAAGTGCTTTGAGATGTCTACATCAGACCAGTGGGAGTCATTCAAAAAGGAAATAGTGAGAGTTCAGGGCCATCATGTTCCCGTAAAGGTGAAGGGGAGGACCAACAAGTCCAGGGAACTCTGGATGTCAAGGGATATAGAGGATTGGCTAAGGCAAAAAAAGGAGGCTTATGGCAGATTCAGAGGGCTGAAAATAGCAGAAGCCCTAGAAGAGTAGAAAAAGTATAGGGTGGCACTTCAAAAAGTAATTAGGAGAGTGAAGAGGGGACATGAATATACACTGGCAGGTAAGATAAAGGAAAATCCCAAGGCGTTTTATAAGTATATTAAGGGCAAGAGGATAAGCAGGTAAAAAGTAGGGCCCATTATGGACCAAAGTGGCAATCTGTGTGTGGAGCCGGAAGAAGTAGGTGAGGTTTTAAATGATTGCTTTCCATCTGTGTTCACTATGGAGAAGGACAATGTAGGTGTAAAAACCAGGGAGGGGGATTGTGATATACTTGAACAAATTAGCATTGAAAGGGAGGAGGTATTAGCAGTTTTAGCGAGCTTAGACGTGGAAAAATCCCCAAGCCCGGATGAGATGAATCTCAGGCTGTTATGGGAGGCATGGGAAGAGATAGAAGGGGCTCTGACACAAATTTTCAAATCCTTTCTGGCCACAAGAGAGGTGCCAGAGGACTGGAGAACAGCGAATGTGGTATAATTATTCAAGAAGGGTAGCAGGGATAAACCAGGTAATTACAGGCCAGTGAGTCTAACATCAGTGGTAGGGAAACTATTGGAAAATATTCTGAGGGATAGGATTAATCTCCACTTGGAGAGGCAGGGATTAATCAAGAATAGTCAGCATGGCTTTGACAGGGGGAGATTATGTCCAACAAACCTGACTGAATTTTTTGAGGAGGGAACTAGATGTATAGATGAGGGTAAAGCAGTTGATGTAGTCTACATGGACTTCAGAAAGGCTTTTGATAAGTTCCCGCATGGGAGATTGGTTAAGTAGGTAAGAGCCCATGGGATCCAGGGCACTTTGGCAAATTGGACCCAAAATTGGCTTAGTGGCAGAAGGCAGAGGGTGATGGTCGAGGGTTGTTTTTGCGATTGGATACCTGTGACCAGTGGTGTACTGCAGGGATCAGTGCTGGGACCTTTGCTGTTTGTAGTGCACGTAATGATTTAGATGTGAATACAAGAGGAATGATTAGTAAGTTTGCAGATGACACGAAAATTGGTGGTGTCGTCGATAGCAAGGAGGAAAGCCTTAGATTACAGGACGATATAGATGGGCTGGTAAGATGGGCAGAGCAGTGGCAAATCCTGAGAAGTGTGAGGTGATGCATTTTGGGAGGACTAACAAGGGAAGGGAATATATAATGGGTGGTAGGACCCTAGGAAGTACAGAGGGTCAGAGGGACCTTGGTGTTCTTGTCCATAGATCACTGAAGGCAGCAGCACAGATAGATAAGGTGGTGAGGAAGGCATATGGGATACTTGCCTTTATTAGCCGAGGCATAGAATATAAGAGCAGGGAGGTTATGATGGAGCTGCATAAAACGCTAGTTCAGCCACAGCTGGAGTACTGTGTACAATTCTGGTCGCCACACTATAGGAAGGATGTGATTGCACTGGAGAGGGTGCAGAGGAGATTCACCAGGATGTTGCCTGGGCTGGAGCATTTCAGCTATGAAGAGAGACTGGATAGGCTAGGGTTGTTTTCCTTAGAGCAGAGAAGGCTGAGGGAGATCTAATGGAGGTATACAAAATTATGAAGGGTATAGATAGGGTAGATAGGAAGAAACTTTTTACCTTAGTCAATCAATCTGATGTCAGACTGAAGCCACATGTAGGTCAGACCAGAAACGATCAACAGGTTTCTCTCCCTAATGGGCAGTAGTGAGTCAGTTAGGTTATTACAACAATCTGACAATTTTATGGTCACTTATACTGATATTGCTTGAATTGTACGGACGAAGGCCTAGCCCACCAGTCAGAAAGTTGAGGGCGAGCCCGTCTCTGCCAGGCCTGGATGCCATGCCATGATTTTACATGTCCCAGGCCCTTAATTGGCCTTGGGTGGGACTTCTGCCCTTCTGAGGCAAGAAATCCCATTTCTATGAGCTGCTGGCCAATCAGCAGGCTGGCAGCTCTTCAGTCCCAGCAGTGACACTGGGAGCAGTGGCCACTGCTGGGATTGCACCCAGTGAGAGGAGCAGCAATGGAGGAGGCCCCAGAATTAAGGTATGGAGCCTCGCTCGGGACAATTGGCTGGCTCTGGCGAGGCGGGGGTGTGAGGGGAGAGGGGGTGTTGGGTGTCAGGGGAGAGGTGCTCTAGCAGGGGCAGCTTGTGCCATGGGGGGCCCCTCTGTGCGGCACAGGGTGCCCGATCAGGAGGGCTCCCCCCAAGGCTCACAAGGAGGCTGCCAGGGTTTACCTGGTGAGCTCCCTACGTTTTTACCACCTCCCTGGCATTTTACCAGTGGCAGCGGAAGGAGGCCCTTAAGTGGCAATTAATTGGCCACTTAAGGGCTTTAATTGGCATGGGGCAGGTGGACCATTTGTCACCTCCCCATCGTAAAATTGCAGCGGGGGCGGTAAGGTGACGAGAACAGCAAACCCCGCTTCCCACTCAATATTATGCCAACCACCCGCTCCCTACCTCCAGCCCGCTTCCCCGGGGGTGGGGGGGGCGGCATTAACTTCTGGCCATCATCTTTTTATCTCTGAATTATATAAACTAAGATCAAATTTTGCATGTGCCACAACGAGATTTGAACACGTAGGCTGGAAGTTTACATCACCCCAATGAGCGGGATGGTGGCGGAGGGGGTGGTGTAAAATGGAGCAGGAGGCTCCGGGAGGCTTTCCCGACCCGCTTCCGCCTCCACCCCTATCGTGCCTGATAGCCGCCTCTGCTACCCCAACCACCCCCAGCACCCAACACGCACCCCACTTCCCCCCAACCAACTACCCTTGCCTCGCCGGGGTCCGACCCATTACTCCTGGTGAGGCAACCAAAACTTACCTTTTCTCCTGGCTCCATGTCTTATATCTTCGGCTGGGCTGCAGTCCCAGCTCCTGGTGGCGCTGCTGGGACTAAGAGCTGTCGGCCTGTTGATTGGTTGGCAGCTCAATGAGCCGGGACTTCCTCCCTCAAGCGGGTGGAAGTCCCACCTTGGAACAATTAAAGCCTGGGGACCCGTTAAATACGGATCCCCAGGCGAGGCGGAAGCGGGTTCGCCACCGACTTTTACGTTGGAGGCCGGCTCCCATCCGCCCACCATAAAATTCGGACCATATTCTCTGGATCACTAATTTAGGGCTGCGGATCACAGGTCCAGTAATATAGCCACTACACTATGCACCAAATGTAATAGATTGCTTTCAGTCCCATTCAATCAGTTTTGAGATTTTAATTTTACTTAGTGTTTTTCTAAAACTAGTACAGTATTTCAGGTTATAGTATGGAGAAAGAGCAATTTAAAATCTTTACTTTCTTCAGTCAAAGAGAAATGATGGCCTATTAAACTGAGTTTGGACATGCACCTGTTTTGGGAGCATGATTGATGATGTACAGTATTAGTCTGGAAAATTACGGCAGAATTCTTATAGAATCTAATCAGAGATTTCATCCAGAGCTGGATAGTTGTCACTTTACATACTTAAAATAGTTGGTCAAAATAAATCATTTGAGAATAGAGCATGAGTGGTGTTTTTGCTGTCATCAAGCTGTGGAAGGTTAAGTGATTTTAAACATATTTGGGTTAATGAGCGTTAGTCCAAAATGAATCAATTTAAAAGGAACATAAAATACAAAAAAGAATTAATAATAACCAGTTATCCAGTATTTTTTTCAACTGCAAAGATAATATCATTAATTTCTAAGCGATAACAGTATTTATTTCATTACCATGGTACACTGTAATATACAAAATAATTTTTGTGATCAACCAGGAGATTGGTAGACTAAGGGTCAACAACTATATAACAGAACTACTTTTAACTGTTATGAATTAACTGCACTGTGTGACTGTTTCAATACATCATTCTGTCACTTTCTACTCAACTTCCAGTAAATAAAATGGTGACAGGCCAACATAAAAGAAACAAGGAATACTTTATAAAACTAAATCACATGGAACTATTACCAGAAAATAATCTCAGTAATTATATCACCCAACAAACTCTGTACGGCCACTCATCACAAGAACCGAATCCCAAATTCTACCATACGAACCATATTATAGAGTCATAGAGTCATTACCACAGAGAAGGAGTCTATGCTGGCTCTCTATACATCAATTCCATTCCCCAATTCTATCCCCATAGCCCTGCAACTTTATTTTCCTTAAGTGCCTATCCAATTGCCTTTTGAAATCAATGATCATCTCTGCTTCCACCACCCGCATAGGCAGCAAGTTCCAGGTTATTACCACTCGCTGCGTAAAAAGGTTTTTCCTCACATCTGGCCTGTATCTCTTGCCCAAAACCTTAAATCTGTGTTCCCTAGTCATTGTACAATCAGCTAATGGGAGCAGCTTTTCTTTGTCTACCTTAACTAAACCATCGGAATCTTGTATATCTCTATTAAATCTCCACTCAGCCTCCTTTGCTCCAAGGAGAACAACCCCAGCATCTTTAACCTAATCTTGTAGCTAAAATCCCTCATCCCTGGAACCATTCTGGTAAATCTCCTTTGCACCCTAACATCCTTCCTAAAGTATGGTGACCACAACTGGATGCAATACTCTCGTTGTGGCCACACCAGAGCTTTATAAATGTTCAGCATAACTTCCCTGCTTTTGTACTCAATACCTGTATTTATGAAGCACAAGATCCCATATGCTTTCCTAACCACAATCTCAATATGTCCTTCCACCTTCAAAAATCTGTGCACATGAACCCCCAGGTCCCTCTTTCCCTGCACACTCCTTAGAATTGTGCCTTTCAGTCTATATATCTAACACCCTGTCCCTTTTGCCAGAATTCATCACCTCATACTTCTCTGTATTAAATTCCATCTGCCACTTGTCTGCCTATTCTGCTAGCCAATCTATGTCCCATTGCAGTTGATTGGTATCATCCTCACTTTTTGCCACACCTTCAAGTTTGGTATCATTGGCAAACGTTGAAATTTTACTCTGTATTCCAATATCCAAACCATTTATATATATAACACTGTCTACCATCCTTCAGCCTAAAAAACAACCATTTACCATGACTTGCTGTTTTCGGTCCTTAAGCCAATTTTTTATCCAAGCTAACACTGACCCTCCTATACCACGAGCCTCAGTTTTGTTAACCAGCCTTTTATGTAATACTTTATCAAAGGTGTTCCTAAAATCCATATAGACAACATCCACCGCATTCCCTTCATCAACCTTCTCTAAAACTCCATCAAAAAATTCAATTAGATTAGTCAAACTTTATCTACCTCTTACAAATCTGTGCTGGTTATCCTTAATTAACTCAAACCTCTCCAAGTGTCTTTTGATTTCTTTCCTTGATTATTGTTTCTAAAAGCTTACCCACCACTGATGTTGAACTTACAGGCCCGTAGTTACTAGCAATGTCCTTACATCCCTTCTTGAACAAGGATGTCACACTTGCCACTTTCCAATCCTCTGGCACCTCCACCGTATCTAGGGAAGATTGAAAGATTATGGTAAGCCCTTCCACTATCTCCATCGCCACTTCCCTGAACAACCTGTGATGCAAGCCATCAGACCACTCTAAGCATAGCCAGCCTTTCCAGTACATCTGCCTATCAATTTTCACCCCATCCATTACCTCTACCGTCTCCGCTTCAACTGATATTTTGTCAGCATCCTCTTCATTAGTAAACACCAATACAAAGTGCTCATTAAGTTATCCACCTTCGCCCTGCATCTCTAAGCATATAACACCCTCTTTACCCCCATAATAGGCTCCACCCTGCCTCTTACTACCCACTTACCATTTACATGCCAGTAGATGATTTTGGGTTCTCCTTTATGTTAAACTGCCATTCTGTTCTCATATTCTCTCTTTCCCAGTCTTATTTATCTCTTCACTTCCCTTCTCATTTCCCCTTATTGTATTTTGCCTGGTTTTCGCTTGAAGTATTCAACTGACATGCATCATACAAACACTTTTTTTTGTGTCATCCAAGGAGTGCTGGCTTTGTTTCCCCTACCTTCCCCTCTTACTGGAATGTAGCTAGTCCATACGTGAAATATTTCTTTAAAGATCACCCATTGTTCCATTGCAGTTTTTCCTGTCAGTCTTTGGTTCCATTTTACCTTGGCTAGATCCCCTCTCAGCCCATTAAAGTTAGCCCTCTTACAATTTAAAAGTTCTACTTTAAATTGTTCCTTGCGCTTATCCATTGTTAATCTAAACCTTATGATACGACGATCACTCTTACCCAAGTGTTCCCCGAAAACATTTGGTCCACTTGGCCCACCACATTCTCCAGCACCAGATCCAGCATTGACTGCTTCCTAGCTGGGCAGAGAACATACTGGTCAAGGACGTTCTCCTGAACATATTTCAGAAATTCCTCCCCCTCCTTTCCCTTTACTCTAACATTATCCCAATCAATATTTGGGTAATTAAAGTCCCAATATCACCACTCCATACTTCTTGCACATCTCTGTGATTTCCCTGAAGATTTGCTCCTCTATCTCTATTTTTCCCACTCTTTGGAGGTGGATAGACTACTCCCAAGTAACGTAATCATACCTTCCTTGCTTCTCAACTCTAACCAAGTGGATTCTGTCCTTGTCTCCTCCTTTCTTTCAAACACGACAATGTCTTCCCTAATCAGTACTGCCCAACCCACCTCCCTTTTTCCCTTCCCTATCTTTTCTGAACACTTTGTATGCTTGAATATTAAATGCCCAGTCCTCACCATTTTAAGCCATGTTTCTTTTATTGCTGCTATATCATGTTACCACGCGACTATTTGTGCTTGTAGCTCATTAACATTATTCAACACACTTTGTACGTTTACATACATGCATTCTAAACCTGTCTTTGTATTTCTCATAGTCCTTCTTAGCCTGCTCCTATCTAATATGTTTTTTAGAAACTAGTAATATGCCTACTATAGACATATAAAGCAGCCTGAAATAGGTAGAGGAATAGGTTAGTGCTGTTAGTTTTGTTTTCCTGGAAACTACTGAAGCATTTGTTTCTCTAGAAAAAAAATCAGTGTGAATGATTATTCTTAGGTGATTACAGCTGTAGCTAGCTTGAAAAGGGGCTTTGGTCAGATGAATCCTAGTGGGATAGCAAATGGTAGATACTTAAAACAAACAACCATACTACAAAACTGTATTAGGCTTTTCATTCAACCTTGCTTAATTAGGACTCTGCTGGAATGTAAGTTAATTTGTGTGTTTCTTTTGGGCCTCCTTATCTCGAGAGACAATGGATACGCGCCTGGAGGTGGTCAGTGGTTTGTGAAGCAGCGCCTGGAGTGGCTATAAAGGCCAATTCTAGAGTGACAGGCTCTTCCACAGGTGCTGCAGAGAAATTTGTTTGTTGGGGCTGTTGCACAGTTGGCTCTCCCCTTGTGCCTCTGTCTGTTTTCCTGCCAACTACTAGTCTCTTCGACTCGCCACATTTTAGCCCTGTCTTTATGGCTGCCCGCCAGCTCTGGCGAACGCTGGCAACTGACTCCCACGACTTGTGATCAATGTCACAGGATTTCATGTCGCGTTTGCAGACGTCTTTATAGCGGAGACATGGACGGCCGGTGGGTCTGATACCAGTGGCGAGCTCGCTGTACAATGTGTCTTTGGGGATCCTGCCATCTTCCATGCGGCTCACATGGCCAAGCCATCTCAAGCGCCACTGACTCAGTAGTGTGTACAAGCTGGGGATGTTGGCCGCTTCGAGGACTTCTGTGTTGGAGATACGGTCCTGCCACCTGATGTCAAGTATTCTCCGGAGGCAGCGAAGATGGAATGAATTGAGACGTCGCTCTTGGCTGGCATACGTTGTCCAGGCCTCGCTGCCATAGAGCAAGTACTGAGGACACAGGCCTGATACACTCGGACTTTTGTGTTCCGTGTCAGTGCGCCATTTTCCCACACTCTCTTGGCCAGTCTGGACATAGCAGTGAAAGCCTTACCCATGCGCTTGTTGATTTCTGCATCTAGAGACAGGTTACTGGTGATAGTTGAGTTAGTTGGTGATAGTTTGTGTGTGGAAGTAGAGTAAAACTTACTTTAGTGAATCACTCCAGGGTTCAACAGTTTGATAATAAATAAGAAGAGCTAAACCAAATGGCTGTCATGAATAGCTTGTTAACAGGCCTTAACAACTGCTTTAGATATAAATAAATGGAGATAGGACAGATGCAAATTAATGAAACTTCTAAAAGTTAGCTTTGAAGACCAGAGGTGGAATGTTTCTGGGAGAATGGGACTGCTAATGGAGAACAGTTTGTGATGAGGCAAGGAAAGGATGATGTAAGGCCTAGGCTTGATTGATCAATGACAGAAGGTATGTGCAAAGGCTCAAGAAGCTAATGGCAGGTGAATGACATTAATGGCGTGCTTTTCAACCCAAGGTTTAGTCAAAGAACTCGACGTTTTATGGGTTATTTCAAAATCGGGTAAATCCTTATCGAGCAAAAATACCTTGTCAATAATCCATCCAGGTGTCCACCCCTAAAAAATGGTATAAAGTAAGAAGCTTTGGGAGGCCTCAGTACAATAAGGCGACGGAGAAGAATTCCCGAGGAAGACGCTGGTCCAACACTCCTGAGTAGTTCGAGAAGTCGAGAAGACTTGGGGCACCGAGAAGAGAAGTGGAAGAAAAAAAAAAGCTGGTCATAAATGCCAGCCATCCTGCCCGATCAGGACCAGGACTTGCTGCTTGTCACTGCCATATGTTTTTGCTGTATAACTAGTGTGTTATATCTCGTCTTAAACTCTAATTAAACTCAACATACCCACCATATTGGTTGCATTTGATCCTAATTGAAAGATTGAAATCACCACATGGTACTACTTCCTTCTCAAGTACTATCCAACACTCTCACATTATGCAGCTTATTCCTCTTGTCCACTTCTATATGCTGGTGCCCATCTGCCCGCCAATTTAGTTTCAATCCTTCCCAACCACACCAGTGAACCTCCTCGCGAGGACATTGCCCCAGTCCTGTTGAGGTGCAACCCGTTCCTTTTGAATAGTTGCCTCCTGTCCCAGAACAGGTCCCAATGCCCCAGGAATATGAAGCCCTCCTCCTGCACCAGGCCTTGATTCTCCCTATCTTCCTATTTCTACTCTTGTTAGCACATGCCGCGGGGCATAATCCAGAGATGACTGCTTCCAAGGTCCTAATTTTTAACTTCTTCCCTAGATCCAGAAAGTCTGACTATAGGACCTCAGTACCCACGCTCTCTATATCATTGGTATTGACGTGTACCACAACTCCTGGCTTATTCCCTTCCCCCTGCAGAATATTCTGCACCGTCTCCATGATGTCCTTTCCCTTGACACCATGCAGGACTCACGATGACGGTTACAAAAATGCATTGCTAGTCTTTGCTGCTCCCTCCTGTGCAGTCCCTTGCCCAATGGTGCCATGGTCTGGAATGCATGCCTCCAAGGTGTTGCCACTCCCAGCAGTCTCCAATGTTGAGTACCTTTTTGAAAGTGGCACACACCCTGAAGACTCCTGTACTTCCTGCCTCTTTCTAAGTATATGTATTGCAGCAATAATCTTTGACCTCCAAAAATAATGCTAATTTACTTCACTAGTTTCTAAATAGCAAAAAATGATAGATGAACTTTTTTGCAATTATATCTAAATTATTTTCTTCCAGATTTGTTTAGGTTCCAAGGCACTAAAGTGTCAATTTTTGTGTGTTTGGGCTCACCACAGCAATTATACATGTTGCTGAACTCCCGCATTTTCCATCTGTTGAGAGTGCAGCGCTGAAAATTCATGTATTGGTGCCAAACCAGCAGTATGGCTTCTCAATATTGATGTAAATCTGCTCCAGAATACTATTTAAGGAGAAATCTGCAAGTACCAAATGGATGTAGTGCTAATTTTACACACTTCAGATGGTGTTGAAGGGTGGCCATGTTCTCACATGTTGGGAACTGAAACTTAACAGTAGCAGCTTTCATTTGTTTTTGCTGCCGGACACATGGAGCTGAATTTTCGAGGTTCCCCAAAGGCAGGAATGGAGATGGGGCCCCGAAAATACCGATGCCAGACAGAATGTCAATTTCAGGCACCAATCCCAGCACTGGCAGCAATTACCAGGGTGGGGGCAGGGCATGACAGAAATCCTGCACTCCTCCCAATTGAGGCCAATTAAACTTGTTAAAAAGCTCATTTAGAGTTTATTGAAGGGGGAGGGTGCAATATTTAAATGGCCACACAGATTTCTGAATAGCTGAAGGGAGGCAGGTACACAGATGGGAGCCAGTCATGGTTGCCCCAGGGCATAACTCCAATCCCATAAAAGTGGGGCAAAGGGGGACTGAGCACTTGGTAAGGGGAAGCCTTTGGCACTGTACAGGTGGCAGAGAGAGTGGGCACTCCGCTCCTGGGCTTTGAACGGGGTCAGTATTCCCTCGGCATTGCAGGAGCAGAAGAGCAGGACGCAAGGCTGCCAAGGACAATTGGGTGACCCCCTGCCCAGAAAGAAAGCTCCAGCTGGCACAGGGGGCATGACTGTCAGAATTACGGCCCAGTTGAGATGAAGGACAACACCCTTTGCAGGAAGGGCAAGGTAGAGGATATAAGGGCAGGAAGGCAAGGGAGACTAAACCCTCAATACAGGAACAACCGCCGAAGATGGGACTACCTGGAAACGACCAAGAACCTGTGCCGCAGGAGACTGCGACTCTCCAGGCAGATGGTCATGGACACCTAGTCTGGACTCACCCACAAGAGGAAACATCCTTTCCACATCCACCTTGTCAAGACCATTCAAGTTTCCCCTCACTCTTCGAAACTCCAGTGAAAACAAGTCACTCATTCCAGGTATCAATCTAGTTTCCTTCTGATTAGCTATTCATATAATTTATGTGTCTAGCAGGCAAGCTTTCTCAAGTTACAGGGACCTAAGTTACACCAAGTATCCCATGGTTCCCTATGCCAGTTTCCCCCACACTAACTCAACAAATAATAGTTATGCTAATCAAGAAAGAGTGATGAATGATTTTGTGTGCTACATGCTTTCTTTGTGCTGTGCTTTGGGTGTGATGTACACATTTGATGTGCTAGAAACAAGGCTTCTAATTTGAAGAAAAATGTGACCTGATGAACTGACAGAATATCTTGGGTCCTTTTATGTAATGGCAAACTCCATGCACAAAATTAGTTTATCATCATGCAACTAACTGCTGCCAGATTTTCAGCATCTTCTGTTAGCATTTCCACTGATAAAGGAAGTTAGCACCATAGGTTAACCATTAAGCATACAAGGCTATGGGCCAAGTGCTGGAAAATAGGATTAGAATAGTTAGATGCTTGATGGCCGGCACTGACACGATGGGCCGAAGGGCCTGTTTCTGTGCTGTATAACTCTGACTCTAGTAAACCTCCTCTGAACTGCCTCCAATGCATTCACATCTTTCCTTAAATAAGGAGACCAAAACTGCACACAGTATTCGAAATGTGGTCTCACTAATGCCCT
Organism: Heterodontus francisci; assembly: GCF_036365525.1. NCBI lineage: Eukaryota > Metazoa > Chordata > Chondrichthyes > Heterodontiformes > Heterodontidae > Heterodontus > Heterodontus francisci. Next base: position 84,164,195 of record NC_090372.1, read on the forward strand.
GTATAACTGAAGCATTATTTTCAATTCCTCTCATAATAAAGGATAGCATTCCATTAGCCTTCTTTATTACTTGCTGTACGGTCTGGAAGTGGTTCAAGAGTTCACCTACCTGGGCTCAACCATCACCAGCAACCTTGATGCAGAAATCAACAAGCGCACGGGAAAGGCGTCCGCTGCTATGTCCAGACTGGCCAAAAGGGTGTGGGAAAATGGCATACTGACACGGAACACAAAAGTCCAAGTGTTTCAAGCCTGTGTCCTCAATACCTTGCTCTACGGCAGCGAGGCCTGGACAGCGTATGCCAGCCAAGAGCGACGTCTCAATTCATTCCATCTTCGCTGTCTCCGGAGAATCCTTAGCATCAGGTGGCAGGACTGTATCTCCAATGCAGAACTCCTCGAGGCAGCCAACATCCCCAGCATGTACACCCTACTGAGCCAGCGGCGCTTGAGATGGCTTGGCCATGTGTGCCGCATGGAAGATGGCAGGATCCCCAAGGACGCATTGTACAGCGAGCTCATCACTGATATCAGACCCACCGGCCGTCCATGTCTCCGCTTTAAAGACATTTGCAAACGCGACATGAAGTCTTGTGACATTGACCACAAGTCGTGGGAATCAGTTGCCAGTGATCGCCAGAGTTGGCGGACAGGCATAAAGGTGGGACTGAAGAGAGGCGAGTCGAAAAGACTCAGCAGTTGGCAGGAAAAGAGACAGCAGTGTAAGGAGAGAGCCAGCTGTGTAACAGCCCCGACAACCAACTTTACCTGCAGCACCTGTGGAAGAGTCTGTCACTCTAGAATTGACCTTTTATAGCTACTCCAGGTGCTGCTTCACAAACCACTGACCATCTCTAGGCGCTTACCCATTGTCTGTTGAGACAAGGAGGCCAAAAGGGAAAAGGACCTGTATACTAACTTTTTGTGACTCATGCACTAGAATACCTAGATCTCTCTGCACCTCGGAATTCTGCAGCAGTTCTCCCTTGAAGTAATACTCTGCTTTTTTGTTGTTCCTGCCAAAATGAACAATTTCACATTTTCTCACATTATAGTCCATCTGCCAGATTTTTGCCCACTCACTTAACCTATCTATAATCGGTCTACAAACTCCTTATGTCCTCTTCACAAAATACTTACCTACCTATCTTTGTGTCATTTGCAATTTTAGCTCGCATGCCATCGCTCCCCCTGAGGAGCACTGCCTGAGTAGGCTCAGGTTCAATAAAGAAGTGATAATAGAACTGTGCCTTCTTCAGGAACACCTGCAGACAAACTCCACCATAGAGATGGCATTGTGTGGCAATCAAAATAACCACAAATCTAAACTTCTTTGCCTTCAGCTCCTTCCATGCTAGTACAGGAGACTTATGCAGTATCAGTTAATATTCTGTCCATAGACGTATTGAACAAACACTGATGAATTGTTCAGTGGGGCAAGCAGCTTTGTTTAATTTCAGCTTGGTGCGGTTGTTCCAAATGTGACTTCTAAACACTAAGGTGTGACTTCTTCTCAGTCATTCTCTTGTGAAAGACGTGTATCTCTAGGTGGCTGCATGACTTTAACAGGAACTGGTTGATATTCATATGACCCTATACGTCCTAATGCTGGTTCCTGAGGGGGTCTGGAATTATTTGTCTGGGTACTTGATGCAATGCAGCAATTGACTGAGCTCTGTTACTAATTCACATGGCCACAATCCCTGCCTCCATCCCTTCCAGCTGCTGCTTAACAGGGTCAGAACTCAGCTGTAAAGAAGGTGGAAGGCAGGTCTCACTGTTCCTGTCAGTCTCCATGACATGCCTATTACGGCAGTCAGGGGCATAGTGGCCCAGGCAGCTGCAATTAAAACAACATACCAGGGAACCCCTTCTTAGCACCAAGTTCCTGGATGGTCCAGATTTCTGGTTAGGCAGCGGACCCTCGATGGCTGCTTAGCCTTTGCGGGTGATTGGGGAATGTTACTACAGATCTGTTCCCAGATCCTACAGGGATGGGGGAGCAACTTGTCCCAGGGCGTTGTCTTAGTGTTATAAATGGCGAACACACTACGGACTAATAGCTGGAGGCTCTTCAAAAAGAGGCTCTTGAAGCTCGGGGAGTCAAAACGATTATCCCCTTCATCTCCTGCACCAGTAGCAACCATGGAGTCATCTGTGAACATGCTGGGCTTTCAGTGGGGGCCTGTTTGATGCTAACTAGAACCTGATGAAAGTCAATATTCTCTTCCCCTAGGGCCCTCCTTAGGTCATTTTCTATTTCCTAGAGCAAGCCTTTGGTCAAAATGTCTCACTCCATTTCCTGTCTTAATTCTAGGGAGCATGCAGCCAGGAGGACCTGTTTAAGGTCATCCATCCTCAACTCCGGGTGTGAGATTATAAAAATTTCCCATTTGAGTGTAAGGAGGAGGGGGTTGGTGCTCATATCCGCTGTCACCTCCAACTCTTCTTTCAGAACCATAACCTCGCTGGGGGAAAGGGGCCTGTTTGAGATTGTGGTGGAGGAGGGTGGAGGAGGGGCCTGGAGTTGTAGATTTTGCCAGCGGGGGTCCTCCGTGGGCCTCCTCCCCGCAGCTGGTTAGATCCTAGAGGTGGCAGGAAGAGGCCTTCAAGTGACTGTTAATAGTCAATTTAAGGGCCTTAATTGGCCTCTGGTCAGGAAGGCCGTTGTTGACCTATCGCACCCCCAGGAAAATTGCTTGGCAATGGGGTGGAGACGGGCCCTCCGCCCCTCGCCACCTGTCGCAATTCTATGGGCCCCACCACCTCCAACCCCTTCTCAGGGGGGCCCATAAAATACAGCCCCAAGAATGCATAATCCCCATGGTACTCTTCTAAAATTCTCAGGATATCTTTTGCCCCAGGAGCGCCTGTTTTCCCTGCCAGGCCACCTATCAACTGTTACCTAAGAAATGCCGTGTCATTGTACTTCTGTCTTTACTTAACCAAAACTCTCCTGAGGTCTTCTACCAGTCTCAACAATACTCACGTGCATTTAACTAAGCTGTTGCTTCTTACAACTCAAGCCTATGATTCTGACCACTGTGAATCTCACTTTTGACACCACTGTAAGATTTGGTTCGGAAGTCACAGATTACCCAAGAAAGGGGGTTGAAGTTACAGCTCACTTTAAAGTAGTTTATTAAGAAGCAGCAGTTTAAATATAATGATGCAAAAGGTAAATAGACAGAAAAGACTTACGAATGTAATGGTTTACCGCTCCCAGATCATACGATGGGGCAGGATGGTGCTGGCAGTCTCCCTGCTGGATGAGGCAGGCGACGTGTTGGTGGTCTCTTTGGTCCTCGGGATCCTCAGCCTTCTTGAGCTAACCAAAATGTTAGGCAGAAGCCAGCATAGATTTCACTTTGGGAAGCTCTCCTTCTCTCCTCCTGACCAAAGAAGACTGCAGATCTCCCTCCTGATCACCTACTTATATACTTTATTTCTAGGGGCTGGTGAGTGTCCTATGCCAATCACTTGTTTGATTTTAATTGCCCAATCATCAAGGGACAGGTACTAAAAGTAAATGCCTCCCATGCCCATCATTTTGCCTCCCTAAAGTCACCTTGTAGCTTATCGCTTGCCATTTGTAAACTTCTGCCAGACACTTGACTAGAGAGGGTAGAAGCATCCAACTAATCAGATTTAGGAATGTCTTGTTTCAGAGCCTATGCAAGAGTCATGTCTTTGGCAGAGATAATTGGCTGACAATGTCCTGTGTCTTTCAGCCTGCAGACTGTTGTAGAATCTTTCTTAATAAGAGAGAGAGCTATTTCAATAATATTCAATCAATTTTCTTAAGAGTTTATAAGGTTATTAGACAGCCATTTCTTATACTGCTGCTACTCAGACACTGTCATTTCCCTCTTCTCACCATGTACTGTGCATCACACAGTGTTCCCATCTCAGACTCAATACCTACCTCCTCCAGGGTGTGTAGGAGTGGTTGGGCTTGAAATAGTTGGTGAAAGTAATGCAAGGTGGGTTGAAGTGTTGGTTTGCTCAGTGAGCAGCAGATCTAAAAGGGCTGATACTCAACATTAAAAGAAAAGGGAATGTTTATGATCTTGACAGGCCTATAGAAGGACAGCCATCGATTATGGGACAGGGTGTATGACTTTTTTATAAGTGAGTAATAAGAAAGAGTTCATCCTTTTCAACAACAACTTGTATTTATATAGTAGCTTTAATGTAGCAAAACATCTCAAGGAACTTCATGGGAGTGTTATCAAACAAAATTTAACTTCGAGCCACATAAAGAGATATTAGGGCAGATGACCAAATGCTTGGTCAAAGCAGTAGGCTTTAAGTAGTGTCTTAAAGGACAAGAGAGAAAGAGAGGCATAATGTATCAGAGAGGGACTTCTAGAGCTTTGCATCTTGGCAGCTGAACACACGACCACCAATGGTGAAGTGATTAAAACCACGGACGTTCAAAAGGTCAGAATGGGAGAATCGCAGAGATCTTGGAGTGTTGTAGGACTGGAAGAGATTACAAAGGTAGGGAGGACTGAGGCTATGGAGGGATTTGAAAATAAGATTGAGAATTTTAAAATCAAGGCGTTACTTAACCAGGAGCCGATGTAGGTCAGTGAGGCACAGGTGGGTGAACGGGACTTGATGTGAGTTAGGCCATAGGCAGCAGAGTTTTGGATGACTTCAAGCTTATGGTGGAGACTGTGGGAGGCGGCCAGGGGTGCATTGGCGTAGTCTAGTCTACAAGTAACAAAGGTTACAGTCGCAGATGAGCTGAGACAGTGCGGAGTCGGGCAATGCTAAGGAGGTGGAAAGAGGCAGTCTTACAAATATGTGGTCAGAAGATCATCTCAGAGTCAAACATGACACCAAGGTTTCGAACGGTCTGGTGCAGCCTCAGACAGTTGTCAGGGAGAGGGGTGGAGTCAGTGGCTAGGGAACGGAGTTTGTAGCAAGGACTGAAGACAATGGTTTTGGTCTTCCCAAAATTCAGTTGGAGGATATTTCTGCTCATCCAATACTGTATATCAGATAAGCAGTCTGACAATTTAGAGACAGCAGAGAGGTTCAGAGGGACATGGTTGTAAGTTAAAGCTGGGTATCATCAGCATACAAATGGAAATTAACACTGTATTTTTGGATGATGTGGCTGAGGAGCAGCATGTAGATGAGAAACAGGAGGGGGCTAAGGAGAGATCCTCTGGGAACACCAGAGGTAATGATGTGGGAGCAGAAAGGTGAATCTCAGGCTATGACTGGATCGATAAGAATGAAACCAAGTGAGTGCAGACCCACCCAGCTGGATAACAATGGAAAGGCATTGGAGGAGGATGCTATGGTCAACTGTGTCAACAATAAGTTGACAAGGAAAAGGAGGGGTAGTTTACTACTGTCACAGTCATATAGTATGTGATTTGGGCCTTTGCTAAAAGCCTTTTGGGTACTGTGGGAGGGGTGGAAATCTGATCAGAGGAATTCAAGCATGGAGTTCCGGGAAAGATAGGCACGGATTTGCGAGGCAACAACACATTCAATAACTTGCGAGGAAAGGGTGGTTGGATATGGGGGTGGTAGTTTTCTAAGATGGAGGAGTCAAGGGCTGGTTTTTTGAGGAGAGGGCTGATGGTGGCAGAGTTGAAGGAGGGTAGAAAAGTACCTGAGGAGAGAGAACCATGGAAACCAGGAAGGGGAGTTGGGCAGTCACCAGTTTAGTGGGAATAGGGTTGAGGAAGCAGGTGGTGAGTCTCATGGACAACTGTGAGCTCGGAAAGGGCATAAGGAGTGATAGGAGAGAAACTGGAGTAAGATACAGTGCTGAATTTTGCTGTGGGCTTTGAAACCTCAAAATGGAGGCGCCCTTGGACTGGTACATAAAATTTAAAATATTGTCACAAAAACATGCTATGCCAAATGCTGATTTTTTTTAATCCACTGGCTGGAAACCTGAATTAAATTTTTAAGAAAGGGAAAAAGGAACAGATAAAAGGTGACTTTGCGAGCAGCTAAGATGGCCACTGCAATTTGCATCACTATAACCTACATTCCAATGCATCGAGGTGGAGACGAGTTGTCTGCCCAGTCCCCTCAAGAACAATGACCTGGGTAATTTTAGTGAACTACCTAGCATGCTCTCATTAGCAAGACATTAAGGCAATGACTTGGGAAATTAATCTGGTGGAGATGAAACACTCAAACATAATCACTTGAACAATGGGACCCTGGTTGAGAGAAGAGAATTCCTAGACATGAACAGATTAAGTTGCAAGAGGGAATACACACTGATAGCCATCATGTTGAATCACTGGGTGATGGTCATGTGACAGGCCCACCATCTGTGTGTTTAAGCTGGTGCTTTCCCTGCAGCAACTGAGACAAGCAGCTAGACACTGGCAAGAGAAGACCCAAGTGGGGGACATCCTCCCTCTCTTCTCTCCAGTCCACCTTGCAAGCGTCGAACCCTGCCTGCTAGCTGTAACCACCTAGGCCTATCACACTACAGACAGAGACCCCGTGAAGGGAATCATCTGCATTGCTGTCTCCATCACATATAACATGCATGCCATTTTACAAGGTCTTTGCACAGGGACATAGGTGGACTGGACACATGGGTGGTGTTTAGGATGCTCAGACAGTTCCTAATAACTTCATAACTTACGTGCATTTTCAGGCCAAGTCTGCACACAACCACGATGTGACGACCAGAAAAAGCAGTGGCAATGCTATAGAACAGGTATTGCAATTTGGACAGATAGCCCTGGTTTTGGGTCTTTTGGAGTTGAATCTGTGGAGAGTACAAGCCAAGTTTGGAGGTGTGGTGCCACCACCCAACGTGTATCTTGCATTTATTATTACCTTTGACCCCTGACTCACTAGCTAGATTTTCCGAACAGTTATTATCGATTAACAGTCGTAAAGTGGGCAGAACTGATGTGAAAATGGACCAAGATCTTTGCACCAGATTTCCACCTAATTAGCACCCCAGCCAATTTCCCAGTTGCCGCCAGGTTTGTAGTTAATTATGTCAAAATTAATTTCCAATGATATAACTTAGTTGTCCACACAATTGCCCTATCATTTGTGCTGATGTATCATTCATTAATCTACACATCAATAAAAGGTGGACCTCCAGTATGGTTAGTGTATGCTGTTCACAGAAATAGTTTTAAAATTCGTAGCAACGTTAAGAAGTTATTTCAAAATCTTTTTTGTTGCCCTTTTTATGTCTTTCCTGTTTCCATTTAGATTGTCATGGGCTTTGTGCCAAGTGTTCCAATCATGGCATTTTTGATATATCCATGGTTTTAGGCCAATGGGTTTACCAGTGGGAATTCCCCTTTACTTGAGTATTACGGAGAGAGATGAGGAGAAACAATGGGGGGATGCCAAGCCAGTCAGGTTGCACAAGAAACAGACTGCACCTCCCTGCTGATACCCTCCCAGCCACAGTTGGGCCTGATTGTGTTTGCACTACTGTGGCGATTTCTAAGTAGGGTCAAGAAGCATGGATGAAACAGTCATCCATTCATTCTCACAGGACTTTCAAATAATGGGAACACCATTAACTTCTGCAGTAGAAAAACGTCATGGGAGCTCAGTACAAGGTCCCTTGCTTCAATGATGTGGACTTGAACATAGTGGGTATGATTAAGAAGTTTGGCCATGTGGTTGATAATGAAGAAGAAAGCTGTAGACTGCAGGAAGATATCAATGGACTAGTCAGGTGGACGGAACAGTGGCAAATGGAGTTCAATCTGGAGAAGTGTGAGGTAATGCATTTGGGGAAGGCTAACAAGGGAAGGGAATACACAATAATTGGTAGGATACTGAGAAGTGTAGAGGAACAGAGGGACCTTGGAGTGCATGTCTACAGATCCTCGAAGGTGGTCAAGGAGGCATACATGATACTTTACTTTATTAGCCAAAGCATAGAATATAAGATCGGGGAGGTTATGCTGGAACTATATAAAACACTAGTTAGGCCACAGCTGGAGTACTGTGTGTAGTTCTGTAACTGCACTATGGGAAAGATGTGATTGCACTAGAGAGGGTACAGAGGGGATTTACGAGGATGTTGCCTGGACAGGAGAACTTTTGATATGAGGAAAGCTTGGATAGGCTCGGGCTGTTTTCTTTGGAATAGAGGAGGCTGTGGGAAGACATTATTGAAACAAAATTATAAAATTATGAGGGGTGTAGATAGATTGAATAGGAAGGCTCTATTCCCCTTGGTTGAGGGGTCCATAACTAGGTGGCATAGATTTAGGGTAAGAGGTAAGAGATTTTGAGGGGATTTGAGGGGAAACTTTATCACCCAGAGGGTGGTGGGGATCTGGAACCCACTGCCTGAAAGGGTGGCAGAGGCAGAAACCCTCATAACATTTAAAAAGTACTTGGATATGCAATTGAAGTCCTGTAACCTGCAAGGCTACAGACCAAGAGCCGGAAAGTAGAATTAGGCTGGATGGTTTCTTGAGGGCTGGTGCAGACATGATGGGCCAAATGGCCTCTTCCAGACTGTAAATTTCTATGCTTCTTTGATTCGATAATTCTCTCTAGATACTAGACCAGGGCTGTCTATTCGCATGGGGGGGGGGGGGGGGGGTGGGGGGGGGGGCACATTACAAATTTTGTCCTACATAGGGGGCTGGTGAGCAAACTTTGGAAGGATAAAGGCATTAGAAATGTTTTTTGCTATTAATCAAAACAAAAAATACACATTTCTGTGAAAGCTTTAAATGAGAAGACTAATTTAGTAACTTTTTTTCTCTTCACCATGTTGAGCACAGATTCAGTGAGATACCTGGCATTGTTTTTGCTTGCACAAGTAGTCAACGTCCGCCCACATACTTGATGTAGTGATGCAGAGTATTCCGGACAGACGTCCATCTGTTAGGAATGATTGTAATCGCTCTCTCTCCCCACCTCTCTCTCTCTCTGTCTGTCTCTCTCCCTGTCTGTGTGTCTGTCTGTCTCTCTTTCCCTCCCTGTCTCTGGCTTCCTGTGTCTATTTCCTTCTATCCCTAGTCTCTGTCTCTGTGTCTGTCTCTCGCTCTCCCTGTCTCTGTGGCTGTCTCTCTCTCTCTCTCCCTGTCTCTGTCTCTCTCTCTCTCTCCCTATCTCTGTGTCTCTCTGTCTCTCTAGGTCTCTCTCTCTCTGTATCTCTCTCTCTATGGACTGGATTTTAAGAGCCCACCGCCGAGATCAGCAGTGAGTTCAAAAAATGGCAGCCCGTCCGCACGGGCCGCATTCCAAACAGCTGCCATGATCTTAAGCGCAGCGTCTCATTTAAATAGCCGGGGCGGCCCGCCCCTGGCCCATCACATGACTGTCCTCAGCAATGGCGTCAGCTGCCTGTGCGCAGGCACAGGCGCCATTTTTAAAGGGCAATCAGCCCTGCCGGCATATTGAAATTTTTAAAGAAAGATCCCCCAAAATTAATTAAATAAATTTCTTATGCCCCTTTCCCACCCACCCCCCCCCCAATAAAAATTACAATAACTATTTGCCCTTCCCCCAGCCCCAAAACACTTACCGTTTACATCTGACTTACCCCCCCTTCAAACAGCAAAAAGTTTAAGGTTTAACCCTTTGCACCATCCTCGACACATATTATGTGTATTTGACCCCGTCCTGCACCCCGCCCCACACTGACAAACTTACCTCCTCCACCATCCCCACCAGTGTGGTGCCACATTTCCCCGGACAGGACTCTGAAGGCGCAGGAGTGACAGCTGCCACACCGAAGATCGCGGCGGACCCTCAAGTTTGAATGTAGGTGTATTTAAACTTATTAATGTTATTGATTCAAATATGTTAATTGTGGTCCAGTCACCCAGTGGCGGGGGTGGGCCACCATGGAGCCTCACCGCTGCCGGACGGATTGGGCTAGGCCCTGTCAGTGTTGAGGTCCGTGGCCGGCTTCATCCAGAATCATCTTCAGGCACCCCCCGCGCCCCCGCCACAGACCTCGACATCGAGGGCTTGTTAAAATCCAGCCCTATGTGTGTGTCTCTTTCTGTCTTTCTCTCTCACTCTTTGAAAAGAAGTTACTTTTTTTGAGATAACTATCCCAAATCTTGACTCATAAAGAATGACCGACATATTCCTGCACCTGCCTTTGACTTGGTATTTTACTTCAAAAAATGTTTGAATCATGCACAGAAAGGCCCGGGCCTGGCGGACGCAGCGCTCTCTGGGAGTTGTCCCGGATTACAGTTCCATCCATAAGGACCAGGGAGCAGGGGGACTACATTTCCCAGCACATGCTCACTCACTGAAAACAGCAGGGGTGGCCGATCCCGGGGCGCCTGCACCCCAAACCACCAATCAGCCCTCACCCGTTATCAGTTACAGAAAGCTTTGGCAGGTTGGAAAAAATTTCTCATTCCTGAAGCTGAAAGCAAAAGGTCGAGGGAAGAAACTGCGCAGCAAGGAGGAGGAATGGCTGGGTACAGTTTACATCCACCCGCCAGATGGAAAGCTTTGGCAGGCTGGATTCTGGCCCGCGGGCTGGATGTTGGGCAACCAGGTACTAGACATTAAAGACAGGATCATGCTTCTGCAGCCAGAAACCATTAGAACACTTACGTTGTGTAAACCTTTCCTGTTTACATGTTTACTGGGATTTGACATCTAAATTGATGTAATCTAAAGTGCCTTGGACTCTTGGAAATGCCGGCAGGGATCTCTCCAGTTGCTGTCTCCCTTCCTCTGAGAACATTATGAAGATGTTTCCATTGCAAACAATCTCTTGTTTTACACAAATATTCAGTCCAGACAGATTGATCTGGTATACGTCCCATTTGGTGACCAGGAAGGATCTTGATGGGCAAAGCAGATGAGAAAGATGTGTCAACATCTCTGTGACCTGGATTTGATTTCAACCAGACTGAGGAGGTGAAAATCTGCACTCTGTTTGACATTCTGTTTAAAGTGAATTAGCCTAGGCTAACTAGGTGCACCATGCACCGAGATCAAAATTAGAAATTGGCACTAAATTCAACAATTATTAATAACTAAACTCAATGAGACTATGGGAGTAGTTTCTGGGAGGAATGAAAATATCAGACAGGTAAAATATGGGGTTTAGGCACATTACATGAATAACATGCAGGGAGTTTCACTCAAATTCTTGATGCACCAGACCTTAATTGCTGCAAAAGGTGGAATAAATTGGAAACTTTCTATCCACAGCATTGTTATCCCTCATTTTATTCACTTCCCATCTGATAAAGAGAGCTATGTGGTCCTGGAAGCAAGTTTCTACTCTTCCTAATCTTTAGTGAAGGTGTGAAATAAATTAGTCTTGTATTATTGGTCCAACATGGCTCAAACGTGAACATCAACGCAAGCTCGAGGAACAGCATCTCATTTACCGATTAGGCACACTACAGCCTGCCGGACTGAACATTGAGTTCAATAATTTCAGAGCATGACAGCCCCCCATTTTACTTTCATTTTTAGTTATTTTTTCTTCCTTTTTTTAACATTCTTTTTTACATTTTTTACAATCTTTTTTTTGCATTTATTTCATTTCATCTTAGTTTGTTCAGTTTGCTTACCCACTGTTTTTTTCAGGTTGTTTTTCTTCAGGTTTGCACTTGCTGCTGTTCAATATTCAGTGTATTAACACCTAATCTGTACTAATGCTTTGTCTTTCAACACACCATTAACATATTGTTTGCCTTTGCTCCGTGACCTTTTGGTCAGCTATGTGGCCTGGTCCAATCTAGACCTCCTTTGTTATCTCTTGCCCCACCCCCACCTCACTTGCTTATAACCTGTGACATTTCTAATATTTGTCAGTTCCGATGACGGGTCACTGACCCGAAACGTTAACTCTGCTTCTCTTTCCACAGATGCTGCCAGACCTGCTGAGTGATTCCAGCATTTCTTGTTTTTATTTCAGATTTCCAGCATCCGCAGTATTTTGCTTTTATTATTCTGGCTCAAATCTATATGTTACCCAATAAATAGCTCCACAATAACTCAAACCCTAACATCTTATTTCCCACCAAATGCATAAACGTAGTAATATGTTTGATTTCTGTTGGTGCTGGGTGAAAATGAGAGATGGGAAGCACTTGAGAAAGTGAAAATGTCCAAGTCATTAAGATCCATTGTCAGACCTGACTTACAAAATGTAAGATAGGAGCAGCTTCTAAATTTAATTAAACTTAGCCTATTTTCCCTGCAGCCTTCGGACCAAGTGCCTGTTCAAATGTCATCTGCTAACTCATGTTCTCGCACCACGCCTTACTAACCTTTCCAAGAATGAAAAAGGAGACAGCAATTAATAAACCCAGAAAATGGCACAAGCTTATCAGTGAACCCTTTGAGGCAATGAACTAAAAGATATAAATTCCTCTCTTAACAAAACCAGGAGAAAAACAGTTTTTCTCTAGAGCTAACAACATGCTAACAAATCATATTCTCAGAAATTGTGGCATTGAAATCATGGATTCTCAGTTTTAGTCACAGGTCAGTAATTGTCGAGGAAAACAAGCATTCTCTTTAATTAAGAGAAGAATTTTAAGTCCTGAGTATTGAAACATTCTATTTAAGGCTCACTTAATTCTGGGATTTCTCACAAATAAATTGTGGATGCCAACACTGCTTCTGCTCCAGTATGAGATAGTATCAATGAGATCTGGAGCTGAATTTTCTTAGCACGCTGCCGCAAACTCAGTGGCCTGCCCGCACTGAGTGGCCACGATATTACATGCGGGGGCTCATTAGCATTGCTGCGATATGCCGCCTGCCCACCCCCGCTCCCCCCCCCGGCATATTACATGGGGAGAGGCAAGACATCGCAGAAATGCTAATGAGCCCCCGCGCATAATATCACTTTGAGGGACGTTTTGTCAGCTGTGCAGCAGGTGCTAGAGCCCTATTTAAAGTACCCCAGCACCTGCTTCCTGATAGCTGCCAAAGAAATACTTACCTCTATTAAAGAGTGGGGTTGCTGTCAATCTAGCAGCAAAGCAGAAAGTGCTGGGGAAACTCAGCAGGTCAGGCAACATCTGTGGAGAGAGAAGCAGAGTTAACTTTCAGGTCTGTCACCAGGAGAAAAATGTTTTTCTCTATAGCTAACAAAATGCTGACAAATCACATTCTCAGAAATTGTGGCAGTAAAATCATGGATTCTCAGTTTTATTCGCAGACTGTGAAAAGCTGCAGACTAATAGGCATTTGGAATCAGTATTCATTTCTCTACTAACTGTTATGTGAAAAGACATGTAACTGCCATTAAAAGATCTTTGTAAAGAACCAGGAAAATATGTTCATATTCTAGCTGCACTGCCAACTAGAAATATTACATCAATAATTATGATCAGCTGCTGCAGAAGCAAAGTGTACGTGAACATGTGTCAATCTGTCATAGATGAAAAACCATGACAACAGCACAGATTTCCTCACTAGTCCTGCATTGTTTTTCAAACATGTGCAAGAAAAACCTTGCAACCAGAAGTTACACTGTGGAATCACCTTTGCACTTAAAGGACCAGACCAAAAACTGAGGATGGCAGAGGGGTGCTCTAGGGTGGCCCCACAGTTCAGGGATGCCTCCTTGCTCACTCTCCTCCAGGCTGTGTGGGCAAGGCGGGAGGTCCTTTTCCCTAGCAATGGTCAGAAGAGGCTTTCCCGCCTGACCAAGGCAGCCTGGCTGGAGGTGGCAGGGGATGTGAGTAGCTGTGAGGCCATCTGGTGTCAAAGGGTCCAATGCAGGAAGAGGATGAACGATCATTCCCCCAGCCAGATAGGGCCTTCCAGGCCTCGTGCACGCAGAGGACGACCGCCAAAGTCATCCTCAGCCAAAGGGCAATCAGATCAGTAGACTTCCTCCAGTCAGGCTGCTAGCACAGAGGTTGCACCGGGAAGGGGCACTCGCAAGTATTTAAAGAGAACACACTGACACAATGGGAACGCATGGGTGTCACAGCAATGTAAATACGTCTTTCACTAAATGTTCTTCACCAACATGTGTGTTCTTTTCCCTATGTGAATGATGTGTGCTAGCATGTAGCACCAATGTCACATCCCTTTGCACTGTTGGCCCTTTAGGAGAGCCAATGTATGCAATAACATCATTGCCATGCCACCATTACTCATGAGCGTCTCCACGGATGCAGTGACAAGGGCATTGGCTCAGTCAGCTGCTGCCTCTAATAGTTTACACAGAGATACTACAGATGTGGATTGGTGCACAGCAGGTGAGTGAGGCTTGCAAAGCTCATGTCAGTTCCTATGGAGCAGAGAGCCTTTGTCTGATAAGCCACTGCCGTACATCCCTAGCTCACAACTAGCCCTGCACGCAGAGCCTGGGTGCCATCTGCCCTCCCATGCGCCTTTCATGTTGTAGGTCATCAGCGTCCTCATAGTCAGAGGAGGAATCCTGTTGGTCTCTCCTCATCTAGCCAGGCCTGCCCCCTATTGGGTGTGCAGTTGTGCAGAGCACAGCGAGCAACAAAGAAAGGTGCTGGCCTTTTCGGCCTGTAGTATGGGGCAACACCCTATCCAGACATTGGAAGTGCATTTTCAGCATGCCGATCACCTGCTCAATGACTGCTCTTGTAGCTCGTTGGCTGGTGCCATATCTCTCCTCTGCAGCAATGGTAGGGTCTCTCACTGGTGTTAGGAGCCATGTCTGCAAGGGATAGCCCTTGTCTCCAAGAAGCCACCCCTCCACATGAGCCAGTTCAGTGAACAGCAGTGGCAGCTGGGACTGGCGCAGGACCCAGGTGCCATGGCAGCTGCCTGAGAAGCGGGCATAGATTTGCATGAAGCATCTCTGGTGATCATACACCAGCTGCATCTAGATTGAGAGGATTCCTTTAATGGTAACGTCTGCAGTTGGTAGCCTGGCTGGAGGCCTGATGGCCATATGGGTGCAGTCTATGAACCCTAAAAGCTTTGGCTAACCAGCAATGGTGCCGAAACCGATGGCCCTCAGGGCCTGGCTGTTAAGAGTCCGTCCTGAAGCGGACATACTCACTGGCCCTCTGATGCAGGGCATCGGTGACCTCCCTGATGCAGTGGTGCACTGCTGACTGTGTGACCCCACAAAAGTCTCCGGTGCGCCCCTGAAATGCTGCGGAGGCATCAAGCTTAAGAGCCGCTGCCACTATGATGACTGCAGGCATAGGATGTCCACCGAAGCCCATGGGCTGCAGGTCATCATTGAGCAGGGCACAGAGACGTGTCACCACCCACCCTCTCTACATGTGCAATCGTCTCTGACACTGGAGCTCTGACATTCACTGGCATGTCATGTGGGGCCAGTGGATGCACGGCGACCTCTAATGGCGAGCTCCCCTTGGGGGCTGCTGCTCACGACTGGGGGCCTCTACGTGGACCGCACCTGTCTGTTGATTTTGTCTCCGGTGCATATGGATCCTCAGGAGAAGCGGCTCCCACAATCTAGGATGAGACATCCCCATTTCCATGTGATAATAAAGTTGTTTCCTTCACTTCATCAAAGGCTCCTAACAAGGCAGGCATTGTTGTTGATGGGCACATCAGGTGCTTTCATGGATCAACTATGTGGCGTGGCATGGCATCACCCATCTTTGCTCTTATTAAGAGTGGTACAGCATGACCACATGAAGATTCTACCAGCTGCAACGATTGCCCCCACCAGCCAGGTAACCTTTACACTCCTGCCGGTTCTGGCACCCTCCCCACACACAGGGTGACTAAAGTGCCATTGCTCCTTCACAAACTGTGGGCGGCACAGTGGCGCAGTGGTTAGCACTGCAGCCTCACAGCTCCAGTGACCCGGGTTCAATTCTGGGTACTGTCTGTGTGGAGTTTGTAAGTTCTCCCTGTGTCTGCGTGGGTTTTCGCTGGGTGCTCCGGTTTCCTCCCACCACCAAAAGACTTGCAGGTCGATAGGTAAATTGGCCATTATAAATTGCCCCTAGTATAGGTGGGTGGTAGGGGAATATAGGGACAGGTGGGGATGTGGTAGAAATATGGGATTAGTGTAGGATTAGTATAAATGGGTGGTTGATGGTCGGCACAGACTCGGTGGGCCGAAGGGCCTGTTTCAGTGCTGTATCTAAATAAAAAAATAAAATAAATGTACAATGGCGCAGAGCGGACACCATTCACGGAGGGAGGGTACGCAATACCTCCCTTCATGCCTACAGAGCTTTGCCTCCCGTAGTCCCACCCCCACCCACCTCCCTTCAAGAATGCAGAGCTTTGCCCCCTGTAATTTCCACCCCCACCCCCCCCCCCCCCCCCGCCCCCCGCACCTCCCTTCAAGTATGCAGAGTTCAGAGCCCTGTATATCTGGACTTACCTTCACTGTCGAGTACTCTTGCTTCCGATGTCCAGTCGGCTTCTCAGGTCCGTGAACGGGATGACACGTGATGGCTGCCGGTTCAACGTAAAATGCAGACGTGTGGATTGAGAGGCAGCAGGATGCATAATCAGAAGAGTTAAGTAGTCCTTTACATATTATAATGGGGCACTATCACCTGGCAGCAGGAGGACCGCAACGAGGTCCCGCCGCTGCCGGTAATATGCAGCAGGGCCTTCTCAGCATCGTGGATCCAGGCAGGCCTCTCCCGCAAGTATCTTATGGGCCTCCCCACCATGATCCATGATGCTGAGGGGTTGATTAAATCCAGCCCCTGTAGACTAAATTTTCCAAGTCTGACTTGGCAGTGAGGTACTTTGCTCACTGCCAGCACATATCAGAAAATCCCAGGCAATATGTCTACAATTTTGTGATATGCATTAACTGTGGGTAACGTACCTCACTACTGGCCCATACTCAGAAAACATACTACCTAGCTGACACAGGAACAAACAAATCTCAAAGGGGGTGAAATCCATTGGCGTGTAAGTGTGTATTAATGTGAAATAAGTTGCTGCATTAGCAAGAGTGGATTTTTGTCCAACTTTCTAAAATTTCTAAGTGTTTGTTAAGCATCATTTTAAGCGCAGATTTGCTCATGTATGCCTTCGCAAGCACATTACATTAATGATGTACATTAACTGTCGTTGTGGCGACAAAGTCCCGCCTTCACATTGAGGATACCCTCCTTCGTGTGATGTGGCACTACCATTGTGCGAAATGGGATAGATTTCAAACTGATCTAGCAATGCAAAACTGGGCATCCATGAGGCGTTGTGGGCCATCAGCAGCAGCAGAATTGTACTCAACCACAATCTGCAACCTCATGGCCCGGCATATCCCCCACTCTACCATTACCATCAAGCCAGGAGACCAAACCTGGTTCAATGAAGAGTGCAGGAGGGCACGCCAGGAACAGCACCTGGCATACTTCAAAATGAGGTGTCAACCTGGTGAAGCTGCAACAGAGGTCTATCTGCATGCCAAACTGCGTAAGCATCATGCGATAGACAGAGCTAAGCGATCCCATAACCAACGGATCAGATATAAGCTCTGCAGTCCTGCCACATCCAGCCGTGAATGGTGGTGGACAATTAAACAACTAACTGGAGGAGGTGGCTCCACAAATATCCCCATCCTCAATGATGGGGGAGCCCAGCACATCAGTGCAAAAGATAAGGCTGAAGCATTTGCAACAATCTTCAGCCAGAAGTGTCGAGTTGATGATCCACCTTGATGATCCCCAGCATCACAGAGCCCAGACTTCAGCCAATTCGATTCACTCTGCGTGATTTCAAGAAACGACTGAAGGTACTGGATACTGCAAAGGATATGGGCCCTAACAACATTCCGGCAATAGTACTGAAGACCTCTGCTCCAGAACTTGCCGCGCCCCTAGCCAAGCTGTTCCAGTACAGCTACAACATTGGCATCTACCCGGCAATGTGGAAAATTGCCCAGGTATGTCCTGCACACAAAAAGCAGGACAAGTCCAACCCGGCCAATTACCGCCCCATCAGTCTACTCTCAATCATCAGTAAAGTGATGGAAGGTGTCATCAACAGTGCCATCAAGTGGCACTTGCTTAGCAATAACCTGCTCAGTGACGCTCAGTTTGGGTTCCGCCAGGGACACTCAGCTCCTGACCTCATTACAGCCTTGGTTCAAACATGGAAAAAAGAGCTGAACCCAAGAGGTGAGGTGAGAGTGATTGCCCTTGACATCAAGGCAGCATTTGACCGAGTATGGCATCAAGGAGCCCTAGCAAAACTGAGGTCAATGGGAATCAGGGGGAAAACCCTCCACTGGCTGGAGTCATACCTAGCGCAAAGGAAGATGGTTGTGGTTGTTGGAGGTCAATCATCTGAGCTCCAGGACATCACTGCAGGAGCTCCTCAGGGTAGTCAGCTGTTTCATCAATGACCTTCCTTCAATCATGCGTGCAGTTCTGGTCTCCGCATTATAGGAAGGATGTGGAAGCTATGGAAAGGGTGCAGAGGAGATTTACTAGGATGTTGCCTGGTATGGAGGGAAGGTCTTACGAGGAAAGGCTGAGGGACTTGAGGTTGTTTTCGTTAGAGAGAAGGAGGAGGAGAGGTGACTTAATAGAGACATATAAGATAATCAGAGGGTTAGATGGGGTGGATAGTGAGCGTCTTTTTCCTCGGATGGTGATGGCAAACACGAGGGGACATAGCTTCAAGTTGAGGGGTGATAGATATAGGACAGATGTGAGAGGTAGTTTCTTTACTCAGAGTAGTAAGGGCGTGGAGCCCTGCCTGCAGCAGTAGTAGATTCGCCAACTTTAAGGGCATTTAAGTGGTCATTGGATAGACATATGGATGAAAATGGAATAGTGTAGGTCAGATGGTTTCACAGGTCGGCGCAACATCGAGGGCCGAAGGGCCTGTACTGCGCTGTAATGTTCTAATTCTAATTCTAATTCTAATAAGGTCAGAAGTAGGGATGTTCGCTGATGATTGCACAATGTTCAGCACCATTTGTGACTCCTCAGATACTGAAGCAGTCCGTGCAGAAATGCAGCAAGACTTGGACAATATCCAGGCTTGGGCTGATAAATGGCAAGTAACATTCACACCACACAAGTGCCAGGCAATGACCATCTCCAACAAGAGAGAATCTAACCATCTCCCCTTGACATTCAATGGCATTACCATCGCTGAATCCCCCACTATCATGGCAGTCCCCTACCTGCAGTCAACAAGGTCACTGCCGCCCTGAAATTTTATGCAACCGTTTCTTTCCGGATCAGCCTCAGACCTGGGTGGCATCTCACCATCGGCAGCTCATCACACCATCAGGCAGGTTATGGATGCCCTCTTCCAGATGGCAGGGGACTACATCCACTTTGAAACAGATGGGTCATCGCAGGCACAGAGGGCATTGGGGTTTGCTGCCATCGATGGATTCCCTCAAGTCCAGTGAGCCATCAATTTTATCTACGTAGCCATCAAAACATCAACAGATCAGCCAGCCAAATTCCTGAACAGGAAAAGCTTCCACTCACTGAACGTTCAGCTGGTCTGTGACCACAGGAAGTGAATCTTGCAGGTCTGCACCCAGTTCCCGGGCAGCTCCATGATTCCTTCATCCTTCAAGAGCCCCAGGTGCCACAGCTCTTCAGGCCCACATTGGTAACTCCGTGGGTGATTGCTAGGGGATAAGGGTTATTGCCTGAAGAAGTGGATCATGATGCCTGTTCTGTACCCATCCACGGAAGCCAAGAGGCGCTATAACCAGAGCCATCTCCTAACACGGACCTGCATTCAACAGACCATGGACATCTTGGAGATGCACCTCTGTGGCGTGGTGGTGCCCTCCAGTATGAACCAGCTAGAATGTCTCATATTGTGGTTGCTTGCTGTGTGCTGCACAACATGACACAGCATAGAGGTCTGGAGCTGGATGAAGAGGAGGACCTGGAATGATACACTTCCCTGGAGGAGGATGGGAGGAGGAAGAAGAGGAAGAGGAGGACAAAGGGGGTGCTGCACAGAGCCCGATGCCCAGGCATTGGAGGAAGGTCGTCAAAGCTGTCCCGGGCCCCACAGTGGTCGGCAGGCTGGCATGGCCACAAGGGCAATGCTTATTCAGCAAAGTTTCACATGACTCTGACACATGACTCTGTAAGTCAGGGAAAGAAATCACCCAGAAAACACTCACATATTGCTAGATAGATTGAAAATGGAATCTCCACCAGCAACAGTCTCCCACAACACAGACAGACCATGGTACCGCAGCAAACCCAGCTCCCCCCAACCCCCACCCCCCACCCCACCACTTAACTCCATGTCCCTTTTGACATCAAGCAGTAATAACACACAAGTCTGATAATAGGCATAAGCAATTATTACTAAAGGAAAAGTTAATGACAATACAAACTGAGAAAACATCACCCAGGTGATGCATTAAGTTCATCTAATGACGTGGCACCTTGTGTTCCTGTCCACTTCCCCGGCTGTGATTGGGGGGATAAGGTGGAGGCAGACTACTCCCTTGTCTCTGCATGTGCCTGCAATACCCGTGGCTTCCATCCTCATCATGGAGGTTCTCATGGGGGCTCCTCCACAGGCTTCTGCAACTGCATCATTGCAGGAACAGCCTCTGTCACAGGGCCTTGCAGCATGGATGGTTCGTCAGTTGGAGGGGTTGAGGAGGTGAGGGATGATGCTGGTGTCCCCTGAGTTGTGGCCCCTCATCCGCTTCTTCGACTGCCTCAGCCCTTTCCTGGTTCCCTTGCAGGCTGGATGAGACCACCGGCTGAGATGCAGCTGGCATCCACCCTAAGCATCTCTGAGTCATCATGAGATTGAGCGGTCAATGCCACAGATGTTTCACTCTTTCTGTACATATCAGTGTGCTGTTCCTGCATCCACTCAGAGTGATGCTGCATACGGTCCTCCAAGAAGCTGGCCACTCTCTCAATGGAGGAGCTCATGCGTTCAAAACCCTGAGTCATAATGGTGAACATGCATGCATGGACTTCTCCATTGTCTGCCCATGACTCTGCAATGCCTCAGGGATCTCTGATATATGGGAACATCTACCTCTGATGCTCCAGAAAAGCCCTCCTTGTGTGCGACACCTAGGCCCAGCATCTTCACCTAGTGGAGCATGGCTGTGTCTGTCTTCCGTTCTCCAAGGGGGACTCCCCACAGCTGACTGCCTCACTCTCCTCCTCCTGCTCATTCTTGATGTGTGGCTCACCCAGTGCTTCCCGTTCTAAGCCAGATTGAAGCCCAACCGAGGTGATTGTGTCTGCACTGGTGGATGGTACAGAGGAATGATGTGACAATGCAGGCTCTGGAACATCTCCCCCTGCTGAGGAGGCCGACGATGTCTGGGCTGGAACACTCTGCAACCTCTCCGCCAATAGCTCTGTGGAAAACACAAGAAAGTGGTTACGAGAACTCAGGCTACTCAGCAGGTACCTCAGCACAACCAACCCCATAAATGACAGCAGTTGTATAGCATAGCATGCATTGGGCAGGAGTTTCCTCCATGCCCTTCACCTAAAGATAGAGCTATCAAATAACCCTGCTCTTCACAACCTCCCTACTTGCCATCACCCACGACATCCTCGCTATCTCCAGCGCTGCTTCCTCCATCAGGGTCAGATGTGGAGCTGCAGCACTCTATCACCCGTCCAAGACATTTCCCTCAAATTATGCACTCTCTTTTACAGGATGAAGAGAGAAAGATTTATGAGAAGGCTGCCCTCCCTCACCTATTCCAGCGTGGCATCTACATGAGATGTTGCACTCCTCAGTGATGCCCTTGGGATCACTGACACCTCAGTGATGCAACTGGCTACTTAATCTGACAAAGTTAAAGAGAGCTGCAGGCATTCAGTCTACTCAGCTCATGTGCTTGCTGGTTTATACAGAGTTGGAGACATGTCACCCAGGTGCCACCGGCCACTCACCTTTCCAGACCTTATCAGGTCATTGAATTGCTTTCTCCACACAATTCAAAAAACCCCAGGTTGTTTAGCAGGTTAGTCATGTGACTAACTCCTTATTTGGAATGGTCTCTCCTGCAAGGTTTGTGGATTGTATTACCTTAGCAGTCTCTGGAATGTGCTTCCTCACACCTTCAATGTCTGGTAATTAAAATCCATTTGGGTTAATTGGAGCAGGGAATAGTCCTTTGTCTCCACAAGCAGTGTCTCTTAGTATCAGAAAGCATAAACAGGATTGGACAAAGTCAGTGTGGGTTTACAAAAGGGAAATCATGCTCAACAATTCTACTGGAGTTTTTTGAGGATGTAACTAGTTGAATAGATAAATGAGAACCAGTGGATGTGGTGTATTTAGATTTTCAGAAGGCTTTTGATAAGATCCCACTTAAGAGGTTTGTGTGCAAAATTAAAGCACATGGGATTGGGGATAATATACTGTCATGGATTGAGAATTGGCTGACAGACAGGAAACAGAGAGTAGGAATAAACGGGTCTTTTTCCGGGTGGCAGGCAGTGACTAGTGGAGTACCGCAGGGATCAGTGCTTGGGCCCCGACTATTCACAATATATATTAATGACTTGGGTGAGGGAACTAAATGTAACATTTCCAAGTTTGCAGACGTCACAAAGCTGGGGGGGATGTGAGCTGTGAGGACGATGCAAAGAGGCTCCAATGTGATTTGGACAAGTTGGGTGAGTTGGCAAATGCATGACAGATGCAGTATAATGTGGATAAATGTGAGGTTATACACTTTGGCTGTAAAAATAGAAAGGCAGATTATTATCTGAATGGTGATGGATTGGGAAAGGGGGAAGTGCAACAAGACCTGGGTGTCCTTGTACACCAGTCACCGAAAGCAAGCATTCAGATGGAGCAAGCAGTTAAGAAGGCGAATGGTATGTTGGCCTTCATTGCAAGAAGATTTGAGTACAGGGGCAAGGATACTGCAGTTATACAGGGCCTTGGTGAGACCACATCTGGAGTATTGTGTGCAGTTTTGGTCTCCTTATCTGAGGAAGGATGCTCTTGCCATGGAGGGAGTTTCACTAAGATTTACTAAGCTGATTCCCGGGAAGGCAGGACTGACGTATGAGGAGAGATTGGGTCGACTAGGCCTATATTCACTAGAGTTTAGAAGAATGAGAGGGGATCTCATAGACACCTGTAAAATTCTAACAGGACTAGACAGGCTAGATGCAGGGAAGATGTTCCCAATGGCTGGGGAGTCCAGAACCAGGGCGGCACAGTGGCGCAGTGGTTAGCACCGCAGCCTCACAGCTCCAGCGACCCAGGTTCAATTCTGGGTACTGCCTGTGTGGAGTTTGCAAGTTCTCTCTGTGTCTGCGTGGGTTTCCTCCGGCTGCTCCGGTTTCCTCCCACAGCCAAAAGACTTGCAGGTTGATAGGTAAATTGGCCATTATAAATTGCCCCTAGTGTCGGTAGGTGGTAGGGGAATATAGGGACAGGTGAGGATGTGGTAGGAATATGGGATTAGTGTAGGATTAGTATAAATGGGTGGTTAATGGTCGGCACATACTCGGTGGGCCAAAGGGCCTGTTTCAGTGCTGTATATCTAAATCAAAGTCAAAATCAACCAGGGGTCACAGTCTCAGGATACGGCGTATGCCATTTAGAACCGTGATGAGGAGAAGTCTCTTCACTCAGAGGGTGGTGAACCTGTGGAATTCTCTACTGCAGAAGGCAGTGGAGGCCAGGTCATTAAATATATACAAGAAGGAGATAGATATATTTCTTAGTGGCAAAGGGATCAAGGGATATGGGGAGAAAGCGGAAACAGGGTACCAAATTAGACTATCAGCCATGATCTTTTTTGAATGGCGGAGCAGGCCCAAAGGGCCAAATGGCCTACTCCTGCTCCTATTTTTAATGTTTCTATGCATGGAAATATCCTTCCAGCCCAGTGTCTGGTGATCTTCAAACAAGTCATTTCTTCACTCCAGCAACAGTTTAAAATCAATGTTTATATGACAAAATTAATATGCCTCATTCTTGGCAGGTGGGGGCCTGCATGACTTGACTATATGATCTGTCCCATCACAGTGACATTAAAATAGAGACCCAAGACCCATGTACACTGCTCTCCCTGATTTATAGTGTGAACTGCTGCTGCATTTGTGTTAGAATGGTTTCTAAAATGATGGCCCACATACTGCTTGCACAAAAGGCAAAGGATGACAGCATGATACACGCTCTTATTTTAAGTTCCTCAAAAAACATAAGTTATCTACATGGACTTTCAAGAGATGTTTGATTAAGTACCACATATATTAGGGTTGTAAGCAAAATTGAAGCCCATGGGGTAAAAGTGACCGTAGCAGCATGGATACAAAATTGGCTCTGGGATAGAAAACAGACAGTTGTGGTGAATGACTGTATTTTGAGCTGGAGGGAGGTTTACAGCAGAGTTCCCCAAGGTTCTGTACTAGGATCTAAAGGCTGGCTTGGGTATAAAATTAAAACCCGCCCGGGGCCCGACCCGACCACAGCCAACCCGAACCCGACCCGGGCCTGAGTCCTTAATTTTTTTTCATGCCCGACCCAAACCGAAAATATCAAACATGTTATTAGTACAGAAGAAAAATCTCATCAAAACGTAGATTACATAGAAAACAATACGAAAGAAAACCCGACCACAGCCAACCCGAACCCGACCCGACCCAAGCCGGGTTTGGGGTCGGGTTTGGTCGGCTTTGGTTCGGTCTGCCAGGCTTTACTCGGATCACTGCTGTTTTTGATATACGTTAATGACTTGAATTTGGGGCACAATCTTGAAATTTGTAGATGATACAAAACGTGGAAGTGGAGTAAACAGTGAAGGAGATAATAATTGACTTTTAAGAGGATGCAGATAGGCTGGTGGATTGGGCAGACACATAGCAGATGAAATTCAACACATAAAACAGTTACTATAGCATGTGGAAATCCGGGCATTGTAATTCAAGGCATCGAATCCAAAAGCCAGGAAGTGATGTGAAACCCGTATAATACACTGGTTCGGCTCCAGTTGGAGTATTGTGTCCATCTGGTATCACACATTAGGAAGGACATGAAGGTTTTGGAGAGGGTACAGAAGGGATTTACTAGAATGGTTCCAGCGATGAGGGATTACAATTACATGAATAACTGGAGAAGTGTTCTGGCGAATCATATAACTTGGGCTGTAGAGAGGGCTTTAAACTAAATGGTGGGAGGGAGGGTTCACATAAGGGGAGATGTAGAAAGTTAGCAAGAAAGGACAAAGCAATAGTGCAAGGTAGTGATACGGGTAATGATAACCATAGCGTGACAGGAAAGAGCAGAGCATACAAACATAAGAGTGCACGAACAAATAGGGTCAGAGTAGGGAAGAATGGTAAAAAGACAGAATTAAAAGCTCTTTATCTGAATGTGTGCAGCATTCGTAACAAGATGGATGATGTGATAGCACAAAGAAAAATAAACGGATATGATAGCCATTACAGAGACATGGGGATGGATTTTGTGAAGGTGGTGGGACTCCCCGTGCCAGGCCGAAAAGGCGGAGGGAACCCTGCCTCGGCCTTTACATGACCCCTCTGGAACGATCCTCCATTGTTCCGGAGGCAAAGTTTTCGGTGCTGGGATCCCCGTCCCTTTAATGACAGGGAGCCCACCTTCAAGCGCTGCTGGCCAATCACAGGGCTGGCAGCTCAACAGTATTGGTAGCGCCACTGGGAGCACTGGCCACTGCCAGAACTGCAGACACCTCGAAACCAGGCCCAGCCCTGGAATCCTGGATATTAGGTAAGTGAGACGGAGTCACCAGGACCAGTCCAGAAGGCCCCGCCGAGGTGGGTTCAAGGGGTGGTCATAAAGCCCAAGGGAAGGGGGTCCTGGGAGGTCCATTGTTACCCGGCTGGTGCCCTCCGTGGGCCACAGACTGTCCATGGAGGAGGGACACCACCCCAAGCCCGCAGGGAGGGCACCTTGTTTTACAAGACACCCTTCCAGCATGGCAGAGCATCCCCGCCACTGGTTCGATCCCAGCGGAAGAGACCCTTAAGTGGCCTGTTAATAGACCACTTAAGGGCCTCAAGGCCTCTGGGTCGGAAGGCCATTGTTGGTTGGTGACAGGACAGTGACGGGCCTTCCACCTCCCCCACCCCCAGTCGCAATTCTATGGGCCCTCCCCGCCTCCAACCTCACCTCAGCGAGACTCATAAAATCCAAGCCATGGTTTCAAAGTGACCTTGGCTGGGAGCTGAATATTCAAGTGTATTTGACATTTTGGAATGATAGGAAGAAAGGAAAAGGAGGTGGGGTAACTCTTGGCTTGGAAGATCAAGATGGAGAATCAGTTTGAATGGCGATTAGAAACAGCAAGGGAAAGAAGTCACTGATGGGAGTAGTTTATAAGTGCCTGAACAGTAGCTTCACTGTAGGACAGAATTTAAATCAAGAAATAGTCAGGACAGTTTCTTAGAACAGTACATTCTAGAACCAGGCTATCTTAGACGCGATAATGTGTAATGAGACAGGATTAATTAGTGATCTCAAAGTAAAGGATCTTCTAGGCATGATAGAATTTCACATTCACCTTGAGGGTGAGAAACTTGGGTTTGAAAATAATGTCTTAAACTTAAATAAAAATAATTACAAAGGTATGAAGACAGAGTTAGCTACAGTGGACTGGGGAAATAAGTTAAAAGGTAAGACGATAGAAAAGCATGGCAGACATTTAAGGCAATATTTCATAACTCAACAAAGATATATAAGATGGAGAAAGAAAGATTCTATGACAAGGATGCACCATCCCTGGCTAACTAAGGAAGTTAAGGATGGTATCAAATTGAAAGAAAAGATGTGCAATGCTGTGAAGATTAGTGGTAGGCCAGAAAATTGGGAAAATTTTAGAAACCGTCAAAAATGAAGACGGAGAAATTAGAATATAAGTGCAAACTAGCAAGAAATATAAAAACAGAGAGCAAGAGCTTCTACAAGTATTTAAAAAGGAAGAGAGTAGCTAAAGTAAGCATTGGTCCCTTAAAGAATGAGACCGGGGAATTAATAATGAGAAACAAGGACATGGTAAAGACCTTGAACAAGTATTTCATATCTGTCTTCACAGTAGAAGACACAAAAAGCAACCAAAGAATAGCAAAAAATCAAGGGACAAAAGGGAGGGAGGAACTTACAATAATTACTATCACTAGAGAAAGAGTACTTGGAAAATTAATGTGACTAAAGGCCCCTGGATCTGATGACCTAAATCTTAGGTCTTAAAGAAGTGGCTGCAGAGATAGTGAATGTATTGGTTGTAATCATCCAAAATTCCCTGGATTCTAGAAAGGTCTCAGCGGATTGGTAAACCAAAATGTAACACCTCCATTCAAGAAAGGAAGGAGACAGAAAACAGGAAACTATAGGCCAGTTAGCCTAACATCTGTCATTGGGAAAATGTTGGAATCTATTATTAAGGAAGTAGTAGCAGGACCTTTAGAAAATCATAATATAATCAGGCAGAGTCAACATGGTTTTATGAAAGGGAAATCGTGTTTGACAACTTTATGAGAGTTCTTTGAGGATGTAACAAGCAGGGTGGATAAAGGGGAACCAGTGGATGTAGTACACTTGGATTTCCAAAAGGTGCCACATAAAAGGTTACTACACAAAATAGGAGCTCATGGTGTTGGGGGTAATATATTAACATGGATAAATGACTGGTTTACTAACAGGAAACAGAGAATCAGGATAAATGGGTCATTTTCAGGTTGGCAAACTGTAATTAATGGAGTGCCACAGGTATCAGTGCTGGGACCTCAACTATTTACAATCTAAATTAATGACTTGGATGAAGTGTTTGGGTATTGTAGCCAAATATGCTGATGATGCAAAGATAGATAGGAAAGCAAGTTGTGAGGAGGAGACAAAGAGTCAGCTAAGGCATAAAGATTGTGGGCAAAAATTTGTAATGTGGGAAAATGTGAGGTTGTCCACTTTGGCAAGAAGATTAGAAAAGCAGAATATTATTTAAATGGAGACTGCAGAATGCAGCAGTACAGACGAGTTCTGGGTGTCCTTGTACATGAATCACAAAAAGTTAGCATGCAGGTACAATGAGAAATTAGGAAGGCAAATTAAATGTTGGCCTTTATTGCAAGGGGAACAGATTATAAAAGGGAAGTATTGCTACAACTGTACAGGGGGTTGGTGAGACTATCTAGACTACTGTGTACAGTTTTGGTCTCCTTACTTAAGGAGGGATATACTTACATAGGAAGAAGTACAGAGAAGGCTCACAAGGTTGATTCTGGGGATGAAGTGGGTTGTCTTATGAGGAAAGGTTGAGCAAGTTGGGTCTATATTTATTGGAGTTTAGAAGAATGAGAGGTGACCTTATTGAAACATATCAGATTCTGAGGGGTCGTGACAGGGTAGATGCTGAGAGGATTTTTCCCCTTGTGGGTGAATCTTGAACAGTTTCCATTTAAGATGGAGATGAAAAAGGAAAAGTGTAAATAAAGTGAGTGTTGGTCATCTAGAGAGAGGGATAATGAGGACCTAATAATACATAATAAGGAAATGGCAAATGCAATGAACAAATATTTTGCTTCTGTCTTCACTATAGAGGATACAAAAACATTCCGACAATAGCTGTAAATCAGGAGGTGGAAGGAAGAGAGGAACTTGGTGAAATTACAATCAACAGGGAAGCAGTACTGACCAAACTGATGGAGCTGTGGGTTGACAAGTCCCCGGGTCCTGATGGACTTCATTCTAGGGTCTTAAAAGAGGTGGCTAATGAGGTAGTAGATGCGTTGGTATTAATTTTTCATAATTCGCTAGATTCTAGTAAGGTTCCATCAGACTGGAAAGTAGCAAATATAACCCCTCTATTCAAGAAGGGAGGAAGGCAGAAAACAGCTAGCTATAAGCCAGTTAGAGTCATAGAGAGATACAGCACTGAAACAGGCCCTTCAAGTCTGTGCCAATCAACAACACCCATTTATACTAATCCTACATTAATCCCATATTCCCTACCACATCCCCACCATTCCCCTACCACCTACCTACACTAGGGGCAATTTACAATGGCCAATTTACCTATCAACCTGCAAGTCTTTGGCTGTGGGAGGAAACCAGAGTACCCAGCAGAAACCCACACGGTCACAGGGAGAACTTGTAAACTCCGCACAGGCAGTACCCAGAACCAAACCCAGGTTGCTGGAGCTGTGAGGCTGCGGTGCTAACCACTGTGCCACTGTGCCACTTGATGTCTGTCATGGAGAAGATGTTAGAATCGATCATTAAGGAGTTTGTAGCTGGGCACTTAGTAAAACTCAAGGTCATCGGGAATAGTCAGCATGGTTTTGTGAAAAGGAAATCATGTTTAACCAATTCGTTGGAGTTCTTTGAAGGAGTGACATGTGCTGTGGATAAAAGGGAGCCCGTAGACATACAGTACTTGGATTTCCAGAAGGCATTTGGTAAGGTGCCACATAAAAAGTTATTGCGCAAAGTAGGAGCTCATGGTGTAGGGGGTAACTATTAGCATGGATAGAAGATTGGCTACTTAACAGGAAACAGAGAGCAGGCATAAATGGGTCATTTTCTGGTTGGCAGGATGTGATGAGTGGAGTCCCCCAAGGGTCTGTGCTGGGCCCTCAACTTTTTACAATTTATATCAATGACTTAGATGAGGGGAGCGATGGCATGGTGGCTAAATTTGCAGATGATACAAAGATAGGTAGGAAAGTATGTTGTGAAGAGGACATAAGGAGGTTGCAGACCAACATAGATAGGTTGAATGAGTGGGCAAAAATCTGGCAGATGGAGTATAATGTGCGAAAATGTGAAGTTGTTCACTTTGGCAGGAAGAATAAAAAAGCAGAGTATTACTTAAATGGAGGATGACTGCAGAATTCCGAAGTGCAGAGGGATCTAGGTGTTCTAATTCATGAGTCACAAAAAGTTAGTTTACAGGTACAGCAAGTAATAAAGAAGGCGAATGGAATGCTATCCTTTATTACGAGAGAAATTGAAAATAAAAGTAAGGATGTTGTGCTTCAGTTATGCAGGGCATTGGTGAGACCACATCTTGAATACTGTGTGCAGTTTTGTCTCCTTATTTAAGGAAGGATGTAAATGTGTTGGAGGCGGTTCAGAGGACATTTTCTAGATTGATACCTGGAATGAGCGGGTTGTATTATTTATTTTATTTAGATATACAGCACTGAAACATGCCCTTCGGCCCACCGAGTCTGTGCCGACCAACAACCACCCATTTATACTAACCCTACAGTAATCCCATATTCCCTATCACCTACCTACACTAGGGGCAATTTACAACTGCCAATTTACCTATCACCTGCAAGTCTTTGGCATGTGGGAGGAAACCGGAACACCCGGGGAAAACCCACGCAGACACAGGGAGAACTTGCAAACTCCGCACAGGCAGTACCCAGAATTGAACCCGGGTCCCTGGAGCTGTGAGGCTGCGGTGCTAACCACTGCACCACTGTGCCGCCCTAGATGCACAGAACCAATCTAGAAGTAGGGTGGGGTTTGGGGGTGGGGGGGCGAGGCGGGGGAAGGTGGCGGTGGGCGGGTGGTGAGTGGCAGGGCTTCTGTCCACCAGTTTACACTGATATTGACTCTGTACCAATCCCTGGGCACAGGATCATTTACATAAAGGGATAGGCATTCATGACATTTACAGGACCTCCTGAGCAATGATCCTTCACGGGATCAGGAATAGCAGAGCAGCTCTTTTCTACTCTGTGGGTGGGGAGAAGACAATCCAATTCCCAAATTCTACCTGCCTTCCTCTCTTGTATATACCACTACCCTATTCTCCCAGGACCAGGAAGGTCAGACTTGTAGTATCTAATCTGACAGCAGATTGCAAGGCCCTTGAAAACCTGGATCAGTGTCAATGTCAGAACTCCATAGATTGATGCTTTATATTTGCAATGGCAGGAGAAATGATCTGTATTCTGTCAACCACACTCCTTCAAGGTAAACTTATTTCTTGACTTTTTTTGGGATCTGTTAATGTATTATTGTGCAGCAGAAGGAGAAATGAATATATTTTTCACACAAACGCATTTCTTGCCTCAGTTCATGCATGAAAAAAATGCTTTCACTTTCTTCCGTTCCATTCAAGAAAGTAAAACAAAAATCAGAATTGAACTATAAATTTAGTTTATAGGTCATCGATCTGAAACATTGGGCAGAATTTTAACACATGGATCCACTGACAGTGGGAGAGGCCGGTAGTCTGTCGGAAATCCGAAAGTTCGAGGAGCAAGTTTTATCGTAGCTCTTTAACTCAGCCACAGCATTAGCATCCCGCCTCCGGTTTCCCAACCAATTGGAGTGAACGGGGGGACAGGTGTGATCAAGACCCACACCTGACTGTGCAATCCTATGTTTCACACAAGTTGGCTCTTTTAGGACCTCAAATGGAAATTGTGTAGTGACAAAAGCTTCTCAATAAAGAATTTTAAAAACTACTGGCGAAGGGAGGGAAGTAGGAACAGAATAAAATCAGGGATCAGGAGATTGCTTGAATAGTTTAAAACCCTAAAACCACGGGACAATAGTTTCCTTCAGCTTCTTCTCTACTTAGGTCTCCCCTGGTAGGCCAAAAGGGCATTCTATTCAATAGCTGAGCCATGCAAGCTCGGGAGGGTCCCAGTTTCAATTTTAGGGCTGTTTTGAATTCGGGGAATTCTTCTTTTCCCTCCCACACTTAGTTACTTCCTTTCTTTACTTTCCTCCTTCAGCAATGAACAGTCGTTCTTTAGCAATGTGTGGCTGACTCCAGCTCTCTCTCACTGGTCATAATGACACATCATCTTCCTTACTTTAGTTTTAAAAAAACTGTTCATATCATTTTATGACATTGATACAATGTTGTTACGACCTGGTGAGAAAGCTGTCTAGGGGTCTCTCTCAGACTTCACCTGGTCTTACTGTAACAAGGTTTAATTTTAAACACGCTGTTTTTAGCTCCCCCTTGGTGAATCCTTGTTCACCACATTCCAATTATAAGGCAAAGAAACCAGCACAAATAGGTTTTCTTAGGTTTAAAGAAAAATGTTGAAATTTATTTAACTTGAACTTAAACTCTAATTCAGTTGACGCCTACAGATGCAGGCCGCGCCCACGCTAGCATGCATACACGATACACACATGCAGACAGAGACAGAAAAGAACAGAAGAAAAATAAAGTGGAAAAATTTGAGGCAATATCTGAAGAGTTTTTGTTACGGTTCTTCGAGCTCACTGTAGAGTCCTTGATTGTAGGTAGATCTTGCTTTTCATTGGGGCCTAGTATTCTTCTTAATCCTTGTTTGCTGTAGGAAACTTTTGTCTCTTGGGGTTCATGTGTCTTCAGTGGATTCAGAGGCTTGTGAGAAATTGATGGGAGCAGACAGGAGAGAGATTGTCTCAGACCAGGAGCAAACCGACTTTCTGAGTTCAAACTCTCTGTGTCCAGTTCAAAAGAAAACCCTGGAACAGCCAGTTAGTCATGTGACCAGCTGGCCTAACCAGTCCTGGACATTTCTGCCACCTGCAGCGTGATACCATCATCAAACACATCTTCCCCTCCCCTTTCAGCATTCCGAAGGGACCGTTCCCCCTGCGACACCCTGGTCTACTTCTCAGTCACCCCCAGTGAGATCAATAATTTTAGATCATAACTTCTACTCCCATTTTCTTTTTTGTGCTTTCCCTCCCCCACCCCCACCCTTTATCTTTCTTAATCCCGTTACTTTATCTTCAGACGGCTGCTGTCCTGCCATCTACACCTCATCCAGACATATCTTTTGTTTCTTTACTTGGCTTTGTACCATAACACCTTTTGTCATTTAATCTCTCCTGCCCTCCATCCTATCACAGACCTTCCCTTTTGTTCTTCTTCTGCCCTCCCCCCCTTTCACTTGTTGAAAACCTATTACATTTCTAACCATTGCCAGTGCTGATGAAAGGTCATCAACCTAAAACGTTAACTCTGTTTTGCTATCCACAGATGCTGCCTGACCTGCTTACTATTTCGAGCATTTCCTGTTTTTGTTTCAGATTTCCAGCATCTGCAGTAAACTGTTTTTATTCCAGATTACAATAAATGTATCCTGATGGAACCATCAACAAAACCTTATTGATTTTGACTCACATCAGAATTTGTGTAAGTGTCACAGTGTCTAGTAGAGTTGCTGAGGTTTAAATACCTCTTTCCCTAACTCTACTGGAATAACATTGTAGCAATATGAAAAGCAATGAATTTGGCCTAACCATCAGCCTCAAGAAAACGAACATCATGGGGCAGGATGTCAGAAATGCTCCATCCATCAATATTGGCGACCACGCTCTGGAAGTGGTTCAAGAGTTCACCTACCTAGGCTCAACTATCACCAGTAACCTGTCTCTAGATGCAGAAATCAACAAGCGCATGGGTAAGGCTTCCACTGCTATGTTCAGACTGGCCAAGAGAGTGTGGGAAAATGGCGCACTGACACGGAACACAAAAGTCCGAGTGTATCAGGCCTGTGTCCTCAGTACCTTGCTCTACGGCAGCGAGGCCTGGACAACGTATGCCAGCCAAGAGCGACGTCTCAATTCATTCCATCTTCGCTGCCTTCGGAGAATACTTGGCATCAGGTGGCAGGACTATATCTCCAACACAGAAGTCCTTGAAGCGGCCAACATCCCCAGCTTATACACACTACTGAGTCAGCGGCGCTTGAGATGGCTTGGCCATGTGAGCCGCATGGAAGATGGCAGGATCCCCAAAGACACATTGTACAGCGAGCTCGCCACTGGTATCAGACCCACCGGCCGTCCATGTCTCCGTTATAAAGACGTCTGCAAACGCGACATGAAATCGTGTGACATTGATCACAAGTCGTGGGAGTCAGTTGCCAGCATTCGCCAGAGCTGGCGGGCAGCCATAAAGACAGGGCTAAATTGTGGCGAGTCGAAGAGACTTAGTAGTTGGCAGGAAAAAAGACAGAGGCGCAAGGGGAGAGCCAACTGTGCAACAGCCCCAACAAACAAATTTCTCTGCAGCACCTGTGGAAGAGCCTGTCACTCCAGAATTGGCCTTTATAGCCACTCCAGGCGCTGCTTCACAAACCACTGACCACCTCCAGGCGCGTATCCATTGTCTCTCGAGATAAGGAGGCCCAAAAGAAATATGAAAAGTAAGAGACCCCGATATTTTATTATAATAAATGGTAAGCACTAATGTAATTAACATTTATGTATCTATTACCACATTCTACTTTAGTAAAATAATATAAATATATTTTTGAGTGTACAAGATGATTAAATTGAAAACAATTTCAAATTTCTAACTCGTTATTTAAAATCCATTGTACACAGTTGAACTCCACCACAATCTTTTCCTGCATGCTGCTAATTATTCTTTAACCAATCTTCTTCAGTAATCTTGTTTAGTCACTAGAATTTCTATCCATGTACTGTGAAGAACTGAACTTTGATATCTATTTCTCTCCTCACGAAAGATTTGCAATTTGTGTTGTGAAGAGACAGATTTGTTGTACAGCATTTTCTCTTTAAGTTAACTGAGCAAGCAGCTCGGCTGGATTCTATCCTTGCTGGGTGCCCTTCTGTTCACTAAGCAGTCTATAGCCGTCTCGAGCTCCAGTGATGAGGGTTCTTCATCTAAATCATCCGTGACAGGAAATTGAGGGAGAGCGTCAAGCATGGACTGGGAGATGTCCGACTCACAGGAGTACAGCTCACAGTAGTGTTCAGCCCCGTGGGACATCTGTTTATTTCTGTTGATGAGTACTTAACCATCTGCCGACTTCAGGGGAGCAACTTTGGTGATGTCAGAGCCAAGCGCCCTCTTGATCCCTTTGTACATAGCGTGTAGATTTTCTTTGTCATAGGCAGTTTGGACTTCTTGACATAAGCTGATCCAGTGTTTGTTTGCACAGTATCTCCCGGTCTTTTTCATGGCTGTCTTGACCACTTTCAGATTGGGTAGTGTCTTAGCTGTTGGGTTTATATTGTGCATCATGTAGGCTTTGTTTTTTGCATCAGTGACAAATATCATCTCAGCTCAGTAGGTCTCAAACCAGCTCTTATTGTGGGTTCCACCTTTACCAAGTGATGCTTCTGTTGCTTCATAAATGATTGAGTTTAGTGACTTCCAAGCTTCATCAATGCTGACATTGGTGCTTCCCGTTGAGGCTTTGGTGGGTAGCAAGCATTCTAGCGACAGTGCGAAGTGCTGGTATTTGGCAACATTGTTTGTGCAAGGGACATTGATGCATGGTGGGCCATCATGTTTGGAGCTGTGGAACTTTTGGGGGTGCACCTTCACTCTGCTGCTCATAAGAGAGTGGTCGGTGTCGCATTCTGCACTATGGTAGGTGCAGGTGTGAAGAACACTGGGCAGATTGTGCCTCCTCGTGATGACTAGATCTAGTTGCTGCCAATATCCAGACCTTGGTGATGCCATGATACTTTGTGAACTCTCAAGCACAGAAAGTCCCATGTATTGCTACACTTTTATGACCTTCTCCTTCTCTGCTGGTAAGTATACTGTTCCACAGGAGATGTGTGACACCAAAATCATCACACTATACAAAAACAAAGGCGACAGAGGAGACTGCAACAACTATAGAGGTATGTCACTCCTTAGCATCATGGGGAAGGCCTTTGCTAGGGTCATACTTAAGAGATTCCATTTACTTGCAGACCGAGTGTACCCAGAAGCGCAGTGCAGTTTCCATGCTGACAGATCTACTGTGGATATGATCTTCTCCTTACACCAGTGACAAGAGAAGAATAGGGAACAGGGTATACCCCTTTACCATACTCTTGTAGATCTCAGTAAAGCATTCGACACCATCAGCAGAGCAGGGCTCGACAAGATTTTGGGAAAAATTGTCTGTCCACCAAAGCTCCTCAGTCTCATCCGCTCCTTTCATAACAACATGCACTGCACTGTACAGTTTGATGGCTCCACTTCCAACAGTTTCAGAGGGAAGAATGAAGTGAAACAGAGTTGTGATTTAGTCCCCACTCTGTTTGGCATATTCTTCTCCATGTTCCTGACCTTCGCCTTCCCTGCAGATATGGAAGGAGTCTACTCGCACACGAGGTCAGACGACAAGCTCTACAATCTATCAAGGCTGAAATCAAAGACAAAAACACATCACATCCTGATCAGAGAACTCCTCTACACTGATAATGCTGTGCTAGTCACTTACACAGAAATTCAGCTACAAAGACTCAAAGACTATCTCTCTCATGCCTGTAACTTGTTCTCCTTGACTATATGCATCAAGAAAACCACGGTCATGGGACAAGGTGTTGCATCTCTGCCCCTGATCAGACTAAATAACATGCCACTGGAAGTCGTTCGCAAATTCTGCTACCTTGGGTCCACGGTGACAGACAATCTGTCCCTACATGCAGAACTCACTACATGCATAGGGAAAGCAGCTACCACCTTTGGCTGACTCGCAAAAAGGGAATGGAATAACACCAAGCTGACCCTTAGGACCAAGTTGATGGTTTATAAGGCCTGTGTTCTCAGCACCTTGCTGAATGGCTGTGAAACATGGGTGACTTAGAGCTACCAGGAAAAGAAACCCAATCATTTCCATCTTCACTGTCTGCAGCGCATTATCAGTATATCCTGGCAGAACAAAATCACAAATATGGCAGTCCTCTCAAAGGCAGAGCTTCCTAGTGTGTTGGCACTAATCAAACAGAGGCGACTTCGATGGATCGGGCACGTCCGCAGGATGGAAGTCAGTCACATAGCCAAGGACCTTCTGTATGGTGAGGTGGCTGGGGCCATACGACCAGTGGAGCGCTCAAAGCTCTGTTTCAAGGATGCTTGCAAGTGTGACATGGAGGACCTAAATGTCGACTATGACACTTAGGAGTCACTAGCCAACGAAACAGGGAAATAAGGACACATCCTGTGGACTGCTCATAGAGTCATAGAGTTATACAGCACAGAAAGAGGCCCTTTGGCCCATCGTGTCCATGCCGGCCATCTAGCACCTATCTATTCTAATCCCATTTTCCAGCACTTGGCCCGTAGCCTTGTATGCTATGGTGTTCAAGTGCTCATCTAGATACTTCTTAAGTGTTGTGAGGGCTCCTGCCTCTTCCAACCCTTCAAGCACCTTATCTACCTGTGCTGTTATCTTCAGTGATCTACAGACAAGTACACCAAGGTCCCTCTGACCCTCTGTACTTCCTAGGCTCCTACCACCCATTGTATATTCCTTTGCCTTGATAGTCCTCCCAAAATACACCACCTCACACTTCTCAGGATTAAATTCCATTTGCCACTTCTCTGCCCATCTTACTAGTCCATCTATATCGTCCTGTAATCTAAGGCTTTCCTCCTCACTATTTATGATACCACCAATTTTTGTGTCATCTGCGAACTTACTAATCATACCTCCTATATTCACGTCTAAATCATTAATGTAAACTACAAACAGCAAGGGTCCCAGCATCGGTCCCTGCGGAACACCACTGGTCACAGGCTGCCAATCGCAAAAGAAACCCTCGACCATCACCCTCTGCCTCCTGCCACTAAGCCGATTTTGGATCCAATTTGCCAAATTGCCCTGGATCCCATGGGCTGTTACATTCTTAACCAATCTCCCATGCGGGACCTTATCAAAAGCCTTACTGAAGTCCTTGCAGACTACATCAATTGCTTTACCCTCATCTACACATCACCTCCTCAAAAAATTCAATCAAGTTTGTTAGACACGATCTCCCCCGACAAAGCCATGCTGACTATCCTTGATTAATCCCTGCCGCTCCAAATATCCTGTCCCTCAGAATCTTTTCCGATAGTTTCCCTACCACTGATGTTAGACTGACCGGCCTGTAATTACCTTTATCCCTGCTACCTTTCTTGAATTATAAGAACATGAGAACATAAGAAATAGGAGCAGGAGTATGCCATTCAGCCCTTCAAGCCTGCCCCGCCATTCAATAAGATCATGGCTGATCTGTCCCAGGCCTCAACTCCTCTTTTGGGCCTGCTCCGCATACCCCTCGACTCCCCGAGATTTCAAAAATCTATCTACCTCCTCCTTAAATACATTTAGTGACCTAGCCTCCACAGCTCTCCGAGGTAGAGAATTTCAGAGATTCACCACCCTCTGAGAGAAGACATTCCTTTGCATCTCAGTTCTAAATGTGTGTCCCCTTATTCTGTAACTATGTCCCCTACTTCGAGATTCCCCCACTAGTGGAAACATCTTCTCAACATCTACCCTGTCAAGCCCCCTTAAAATCTTATATGTTACAATAAGATCACCTCTCATTCTTCTAAACTCCAATGAATAAAAGCTTAACCTTGATAAGACAACCCCTTCATCCCAGGAATCATCCTAGTGAACCTTTTCTGAACTGCCTCCAATGCTAGTATATCCTTCCTTAAATACAGGGACCAAAACTGTACGCAGTACTCCAGGTGTGGCCTCATCAACACCCTGTACAGTTGTAGCAAGACTTCCTGATTTTTAAACTTTAACCCCCTTATAAAGGCCAAAATTCCATTTGACTTCCTAATTATTTACTGCACCTGCATGCTAACGTTTTGTGTTTCATGTACAAGAACACATGGATCCCTCTGTACTGCAGTATTTTGTAATCTTTCTCCATCTAAATAATAATCTGCCTTTTTATTCTTCCTACCAAGTGGATGACCTCACACTTTCCCACATCGAACACCATCTGCCAAGTTTTTGCCCACTCACTTAACCTATCTATATCTCTTTGAAGATTCCTTGTGTCCTAATTACAACATGCCTTCCCACCTATTTTTGTATCATCAGCAAATTTGGATACACTACACTCTGTCCCTTCCTCTAAGTCATTAATATAAATAGTAAATAGTTGAGGCCCTAGGACCGATCCTTGTGGCACCCCATTAGTTACGGTTTTCCAACCTGAAAAATACCCATTGATCCCGACTCTCTGCCTTCTGTGTGTTAGCCAATCCTCAATCTGTGCCAACACATTACCCCCAATACCCTGAGCACATATTTTGTGCAATAATCTTTTATGTGGCACCTTATTGAACGCCTTCTGAAAATCCAAATACACTGCATCTACCGGTTCCCCTTTATCCACTCTGCTTGTTATATCCTCAAGGAACTCTAACAAATTTGTCAAACATGATTTCCCTTTCATAAAGCCATGTTGACTCTGTTTGATTGCATTATGTTTTTCTAAATGTCTTGCTATTTCTTCCTTAATAATGGACTCTCGCATTTTCCCAATGACAGATGTTAAGCTAACTGGTCTATAGTTTCCTGCTTACTGTCTCCCTCCTTTCTTGAATAGGGGTGTCACATTAGCGGTTTTCCAATCTGCTGGTACCCTACCGGAATCCAATGAGTTTTGGTATACTGTGACCAATGCCTCCACTATCTCTGCAGCCACTTCCTTTAAAACACTTGGATGCAGGCCATCAGGTCCTGGCGACTTGTCTGCTTTTAGTCCAATCAGTTTGTCTAGTATCCTTGTGATAGAGATTGTTACAAGTTCCTCCCTCCCATTTACACCTTGTTCATCTATTCTTGTTGGGATGTTTATAATGTCCTCCACCGTGAAGACCGATGCAAATATTGGTTTAAATTATCTGCCATTTCCATGTTCCCTGTTATGAATTCCCCAGTCTCATCCTCTAAGGGTCCCACATTACTTTAGCTACTCTCTTCCTTTTTACATACCCGTCGAAGCTCTTACTGTTTGTTTTTATATTTCTTGCCAATTTACTCTCATAATCAATTTTCTCCCTCTTTATTAATTTTTTAGTCATCCGCTGCTGGCTTTTTAAAAATTCCCAATCCTCTGGCCTACCACTAGCTTTTGCTGCTTTGCACACCTTTGCTTTTGATTTGATACTCTCCTTAACTTCCTTTGTTATCCACAAGTGGTTGATCATTCTCTTCGAGTCCTTCCTTCTGACAGGAATAAAGGTTTGCTGAGTGTTATGAAATATCTGCTTAAAAGTCTGCCACTGCTCATCTACTGACTTTCCCCAGTAGTCTATTTTTCCAGTCCGTTTTAGACAACTCTTTCTTCATACCTCCGTAATTGCCTTTGTTTAAGTTGAAGACACTGGTTTGAGACCCGAGTTGCTCACCCTCAAACTGAATTTGAAATTCTACCATGTTATGATCGCTTCCCCCTAGAGGATCCTTAACTACGAGATCTCTTATTAATCCTACCTCATTACACAATACCAAATCTAAAATAGTCTGTTCCCGGGTAGGTTCTGCAATGTATTGTTCTAAGAAACAATCCCTGATGCACTCTACAAATTCGTCTTCCATGCTACCCTTGCCAATTTGATTTGTCCAGTCTATATGCGGATTAAAATCACCCATGATAATTGCAGTGCCCTTCTTACACGCCTCCATTATTTCCTGATTAATATTTTGTCCTACAGAGAGACAACTCCTCGGGGACCTATAGACCACTCCCACCCATGATTTCTTTCCCTTGCTATTCTTTATTTCCACGTAAACTGATTCTACATCACAATCTATTACACTATATCATTACTCACAACTGCACAGATTCCTTCCTTTAATAGCAAAGCTACCCCACCTCCTTTTCCTTTCTGCCTATTCTTCTGGAAAGTTGAATATATGGTGTTATGGTATCACATTCGCTGTCCTCGAGTCCTCTGGTACCTCTCCTGTGGCCAGAGAGGATTTGAAAATTTGTGTCAGAGCCCCTGCTATCTCCTCCCTTGCCTCACATAACAGCCTGGGATACATCTCATCTGGGCCTGGGGATTTATCCACTTTTAAGCCCGCTAAAGCCAGTAATACCTCCTCCCTTTCAATGCTAATTTGTTCAAGTATATCACAATCCCCCTCCCTGATCTCTACACCTAAATCGTCCTTCTCCACAGTGAACCCAGATGAAAAGTAATCATTTAAAACCTCATCTACATCCTCCGGCTCCACACACAGATTGCCACTTTGGTCCCTAATCTTTCCCTGGTTATCCTCCTGCCCTTAATATACTTATAAAATGCCTTGAGATTTTTATTTTATTTTTTTTATTTAGAGATACAGCACTGAAACAGGCCCTTCGGCCACCGAGTCTGTGCCGACCATCAACCACCCATTTATACTAATCCTATACTAATCCCATATTCCTACTACATCCCCACCTTCCCTCAATTCCCCTACCACCTACCTATACTAGGGGCAATTTATAATGGCCAATTTACCTATCAACCTGCAAGTCTTTGGCTGTGGGAGGAAACCGGAGCACCCGGCGAAAACCCACACGGTCATAGGGAGAACTTGCAAACTTCGCACAGGCAGTACCCAGAATTGAACCTGGGTCGCTGAAGCTGTGAGGCTGCAGTGCTAACCACTGCGCCACTATGCCGCCCTTTATTTTCCTTTTATCTTACCCGCCAGTGTTTTTTCATGCCCTCTCTTCGCTCTCCTGATTACTTTTTTACCGCCCCCCCCCCCCAACACTTTCGATACTCCTCTAGGGCCTCCACTGTTTTCAGCGCTCTGAATCTGCCATAAGCCTCCTTTTTTTTCTTATCCAATCCTCTATATCCCTTGACATCCAGAGTTCCCAGGACTTGTTGGTCCTACCCTTCACCTTTACGGGAACATGTTGGCCCTGAACTGTCACTATTTCCTTTTTGAATGACTTCCTACAAGTAGCTGCTCCCAGTCCACTTTGTCCAGATCCTGTTTTATCATATTGAAATCAGCCTTCCCATAATTCAGTACATTTAGTGGTGTGCACTACCATGATGACCAGTAGCTACAGCAGCTTGGCAACAGGCGCCAACGTCAAAAACAACAACTCACAGTGCCATTTGGCAGCTTCACGTGCAGTACCTATGGCAGAACCTACCTCTCAAGGATTGGCCTTCACAGCCATCACCAAAGGTGCACCAAGAGAAGACACCCCACCTAAATGGATTGTTTGCTGCACATCCATCATCCTTTGCAGATAGAAAGATGCCAACAACATAATTGAGCAAAGTGAGGAATGATAGCAGAGAGAGAGAGAAAGAGAGGGAAACCGGTCACTGAAGACTGCAAGACCAGGTAGGTCTGCTCTGCGGGATGGTGGGGGCCATCTTGTGGGGGGGGGGGGGGGGTTGATGTTGATTATTGTGGGGGCAGGTCATCTGGGAAAGCCATCTCAGAGGGGGAATGGGGGCCGATCTCGGTGGGGGTTGATCAGAAGGGAGGAGATTTGGTTGGGGAGGGGAGCGAAGTCAATCCAGGGAGGGAGTGGAGGGGGAGGTCTGTTGGGTAGGCTGCTGATGCCTGGGAGGAGATCAGAGGCTTCCTGGTTGGGGGAGGTCACAGGCATGCTGCTGTGGGGTGGGCAGGGGGGAGGTGGTTGGATTGCAATCCTGGTGGTGGGGGGAGGAGGTTGAAGGTCTGGTGGTGGGGTGGATCTGAGGCCTGGTGATGGTGGGAAATCAAAGGCCTTGTTGGACAGGGTGGGGATTGGGGGCTTTGTGGTAGGATCAGCAGTTAGGGGGAAGGTCGGTGTCAGGGTGTCCAATTGTGGAGGTTCCTCAGGCAGGTACATGGATTCACGAGATGGATGTAAAGGCATTCACCCTCCAGAATCCACCAAGTCCTCGTTCCTTTAAGCTGTCAGATTTTCTGACGCACATGAAACCCAGCCAACCAGCGCCAAAGTTGAAAAACAGAATGACAATGATGTTCAAAGCCTCACCATCATATTTAAAGTTTCAACCCACTTCCTTGGGTCAGGTTGTCTGCCCGCTCCCCTTCCAGTCTCAGTTAAAGCTGGAAGTGAGCAGGTTGGAGGTGGGTTTGGGTTGGCTACAGAAGAAGGCTGAATGCTTTACACTCCTAAATGCTTGGTGCACAGGAACAGGATCATAGGAAATAGGAGCAAGAGTAGGTCATTCAGCCCATCAAGCCTGCTCCGCCATTCAAACAGATCATGGCTGATCATCTGCCTCTACACTGTTTTTCCCCACTATCCCCATATTCCTTGATGTCATAGTATCCAGAAATCTATTGATTTCTGTCTTGAACAAGCTCAATGATTGAGCTTCCACAGTCCTCTGGGGAAGAGAATTCCACAGATTCACCACCTTCTGAGTAAAAAAGCTAGGTCGCCTTTAAAGGAAATATAGCATCTTATAAAACTGTTTTTCAAGCCTTTAACGGATCTGCTCACAAAACCGTTGCAGCACGCAGCAAATCTACTGTCAGAAATGTAAATTCATAAGCTGCAACAGAAAAGTGGCAACCAATCACAATGCACCTGATATTTTCACACTTCTGGAGCAGTCAAAAAGCCACATAACCAAAATAAGTCTCAACACAAAAAAAATCCAGGTCTCCTGCTGGGGGCTGCAAAGTAACTGTAGGAAATCACACAACGATAGTTCCAGTGAGAGGACTCTGGAGATGCTGGTGAGCTTGATGTGGAGACAATGGGGGTTGGCCAAACCATTAACATGCAAAGAAGGTGCTGAGTGTGACAGTATGTCACTGATGTTATCAACAGTCTCCTCCACTCAGACAATGCACAATTTAAAGAGAAGCACAACGGTAAATTATTGTAAACTAGAAGCATGACAGTAAAAGTTATAAATTATACGTTTAGACAATACCATATCATGTCAAAAGGTTAATAGTACTTTAAAAATGAATTAATTTTGAACTGCAGATAATGTTGTCAAGTTGGCAAAGTAGGAATTTCTATAGGCTAAGTCATGGTGGGATAGAATTTCCAGGAAGAGGGGTCATTTCCCCAATCTCCTACCATAACTTCAGTGGAAATACCAGATGAATGGCCTATGACTACTTATCCTGTATCTCTCA
Organism: Heterodontus francisci; assembly: GCF_036365525.1. Lineage (NCBI taxonomy): Eukaryota > Metazoa > Chordata > Chondrichthyes > Heterodontiformes > Heterodontidae > Heterodontus > Heterodontus francisci. Next base: position 84,207,898 of record NC_090372.1, read on the forward strand.
GGTTTCTGACAGTCTTGGGTTAAAGTTACAGAGGGAGATTGGGACAATATCCATGGAAATTGCTGGTGAATGCCTCATACCTCACTGCTCTTGTGTTTTAAGGGATTACTTTAACAGTGCACATCTTCAGGCTGGAAGGTACTCATGCTATCTGATGAGAGAATGGTGGATTTGATTTGCAGGAAGAATCTGGAAGGAATTGATTCTGTGGAAATTGAAGTCTTCAAAGAATTTTTGATAAGTATCATCCTGTAGTTTGTCTAATATGTTGTATGAACATATCTGCAATGCATTAGTCTATTTTGTGATCCAGAAGTGCTTCCCTGCTACTCACTTTGTAATCCTCATTTATGCCAAGTTTGAACTTTAAATTCCTACCTTTCCATAGCTGTGTGCTGCACTCATTCCCTATTTGTGACTTTTAACAAGGTCTTAACAAGTTTAATTGGCCTTTTTATGAACTTCGTGCAATCATTTCTAACATCTGTTTTTGAGGAGCAGAATGCCCAGAGCGTGGATAACTAATCCTTTGCCGCTTTCTCCCACTTCACAAGCTGAAAATTCTGACCACCATTCAAGCGGCTCAGATTTAATCTCCAAAAATTCCTTGAATTACTGAATGATTGCAGCAAAGAAGGAGACCATTCAGCCTGTCATCTCTGTGCTGGCTGTCTGCAAATGCAACTCACCTTGTCCCACAGCACCACCCTGTAGCCCCAGAAATTTTTTCTCTTCATGTGCTGACCCAATTCCCTTTTAAAAGTTCCGATTGTATCTGCCTCCACCATACTCTCAGATAGTGCATGCCAGTCCATAATCATTCGCTGTGTAAAGAAACTTCTTCTCTTGTCGCCGTTGGTTCCTTTGCTCAGCACTTAAATCGGTTTCGTCTGGTTCTCGACCCTTCTGCCAATGGGAACAGTTTCTCTCTATCTAGTCTGTTTAGACCCCTCAATATTTTGAAAACCACTACCAAATCTCCTCTCAACCTTCTCTGAGGAGAAGAACACCAGCTTCTCCAATCTAATCTCATAACTTAAATCACTCAGCCCTGGAACCGTTCTCGTAAATCTTTTCTGCACCCTCCCTAAATCCTTCATATATGTCCTAAAGTGCAGTGCCCAGAATTGGACACAATGGACAGAATTTTACCAGCCCTCAGTGGGGGACTTTTCCCAGCTGTGGGCTGTGAGGCGGCAGCTGATTTGCATACTTAAGGGCCCTATTAAGGGCCATTTTACAGAGCCGCCGGCATTTTGCCGAACCTGCCATGTGGGGAGGCCACCAGATTAGTGGAGGTGGCTTCCCTGTGACAGCCCAGGGGACCATCAAAGCCCGAGGATCCATCACCAAAGAGGGGCACGGGTAGGGAAGGCAACACACCCGGTCCCAACAATCCTTCTGGAGGGATTTCCCCTCCGACGCTCAGCCCCCTGAATTATTGTTATTTACTTACCTGACTGAGGCTCGAGGTCCTCAACCTGCCTCAGCAGCGCCCAACTCTCCCAGTGGCACTGCTGAGGATTCAGAGCTGCTGGCCCTTTGATTCGGTCAGCAGCATCATGAGCCTGCCCGCCATCCTTAATTGGACAGTGGGCCTGCAGTCGGCCAATTAGGAAGCTGCCTGTGGTAAAGTCGCTGAGGCGGTGCTGCTTATGCTGACAAGTGCAGGCTTGGGATCTGCTTTTCGGCCTTATGCCTGGGATGAAGTTCAGTCCAATACTCCAATTGAGGCCAAAACAGTGTTTTATAAACATTCATCATAACTTTCCTGCCTTTGTACTCTACACCTCTATTTATAAAGCCCAAGATCTCATATGCCTTTTAACCATTTTCTCAACCTGCCCCGCACCTTCAACAATTTATGCGCATATATCCCCAGGTCTCTCTGTTCCTGCACTCCCTGTAGAATTGTACCCTTTAGTTTATATTGCCTCTCCTTGTTCTTCCTACCAAAATGTACCACTTCACAATTGTCTGCATTAAATTTCTTCTGCCATGTGTCTGCCCATTCCACCAGCCTGTCTGTCCTCTTGAAGTCTATCACTATCCTCCTCATAGTTCAAAATACTTCCAAATTTTGTGTCATTTTCAAACTTTGAAATTGTGCCCTACACAGCAACGTCTCGGTCATTAACCTACATCAAGAAAAGCAGTGGTCCTAGTACCGACCCCTAGGGAACTCAACTGTATACCTTCCTCCAGTCTGAAAAACAACCGTTCACCACTGCTCTCTGTGTCCTGTCACTCAGCCAACTTCATATCCATGCTGCCATTGTCCCTTTTATTCCATGGGCTTCAACTTTGCTGGAAAATCTATAACGTGTCACTTTATCAAACACCTTTTGGAAGTCCATATAGACCATATCAACCACATTACCCTCATCAACTTTCCCTGTTAATGCATCAAACAACTCAATCAAGTTATTTAAACATGATTTGCCTATAACGAATCTGTGCTGGCTTTCCCTAATTAACAATCCGCACTTGTCCAAGTGTCTTTTAATTTTGTCCCGGATTATCATCTCTAAAAGCTTTCCCACCACCGAACATATGAACATACATATGAACATAGGATTTAGGAGCAGGAGTAGGCCATTGGGCCCTTCGAGCCTGCACCGACATTCAATAAGTTCATGGCTGAACTGATTACTCCACATTTCCACCTACCCCCGATAAACTTCCACCCCCTTGCTTATCAAGAATCTATCTACCTCTGCCTTAAAAATATTCAAAGACTCTGCTTCCGCCACCTTTTGAGGAAGAGAATTCCAAAGACTCACAACCCTTTGAGAGGAAAAAATTATCCTCATCTCCAGCTTAAATGGGCGACCCCTTTTTTTAAACAGTGACCCCTAGTTCTGGATTCTCCCACAAGGGGAAACATCCTTTCCACATCCACCCTGTCAAGACCCCTCAGGATCGTATATGTTTCAATCAAGTCACCTCTTACACTTCTAAATTCCAGTGGATACAAGCCTAGCCTGTCTAACCTTTCCTCATAGGACAGCCCATCCATTCCAGGCACTAGTCTGGTAAACCTTCTCTGTGCTGCCTCCAATGCATTTACATGTTTCCTTAAATAAGGACACTAGTACTGTACACAGTACTCCAGATGTGGTCTCACCAATGCACTGTATAGCTGAAGCATAACCTCCCTACTTTTGTATTCAATTCCCCTCATGATAAATGATAATATTCTATTAGCTTTCCCAATTACCTGCTGTGCCTGCATACTAACCTTTTGCAATTCATGCACTAGCACACCCAGATCCCTGTGCATCTCAGCTCTGCAATCTCTCACCATTTAGATAATATGCTTCTTTTTTATTCTCCCTGCCAAAGTGGACAATTTCACACTTACCCACATTATACTCCATTTGCCAGGTCTTTGCCCACTCACTTAACCTATCTATATTCCTTTGTAGACCCCTTATGTCCTCTTCACAAGTTACTTTCCTACCTATCTTTGTGTCATCAGCAAATTTAGCAACCATACCTTCGGTCCCTTCATCTAAGTCTCTACTCGTTGATTTGCCATATCTTCCCAAATTTGATCCCTTGTCCCCACTATTCAGTTTAAAACCCTCTCTACTTCCCTAGTTATGCGGCTCGACCAGAACACCGACCCCAGCATGGTTTAAGTGTATACTGTCCCTAAAATACCACTTTCCCCGGTACTGGTGCCAGTGCCCCACAAACCAGAACCCACTTCTACCACACCTGTCTTTCAGCCACGCATTAATTTCTCTAATCTTATTTGCCCTATGCTAATTTGCATGCGGCTCAGGTAATAATCCAGAGATTATTACCTTTGAGGTTCTGTTTCTTAATTTGGTGTCTAGTTCCTCATACTGACTATGCAGAACCTCTTTCCTTGTCCTGCCTATGTCATTGGTACCTACATGGACCATGATGACTGGATCCTCCCCCTCCCACTGTAGGTTCCTCTCCAGCCCTGAGCAGATGTCCCGAACCCTTGCACTGGTCAGGCAACACAGCTGTCTGGACTCTCGCTCTTTGCTGCAGAGAACAGTGTCAACCTCATAACTATACTGTCCCCTACTACCAATACATTCCCTTTTTCTCCCTCCACTTGAATGGCCTCCTGTATCATGGTGCCATGGTCAGGTTGCTCATCCACCCTGCAGCCCCCACTCTCATCCAAACAAGCTGAAAGAACCTCAAACCTGTTGGACAATCGCAAAGACTGAGGCTCCTGCACTCCTGCCCTCTGGGTCTCCTTACCTGCCTCAGCTGCAGCCACTGTCCTTCCCTGACCACTGAGCAAATTAGAAGACCCTATCCTAAGGGGTGTGACCGCCTTCTAGTACAAAATATCCAGGTAACTTTCCCCCTCCCTGATGTGTCATAGTGTCTGCAGCTCGGCCTCCTGTTCAATGACTCTGAGCCGAAACTCTTCAAGCCGCAAACACTTACTGCAGACATGTTTGCCCTGGATCACACTGGCATCCAGGAGCTCCCACATGCTGCAGCCGTGACACATCACCTGTCCTGCCATCCTTAACCGAGGTTAAACTGACTGGCCTGTAGTTGCCTGCTTTATCCTTACACCCTTTTTTGAACAAAGGTGTAACATTTTCAATTCTCCAATCCTCTGGCACCACCCCCCATATTTAAGGAGGATTGGAAGATTATGGCCAGTGCTTCCACAATTCCTACCCTTACTTACCTCAACATCATCGGATGCAACCCATCTGGTGCTGATGACTTATCAACTTTAAATACAGCCAGTCTTTCTAATACTGCATCAACTTTTAGCCCATCCAGTATCTCAACTACCTCCTCTTTCACTATGACTTAGGCAGCTTCTTGTTCTTTGTTAAAGACAGATGCAAAGTACTCAATTAGTACCTCAGCCACGCCTTCTGCCTCCATGTGTAGATTTCCTTTTTGGTCTCAAATCAGCCCCACCACTCACCTTACTATCCATTTACTATTTATATGCTTATAGGAGACTTTTGGACTCCCTTTTATGTTAGCTGCCAGTGTTTTCTCATACTCTCCCTTTGCTTCTCTGAATTCCTTTTTCACTTCCCCTCTGAACATTCTATTTTCAGCCTGGTTCTCACTTGTATTATCAACTTGACATCTGTCAACCTTTTTCTGCTTTATCTTGCTCTCTATTTCTTACATCATCAAGGGAGTTCTGGCTTTGGTTGCCCTACCTTTCCTCCTCGTGGGAATGTACCTCAACTGTACCCTTACCATCTTCTCTTGAAAGGCAGTCCATTGTTCTGTTACAGATTTGCCTCTCAATCTTTGATTCCAATTTACCTGGGACAGATCCATTCTCACCTCATTGAAATTGGCCCTCCTCCAATTAAGTATTTTTACTTTAGATTGCTCTTTGTCCTTTTCCGTAGCTAACCTAAACCTTATGATACTATGATCCCTGTTCCCTAAATGTTCCCCGACTGATACTTGATCCGCTTGACCACCTCATTCCACAGAACCAGATACAACAATGCCTCCTTCGTTGTTGGGCCAGAAACAAACTGATCAAGAAAATTCTCCTGAACAGATTTCAGAAACTCTTCCCCCTCTCTCCCCTTTACACCATTACAATCCCAGTCTATATTAGGAAAATTGAACTCCCTCATTACCATTACTGTATAGTTTTTGTACCGCACTATAATTTCCCTGCAAATTTGCTCCTTTATATATCTTCCACTAGTTGGTGGCCTAGAGAATATGCCCAGCAATGTAATGGCAACTCTATTGTTTCTTAACTCTAACCAAGTAGATTCAGTCCTTGACCCCTCCAGGACATCCTCTCTCTCCAGCACTGTAATATTCTTCTTGATCATTAAAGCCATCTCTCCTCCTTTCGTTCTTTCCCTATCTTTCCTGAACACTTTATATCAAGGAATATTTAGTACCCAGTCCTTTTTTGAGTCAGGTATCTGTTATTATCGCAACATCACATTTCCATGTGGTTATTTACACCTACAGCTCACCAGCCTTATTTATCATGCTTCGTGCTTTTACCTACATTCCTAATTTAGACCTTATTGCGTCTCCACTCAGTCTGATGCCATCTAATACCTTACTATTTCTTACTCTAATGCTATCTGCTCCTCCCAATCCTTTGTCCACCTTGTTATCCTTCCTAATGATGCATCCTAGTTCCCAAGCCCCTCCCAAGTTAGTTTCAATCCTCCCCAACAGCACTAGCAAACCACCCCACGAAGACATTGTCCGGGCTCTGTTTAGATGCAACCTGTCTGGCCTGGATCGGTTCCACCTCCCCCAGAATCAGTCCCCAATGTCCCAGGAATCTAAAGCCCTCCCTCCTGCGCCATCTATCCAGCCATACATTCTCCTGCTTTATGCTCCTATTCTATAATCAGTAACATGTAGCATCAGGAGTAATCTGCAGATTACTTTCCCCTGACTACCTTTGAGATCCTGCTTGCTAGTCTCTTTCCTAACTCTCTAAAATCTGCTTGCAAAACCTCATCCTTCTTTCTACCTATGTCGTTGGTACCGATATAGAGTCAGAGAGTTATACAGCACAGAAGCAGGGCCTTCGGCCCATCGTGTCTGTGCCGGCCATGAAGCACCTAACTATTCTAAACTCATTTTCCAGCCCTGTATGCTATGGTGTTTCAAGTTCTCATCTAAATACTTGTTAAATATTGTGATGGTTCCTGCCTCTTCCACCTCTTCAGGCAGTGCGTTCCAGATTCCAACCACCCTCTGAGTGAAAAACTTTTTCCTCAAATCCCCTCTAAATCTCCTGCCCCTTACCTTAAATCTATGCCCCCTGGTTATTGACTCCTTCAGTAAGGGAAAAAGTTTCTTCCTATCTAACCTATCAATGTCCCTCATAATTCTGTATACCTCAATCATGTCCCCCTCAGCCACCACAATTCCAGCTGTTCATCCTCCCCCTCAGACTACTCTGCAGCCATTCAGTTGCACCCTTGACCTTGGCACCAGGGAGGCAACATACCATCCTGGATTCAAAGAACAAAGAACAAAGAACAGTACAGCACAGGAACAGGCCATTCGGCCCTCCAAGCCTGCGCCGATCTTGATGCCTGTCTAAACTAAAACCTTCTGCACTTCCGGGGACCGTATCCCTCTATTCCCATCCTATTCATGTACTTGTCAAGATGCCTCTTAAATGTCGCTAGCATACCTGCTTCCACCACCTCCCCCGGCAGCAAGTTCCAGGCACTCACCACCCTCTGTGTAAAGAACTTGCCTTGCACATCCCCTCTAAACTTTGCCCCTCGCACCTTAAACCTATGTCCCCTAGTAACTGACTCTTCCATCCTGGGAAAAAGCTTCTGACTATCCACTCTGTCCATGCCGCTCATAACTTTGTAAACCTCCATCATGTCGCCCCTCCACCTCCGTCGTTCCAGTGAAAACAATCCGAGTTTATCCAACCTCTCCTCATAGCTAATGCCCTCCAGACCAGGCAACATCCTGGTAAACCTCTTCTGTACCCTCTCCAAAGCCTCCACGTCCTTCTGGTAGTGTGGCGACCAGAATTGCACGCAATATTCTAAGTGTGGCCTAACCAAAGTTCTGTACAGCTGCAGCATGACTTGCCAATTTTTATACTCTGTGCCCCGACCAATGAAGGCAAGCATGCCGTATGCCTTCTTGACTACATTGTCCACCTGCGTTGCCACTTTCAGTGACCTGTGGACCTGTACGCCCAGATCTCTCTGCCTGTCAATACTCCTAAGGGTTCTGCCATTTATTGTATACTTCCCACCTGCATTAGACCTTCCAAAATGCATTACCTCCCATTTGTCCGGATTAAACTCCATCTGCCATTTCTCCACCCAAGTCTCCAACCGATCTATATCCTGCTGTATCCTCTGACAATCCTCATCGCTGTCCGCAACTCCTCCATACTTTGTGTTATCCGCAAACTTACTAATCAGACCAGCTACATTTTCCTCCAAATCATTTATATATACTACAGAGAGCAAAGGTCCCAGCACTGATCCCTGCGGAACACCACTAGTCACATCCCTCCATTCAGAAAAGCACCCATCCACTGCTACCCTCTGTCTTCTATGACAGAGCCAGTTCTGTATCCATCTTGCAAGCTCACCTCTGATCCTGTGTGACTTCACCTTTTGTACCAGTCTTCCATGAGGGACCTTGTCAAAGGCTTTACTGAAGTCCCTATAGATAACATCCACTGCCCTTCCTTCATCAATCATCTTTGTCACTTCCTCAAAAAACTCAATCTAATGAGTGAGACACGACCTCCCCTTCACAAAACCATGCTGCCTCTTGCTAATAAGTTTGTTTGTTTCCAAATGGGAGTAAATCCTGTCCCGAAGGATCCTCTCTAATAATTTCCCTATCACTGACATAAGGCTCACCGGCCTATAATTTCCTGGATTATCCTTGCCACCCTTCTTAAACAAAGGAACAACATTGGCTATTCTCCAGTCCTCTGGGACCTCACCTATAGCCAATGAGGATGCAAAGATTTCAGTCAAGGCCCCAGCAATTTCTTCCCTTGCCTCCCTCAGTATTCTGGGGTAGATCCCATCAGGCCCTGGGGACTTATCTATCTTAATGCTTTGCAAGACACCCAACACCTCCTCCTTTTTGATAATGAGATGACTGAGACTATCTACACTCCCTTCCCTAGGCTCATCATCCACCAAGTCCTTCTCTTTGGTGAATACTGATGCAAAGTACTCATTTTGTACCTCGCCCATTTCCTCTGGCTCCACACATAGATTCCCTTCTCTGTCCTTGAGTGGGCCAACCCTTTCCCTGGTTACCCTCTTGCTCTTTATATATGTATAAAAAGCCTTGGGATTTTCCTTAATCCTGTTTGCCAATGACTTTTCATGACCCCTTTTAGCCCTCCTGACTCCTTGCTTAAGTTCCTTCCTACTGTCTTTATATTCCTCAAGGGATTCGTCTGTTCCTAGCCTTCCAGCCCTTACGAATGCTTCCTTTTTCTTTTTGACTTGGCTCACAATATCCCGTGTTATCCAAGGTTCCCGAAACTTGCCAAACTTATCCTTCTTCCTCACAGGAACATGCTGGTCCTGGATTCTAATCAACTGACGTTTGAAAGACTCCCACATGTCAGATGTTGATTTACCCTCAAACAGCCGCACCCAATCTAAATTCTTCAGTTCCTGCCTAATATTGTTATAATTAGCCTTCCGCCAATTTAGCACCTTCACCTGAGGACTACTCTTGTCCTTATCCACAAGTACCTTAAAACTTATGGAATTATGGTCACTGTTCCCGAAATGCTCCCCTACTGAAACTTCGACCACCTGGCCGGGCTCATTCCCCAATACCAGGTCCAGAATGGCTCCATCCCTAGTTGGACTATCTACATATTGTTTCAAGAAGCCCTCCTGGATGCTCCTTACAAACTCTGCCCCATCCAAGCCCCTAGCACTAAGTGAGTCCCAGTCAATATAAGGGAAGTTAAAATCACCCACCACCACAACCCTGTTACCTTTACATCTTTCCAAAATCTGTCGACATATCTGCTCCTCTACCTCCCGCTGGCTGGTGGGAGGCCTGTAGTAAACCCCCAACATCATTACTGCATCCTTCCTATTCCTGAGCTCCACCCATATTGCCTCGCTGCATCACCCTTCCGAGGTGTCCTCCCGCAGTACAGCTGTGATATTCTCCTTAACCAGTAATGCAACTCCCCCACCCCTTTTACATCCCCCTCTATCCCGCCTGAAGCTTCTAAATCCTGGAACATTTAGCTGCCAATCCTGTCCTTCCCTCAACCAAGTCTCTGTAATAGCAATTCACACCTACAGCTGCTTAAATGCCTGTCTGTTCCCCTAACTATAGAATCCCCTATCCCTATTGCTTTCCCAATCTTCCTCCTGCCCCTCTGTGCACCAGAACTGAATATTGGTTGGAGAGCAAGATGCACTAAGGGGACTCCTGCACTACCTATCTGGTTCTGCTTGACTGTCTGGCGATCACCCATTCCCACTCTGCCAGCACTCTCTTCAGCTGTGAAGTGATCACCTCTAGAAACGTGCTAGCCACAAAACTCTCAGTCTCATGATGCACTGCAATGACGCCAGCTGCCAATAAAGCTGCTCCAGCTGACGATGCTTCCTACATGTGAGGTTGTCCAGGGCACAAGAAGTTAACCTGGAGTTCCCACGTGGAACAACATGTGCATCTGACAGGACTGAGGTGCCCTGCCATGCCTCTATTTATGGAACAACTAACTAAATTTATGAGAAATAAAACTTAAGACTTTGAAAACATACTTAAGGTTTAAAATTTTGTTTAATTATTCTAATTCCTTATCTTAGATCTTAAATCCTTACCATTTATGCTGATCTTAGTTCCCTTGGGTTCTGCCGCTCCTTCTTCTCCACACTGACTCTGACCTCATTCTCCTGATGCTCGTGCTCTCTATGGGCTGCCGCCCTAATGCTCCACCCCCGCACTCCTTGTCTCCTGGCTCTCTGATTTAATAAAATAATGATTACATTTCCCCATCTCTTAGTTTATACAGCTGCCCTAGCTTGTGCATATGGAGCTGAAATTAGTCTTGGTATTTAATGCAAAGCAGGCAGGAGTGAATTGGCAGCCCGTTTCACACCCCACTGACTTTTCCACTGACTTCAGTGGTTGTGCAACATACCTGCAAAGGTTCAGAGACCGGTCATGCCAAGCATAATTTGTCAGCAACGTTATCAAACTGTTGCTGTATGTATTGACAGAAACTCCACAGCATTTTATGGATTAGAAAGGGTGCAACACTGACACTTGTCACTATAAATAGTTATGTTGATGTTTATTTCAATATCAGCTGCTCTTCATGCATAATTTACATGTTGCAGATATTAGCCCAAAGATTTGGTTGATCTTTGTGAGATTCTCTTGACAGTTAAAGGTCACTGGTCATGAATTCAAAATGCACTGATGAATTGCAGATAGTCTAGTGCTGAGGATTTTGGTGCAAAATCACTTCATGCTTTGCTTACATTGGTTGCAGAGATATATGCCAACTATACTTTACCTTATATAGATGCAAAGGCCTTGTGATGCCATGATACTTAACCTGTAAAATTTGTATCATTAGAATACCAGTTGTCTTATTTTAATAGCAAGCATGTATGTGTAAATATTCTTAGTGAATTCCTTTGCTATTTTAGCACTAGCGTTAATCTATTTAAAACAAATACGTTCAGTTCTCATTTAACTAGCAGACAGGGGAATGCCATTCAAACATCCTCAGCATTCATCTGCTAATACAACAAACAGTAACTTTTAAGGACTGTTTTTCTCTAGGTACTACCACACAGGTCTGCCTGAACAGATGCCGCTGCCAAATGGAAACGTGGGTGGAGACCTGTAATGTTAAGTCTCTGATCCCACTGATCTGCCCATGAACTGCCTGCCCTGATCAGGGAAGGCTTCGCAGTGCTGTGCCTGAAGGAGGCACAGGCATTCAAAATAAATAAATCTTGCTGTGTTTATGACGTCAGAACAACATGCAGCCCAATTTCCTGCCCCAGCACTGCTGCAGATCATTTACTCCACGTCGCATAAAAAGAGGTCACCGGAAAACAAAATCAAAGCACATTTGGAGTACTGTGGGGACTAAATCATAAGAATTATATAGTACAGGAGCTTCAGTCAATGACAAAATTAGCTGCTTTGTTGCCATTTTAACCTTAAAGGGGTAGCTTTGCCTGCAGTAAGGACAGCTGCCAAAACTGCATCATGGTAATCCTGTCTGGAATCCCTCTGTACTTGTACTATCTGCAAGAGAATGAGGAGCTGGAAGCTCCTTTGGAATCAAGAGCAGTAAGGCAGCAGTACCACTTCAGAAGTACCTGGCTGAGCAGTAGAGTGAGGAGCAATGCTTCTGTCGGCTCTAGTTCAGTACAGAGGTCATTTGAGAGTAGAGTCACTTGTTAGAAGAGGTCCTGAAACCACAGTCCTGAGACTACACAGCATTGTGTGTGCCAGTGAAGGTCACCATGGCACTCTGGTTGTATGCCACTGGTTCACTGGAGATAGCTTGCACAAACCACTTAGCAGTGCACAGGTGCATTCACCAGGTCACAGATGTCTTGTTTTCCAGGGCAATCATTGTATTCTCCCTGGTTGCTGGGGAGCACCAAGCTTGTACCTTTGGCATCTACTGATTCGCAAGCTTGCATAGGGTGCAAGATGTGATTAATTATTGCATTAATGGCCGTCCAGTGTGTGACCACCATCACAAAATTATGCAGATGAATGTTACGTTCCCTGGCAGTTTGCTTGTTATTTTCATCCTCAGATAATCTAACATTCTACCCTCATTTAAAGAAAGACAAGAATCAAAGGGCTGGCTATTAGGCAGCCAGTTCCAAACTGCTCCTTCTGCCAGCTTCTATGTCATTCTATCTGTAGGCCTGAGAGCTGTCAAACTTCATGATAAGAACATAGGGATAGGAATAGACCATTCAGCTTCTCAAACCTGTTCTGACACTCAATTCAATCATAGTTGATCTATACCTCAACTCCATTTACCCTCCTTTTCTCCATATTCCTGATGACCTCCTCTGCTTGCTCCATTTCTTGCTCTTCAAGTTCTTGCTCTTCAAGGGGGCATCAAGGGATGGGGGGTGGCGAAGTGCACTATTTCCTTTCTTTTGTGAACTACCTCTTCTGTAAGCCTGTCCATGGAGGGTACTGCATTGCAGCTGAAGGTCTGTATTGTAACAGTCTGCACATTTGTGAGAAAACCATGACTCAGCTGCGGGAGGCTGCACCACTGCCACTTACTCCAAGGATGTCTGCATGCTTTCTATACCATCCATCAGCACCTCACACATGCAGCATGTGATTCTTCCATCTTGTTGCCATAATAAGCTGCCAAGCACATGATCCAGAGACTTCAATAATCCATCATACTTTAAAGCATTCTGCTTCTGATTGCAAAAAAAGAGATTTAGGTCCACTTCCTGTGCAGATACTGAACGAGGTTATGTTGTTCTCGAATGAGGAGCCTGCTCTTCTTCCTCTTGCTCTTTCCATTCCTGATC